>NC_139550.1:37552030-38752030 GCF_965153285.1 Podarcis tiliguerta
AGTCTGCGCACACCTGAGGTCACAGGAGGGCTTCCATGATGCATAGGCTTTGAAGTTTGAGGCATAGCACCCAAGAGCTCCAGCT
Organism: Podarcis tiliguerta; assembly: GCF_965153285.1. Lineage (NCBI taxonomy): Eukaryota > Metazoa > Chordata > Lepidosauria > Squamata > Lacertidae > Podarcis > Podarcis tiliguerta. The sequence goes on from NC_139550.1 coordinate 37,552,116, forward strand.
TTCCCCCTTCTTCTTCTTCAGGTGTCCACTCTATTGATGTGACTTACAACGGCAGCCCTGTGCCGAGCAGCCCCTTCCGGGTGCCAGTAACAGAAGGATGTGACCCCACAAGGGTTCGAGTGCATGGTCCTGGCATCCAAAGTGGGACCACCAACAAGCCCAACAAATTCACGGTGGAGACCAGGTAAAACTGGAGAGAGACCAAGGAGGATTGCTGTGCAAAGGGGCCTGAGAAGGGCATCGCCTCCTGGTTTGGGCAGCCGACCTTGCCTGCTCCCTTGGGAGGTGCAGCCCAGCCATCAAAAGAAGCTGTGCTAATCTGGAATGGGCAGGAAGGAGGTCATCTGCTATCCTCTAATGGATCACCTTGGTGACTGCTAGGAATCTTGCAGGAATGCTGGGCTTTAATATGCAATAGCATAAAGTAAATTAAAAGTTTTGTGCGTTTTATAATATTGCAGGCTAAGCACCCTTAGTAAAGGTTTCATTCTTTTAGTGTTTTGAATCTTAGTTGCTTTTATGTGGTAAGTGACAAATGTAATAAATGTGAAAGGCATCTCTTTAATGAGATGAGATCCTGGCCAGCTTTTTGCGGTCACAGTAATGCAGCACTGAGCTAGTTAGAGAAGCAGCCTGGAAAATGAAGTCGGCTCCTAGCAGTAGCACTTGTAAAGGTGGAGAGAACATAAGAAAAAAATGCTCTCTCCATTGGGGTTCCTTTGCTTTGCATCGAATCTGCTTCCTTCAGGGCCCAAAGATTGGCGAGAAAGTGTGTTAAAAGTATAAGCAGGAAAACATGGTTGGAAGGACAGATAAGACTAGGCAGGCTGTGGTCTGATCCAGCCACCCAGGCAAAACAAGATAGCATACTTAAGCTACAACTAATCCTTAAGGCAACCAAAATGGTTTCTTGCTCTGTGAATTTTAAATTTTTAAATTCATTGGCCTGTGGGGATTTTAGCTTTTTAAGAGTTCACACAAGATTCATTGGCCCACCCCAGAACTGTTCTTAATGGAAGCACTTCCACTTCCACTGCGCTTCTAAGTTGCTTGAACAGGAGCTTCCTGGTTCACTTCCTCAATCTTCTTTGCCTGAGGCAATGAGTCTGTGGCGACTGCCAACTATCACAGGCTTTGATATGTTGATCAATTGGGGCCTTTTAGAGTCAAAACTGGTTTCTTCTTCTACAGGGGTGCTGGTTCTGGTGGACTGGGCCTAGCTGTTGAAGGTCCCTCTGAAGCAAAGATGTCCTGCACTGACAACAAAGATGGCAGCTGTTCAGTGGAATACATTCCCTATGAACCTGGCACCTACAACCTCAACGTCACTTATGGTGGCCACCAAGTGCCAGGTACCGATTGGGGCTGCGTTGTGTGTGTGGCAGTGGTAGGCAGGAAGTGGCATGGGCAACTGATTTATAGGTTGGTGATGGTGGTATCTTCTGTCGCTCTTGGCATACATGGCCCTAGAGAGGGAGAGGGAGCCTCTGGCCCATGGTCCTAATGAGTTCTGGCAGGAGTCCTAATTTAGCCCACAATAGTTTTCCCTGAGTCCTGCCCACCTGCCATCATATTGCATTTGGTGTGAGGCAGGTAAAGATGCGGCTTCCTGCCTAAAGTGGGATTTGACTGAATTGCTGTTGGGGATTGCAATGTTTTGTGCCTTTGGCCAAGTGCTTTCTTTTGCACTGCCTGGGCAAAGGAAACACATTGCCAGCTGCCATGGTAACATCAGGTGATTGACACCTGGGTGGCCCTGCACACCTGCCAAAATGGCTGACAAGGTCTGGGTGACCTAGGGATCTGGTCCACTGACCGGAAAAGATTGCTCTTCCCTTGGCTCCACAATTCAATTGTTGCTCTTGATTTTTCACCACTTTGGTGTTTTCTTTTTTGCGGGCAGGGCACTGGTGGAAATTTAGGCTGCCTTTCTAGCCAAAAGAAAGGCATATAGTCCCATTAGGCTCTCCTGGTACCTAAATAATGAAAGCAAGATTTCAAACTGCCCCAGGTTCCTTGGCCTAAATATTCCGCAAAAGAAGTTTATATCCATCTCTGTTTTGCGTTCTTGGTGCATTTCGTCAGCTCTCCTCTGAGCAATCTCCAGCAAAGCAGGACTGGGCTGGGCCTGCAGGATGGTGTAATGCTTAGTGTGGGGTCAAAGGCTGCGGACCGTAGGGCACAGGGGTGGGGGACCTGTGACTCCCCAACTCCCATCATTGCTGAGCATTTGTCATGCCGCCTGTGGCCCTTCCAGCTCTACAATTCTATGGTTTTATGATTGTACGCTTCGCTTGAGTCCCCTGGAAGATCAAAGAGACAGGCAATTGGATTGCAAATAGGACTTGCTGGTTAGGAAAGTTGGCCTCCTGAAACACAAGCGCGGGTGGGACTCAAAAGCAAGAGACTTCTTTTAAAACTGCATTTGATGTAAGGAGTGTGTGCTTTACCTGAAACCCTGGAGTGGTTTCTGGGCTCAAATCCAACCTTTTTCATCCCCTTCTCTCTCTCTTCATAGGGAGCCCCTTCAAAGTGCCTGTGCATGATGTGATAGATTCATCTAAAGTTAAATGTTCAGGCCCTGGCCTGACTCCAGGTGTTGTCAGAGCCAATGTCCCCCAGTCCTTCACGGTTGACACCAGCAAGGCAGGTGTGGCACCCCTCCAGGTCAAAGTTCAGGGCCCTAAAGGTAAGCAAATCTCGGCTTGACTAGACCAGTAGTGCCTTCCTGGGGCTTGGCCCTTCTCTCACCTGTTGAACTCTTCCTGCAGGAGTGGTGGAGCCTGTAGATGTGGTGGACAATGCTGACGGGACTCAGACCGCGAGCTACGTGCCAAGCCGGGAAGGCCCATACAGCATTGCTGTGCACTATGGAGATGAGGAGGTGCCCCGCAGGTATGGGTTGTGGATTGGCCGCAGCTTCTAGCCCCTCTGAGCCAAGGCAGAGACTCTAACAGTGATGGCTGCTTTTTGATATTTCCAAAGCTTCAGATGATTTCACCATTTACTAGAAATCCAGAGTGTTTGTAAACCCAGCACTTGAGAATCTGAGGCTTGGGGACTTATGTCCCCAACTAATGTTTTTAAAGTTTCATTGAACACGTTGGGCAAGTTGTTTGAGAGAGGGCCTCTGCAAATCTATTAAAGACTCCAATGTAATCCATGTAATCAATGTTGGAAGCAAAGCCTTATGCCACAGATCTTTTTGTCTCTTGCTGTTGACTGGCAAATTGTGTTAGAGCAAAAACTGGCACAAGACTTGAAAGCTTTTCCTGGAACACTGAGCCCAGTGTACAATGTCTTACACTTACCAGTTGTTTCTGCTGAATGTGCTGTCCTGTCAATGGGAACTTCTCATGGGTAGAGGATTCCCTCAGGCTGCAGTGGCCTCAGATTGCTATATAATGCCTTTATTTTGTGTAAGAGAAAGATGAACACCTGTGCAGCCTGGAATTGAGGGATGGGGGTGTGGCCATCTCTGTCAGTTGCCTAACATTAACAGAGGCACTTCTCTCCCTCCCTCTTTTATATGCTCACAGTCCATTCAAGGTTAAGGTTCTTCCCACACATGATGCCAGCAAGGTAAAGGCTAGTGGCCCAGGACTGAACACAACAGGTGTGCCAGCCAGCCTGCCTGTGGAGTTCACAATTGATGCCAAGGATGCTGGAGAGGGCTTGCTGGCCGTCCAGATCACCGTAAGTGGAACAATGTCCACAGGGGAGATGAATTCAGGTTGGGGGTTGTTGTGAGAAGGCCTTCAGGGCAGAGGGGTCGGTTCCACGGTAGATACTTGGGGGAGAAATGAATGGGAGATGATGTGGAAAATATGGGACAAGTCTGAAGGTACACATAAGCTGCAGTCAGGTGGACTGTGAGCTCCTTCATTCAGTCACATGGTGGCACTGCCTTGTGGCAACATCTTCACTGATTTCTATAAGCCCTATGGTCACATAGCCATACTTGCTGTCCTGTACAGGAGTGGGAGCTTTGATAACATTTCCAAATGGCAGGAAACGCTGCTTTGTTCATTTTCCAGAGCTTTCTGCCCTTGACTCAGGCTACCCTTCTCATCCTATACTTAGAAGGGCCACCAATTCTGCACTTGGTGAGAGTCTCTTGACTCCTGAGTATCCCACTGCAGCAAGACGGTAGATTTCAGTACTCATTTTGAACCAGAGGTCTATAGTGGTGGCAAGCCTTAAGCTGAGCTTGCATCTAAAGCACAACAAGGGTTTTGTGTAGGTCACTGACCAATTTCACAACTCCTCCTTGGTAATCCCAGTTTATTCATGCCTTGCTCAGCCCCCCCCCCCCTTTTAAACATAAAATGTCCTTTCAGTGCTTTCCTATGTAACAGCAAGAAATGCCCATGGCAGCAGCTGTCCTTCTTGTGCCATACTGGGTTCAAGTGGGTTTTCACTCATACAAATTCCTGTCAGATTCTCGTGACCATAACAACTTGGGGCAGGGACCTAGGTTTTGAATGGCTGCTGCAGTTGCCGCCTCTTAACTTGAAATGCTTGCCTTCCTTCTAAACCCCCCTTCCTGGGCTGTGCCGTGGCCAGGATCCTGAGGGCAAGCCCAAAAAAGCCACCATCCGTGACAACCAAGATGGCACCTACACTGTGTCGTATGTCCCAGACATGACCGGCCGGTACACTATCCTCATCAAGTACGGTGGGGATGAGATCCCCTACTCGCCATACCGCATCCGGGCCCTGCCCACTGGCGACGCCAGCAAGTGCACCGTCACAGGTGAGCGCTCCTCCCAGGTGAGGGTCTTGTGGGGGGGTGAGGGCTGCTGGAGGGTGGGGCGAGCCACGCTAAAATAATGCCACGCCCTCCCACCACATTGATTGCTTTTTGCCGGGCACATCCGGCCACACCGCTCACCCACCGTGGGGAGGGAAATGCCACATTGCCTACATTCTCCTGTGTTTTATTTTAATTGTGCACTGTTCCGTGTGATTCTTGTCTCACTCTGATTACCCTTGCTCTTTGCCCTTTCACCTCAGTGTCGATTGGAGGTCATGGGCTAGGTAAGCAGCTTGCTAATGGCTTCCTTCCCCCACCCCAAGTATGCCTGCCTGCCTGCCTGCTCTCGCTGCTTCCTTTTCTGCTGCATGGTCTCACACTGGCATTGGGCTCCACCTCTGCCCCAGGTCAGAGAGGAGAGGGCAGCCAGGCTTCCCTGCCCAAAGGGCTGGTTGGACTGCTCCATCTGGAAGGGACCTCTTGTTCTCAAAGTAGGTGCCTGCTGAAAACTGGGTCAGTTGCTAACATAGAACTTCACAGAACCTGGATAAAAGCTGCCATTTCCCTGGTTAGGCTATAAAAGAAGCATATGTATTCCTTGGTCTGTTAAGACCTTGCCAGGACCAAAATGATCAGGCGGGCGCTTAAAGTGCAGTGCCACTGATTAAAGCTTCTAGTTCAGGGATTGTCGGGGGGGGGGGGGGGAGGCTGTGGCACTTGCAGTGGTGCACCTCCTCCCAGACATAGCCAGCATGGCCCAGTGGTCAGGGATGATGAGAACTGTAGTCCCCATATCTGAAGGGACACAGCCCTGCTTTAGTTGTTGTTTGTTTGGGGCTTTTAAAAAAATGATCTGCCCTGCGCTTGCTGCTAAACAAGAACTGTTTTCAGTAGCTCCCTTTGATACCTGCTCCACCTTCAGCAAACATATGATGAGTTTGAATGATAGGACTTGTGCCAGCATAAGGGAATGCCAGCTTTCCAAGTAGCGCACATGAAGGCAGTGGGGCCCGTACTTTGTCTTAACCCATTATGGACTATTGAAATCAGTAGTGGCTCTTCAGGGGCCCAGGCAGAGGCCTTTTGCAGACCTGCTAGAGAAGCTGTTCCTTGAAGCAAAGATGCTAGGGGTCAAAACAGGGTCCTTCCTTCCTTTCTTTTTCATTTTTCAGTTTTTTACTTGCAGAGATGAGCCACTAGTTTGCACCTGCTGGAACATATTCACTTTTTGCTTCTTCCAGCAGGATAGGATTGCTGTGAACTAAGCCTCTGCTTCAGAGGCAGAAAAGAGGCAACTTTTGGGGAGGGGGAGGGAGAGCTGGCAGCCTTGCATTTTCTCCAACCCTAGCCATTGATAGGAAGCAAGGAGGTGGATCTGAATGTTAGTGGTGGGTTGGATTATGGCTGTCATGGTACATTTCCCCCTTCCACCCCCTTCTCTCCACCCTCCCTGCCTCCCCAAATAGTCCTCTCCTACCCTTTGCCTCCATCTTCCATCTCCTGCTGTGCTTGCCTAATGAGGGGCGTGAGCTTGTGAATCAGGAAATGGATCAGGTACATGCATGTTTCTTAACTCTGGGGAAGGCTTCTGTCTACAGGCAGGCATGTTGCAAGCATTGTGGTGGCTCAGGTGACCACTTTAGGTTTGTGGGAGTCCTTGTTGATGTTGTCTTGGCTTTCCACAAGAAGTGTGCCTCAGAGGTCTGTATCAGGCACGTGAACAGATTTTGTTTGCCACATTTCTTTACTGTCAAATAGGTTGAAAACTCTGAGCAGTTCACAAGAATAAGGGGCTAAAACTGTAACACATAAAAATCTAAAACAACTACAGAATAAATTATTATTATTATTAATAATAATAATAATAATAATAATAATAATACCCTGCCCTCCCCAGCCAAGATCGGGCTCAGGGTGGCTAATACCAAGTATAAAACAATTGATTAAAATACAACTTGAAACAAGATTAAAATACAACATTAAAATGCAGCCTCATTTCAGTAGAAACTCAAATCAAAAACTTTTTGGGGGATGAAAATGTCATCAAACCAAAGCAAAAGCAAGGCCCTGGGAGCATTGAAATGTCTTTTCCTATCATTCAAAAGATCAGTGCAGGTGCCAGGCGAGTCTTTTTGGAGAGGGCATTCCGCAGCCTAGGCGCCCCCACTGGAAAGGTCATCGGGGTGAATTCCTGGCAGCAGCTTCAGACCAGAGAAACTGAGAAGTGGTTGCCATCTTCAGGGAAGCTAGGTTCCCCACCCCAAGTGTAAGGGGAAAATAACACCTCATGGTCTTCCTAAGTAGATTAGAGGAGTCATAAGCTGCAGATAGAGCCCGAGACCACAGTGAAGAAACATCATTATTTATTCAATTTGTATACTGTCCTTTATTAATGACACATTACAGAACATCAGTGATAAAAACATAATAAAAAGCATACTGGCAGACAGCCTAATAATAAAATAGTCATCATAATAACAGTCCTCCCCGCCCCGCCCCCCCCCCCCCCCCGCATTTTTCCAGGCTGTGGGCCATAGCCATAGGCCTGGGTAAAGAGGAATGTTTTTGCCTGGTGCCTAAACATGCGCTATCTCATCTCTCTCTCCCCCCACTTGCATCCTCCAAGCAGCTTGACAGGCAAACTGATAGCCCATGGCCTGTCTTTGCTATCCAGAGGGCTTAGGAGTCAAATTTGGCTGGACATAAATCTAAACATTTCCCCTTCCCAGCACTCATTCCCAAAAACACACTCTCATAGCCAGCACTAGGGGCCCAGGTTTTATTATTGTGTGTTTAGCTCTGATCATGATTTGCCATTTTACAATAGGAACCTAAGCCAACAATAGAAATCTCGATTCAGCTTGAACTTGATGTTGATGTGATGAGGGGAGAACCCAAACATGATATTTACAGCAGCTTCTCTGTTTGTTAACAGTGTTGTTGCTTTTGGAAATCTCTTTAAGCCAGAGCCCTCTCTGTAAGAAGGATTAACCCACTGTGGTGCCTTCTAGATCTTGTTGGGCAAACTCCCATTGGCTCCAGTTTCTGTGGCCATTGGTCAGGTAGGATGGGAGCTCGAGGGCACCATGTTGGCTGCCTCATGTTGGCTGCCTTTAAGCTAGTTTGAAAGTCTGTGGCTCAAAATCTCCTCTTGTGCTTTGATTGCATAGGGTTCGTCCTTCAGTGAAAACAAGCACTTCCTTGGCATTGGCCAACCCCTAGTTACCCAAAGCTGTAACATCCCTTGCTTTATGAACAACCAATGCTGCTGCTGCTGCTGGGGTCCAATCATGGCTTTAGTTGCCTTAACTCCATCTTGCTTTAGTCCTTTTTTTAAAATGTGATGTTATCTGACTGTTTCCTTGGGGGCTTGGTGTCAGATGGCAAGAGTTGGGTCTGATCCAGCTCCCAGCCTCCTGTGCAAGCTGGAAGGGTTTTGTAACCCCCACCTCAACACAATTGGTGTGGGGGCTCTGACAGCCTCTCCTCTGCACCTCAATCACCTTCTCCCTTGCATAAGCACATGTGAAATGGGAGTGAGCCACTGAGGTGCATCAGGGGAACAGTCTCTAGTAGATAGTGGTGGGTGGTAACATATCTTGGCTGAGTTCTAAACATTGTCCTGCCGAAAACTTAACTGCTGACCAGGCTTTGGTATTGGCTGGAACAGCCATCATTTTGAGCAAATTGTGGTGTCTGCAAAAGCAGGCCTCTCATGTGAATGCAAGTATTCCTGGGAAGAGCTTGTGTGGGGTCCACCAGCAAGTGTGAACTGGCCCTAGTGTTCCAGCTTGTGTTTTCATACTTGCAAAGTTTCCTTTTATTCTGTCGTCCATTGTGAAGGCCTTTGGGTTTATACAATCAATTGACCACTTGTACCTGCAACTGAATGGGTGAATGTAGCCCATTGGTCAGGTGCTCTGTTTTGACCTACAGTGGCTTAATTCATCTGTGCAATATTGGTCCCCCCACAATTTGGTCAACCTGCCCTCTGTCTCAAAGTCCCCATGAGGCCATGTCAGCTGGTATAAGAGGCTGGGAGCTTAGGGAGACCCATGGTGCATGATGGGAAGGAGTTGGGAATTGGACTCAAGTTCTCCATTCCTCATTGGCTTTCCCTTCTGCCAGGAGCCGGCATTGGGCCCACCATCCAAATTGGTGAGGAGACGGTGATCACGGTGGATGCCAAGGCTGCCGGGAAGGGCAAGGTGACTTGCACAGTATGCACTCCTGATGGCACAGAGGTGGACGTGGATGTGGTGGAAAATGAGGACGGCACCTTTGACATCTTCTACACGGCGCCCCAACCAGGCAAATATGTCATCTGTGTGCGCTTCGGAGGAGAGCACATTCCCAACAGTCCTTTCCAGGTTACGGTGAGTCTTGGGGTGACCAGGGAGCAGTATGTGGCCAGAGGTGTCTGGTTCAGCAAAGGGTTTAATGCCTAATGCGATTGTGGCTAGCACGGTGCTGATGCTGGAAGGCTCATACATGTGTGCTCATACAAGTCTTGTCCTGCGGTAGTTCTGCCTCCTTTAAATGAGTGATAATGGAACTTCCTGCCATACTGACTTAGAAGCCCAGAACTGTGGTGGTGAGATGATTTTACCTGAAAGAGCAGGGGCAGTATTAGCAAAGGAGTTTGGTCTTTGTTTTGGATACTTCTTGTGTGTCTGTCCCAAAACTTGTGACATGTTAGATGCAACAGTCCTCCTGGCACTGAGTTCAGATCTAAGCCCTGGGCTACATCTGAGCTGGTTAACACAAATAAACATACATACATACATACATAGGAAGTGGGAGGTGAGTCCCCTTCTTAAAAAAAAAGCTCATGTGCGTTCTAGATCTGAGAATTACACATTCTGGGCTCTGCTTGTTTGCTCTAGGGTTGCATGTTCTGAATGGCAAAAATCAAAAATCCTGCAGAACGGAGGCTGTGGTCAGACTAATTGGGGTTGTTGGGGGTTTTTTAGAAGAAATTGCATCCATGATCAGATTAGAAATATAGTGGTTGTTCCCCCTGTTCCCCCAAAATAGTGGGGGTCATAACAGCACAGGCAGAGGGAGAAGTTCTGTGCAGTGCAGCATAGCCTACAGAATGCTCCCAGCTGCCTTACACAAAAGCTGCTGAAAACTCCACCTCAGCCTCAGATTTTGCCACATTGCAGTCTTGGGGGCACATATTATTTTAAACAGTTCATTGGTATGTCCAGTTTTATAACCTGCTGCTTTTTGAGGGGTGGGGGTATGGTAACTTCTGGGTAGGACTTGCTCTGTTTCTTGCCTTTAGGCACTCTTTGCAGGAGCAGACGCCTCAGTTTGCTTCGGAATAATCAAGTGGGCAGCCCCCTGCTCACTCCTGTGGAGGGTACATGTGCACTGGGTGGCAGAAAAAGCTGTGCTGCTCTGATGTATAGATTGTTTATCTTGTTATTTCATAAAATTTATACACCCCTTAATGGTAAAAACAATCTATATTTGCTCCCTCTGCTCTTATTTGTGTGGTGAGGAGATCAAGTAAAAGGGATCATTACCCAGAAGTAGCAGAATTCTCATCTGCAGGTGGGAAATTGCATTTTTGAAGGCTTCTCCATGTGCACTCCCTGCCTGTGGTGTAGTATTGCAGCATAGGGGCCATTTCTGGGGGGACCTGGGTGCCGAGGCACCCACAAAATGTTCACTGGATGCCGGGGGGGGCACCCCAACGCAGCACACGCATGACATTTCATGGTGCACTGAGGCACAATGGGGCTCGTTGCAGCCACAGGAGGGCCCGTTGGGCCCCATCAGCCCCCCCCCCGGCCATGTGATGACATGCGTGTAACACGCTGGGCACCCACAATGTGGGGTGGAACCCGGTATAAATGTACAATAGCATGTGATTTTAGTGTACCCCTCTGACTAATGATCTTTTTCTGTTTTGAAAAAATAGGGTTCCTTGAAATGGTGCAAATTCTACTGACTGAGGGCTTATCCACACTTACTTTTCCCTCCAGGCATAAGTGTGCTTAAAAACTTGTATGTCAGAGTGTTTTTCTCTCTCCTTGCCCTGGAGCTTTCTCCACAAAAACCCGCTCTTTAGTGCTCAATCAGAGCAAAGGTGCGATTTGGGTTTCCTGCGGATTGCTGTTTGCTCCAATTGAGCTTTAAAGCAGTGGCAGACCTTGGGGCCCCCAATTTCAGCGTCACCCTGTGCAACACCAAAATTTGGCGCACTCCCCACCTCTTGCCTCTTTCATTCTGTGTAATAGTTGTGCTCCCAAGGCTCCATGCCCAGGGCAGCCAAATCAGCCGCGCTCCCCTAAACCTGCCTCTGTTTAAAGAGTGGCTTTCCGTGGGGAAAAGTCATGAGCAAAAAGAAGGTGCTTGGACACCATGCCTAGAAAAAGTGGAGGGAAAGTAAGTGTGGATAAGCCCGTATTCTGCAATTGTGTTTTTTTAAAAAAATGTGAGCTAGGAACTTGCACACAAATGTTACATGCACGCACACACACAACTTGTCCTGCTGTAACATGTGACTCATTGGTTGGCTTTTGTAGACCCAGCCTTCCTGTTTAATGCATTACTCACTCTTTCCAGGTTCCAATGCAAAAGGAACCCTCTGGCTCAGTCACAGAAAGCGGAGGAAGGGAGGAAGCGGTTGGGAAGGGACAGTGTCCCTTTTTTCTTTATGGGCATTGTCTTGTGTGTGCTAGAAACAAGCAAGCGAATGTCCCTCCGCCAGGGAAGTTTTGACTCAGTGGAAAGCATTTTTGAACCTGATTTCTTCCTCTTCCTCTCTTACCCCACCTCATAGCCAAGAAACTGGAGTCTCTCCACGTGAGCACAGATTTCTTGCACAACTGAACTTCTGCTTTAACTCTGTTAAAAGCATCAGCAGCAACAAAAACCCGTTAATATTCTTCTTCCCCACCTCCATTTCATCCTTAACATTTTTATAGCACTTGCAGTCAGCGCTGGGCATCTTGGAAATTTACTAAGTTCAATAGACCTAGCGGAGTCCCAGAAAAAATTGCCTAGGATTGCAACCATGACTGGCCCAGAACATTTTTCTCCCTGAGGCTCTGTGTGTTGTGTGTTCTTTCCCCCTAGTTCTGCTGTTAATTCAGTACTACATCACAGTAGTAGCTCATACCCATGAATTATAGAATTTCAGAGTTGGAAGGGACCCGAAGGGTTATCTAGTCCAACCCCCTGCAATGCAGGATCAAGGTTCCCCATCCAATTGGAAACCATACCGGACCCTGCTTAGCTTTGCAAATATGCTAGCACCTACCTTATTATCCAGATTTTTCTGGAGTTCTCTTGCCCCGCCCCCTACAAAGTCTCTCTGCAGAATAAAGTCCTGCCTATCTTAACTCCTCTAGTCATTTATTTGCATCCGCTTCATGCAGGCTTCTTAAAATGGCACAATCCGTCCCTAGGGAATAGAATGGCTATGATAGAAAATCCAGATCATAATTTATTCAGCAGGGTATTCTCTCCCCCCCCCCCACCTCCAGCTCTATCCCTGAGAGTTATAAAGTGTGTGTGACCATCCCATAAAATAGCCAGAAGACTTTTTAGCATTGCAGTTTCCTGTGCTTTTTGTGTGCAAAAGGAGAAACCCCATTCTTAACCCACAGGCCACATTTTTGGGCTGTCTCTCTGCTCTAGACATAAATTGGCACCACGTTGCAACATGTGCATTTCAGGCAATGAGATCATTATTTTGCGTTGGCAAACAGAATTGGTTTCCTTGTGCAGGCCTGGTCATACAATCCTTCAGCTACATGCAAACTTGAAATACTTTGTACCAGAGCGTGTGGCTTCTATGATTGCAGACATTGTTTTTGGGTGGGGGCTCACAGGGGCCCCGTCACTCCCCATCACCTTTTTCCTGGCGTACCTGTGTTATAGCACAGTTAGACATACCAAGCTTGGCTTTCTGAACGACTAAACTTAGGTTTCCTTTGAAAAGCAAGTTCCTAGCTCCATTGATTGTTTACTACTTTGGGTGAGGGGGGGGTGTGGATGCCAGATTCAAGCCCTTTCTGAAGCAAATAATTCTCAAAACAACCATAGGTGCCCTATGTTGCCATATTGCTGTGGGAGATATGTGTGGGATACTATCCTCTGGCAAAGAGCTAGTATCTGAGAGAAGATTGGATTGTTTTGTGCAATAATGACCGAGCACTGAAGGTTTTTTCTTTAAAAAATTTTTTTTTACTGTTTTTGCAAAGGGGCTGGACTTGTCCCAGGGAGATGATGGTTATGGGATGACATGATGGCGGCAGGCTTGCCAGAAAGGGCCACTGGGCTGTTTCCCCTGTTCCTGTGGCTTTAAGTTCTGAAATGGAAGCACGGCAGGGCTGTCCTGGCCCTGAGCCGGCCTCTCCACTGGTCCGTTCTAACGCTCTTGCCCCATTCCCGCCACAGGCCCTGGATGGCGAGCGCACGACCCCCCAGCAGATGGCCCAGCCGATGCGGGCCCCACCCTACGCATATCCACCTGGTGCACAGCAGCCCTGGGGACCGGCAGTAACAGTTCAGTTTCTTGGAGGAAAAGCTAGCCCAGGGCATTCTGGGTGGGGGAGAACCCCATGGAATTCAGCCGCCTCTGCTTTGCGCTGTTTGCCACTGCTTGGGAGGGGGGAGCTGGTTTTCTGCTTGAGGTCGCAAGATCAAAGGTTCCCTGCTCCTTTAAACAAAAACATCTGGTGGCAGGGTTAGATTATGAACCCACATCTGGAAACTGCAGATGGGTTAGAACGTGCGCCAAGAAATGGAAACCCACTCCCAGGAAAGGCTCCAGCACTTGCCTTTGCCCTGAGAATTGTTGAAACTGATGTTCAAATTATTGGGTTTTCCCCCATTTTTGGTGATTCTTGGTGGAAACAGAATAATCTAACCCAGGGTTTCCCAAACTTGGATCTCCAGCTGTTTTTGGATTACAATTCCCATGATCCCTGAGCACTGGTCCTGCTAGCTAAGGGTGATGGAAGTTGTAGTCCAGCAACAGCTGGAGACGCAAGTTTGGGAAACCCGGATCTAACCCCAATGATCTCTTCTGCCAGAGCTCCTGAGGAGCATCTGCTAGTTGGGTTTCCTTCCCAGGAGCAGCAGCAGCAACAACCTCCTCCTTTTCCATGGAATTTCTGAGGCCCTCTGCACACAAAGCAGGTTGCCTGTCACTGAGCTACAGGTCTCTCTCCTTGGCATTACAGGCAAGCTGTGAATCTGTTTGTGCTTGCAGCCGAACTAGACACAGTGCCATTCACAAAACACGCAGTTGCTTGTTTGTTTCCAAAGTGAAGAGTAAGCAAGGGGGGCCACCAACCCAGACCAAAACTACGGTGGGGGCAAAGGGCTAATGGTCCCATGTCCCCTGGGTCTCGGATCTGGAGGAAGCCTCAGCAGGAGAGGATATTCCTTCATTGAGTGGGAAAGTCACTAAGTTTCAAGACCACCTTTTCTGAGGCAGCAACTTTAAAAAAAGAAAAGAAAAAAAGAACTGAGCCAGGAGACAATTCACCATTTCCACAAACTTTGTGATCTTGGGCTTACAATCCTTGGAAATAGCTGCCTTTTATTGAGCAGCTGTGAGTCACACACACACACGGTGTCAATGCTAGAAGTCGTCGTGTCAACTAGGAAGAGAATCAGAGCAGAATCTACACAGTTTGAAACTCTGCTTCCTTTGCTTGTGCAGAAAGCTTTTGTGGGGTGGGGCAGTGGCTCTGCTCCTGCAAGTGCCCCACAAGAATCCAAGCAGTGGGCTTTGTGGCTCTTTTGGGTGGTCTGTCTGATGCCCTGTGCAGACTCTTCATCACTTCTCTCTCTTGCCCCCAACTTTGCTTTGATGCTAACACAGGTGGGCTGCTTTCAGAAGCAACTTTATGGGCACCTCTTCTCCCCCACCCTTGCTTGGCCTCTCCCACACCTGAATTCCAAGGGGGGAAGAGACCCCCCAGAATGTGACCGGATCGGGGCTTTTCCCAGGGTGTCTTTGTCTTTGAGGTCACATCCCTTTCTCTCTTGATGCCGGGGAGGGGGGCCATCTGTGCTTTGTATGTCGTCCTTGTCAATACCTCCATTCTCTTTTTTTTGGGGGGGGGGGGGTCTGCCAAGTCATATCTCAGGCAGGTTGTGTGATGTTCACCTTTCCAGGATGCAAAGAATGATGCTTCTTTGGAACAGTCGGTGCTTGGGGATGATGGGAGTTGTAGTCCAGCAATATCTGGAGGGTCACACAGGTTCCCCAACTGTGCTGCAACAGCTGGCTGCACATCAGTGGGATTCCACTCCAGTGAAACACAGCCACATTTGGGACAATCACTGCCAAACAAATGGGGGCAGTGCAGTGTTGTAGAGTGGTAACTCCTTTCTGCATTAGTGCCTTGCAGTGCTGACCTTTTCAGCTGATGATCATAAAACTGGCATTCAGTTTTTCTCCTGTGGATGAAATATCCAGCTACCAAATGACAGGGCCATGGGGGTGGGGACAGAATGTGCTGCACAGAAGCAACTGCCCTACTTTCCACTTGTTGTGCAACTCCCAGATACTACAGCGAATGCCACCCCATTGGGAATGCTTCCTGAAACAGCTCTAAAACCAAACCAAACTCCCTCAGCTTCTGTTTAAACCCACCATGAAATAGAAAGGGGGCAGGGGGAATAAGTGTCATCTCTCCAGAAATGTGTTCTGGAACTAGGAACAAAACCAAAATCGAGTTCTGGCTCTTGCCAGCTTGAGTGTGTTGAGTCCCAGGACCTCTTTCTGCACTGAGCAGCTGTTGGAATGGCGCTCTCGGTATGTAAAATGACTGCTGAGCTCCACTTCAGAACCCAGCATTGTGCTTAGTTCAAGAATCTGACTCCAAAACTCTCCCAAGCCGATGTTTGCAATACAAACTTACCAAAGCAAACCTGAAATTTAAAAGCATTTAAAGGGAAGAAGGTCCACCAAATCCATTTTTATGCAACAGCTCAGGTGGCTTGCTGGCCAGCTTGCCTGTCTACACACTCTTTCTCTCCCCCGACTGTCTGGTACCTGGTGGCTTTTCAAAGTCTGTCTTTGTCTGCTCCATGTTCCATCGCTGTTTATGAACTCCTGCCATTTCTTCCCATCCCTCCTTGTCTTGTCTGGCTCTCGAAAAAGCAAAAACCATTCTCACTGCTGTGTTGGGTTTGGGGGTGCCTCTGTCTTTTCCAGGCAACAGACCGTCCTGTCAATGGACTGGATGCCGGACTGCGGCCTTTCGACTTGGTCATTCCTTTTACCATCAAGAAAGGAGAGATCACAGGTAATGGGATGGGAGGGGGACATGACCAAAGTGGTTTAGGACTCTGCCTTTTACAGAGGTCAGGGCAATAGTTGATAGCCAGGCTGTGTTTTGAGCAGTATGCATGGAGCACAGAATGTAAATGGAGGCAAAACTCAGCTTCCTGATCTCTGTTAAGTTCCTAGTCCTTGTGGCTCTTAAGGTAGATTGTGAAGCATATGGCAGTGTCTGGCAAGATCAGAGGGCTGCCTGCCCTGGCCTACTGTATATAAGGATTTGGATATAGATCTTAATCATGTCTCCATCCTTGGTAGCATATTTTTATCTCTAAGAGTCACGGAGCTGGAAGGGACCCAAAGTCTAACCTCTTAGTCCAACCTATGCAGGTCTAACCATCTAGAAAGCTTATCTACTTCCTCACCTCAAATTAATAATCTGTTGATGGCGTAGCAAATAGAGCTTTGCCAAACCAGTTCAGTTTTTCAAACTCCTAGGATTGCAGCATATTAAATGTCTCTCCTTTCAACAGCTCTATGAAAGGTAGATGGAATTACAGCTTTACACGAATCCAGTAGCCTAGCTAAGCCCAGTGAATTGTGGACCAGTGATTTTAATCCAGGTCCCCTTAAAATGTCCCCTCTGGGGTCCTTGCAAAAAACAGATTCCTGGGTCCTTGCATTCCTATGCTGGTGAACAGAACCCACCAACTTGAAAGTGCTTTCTGTGGTTTCCTCCCTCCCCACAGGTGAGGTGCGCATGCCCTCTGGCAAGGTGGCAAAGCCAGACATCACAGACAACAAGGATGGCACAGTGACAGTGCGCTACGCCCCCACAGAGGCTGGCTTGCATGAGATGGACATCCGTTACGACAACATGCACATCCCAGGTAACACACACAAAAAGGTGTTTGGCTCTGAAATTACCAGGCTCACATTGGTTGGAGCAACTAAATGTGCGCTAGTAGGTATCTAAAAGATGTTGATGCCATACCCTCCTCCCTCCATAGGTAGCCCACTGCAGTTCTATGTGGACTACGTCAACAGTGGCCACGTGACTGCTTATGGACCGGGACTCATCCATGGGGTAGTCAACAAGCCAGCAGTCTTCACCGTCAACACAAAAGATGCAGGAGAAGGTGAGTCCACAAGGCCCACTTGGTGCTTGGAACTGCTCCTGCCCTCTGGTTTTCTGGCCATTTGGGCAAGGCTGTTGGTGCTTCTGTTCTGTGTAAATGCACACAGTAGCTACCTGATCCCTCCATTTCTTGCTGCAGGGAAGCAGCAGAGAAAATAGGCTTAGGATTGTGTGCTCTTCTTAACAAAACTGTCATTGAGATGCCTAGCAAAACCAAATATGTAAACTTGTATAGTCTCTCTCTCTCTCTCTCTCTCTCTCTCTCTCACACACACACACACACACACACACGCACATATATTTTTGGGGGGGGTCTGCCTTGATTTTCAGCACAGGAGCACACTGCCCTATTTTGGGGCTGGCTCAGTTACTGGGGCACTAGGGCTAATGGATCTCCCCGTGCTTGACGTCTGATGTTCTCCTTGTTTCCAGGTGGCCTCTCTCTGGCCATCGAAGGCCCCTCCAAGGCTGAGATTGGCTGCACTGATAACCAGGATGGCACTTGCACAGTGTCATATCTTCCCGTTCTGCCTGGCGACTACAACATATTGGTGAAATACAATGACAAACACATCCCAGGAAGTCCCTTCACTGCCAAGATCACTGGTGAGATCTGGAGCCTGCCCACCTGGGCTAATGAAGGAAAGAAGGGGGCGGGTGGTAAGCTCACACTGAAGGGGAAGGAGAAGGTAGGCTGCAGGCCCACCTTGACGGCACAATGCCTGCCTTTCTCTGCTTCTGCAGGAGATGACACGATGCGCATGTCCCATCTCAAAGTGGGCTCCTCTGCCGACATCCCCTTGAACATCACCGAGACGGACCTGAGCCAGCTGACGGCCACCGTGATCCCACCTTCTGGTCGTGAGGAGCCTTGTCTGCTCAAACACCTACGCAATGGGCATGTTGGTGAGTGACCAAGAAGACCTCCGCTTTTCTGGTTATGTCCGAAGCCGATTGGCAGAGCTCATGGGTAGAAGAAAAATTTTTATAGGTATAACAATTCTCTTTTGCTTCTTCCTTTCCACCCCATCTTTCTGTAGGAATTTCTTTTGTCCCCAAAGAGATTGGAGAGCACATTGTGAACATCAAGAAGAATGGGCTGCACATCCCCAATAGCCCCATCACAGTGATGATCAGCCAGTCTGAAATTGGCGATGCCAGCCGCGTCAGGGTCTCTGGCCCAGGGCTCAGCGAGGGACGGACATTTGAACCTTCAGAGTTCATTATTGACACAAGAGATGCTGGTATGCAGGTTTATAATCCTTTGGTTCAAAGACAAGGGCTACTTGCCATGGTGGCTGAGCTGTCGGAGGGGGTTTGTCTCAAATGAGGACCAGTTGCTGGGAATGGCAGGTGGAGAGAGTTCTTGCAAGCTCCCTCTGGGCATCCGGCTGACCACTGTTGGAACAAAGTGTTGGACTAAGGTGGGCCCTCTGGCCTGGTCCATCAGGGCTCTTTAGTTCTTATTGCTCTTGGGGAGCAGTACACCAGAAACACAAATCACTAAGTCAATAAGATCCTTGGTTTGTTTTCATCTCTTCCACCCCACTGATCCAATCTGTTTCACCATGGTGACGCTGGCTATTTGTCCTCCAGCTGACAAGCCCCATCTTTGGCTAGCCTGATGTTCAGGAATAGACATAGGAAAGGTAGCATACTGGTGTTCTACTGCTCCATGCATACTAGTTACAACCCTAAGTGCATAGGTGTTTAGAGAAGCCCTTCTTGAAAAGTGGACCATGTGACTTTATCCCCTATAGCTCATGGTGGTGATGTCCAAACATATAACAAAGCCCTGTTACTACAAACTGTCTCTCTCTTAGGTTATGGTGGGCTGAGCTTGTCCATTGAAGGCCCCAGTAAGGTCGACATCAATACTGAGGACCTAGAGGATGGTACTTGCAAAGTCACGTATTGTCCAACAGAGCCTGGCAACTACATCATCAACATCAAGTTTGCAGACCAGCATGTTCCAGGTGCGGGTAGTCTCTTTGGTGGGTTGTTGCATGGGGCGAGGGGAGCAAAGGTGCGTTCAGGAAGTGCTGGTGGGACCCTAGAACATGTCTCCAATTGAAGATGGGACAAAGGTGTCCGTAATACTTGGGTTGCTGGAACAGATTGCAAGTTACCTTCCAGTGCTTGCTTCTGGTTGAACTATGGATACAAAGCATTGCAGGAGTTGAAAGCAGGGGGTTCATCACTTGTAAAACAATTATCTGCTCCAACGTACTGTATTTTTCGCTCTATAAGATGCACCTGACCATAAGACGCACCTAGTTTTTAGAGGAGGAAAACAAGGAAAAAAATATTCTGAATCAAATGTTGTTGAAGAGGAAGGAGGAGGGAGGGTCAGGCTAAGGCATCACAACAAGAGGCACTGTGCAGCTCTCCCACTTGCTGTTCTGGCTTCAGCGAAAGCAATGCAAAACCTCTTCAGCCAAATAGGAGGAACGCTCCCACTTCACTGAAGAGGCTTTGAGCAGCTATCGCTGAAGCCAGAACAGCAAGAGGGATTGCTGCACAGCTCTCCCTCTTGCTGTTCTGGCTTCTGGGATAGCTGCACAGCCTGCATTTGCTCCATAAGACGCACACACATTTCCCCTTACTTTTTAGGAGGGGAAAAGTGTGTCTTATAAGCGAAAAATACGGTATATGCAGCCTACACACTCCATGATCAGCAGCATTGCTTGGTGCAGCTTTTTGCTGTTCAGGGTTGCAGATAAAGGGCAGTCCAGTGCTCCTCTGCATCCTCCCCAGCAGCAGACCCAAGGCAAAGAGGCCTAGCTTACTTCCTGATTTGGTGTGTCTTTTTTATTTTTTATGTAGGCCTTGTATGGAGAACATTCAGTCCTTAGCTTTCCAGTTAGTGATAAGTCTAAAATGTATGACAAAATGATTGCATAGTTTTCTTAATGAGATTTAATGCCAGATGAGAGGCGATGGCTACACTGGAGGGTGCTGAGGGCGTGTGTGTGTGTGTTGTGACATTCAAAAGCTTACACAGGGAAGTTGATGCTTTCTTGGGCTCCTGCCCCGAAACCTACCCCCACCAGATCCATGATCTCCTCTCCCTGAAAGGGCCAATTGGAGCATGTGGCTGAGCCAGCAAGTCCCCCTCCCTCTGGCTTACTTTCTCTCCCCCTCCATCTCTCCGGTGCAGGGAGTCCATTTTCTGTGAAGGTGACAGGAGAAGGACGAATGAAGCAGATGATCACGCGCCGCCGCAAAGCCCCCTCGGTTGCCAACATTGGCAGCCAGTGCGACCTCAGTTTGAAAATCCCAGGTGAGTGGCTTAAGGATAGGCTTTGTGGTTTGGGGTGCTGCCTAAAACAAGCTCAGCAGTGGAGAGCTACTGCCCCAAACGAGCTATTAAGTACCCCTCCCACAGGGTTAAAGGTCAGGATTATTCCAATCCCACCCTTGAACTTGGCACAGAGAAGTTTGGAAGGCCCATGGACAGTGCCCAGCGAAATTTTGGAACCCAGAGTATGTGTTCAAATCTCCATAAGCCTTGTCTTCCAGCTCAGAATGATACAGTGCAAAACCAAAGCATATTCAGCCCAGTTGACTTGTAGTTCCCCCAGTTGGCACAGAGGCTGTTAGAATGGGGAAAATGCTGAAGTGTAGGACAGGCATGGCCATCTGGGAGTCCTTCCAAACCATAGCCAAGTTGGTGGAACACTTTGGTTTAAGACACAGGTTGGTAACTGGGAGCCACATGCAGCCCTTGACCTCATGTTATGTAGCCCTCAATGTCTCCTAAAGCTTTCCCGTTCTCTCATCCCAGCACAATTACTTTCTTTTCATTTCTCCTGTTGTTGCTTTCCCTTTAATATGTAGAGTTTCAGAATTTTATTCGAGTTTTTTCATGTATATGTGCTTGCTTTTTTCCTGGTTTTCCTGGCTCAGAAGTAAAACTGTGACTAGACTGTTGTGTTTGCAAGTGGAGTGAACACTGCTTCTATTTGAATATAAATCAGCAGTTTAGGGCATTGTGTCCAAACCCCTAATGTCAGCAGAACTACTCGGAAACAATGAGGGTAATTTCATGCATGTTTTGAAAAGGGGGAAAGGACCACTGCAAATTACCTCCTTGAGGGGGGGGGGTCTCTTTGGGAAGGCCGCATTCCTCAATGCACCACCACCATGTGCATGTTCTGTAACTGGTGCTGGCTACCAGTACAGGCCTCACACTGTGTTAGAATTCAGATCACCTGTGGAATAAGTGTGACATTTGTACAGTGAAATACTTCTGCTTGCCAGTGGTCTCTGCTCCTGCCAAGGCTATTGTGGAAGGGATCCTGTCCTGGCCTTCATCTAGAATAGGCATCCCCAACCTTTGGCCCTCCAGATGTTTTGGCCTACAACTCCCATGATCCCTACCTAACAGGACCAGTGGTCAGGGATGATGGGAATTGTAGTCCAAAACATCTGGAGGGCCAAAGGTTGGGGGTGACTGACCTAGAACAATAGGGGTGCAATATCACTTGCCTTGTATTTACAAGGGTTGTTTTGTTTTGTTTTTAGAAGAAATATTGGATCTGGGGGAAATTATTAAGATCTGACTATTCAGACAAGGAGCAGCATTAAGTTACCTTAAGAATGGGGTAGGGAGACAAGGGATTAAGTGGTGAACTGGACTAAGATCCAGCTGCTCTGAATGCCCTGTGGGCCACCCCTGCCATAGAATGTGTGTGGGTCTTGATGGTCTTAGCACAGTGGTGTTGGCTGATGGTAGGGAAGGAGCGAAGCTGTGGTCCCATGTTTCTACAGCTGTTTTATTTGCTGCCCCTTGTCCCACAGAAATCAACATCAGAGACATGACGGCTCAGGTCACCAGCCCTTCAGGCAAGTCCCACGATGCAGAGATCTTGGAGGCAGAAAACAACACTTACTGCATCCGCTTTGTGCCCACTGAGACGGGCATCCACTCAGTCAGCGTCAAGTACAAAGGGCAGCATGTGCCCGGAAGCCCCTTCCAGTTCACCGTGGGCCCTCTTGGCGAGGGTGGCGCACACAAGGTCCGGGCAGGTGGCCCTGGACTGGAGAGAGCTGAAGCTGGCATGCCAGGTAGGACTGTGGCTTTGGACGGAGGTGGGGAGGTGTAACTTGGGAGTTGTGGGAGGGAGGGGTGTGAGATCCTAGCACTGAAGCTGGTACAACCTATGCCTGAACAAGTCTTTGGATGCAGTGATGGGGACTGAGGCAGGTCAGCCTCCATTGTCAGACATGACTGCAGGGGTGCCTTGGAACCCTGGAATCTCAGAATGGTAGAGCTGGAAGGGTCATTTAGTCCAACCCCCTGCAATGCAGGAATCTCAGCTAAAGCATCCATGGCAGATGGTCATCCAACCTCTGCTTAAACACTTCCAGCGAAGGAGAGTCCACCACCTCCCAAGGGAGCCCATTCAACTATCCAATGGCTCTGTCGAAGCTTCTTCTGAATGTTTAGTTAGAATCTCCTTTCTTGTAACTTGAAGCCACTGAAAACAAGTTTGCTCCCTCTTCCATGTAACAGCCCTTTAGATACTGGTAGAGGGCTTTCCTATCTCCTCTCACTCTCCTCTTATCCAGGCTAAACACACCCAACTCCCTCAACTGTTGCTCATAAGTCCTAGTTCCCAGACCCTTCATCATCCTTCAGAAGTTGTTGGGATCCACAACTCTCATCAGCCTGAGACAGCAAAAAATGGTAGTCAGGGATGATCGGAGCTGTAGTCCATAGAACCATAGGTTAGGCACCATTTAATGATAAGGAAATGATGGGGAAATGTGCCCAATGTCATCTTCCGCCCACCAGGCCTCATTGTCCTTCCATCTCTCTTCAGTTTTCAGCTCTCATATCCTGAGAAGAGGAGCCTGTCCCCTGAGCGTGTTCTGTAAAACTCAAGTGTACTTGGATGATGATTATATAGCACCACCAGTCTTGCTATCAGAATCCCCCTGGGCCTTGTGGCTAAGGGCAAATCCATACTTAAAGCACATCACTTCTCCAAAGAATCTTGTGCCCAGTCGTTTGTTATGGGTACTGTGACTTGTAGTCCTGTGAGTGGGAAACTGTGGTTCCCAGGCTTCTTTGGGAAGGTGCTTTAGATGTATGGTGCAGTTTTGCCCTAGGTTGGGAGTAGCCAACATGATGCCCTCAAAGATGCTGTTGGACTACAGGTCCCATCGCCATTGACAAGGCTATGCTGTCTAGGGCTGATGGGAGTTGTAGTCCAGCAACACCTGCAGAGCACCATGTTGGCTGTTTTTGGTTGTATCAGAAGAAGCATCCCCAAACACAAGGGTCAGGATCCACACCACCTGCGAAGGTGTCCCACTAGAGCACCCTTCCCCATCTGGGTGCCCTCCAGGCATTTTGGACTAAAACTCCCTGCCAGTTTGGCCAATGGTTGGGGCTGATGGATCTGAAATCTCTGGAGGACACCAGGTTGGGGAAGGCTATGCAGTAGCTACTAGAACAAACTCTGCAAAGGATGTTTCGGACATTAGTAAGAGAAAGGCTTCTTGTCCCAAGCTTAGCGCTAAGGTGGGACTGGCATTAGCAAAAGAGGACAATGGTGCACCAGTTATTCCTAATAAGACTTGTTTGCCTTCTTCCCCAGCTGAGTTTAGCATCTGGACGCGGGAGGCTGGGGCTGGTGGCCTCTCCATTGCTGTGGAGGGCCCCAGTAAGGCAGAGATTGCTTTTGAAGACCGGAAAGATGGTTCATGTGGTGTTTCCTACATTGTGCAAGAACCTGGTAAGTGGTCATGGGTGCTGCATGGAGAAGACGGCTGCATGGGCTGAGGGTTTTTAACAGGAGATTTAAAGAAGGGAGGGCATGGATGCAGAGGGGAAGGGGGTGTTCTGTGTGCCTGAGAGGGTGAGGTGGGGCAATTTTGCCAGCTGCAGCAGATGAGGATTAGGGAATATTTAGTGAGAGATCAAAATGTTGGGCTCTGCCATCTCCAGCTTTCAGTGTTGGCCTTCAGCCTCAGGAGAAAAGGCCACCAAGATGAGGGGTGTGTGGACTGAAAACAGGCTTTATCAGCACTACAGGGTGAAGGACTAGGCCCTCTCCACCTAAAGAGGGGACGTTTGGTGTCAGTGCAAACGGCCTTTTCTGGGGCAGGTCCCTGGTTCTGGAATCCCCTCCCTAGGGAGGTGGCCCTGTCCTTGATGGTTTCCAGGGGGAAGTGGCCACCGTTTTTATTACATCCAACATTTAATTCGATGTTGAAGGGTTTAACTCTCTTCTTGGTTTTCAATATTGTGTTCCAATTCTATTACTGAGTGGGGTAGCCAACATGGTGCTCTCCAGATGTTGCTGGACCACAGCTCCCATCATCCCTGACCTTTGGCTATGCTCCCTAGGGCTGATGGGAGTTGTAGTCCGGCAGCTTCTGGAGAACCCCCACCGCCACCTCCATCATGGCTATCCTCACTCTTGTCATTTGCACTGGCTTTCATACTTTTTTCCCTTGTAAACCAAGCTTGTGGAATGGCCCTTGGTTTAGCTGAAAGGTGGTATACAAATATGGTGTTAAATGGATGTAGATAGCTCCCAACTTAACTGAATCTTAGGGGGGGTGGGCTGAAGGTAGCCCTGTCAAGGTAGCAGAGAATGCAAGAGCCAAGAAGGGCAGCCTTACACATCACTGTGGAGAGGTGATCTAAAAACAATCCATCTAGGTTTTCAATGGCCAGGTCAAAGGCCTGGAGATTACAAGGCTTCCGGCTAATTCTAGGCAGAGGGATAGGAGCCAGAAGACACGGGTATTAGAGAGAAAGAGAATATGGCTGGTGTAAGGCTCAGTGGAGGGAGATCCCTGCTGCTCTTTGCTCCACAGGTTGTATATCTGCCTTAAGCAATAATAAAGTAAGGATCGTGTTCCAGCATCCGATTCAAAGAATCATATGTTGAGCACAAGGCAGATGGAAGTTGTATGTTGCAACTCGGAAACCGAGGTCTGTTCCAACGGGTGGCTGCTGGAGAAGCTCCAGAGGCAGGCCTCTCTCTCTCTCTCCAGAGCTTGTTCTAGCTCCTTCTCTTGGGAACGGCTCCCATAAGCCACTCAGGGAATCTGCAGGCAGCCAACTTCTGGAATCCAACAGGCATCGTTTTGCCAACTACCTGGAATGGATCCAGTGCTCTAAAGAGCTTTCTGTTTGCTAATGAGGCTGGCAGATCTTTGGAAGCGGCCATCTGGAACGCAAGCTGGGTAATTGGCTGCCCCACAGTTTGCACGTAGGGGAGGGAATCTCAGCTAGATCTCAAATGCTTTTTATTGAAGGCGGCGGGGAGGGGAGGGCTGCTTTGAACAGAAGATTGTATTTGGGAGATGCATTATTATAACCTCCATCCTTACCAAACACAATGTATTAATTAAGGATTGGGGCTTGAGGTAGTGTGGTGTTTTAGAACTTCTACATGCTAGAGGTGTGAATTTTGAAGTCTACGGAAAACTTTTAAGATACAGAAATCAGCACTCAAAATGTTTTTGGAGCATCTCTCACTCCCTTTTTGGCAGTTCAGTTGTTGAAATATGTAATTTCAAGCAAACTACTAAATATGAAATACAACTTCATGCTGTGATTCTGATATTACCCAAATAGTAAATATGTGGTAATTGTTCCATATGGGGACCCATCTGCACGTCAAACTGATAATTTGATAAAAGAGAAAATACAATAATTACAAACATCATTAAATTAAAAAGTCATTCAATTAAAATTGGCAGTGGCAACATCTAATATTTCTTTTTACACATTCTATTAACCAAATGCAGACTGAATAATAATAAAAAAGAAATCTTCAGAGTGTTTCCTTAAAAATCATCAGTGATGTAGCCGTATGTATTTGCAAAGATGTGCATGGCCACTGATGAAAAGCCCCAAATACCTGCCAGCCTGATGCAGAGCAAGGCTTCAGGTGCTGCTCTCATGCTCAGGCAGGTTAAACTCAAACAAGAAAAAACTCTCCATGCCTGGATTTCCAGTCATCCATCCATTCCCGTCAGCCTTTTGGATAAGCATCCTTAATTCCTCTTCCTCCCTCTTTGCTTGCAGGAGACTACGAGGTTTCTGTGAAGTTCAATGACGAGCACATCCCAGACAGCCCCTTTGTGGTACCTGCCACCTCCACCTCAGATGATGCCCGTCGACTCACTGTTTCTAGTCTTCAGGTGAGGCACTGGGAGAAACCGCCCATTTGCTCCCCCTGCTGGCTGGATTGAGTTGGCACTGTTGCTCTCCTGGGCTGGCTGTTCCTTGATGCAAGAGACTTAGATCCTGAAACTGGGGCGGGAGAAGACGCAGATTGGGGCGAGGGTGTGCTCCCAATCTGTACTGATCTGGGGGTGTGGTGTGGCTGATGTTTTTGCCAAGATAAGGCGATTAAACAACTTAGGACAAGATGGGTGCAGGGGTTGGACCCTTGTGGTCCCTTCCAACCCCACAATTTTATGATTCTGTGGGTGCCTTGTGCCAGCCTTGGGACAGCCACTGTGTCAGCCCTGCTGGCCATCCAGGGATCTGCTCTGGGGTTTTTCTCGTGTCTCGTTTAAAGGCTGCTAACAGTCCCCTGCTCCTTTTGGCTGCTGGGGCTTAAAGATGGAGAGCTTCCCTGGCCCATGCCTCTGCCAATCTTGCTGCCATCCTTTTGAAAACTGCCAGCCTCCCTCTTTCAGGGTACTAGCCTAACAAATCCTCCCCTGTTGCTGCTTGCCTGCCTGCCTCTTGCACTGCGGCCCAGTTTCCTGGGGCAGCTCTCCCTCTCTAAGCCACCTGGCTCTCAGGTAAGTGACCTTCCGCCTTGTCCTCAAGGGGGGGTGAGGAGGGGTGGGGTGGGGTTTGTGGTAGCCGAAGCTTGATGCCATTGCCCGCTCTGTCCTTTCTGCTGCCTAACGTGCTGTGTGCTTCCAGGAGTCAGGGTTAAAGGTGAACCAGCCAGCCTCGTTTGCCGTCAGCTTGAACGGGGCCAAAGGTGTGATTGATGCCAAGGTGCACAGCCCCTCGGGGGCCCTAGAAGAGTGCCATGTCACAGAAATTGACGAAGGTAAGGAGGGTCTGGCAGAGCAGGGTCAGGCTTGCTGTACAGTGGATGACCCACCCCCTTCCCTCCCGAAGGTAGAGCTGTTGGGTCCGTTTCTCTACGGACAGTGGAATGGGCTCCCTTGGGAAGTGGTGGATTCTCCTTCCTTGGAGATTTTTAAGCAGAGGTTGGGTAGCCGCCTGCCAGGGATGCTTTGGTTGAGATTCCTGCATTGCAAGGAGTTGGACGAGACTAGATCACCCTTGGGATCCCTTCCAAATCTACAGTTCTATGATTCCTTTCTAAAATGAACTCCTAGCAACTGTAATGGGGGAGGGCAGGCATCTGATGGTGTAGAGCAGGTGTGGGAAACTTGTGGCCCCTCCAAGTGGTGTTGGACCGCCATTTCCCATCCGCTCCAGCAAGTTTGGATTGTAATTCCAAAATAATTGAGACCCACAACAGGTTCCTTGGGCTTGAGATTTTTCTGCGTGTGGTTGGCCTCTTTCCCATTGAGGTGATATAAGGTCCAAGCAGATCCAATGGGTTTGTTAAAGAATGATCTGCTTAGACATTGTGAACCTCCCTTAGCTCTTTTGATAACAGGGTGGTATATAAGTCTAATATATAAATAAAATAGATGCTTTGCAGACAGAGGCAGAGTCATTATTTAATTGTGTTGGAAGATGGTCATTCACATCCAGTTTTAAAAGCAACTGCTACAAAAACTCAAGGTGAAAGGGAAACGGCAGTGGTGGCCTGGGTCATGGCCTGAAAGAACACTCAGGATCTTTGTTTAGCTTTTTAAAAAAATATTAAAATAAAAGCCTTTTCCATGGCAAAGGCTGAACTCGACAAGAGCCCCCGGCAGATCTTGTTTTCCCTCTGATGGAAGATGCTCCCAGAGATAGATGCTGGTCTAAAACCAAACAAGACTTTATAAGTCAGCACCTTGAGCAAGATTGAGCAAACCTCGAAGTAGTTTGTAGCAGAATGACCCATCCCCGTAGCATATTCTGCAGTTCTGTCAACACATGGGCAATGGAGTTCTGCTGTAGCTGGAGTTCCCAGATAACATTTGTCAGGTCCATATAAAGATGTGGAACCTCTGCCCCCCAGATGTTGGACTACAACTCCCATCATTCGTGAGCATTGGCCAGGCTGGCTAGGGCTGTTGCGGGTGGAGGCCCACAGGCTCCCACCATAAGGGCATTGCTGTAAGAAGTCAGGTTGCCAAGCCTGTGCATGATGATGGTGGCCAGGAGTCTTACACGATGGCTGCATTCCTTGGTGAAAGGCACTGCAGGGTCCAGCCTCTGTCTACATCAAAGAGCAAGAAGGCCAACCAAACTGCAAACGTAGACTTACAAGGAGCCTGGCTCTGTCCAGAACTAGTAAATTCTTCTCCTCAAAGTTGGGAGTGGCAGTAATCAACAATGCAAACTGAATCCAGGACACACATACACACACACACCCCAAGTATTCAGCTTCCATTCTGTAACAGCAACCCATGCATTGTGTAAAAATCTCAGCGGTTGTTTCTGGGACTGAGTGATGTTGAGCTAGGGGTGCTGGCATCCTCCTTACTCTGCCCCCTCCCAACTTCAAACTGCTTTTCTCAGGTTCTCAGCTAAATTTTTCTCAGAGTTGACCCATTGAAATTGTTTTGACCCTGCCTTTTAAAAACATGGATGTGTTTTAGATTTTTCTGTTTTGTTTTATGCTGATTTTTGTGTGAATGTTGTGTGATTGATGTGATAAGCCACTTTGAGTTGCTTTTGTAAAAACAGTAACTAATAATTGGGGATTCAAAGTGACTTATCACTCCATTAGGTTCCTTGATTTCAGTAGGCATACTCTGAGTACAACTTACTTGACTACTACGCCATACAACTAAGAATAGGTGTGGTAGCAAAAAAAGGCTGTCTGGAGGTGGGGGTTGATCCCAATTCCCAGTTGCTGATTCAGTTGGCAATGCAGAAGAGGAAATGGGAGGGACAGAAACATGCCCACGGCCAACAAAAAGACAAATTTTAAGCGCCCAGTCGCTTCCTGCTGGCTTGAGGACTCTCCCAGCACGGTTCTCTTCATGGAATTGTGAGTGGAAGTGCGCAGGGTGTGTCTTAAGCTGTGCAGGACAGAAAAAAGCAAGACCCCCTTCTCTCCTGCCGCTGTCTCGACTCAAGCTGTAGGGCTAGCAATTGCTGCTCGCGAGCCACCCGCCTAGAGTGCCCATTTTGCCAAGTTACTTTACTTAGGAGGTCACAGCCCTGTTGCTGCAAAGGCCAGAGCTCGTGCAGTTCTCTGTGCAGGCTGCTGTGTCAAAATGCTGCTGAGTCTGCACAGCTGGTTTCCTGTAGTGGCATCTGCTGTGTTGGTGGTGGTGGTGATAGCATGTGAGTGCCCATGGGCAGCTTCCTGCCACCTGGCTTGTGAGCCATCATGCCAGCCCACAATCTCCTGCCTGGTGTGACTCCACACTTTGAGGCAAGGCTGCAGACTTTTGAAGAAGTTGCAAAAATTAGGCCAAGCTCTGTTGTGGTTCAAGATAGATAGATGTGCAGCTCATCTATGAAATTGTGAAGGGGGGTCCATAATATTCAGTTCCCCAAATCTGCACCTATTTAGGGTGCTCAGTAAGATTCAGGGGCAGATCAGGGCTGTTTCTGTAGAGCAGAGCTTTCCAAGCTGTGTGTTGCATGAACTCTCCCTGCACTCCTTCCAGGGTGGAAAGGGGTTAGTTAAATCTCTGGTTTGCTAGTAAACCTGAATTCCTGTGTCGTGAAATGATGCATGCCTAAAAAGTGTGTACCAACATGAAATGTTTGGAAAGCTCTGCTGTAACAGCATACAAAGTAAGACTGGCAAGGGCTGAAATATTCAAGGTGTTTCATTTGCAAATAAAAGCAAGGTGGTATTAAACTGCAAAATTGTGCTTTGTTATGTAACCTGTAGCTGCAGATGTGTGTTTAGAGTAAGAAACAGGGTACCTTTGGGAGCTTTAAAAACTATTAGTAACCGCCACACTTGTGTGTATCGTACCCCTATCTGGATCAGGACCCATGTGCTTATTTTTACTAGAGAAGGAAGCAGACACAGAACTACAGGCTGCATGTGAAGAGCCTGGCCTTGGGAATATTCTCTTCTAGGGCAGGTGAGGGGAGTGGAAATGCTCTCCATAGCCACTTCTCCTTTGCTTCTCCCAGCCAAGCTCATTTTGGTTTTGCCATGCCCACTGGCAAATACCCTTTGCTCTAAACCAAGCTCCACTTCAAGTGTGCTTTTTTTAAAACCAGAGCTTACCCCAGCAGGTCTCTGTCTGGCTTTTAGCTCTTGATCTTAAGCAGTTAAGTCAGCCCCAGCAGGCAGGCCAATGATGAGGGATGATGGGAGAGGTAGTCCAACAACATCTGGAGGGCTCCAGGTTTACTGAGCTACCATTAGCCTGTGTCATTCTTCTGGCTGAATTTGCTGGATATATTTTACTATATAGGGGTCATCTCCACTAAATGTCCACTTCCTTGGGCTTCCCTTCTGGGATCCATTCTGTGGTACGTGCGCACGCACGCACACACACACACACGATTTCTCACGGAGCCAATGACAACTGCTGGTAGGCTGCTTACACCTGCCTGTTTTTCCTCCTCTCACCTTTCCCATAGACAAATATGCTGTGCGTTTCATCCCCCGTGAGAATGGCATCTACTCTGTTGACGTCAAGTTCAACGGCAGCCACATTCCCGGCAGTCCCTTCAAGATCCGTGTTGGGGAGCTGGGCCAAGCTGGGGACCCAGGGATGGTGTCTGCTTACGGCCCTGGCTTAGAAGGTGGCATGACAGGTAATAAGAGAGCCTAGAGGAAGGGAGGGGTGGAGGGATGAGGGGCTGCCCAGAGCCTTGAAGAGAAGCTGCCGCCTCTTGCTCTTCTCCCCTGCAGGAAGCCCTGCTGAGTTCATAGTCAACACCACAAATGCTGGGCCTGGGGCTCTGGCCGTCACCATTGATGGTCCCTCTAAGGTGAAGATGGACTGCCAAGAGTGCCCAGAGGGCTACAAGGTCATCTACACACCCATGGCACCTGGCAGCTACCTCATCTCCATTAAATATGGTGGCCCATACCACATTGCTGGCAGCCCCTTCAAGGCCAAAATCACAGGTAAGAGCCTGGGCTGGGGGGCAGAGAGAAGCTTGGCTTAGGCTATAAGGTGCCCCACCTTTTAAGGGCTTAGCTATCACTCCAGACTATGGACCATATCTGAGGACACACGAGTAGCATTGTAACCATGTTGCAGCAGAGACGGCAACCTTAACATAGATCGGCCTACCCCAATTGCCCTCCAGAAGCTGGGTGACAACTCCCATCAACTCTGCCAACTGGCCATGTTGGCAGAGGCTGATGGGAGTTGGAGTGCAACGGCATGTGGAGGGCACCAGGATGATGAAGGCCAATTTTGATGGTAATTTGGGGAAGGGGAGGCAAAGAGGGTGTTGCCCAGATACAGCCTTACGCTCCTCGCACCTTTGTAATCGTCCTTCCTTTTCCTTGGCAGGGGCCCGTCTCGTCCCCAGCCACAGCCTCCACGAGACCTCCTCGGTCTTCATGGATGGAGTGGCCAAACATGATGGAGCAGCCCCCAAGTTTGCCTCTGATGCCAGCAAGGTGGTTGCCAAGGGCCTGGGCCTCAACAAG
Source organism: Podarcis tiliguerta (assembly GCF_965153285.1). Classification (NCBI taxonomy): domain Eukaryota; kingdom Metazoa; phylum Chordata; class Lepidosauria; order Squamata; family Lacertidae; genus Podarcis; species Podarcis tiliguerta. The sequence continues at coordinate 37,583,978 of NC_139550.1, forward strand.
GGCTTTGTGGGACAGAAGAACTCTTTCACTGTCGATTGCAGCAAAGCAGGTGGGTGTAGATTTGTTGGCAGGTGGGGACGGGAAGAAAGGCACACAACTGCAAGGTTTTGGTCACTGCGGTCAGAAGCTTTGGAAAGCTAATTTGGGCACTGGCCAGGTGATGGTCTGGGTGGGTTTGCGTATGAGGTCAGATGAATGTTTTGAATTGAAATGTATGGTTGGCCCCATCCTAGCTAAGGAGCTTGATGTGGGAAATGATGGATGGACAAGTCATATAACTTGGAAGTGTATTTTAAAACAAAACACCACCACAAATAGCAAGGATAATTCAAGCTACCTAGCCTAGACCAAATACGGTTGCACACTAGCTCCTAAAAGAGATTGGGGTTCAGGATCTCCTTCAAGGGTGGCCTCCGAGAGACACGCCAGGGTGCTCAGAGGCAAAGCCTGAGGTGCCAGAACTTGAGGCCCAAAGTTGGCAACTCTAGTGAGGGCATTAATTGGCAACCTGTGCAGGGGGTGGGGGGAAGGATGGGGACTGGAGAGTTTATAAGAGGGTCTGAAGGAGAACAAAGGAACAAAAAAAAGTAAGCTGTTTGCTTACTTGCATGTTTGGACCAGTTTCCCCCAATACTGGTGCCCTCCAACTGCTTTCGACAACAATCTCATCAGCCCCAGTCAGCAGTAGATCACCTGCAGGGCTCAGGATTGGGGAAGGCTGGTCTAGAAATGGAAGGAGAGAAGAGTGGGGAGGGATAATGGAGTTAGTGAGACATTTGGAGCGAAACACCTTTTTGCCTCTCTTGTATACTTAAATATTAGGTCTTTCAACGGGATTAGCTCTTCCCGACCTAAATATTACAGCATGCATCCCTTTTGACCGGACCCCCCCCCCCTCCCGCCCCTTGCTCTTTCCGCAGGGAACAACATGCTGCTGGTGGGGGTGCACGGCCCCAAGACCCCCTGCGAGGAGATTGTGGTGAAGCACCTGGGCAACCGGCTCTACAACGTCACCTACCTGCTCAAGGACAGAGGGGATTATGTGCTGGTGGTGAAGTGGGGGGAGGAGCACATCCCCGGCAGCCCCTTCCATGTCTCCGTGCCTTAATCCTCCCCCCCACCCCCCTGATTATAACACTGCCCCTCTTGAGCCCTCTTTGTAATGCCACTACCCCGACTCACCCACCTGAGACGCTGCCTCTTAAACTTCCTTGGCAGGCTTGGTGCCGGTGTGGGTGGGGAAAGGGAGCAAGTCGCCCTTGGGATGGGGATGGGGGGGGGCGGATTCCTGTGGATCTGTTTACATGCAGCACTAACTCTTTTCAACCAGTTTTGTCAGTGATTTCCCCCCTTCCCCCACCCTTTTTTGGAGGGGAGGAGTGTTGAGGGGCAGGATTGATTTTGCTTTTCTTGCCAAAGCACTGGCTTCGTGCCCATGGACTGAATTTTGTGCCTCCCTCCCTGAGTTTGCCAGGACGGCGTCCTTCCTGCCTCAAAAACAGGCACCTGGTACCACATACTTATATCGGTGCCATCCACTGCTTGAGAGAACGAAACAAAGCAAAAACCACTGCACCCGATGGAACTGCAGGCGGCCTGTCCCTTTTCTCTCTAGATTTTCACTTTCCCTTCTTCGGCTTGAGACGGAAGCTCCATTGATACACAGATAAGTGGCGGGAGCTGCTGTTGTGCCTCTCCTTGCTTTGCCAGTTTATAACCAAAAATCTTGTTTTAATCCTTCCAAGTCTTAAGTCGTCGTTTGTTGTTGTTATTGTTGTTGTGCACAACTGCCGGTCTCCTTTCTTTTGAGGAGGGAAGGGAATAAAAATTCTGCTTCAAATGGCTTTTAGTTGTCCTGGTCAATTCTGTTGACTTGGTCCCTTTGCAAAGGCGGACACAGCTGTTCATTTGTTGGGCTGCGTTGATTTCCACTTGGAGCCAGTGTGTTCAGAAGTAGAAGACACGTTGAGATCCTGTCCATGCTGTCCTGATAATGGACTCCTGCACACCTGGGCCTCTGTCCTCTGGTCAAACAAACAAACATACATAACAGAAAGGCGGTGGTCCCTGGCTAGTTTCTCACAGAACAAGCAAGACCTCGTTTGTACAGTTCTACAAGGCTGGAAACTTTTCTAAACCTAAAGCTGGGAATCTGAATTAATGGTTAATTCAGGGGTAACATCTGTATCTCTCTCCCTAATAGCTGCCCATGGCTTTATCTAGCGCAAAGGATTCTGAACTTAGTGCATAAGGGTTGCCCCCACCCCCTCAGAACACTAGGACTCCAGTGAAGCTGAAGTCCTTCTCACAGCACATAGTTAAGCTATGGAGCCTTCTCCACCATGAGTTTGTGGAATCCTCTCAATGGCTGCTGCCCACAGCGGCTCAACGGTTGGAGGCAAGATGCTTTTGCACACTGGTTGCTAGAAACTCTGGAGAGGGAGAATACTCAGGTCCTCTTCACAGGCTTCATTTGGGCATCTGCTTAGCCGCTGTGCAAACAAGATGCTAGACTAGATGGGCCTTGGAGCGGAGCCAGCAAGGCTGCTCTAAGGTGCTTAATGGCTGCACAGCCCCAGAGGTCTGGTGGGCAACCTCCCCCTAGGAGAGTCCCTTGCTACTCTTAGGATGAAACTCCTGGGTTACTAGGAACACTTTGAAAATCATTAGCTTAGAATGCAGCAAGTATTTCTCTATCCCACCTAGACCAGAAGGTAGCTGTGGTTCAAAATCTGCCTTGCATTTCTCCAGAACCGAGCAATAGCGCTCAGCTAAAGTTTTGTGTTCAAAGCTTAGCTTGGTTAACATTTTCAGATTGTGATCAGAATTTGCCACAATCAAAATGGGCCTTAGTGCACCTCCTACTCCACTATTTCTTCAGTAAACGTCCTTTTTGCCCTTTTCATTCTTGCTTTTTGTTCCCCACCCTGCTTCTCCAGGCCAACTGATCAAAATTCAGTACTTATTGAGCAAAATAAACAGCTAGGCGGAAACTGAAGAGAGTACAAGAAATAATAATGTGTGCTGCTCCTCGAGCTCCATGGAGGCAAATGGAATAGCACTGAAACACATTTAAGCATCAAAGAGAGAAGCATGAGTCTCCCGTGTTTAGTTTGAGCATTATGGCAGCCTCATAGCTGTCAACCTTCCCTTTTTTTGCGGGAAATTCCCTTATTCCAGCGCCGCTTCCCACTGCTATCCCAGATTGTTAGATATCCCGTAGACTGTCCCCGAGACAGGTGAGGCTGCTGATCCCTTATTTTTGAGGCTGCTGATCCCTTATTTTCAAATCTGAAAGTTGACAGCTATGGGCAGCCTGTAGGGCTGTTCCCTTGATGCGAGGACACTTCAAGGACAGGGCTCAGCAGTGTTGTTTCTGCTTAACTGAGCTTGCATGGCAGGTGGGAGGGGAAAATCAGACTGAGGGCCACAATCCCAGCTGTGCAACTATCCAGGGGCTACCTGTGGGTGGGACAATAGGCAAAGGTGGGTGGAGAAATAAACACATTTTCAACCTTTGTATGGGAGGCTGCTTTCTACCAACACTCCTCTTCATCTAGGCACCCAAGAGGCAGAGTTCAAGGATGCAGGCCAGCTTGGCAGAAACACTCAGGGAGGCTGAGGGTATGAAGTAGAATGGAAATGATTGTGGAATTTTTGGGGGGCGGGGGGGAGGGAGAAGAGTCATATTTGGTACAGAGAAACCTGTGCCTGCTAGTGAAAAGGACTACAGGGACTACAGGGGGGAGAATAACAATTGGTCATTTTTGTTTAAAAGCCAGTGCATTTTCTCTTCCTGACAATAAGCATGACTAGCTCGTCTCTCTATTCTTAGGGTGCTTCCAGGTGGCCTGATTTTTTATTTTTAAGCATTTGTCCTAATTGGTTTCTGGGGAAGTTAAATGGTGTTGCATCAAAGCAAGTGCTGCCCCACACTTTCCAGTGCACTTTCCCATTACCTCCCTCAATGCAAAAAGGCCAGTCGTTTGAGGAAGTGGGGTTGTTGTGCAAAACTTCCCAATCCACTGTGATTGCCCAATAAGAATTTACTGGCGTGTGGTTGTCTCTATTTTGGGGTGGGATTCAGTCCAGAAGTGCCCTTGCTCAGCTGTAATTGTAAGCGAGGCCTACAACCAACCAACATTCCATGCTGGCTCTCTAGGGTGGAGCGGTGCTCATTCACCATATATGCGTCCCCCTAATAGCAGGGTTGTGTATATGCTGCAATTCTGTGGAAGTGGGCGAAATAATGTGGAATGTAGCGTTTGGCAGAGAGTTTGGTGGTTTTCCATTTTGAGGAGAGGGGAAGCAACTTTTTGTCTTCTTTGATTGCAAAGATAACGCTTAATAATATGTGGGCAAAGGTTGCTGAAATCTCAGAAGCCTTCGCATAGCTGAATGAGTGGGTGGGGGCTTCACTGCTTATTATGTCATTACTTTCCCCTGAGTTGCAAAATGAAAATTATGCAAGGTAAGAAAACTTGCATATTTGTATAATTTAGATGGGGAGGGGGGTTTATAACTTGATTATCTTGGCACAGAGTTCAGCACTGCTTGCTTGCAACCCCAATTACATTCCCTCCAAGTCAGGGGCCCCCTCCAGATGTTGTTGGAGTCCCATCAGCCCTTGACAGTAGAGCCAGTAGTCAGAGACAATTGGGAGTCCTAACATCTGGGAGGCAACCCCTATATGATGAGAAGTAACACACACCCCCCACACACACACAACAGCGCAGGACTTAGTGAACTGCTGGAATGTATTTGCAGTATTTGCTTTCTTTTTACATATGCATGCAAGGACATAAGCAGGAGATGCTTCTGCAAAAGATGTCCAGTCCCTCAAAATCTGCTCCCAGTTTTCTACCCCTTGGGATGTAGCACTTAGTTCATCCTCGCCTTGCATGTGCTCCCTCCAGAGCAAACTGTCTCCCTCCACGTGGCTTCACCTTCTCAAAACACTGGTGGCTGCGGAGGATTGCCCAGCTACCGAGAACATGAACGCTAAAGCTCCTGGCCACTCATTTGCAAGTTAGCCAATCTCAAGCACTTTGCCAAAGCCCTGGGAGTTAAGCTCTGTCTATTCTGGTTTCATGTGTGAATATATGGTTTGATGTACTCACTAAACCTATTTTTAAACAATCTCATTCTGCTACAGCGGAAAGAGGCTGTGATCTGAGCTGACACCACTGTGGGAACTCAGTAGCTGACATTTTAATAAGCAGGCTGGTGGTGGAGGTGCTGAGGCTGCAGCTGCCTGTGGTTCATTATGGCCAGCGGCTCTACCTGTGCATTGCACGGAGGCCTCTACCATGCAGGGGAAACTTTCAGTGTGCCTAGCTATGAGCTGGCAGGTTTCACGTCTTTGCACCCTGCTGTTTCCTGGCTTGCCACCAAGCATGCAGCAAAGAGCTCAGCAGCAAGTTCCAGGGGGAAGGGCCACAGCTCAGGGGTAGAGCGTCTGCCTTGCATGCAGAAGGTCCCAGGTTCAAACCCCAGTGGCACCTCCAGGTAGGACAGGGAGTGCACCCTGCCAAGCTGCTACCAGTCAGTGCAGGGGTGGAGCGGGGTGGGTGTGTGCCAGCAGGGCAGTGGCCCAGAGCAGATTTTTGACTGGGTATGAAACAGGTGCCTCCAGGGCCCTTCTCCTGGCATCAGAGGAAGCAACGCTTAGGGTGGCCATAAAAGTGTTGAGCTCCCCCCACCCACCCTTTTGGGCCAAAGTTGTTGAGCTTTCTTAGTTGTGGAGCTGTTTTAAAGGAAAGCTGGCAAAAATGACACTGCTGACATGGATTGCCGTATGTCTGGATTTTCCCATTTTGATAATTTCTGCCTGGACACTGCTTCTGACCGCAGTATTTCAGGTATGTCTGGGAAATTCTGGATGTATGGCAACCCTAGCAACACATGCAGAGAGGAGCAGCAGGCCAGGCCACGCTGGGGGTGCCAGCATGGGGGCACTTACTTTGCCCCCACCAAGAGCCACGTTGGCTGGCTCCCCCTTGCATGGATGGGTAGGTGGTGCAGCACAGCCCTGCTGAACTCTGGGGCAGGGCAGGGCCGCTCTGGCAGTGTCGGCTAGTGTGCCACAGTGGGATCCTTCACCCTCTGCGCCCCGCCCCCTGGCACATGCATACCCCCCCCCCGTGCATGCTCCCCTGGCACCGGGAACTCATGCTAGGTGGCTGATTCAGCGTCAGCTAGATGGAACTAGTGATCTGACTCAGTACAAGGCAACATCCTAGGTTCCTAAGGCCCCACGGTTTCTGTTCTGGTAAGAGTCCTGGGGTGCTTCTGCATCCTGGCAAATTTCAGGCTGCACAATTAAAGTTGTTTTCAAGGTCTTGTGCAACAAACCTGCTTCTCCCAAAGACTTCACTTTTCATGATAAGGAAAGTGCTGGAGAGTGTGGGAAAACACTTGCTTTGACCCTTTAATTTCCCTGCAAACAAATCGGGGTGAATGCTCAGTGAAAAAGTTGTCTGGAAGTATGCTCAGGCTGGTACCGAATGGGCATTGGCTTTGGCTCCTGCTCTGTGACCTGCTTTTCAGTGTATTATGCTTTACTGCTATTTTTGGGAAGCTTGGGAAAGAGAAAACACCAACAAATCCACTTTGCTGCTCGCTCACCATATTTCTGATCTTTAGTAAATGGTCCCCACAATGGCAAAGTGGTGTCCAAATCAAAGTAAGTCCTGGCACCACTAAACCAGGCTAAATTGGCACCTGAACTTTCATTTCAAATATGATTTTAATAGAAGGGTTGTGGAATATTTTTTGCCAGGGAGCAGAGCAGAGCCCATTCATCTTGACCTCAGATACCCTGATAAAACAGCCTAGCATTCTGCAGTGGAGTTTATGGTTTGTGGCTCTGTTTCTGAGCTAAATCTTGCTAAATCTACCCATTGTTACAGCACTCTCTTTTTTAAGGTATAGAAATTACTTTCCCCCCTGTTTTAAGTCAGATGGTGATGATTCACAACTTCAAACACTGTTCTAGAATGGCTTGTTACAGCACTCTTGATGGAAGATGAGGCGCTCTTTCTCTTTGATTTTATAGAATTTTTGATCAATGCTTTCTCTATTATCATGCAGAAAGATGTCTGGAACTGGAACATGAACAGGCCTTTGGTAGACCCTGTGCAAGTGCTTCCCCATCTAGAAGCCTGAAATGTCCCATGCCCATCTTGTCCAGGACACCCTAGTTACCAAATACCAACACACACAATCCTAAAAGGAGGACATTTTCATACGGAAACATTTTTTTAAATGTGGAAAATGCTGTTTCCTTCCCAACGAAGGTCCTTTGTCCATCACAGAACTTGCAAAGCAACACATACTGGACAGAAAGTCAGGGTTGTGGGAGTTTCATATTTTCATACATTTTGAATTAGAATGGGACTGAAGTGGGTGGGAGAGAGGAATTCCTATGTGGGTCCTGAATGTGTATCTTATGGAAGCTTGTAAAATACTGTGAAGCTGCCTTATGTCTCTTAGAGTCAGCATATAGATTACTCTAACCCTGGACTGGCAGTGGTAAGGAATCTCTGGCCCTCTGCATGTTGTTGGACTACAACTCCTATCAGCCCCATCCCGGTCAGGGATGGTGGGAGTTGGGAGTCCAGCCGCATTTGGAGGGCCACCGCTGATTTAGGACACCTAGTTTGGGAGACAACCTCTTGGGAATTCTCCTGTGCACACTCAATGTATGGTCAATTAACTGGCTTGCACAGGAGGAATCCCTGGTGTCCCTGTTGGTGTCTAGGGCTGAAACACTGTTTGCCTTAAACACACTCGCAATCTGCAGGCGCCAGCAGGGCTTGGGCTGACTTGAACGACAACTTTGGCAGCTGTTGCTGAACTCTACAAGATAGGCGTCTGAATCACTGCAGAGCTGCCACAATAACCCGTTGAGCAATCTGCATGGCTGCTGCAAGCTCACACCCTTCCTGGAAAACCCTTAGCCTAAGGCAAGGGGGGAAAGAACCTTCCTCTGCCTACAATGCAAAGTGAGGCAGCGCTTTGCAGGAGAGGGAGGAAGGTTCTCCCCTCCAGCAGGCCTTTGCTCATGAAACGCCAAGGCTCCCTTGAAAGAAGCAAGCGCCTACAGGGTGCATTTTCTACCACTGAGTAGGATTGTCAACTGACCATAAATTTTCTTTTTTAAAAATATCAGTCTGGCATGCTCCCGTGTCCTTAACAGAAGTCAGTCAGCAGGAGAAGTATTTTTTATTGCATGGAGAGAATGATCAGGTGCTGCTACACTCAGAAAAATTAATTATCCTCCTACCAAATAAAGAGATGAGGAGGTTGTGATCGTCCCAGCCTTTCTCAACCTTGGGTCCCCAGATGTTTTTGGCCTACAGTTCCCATCATCCCTGACCACTGGTCCTGTGAGGTTGGGATCATGGGAGTTGTAGTTCAGCAACATCTGGTGACCCACAGGTTGAGAAAGGCTGCAGGTTGTTGGACTACACTTCCTATCATCCATGACCATCAGTCATGTTTGCTGGTTCTGATGAGGATTTGACTCAGCATCTGGAAGGTGCAGATTCCCCATCCTTTTGTGAACTGTGGGAATGTACAGAAACAGGTTGCAGAGTGGCTTTCAGCGAGCTGTGAACCCCACTCATGTGTGAATATTATTGGCAACTGCGAGCATTGGGGGCAGAGCTGCTGCTCATGGACTGAGCAAGCAAGCAGCTTCCGCCGCCCCCTCCAAAAAAACCTCCTGCCACATTCAACTTGCTGCAAGCTGGTTCCACCTAGCTGGCAGAGAGCAAGCAGCAAAGCTTCCTCAGCTCTCTGGCACAGAGGAAGTCAAAAAAGCCACAGCAGGGCAGATGCTGGGAGGGGTCTCTGACAGTACAGAGAGAGGGAGGGAAGAAATTGGTCAGAGGCAACATTTCCCCAACCGCAGCTGCCTGCCCCACCTGCTCAATGCATAATCAAGGGGGGGGGGAGCCCAGGAGTCCTGGTTCCTTGGGCAGGCAGATCAAAACACCAGGGACATTTGTCGTGGCAGCAATAAGAAGGTCCTGGTCCAGCTTGGCTGTGTGGCAGCACTCCTCTTCGTTGAACCAGATAGCATGAATTTCCTCTGGTGGTGGACTACTGCCTTCTTTTTGTTTTAAAAGGCAACCTGGATTAATGCTATGAAATAAACCCAGTAAGCAAATTAAAATTGGCCTGACTCACTTAGGAGGAACGGGGGCTGGGAATGGCAGGGGTGACATGCAGTCCTTTGTCTAGGCACCTATAAAAATTATTCACCGTATTCCAAGAACACAGCTGTGTGTTAAAACAGCCTGTAATGAGACGTCCACTTCCCACACCCAGATCCAGGAAGACCAGGGTTGCATCTGACAAAAAGAGCATCCATCCTTTATGCCAGGTGTGGGGAAGCTGTGGCCCTCCAGATGTTGCGGAACTACAATTCCTATCGGCGGCAGCAAGCATAGCCAATGGCCAGGGGTGATGGGAATTGTAGTTTAGTCTGGTCTGGGGAGCCGAAGGTTGCCTGGGCTTGCATTGTGATCTCTGGAACAGTGGTGCCCCCTTCATTTAGATCAGCCTGAGCCAGCCTGGCACTCTCCAGGTGATGTGTGCAGCTCTCATCGTCCCTGGCCATTGCCCATTCTGGAGCTGGGCTGGTCGTGTATTGGGGTCTGCAATGTGAGTAAGCTACCAGGGAGGCAGCAAGGCAACAAGAAGTCTTTGTGGGGAAAGAGAGAGAAATATAAACATAAGGAAAAAAGTTTGGATTCCAATTCTTGGCCTTGTCAAAACGTGTTCTGGAAAGGAGTCAGGAAAGAAGATCAAAGGCAGACATGACATTTTTGCAAGAGCAAACTTAGAAGCTCCTGGATTTTGTTCGGTCCAAGTGTAATTCCCTTCCCGGAGGTTGAGCTCTGAACGACATTATTACAGCAAAAGCCAGCTAGGCAGCCTCCCAATTGGCTAATACCAATCATCACAAAACCCCTCTCCCACCCTCAAGCCCCCAATTCCCAGAAGAATTGCTTTTGGCTTTCGTTGTTGCTACATTCCTCCTCTTGTTGCTTTTGATGTTGAAACAAAATAGAAGGGGCAAATAGAAGGGAGCATGACTGATGGACGAGTCAGCGTTCAATGCTCCGAGATGCACATTTGTCACTTCAGTTGCAAAACCAGGTTCACTCCAAGGCTGAAGGAGCCACTCTAAGATCTCTTTTATGTCCTTCTCTCTCCCACCACTCCAACAACTTTCTGTGCCTTCCAGGGCAGACTTTCCAACAGCTGCTTACAAACCCCCTGCTATACTCTGCAACTGTAGTATAGCGCAAGTATCCCCAGCTCCACCTGATTTCTCACTCCTTCATCTGCCCAAAGGGGAATGATAAAACTGACCAGCCTCACAGGGCTGTGCTACGAATGACCAAAATACTACCCATGAAGATATTTGAGCGCTAAAAAGAAATCCCGTTTTAATTATACTTTGACACTTTGTTTACGAGTTGTACTGGAGGTTAATTTAGAGTATGGTTACCAGACGTCCCCATTTTCCCGGGGACAGTCCCCGGATTTACAAATCTGTCCCCAGACAAAATCCATCCCCAGAATGTCCCCGGATTTCATCTAATGTCCCTGGATTTATATTTTAAGTGTTGTAGATTTATTAGTAGGCAATGAATGTTGCGTGATTGGTTCAATGGCATAAGACACATCATATGGGGATTTCCGGCGAGGCAAAATGGCGGGCACCATGGCAGCGAGCAGCTACTGAAGCCAGCCAGAGCCAACTGCGCTACCAGGCTGGCTCCAGGCTGCTGAGAAGCACTGCCACCACCGAGGGGGAACCGGGGACACCCAGCGCGTCAACTGAGGGAACTGCTGACACACACACCCCGCAACCCAAATCAAGCCGAGAGCCAGAGCGCCCAGCCAACCAGCTGACTGCCCAGTGGTGCTCTGGGGCCAGTAAAAACGCAGAGCCGACGCAGGGAGAAGGAGGAGAGGAGGAGAAGGAAGAGGAAGGAGAAAATAGAGGAGAGCCCTGACCTTGCCGTGCCTCTGCCATGAGCAGGAGAGGCAGGAGAGGACCGGGAGGGCAAGGGCACATGGCTGAGCCCAGGCCTGACCCGAGCCTTCTCCATGGCAGCTCGCACTCCAAGACAGCAGGCCGAGGCCCAGAGGAAGGCTGCGCGGCAGAGGAGACCACAGAAGAGGAGATACTACTTCTCTTTTTTAAAAAATATTTTTTTAATAATTTTTTTCTCTCTTTTTTTTAAAAAAACTGTCCCTAGATTCTTTGAAAAAAAATCTGGTAACCTTAATTTAGAGGTATTGTTTGTGCATCGGAATGCTAGGCTGCATACATCCTGCATTTAAAGCAACTTTAAAAAACGTGACCCCCAAAGCATCCCGAGAGACAGTTTGTTCAGGGTTGCTGGGATTCGTAGCTCCGTGAAGGGTACTCTACAGTTCCCAGAATTCTTTGGAGGGGAAGGCATGTGCTTTAAATGTGCACAGCCCTGGTCTCTGCCCCGCTGATGCCTCCTGCAGACGGACCCTTTCCTTGGGTGCCCCCTCGCTTGCTTCCGCGGCAGGCCTGACTCGAGCTCTGATGGCGCCAGTCCCAGACCCCTCGCGCCATGGATTTGTGGAGCTGTCAGAGCTTAAGAGAGGCCAAGGTGAGCTTAGGGTTTAGCTCTCCTGGGACGTCTTGGCTGGCTTGGCACAGAAGCGATGCTGGCACCCAGGGCAGCGGCTCAGGAGCGTCCTGGAGAGCGATGCTCCACAGCTCAGATATTCCCTTCTTTGGGCATCGCTCCCTCTGGCAAGTGGAGCGCTTGGCTCAGAAGGCAGCACCTCTCGCCTGCCTTTCCGCCTGCAGTTCACGCCAGGAGGAGGGGCGTTCCACTGCATTAAGCCCTTGTTCTTGGACCCTGATGCCACCAGCTGGGCAGGATTTCTCCCGTTAGTGTCCTTGTTCTCTCTCACACATATGCAGACACACAACCACAACCCCTGGCCTTCCCCAGACCTGCTGCCTGGAGTTTTTCAAACAGCTGGACAATTTCAGCCGGTCTTGTGGAAATGGAGGAACAAGATACTTCCTCTGGACAGCTGTAAGCAAACCGCAGCACCCACACCCCCTTCACAAACCAATCTCTTGCCACTGCTGCCCCAGAGATCCCAGATGGGCTTTCGCTTCGGCCTTTAAGAGCAGCATGCAGGGCCACCTGGTTCTCCCCACTGGGGGAGAAGCGGCATCTGCTGAAGTTCTGCCTCCAAGGGGACAGTTGAGGGTGCCATTTCATATGCAGTGTGGCACCCCGGGACATGCGCCGTGCCCACATGGGAGACGGTGGAGGTGTAGGCCTGGTTCCAGCATGAGGCCAGGCTTGCACTCTGGCCTGGCCCTCTTGACTCGGCTCAGTGCACGGGAGGCCAGACTGACCCGTCCCATTTCGCTGCCTGAGGCGAAGCAGAAGGGGCCGGCCTCCACCGCCAAAGCCTCTCTTACTGAGGTGGTGTGACGGCAGCTTGCGGGTTCTGCCCAAATCTCACCAGAAGCCAACGCTGCAGCCATTTCTCCCCGCTTCTCCAGTGGGGCCCCACCCCACTGGGATTCTGCCTCCCGAGGCAACCTCTGCAGTCGGCCTCATGGGTGGGCCGGCCATGACTAGAGACGCAACGCACCCCAAGGAACAGGGGCCAGGTCCCTCACAGGACTTTGTGCTTTATACCCTCCTTAGATACCAGGCCAGGCCATTTGGCTGTGTGCACACTGACCTTTAAAACCCACTCTGTTCCTCAGAAGGGATTTGGCCGCTGTGGTTTATCCGTCAGAGTTACAATTCCAAGAAACCCTTAACAAACTACAGCACCCAAAACTCTTTGAGGGAAATAGTGTGCTCTGAAGGTACAGTGTAGAAGCAACCATAGTCCATCGAGCCTAGTATTACCTGCTCTGACTGGCACCAGCAGCTATCCAGTACTTTGGCAGCGAGGGGCCTGATTCTCTGCCACCAGCTACTTGGTTGTCTGCATCTAGAGCCTTCCGCGTGCAACACATGTTCTCGGTCTCTGAGCCATAGCCCTGTCCCCACTTCAGACCTTCTCTGAGGCGTGCATGCCAAAATGGTGGGCCAACATTAGTTTTAAAAAAGCAGAACCCGCAACAAAGCTTTGCAGCATGGAATACTGCTGTTCAGAGTTTCTCCCCTCCTGAGCTTTCCATTTTTGCCAGCAGTCGGCTGGCATTCTGCGGTCACTGAGCATGCTCAGTGGAGCTTGGGCTGTTTGGGGGCAAGGGTGGCTGGCAGAAAGGGGTACAGTGGCCCCTGGTCTCTCATCAGCCACCTCCCTGAGCTTACCGGAGGGAGAAGGGTAAGGCAGCAGGGAGGGCAGCGCAGGAGGGGTGCTGTAGCACGAGCGCTGGATTGGCTTCACCACCCCTTAGAGATTTCCAACAAAATAATTGTTTGCACTTCCACAAACCTTTGGGCTTCCCCCAAACCCACTGACACCTCCCTCTGTGCAGAAGGTGCTGTTCTGGTTACGTTAGGATCCACAGCCAGCAAATTCAGGGTTGGTTCAGCGTTCAGTGTTGGCATATAAGCTCTCCAGGTTTAGCGGAGAGCAAAAGGTTAAAGGTTAGGTTCAAAAGATGGTCTGCACATGCTGATAGAGGAGCGAGCACATTTATGTAAGTGATCTCATTGTGCCCAGCATCTGCAGGCAATGCCCATTTTACAGATGGATAACAGAGACTTAAATACTTGAGCACACCCAGTGAGTCCATGGCTAAACTAGAAGCTGAGCTCGGACCTGAGAGATCTGAGTCAAAAGCATGATCTCCTGGCTCTGGGTCAAGCAACACTCTGCTCCTCTTCCCCTGTGATGTCATGATGAAATGGTTGCAGTTCATTCCCAGCAAAAGAGGCAACGTCCCTTGCAGAAGAACAATGCTCTATTTAGAGAAGCCAATTCCTTGGAAAGCAGGTCAGAGTCACATTCTTCCTTCTCCAGACTGACAGACATGTAGACTGTTGTACCACAAGTTACAAGGAGCCAAGGGACAACGGCAATCATAACCCTACTTGCCTGGGAGTAAGCCCACTGAATTCAATAGGACTTACTTCTCAGTAAGTTGGGTTTGTGCTGCAAGACATTATCAGTGGGCTCTAAACCATCATAGGCGAAAGAGCATTTTTCTTAAAGAATCTGAGGAAGGAAAGACAAAACTGCATGAAAGTTACGTAGTTATTGTTGTTTAATTCCTAGAACCAAAACTCTGGTGTCTAAGCTTCAAAAGCCTACAAAATATTTTTTTCTTAAAAAGGATCTGAACAAGGAAATGCAAAACTTGAATGCAAGTTATAAAGCTCTTGGTTTTCAAAAATTCCTAAAACCCTGACTCGTCGTATCCATTCTCCTCCACCACACCAGAAGACTTTTAAGATAAAACAGAAATGCAGATGTGGTTCTAAAAGCATTTAAATATATATATATAGAAAGCAAAGCAAGCCACAACCAGTTTGTGCTTCGAAATGTGCAGAAAAGAAAACATCCTTCAGTCTCCTCCTGACAAACCCTGAGAAGCCACATTCCTTCAGATGCCCTTAGCCGGAGCTGCTGGGCTTTGGGGAGTTTCCGCCCAGCCACAAAGGACCCTCCCCACCCGCTACAACCTCTCTCACCCCTGCAAGGCAAGGGTTAATGGCAATCGCTCCTCGCCATCTAAGGGCAGCAGAAACCCAACCCCGTCAAAAGCCATAAAAGTCCATTTTCAGGAGCGAAAAGAAGGCTGTGATTTATTCCCCTTCTCATAAATAACAGTGTTGAATTAAAGGATTAAGGAAAAGGAGACCTATTCTGGGAAGATGGGACTCTGAACAAAGAACTGGGCGCCAAAACAGGATTCAGGACGCCTAGTCAAGAATAATTAACACAGAGATTAGTTGGCACCTAACAACATGTCCTGTGCCAGTCTGCTGTATGGGGTTTTTTCTCTTTAAGTAAGAAAAGGGTAATTTTCCTTGCATCTTCTGGTTTTTGATTGTATGGTTGGGAAGACTTCTAAATGGAGCTGTGGCCAAGGGTCTCTCAAATTTCTCAATCCCAGTTGTGGGCAGAGAACTTTTTTGGGGGTGGGGTGGAGTAGATTTTACTTAATTCTCCAGGAGACAGAGAAATCCTCCCACATTTTCTCAGGTGTAGGACTTGTCATTAGCAATGGCCGTGGCACTGTTCCTTTACTTTTTTCACACAGTTCCTTTCTCTTTTTTTCTTAAGGGGTGTTGCTGTTGTGACAGTCAGGGGCAAAACAAGTCTTCATTTCACCCGGGTCAAAGACCCAATTTGGCACCCGCCCATGTGCATTTGCCTTCACACGCAAGCTGAGAGCCTCGGTGGCACCCTCTGGACTAACTGGGTTAGCCCCTCCGTGGCTCTGGTGACAATAGCAGCACTTTTACTAGCTGCCATGCCACCATTATGCATCCTTCACAGAGTCCTGGACCGAGTTCACGGATTCTTTTTTGTGGGGAGATGTGCTTTAAATGTTTAGTGCTTATGTAGCATGAGACCCAGCAACTGGCTTGCCTGCCCTAGGTAAAGGTAAAGGGACCCCTGACCGTTAGGTCCAGTTGCAGACGACTGGGGTTGCGGTGCTCATCTCGCTTTATTGGCTGAGGGAGCCGGCATACAGCTTCCGGGTCATGTGGCCAGCATGACTAAGCCGTTTCTGACGAACCAGAGCAGCGCACGGAAACGCTGTTTACCTTCCCGCCAGAGCGGTACCTATTTATCTACTTGCACTTGGACGTGCTTTCAAAACTGCTAGGTTGGCAGGAGCAGGGACCGAGCAACGGGAGCTCACCCTGTCACGGGGATTCAAACCGCTGACCTTCTGATCGGCAAGTCCTAGGCTCTGTGGTTTAACCCACAGCACCAGCTGCGTTAATGTCCTACCCCCACCATTAATTCCCACTCCCAGTAATTCTGCAAACCCAGGCCCTAGCAGAGGCTGATGTGTTAGGGGAATGGGGCCCCAACAACCTCAATCAACCCCCCACCTGCCCTCCCTTCCCACTCCCAGCCTCTCCAGGGGGCGCACTGCCTGCCAGGTTTCTCCTCCTTAGTCCCAGCATTGCTCCTTGCACACTCCGCAGGATTGGGGCGGGGGGGGCCTAGAAGGAGTTGTCTCTGCCAGTTGTGGGTTCTCTGGCACCACCTACTGTTGGGCTCCCTGCCTCCCACCCATCCGGTCCCAATGGACACCAGTCAGCCATAGCAGGTCCTCAGTTCTAACTAGCAGCCTGACGAAGGGGTGCAGCTGGGGCCTCAGGCATTAGAATTTGGGTGCCACTAACGCAATGGACAGACCCATCTGACCCACAGAGCACAAATCCATAGCTGAATCCCCACAGAGATGAACAGGAGTTGTGCAAGAACAATGCCCACTCCTTCCTTGTAGTGGATGTTTTATCTTGGGTCCCAATACGTCTGGACCAGCCCATTTCCAGACCCATCCTATCCACTTTATTCAGTTTCAGAGAGACACCTGGTGGCAACAGCGAGGAACTGCATATATCACTTTCTTCAAGTTGAAGTCTTTGCATCTGCATCAGGAGTAGCCAACATGATCCCCACTGGATGTTGCAGGACTACAACTCCCATCATCCCTGACCACAAGCCATGCTGTCTGAGGATGGTGGAAGCAACACTTGGGGAGCACCATGTTGGCTATCCCTGATGGCCCTTGGATGGCCCTTGTGGTCTCTTCCAACTCTATGATTCTATGATTCTATTCTATGATTGGGGGATCTTTGGATTGTGGTTACGAGATGAAACAATGATCAGGAAAGTATCAGCTGCACAAAGTCTGCATGGAGGCGTGCACAGAAGATTGGGTTGGAGGGCTGAAGGAACTTTATCCTTAGGCGCTGGTAGAGCACCAGACACCCTGGTTGGACCCATCAGGGTCAGATCCCATTCTGAAATGGGGCGGAAGGGCCATTGACTCCATAACCCTCCATAGGGCAGGAGATGGTGTGGATCAGATTACAGGAATATCCTGGTCTGGTCGCTGTTCATTTCCTGACCGGTTTGAGCCTTAAAAGGTACGCTCTCTCCGAAGAAAACACTCTCTCTTCCTTAAGAAACTGAACCCTTTGAAGGGACCCCTCAATATTCTTATTTCAGGAATAAAGGCAGAACAGGTGGGGCGGGGATGATAGCCAAATTCTCTCCAATGCAAGTAGCTGCATATCCCATTCTTCTGGATCCAGGTTTCTTCTTAACACGAAACAAGAACTTGGGAGACTTGGGGCACTTGTGGTCGCACCACAATATTTTCTCCTCATTGCCTCTCAATGCTGCTAAAAGCTCCACCTGTGGAACTTCTGTTTTTCTGGCAGCTGTTGAGAGAAACTCCACCAGAAAAAAGATGTCAGGGCTTCCATTACTGGCACCTGCCCTGCAATACTCCTTGTGGGTGAAATTAGATGGCTTCGTAAAGTAAAGCCAGAAATGGATTGTTGGTTGGTATGTACCTCAGCATTAATAAGGTCTGTCTATATAAGTTCACTTCCAAATAACTGGATGATGTTTCTATGATAGCATTCACTAATTCAGACCCTCCAAGTGTCCTTATTTTCCAGGGATGTCCATGATTTAGAGAAGCCGTCCTGGTTTATGATTTCATCCCAGAATGTCCCACTTTTGCTTAGGATGTCCCTATTTTCGTTGGAGAGTACGGAGTTATCCCCGAGCCGTCTGAAGGCAATCCTGTATAAGGAAGTGCTTTAAATGCTTTATTATTTTTTATATATATGTTGGAAGCTGCCCAAGAGTGCTGGGCAACCCAGTCAGATGTGTGGGGTATAAATAGTGAACTTATCATTACAGAGTGGGATGTCCCTATTTTTATCGGATAAATATTGGAGGGGGTGCTAAATAGCATTTAGTTCAGTGCCCTGCTGTATCTTCCCTGCTACTGCCTTTGCTCCTGGGAGAATGGAAATTTAAACTCCTGTGGCACTTATGTTTCTCAAACTGCTGGAGGCCTCTCATCAAATTGGGGAGATGGAGAAAATATGGTTTTTGTTACCTCCTTTAAGCTGGTTACAAATTATTTCTCTCCACCAGGCATAATATGCATGTGCCTCCTGATTTCCACATGTGATTTGTGGTCACTGACTCAATCAGAACCCCGTCTGCAGTTTCAATGTGTCTCTTTTAGGCGCTTTACTGTTAAGATTAGGCTCCATCTTTCACTTCATACACCACACACTTCCTGCATGAGAAACTGTGCATAGGAAGTGCAAATACTCCTGTAGAAACACACACTTTTAACTTAGGAGTGTATCTCTTTGCAGAAAACGACTCCAACTCCCATCAGCCCCGACAAGAACGGGCAATGGCCAGGAACGAGGAGAGCACACCCATTGCTCCCGACTACCGGCCAAACTGTTGGGGCCGATGGGAATCAGAACCCAAGAACCTTGGGATCAGCAACTGGGAACCACAGGGCCAAATCCGCCCCTCTGTGCTGCACCAATGAGAGAGCGGAGCGGGAAAGAGGCTGCAGCAGCCAGCCTATAAAACTGTGACCACCCACCTTGACCAATTAGGCACAGTTACACAACTTTCACTCCACTGCTTATCATAAAGTGGATCTCATTGGCTTTCCCTCATACATATACATCCCGCCCATTCGTCTCCTTTGTCCAATGGGCAGGGCCAGGCGGCCAAGGATGACCAATGAGACAGAAAACGTCTGACCGCAGAAGCGACGTCCAATCAGATGCTTCCGCCTGAGTTATTCGGAAGTTCGGCGCGAAGGAGGGAATATCCTGGCCAAGAGAGGCTGGAGGAGAGATGTGGTCTCACCCACGCATGCGCAGTTGGAGGCCGCCACTCGGTTTCCGGCGCGACAAAAGTCGCGGGCGGCCATTTTAAGGAACTTTCCGAGGAAAGGCCACGTTTCTTTCCCTTCGGCCGCCTCGCGTCACTCGGCGACGGAGCAGCGGATTGGCTGTGGGGGGCCCTCGGCCCCAGCATCCCCCGCGCGGGAGTCGGGCCGCTCCTTTTCCTCGTCGCGTCTCGCTGGTCGGCGATGGCGGGCGCCGGGCTGAGGCTGCTTCGTCTGGCGGCGGCGGCGGCGCTGCTGGT
This sequence comes from Podarcis tiliguerta, assembly GCF_965153285.1. Taxonomy (NCBI): domain Eukaryota; kingdom Metazoa; phylum Chordata; class Lepidosauria; order Squamata; family Lacertidae; genus Podarcis; species Podarcis tiliguerta. The sequence goes on from NC_139550.1 coordinate 37,603,139, forward strand.
GGTGAGCGGGGCGCGAGGTACGGTCACCTCCCGCGGCTGCGAGGGCGGGCCGGCCCTTCCTCCGGCTTCCCGGGGCCCCGAGACTCCCGCCCTAAGGGTTGTGGGTTCGAGGTCCCCCCCCCGGGATAAAGAGGTTCCTGCCTCGCGGGGGTGGGCTAGATGACCCTCGGGTCCCTTCCAGCTCTGCACTTCTAGGGTTCTGTGGGCGTCGTCGGGTAGGGGGAAGAAACGCGTGTGCCAAATGTTGGGGACACGTGTCATGGCCCCGGGAAGCTCGCCCACCTCGCGGGTTGCTGTGGGGGCCCAAGGGGCGGGTGGCCGAGCCGTTCGTGCTGCCCTCAAGCCTTTCCTTACCGCTCGGTTTGACTTGTCTAGCGCATCGTGCAAACCAGGCTTCCTCAACCTCGGGCCTCCAGATGTTTTGAGACTACAGTTCCCATCATCCCTGACCCCTGGGCCTGCTATCTAGGGGTCATGGGAGTTGTAGGCCAGAAACATCTGGAGGGCCGAGGCTGAGGAAGCCTGGCGTAAACTCCCCGCTTCCCCCTCGGTCTCTCAAGGCTTCCCACGTGGCACCACCTGCGCGCCAGGCATGGCCGCCCTGGACAGACTTTGTGAGCTGACCCATCCCAGGGGTTTTCTTAGGAACATAGGAAGGTAGTCAAAGGATTTCCCCACCTAGCCCCGTGTTGACTGGCAGCTGCACACCAGGGTCTCAAGCAGAGAAGCGTCTGAAGGTGGTGGACTCTCCTTCCTTGGAAGTTGTCGAGCAGAGATTGGATGGCCATCTAGCATTGCAGAGGGTTGGACTAGATGACCCTCAGGTCCCCCTTCCAACTCTACATTTCTAGGATTCTATGAATAGAAACACCTCGCAGCCACATGCCAAGGCTCAGCCTGATAGGGTTGGGGGTTGTCGTTTTTCACAAATTGTAGCTGAATCGTTATTGGTCTTACTTGGAAGTTAAGTCTAATTCAGTGGGTCTTCTTTGGAATCATGCAATTGGGCCAAACTCTGCCTGTAGTGCCTCTGTTTCATAGTGGCTTTTTTACCATATGCCCAGCGACATTTCCCATCCGCTCCACTCCTTTGTTCTAACTGCTTAAGCTCTGGCCTGATGAAAAGTGTTGACAAACACTAAAGCTTGCTCACTTCTTTACAGCCTTCCCCATTTGTTTCAGTAAAATATATTGTGTTACTTTGGATTTTCCCATCATCCTGGAAGATGTTAATGAAGTATTCCTGGAGCAGTTCATCCAAACAACAGCAGGAGCTTAATGTCAAGTTAGAAAGCAGCAAGCAACCATTTGTGTTTTCACAGAGCTCTTTCTTGGGGCTAGATCTTGCACAGAACGTAAAGGAGAAGGGAGAAGAGAAAATATACAAGGATACTTAATGACTTTCTTAAAATGGTGCTTCAGGGGAACATAATGTATGCATCTTGAACACTTCACTTCATTGCAGCTCCTACCTGTACCTTTATAATGTGCAGTTTTACCAGTGTTCATGTGTATAATGAGGCAGTACATGAACCAGTAAAGACCAGGTACATAAACCGTACATAAACTGGTAACAGCCAAGTTAAAACTTACTAGCTTTTATTGATGGGGTTTGGATTAATATTTGACACATCTAGAAACTTTATTTTATCTGACCTTTCTTAATGTTTTGACCAATTTCTAGCCAATGCTGTTGAAGCAGTTGGCAATGCAATTTGTAGAAAATGATAAAACAAAAATATGAATCATAATCAACCAACGCATACTCTGATCAATGTTCTGTAGTTAAATCTAGCTCAGATTGTGAGCCAACTTACAAACACCCTCTGAAAAGACCAGCTGTCTAGCAATTCTGAGGAAGCTGATAAGTTGAGTCCCCCTAAGATGGGAGTTCCACAGTTGGGGTGCCACCACATAGAGATGTAGCAATTCACAAAGGGCACAGTTATATAAATATTTAATAGATTTATGTGTATGTGCATGCACACACGTGCCTATCTTGTCACGAATGTGAGTAGCTTGTGATTATTACTAACTTCTGGATGTTGTTATTTTTTTAACTAGTAGGATGTGTGTTCTCTTTACTACTTGAGCCTTAGATCCAGTTCTCTCAACAGGATCCTTTCATTAATCAGTTGGTAGCAGAAGGTGGTTTCAGCAATTCCTTAAGGTGCATTCTGACATGTTGAGCTCCGTAGGAACATTGCATGTAGACTATTCTCTTTGAATGGCCTCAGATGCTTGCTTATCCCTTTTCAGGTTCATAATGTGTTGATTCATAAGCCATTTTCTCTTTCCTATCAGCTGAAACCTGTACAGACCCAGTCATCTCTCCATCCTACTACACTACCTCAGATGCTGTAATCTCTTCAGAGACTGTCTTTGTTGTTGAGATCTCCCTCACCTGTAAGAATGGAGCACAAGTGAGTGCTGGAATACGTGGCTTATTTCATTTCTAAAAATAAAGTGCCACCTTGTAGATTTGATAATGGGTCTTAAATCAAGGGGCTAGGGTTTCCTGTTTTGCAACAATTGCATCCAAGTATGTGCATGGATTTGGATTTATGGTGGGTCCCAATCCATGGGCTTTCCATAGTGTACCCCATGCTACATTAACCTGCCTCCCCGAACCATTGGCTGGCCTGGCTTGCTGTAGTGCCAGCCACTGATGTGGGTGGCACATGTACATTTTGGGAAAGGGGCAAAAAGGGTGCATCCAGGGGCTCTCTGTTATCTTTACCAAAGACTCTACAACCCCTATAACTTGGAGGGGGTGTTGGCATTTGACCTAGAAAGAGTTGCCTTTCCCATGGTCCCTGAGCTTTCAATAGGGTGTGCTGTGATTCCCTTTGATTTGATATTCATCCTACTCTCTTTCTGTAGAATGTTGCTCTCTATGCAGATGTCAATGGCAAGCAGTTTCCTGTTACTCGGGGTCAGGATGTTGGCCGCTATCAGGTAAGAACAAGCAGTGATTTCTGGTAGAGACAGCAAAATGCTAGTAACACTCTGGGCAGAACAGTGTCAGATTTGAGTTTAAATTCTAGCTCAGTCATATATCATCTGGGTGGGGCAAGCTTAATTGACATTATCTCCTGGGAATATTTTGAGAATGGGCATTTTAAATACATCGCGTGTAGAGAATGTGCTTCCTTCAGGCTTCTCTGCAACGTGTGATGCTTTGTTAAAATCCAGAGTCCTGGATTTTTCTCCCAGCTTGTTTAAGCATTTTTTAATGTTCATTTTCGTTACTTGAAAACGTAGACAAAAACAGTGAAAAATAAGCCAGATTCATCAGACTTGTATAACAATCAGGGCATGTTTTACACATGAGGATAATGGTAACCAGAGCAAGAATATTGTAGAATACACCCTTTTCTACTCAATATGGTTTGTCCGTGATGGTGATGGGAAAGTTGTGCAGTTTGCCAACAACTAAAGAAAGTAGGCTATAACTGCCTTATGGTTTTTCGGCTTCATGTTTGACGTTGGCATTGCTGAACAAGTTGGCAGTCTTTATGCTGTATAAATTCAAGTTAGGAAATTGCAGTCCTCCTGCACAAATGCATGGCTCTGGATTTATGGCGGGTCTGGTTCCATAGATCCCTCCATAGTGTACTCCATGCTAAAGCAAGCTGCTACTCCGAACCATTGGCCAGTCTGGCTTGCAGTAGCCCTGGCTACTGAAGCGGGTGGCACATGTGCGCAAGGCTCTTTTGTGTGCGCGCCCATCTGTGTTCCCCTCTGATCAGGGGGAGGGTCCATCCTCACTCAGCACTGATTGCCCATCCCTTTCTTTGGCAGGTCTCTTGGAGCATGGAGCATAAGCTGGCTCGCTCTGGCACCTACGAGGTGAAGTTCTTTGATGAGGAGTCCTATAGCATCTTGCGCAAGGTGAGGTTGCCCCCTAGTGGGGGAAGGGGATGGATTAGCTAATTACACAGGCTGTAGGTGACATGACCTCTCTAGTAGCATAAGGAAAGAAAGCTCTTGCTGGTACTCTTGGCCTTAGTCTCACAGCTCTTACTCCATGTCTTCTAACATCTGTTGTCCTCACTCTACCTCCCATTTATACCCATTTTGAGATGCATACAGTGTCTCACCACTGAGCAACTGAAGCCTGTCTGCGCACACTTGGCAACCTGAGCCCCAGTACTTAAAAAAGAAAAGAAAATATTTCAAATTTTAATATATTCATCAACCTGGTTTCTCGTCTTTATGGTCTCCACTGGACATTTCCCTGCAGAGCTACCCCTTGTAGGAGAGTGGCAGTGATACCAGATCCGTGGAGAGAAAATTTATCCCACAAGGAGCCCTGTTTAACTGTATGTAAACTCACAATATCCCAATTCTATCTCTCCCACTCCCCCCCCCCCAGGCTCAACGCAACAACGAGGATGTCTCTGAGATCAAACCCCTCTTTTCAGTCAATGTGGATCATCGAGTGAGTAAAAGAGGGGGAGCTGGGCAGCCTGCTCCTCTCTGGGGAAAGGGGCTGCTTCCAAGGGTGGCCAGTGCCCAAGACAAGGTGGAATGTCTTTTACAGCGATGCTAGATCTTTCAGTGCTGTAATGAGGATGGTAGTTTGTGGGTCTATTCTATGATGGGCACCATGGAACATTACCCGAGAGTCCAAATTTGGGCCCCTTGCCACAAGGCAGAAGCAGATACCTTGGCCCCACCAAAACGGGACTGTTGAGCATGGGTCATCTGTGCACAAGACAGAGGATATTCTCTGTACTTTGATTTTTGGGTTGGATGGAGAGGTCAGCAAGTGCTGGTGGAGGAGAACCTGCAACAAGCTATTGGGCATAAAGTCCAGAAGGAGGTTTTTTATGTCCCTTTCAATTTGGTTGGGGTGGCTGTGATTTGCACTTCGGGCACTGGCTGAAAATGTCTCCTCAGTTTGAGGCCTGATCCCCAATTTGTTGCTTGACTGTTGAGATTATTTCTACACCTGAGCCAGGGTTAAACCTTGAATGCAAATCCCTGCCCTCTGTAGAAACCATCTGCCCTCATGGCCAATAATCTTTTAAGTCTCTCAAGGCTCCTTATCCTTGGCGCTGCTGTTCTGTGATCTTCCTTGGAAGTGCACAGCAAGCCAAAAGCGGGGATACCAAAAAGATTCAGCTACAACGTTCCTGATGCCTCTCTGTATGCCTAGCTCTGTGACTTACATGTTTTCCGTTCTCTTTTCTCCTCCTCTCCCTTGCCCCAATCAATAAGGGTGCCTGGAGCGGACCGTGGGTCTCCACTGAGGTGCTGGCAGCTTTCATTGGTCTCCTTGTGTATTACATGGCTTTCAGTGCCAAGAGCAACATCCAAGCGTAATCTGTTTCAATAAAACTTTCATGCCAAACTTGCTGTGTGTGTGTGTTTGCCCTTGTCCTTTCCGGTGGTGGGTGAGGATTTCTTTACACTGGGCTCCACCAAGAGCCTCATCACACAGTGCAGCTCCCCCTCTGGCATGCCAATAAGCAGCTATTGGGGCTTTTGCAGGGAGTGGGGGATAAGAAGAATGCAAGGACCAGTAGTGCAGCTCAGGATAACCAGTTAGGATTCAGGCAGGAAATGTTTGCTTCTACTGGACTTCTTCCCTCCTTTCCTTGTTCCTAAAAGTAGCCTTTTGAGGATGCCAGGATACTTAAAGGAACAAGCACCTCTCATGAATCCACCTCCTAGACTGAACCTGAACCCGTTTGTGCAGCACAGTCTTGTAAGCAGTGGCTGGCTCTGTGGTGTGGATGTGCTGCAATGGCAGCTGCCACCCCACCCCTGAGGTTTGGTCTCCTTTTCTTTGCCTTAATCCTGTTAAGCAGCAATATTCGCACCACAGCTCCTTATCCGCCTAATGACAGCGGCTCCTGGTGTGAGCCAGTGCAGTGCGGCTGGGATTACACCATTGCTCTAAAGTTGTGCTAATGCCGGATTAGTAAGGGAAAGCTTGCCACAAAGGGGCTGCAGGGAGTATCTTTCTTGAATATCCTACTGTGATCCTAGAAAGGCAGTGAATCTTGCTGGTTATGGAGAGGTCCCCATTTGCCATTTCCTTGAGCAAGCAAAGGATGATATTCCTTGTGCTATATCATCTTGAGACTAGCTTGGCCTTCCCTGCCTTCCTGAGGTTTTTTCCAGTTGGCTGCCCGCATTTCTGACCTGCTTGACATGATGAGTTACATTGCTCTGTTAACCATCCGATATCTTGGTCCCTTCCCAGGCACTTGGGGACTGACTTTGAGTGCTGCTTTGTCTTGACGTAGCTAGGGTAAAAGAAGTGGGAGTCTTGCCTTTGTTAGAATTCAGGAGGGTTTTTTGAGTCCTCTCTAGGCAATCTAAGCCCATTGTAGATACAAAATGATACGAAATGTAAAATTAGTTGAATGTGATGCAAGTTCACGTTAAATATTGTTTGAAGTGGGGGTAACTAAAGGTTTCCTAAACATTTGATTGCTAAATTCAAAAGCGAAAGAAAATAAATATGTGTGGGAGGGTAGGGAGGGAATGTTCCATCTAGAATCCGCTGCTTAATTGAACCAAGAGTAGTTATGGACCCAATGTAAAACAAACCTATCCTCTGGCTGCAGCTGCCCCTCCCTTCACTGACGTGTGTGTGTGCAATTTTCAACAGCAATATGCTACCTACCCTTCCTTTGCCTGGGATATTATTCTTTGATATAAACTTCATGTACTATACCAGCCTAAATGTTACGAATTTCCCTAAGGAACTTGGGGGGCTTGTAGTTTTGTTACAGCAGTGCATACAGGGATTTATGCCCATGCAAAAATATACATATATTCAGGGGTTCATCAAAAGCATAAGGACAGTAAAAATCCATAAATCAATTTTTGAATACAGATAATGTCCATAAGACTACGCAGTGATAGCATAGAAGAGCATTAAACAGCCTTCAATTACACTTCCTAAAAAAGGGAAAGAACCTATATTAGGAGTGAGTGTTCACTGTTCCTTCTGTCTGGTTCTTGCCAGAAGGCCATAACTGATCTCACAATTGTGTTCATGTTCTAAAACGGCTTCAAGCCTTTTCACTGTGATATGCACTAACTGGATTGTTGTGTTAAAAATGAGTCAAATGTTAGTTTAAGCTACTTTATACACTAAGCAGTAATTATTCCATCTCCCTATGGGCTTCTTCACTGCTCCTCTGACTAGCTGTGCAAGGTCTCTGGGTAGAGCCCTTCCCAGCTCTGCTGATTGAGATCCTTTTGATGAAGCCCAGGGCTTCATGCATGTAAAACATTACTGTGCAAATAAGTTGCATATTTCCTCAGAAGCTCCATTAGCTTCAATGGAACATGTTCCCAGGTAAGTTCTTACAGGATTGCGGCCTGAGGGATTGCAGGAAGGGACACGTGCAAGGTCTTGGTTGTGGGATGCCACCAGGATTCGGAGAGGGGTTTTGCTTATGCTCAGCTGCTCTGCAGCACTCTCTTCACAAAGTAACCCCATTTTCAGTATCTGCCAGCATGTTACTCATTAAATGAGGGGTGGGTGGGGGTGTTTTGTAGGATTGTGTTATGGTACGAAAGGATTTGATGTTTTCTGGTTCCTATACCACTGGGCTTCAAAAATAAAGCCCCCGTGAAACGTTTTTTTACTGTTTTTTGCAATGAGTAAAAAGTTTTCTTTTTATTGTAACAATGCAAGTTCAGCCTTGGATACAGGGTTTTACCACAAGCTCTCTGCTCCACAGTCTCTCCCCCCTCCCCCCACTAAGCTAGAGCCCCTCTCCATGGGGCAGGTGGGCGGGGTAAGCAGGTGACAGAAAATGCAGGAAGAGGACTGTCGGTTGCTTGTGGGATGAGCCGCCAGGGCCCAAGCTTCCATTTAAATAGAGAAATGAAAAAGGAATTGAGATCCACAACCACAAAAGAGAAAAGAGAGAGAGAGAAAGAAAAAGAGGAAAGAAAGATGTCACAATATCCCAAGGGGACGGGGTGAGGAGTGCCTTCATTGGCCTTGGCCAGTACGGACAGGGGGAGCCTCCTCACTTTCCTTGCACAGAGAGGAACACAGCTGAATCCTTGTGCTTCCAAATGGGATGTGCTGGGGATAAGCTGGCAAAAGCTCTCAGTAAGGGTCAGGTGAGTGAGCTTCCCTGCACCATCACCTTCCATACAGGTAATCTGTGCGTCGGGATGGGGACAGACCTCTCCGCAGCAAGCTCCTGGTGGATGCAGGATTGGGGCTGTGGCCCCTCTTGCCCTCTGGTTCTTAAGCCTGCAAGGGACTCTGGGCTTCCTGTCCCCCTCTAAATTTGGTTCAAAGAGCCCAACGGAGCTCCGGCAGCAAACGGTGAACGATTCCTTGGTGTGTTCAAAGAGCAAGCTTCCTGATAACGGAGGAAAGGATTGGCCCATCTAGTCCTCTTTCTCCAGCAAAGCCGGAGGGAAGGAGAACATCACCGCAACTCCTTCTGTTGCTCCTTCCAATGCGCTCAAACCGTGGTGACAGACAGCAGGGGGTTGTAAACCCTGCGCCCGTCTGCTGAGCGAGTGCCATGCGCCAGCATCTCCTGGATGGTTATCCAGTTGTCCAGGATGCGCCGGCTCCGTTTCTTCATGGTTTTGCGGTGACTCAGGGCCAGGATGTTGACCTCGCCAGACACTCCCCGGGCTTCGCTGCCTTCTCGCTCCCTCAAGCAGTCCAGCCGGCTCTGCATCATGAACTCGCGGCGCTTCCGCTGCTCCCGGGCGCGGATCAGGTGCTGCTTCCGCTCCTCCTTGCTCCAGTACCGCCCCATCTTCATCTCGCTGACGGCGTCGTCGTCCGTCGTCATGCCGCTGCGCTCCTCGCGGATCTTCATGGCCCTGGCTTTGAGCAGCCGGTCCCTCACTGGCCTCTTGGCCACGTAGCGCGTGCCATCGCTGCGCACCTTCACTTTCCACTCCATGCGGGGCTCTCCTTTGCCCCCTAGAGAGTCCTTGCATATGCTGGCTAAGCTCATTGGGCTGATAGGAGCGGGCGCCTCCTCCCGCTGCCGCCGCCCCAAGTATGGGCTGCCTTCCCCGGCTGCCTTGGGGCTGCGCCGCACCCGCTCTTCACGCCGGAATTTGGGCTGGGGCGGCGAAGGCGGGGCAGTCCGGTTGAGGTTGGGGGGCTCTGCCAGGCGGCGCAGGGGGCTCTCCAGCAAGGGGGTGCTTCGGCAACTCTCCCCGGTGTTGTAGGCACTGGTGCTGTCCTTATCGGAGCGCTCTGGCAGCTCGGTGATGTCGGACAACTCGTGTTTCTTCGGTTCGCCTTCCAAGGTGTACAGCCCTTCCTCCTCCAGCAGCCAGGCCTTCATGCAGCGCTCACGCAGCTGCTGCATCTTCTGGGCTCGCAGGATGTTGCGGCACTTGAACTCCAGGTGGCGGAGCTCCTCCTCCAGGAGGGCCACCTCGTTGCGGTTGACGTCCAGCGCAGCGCTCACCAGGCCCGGCTCGTTGCCGTTCTCCAGGTGGCACTTTAGCTCCAGCAGCTCGCGGTAGCGCTCGTACTCTTCGTCCGTAAGCCCCGGCATCATGTCGGTGCCCACGGCGCTAGGTGGCTCCCCTGCCAGCAGAGAGTCCATGCTGTAGTGGAAGTCGCGGGGCTGCAGGCTAGGCCCAAATTTGCGCAGGGTTCCTGGGGTGTTGGCAGCACTAGGTGCTTCGTCTCCCAGGAGGTCATGTTCAGAGCTCTCCTCGTTGCGAGTGCTTTCATCAGTGCGGCCAACACCACTGTCCAGCTCCTGGCTGTTGGTCAGAGGAGTGGCCGGGTCTCCAGGAGGCTTTTCTTGTGAGGGTTCGTTCTATGGAGAAGGAAGGAGAGGGGACCATTCAGAGAAAAAAGCATAAACACCACCTTATGCCAGGCTTCTGGCCCAGAATTTCCTACATGACACCTTTGTGTGACTCATAGACAGACCCCTGATTGGCAAGGAAGCTTCTACAGGTGCAAGGTTTTGAACTGGGTGAAAACTGAGAGCCCGGCTGCACTTCAAGACTAACACCCATGTAAGCTGAAAAGACAGGCACAGAGGTTCTTCTAAACTCCCTTTATCAACCTGTAAATGGCTACAGAAAGGTAGGGAGAGAGTCAACCTCTTATTGTACATCTCAACCAATCACTCAAAGCCTATTGCTTCCCAGGTGATAATAGCAGCATTTCTCCCCTTCAGCGGCCTACTTGAGTGCAGGCATCAGAAGACTTGGGGTTTATAAAACCTGCATTGCTTTCCACTAGTGCAATTATGGCAGGGGATGGAGTCAAGGACAAAATGTGTGTGAATCCCATTCCCTCCTGCACTCTAATACACCCTATGATACACTGGGGTGGCCACTGTATAAGGTGCAACACAGCAGGGATCCTAACCTAATCAAGTGTCTGCGAGCCAGGGACAGGGCAGCCTTTCATTGAAGTCATTGCTAAACAACCTGGAGTTAGAAATTGTTGCTCGTCTGCTGCAGTTCATTCAGCAACATGAAGGTAGAGCTTGACCTATGCAGTAATGCTTAAGCTGAGACATAGAGAAATAAAGAAGTAAAGGCGCCGCGTCATATTGCAAACCTTTGAAATGAAAGTTTGGCGGCCAAGCTAAGCACCCCCATGACCATTCCAGGCTGAGTCAGCTGGGATTTGCAGCAGTCAGGGCTGTAGCTCCATGGGACATGGTTTGCTTTGTGTCTGACGGGCAGCTTTCCTATCACAATCGTGAACTAGGTGGACCAAAGGTCTGACTCTGCCTAGAGCACCTTCCCCTTCGGTTGAAAGTGAGCTTATCCTTTAATGCACATGATGAATTTCTTTTCTAGGCATTCTATCTGTCCATGATCCCACCATAAGTCATTCCTTCTCAGGTAATACAATGTACCCCAGAGTTAACCCTTTGCTGCTTCTTGGGTCTCAAAATCCTGCAACACATACAATGTCCTAGTGTGGGGGAGGGGAACTGCATGCCTAGAAGCTAAATCTGGTGCCCCAGGCCTCCTCTCTATTCTCCCCTTGGGGCTCTCCTCAGGCCACACCCCTCTCCCTGGGATGCCCTCCTCTCTGGCCCTGCTCTGAACCCTCCTTTAGTGCCTTTTCCAGGCTGGGAAATCTCTTCAAGTGGTGATGATGCCTCTTGCCTGCCTGGATGGAGGTTGGGGAGTTTTGTGGGGGATGTATAGAAACCTCTGGCTTTCATGGGTTTGGAGTGTAGCCTTCTCTACAAAGATGAAAGTCTCATCCGTTGCTCCATCTGCTTTTGCCTCTGGTCCCCAGAAAGTTGCCCAGGAGAGAACTCTTGGTTCTCCACCCCGACTGCTTTTCAGAGCAAACTGCTGACTACCCACCACGTCCCCTTCTAGACCACACACCTGCTGGTCTGGTGGAGAAAGGAGCCGCCGGGGCTTTGTTCCAGCTTCGTGTTCAGAGCCGAAGTCATCCAGGAAATCCTCACGGTCACTGTCCTTCCAACGCTTGGACAACTGGAAGGGTGAAGAGAACAACAGTGAACATGGCTGGGAATTCCACTGCCTCGCCCAGGGCTAGAGACTTGGTTGCCCTCCAGATGTTGTTGAACACCCATCAGCCCCAGCCAGCAGGGCCAATGGTCAGGGATGATGGGAGATGTAGGCCAGTAACCCATGGCGGGCCCCAGGTTCCCTATCCCCGGCCTGGCTTCAGTGAGCCCCAACCAGGTGTTCTTGCTTCAAATTCACACACTATGAACTTTTTCTTTCCAAAACAAGTGCAATATGTCAGTAAGGGAGTGAAATCAAATGCGTTTTACAAAGCGTGTGTTTTTTGGGTAACTCTGGAATCAATCAGATCCACATTCAAATCCTTAGGCCAGCCCCTGGCTCTCAGCCTAACCTACTGTCCAGAGTTGTTGCAATTGCAAAATGGAGGGGGTGGGGGGAGAGAAAGCCACATACATATCTTGCTGTGAGCTCCTTGGTGGAAGCAACACCAGATTTAGGGCGGTGCGGGAGGTTCCGTCCCACAGGGTGCTTAGCCAAGGGGACACAAAATTGAGAAGATATACTCTGGTTTCTCTTCAGATCATATAAATTAAGAAGTTCCCTGAGAAGAGTGATCTGGGACTGCCAAATTCAGGGTGCCATAACACCAAAGATGACCAAAGTCCATCGCTGGTGGAAAGACTGGATAAAAATATAAATGAAGGGTGGAATTAAATGTAATGGCAAGTGTCTCATTTCATCAGCACAAGGATTTCTGCTTGCACTGTGGGAAATGATCCCCTGCTTCCCTCAAGCCCCCCCAAATCTGTTCTAGGAGTTCCCCCAACCCTTTGGAGCAGATTTCAGGAGGAGTGTGCACAGGGGTTGGGCGGGTTGTAGAAGCAGAAATCCTTCCCCTGATGGGACACGGCAGTTGGATACCACCCAAAATGCCTGGGGGGGGGGAATGGGCAGGGGGAAAGAGTGGCCGCTGAAACTATCCTTCACCCACTAATTCACAAGGCTAAGAAACAAGGTTCAGGATCCTATGTGTTTGCCTTGCAACATGTTGCTCCATCCTCAGTTTGAAGTTTTAAATATAGGCTTGAGTAAATGAGATATAAAGGGAGCCCACCTTCTTTCACCAGGGCAGGGGCTTGGGGGGCCTATGGAAACTGACTTGATGAGGAGGAAATGCCGCTGCTGCATAAATGTCAATCCATCCCTGTCCTGGCTGACAGCTGAAGCACCGGCTGTTTGAAATCAGACATGGCTTGATTATTCTGTAGCCATCCACTTCTGCTTGCTAGAGGAGAGCAGCAGCTCCCAATATATATATTCCAATATTATTACCTGGGTTGCCTCTGTCCTTAGTCCGGCTCTGCCTACTTGCTTTCTGCTTTAATTTTTTAAAAATTATAAAATTATGTTTGGAATTGGCACATGATCAGTTTGCCAGAGTTTTCAATGCGTATCTCCACAGAATTGCCAACATGGACCAGCACATAAGTACACTATTAATATAAATCAGTACAAAAATGAATCCTGATTTGATTGCACAAGGATTATTTTGTGCTGTGATTTAAAACCAATGTGCAGTTGTAAAAGGGAGAAAGCAACTAAAACTGCAGCCAACTGTGGACATACAGGCATATGACCCAAGTCCAGATATAGTGTGTGTGTTAAAAGAAGAATAATGGGTGCTAATGCATCACTGCTGCTCTGGAAACAAGGGCAGCTTATTCATAATTTTAAAATCAAGAGTGAGAAGTTCAGATAGGGAGGATTTCACAAGCACCCCTAAATAAGAGTAGGCAAGGCTCACCAGCAGCTCACACTCCTTCTCAGCATCAGACAAGGCAAACAATAAATATGCCAGTCCCTTTGAGCCTCTCTCTCCACCCCCCGGACTGCAAGGGACATTGGCAGGAGACAGCCTACTTCCATGCAGCTCCAGAACAAGCAAGCAAAGAGACACTCAAATGAACCTGTTCCCTGAAACACATTAAACAGCTGCAAGTTTCTTTCTTACGTGACAGGTTTCAACAGCTGAGGTTTGATCCAGCAGCCTATCTCCCCATCCTCTGACTCCGGGACCAGAGGAGGCTGCCTTACACAGACCCAGATAACTTGCCCCAGTCTCTCCTTGCCCTACCTGAACATGCCAGAGATTGAACGTGGTGCCTTCTGCATGCAAGCCTTGTGCTCTGCTACTGAGCTTTGGCCCTACTCCATTCACCTTCTGCTTCGTCGTGCATCTAAAGACCTCTCACCTCAGTCTCAGGCCTAGCCAGCAGCAGAGAAATATTTGTCCGCTCCTCCTGGGTGAGAATTGCTACAGCCTCCTCCCGGTTTTGTACCTCCATGCCGTTTATCTAGGATTGGAGGAAATGTATAGAAGGGCAAGTTTAAATTTGTGCATTAAATTATCCTTCTTAACACCCACCACAGTCGCCCACAGGATTCACCTGGATTATGCGATCTCCTTCCCGGATTCGCCCATCCTTGGCAGCAATGCTGTTAGGATTTACCTGGCGTAAGAAAAATTAAATGAGCGTCAGGAGGTGAACTTAAGTATGCTGCTTCCTAGTTTCTCTTCCAGCCTGCTAAGAACCTACTCATCTTTGAATGCTGAACAGAGAACCCAGGACCCTGTCCATCCTCGTAACTGTAGCACACACCAGACCTAAAATCCCTTCCCTTAGACTCGAGCTTGAACCTGATTCTGCTCTGCTCTCTTACATCCTAAGACCTGGAAGAAGTACGTGCATAAGGCCTGTTTCTCCTGAGTGTGTACCACAACACTAGGCAATGCAGCATGGGATTTGGAACAGTATGGAAAATAACTCTCCCTCTAATGCTAGTTGATCTCCAGAATTTGCTCTTTTCTAAAGGGCTGTCTTGCCAGCTGCACACTAGCAAGGATACGCTTGTTCAAATCCCTCAGTGTTCCATGGCGCTCATTGGGTGGTCATACCCTCTCTCAGCCCAATCACCAGCTAGGATTGTTGTGAGGGTAAACAGAGGGTAGAGGGATGGATGGGTGCTAGAATAAAAATGCAATACCTAAATGATTCAGAGTCAAGTGTCTTGCAAATTCCATGCCTGCCTAAAAAAATTATTCACAATTGCACCAACAGATAGGAGAAACAGTTCCATTAATTACTGAAGAGCTCCTTGCCAGGATGCACTGATAGTTTTAGGGAGCAGTTGATGAAAATGTCTTAAGTTGACATCTTCAGCTAGGCAGCATTCTCCAGATGGCACAGTCTACCTCTGGCTTTCTGTGGTGATAACTTGGTGCATTGTGTTTTCCCTGCCTCCAACTCTTTTCACAATAGCTATAAATTCAACTGTGCTTTGAGCCCAGAGTGCCAAAGATGCCCCCTGGGATACTCCCCACACAGTAGCCCCTAATGCTCCTTGGGCACATGCAGCTAAAACCACACTTACTAGGGCCAGTGGTTTGTAGTAATTTAAGATCATACTATGTGGTGGCACTCCTGGTTATATTCAAAAGCATGCTCCTGGAATCTTGACTTTGGGGGCAAAGTAGAGGCAATGCTGATTGTATGAATGCAATGAACATGTATGGCTGTTAAAAGCTGATGCACAGGGACCCTGAGCAGCACCCAGACTGCAGCAGGTGGAGAGACAGAGTTCAGCCTGTGGCCTTCCAGACTCCAACTCCCATCAGTTCCAGCCAGCACGGCCAATAAACAAGGTTTATTGTGAACAAGGTTCCCCATCCTTGGTTCAACCCAATCCCAAAGAAATCTCCCTCCCTCCCTCCCTCCCTCTCTCATAGACGCTTATTTTTTGCTCCTGCTGCAGCAGCAGCAGCAATGAAACCTGGAGCTCCTTACTCTCCACGGCTTCATAAAGCTCGACAGCAGCTTCCTCCCGCCACTTGCCTGCCTCTGCCTCCCCAGGCCACACATCGCACCCCACCAAGAGTTACCCCCTCCCCCACCTCTCCAACGTAGATGCCTACATCGTCCTCATCATCAGTTCGGTAACAAACCATCAGGCCCAGCTTGTCCCGGTGACTGGATTTGTACAGCTCCACCTCCTGTGGGATAGAGAAAGCACCAGCCAAAGTCACACACGGTTGCAAGCCCTGAGCCAAGGCAGGAGAAGAAGGTTCATTTTCACAAGTACATTTTAACGCTTCATTCAGTCAGCCCAGGTAGAAAATCATAGCTAAACCGTCCCTTTAGTCTCTCTGAATCAGCCCTACTTAACTTTCCCATCCTTTCCTAGGTTTGCAGTCAAAGGTAAATAGTGCCAGGATCTTCTACAGGGGTCATTGTTACCATTATTTAAATTTATATACTGCTTGGTAGTTGAGCGACGCTCAAAGTGGAACCATCTGTAACCACCTTAGGATCAGTTCACACCTGCATGCTCATCATTAATGTCAAGAATGAATGTGTGAACGATGCCCATCATAGATCAAGCTTATTCAAGGAAGAGTGTGGGTGCAGCCCCTATATGAGCAAAACCCTCAAGGATAAGGAGAACAAGGGGGTCTGGTGACAAACTGTTGCAGTGTCTTCTTCCTCCAGAGCAGGAGTGCTCCTGTTCAGGGTTCCAATCAGCCATTTCCCCCAAGCAGGGCATTCCATTTCCTCCCCTGATTCTGTTTTTCTTTTCCAGTTATTATTGTGCTTACTGAGCATGCACAGTCCTCTTTGGGCTGTGGAATTGCCCCCTTAGAATTGATTTTTAAAACTTCTTTGTACTTTTAACAAATTTTCAGATTCTCCTGAGTATGCTGAGGCCCCCTGTCATTTGTCACTGGTCCCCTTTTGGTTACAATCCTGGTGGCACTCAGGAGACCATACTTCAGCTCTTTCCGCACTCCAAGCTGCCTCTTGACAACATAGGACTGAACTCGCAGAAAGTGGTTATTAAATGGAAGCAAATGCTCATGTGGACCTGACCTAAGAGGGATGAAACAGGGCTCACTGGAGATATGAAGCAATGAGAATCAAACAAGCAAAGCACAGGCCACCCCAGTGTTTTCCACAGTGCCACCAGTCTCCTCACTGGAAGGCAATATGTTGTGGAAAATACCTGCTCTGAGATTTGGGGGTCCCTTGCGCAAGGCAACTTTGGGGTTAGCCTGGAGGAAGTGAGATTTGCCAGCTAAAACCTCTTCTATATATGCAAAGTTCTATGCAAAGCTGAGAATGGCAGTCTCTAGGGTGGCAGGCTCTTTGCCAGCCTTGGCAACCTTGCCAATGCCCAACCTTGCAGCTCTGTGCAGCCAGCCTGAGACTGAATGTCTTGTAGAAACACAGCACCACATTAAATAACTGAGCAATGTGCTGTCATTTAATGGTACCCAGAATGGTCCACTTGACATGGTTTGCCTCGCTCTGCCTAATTGGCAGGGGCCAGGCCCTGCTTCCTGATCTGTTGATATAAACCCAGAGACTGCCTTTTTCAGCTTCATCACATTCTCACCTCATATTCCAGCTCCTCTGCCCGCTCAGTCTCTGGGGCACCTCCTTCCATGAATTCCACAGGGTCATAATATTCATGCCCAATTGAGGGGCTGTGAACAAGGAAAGGCATAAAGCAGTTAGGTGAAGCATCCATTTGCCACTCAGGAGCACTGTTACCCTTAGAAAACTCTCAGAGCAATGTCTGCACATGAACATTCAGCACATGCAAACTAATGTGAAAACTTGATCCTGGGACCTTGAAACATGAGGTTTGGTGGCCATGGTTAACTCAGGGGTGAGAGAATTTCATTTGTACATGCATGTGCTTTTTAGCCAGGCTGCATAATATAGGAAAAGTGAACTCAAGAAGCCAAGAGCAGCTGTGACGGCTCCACAGCCCTGATGCTGGGAAAACAGACACATCATTTGAGAGTGAACGGATAAGGAAAATGGACTGGCCTGCTCTTGTGAAGACATTTATAGGCGTTCAGGTGTTGTTGTTGTTGTTGTTGTTGTTGTTAATACCCCACCCATCTGGCTGGGTTTTCCCAGGCACTCTAGGCTGCTTACAGCATATATAAAACTTCCCAATACAGGGCTACCTTCAGATGTCTTCTAAAAGTTATGTATCTCCTTGACATCTGAAGGGAGGGCGTTCCACAGGGAGGGCACCACTATCAAGAAGGCCTTATGACTGGTTTGCTGTAACTTCGCTTCTTGCAGTGAGGGAACCAGCAGAAGACCCTCGGAGGAGGACTTCAGTGTCCAGGCTGAACTATGGGGGTGGAGATGCTCCTTCAGGTATACAGGGCCAAGGCCATTTAGGGTTTTAAAGGTCAGCACCAACACTTTGAATTGTGCTCAGTAACGTACTGGGAGCCAGTGAAGATCCTTTAGGACTAGTGTTATATGGCCCCAGTAGCCACTTCCAGTCACCAGTCTTGCTGCTTCATTCTGATTAGTTGTAGTTTCTGAGTCACCTTCAAAGGTAGCCCCACGTAGAACGCATTGCTGTAGTCCAAGTGGGGAAGAACCAGGGCATGTACCACTCTGTCAAGATAGTCTGCGGGCAGGTAGGGTCTCAGCCTGCATACCAGATGGAGCTGGTAAGCAGCTGACCTGGACACAGAATGGACGTGCACCTCCATGGACAGCTGTGAGTCCAAAATGACTCCCAGGCTGCGCACCTGGTCCTTCAGGGGCACAGTTACCCCATTCAGGACCAGGGAGTCCTCCACACCCGCCCACCCCGTCCCCAAAAAACAGTACTTCTGTTTGTCAGGATTCAACCTCAATCTGTTAGCCGCCATCTATCCTTCAACTGCTTCCAGACACTCACACAGGACATTCACTGCTTTCACTGGTTCCAATTTAAAAGTTAGGTAGAGCTGAGTGTCATCCACATACTGGTGAACACCTGGCCCAAACCCCCTGATGATCTCTTCCAGCAGCTTCATATAGATGTTGAAAAACATGGAGGAGAGGACAGAGCTGAGTTTATCTCAGTGCTGCTAAGTTCTGCATATTGAGCTGCTTTAAAATACACAACTACAGAGACTAGTTTAAAAACTGGCAACTCTAAAAGGACAGAGTAGTAGGAAGGGACCATGGGGCTATAACTGATGGAAGGGCATGGAGAGCGAATGCAATGGGGAAGGTTTTGCTTGGGGGAGCACTCACAGATCAGGCAGCCCATAAGGTTCCAAAGTCACAGCTGGGGGGCTTGGGGGGTGCATCCTGCCTAGCCCCAGTAGGTGTTCAAATGTGATGTCTGTCTGAGTTCCACTGTCCACCAACGTTGTGGGGTCCCCCTGGGGGGCAGCTCCTTCACTGGCACCACCCCGGCTGCGGGGGCTGCGCCGCAACACCTGGATGACCAGAGGCTCTTTGGAGCACCGCAGGGCTTCGAGGGTTTGCTCCTGTGAGAGACGGGACAACTCCCGACCATTGACCTATAGAGGAAAGGAGGAAACAGACAGACAGACAGACCAATAGAGCCTTGTAGGTCCAAAGTCTGGTGCTTCTTTTCACCAGTCCACTGAGAACTCCAACCCGCCCCCTCAGATAACATTATTCCTGGAGTGGTTCCCTTCCCTCCTGAGGGATGTGTACGAGATGCACTCATGTTGGGTGCTGCATCTGCTCAAGGTTTTGGCTCGCTGCCTTTTCTTCAAGAAATCTGAGCATTCAAAAAGTACTCGCACCATCCTATGTGCCATGTGTAACCTGCAGCTCACTCCTCCACAGCTGACCACGCTGTAACAAACAATCCCTCCTGCAGGGAAGGCCTCCACATCTCCCCACATCACATCCGGGCAATGCTTGCTTAGAGCTGATTCTCCTCCTCCTCCTCCTCCTCCTCCTCCTCCTCCTCCTCCTCTTCAGCAGTTTCAATCTTTCACAAACCCATTCAGACCAGGTTTGCCCAAGACATTTTGCTGCTTGAAGACCAGTCAGCACATCCCCATTCAACCCACAGAAGCCAACGGTGGAAACCTGCTTCAAAAGTGGAAACAGGAGGGCATCCTCCGCTGCATATAACTGAGGGGGTGAAGGACAGGCTACATGGCAGAAGAGAATGGCAGGTCCACCTGATATTGCTGCCCTGCATATATACCCAAAGTTCTGTTGCCTGGGGCACCTGCTTCCTTCTAATGGTAAGAACAGCACAAACATGAGTTCCCTTCTCCCAGCTGACAGTGGCATTGCCACCTTTCAACATGGCAAATTATTGGTGGTCCAGCCATTCAGCTAGTGGGGAAAAACAAGTAGAATGTCAAGGGGCTTACTGCAAACATGCTGTGATAAAGAGATTCTAGCAACAAGTACTTTAATTATTTTAAATATAAGGATAAAAGAGAAATGCCTTGTGGCCTTTATAACTCCTTATTATTCTACAATACAATGTCAGTTTTCAAACTGAGCATTACAAAGTAGTGCAGTGCACCGGGGTGCTTGAAAACACTCTCTCTCTCTCTCTCTCTCTCACACACACACACACACAGAGAGAGAGAGAGAGATCATGCAGTTTTAGACACACACACACCCTATTTCATAGAAATAGAAATAGTATTGTAGGGCTGGAAGGGACCCTGAGGGTCATCTAGTCCAACCCCCTGCAATGCAGGAATCTCAACCAAAGCATCCTTGACAGATGGCCAACCAACCTCTGCTTAAAAATCCCCAATGGAGGAGAGTCCACAACCTCCTGAGGGAGTCTGCTTCACTGCCAAACTGCTGGTGTTTAGTCGGCATCTCCTTTCTTGTAACTTGAAGCCATTGGTGACCAGTGACCTCTCATTCACGTAAAATATACTTTGGTTGTCTATCAGGATTTTGTTTCCTATGCATAATTACTATCAGGGCTAGTACCAGACTTTGAGGGACCATTGGCATAGTACTGGAATGTCCACTACCAGTCAGGGCAGGTACTGTATAGTCCTACCTGGACGACAGATCTATAGGCATTACATTTTGGGTTACTTAAATGGTGGACAGCCACCAGGGATGAGAGCCAGTGGCCACCCTGGCTGACTGCTGGCATAAGGACTGGTTACCAGCAAAGACACACACGAAATGAATGAACTCCTTATTGGGAGTTTCCAATCATTCTGGAGAGAACCACCAAAAACAAGGGCACTCCAGGGATATTATGAACCAGTGGCATCCTAGTTGACAGGTGCACTGATCTTAAGTCACACTATTTCTCTGTCTAACTCTTCCACAGAGAAGCTCAGTGCAGCTTATAGAAAGCTATTTCATTTTGTCCCGACACCACAACCCTCTGAGGTAGGCCTAGTTCTCACTGAAATGGAAAATCTGTGTGAGTTACACTACAACCACTTATGACCGCAGCTGGGGATTCATCTGAGTGAATACTCTTTCAGCAAAATAAATAAACACCATTTTTTGCACATAAAAATCTTGCAGGGAAAGGGTTCAATTAGAACTCCATCAACGCACCTCTTTTCCTTGTGATACAAATTGCACACTCCAAATCCTATACTTAGAACAACGACAACTATTTTGTTTGCCTACTCAATCATTCAGTGATCCAAGCCACACTCTTCTCATGCCAGACAATGGCCAGTTTTAAACTTGAATAATTGTTGTCTACCATGCAGCTGTTAAGGGCACGGGGTGCTTCCAGAAAATATGACAGACCTACTACTCATGTCTAGGACTGCCAACTTCTCTTCTGGCAAGGCTCCTCTGTCATCACTAACCTCAGGCGTTCCAGAGGGATAGCCCTGTAAGCAGTGTCAGAAATCCCCCAGGCGCCAGGTGTGCTTTGCTACTGGCAGAGGTCCAGTTGTGACCATGTGGAGATCTGACATCTCCACCTGAATGGCCTCTCCAGCTTTCTTAAGCAGATAAACGGAAGAGCATATTTATTGCATTTATCTCCTGCCTTTTTCTCCAAGGAGTACATGGTTAACTTCTGTCCTCAGTTAATCCCTACAACGACCCTGTGAGGGAGGTTCAGAGGCTGCGACTGGCCCAAGGTCACCCGGTGAGCTTCATGACTGAGTGGGGATTTGAACCCTGATCTCCCAGGTCCTAGTCTGACACTCTAACCACTACTCCAAACTGCCTTCCTAGAGTACTTCTGCTATGGAGTAGTTTATATAAGTAGGTAAATAAATATGGGGAAAGAAAAATGTCTCTTGGAGAAGGATCTGAAATATCTTCCTTGAAGCTTAAATTTGTTTTATTCTGGATTGCTTTATTTGATATTTTAATTTGTTGTAAAGCACCTTGATATTTTTCTCTTTAAAATATAAAGGTGTATATAAACAAAATGAATAGTAATAATAATAATAAATTTCATTGTAAAAAAAGATGGCGCCTAAACATTCTGTTGTGGCAACCATAACCTTTGTTTAACGTGCCATTTGGCGATTAGCTTATATATCTGAATTTCTAACACTACCTGTAAGTCTGTGGCAGCAAAAGCAACCTCAAGATTGTTGTGACAGGAGTGACACTTGACTACTCAATATGAGTTTACCCACCTAAGGAATTACATATTTTGTCCTGCCACACCTCCTCCCTCAACACTTTGGGCCATTTAAAGGTACCTGCTTTTCTATTCTGGTACCAAACCAGGCCTAAAACCTAGTGAGGACCAAGAGCCAAGTGCTGAGATAAAAAAATGGCAAGGAAATTCTGCCACAAAATCTGGCTGGAAGCCTAGCTGGAGCCGAACAGCAGGCCATCTTGGGGAAAACCTGCTCCTTTGTTTACCAACAACTGGTATTCAGATGGACAGAAACATAAGAAGCTGCCCAATACCAAGTCAGACCAGTCAGTATTGTCTGCACTGACTCTCCAGGGCCATTCCCAGCCCTATTTGCAGGGACTGAACCTGAGATTTGTACCACTGGTGTGGCTCTTTCATGGAGCTTCTGTTTAGCAATCACAGTGGACAATCACTGATCCAGCACTTGTGTACACCATTTACAGAGTTTTAGGATTAGACGGTCTATAAATCTTTGCAGATAAATCAATCTATCCTCCATGAATTTGTTTCAAGCCATCTGAGCCTGGCCAATATGTACAAAGTAAGAATAAGGTATCAAAATCCTGAAGTGGGAGAATGACTTGTACCAATGTAAATGATTTCAAGCACAGTGGGTAGCGGCACACCAACATTTCAAAGACTCCCCTCTAAGAAATTCCATACAAATGGAAAACTAATCGAAGCAGGAGCAGACTGGGACACAATTCTTCTCCCTGATGTGCTGCAGGGGATAGGCGAGAGGGTGGGGAGGATTCCACCCCCCAGATGGAGGGAATATGGAAAAAAGGACCCCCCAACACACACACAGTTTGAAATGATACACCAGGGATTGCCAATGTGGTGCTCTCCAGATGCTGATGTGCTCCAAACTGCCATCCCCCTCCACCAGCATGGCCAGAGATTGTGGGAGGGCGCAGTCCAACAGTATCTGGAGGGACCATGTTGGCTACCCCTGCTCTGCTCCATGACCTCAGGGCTCCATCACCTAGGGTGGCCAGATGGAAGAGAGGAGAAGAATGATCCTGCACCTTTATACAAAATGGAAGATGGAAGTCATACCTGCTAAATTTCCCTCTTCTGCACATCTATTAAAAGTGCAGCAGGAGGAACTCTGTGTTCCCTTCCATCTGTCCACCCTATAGGATAGGTGTGCGCACAGGGAGGGCCTTTTTGAAGGCTGAAACTGCTGGTTTACACAACTGCTTTGTTCCAGGACATGCGATGAGGCAACGGGCCCCAATCTTGCCAGGGGTTACTGACTGTCAGCCTCATGAGCATGTAAACAAATTGGAGTCTGTTTCAGGGGATGTTGTCACAGGATAACTGATCATGTAAAAAAGCCATTACAGCAGTGGCAGTAAAATAAGATAAGGGACTTGCTTACACATTCAGAGATTGCTTCAAAGGTTGTCACAGGGTTATTATTATCCCCTGAGGCAGAAGTCTCTGTTTACACATAGACAAAGAATGCCAGGGTGCATTTTGGACTTCAATCCCTGCTATCTTGGACCACTCAGTTAAATTTTGTCTGCAGAGAACTCTATACTCTGTTCAGCATTTGCATGTCTGGTGGAAGAGATTCCAGAGCCCTTGACTTGATCCTTGTCTTTAACCTCACTTCAGTTGCTGATTTGCCCCCAATTATAGAAGCAAGTTAGAGGCCAAAACAAAGTAGAGGGTTGCTATCCCAGGTTAGATGATTATGTAGCTAAGCCCAAGTACTTCAGCTCATAGAATAATTGTGGCAATAGCATGAGCAACCCTAAGGCTATGGCACAGTGGATCACCTATGCTTTTAGATATACTTGCCAGCTTTTTAAATTTATGGAATTGTGCCTAAGTTCTTAACAGCAGCAAGATAAGAAGAAATTCAGTCAGTGTATCATTTCTGAACATTTCTGTCTAAAGCTTAGGAAATATTTCACCTGCTGAATTTCTGATACATAATTAAAGACCCGAAGAAAAAAACCACCCTTGTACAGTTGTGTGATTTGCCTCAGCACAAGCAAATACCCAAGACATCCCTGATGCTCTCAAGTATCAGTACGTAAGGATCATGAAATGTTCCACTACCCCTCATTCAAACATTTATTTAATCTCCATTTTATCACTCCTCTTTTCCAGATGGGAACCTGAAGGGGAAATAAAGTCATTCAGGTTGTCCCCGGACTAGGTAGTATCTGATACTGGCTGTCAAACTCTTACCTAATCCAAACCCTGGTCCATTTTGTCTCGCCAGAGGTCCATGACAACACGCCCAGTTTCCTGTATGCACAATGCTCTCTCACGCACGTAACTCAACACGTAACTCAACAGACTGTAGTTATTGTGGGAACCTACACAACAACCACTTCATTATGCGTCATGGGTTGATGCATCTGTAGGTGCGTCATTGTACAGTGTGTGCCCTCATACAATGTGCAGAGCAGTTCTGTGTATTGCGTTGCCTTTTGCTGCACAGTCTTGTGTGCGTCTCCCTCTCTTTCTCCATCACTGCAGCTGCAGTTGCCATGGAAACTAGAGTGATTGATACAGGCATCTGCAGCTGGGGAGAAGGAAAATATGGGGAAAGGGGATCAAAAGCCGAGCAAATCTCCTCCCCACTCCCTCTCCTCAAAGTCAAGGGTATCATTAATTCCCATTTCCTCTTCCACTATGAAATATGGGGTGGGGGGAGCCACCAGGACAGCAGATGGATTGCCTCTTCAAATGGAGGGTCATCCCCCAGAAGTGGAGAGGGAGAGCTTTGGGCCGGAGTGGAAAATAACTGAGAAGGGGGGGGGGGGGAGAGAGGCAGCAGTAAACTGATGATGAGGAATCCAAAGGGCTACAAGGTGGAGAAATGAGGCTGCATGTTTAAAAGCTTGGAACGAAGACCCTAGACTGGTGGTTTGGGGAGGGGCTGTGGGTGGGAATGAGGAAAATGTTCTCTGCCTCGGGAAGACCCTGCAGGAATTTATAACAAATGCTAATCACATTCCTGCAGGCAGGTCTGGAATGAGATCCAGCCTCGGGCCTTCAGCAGATGGTTCCCACAGCTTCCCTTTGTGTGTTTCTTTTCTTCTTCATCTCTCCCAAACTGCCTTTCCAGCAACTCTCCCCGCCTCTCCCCCTCCCTCCAGATCCCGACTCTATAAGCCTCCTGGAGAGCCTTTTCTCTAATGTATTCTCTGAAGCCCTGGGCGCTTCTTATATTTTATGATTCCTCCTAGCTCTGACCAAAAGCTCCCCCAGTCCCCTTTCTGCAAGAATCTCTGGCTAGTGACCAGCGTTAGAATGCGCAGCCTTGTCCCACTGCAGCAGAGAGCGTGCAAGCGAGGGGTGGTGGTGAAAAGGCGTTTGATTATTTTTGTGTGAAATGTGGTTGGGTCTGGAGTGTAGAAATGTAACCCTGTGTGTGAGTAGCACCTATGAAATCTCAGGAATCATAGCAGTTGTGACTTTGTAGACATATGGCATTGTTTGCATGTGTAACTACTATTGGGGTGTGTGTTTGTGTGTTATATTTAGATCTCTGTTTTTGTCTGGTCTTGGTGTGTGGGTGTCCATACAGAAAGTGTCTGCAAAGGAACTGTCTGGAAAAGTAATTATTTGTTGTGAGCAATGTGTGTATGTGTACACACACAGAGACACAGAAGAGTTTAGCCAATATTGCAAGAGGAACAGTGTTTACACACTTTTATGGTTCTATTTTCATCCCATCGACTTCTGATAAAAGGAGCTATGCCCAGTTTTGTCCATTTCTCTTTGTGTCTGGCACTGATTATGTAACTATTCAAATTTAGACAAGGCATATACTGTATTTATGTCACTGGAATGTCACTAGGTTTATATCTTACCTGCTTTGCGTGCATTTCTACAGGTGTGCTTGGTCTTTTGTGTCTAACATAGTTTAAATGTGATTTCATTGTCTTTGGTCTTTTTGTATGAGGTGTTCATCCAACTGAGTTTCTCAGAGAACCCATGCACCAGGCATTTCTCTATCACATCTCTTCATGCAACAACTTCAGAGAAGTTCTCTGTGACATCCTCAATAAAGCAGTTAAATCCTCTACTCAGACCATGACACTCTCAAGCCACAAGCACCAATATGTATGCCCTTTGTGGAAAATACATCACCAGTCAGCTTTGTATTTGCAAAAATTCCTTTACCAGAGACAGACAACCATCATACTAGACAAAAGTTGTCCTAGTGAGTCTCCTGAAGTCAGAATGGTGACAGGAGGCTTATCTGAGTCTTCAAATGGAGCTAAGCTAATGCCTCTGAGAAACTCAAAAGAAGAGTGTGAAAGCAACATCGCTCATTGATGCCTGGCATTCAAAAATATATTGACTGAACATTTCGCTATCATAGCTAATAACCATTTGCTAGGCCTCTCTTCTAATAACCTGTTTTTAAAAGCCTCCTTTTTAAAAAGCCATCAGGGGTAGACTTTGGTAACATGGTGCCCCCGGTGAGGACAAAGTTTGTACAAAATTAGTTATTTTCACAATAATTCCTTTTGGTACAGTTGCTTTTTATGGCTCTTCTCAGTAGGTACCCGTATGATTTTGATATTATTATTATTATTATTATTATTATTAACCCTCTCAGTTCAGCATCCTGTGCGGCAGAACCGCTGGTACCACCTCAAATCCAGTGCTGTAAAGCTACCCGGCCATCATCTTGTGGCTATAAACTCCCAAGTTAAGTAAGCTACTGAAGCTCACACATCCTGGATCTGAGGGTAAGAAGCACAAGAAAATCATATTGTGTGCTTTAAAGATGCACAAGGAAGGTAACATAGAGCAAAAGTAGATAAAACAGGGTAGCCCTGCTGGCCAGTAGGTAGCCACCATCAACCAATGAGAAATATGGATCCACAGCCCACTCCCACCCCTGTGTCTGTTATAACCAGTGCTTTTTTCCTAGAAAAAATAGGTGCCAGTACTGACCATGCAGTTGTTACAGTAAGTGCCACACTTTTAACAACAACAGCAACAACAACAACAAGAGATGCCGGTAACCTTGAGAACCCCCTGAAAAAAAGCATTGGGAAAAAAGCACTGGTTATAACTAGGGAGTATCAATAAGATCAGAATTAACTAACCAGCAGCCTTCCAGGTGTTGTTAGATTACAACCCCCATAATCTCTGGCCATGGGTCATGTTGTCTTGGGCTGATGGGAGCCCAACAACACCTGGCAGGCCACAGGTTCTCCTGTGATGTCCTGTATTGATTGGGAGGAGCCTGAGAAGATCACAATTCTATTTCATCAACCCCTGGAATGCGGATGGAAACCAGAAGTCAGTTCTCCTGTTTGCATGTCCATTGGCGGCTCGCCACTTGATTACTCAATGTTTCGTGACTCAGACAACTACGTGAATTGGCTCCACTGAAAAAGCCGTGTGTACAAGGTGCTATGGAAGCTCCATGGCTGCGATACTTGGTTTGTGATTGCTCAGACATGCATGTGAAGTCTTACACTTGATGCTGCTGTTAGCAGGTGGTGAACAGGCACTGTGGAATCAACCCAGGCAGGGAGGGACTCAAAACACACCCCTTCGCAATGGCCCCACAGATCACTCTTAGCACTTTGAGAACAAATGACCTATGAACTTGACAGGAACAATTCCCAAATCCCAGGACTCCAAAGCGTAAGAAGCATTTTGCCTGCTGTCAGAGCCCAGGGTGAACCTGGGAAACCTGCGTTCCAGATCTGTCTTTGCCATGAGTAAGTTACTCACTATCCTACAGCCTTTGTCCCTCATTTGTCAAACAGGAACAACAACCACTTCCCTCACGAGGCAAAGACAGAGTTGTAAAGCTTTAAGAATGGTCTACTCGTACACAGTATGGAAAGTTATAAAAACTAGCAAATGTCACTTGACATTAGAAATTCCTCATAATCGTAAGAATATTTCACAATGAAGTTCTTGGACGTATCCCTGGACGTGATCTTTGGAAGTTTCATCTATAAGTGATAAATTGTCTGCGAGAAATTGACCCATTACCTATGGCATATGCTACTATAGGTAAAGTGTCTTCATTAAAATGAGAATGTATGAAGCAACCCTTAAAAACCAGCCATTATTAATTCACAATTTAACACTAATATTGTATTTCAGAACTTATTACTTGGCTCTCCATGAAACTTGTTATTTATTATTTCTGATCACCCACATTTGTCACAGCCAGGAGCAACCCCCCCCCCAAAAAAAATCCTTCAACTTTCTAAAATTTGCTTGTCTAAATAAGCAGAAATCTGTCTAGTCAAGGCATTTCTACTTTTGAGCTTCCTTGATTTCCTGTGCACTAGACTGAATATGTAAGCAAACTCTAGTAAGTGAAGCCATAAGAATATGAATCAGCAAAGGTTTTCTGAAAAGGTTCCTGATGGCAGAAATTTTAATCTAGAGCCTCATTTCCAAATTGAATCTTTAAATGCTATTGATAAATTTTAATAACTATGCTTACAGCTTAGCTTGGAAGAATTAGCATGAAAGAAAACTCAAAACCATTTAAACTGGACAAGAGAGAGATTATTGTAGCTAGTATTGGAATCACTTGTGATAAAGGGCAGGACAGGTAGGTAAATAAATGGCCCCTGGCCATTCTCCAAAGTGACCAAGAGATGAGGCAGTGCAAAGCAGAGGTGCAGAAGAAGCCTTCAGGTCTGTCCCTGCCCTTCCACTTGTTGGAAACTCAGCCTGAAAGACAGGGCTTCTGAGGAAGTTAGATGGGGTGGGAAACAGCAAGAACCCCTGTGCACCTCTCATGTGACAATGCTCAGCCTCTCCCCATTCCTCTTACATAGTGATGCACACTTAGTTAGTTTTGTTATAAAGAGACAAAGAAAGGAATGACTTCCGGTTATCTCAGTCAGATAATAAGTACGGTTTGGTACCAAAAGCTTAGTTCATAACAATATTGGCCCTTCTCTGTAAAACAGAGGGGTGGAACCTGTGGTCCTCCAGATATTGTTAAACTTCCATCAGCCCCAGCCAGGATGCCCAGGGATCAGGGATTACAGAAGATGTTGTCCAGCAACATCTGGAGGGCCAGAGGTTCCTCATCCCTGCTTTAAAATATTATACTGAGACCATTAGCTAATCTGACCTTCCCTATTGGAAGGAAATCTGGTTCCCACTATTAAAAACTGAACTGGAATTATGAAAGAACATACACATCCCTTCAAAGTAGACCTTGCACACAGGTAGACTAAATACAAAGACTGCCAGGGCAAAAAGAAGGCACTTATTTGACATGGCTCAAAAGAAGAGGAAACTTTGAAGGCAAACACCTTTAAAGCAGTCACCTCCCATTTTCCTTAGTCAACACAACAGGATCCTCTTTGCTAGATTACTGGTTGCAGTGTTCAAGTAACAGCCCAAAGGAAAGGATGGGTGCTTCCAGAGATGGATGTTTAGTGTGGGATGGGGGCTCCTCGTGCATGCATTTTCTCCACAATGTCTCCACGATGTCTTTGTCATCAAAATGCCAGCTGGTAATTCCCTCCCCACTTTGGTCCAGAAATCTGGTACTTAAAAAAAACAACCTGTTCCCAGCAACCCATTTGCAATATCTGAAAGACTCATTTACAATATTATGCTGTTGTCTAGAGGACCCAAACATGCATGCTTTCTCTGTGTATGTAAATATATGTATTACTGAATATGCAGATATACATGGCATTGCCTATATATATAAGTAGGAGGGGTGTCAGGATAGTAGGCGAAGATGTTATGAGAACCTATACAGCATAAACCATAACATTGGGGTCATTTCTCTCACTACACATGGCAGGCTTATTTGCCACTTGTACACTGCCTGTCTATGAATAAACGCCAAGGGAAGAGATTTAAAAAGCAAGCCAAAAAGAAAAGATACTAAAGATACTGTCTCTTTACTGTGCAAACAAGAACATGTAAACCTACAGTTATGTCCAATAGCCAGTACAATGCACACTGGCCAATATACTGATGCCCAGGCACACAGAAAGAAGGAGAGATAGATTGCATCTGGGGGACACCATGTTGGCTACTCCTGAGCCTAGACACACCACCTTCATTCTCCCTCAAGCCTTTCTCTGTTGCCCTGAGTCCCAGAGTCTCAACCAAGAGATCTGACAGGACCAAGTTGGAGATGTGGGAAGGTGCCTTTGTACCTGTAATCTGGGGAGGGGAGGGGGAGACCAGGAGGGATGGAACATATAAATGGGCAGAGAGGGGAGATGGGGGAGAGAGTGAGCAGAAAAGAAAGATATGAATGAACACGGGCTGACGCAGACAAAAAGAAGGGAGAGAGTCTGAAAATAGATACCTGAACAGGCAGAGAAAGGGCAGGCGGGTTAAGCAGATGCAGAACCATACAAGGACTGAGGGACGGAAAGTGAGTGGAGATGAATGGATGAATGGATGGATGGATGGGGGGGGGGCTGGGGCTAGTGGTGAATGAATGCCTCCCTCATGTGAGTCTGTCCCATTCCCTCTCAGACCCTTCCCCATCCTTTGCTTCCACCTCAGCGGCCCTTTGCCATTCCTCCCAATTCCTCTTTCTTCTCTTTCGCAGAAGCCCCCTCCCCATTATTTCAGGCACTGTGTGGCATGGGAAAATGGGGGGGGGGGGAGTTGGAGAAGGACCAGTTGCTAGGCAACCTCCCCCTACCTGCTCCCCTCCCCCACTGCAGCATCACCCCCCCTCCAATGCCACAGAACCTCCTCCCCAGAAAATCAGGGATTCCTCCCCGATGTGCCCCCCCTCCAATAATTCCAGGCTGCCTTCTCTTTCCCCAGTGCCCCCTCCCCTCATTCCCCACCCCTTCTCCTCCCTTACATTCAAAGGGCTCTTTCTCACGTCCAGGATAGTCACCCCGCCCCGCCCCACCGAACCCCACCATCCAGGAACCCCTGGAAACTCTCGCCAGCCTTGCCGAGCCTTCCTTGTCCCCAGACAACCCCCCGGAGCCCCAGCCCCCTTTTTATCCCCACAAGTACCACAAACGCGCCCCCATAGGCAACCCGCCCTACCCCGTATGCAACCAGCCCCATTCCCCTCCCCTCCCAGAAGGGCTTCCCGCCGCCGGTCACCCCCAACCCCAACTCTTCTCCTTTCCCGCCCCCTTTCTCTCCCCCCCCCGCGAGGTCCCCCTTACCTGCAGCATGACCCTATATTGTTCCTCAGGCTTCTCCACCACACACATGTTACATCCCATGGCGAGGCCGCGGGAGGGGGCGGCACCGGGGGGGGGCTGGCAATTCGGGAGGAGGGTCAGCTCATGGGGACCCTATAGGTGGGGGGCGCGGGGCGCTCGCTCTCCCGGCCCCCCCACCACCCTGGCATAGCCCTGGGCAGGGAGGCTGGGGGTGCCCTCCGCTCGCTGCGCCCCATTCAACCCCCGGGGGGCATGGCGGCGGCGTGGGGGGGGGCGCGGTGCTGGGAGGGCGGCTTGCCCCGCTTCGCTGGGGGTCAGCCGGGGTCCCCTCCCGGAGGAGCGGCGGTCTCTGCCGCGGAGAAGCGCGCGCGCTGGTCCGCCGTCTGCTCTGCCTCGCTCCTCCGCTCCGATTACCAGAGGGAGGGGAGGGGGACGCGCCGCCGCCGCCTGATAAATATGGATGACTTCGGGGAGGGGGCGAGGCGAGGGGAGGCGACTCCGAGTCCGCCCCAGTCGCTCTTGGCGCGCCGGTGCCCAGCCGCCCGCCGGGGCCGGCCCGCCCCGCTGCCTCGCCCGGTCTCGGCCGCGCTTCCTTGCCCCCCCCCCCCCACCGGGCACAGCCCCCTCGGTCCCGCATCTCCCTCGTCGAGTCCTTTCCCGCCAGAGCATCTCTCCGCTCGCTTCCAGCCTTCTGCCCACAGACGCCCCGGCTCCGGGCCCCGTAACGCAGCGGGCAGCAAACTTTGTCAGCAGGGGCCGGTCCACCGTCCCTCAGACCTTGGGGACCATATGGGGGGGGGGGGGGACGACGAACGAATTCCTATGCTCCACAAATAACCCAGAGGTGCATTTTAAATAAAAGCACACATTCTACTCATGTAAAAACACGCCGATTCCTGGACGGTCCCCGGGCCAGATTTAGAAGGCGATTGGGCTGGATCCGGCCCACGGGCCTTAGGTTGCCTACCCATGCCTTGACGGATATGCCCAGGCAGAATCTGGCCCGCCATTTTTCCAGTCACCCACCTCTGGAGAGCCTGCTATCAGATATAATGTTATTATTTAACACAGGAGAGAAACGTCAGAAAGGCAGAAGGGCAAAGAGGCCAGGGACTGACCACTAGGCACGGCGTGCGGTAAGTACCGCTCCTGGGTGGTGGAGGAACTCAGGGTCCTAAGTTCAAGCACCACGTTGGGCAGAAGATTCCTGCATTGCGGGGGGTTGGACTAGATGACCCTCCTGGTCCCTTCTAACTCTAAAATTCTATGATTCTATGTAGTCATCCAGTCATCTCCTTCTGTTGCTACTCTCTGTTACTGTTATGTTTTCTACAGCAAATAACATACTGCAAAGGCTAAGTCTGTTTACTACGCTACTACTAAACCTTTATTTAGCTTCAGTAGTAGGGTAATAGATGTATTGTACTGCTACCATCCTACCCTACCATTTTAACATACTTAGCCTCAGTAGTATGTTGTTGTTTCTACCTTTTCTCCAGATTGCGACTCAAGGTTTGCAGATAACATACTAGATGTACTAATAGATGTACTACTACTATCTTACCCTACTAGTAAACATTTTTAATTAGTGCCAATAGTATGCATTACCATTTTCCTACACAACTATTAGCAAACATTTTATTAGCTCCAGGAGTGTGCCAGGCACCTTCTGGCGGTTCCCTCATTGCAAGAAGTGATGTTACAGGGAAGCAGGCAGAGGGCCTTCTCGGTAGTGGCGCCCGCCCTGTGGAACACCCTCCCATCAGATGTCAAAGAGATAAATAACTACTTAACATTCAGAGGACATCTGAAGGCAGCCCTGTTCAGGGAAGTTTTAAATGTGTGACATTTTAGTGTATTTTTGGTCTTTGTTGGAAGCCGCCCAGAGTGGCTGGGGAAACCCAACCAGATGGGTGGAGTACAAATAATAAATTATTATTATTAATCCCAGTAGTAAGTTAATAGTATGCACCACTAGTAGTAAACATTTGATTAGTCCCAATAGTATGCTTAGAAGCATAGTGGTGCTGCTACCAAGAGGGCTTAGCATCTGCAGTAGCAAATGGAGGTGAGATATTGACAACTAGTGGCCTTAGAGCAGAGAAGAGCCAGGAGCCAAGGGAGGTCCAGTCCCCTTGTTCTCACCCTTCACTTCACCCACCTTCTGCCCATCAGCATTAACCCATCTTCCCATTGATAAAGTCCTTTCACGGAACCTGCCACTGAGTTGAGTTACTTAAAAATACATCAGGATAATGTAATGGCCACAAGCATAAGGAGGTTGTTGTTTTTAACAGATAGACAAATTTATAGAGCATGGGCCTAGCGGTTTGTATAAATTAACCATGCTAGCTACGGATTGAATACCTCAGGTGCAACACATGACAGATGACTAGCTGGGGACAGATTACAAGCGGGGGTGTGTGTGTGTGTGTGGAAGCGCCTGTCACCTTCCCAACTTGCTGGCCAGGTCAGAATGACTACTTCTGTGATCCATCCAGTGCCTAAATGTGGGGAGGGGGCAAGGAGAGATGTAGCTACGGGGGAGGGGGGTTGCCCCCAGTGAAGCCTCCAGAGGAGTGCCATTGAGGCTCTCAGCCTCTGTGTGTGTGTGTGTGTGCGTGCGCGCGCGCAAATGCATGTGCGCGTGTGCCAAACTGGGTCTTTGACCAGGGTGAAATAAAGCCTAGTTTCCCTCTCTCCCCTGGGAACCAGGAATCCTTCTCCCTACCACTGCTCTGGGAACGGAGGAGAAACAAGGCAGGGATTAGAAGGGGTAAGTGAAGAGAAAGGGGCCCCATTTGTTACAGCAATGCTTGCCGCGGGGGTCCCTGCGACGTCTCATAAATGATTCTAGGCATGGAGGGAGTCAGGAGGTAAATTGATTCTTTGATTCATTGTGACAGGCCAGGGTTGATGAACAGCAGGAGAAGGAGCAGCTAGTGCAAGGAAGTAGCGGGGTTATGAAATGCACAGCTGTTTATGAGGGGATTCCTCTCCTGATACTATCCTCTCTGAGGGCTCTTATATGTGTGTCCCCAAGAGCCACCCCCTTGTTGAGATGCAACTGCTTCTGAGGTGGAACATGTTGATGCAAGCAGGTGTGTTCCCCGAGGTGTGTCCTTGCATGCATGGCTGTCAAGAGAGAGGCCATCATATCATGAAAAAGCAGGACAGTCCGCTTGCGCTGGACCACAGAAACATTCAAACAAACAAACACAAAAATAACAATAAAAATTACTGTCCTGTTCATACAAGTTCAGCATCTAACTGGAGGTGAGTTCAATAGCTTATTTCACTGTAGAACTTGAGCCCAGGGGATTTTCTGATAGACAAAGCTTGTACGGTACAGTATTGGGATATGACCATTTCCTTGCAGACATCACAATGGACTTCAAAATGTATGTCTGCAGTTAACAGACATACAGTTAACAGGAAATTAGAGGAAATTCCAACAGTATCAGACTGGCAAGATAAACTTTTTGAGTATATAGAATTGGCCAAAATGACATATAAAATCCGAGATCAAAAAGGGTCAAAGTTTGAGGAAGAATGGGGAAAATTTGTTGTGTATATAAAGATAAATTGCAGAAGTTTAAAAACTGTAGCAGGTTTGATATAAATCATGTGATGTGCATAGAAAGGGAATAAGAATCTGCAGGAGAAGATATGTATTAAGAAAGCCGATGTGGGGGAGGAGGGAAGTCGGGGCGTGAGTATGCGCTTTGTAAAGAAGACGGTAGAAAATGCTGACTTTAAAAGATTTCTTTATTTTTCTTTATTTTTTATATTCTATGTTTTTCTTTATTCTTTTTTGTTTGTGAAAATCAATAAAAAGCATTTTTTTAAAAAATGTATGTCTGCAGTAAGTGTCATAAGCCATGGAGAAGGAAGTTCTTTTGGTTCGGTCACAGGAGCATCATACCAAGAGAATCGAGGGAGAGGAATATGTGGAGGAAGGGGCAAATCAGGTCCACCTCTATTCTCAAGGCATGTCCCTGCAATCTCTGAGAGAAAAACAATGTTCACTAATCCAGGATGCAGTTGAGGGCAACAAAGGATGGTTTCCTAAACCAGGCTTCCTCAGCCTCGGCCCTCCAGATATTTTTTGGCCAACAACTCCCATGATCCCTAGCTAACAGGGATGGTGGAAATTGTAGTCCAAAGCATCTGGAGGGCCAAAGGTTGGGGATGCCTGACCTAGAGGAACCCTTTGGTGGGTGTAACAGCTCTTTACACATAGCACACAGTGATGTACTGCAGCTCCTGTGAATGGACTCAGTGTGCAGCAGGCTATCCATTCACACACAACTGGCTTCTCATATTGATAGGGGCATTTTGGTATAACATTGCCTAGCCAGATATACTTTGCTCAACAGATCTTCTCAGAAGTTCACTCTCACCCATTGGCAACAATGTTAGCAGGGAATTTGCTGTGGCAAGTGTGTGCTGAATATCCCATGCGCTCCACTTTTCAGACCACAGGCAGCCAGCCATGTGCATCCAGTGCACCTTGCGGCACATCACCGCCAACCTCACTTCCAAATAGCAGTTGCTGGAAACCACAGGAGGGGAGAGAGGGGGCTCTCGTGCTCAGATCCCGCTTGCCAGTTTCCTATGGGCAGCTGTTTCGTCACTATGAGAACAGGATGTACTGATATGTTCCTGGTGCAGTGGTACCTCGGGTTACCAACTTAATCCGTTCCGGAGGTCTGTTCTTAAACCAAAGCGTTCTTAAACCGAGGCATGTGCTTTCCCTAATGAGGCCTCTCGTCTTCCGGGGGAAAGTTAGCTAACCGGAACACCTACTTCCAGTTTTGCAGAGTTCGTTGTCCGAAACGTTCGTTAAGAGGGCTGTTTGTAGACCAAGGTACCAGTGTATTCATATACTATACAAAGCAACCCAAACAGGACTAGGGCACTCACTTCTTCTAAAACTTGTTAAAAGCAAAAATAAGAGTTTTCCTTCTTATAAACAGTGGCCAGCAATTTTTATTTGTTATAACTCTAAGGG
Organism: Podarcis tiliguerta; assembly: GCF_965153285.1. Taxonomy (NCBI): domain Eukaryota; kingdom Metazoa; phylum Chordata; class Lepidosauria; order Squamata; family Lacertidae; genus Podarcis; species Podarcis tiliguerta. The sequence continues at coordinate 37,639,190 of NC_139550.1, forward strand.
TTCATACTTGTCAACTTTCAGGACCCTTCAAAAAACACCTGTGGTGAAATATTGCACTGTGCAAATCATTGAAACATAACCACTTAGTTTACAAACCGATTACCTGTGGTGCATAGCACCCACAAAGACTTCACTGGCACCCAGACAGGGGCCGGACTTTGAGCTTTCGTTAAAGAAGCCTCATAGTCTCCAGCCCTCCTAGAAAGTAAGTTATGAAGCAGAATATGCAGTTAACATTCTACATGATTTTTGCGAAATGAGTAATCCTGGCTGCTCCCACCTGTCCATGTTTTGGTCAGTGAGTAAAATCGGAGCTGCAATTGATAAGTGATTGGAATCCTTAAAGAGCTGCAGTTTTCCTCTCCCCTTTAAAGTATTTTTCCTGATTCTGTCTCATTTTCAACAAGCTAAGCCTTTGCTCATGTGGAGATACAGTTATGGAAAAAGCTGTGCTGTGTTATGCCACACCTGCAGGGCAGCAGCTATTTTGCGACATAACTCAAAATTCAAAGTGTGCCTCCTGGTCCAAAAAGGTTGACTATCCCTGACTTGCTTCATTGGGTAAGGATCTGACAGAATCAGCTACAATATCTTTAATCAGTTGCTTGGCAAGCTTCAAAATGCTAAATAGTTGGTACCTTGTTCACCAGAAGGCTAAAAACATTTGCCTTAACAAATAGCTTTGCTCTCTCTGTACTTGAGAATTTGCCACCTTTCTCTATTGTCAGAAGAAGAGCTCTGTGCAGCTTGGAAGACTGCATTAGCCCTACATCAATAGACGTTGCACTAGCGTAAGATATCCCCTTTATTGCGGCTCTGGTGCATCTTGTTCATTCAAAGTTCTTCTCACCACTTGCCGCCACAACTCCCACTGTGTGTGTGTGTGTGTGTGTGTGTGTGTGTGTGTGAGAGAGAGAGAGAGAGAGAGAGAGAGAGAGAGAGAGAGAGCTAGCTGAAGAGAGAGGCTCCAGCCCTATCACACACCCCTACCTTTGTTAGCCTGGATGGTTCTCCTGCCTGATTGTGAACATGCTGGTTGTGGGTGTGTGGAAACCCAGGGTCAGAGATTGAAAAGGGGACTCATGCTGATACTGCAGACATTTCCCCAGCCTGGAGAACAAAGCCTCTCTCTCACAGTCTCCCTCCCCCTCCACACTGCTCAGCAATTCACCTGGAGCTGCTGACAAAATAGCCGGCACAGACTTTAACCCAGGGACAAAAGCTGACCCAGGTCTCCCTCCACCCCACGTGTTTAGACTTTTTCGGATGACGCATGGGGAGAGGAGGGTTAGGTTTGCACTTGATTCTCCTGCTCCCAGCCTCTGCCACAAATATTTGACCATCTGTACAGGGCCTGTACAGGGTAATGACAAACCTAGACAGCATCTTAAAAAGCAGAGACATCACCTTGCCGTATAGTTAAAGCTATATTTTCCCCAGTTGTGATGTATGGAAGTGAAAGCTGGACCATAAAGAAGGCTGATAGCCGAATAATTGATGCTTTTGAATTGTGGTGCTGGAGGAGACTCTTGAGAGTCCCATGGACTGCAAGAAGATCAAACCTCTCCATTCTGAAGGAAATCAGTCCTGAGTGCTCACTGGAAGGACAGATTGTGAAGCTGAGGCTCCAGTATTTTGGCCACCTCATGAGAAGAGAAGACTCCCTGGAAAAGACCCTGATGTTGCGAAAGATGGAGGGCACAAGGAGAAGGGGATGACAGAGGACGAGATGGTGGGACAGTGTCCTCGAAGCTACCAGCTTGAGTTTGACCAAAGTGCAGGAGGCAGTGGAAGACAGGAGTGCCTGGCGTGCTCTGGTCCATGGGGCCACAAAGAGTCAGACACGACTAAACGACTGAACAACAACAACAACAACAACAGGGCCTGTGACACCTGCCTACATATGGTTATGATTTGGAGGGGGGGCTAGGCTGTGTGCTGAGATCCTTCCAACCCCTGGATCCAGCAGGTGTTAAAAGAGAAGCCAGGCTAGCTTCCTGGTGAGTTGATAGTTAGGTAATGTGTGAGAAGTCTCTGTGGAGAGGAAAGTGTGCCTGGCTTGGAGAAAAGCAACTTTGGGGAGGCATGAGGGAGAACAAAATAACAACTGTGTGCATTGGGGGGGGGGGACGACAACTGCAGGTTAGGGACAGAGGGTTTGTTTCCTCTTATCTGCACGACCCTCTTACATTTAAATGACAACCATTACCCCTGGCTTTACACGCGATTTGGATACCCCTAGGTGCGATTTTTGATTATATGAGTTTTTGATCCACGGTTTATGTCTAATCTTGGACTAATACAACATTGCCTCTCTAGTACAAGCTTATTTTAATATTGTTTCTTTTTACCTTCTGAGTCTGCTCCACTGCCTGCCTCTTGAGCTGCAGCCACGCACTGAGTCAGAGGCGTCCCCAGCAGGAGGCAGGCAGAGACGGGGCACCAGTAAGGACAGCAGAAGGGGAGACCGACCAAGCTGATCCACTGAGAAGTTCTCCTGCACAAGTCCCATTGTCACTGTGCAGCAACATGTCTAGGAATTTTGTCAACCTCTGGTGGATTCTGCCCCACCAGTTAATTAAGCAGAAGTGATGGTGCAATTTGGATTTTTCTCCTAAATGTCTTGGAGCAGTAAGCTACACCAAGTGTCAGCTTTAAATGCACATTTTTATTTGCTTTGTTTGTATGGCGCATTTTGTCCAAAGAAACCACCCAGGAAGGCAGCTCACAAAGGTTAACACCAGAAGAAATGGTACAAAACAGCTTGCAACAACAATATCTCCATAATAACATATTTAAAACCACAAACCAAAAAGCAATCATATATTTGCTCCTGTCTGTCTCAAAGCAAAAATGAAATCCCTAAATCCAAAAAGAAAAAGAGAAAGAAGGAACCCCCAAAGAAATCAGACAAAATGGAGGATAAAGCTATCCATGGCTACTTGTTACGACTGCTCCATAGAAACTCCAGGATCAGCTGCTGTGTGCCTATGAAGACCCCGGGCCAGGGCACCTGAGGCAAACCACAAAATGGCTCCTCCCCACCTTGCTCTATATCAGGAACCGGTGGGAATAAAGATCTACAGATGATGCATTCCTTGGAGGCTGGATCTGCTGCTGCTGTGGATCCTGCTGCCCGAAGTGGTCGCCTCACCTTCCCTCTTGAGTGGGCCGGCCCTGCCACTTGCTGGGAATCACAAGTCAGGGGAAAGACACTCATGGGCTTCCAAGAAGCACCTGGTTGGTCATCGAGAGAAGAGAATGATGCCCTAGATGGGCGTTTGCAGTGCTTTTTTTCTTTTAAAAAAATGTTTATGGGTACTCATGTTGACTCAGTAAAATCACCATTGTATAGTTCAAATCAGGAAAAATAAATACAGTAAATGGACAAAAGTACAACGATTCAGAAAATGTTTAGGGATATGCGTACCCCTGTGTCCCCCCAGAAACAAAGCACTGGGCCTTTGAATTGGTCCTTTTTCTTATGTAAAGTCCCACATCATTGATCTTATTAATTAATAATGCTGGAATGGCCCAACAATCCATGATCAATGGGTTTGATAGTTACTTTTTAAATGACAGCTGAAGCACATTAACTCAAGGGTTCAAGCTCCTTGGCCTTTGTCTCAGAGCCAGTCTCTGCAGTTGCAAGTTCCATATTTGTGATCAGGTTTTTTACACCAGCATTATCCAGTTGTTTCTTCTAATATATAGAAACAGCTCCTGCAGCCAAGCTGCTGCCAAACGTCTTGCTCTGCTTTCCTTTGGACCACCTCCATAAGGCCAAGAGGGGGCCTTGTCTTCTGAGCAGCCCAGAGCAGGCCTCCATACACACTGCCCAGGCTTGTGCCCCGGAGAGTCACTTTGGAGCTGCTAACACAGCGGTTTGACTTCCCCCACAGAGGAGCACTCCAGTGTCTCTTGAGACAGATGGACAACAACAACAAATATATAGCTGTACTCTACATATTTGACCAATGGCACTGCTGGTTTTTAAAAACCTAACAGGAAGAGCCAAGTGAAGCCAAAACACATCTGTTTTTACGGAACGCTTATACAACTCTTGCTAACAGTGATGATTTCTTCTTAATCTCCTTTATTTTCTTTTTAAAATAAGTTTATTCAACATTACTAACAGTCTAACATCAATACCAGGGAAGATTCTGGAGCAGATCATTAAGCAAACAATCTGTGAGCACCTAGAAAGGAATGCTGTGATCACCAATAGTCAGCATGGATTTCTGAAAAATAAGTCATGTCAGACTAACCTGATCTCATTTTTTGACAGAATTACAAGCCTGGTAGATGAAGGGAACGCAGTGGATGTAGTCTACCTTGATTTCAGCAAGGCATTTGACAAGGTGCCCCATGATATTCTTGTAAAGAAGCTGGTAAAATGCGGTCTTGACTATGCTACCACTCAGTGGATTTGTAACTGGCTGACTGACCGGACCCAAAGGGTGCTCATCAATGGTTCCTCTTCATCCTGGAGAAGAGTGACTAGTGGGGTGCCACAGGGTTCTGTCTTGGGCCCGGTCTTATTCAACATCTTTATCAACGACTTGGATGATGGACTCAAGGGCATCCTGATCAAATTTGCAGATGACACCAAACTGGGAGGGGTGGCTAACACCCCAGAAGACAGGATCACACTTCAAAACGACCTTGACAGATTAGAGAACTGGGCCAAAACAAACAAGATGAATTTTAACAGGGAGAAATGTAAAGTATTGCACTTGGGCAAAAAAAATGAGAGGCACAAATACAAGATGGGTGACACCTGGCTTGAGAGCAGTACATGTGAAAAGGATCTAGGAGTCTTGGTTGACCACAAACTTAACATGAGCCAACAGTGTGACGCGGCAGCTAAAAAAGCCAATGCAATTCTGGGCTGCATCAATAGGAGTATAGCATCTAGATCAAGGGAAGTTATAGTGCCACTGTATTCTGCTCTGGTCAGACCTCACCTGGAGTACTGTGTCCAGTTCTGGGCACCACAGTTCAAGAAGGACACTGACAAACTAGAACGTGTACAGAGGAGGGCAACCAAAATGGTCAAAGGCCTGGAAACAATGCCTTATGAGGATCGGCTAAGGGAGCTGGGCATGTTTAGCCTGGAGAAGAGGAGGTTAAGGGGTGATATGATAGCCATGTTCAAATATATAAAAGGATGTCACATAGAGGAGGGAGAAAGGTTGTTTTCTGCTGCTCCAGAGAAGCGGACACGGAGCAATGGATACAAACTACAAGAAAGAAGATTCCACCTAAACATTAGGAAGAACTTCCTGACAGTAAGAGCTGTTCGACAGTGGAATTTGCTGCCAAGGAGTGTGGTGGAGTCTCCTTCTTTGGAGGTCTTTAAGCAGAGGCTTGACAACCATATGTCAGGAGTGCTCTGATGGTGTTTCCTGCTTGGCAGGGGGTTGGACTCGATGACCCTTGTGGTCTCTTCCAACTCTATGATTCTATGATTCTATACTACTTTCTACTTTTATTATGCCTGCCTTGATTGGGGATTTGATTTTCACACTGTTTAATTCATTTGGCATATGTATTAAAAAGCATACTGTAAGAAAATGTGTACATAAATTGGGTGCAGTAATCTTCTTAATGCATTCATCCAATGATTCACTCAGAATCAATGAGAAAATGTTTTCCACTCCTCCAATATATTATTCCCAATAAAGAACAAGTGATGTCAGATGAACTTCAGATGAAAATTATCCATCAATTGATTTTCCTGTCTTGTGTGAATGTATTATATTAAGCTAATCATTTTAGAAACTTTCCACACATATTTTGCAGTTATTCATTAACTGGGTGATCTGTTTAAAGCTATTGCCACTTTTTCCAGCTGTGAGGGCACTTGTGGCATTAATTCTTTTGACATTCAATATTTAAAGCATAGTATCTAAACCACAGAGCCTAGGGTTTGCCATTCAGAAGGTCAGCAGTTTGAATCCCTGCAATGGTGTGAGCTCCCATTGTTTGGTCCCAGCTCCTGCCCACCTAGCAGTTTGAAAGCATGTCAAAGTGCAAGTAGATAAATAGGTACCGCTCTGGCGGGAAGGTAAACAGCGTATCCATGCGCTGCTCTGGTTCACCAGAAACGGCTTAGTCATGCTGGCCACATGACCCGGAAGCTGTCTGCGGACAAACGCCGGCTCCCTTGGCCTATAGAGCAAGATGAGCACCGCAATCCCAGAGTTGTCCACAACTGGACCTAATGGTCAGGGGTACATTTACCTTTATAAGGATCATTTGGCATCAGTGTAGATATGTTGATTACACCTTCATGGGGTCTTTGTCTTGAAAATGGCCACCACAGGTGGAGGAAGGTGCCATTCTTTCTTCAACAAATGGAACACAAACCGCCCTATATCCTAGAGAGTTTTACTGGCATGGGATACCATCCACAAATCAACATCCAAAGTTCTTCCTTAAAAGCTATACAAGTAACACTTTCCAGATGTTTTTCTTTTTTTTTCCTTTTTTTTTTTGCAATTACAAATATTTTATTCGTTTTTGCATAAAAGACAACAAAGCAAAACAAAAGCAACAAACAATACACCAAAAACATAAAGAATTACACAAACATAACATACTACAAACAACAGAAATAAAAACAATATTATCTTCATATTGATCTTGCATTAACTTGTTTCTCTGACTTCCCCGAGTCTCCCTTCCCTGTATTCCAATTCATACAATTAAGCAACAAATCCCTTGCCTCTGTCATAATTAACCTCCTTTCTGATTTGAGTGTCTTAATATAGCTTATTCAATGCTTAGAACTTAGAATGTTGGGTCTTCTGATCCTTAAAATTTTACTTCAATAACCTTATACATTCAATCTGATGTTATTTTAACATTCATTAATCTTGTAGTGTTTCTGTAAATAGTCTTTAAATTTCTTCCAATCTTCCTCCACCGTCTCTTCACCCTGGTCTCTGATTCTGCCAGTCATTTCTGCGGATTCCATATAGTCCATGACTTTCATCTGCCATTCCTCCAGCGTGGGTAATTCTTGTGTCTTCCAATACTTTGCAATAAGTATTCTTGCTGCTGTTGTGGCGTACATAAAAAATATCCTGTCTTTCATACGTACCTCTTGATTGACCATGCCCAGGAGAAAGGCCTCCGGTTTCTTCGGGAATGTGTATTTAAACACTTTCTTCAGTTCATTATAGATCATCTCCCAAAAGGTCTTAATCCTTGGGCATGTCCACCAGAGATGAAAAAAGGTACCTTCAGTTTCTTTACATTTCCAACATTTGTTATCGGGCATATGATAAATTTTTGCTAGTTTGACTGGTGTTATGTACCATCTGTATATCATTTTCATAATATTTTCTCTTAGAGCATTACATGCCGTAAACTTTAGCCCAGTGGTCCATAACCGTTCCCAGTTGGCTAGCATTATGTTGTGACCCACATCTTGTGCCCATTTAATCATTACTGATTTCACTTCCTCATCCTCTGTATTCCATTTCAGCAGCAGATTATACATTCTTGACAATATCTTAGTTTTGGGTTCTAGCAATTCTGTTTCCAATTTTGATTTTTCCACCTGGAAGCCAATTTTTCTATCCAATTTATATGCCTCCATTATCTGATGATAGTGGAGCCAATCACGGACTTTACTTTTTAATTTGTCAAAACTCTGCAGTTTCAATTTATCTCCATCTTGTTCTAGTATCTCCCAATATTTTGGCCAATTGGCCTCCATATTGAGTTTTTTGACTGCTTTTGCTTCCATCGGAGATAACCACCTTGGAGTCTTGTTTTCAAAGAAATCCTTATATCTAATCCATACATTAAACAATGCTTTCCTGACAATGTGAATCTTAAACATTCTGTGAACTTTAACCTTGTCATACCATAAGTAAGCATGCCACCCAAGCGCATTATTGAATCCTTCTAAATCCAGTATATCTGTATTTTCAAGAAGTAGCCATTCTTTCAGCCAGCAAAAAGCTGCTGCTTCATAGTAAAGTTTCAAGTCTGGCAGGGCAAAGCCTCCTCTTTCCTTTGCATCTGTTAATATTTTAAATTTTATTCTTGGCTTTTTGCCCTGCCAGACAAATCTGGATATATCTTTCTGCCACTTCTTGAAACAGTCCATTTTATCAATAATCTGCAGTGTCTGGAACAAAAATAACATTTTTGGCAATACATTCATCTTTATCACAGCAATACGACCTAACAGTGAGAGTTTTAGATTAGACCATATATCTAGATCTTTTTTTATCTCCATCCATCATTTTTCGTAGTTATCCTTATATAAGTTCCCATTTTTTGAAGTCATAGTAATTCCCAGATATTTCACTTTTTTCACCACTGTCAAACCTGTCTCATTCTGAAACCTTTCTTTCTCTTTTTCTGTTAGATTCTTTGTCAAAACCTTAGTTTTTGTTTTGTTGAGTTTAAAACCTGCTAATCGACCAAACTCTTGAATCAGTTCTAAAACCCTCTTCACACTGGACTCTGGCTCCTGCAATGTCAAAACCAAGTCATCTGCAAATGCTCTTAATTTAAATTGTTTAACTCCGACCTGTATCCCTCTTACCATCTGGTCCTTTCTAATCATATTCAGCAACACCTCCAGGACCGATATAAAAAGCAGAGGGGAAATAGGACAACCTTGTCGTGTTCCTTTTTCTATTCTGAACTCTTCAGTCAAAACATTATTAACAATTAATTTTGCTTTTTGTTCAGAATAGATTGCACCTATACCATTTTCGAACTATTGGCCTACCCCCATACTATGGAGATTCTTTTTCATAAAACCCCAAGAAATGTTATCAAAGGCTTTCTCCGCGTCCACAAATACTAAAGCTGCTTTTGTGTTTATTCTTTCCTGTAAAAGTTCCAAAATGTCAATTATATTCCTTACATTATCAGATAGGTGTCTTCCTGGGAGAAAGCCTGCTTGGTCCTTGTGAATCTCCTCCGCTAAAACCCTCTTTAATCTTCTAGCCAAAATGTCAGCAAAAATTTTATAATCCACATTAAGTAATGATATAGGCCGATAGTTCTTAAGTTGGTGTTTTTCCGATTCTGTCTTTGGTATGAGAGTCACGAAAGCTTCTTTCCACGTTTCTGGTGTCCTTTTCCCCTGTAATATGTCATTACATATATCCTTCAAGGGTTGAATTAGCCAGTCTTTCATTGATTTATAATATCTTGCCGTCAACCCATCAGGTCCTGGAGACTTGCCAAGTTTCATATTTTGGATGGCGCTCTCTACCTCTTGTTCTGTTATACTGCAGCTCAATTTAAATTTACTTTCTTGAGATATTTCCGGTAGCCCATTTTCTTTCAAGAATTCCTCCATATCTGCTTCCTTCTGTGGTTGTTGTGAATAAAGCTGTTTAAAGTATCTATGAAAGGCACTCCTAATTTCCACTGGGTTCTGAATAATTCTTCCTTCCTCTTCTAAATTTGTTATTGTATTCATTTTCTGTCTCTTCTTTATTTGCCATGCCAATAACTTTCCACATTTGTTTGCTGATTCGAAGGTTCTTTGTCTCATTTGTCTGACCTTCCATTCAATCTCTTGATTTATCATTTGCATGTATTGTACTTGATATAACTTTATCTCTCTCAAGATTTGTTGTGATTTTGAATTTGATCTCAGTCTTTTTTCACCTTCCTTAATCTTTTCCAATATCTTTTCTCTTTTTTCCTGTTGTAATCTCTTCTTGAGTGCGTTCTGTTGTATCAAAAATCCTCTCATAACAGCTTTACTTGCGTCCCATACAGTTCTTTTTTCCACCGTAGTGTTTAAATTTATCTCAAAATAGTCTTTCAGAGTTTTCTGGGCCTTCTTGGTTATTTCCTCATCTCTAAACAGAGAGTCATTCATCCTCCATCTGAAAGAACCAGTTGGTTGTAAGTTCATTACCATCTTTACAGCATTATGGTCGGAGTAAGTCTTTGGGCAGATTTCTACTTTTTTTGTCTTTGGTGCCAGTCCTCTTGTGATCCAAATTTGGTCAATTCTTGTCCATGTCTTTTTGGCTTCAGAAAAGAAGGTTCCTTCTCTTTCTAAAGGATTTTTGGTTCTCCAGATATCCACCAAGTCCAGGTTATCAGTCAGTTCAAAAAAGGTTTTCGGTAGTCTCCCATCTTTGGTGACTACCTGCCGTTGTGCCTTGTCCATATTTGTAGAAACAACTCCATTCATATCTCCCATCAAGATCACATTGTACTCCAGATAGTCCATCAATGTCTCATGTAACTTTTTGAAAAATTCCGATTTTCCTTTGTTCGGTGCGTATACGCCAACAATCAGATATTTCTGTCCATGGTGTTGAATTTCAATTGCCAAATATCTTCCTTGTTCATCTTTAAAAATTAATTTTGGTGCTAGGCTCCAAACTTTTTCAAACTTTCCTCTCTAAGTCCCAAGTTTCCTAATGATATTATGTTCATCCAATGCCATAAATATTTATAGATGATAAGATATTGTTCCTTTAGTTGCAGCTTTTGTTGATCACATGTAGCACTTGCACTTCTGATTTCCAACAAGAAGATTAATGTTGGTATTAAGGAAAATAATTATTTTGTAGCATCTGCTGTGTGTCTTTTTCATGGTGGGTACAGGGACTGAGAAGCCAACTATATGTGTACTATGTGTCAAAATGATACTTGTGACTCCACACAAATATCACAAACTGTAAAGTAACAGAGCAATCCTAGGCTTGTCTAATCAAAAGATTAACCACACTGAATTCAATAGGACAACCAGCAAAGTGAGTACAGGACTGCAGCTGTGAATCCTGATTCTGTGCATGTTTACTAGGAACTTAGGACTCAGCTATACAGCTGCAAATAAAACGTTTTAAGTGTGTTGTAAAGTGCAATATACAAATGTGATACTAGATGGCAATGGTGAGCTATGGCAAATTCAATATAGTTTTCAAAACTTTTTTTAAAAAAGCATTTTCACTGCGTTTTTTATATGTGTGTAGATTCTACCTAAGTCCCGCCTGATTTCAATGGAGATTAATCCTGAATAATTATGCAAAGAATTGCAGTCTTAAACCTGGTTTGCACATCACACTAACAAAGCCAAACTATGGCTTAGCAGCAGTGTGTTCAAGCATTCAGAGTCACAGATGAGCTCACAGCTGCTTTGCTCCTCTTTGGTTTAGCATAGTGTGTGATCTGAACCAGGGGTAGTGATTCTGCTTACTCCTCAGTAACTACAAGCTGTAACTAAGAACAAACCTTGGTCACATAATCTGGCTTAGTGTGATGTGTGAACCAGGCTATGGCTCCATACACGTGACATTTGATTTTAGAATCAGTGGAGGCTGAGTACCCCCCCCCATCTGTTCCACACACAATCTAGAGCTACTGCATATTTTTTTGTTCCTGGAAAGCACTTCTTGAGAAGCTGGTTCCAAATGAAAATGGATGTGGGAAGTCCTGGCATTGGAGGGGTGTATCCATACCTGCTCAATGACATTGTGGGTGGGTGCATACCAAGAACGCAATCACTACTTCATTCACCTGGGATATGGGCATGGAGGCAAAGGTGGGAATGACCTCATCAAGGGGAGGGTTTTCAAATGTGTATCAAGTAGCCAGGTCTAGAATCAATCTAGGCTGAAAGCAACACACTGAGGATGAGCATGAATGATTCCAAACTGAGAAAACTAAATTTTGGCTTTACCAACTGGTTGGTGTGTATGCATCCAATGTCTCTTAATTTCCATTTCAGAGAAAGAAAACAGAAAAGGAAACAGGTGTCAGTACCCTCAGAGTAAGGGCCAAATGAGATAAGATTCAGGAGAACAGAGTTGTGCTTTTTTAAAACTTCAAAGCAGCAGTGGAGTGTTGCAAGATTTTTGGAGGGAGGAGGGTTAAACCTTCCACAATTGCACCATTTTCCCCTCCTCCCCAAAGCTACTATAATCTCTACTGGGGAGAAAGAAAATGCAGGCAAGATCCAAGGACATGCCTGACTCCAGTCAACTGGAAGTTAAGAGCACAGGGGTTCAATCTAGCTTAAAGCTCTGCAGTTCCTTTTATTGGGAGATGTTGTGCAGGCACAGAACTATCAGGGGAAGCCGTGGTTCCTGCAATGCTAAGGGTTTGAATCCTAATATCACATAACACCATCTCCCCCTGTTTTTCTTTACAGGTTTTGAAGCTGAAAAATATGCTGTTGGAAGCGGATCCTGGCTAACGATGCTCCAGCTGCTGAGACAGCAGTTTGGGCATCTCTGGGGTGTCAACTGTTTACTGTGCTGCTGCTGTTTAGCCCAGGGAGCTGTGATCTATGGGACTTGATGGTGTTTGCCTTTTTAATTCATTCTCTCTGTGAGTAGGAGGGATGTTAATGGAATTTCTAGCTATGGCTGCCTCTGCAGTTGATCCCTTCCCTGCCACATGCCCTGCTGCTCCTAAATATCCGGGCCTACTGACCCTGTTGAGAGTTTGGATTTCTTTGCATGGCAACTGATATTATATCGGCTGGACCCAAGCATTTCCCCTTTCCCAGACTGCTATGGCCCTGAACTTTTAGCAGTTCTTAACCAACTTTCCAGCATCAGCAGCACACACTGCACGAACTAGCAGAAGGAAGGAGTCTATGATTCTATGAACCATCTTTGCAACTGTGGTTGGAGGATTCCAGGACAATCAGAGAAACATTTAAGCATTTCAGTGTAAACACCCTTCCATTTGAAGGGTGCTTTTGAATGTCAAATGTGCACCTGTAACATCTTCGTCAGCACCTTTGGTGGGGTGTTTTTTTGGGGGTGGCATTGTTTTAAATTCATAGAATCATAGAATCATAGAATCATAGAGTTGGAAGAGACCACAAGGGCCATCGAGTCCAACCCCCTGCCAAGCAGGAAACACCATCAGAGCACTCCTGACATATGGTTGTCAAGCCTCTGCTTAAAGACCTCCAAAGAAGGAGACTCCACCACACTCCTTGGCAGCAAATTCCACTGTCAAACAGCTCTTACTGTCAGGAAGTTCTTCCTAATGTTTAGGTGGAATCTTCTTTCTTGTAGTTTGTATCCATTGCTCCGTGTCCGCTTCTCTGGAGCAGCAGAAAACAACCTTTCTCCCTCCTCTATGTGACATCCTTTTATATATTTGAACATGGCTATCATATCACCCCTTAACCTCCTCTTCTCCAGGCTAAACATGCCCAGCTCCCTTAGCCGATCCTCATAAGGCATTGTTTCCAGGCCTTTGACCATTTTGGTTGCCCTCCTCTGGACACGTTCTAGTTTGTCAGTGTCCTTCTTGAACTGTGGTGCCCAGAACTGGACACAGTACTCCAGGTGAGGTCTGACCAGAGCAGAATACAGTGGCACTATAACTTCCCTTGATCTAGATGCTATACTCCTATTGATGCAGCCCAGAATTGCATTGGCTTTTTTAGCTGCCGCGTCACACTGTTGGCTCATGTTAAGTTTGTGGTCAACCAAGACTCCTAGATCCTTTTCACATGTACTGCTCTCAAGCCAGGTGTCACCCATCTTGTATTTGTGCCTCTCATTTTTTTTGCCCAAGTGCAATACTTTACATTTCTCCCTGTTAAAATTCATCTTGTTTGTTTTGGCCCAGTTCTCTAATCTGTCAAGGTCGTTTTGAAGTGTGATCCTGTCTTCTGGGGTGTTAGCCACCCCTCCCAGTTTGGTGTCATCTGCAAATTTGATCAGGATGCCCTTGAGTCCATCATCCAAGTCGTTGATAAAGATGTTGAATAAGACCGGGCCCAAGACAGAACCCTGTGGCACCCCACTAGTCACTCTTCTCCAGGATGAAGAGGAACCATTGATGAGCACCCTTTGGGTCCGGTCAGTCAGCCAGTTACAAATCCACTGAGTGGTAGCATAGTCAAGACCGCATTTTACCAGCTTCTTTACAAGAATATCATGGGGCACCTTGTCAAATGCCTTGCTGAAATCAAGGTAGACTACATCCACTGCGTTCCCTTCATCTACCAGGCTTGTAATTCTGTCAAAAAACGAGATCAGGTTAGTCTGACATGACTTATTTTTCAGAAATCCATGCTGACTATTGGTGATCACAGCATTCCTTTCTAGGTGCTCACAGATTGTTTGCTTAATGATCTGCTCCAGAATCTTCCCTGGTATTGATGTTAGACTGACTGGGCGGTAATTATTTGGGTCCTCTCTTTTCCCCTTTTTGAAAATAGGGACAACATTTGCCCTCCTCCAGTCTGCCGGGACTTCGCCTGTTCTCCAGGAATTCTCAAAGATGACTGCCAGTGGTTCTGAGATCACATCTGCCAGTTCTTTTAATACTCTTGGATGCAGTTCATCTGGCCCTGGAGACTTGAATACATCTAAACTAGCCAAGTATTCTTGTACTATCTCCTTAGTTATTCTGGGCTGTGTTTCCTCTGCTGAATCATTTCCTCCAAATTCTTCAGGTCGGGCATTGTTTTCTTTATCGGAGAAGACTGAGGCAAAGAAGGCATTGAGGAGTTCAGCCCTTTCTGTGTCCCCTGTTTGCATTTCACCATCTTCTCCTCTGAGTGACCCCACTGTTTCTTTGTTCTTCCTTTTGCTACGAACATACCCATAGAAGCCTTTTTTGTTGCTTTTAACCTCTCTAGCAAGCCTGAGTTCATTCTGTGCTTTAGCTTTTCTGACTTTGTGTCTACACGTGCTGGCTATTTGTTTGAATTCCTCTTTGGTGGTTTCCCCCCTTTTCCATTTTTTGTACACATCCTTTTTTAATCTTAACTCAGTTAAAAGTTCTTTAGATAGCCACCCTGGCTTCTTTAGGCACCTTCCATGTTTCCGTCTCATTGGTATTGCCTGAAGTTGTGCTTTTACTATCTCCCTCTTAACAAACTCCCAGCCATCATGAACTCCCTTTCCTTTTAGTATTACTGTCCATGGGATCTCACCCAGCACTTCCCTAAGTTTTATGAAGTCGGCTTTCTTAAAGTCAAGAAATTGAGTCCTAGTGTGCTTGGCTGCTCCTTTCCGTTGTATAGTAAACTTCAGAAGAGCATGATCACTTGCGCCTAATGATCCTTCCACTTCTACCCCATTAACCAGGTCATCGACATTGGTTAGGACCAGATCTAAAATGGCTGTTCCTCTTGTTGCTTCTCCCACTTTCTGGACAATGAAGTTGTCTGCAAGGCCAGTGAGGAATCTGTTTGACCTTATGCTCTTGGCTGAGTTTGACATCCAACAAATATCTGGGTAATTGAAGTCCCCCATTACTACTATCTCCCTTCCTTTTGCATGCTTGGCCATCTGTTCCAGGAAGGCATCATCTATGTCCTCCGTTTGGCTTGGGGATCTATAGTAAACTCCCACAATGAGGTCACTATTATTCTTCTCTCCCTTAATTTTGACCCAAATGCTCTCACTTTGGCTTTGAGGTTCTAAATCTTGGATCTCTTCACAGGTATACACATCCCTGACATATAACGCCACTCCTCCTCCTTTCTTGTCTGGTCTGTTTCTCTGAAATAGATTGTATCCCTCCATTTTTACATTCCAATCGTGGGACTTATCCCACCAGGTTTCAGTGATGCCTATTATGTCATATTTAGTTTGCTGTACCAAGAGCTCAAGCTCATCTTGTTTATTTCCCATGCTTTGTGCATTAGTGTACAGACATTGAAGTCCATTAGTCATTCCCCCGTGTCTCTTATTTAAGGATTTTTTCCTCCCACCACTAGGTCTGCTTGCTGTTTGCTCCATTTGGTCTATGACATTTGGATGATCATCTTCATCAATTAATAGACTCCTACCTTCAGGAGCACTGTCTCCCTCCCCCACATTAGTCAGTTTAAAGCCCTCCTGATGAGGTTTCTTAGTTTTTTGGCAAAAACATTCCTCCCAACCGTTGTGAGGTGCAGCCCATCGCTTGCCAGAAGTCCATCCTCAAGAAACTGCAGTCCGTGATCCAAGAATCCAAACCGTTCCTGTTTACACCATTTGCGAAGCCAGCTGTTTACTTCCACTATTTTCCTCTCTCTCCCTGGGCCACGTCGTTCAACTGGGAGGACAGATGAGATGACGATTTGTGCATTTAATTGCTTCAATTTCCTGCCCAGAGCCTCGTAGTCTCTTTTGATCTTCTGGAGGCTATTGCTTGCAGTGTCATTGGTTCCCACATGAACCAAGAGGAAGGGGTATTTGTCAGTGGGTTTTATGATTCCTTGCAGTCGTTCAGTTACATCTTGGATCTTAGCCCCGGGGAGACAGCACACTTCCCGAGACATCTTGTCAGGCCCACAGATCACTGCTTCTGTTCCCCTCAGTAAGGAATCCCCTATCACCACTACACGCCTTCTATTAGGTTTGGTTAGGGTTCTTCCGTGAGCGGTCCGTTCCAAGGTCGCCTGCACATTCCCTGAGGACTGACTTTGCTGCTCATCTTCATATACGTGATCGACTGTAATGAGGGAGAGATCCTCAAATGGAGTCTGCTCTTCGTCTTCCATGCTAGGGGAGAGGACCTCAAAGCGATTGTGTATTTCTAGACAATCAGAGCGAACCCTGGGCCTCCTACTTCTTTGAGTCACGTTTCTCCACATATCGGTGTTATATGTTAATTTGTAATTTGTACTAGTACTTGTATTTTTTTTGTTTTATACGGCGGATTAATATTATATAGCCATTCATATAATAAATAATAAAAATAATATATTTAGTGTTTATACCCCACCCATCTGGCTGGATTTCCCCAGCCACTCTGGGCATCTTCCAACACAATATTAAAATACAACGTGGTTTTGGGAGAGGGTTATTGTTTTGTTGTTTTTGTTTTAAGTATTTACTTGTGTTTTTGCCTTGCATTTTAATCCTGTAAACTGCCCTGAGATCTTGTGATGAAGGGCAGTACATAAATCTAATAAAATAAATAAATAAATACATTGCTACAGTATACAGTGGTACCTCTGGATACGAACCGGATCCGTTCCGAAGCCCCTTTCACATCCTGAAGCGAACGCACCCTGTGTCTGCACGTGCGCGGGTTGAGATTCGCCGCTTCTGCGCATGCACGTGACGTCATTTTGACTGCCTGCGCATGCGTGAGCAGTGAAACCCGGAAGTAACACGTTCCGTTACTTCTGGGACACCACAAAGCGCAACTCAAAAGCACTCAACCTGAAGCAATTTCAACCCACGGTATGACTGTAGTATCAAAATTTTACACACACACAACCAGAATTAGTATCCACACCTCTCTTCAAGAGCATTGGCTATTCTTCTACAGTTCTCCATGACATATTGCTGCAGACAGGGATTTTCAATGAATGATCAGAAAAGAGCAGAGCTTCTTTGTGTTGATGAGGAGATGAGAGTTTGTTTGTCTCAAATTAGACCTAATATAAATGAAATTATCTGGCAAAAGCAAGCTCATGTCTCTCACTGATTCTTAAGAGGTTTGTTTATAATTATATTTTGGGAATGATTCATGTTGTTGTTATTATTAAATTTATATGCCACCCTTCACGCAAGGATCATTGAAGCAATCAGTCTGCTTGTCCCACCCCGGGTCAAGAGAGACAAATAAACTCCTGGTAGGCAGAAAATGTCCATTAGTTTTAAAAGCTGTTGAATGGGAAGCTCACTGAGGAAGCAAGAGAAGTACAGAAGGGGCAGCTCCCAGACTGACAGCCCTTGTACCAAACAGTTATGAATTCCCAGTGCTTCTTGGGAGACTGGAGCAAGCCTTAAAATGCTGCATCGTTTTATACTTTCTGGATGTCCCATGATCATATTATAAAGCAGTTGTGTTCTGTGTTACAAATCAAGCACTGCCAGGAGTTATTTCATTTTCTTTTCCAAAGTATTTTTTATCAATTACAATTTTTTATTGGGAAAGTGTGGCCCAGAGAAGATGTTTGAGAACCACTGGTTTAAGGGCATATTCAGGGAAAAACACCCAGGGAAGGTACAACGCAGGGCTTGAAGGCATTGGGACTGGAGAGAGCCCTGAGGGCTAGAGAGGCTTGAAGGGCACATTCTGCCCCCTGAGCTGAGGTTCTCCACCCCGATATCAAGGGCAGATAATTTACAGAGTTCCATGCGGAGGTAGTGTTACAGTTGATGTGAAATTGATGGTTTCATGTTGCATTTGTGTGGAATTCTTTTGGTGAAAGCATTATGGGTACCTGCTGGCTGAGGATTCTGGTCCTTCAGACTTTGCTTGAAACCTTTGCATCTTTCTTGGCACTGCAAAAGATACTGGTACAGCGGTACCTCGGGTTACATACGCTTCAGGTTACATACGCTTCAGGTTACAGACTCCGCTAACCCTGAAATAGTACCTCAGGTTAAGAACTTTGCTTCAGGATGAGAACAGAAATCGTGCAGCGGTAGCAGGAGGCCCCATTAGCTAAAGTGGTGCTTCAGATTAAGAACAGTTTCAGGTTAAGACCAGACCTCTGGAATGAATTAAGTACTTAACCTGAGGTACCACTGTATTCACCTCTTGGGCAGCATACTGTTGCTCAGTGGTGCCTTTGAAAATACTTCCCAGAGGGCTTTGCCATTTTCATTTTCTGCAACATTAACAACAAATAGGTTTGTTGCACCTCAAGCACTGCATAAAGGTAAAGGGTAAAGGGACCCCCTGACCATTAGGTCCAGTCGTGACCAACTCTGGGGTTGCGGCACTCATCTTGCTTATTGGCCAAGGGAGCCAGCATACAGCGTACAGTTCAAGAAGGACACTGACAAACTGGAACGTGTCCAGAGGAGGGCAACCAAAATGGTCAAAGGCCTGGAAACGATGCCTTATGAGGAACGGCTAAGGGAGCTGGGCATGTTTAGCCTGGAGAAGAGGAGGTTAAGGGGGGATATGATAGCCATGTTCAAATATATAAAAGGATGTCACATAGAGGAGGGAGAAAGGTTGTTTTCTGCTGCTCCAGAGAAGCGGACACGGAGCAATGGATCCAAACTACAAGAAAGAAGATTCCACCTAAACATTAGGAAGAACTTCCTGACAGTAAGAGCTGTTCGACAGTGGAATTTGCTGCCAAGGAGTGTGGTGGAGTCTCCTTCTTTGGAGGTCTTTAAGCAGAGGCTTGACAACCATATGTCAGGAGTGCTCTGATGGTGTTTCCTGCTTGGCAGGGGGTTGGACTTGATGGCCCTTGTGGTCTCTTCCAACTCTATGATTCTATGATTCTATTCTATGATTCTACAGCTTCCGGGTCATGTGGCTAGCATGACTAAGCCGCTTCTGGCGCATGGAAACACCGTTTGCCTTCCCACTGGAGCGGTACCTATTTATCTACTTGCACTTTGACATGCTTTCGAACTGCTAGGTTGGCAGGAGCAGGGACTGAGCAATGGGAGCTCATCCTGTCGCAGGGATTCAAACCAAGACCTTCTGGTCGGCAGGTCCTAGGCTCTGTGGTTTAACCCACAGCGCCACCCGCGTCCCTCCAAGCACTGCATAGGTGCTGCCAATTTGTTTATTTATTTCATAGAAATTATAGACCTCTTGACTGTAGAGAAAACCTCAAAGTGGTGTTCCTGCCCCAATGTTGCAAAACTACAACTCCCATCATCCCAATCATTGTCCATACTGGCTGGGTTTGATGGGAACTGTAGTCTATAATGACTGAAGGGCAATGTGTTAACTGCTCTGCTGTAAGCCACATAAACTCTGTAACTAAGACCTAGTAATTGAGTTTTTTCCCCCTCCTCCCTCCTAACTCCTGCTCTTTAAATGTAAGCTTCCGGGCTGGGACTGTTTTATTGCTGGCATTTGCAAATTGCTCTGAGAGTCTTTTCTGACTGAAGAGCAGAATGAAAATGCTTTAAACAGATAAGCTTCCATGGACTAGAGTCCCCTTCATCAGACGGATGGAACGTTATGCATCTGATGAAAGGAACTCTAGTCCATGAAAGCCAATACCACCATAACCTTGTTAGTCTTTAAGGGGCACATCCTCCAGATTATTGGTGGAATGCTCTGTCCCATGAGATCAGGGCCCTGCAGGATTTAACTTCCTTCCGCAGGGTCTATAAGACAGAACTATTCCGCCTGGCTTTCGATTTGAACTTAGCCTGATCTTTTATTCCCCTTCCTTCCCTCCCCCTCCCCTTTTATGAAGATTATCCGCTCTGGGATCTACAGCTAATTCTCCCTTGGTCTCCTCGCTGGCCCAAGTAGGACTAATTTAGCCAGTTAGCCCTGGTGATCATCTAATGTTTATTGGATGGATTTCCCCCCTAAATTGATTTTTGAATTCTGAATTTATTGTTATTCATGTTTTATACTGTATTTTATGCTGGTTTTTGTTGCATCAGTTAAGTGTTTTAAATTTGTTGTTAGCCACCCTGAACCCGGTTTTCTGAACTGGGAAGGGCGGGGTATAAATAAAAATTTATTTATTTATTATTTGTTCTAAAAAATAGTAAAAGATCCTTCCACAGCCACGTGACTCAGACTGGCCCTAGCGCAGTGGGAGGGATGCTAGAGGGAGGCAGGTGTCTTTTTCCTCGTGACGCACACGGGCGTCTGCACACACTGTGGGAAGCCAGACAGATGGACTTGCCAGCCAGCATCAGGCCCTTGCCAGGCCCTTGCAGCCACATGGGCTTGTGGAAGTGAGACATCAATAGGAGATGCAGCACTTCATGAGCCAGGATGGCAGAGGCTGGACACACTCAGCTGGTTTTATTCCGCCCATGATGACATCAGAGCCATCTGCTATACCTTGGGCTCACCTGTGCAGTAACATCCTCATACACTGTGGCCACCCCCTCCGCCACTCCATGAATCTGAAAAAGGTGACAGGAGCTGAAATAAGTGCCAGACATTCTGGAAGCTTTAGCCACTTAGTGTATTTCCATTTTTCGGGTTAGGTATCTAATAATAATAATAATAATAATAATAATAATAATAATAATTTGTTATTTATACCCCACCCATCTGGCTGGGGTTCCCCAGCCACTCTGGGCAGCTTCCAAATATTAAAATACCGTAATACATCAAACATTAAAAGCTTCCCTAAACAGGGCTGCCTTCAGATGTCTTCTAAAAGTCTGGTAGTTGTTCTCTTTGACATCTGGTGGGAGGGCGTTCCACAGGGAGGGCACCACTACCGAGAAGGCCTTATGACTGGTTTGCTGTAACTTTGCTTCTTGCAGTGAGGGAACCAGCAGTAGACCCTCAGTGTCCAAGCTGAACTATGGGGGTGGAGATGCTCCTTCAGGTATACAGGGCCGAGGCCATTTAAGGCTTTAAAGGTCAGCACCAACACTTTGAATTGTGCTCCAAAATGTACTGGGAGCCAATGTATGTCTTTCAGGACCGGTGTTATATGGTCTTGGCAGCCACTCCCATTCACCATTCTAGCAGCTGCATTCTGGATTAGATGTGGTTTCCGGGTCACCTTCAAAGGTAGCCCCACGTAGAGCACATTGCAGTAGTCCAAGTGGGAGATAACCAGAGCATGCACCACTCTGGTGAGACAGTCCACGGGCAGGTAGGGTCTCAGCCTGAGCACCAGATGGAGTTGGTAGACAGCTGCCCTGGACACTATGAGATGTGTGAAGGATTGCCTGGTGTAGGCCCTGAGAGGGCTTCTGTATAGAAAGGAGAATTTGCATAGAAAGGAGAATTTCACTAGCTGCAGCTTTTGCAATGGTGTACGACTAGGTATGCAGTAGCAGCTGAAAGCACAGAGGTAATTTCCGCCCCTGCTGCATTTCAAGTTGCATTTGCATGGTGCTGTATGCATCAGAGAGGGGGCAGGCATGCCTTCACCCACGTTTGGTCTTCCTGTCCCTGCAGCCCCTGGCACTCCTGCTAATGAAGTTATCATCTCTGCATGCATAATGGCAGACGCAAACCACTCTGAGGTAGGAAGTGAATGCAGCTTAGGTTTTCTAGTTTGATTGAAGCTGGCTTGAGAAGAAGAAGAAGAAGAAGAAGAAGAAGAAGAAGAAGAAGAAGAAGAAGAAGAAGAAGAAGAAGAAGAAGAAGAAGAAGAAGAAGGCAACAACACATCAAACTGGAGTGTCTCTCAAGAAGCTGCAGGATTGATATGGACTCTGGCTAACATTGGGGGGAGGCTTCAAACATCAGCAGAGAGAGAGCAGTGGATGCAGAGAAAGCGGGAATGTGCAGACAGCCAAAGAAGAAGAAAAATCTTTCGCAGGTACTGAATGAGGGCTGTCAAGTTCCTGCATGGGTTGATCAGCTGCATGGTATTCCTTGTAGATGAAACTGGTTCTGTTAATTACCAGCTGAAGAAAGTTGTGCACAGGGCTGGTTAGCTGGTCTTTCCACTGTCATGAAGTCATTTCCGCACACCACACACCACCCTCCCTGTCTTTTCCCAGTGCCTGGATTTTCAAAATACTGTAGACAAATAAATCCCTTGGACATAGCTCAGTTTGTTGGAGTGTGGTGCTGATAGCACCAAGGTGGCAGGTTTATTCCCCATGTGGAGCAGCTGCACATTCCTGCATTGCAGGGGGTTGGGCTAGATGAGCCTCAGGGTCTTTTCCAACTCTGCAATTCTATTATAAGGTGCCAAATTAACTTGCCAAACACTTGAAAACTCTGAATGAGAAAGCATGGGCATGGCAGAAGTACTGGATTTGGAGGCAAGTACCATTTGAGAAGGAAAGGGAGGGGGAGCCAAGCAGGGTGGGGGAATGTGGCCCTTATTCCTTCTCCTTCAAGCAAATGTTGAAGTGGGAGTGGTGAAGTAATCAATAATAAATTATTACATTACAGTATTTTAATATTTCTTTGGAAGCCGCCCAGAGTGACTGGGAAAGCCCAGCCAGATGGGCGGGGTATAAATAAATTATTATTATTATTATTATTATTATTATTATTATTATTATTATTATTATTATATAATCAATGATAGTTCATATGTATTTTGTATAATAGCAACGCCTCTGAGCATGTAAAGGGACCCCTGACCATTAGGTCCAGCCATGGCCGACTCTGGGGTTGCGGCGCTCATCTCGCTTTATTGGCCGAGGGAGCCGGTGTACAGCTTCCGGGTCATGTGGCCAGCATGACTAAGCCGCTTCTGGCAAACCAGAGCAGCGCACGGAAATGCCGTTTACCTTCCCGCCAGAGCGGTACCTATTTATCTACTTGCACTTTGAGGTGCTTTCGAACTGCTAGGTTGGCAGGAGCAGGGACTGAGCAACGGGAGGTCACCTCGTCACAGGGATTCGAACCGCCAACCTTCTGATTGGCAAGTCCTAGGCGCTGAGGTTTAACCCACAGCGCTACCCGCATCCCTTTCCTCTGAGCATGTATAGGCTACCTAGTTCTTCACCAATGGGTAAGAAATCCTGCTCCCACACATCTAGCACTAAGCAGCAGGGCACCCACACAGGCCTGCTCCCCCCCAGTTCCTGTTTTAGGAAGTAAGCAATGCCTGCTTCTCCCACAACAATAGCCTTCTGAGATCAGTCCTAGTTTACAGTGGTCTTTAGCTCCACCAAACCTCGTGCAGTTTCCACTACTCTGTCATTGACTGCACCTCCGTCCTTTCCCGACTGGGTGCCAGTGCCAGCGTTTGAGGGAGTTGTACGGTGTACCTGATCTGATTCTCCATCCCATGAACCTCTTAAAATTCCAGGGGCTCTCATGGTGCATAGTGGTGCAAACAAGAGACTTCAGCAGAAAAGCCGTCAGCACAATAGCACAGAGGGAAATAAATAAAGTACCCCAGTGCCACCTGCAGGCCACTAGTACTACTGCATTTTGCTACCTGCTCTGATTATCTTTTGTCTTTCTTTTAGGGCCCGAGGCTGAGGGCGGGGGGGAATGCTACGTGAGCCCTTGCATCTGTCAGTGCAAGGTGCAGTATTATTCCTAGGGACATTGGGACAATATATGTTGGAAAGCTTAAGAAAGTGGGTTGTGTCCTTTTTGTTTGCTTACGTCTGAGCCACAACGTTAAGGCTGCCACAAGTTGATGCGCCACATAAGTCTGCTTGAGAATTGTGCCCCAGGATGTCTCTCAGAGGATGCTGAGGTGCAACTCTTTGATCACCTGTAGCATGCACAACCTGGGAATTGTATGCCAACATCCTCTGTAACACTGCAGCAGACCTGGGGGTGGAGTGTTGCAACATGTCACTGATACAATAAGAGCGCATCAATTATACTGGGCTGTCCACAGATACTCTACCTCAGCTGCTTGGGTTACAGGTCCCTGTTTATAAGGGGAATACAGTGGTGCCTCGGGTTACATACGCTTCAGGTTACAGACTCCACTAACCCAGAAATAGTACCTCAGGTTAAGAACTTTGCTTCAGGATGAGAACAGAAATCGTGCTCTGGCGGCGCGGCAGCAGCAGGAGGCCCCATTAGCTAAAGTGGTGCTTCAGGTTAAGAACAGTTTCAGGTTAAGTACGGACCTCCGGAACGAATTAAGTTCTTAACCTGAGGTACCACTGTATCTGAGCCTTAAATCGATTGTTCTTTGGGAGGAAGAAATTCACAATACCCACGTTCTGGGGTGACCTGTCCCTTTTCACCACCCAAGGCCGAAAGGGAAGGGGCACCTCATTTATTGGCGATGAACAGGGCTTCTGGCAAGATCTCACAATAAGCTCCTGCCATTGCTTCTTGTCACTTCTCTGGTGCCTCCGCCTTGTGGGATTCCACCGCCCGAGGCAGGGGCTTCCATCTGACTCATAG
Organism: Podarcis tiliguerta; assembly: GCF_965153285.1. Lineage (NCBI taxonomy): Eukaryota > Metazoa > Chordata > Lepidosauria > Squamata > Lacertidae > Podarcis > Podarcis tiliguerta. Next base: position 37,663,862 of record NC_139550.1, read on the forward strand.
GCGGGCTGGCCCTGGCCCTGGTGAAAATGTGATTTCTCTGGTGCAGCAGTTGTCAGGCTTTCCCATTATTTCATAGGTCATAGGAGCCAAGTCCTCAGGGCCCTGAGGTCTTCGGCCCCCACAATAAAATATTTGCCATTCAGATAGTGTGTGTGCACTGCATCATGTGATCACTTATGTGGGGCGGGGCTTACCTGAAGGCTGTGAGTTTAAAATGGCAGGCTGTGACCTGCAAACTTGAGTACAGTGGTACCTCGGGTTAAGTACTTAATTCATTCCGGAGGTCCGTTCTTAACCTGAAACTGTTCTTAACCTGAAGCACCTCCTGCTGCCGCCGCGCCGCCAGAGCACGATTTCTGTTCTCATCCTGAAGCAAAGTTCTTAACCTGAGGTACTATTTCTGGGTAACCTGAAGCGTATGTAACCTGAAGCATATGTAACCTGAGGTACCACTGTATAGCAAAGTAAATGTCAGGAAAGCTAAGCATTATTTTATTTTATTATTACCAGTGTAAAAAAACAAAACCCAGAGACTGCACATGAAAATTATGGGATTAGATTCATATATATGAAACCCACTAATGACTCTGGTCCCTTGCTCATGTTGTGGCTCTTTTGTTAAAACAACTTTATGTGGTTTAAGCTCTCAGGTGTAAAGAGATGGTGGCCTGGTGTGACAGCACTGTTGGGAGGCAGGAGAGAGGTGGAGGAGGAATTTAGTCATTCTCCAAGACCTCCAAGTGACTGATGCCATCTTCTGTCATCTGAGTGGAACTGGAAGTTGACCGCCCTGGCATTCCTGCCCTAGGAATGGTGCAAGAAGGAGCCCAATGCAGTGTAGTCATATAACTGGGTTGGAGCCATCATTCCTTTGCCTCACACAACAACTTGGTTGGCTAACATCTGATATGGCCTGAGTTAATGCTATTTCATAGGAAAATAGGCTTTGCATTTTGTCTGCTTTCCTAGAAATCCTTACGAGGGGAGTCTCCCACCAGTTACACTCATTGGTGAAAAGAAACCTCCTCTTGTCAAGCCGCAGAGGCTGCTGTTCTATGCCTCTTCAAACCTGTGAAGTTTCTCCTCCTGCCATTCCCTTCCAGGCACCTGCCCTGCAATTGCCAGGGGGGAGTGAGGGGTCTGGATCACGTAGCACCACCTTCAGATGCCACAGGGTGGTTCAAAATCTTGAGCAGGGTCGTAGGCATGTTTACTCAGAAGCAGGACCCACTGCGTTTGATAGGGCTTACTCCCAAGGATTGCAATGTCCTCCTTCTGTTCTCTGCTTAGAAAGGACACATGAGGTCTGATAAGTGGTAGAAGCAGATTTGAGTGATCACTGGCTTTTATTGTTTTGGTGGCCCATGTGAAATGGCTGAGCCGGATGGCAAATTGGATCCTCTTCAATCGGTGCTGAACAGCCATCATGTTTTTCTTTCACACCACACTTGATCAAACACCTGTCATTTCAGTAATTATGTGTATTTAAACCAAATACCTTCTTCCCAAACTTCAGTGTAGGGACCTTTCCCCCTAAATACACAGGTGAAACTAGTGTGTCTCTTAGATGGGATAGAACTGTCAAATGCTATTATTTACTGTGAGAAAAGTTTCAGGGGGTTGGATGTAGACTTTAGTCATGCTTAGGGGAGACACACTGAAATCAAGAGGACTTAAGTTAGTGATTTAAATGGACCGCCCCTAAGCATGACTGACTCTAGATCCATTTGCTTCAGGAATATGGAATACAAGAATATTCCCAATTAAGTTAACACACCGAAGTCAAAATAGCTCCCCCAAACAAACTAGGCCAAATTCCACAGCATGGGTTTCAGCAGTGTGCCATCAGCCTCAGCTGCCCACAGCTCTTCTTGCTTTAGCCATTTCCTCCTCAAAGGAAGGCTTATTGGCTGCTACTGTACTCAAATCACAAGAAAAACCCATTTTTAAAAGTTTGGCTTTCATCAAAACTAGTACGAGGAGGGAGCCATTGAGGCTGTGTGGCTCTACACACACAGCTGTGTGCCCTTCAATCTCAGACCCGCCAGTTAATCAAGGGCAAGCTTTAATCACAGATTACTCTGCCAATTAAACTGATTAAAGTTTGCCGCCCAAGTCCTCGTGTCCTTAATGTACAAAGCAGTCATCAGAGCGGCAGGCTGGCCTTCCTAAGGAGGCATAAGCAGCTGTTAAGAGAGGCAACAGCAACACCCTGCCAGCTTTGAGGCGCATCTTGATTGATCCAGCAGGCAGAGTGGCAGTGTGCTGGACCCAATCTGTGTTTCACAATACTGGCCGACTGAGGGTTGATAACAGAGAAACAGCTAAGGGCTCTCGGAGGTCTGCGAAGGTCCTTGATCGCAGGGAGGGTTCTACTGACTGAACCTTTCCCGGGTTTCGTTCCTCTATTATCAGGGTCAAACTAGATGTTACGGCCAGTGTCTGGCTACACCTAGTTCTAGGCTTATCTCCTCCCTGACAAGCTTGCTTTCCATGTGCAGGGAAGGTTACTGGTATAGAGAAGCAATCAGGTAATGAGAAGCCCCCACTTGCAGCATGAAGAGGTATGACTCAGATATGGGTTGACCCCTTCCGTGAGAACCGGGCCGGAAGCTGCTGGAACTGGCCAGCTGGAAAAACCAACAGGGGCATCTTCCCAAACTCCCTGCTGATGATGTCAAACGCTGCATTTGCACTTTATCTGGCTCGAGACGTCCGCCGATTGGGTAAGTTGATTTACACCTGGGGTCAAATGTGGTCCCACAGGCTTCTCTGTGTGGCCCTCGGGACTCTTTTCAGCCGCACACCCGCTCACCAGAGGCCACACCAGCTCTGCTTCCTACCCTTCGCGAGTGTGTAGGCTTCCTTGAACTCAAATAATGCCTCATTGACCAGCCTGGAGGAGAGAGAGGGCTGGTGTGTGAGAGTGTATAGAAAATAGCCTCATGGACCAAGGTAAAATTTGCAGTAGTTAGATGTGCCCACTTTTGCCTCTAATTCTGCCCCCTGTGGGCACATGCCTCCAGTTCCCCATCCCTGGTCTACACTGGCTGGCAGCAGCTCCCAGATTCTCGGGGGAAAGTCCTTCCCCATCACCTGCTCCCAGGCCCCTTTTTAATTGGCGATGGCAGAGGGTGAACCTGGGATCCTAGGCATGAAAGGCATGTGGCCCACCACTCAGCTATGGCCCCTCCCACAGCACGATGCCACCTCAGTTCTGGGCAACTGTCACTGAGAGGGGTGAAGAGTGTGCTTCGGATTGGCAAGAGGAAAACCGGTTTGGCTTTAGGGACCCCAAGAGAACACGCCTGCCGTGAGCCACATTTCCCCATCATCACTCCAAGCAAGCTCCAATTCCAGCATTTATTTACCATTTTATAATTCTGTTTATATATACATATATATATATATATTAAAAAAGCCATTGAGAGAGAAAGGTAGATAGCAACAGACCTGACAAAAGAGAAGGATACACAGGGCTGCGGGGCTTGGAGCTGGGCGGGGGGGAGAAGGAATCACAGAGTAGGAGGAAAGGGACTTTTCAAATGTTTTTTCCTTTTTTGTTTTTTAAATTCCAAGCCACCTAAATAGACCAACTAGAAGACTTCAAAACACCAGTCCTAAGATACCTAAAACAAACTCGAGCACAAGGGTTTGAAATATTTACAGACCAGGGAAAAGATGGGGTTTATTTTGCGTAGGGTTGCTCAAAACATCAGAGTACTTTTGTTATTATTTTTTATTATTATTTTAAAAAACGTTTTATGCAAAAAAGCAAGGGTTTGCTTCATCCCCAACAAGCAAGAGGGAAAAAAATTACATCAGACAGAGGCTGGAGATGGGGGTGGGGGTTGATTCGGTGAAGAGGCCACTTTCAAAAGACAGAACGTGTCGCAAGGCAGCTGCGTGAGATGCATTCAAGAAGCACAGAGGTTCTTGGGTTTTTTCTTTTCTCTATTGTTTGTGGGGAGGCTGGGAGTGGGGGACAGAGAAAGAGGAGGGGGTGTCTGTGAAATGGTAAGGTATTTGGCCCAGTGGAAGAAACCGTGGGTTTTGGTCATCAGAAAAAAGAGGGACATGAATTAATGTGGCACCCAAAGAGGAAGAAAAAGGAACGAGAGAGATGCACGCACACACACACCCTAAGTGGGAAATTCAGCACCAGAAGGGGACTAAGTTCTGGCAATGGGTTTCAAACTTTGTTCCCAGGGGTGTAAGCTGGGGCCTCTTGGAAACTAATTTGGGGATTCCTCAGTGAGTCATGGCAGCTAAGTTTCTCCTGAAGAACCCCTTCCTTATGACCACCAATCTTCCACTGCGATGCTTAGTGTGGACCCCGGACCATGTCCCAGAATGCTTGGCAACTCAGACCTCCACGGCAGATGTGCAAGAATGCCTCAGCAGACAAGCCTCGAGACAGAAAGTTTGAAAGCCACTGGTCAAAGGGAACTGCCCCCTGAACAAGGCATGGGTTGGGAAATCAAGCAAGCAAGGAGGGAAGGATTGACAGATCTATGCAGTGGGGTTTGGGGGTGCAGCTGGGGCACACCTCCCCTTGCTAGGTGCAAATGTTAGGAAACTTCAGTTGGCTTAATCCATGAAAAGAAGGGGGTGCATAGCAGAATCAAGAGACCCACAGCTTTTGAACTTTCCAGCCCACTGATACTCATTCCTTTCCCACAGCCATCTTTTCAGCTGTCCCACAAGCCTTCCTTCCTTCCTTCCGCAGGGGCAGGCAGAAGACCCCCATGGACTCCCGGCCCCTATTATTCCACCAGCTGTTCTGTCTGCTTCCCATGTCTTGGGAGGCGGAGTGGAGATGGGACTTTGCAGTACCAGTTAGCACCTGCTTCCTAAACACCTACGAAGAAGGAACATTTCTGAGGCTTGGGAAGGGGGTCATCTGTTCTTTTGGCAATTTTGAACCCTGAGCCCCACTAAGCCCCTCTGAGCTTGTCACTGCCCGGCCCTCCCCACCACAAACACACACACACACCCAATTTGGCTGAAGGATAACTGGGTTTTGGGAGAGGGGTGCAGAAAAGAGAGATATGACTTTGCTCAGGGCTGGTGAATAATTATGGGAATCCCCTGATTTTCTAACCCTCCCTGATGGGATGGGGGGGCCAGCTAGTAAACAAAGGGGTGAATTCCCCCAATTACCACTTCTGCTTGAGCAATTATTATTTCTTTGTTTCTTTCCCTTGGTGAGGAGGGGGTTCTCCCTGTGTCCTCAACCCAATAATCCACAGGGAAATCCTCTTCCCCCAGGGTTGGGGGTATCCTTTGGGGAAGTGCCCCCTCTTTTATTCCAGGGCAGTGACCACATTGGTGGGGCTCGTAGCCCCTGAGCTGTCGTTTCCCCCTCCTTCTTTGCCCTTTTGACCGCTGTACTGGCCGATGAAGGAGCCGTCCTCATTGAACTGGACATCCACGCTGCCCCCATAGTCAGCCAAGCTGTCGTCGCTTCCCAGGGCCTTAATTTCTCCGTTCAGGGAGGGCTGGCTGCTTGTGAAGGGTTTCTCCTCATTATCACTGCAGGGAGGAAAGAAGAGGGATGAGAAAGGGCAAGAGCAGCAACTGGTGTGCTCTACATTCCACTAGGCAAGGCAGACCTCAAAGGGAAGCATACAAATCATGAGTGCAGGAACCTGTGGCCCTCAAGGTGCCACTGAACTCCAACTCCCATCATTCCCGACCATTTCTTACATTGGGTGGGGCTGATGGGAGTTGGAGTCCCAACACCTGAAGGAATATAAGGCAGCATGCAAAACTGCAAGACTTGAATCTTTGGGGGTGGGGAGAAGTCAAGTGCATGCATACAACTGTGTGCCAGAGGACCAGTCCACACATTACAAATATGGCTTCACACACTGTGGGAACGGCTGTGAGAGAAACTGCATCTGCAGCGCACTTGTAGCCCTGCCCCCATCATTCAGCCCAGACACGGAGGTCCAGCTCCAAGGTTCCCTCATTGCAAGAAGGGAAGTTACAGGGAACCTTTCTTGGAAGTGGTGTCCTCCCTGTGGAACACCCTCCCACCAGATGCCAAGGGAATAAACAACTATCTGACTTTTAGAAGACATCCGAAGGCAGCCCTGTTTAGGGAAGTTTTTAATGTGATTTATAATGTGTTGGAAGCAGCCCAGAGTGGCTGGGCAACCCAGACAGATGGGCGGGGTACAACAACAACAACAACAACAACAACAAGGAGGTGGAGGAGGAGGAGGATAAGTCATCTTAGGGCTTATCCGCACTTAACCTTTCCTCTGGAGAGTTCCTCAGTGGCTCTTTACTAAACAGTGGCTCTTTACCACTGAATTGGAGCATTGCTCTTCATTGTGCTTCAACTTTAAAGAGTGGGTTTTCACGGGGAAAGCTCTGGGGCAAAAGATGGAGCTTTAAAGCATGGGAAGAGCAGGGCAAAAGGTTAGCATCAAGAAGCCCTTAGGCAACAGGTTTGGGCTGTCATTTAAGTGCAGCAGAGTGGAAGACAGACAGACCTGTCCCCTGGGGCTTAAGTCACTGAGAAGTAGCACTGTTTGTTTCAGTGGGTCTTGTGCAAGAGAAGCTCTTGGTGGATTGTGCCCCATCTCAGTGGGTAGAAGGAGAATGCACTTTTGATTATGCACTTCAGGCTCTAACATGCTCAGCCACAGTAATCCACAGGATCACTCTCTGGCTCTGTACACACTATACCCTTCCCCCAAAGAATCCTGGGAATTATAGCGCTGCAAAGGGTAAACTACAGTTCCCAGTATTCTTCAGGGGAAGCAATGTGTTTTAAATGTGTGGTGTGTACAAAGCCCTCACAAACATGTCCCTCAGAGCCTCTTTTGAATGTGTGAAGTGCCATAAGGTGGATGAGAATGCCCAAAATCAAGTACTGTTTAAAGCACCAGAGCTCAGTGAGGTAAGGTGGGGAGGGAGTCGGTTTCACACACACCCTGCTTTGTATGCAAACAGGCAAACATGTGCTTAAGATGCCTGTAAGTGTCTAGGTTGGCCCTTACAAATGTCATCATAAAAGTCCTGTGCTCCCAAGAGCATCGAATGCTGGTTGTGAGCCTACAACAAAGGAAAGTGCAAATGAAAATGCAACCTTGGGGAAGCCCAAGGTTGAGTGCTCTCCTGCGGGACAGGGAGAGGACCTGCTGAAGTCTGTGCTTCCAGGATTACACCCTTGAGGATCGCTGCACGTAAGAGAAAACGAATGTTTGAAACTGGCCCAAAGGGACACATTTTAACATTTGAAGAGGAGACTGTGGGCAGGCAGTCAGCATATACCTGAGAGATGCAATTGGCTTAGGATCTCAGGGATATGTTTGCAGACATCATCATCATCACCATCATCATCATTTATTAGTTATGCCCCGCCGATCTGGCTGGGTTTCCCCAGCCGCTCTGGGCATCTTCCAACAGGAGATTAAAAATACATTTAAACACCAGTCATCAAAAAACATCCCTAAACATGCACAAACTCTCCCCTGCCCCCCCATGTCCCACATCTTCAGGTAGATCAACACCATACACCTAAAATACATCCAATGTACATTTAGAGCAAACACCTTCCACCAAAGAATTCTGGGAGCTGCAGTTTAGGGGAAGTCATGAGCTTTAAATGTATGGTGTGGGTCTGTCTTTCCTCTTACTGTGAGAAGTGATCCCAATTTGCAATACAAAGCATGGCGAGAGAGAGACAGTTACAGACAGACAGACAGTGTAGGCAATAAACACACCAAAAATGGGGTAGGCCAAGGATATGCCACAAAGGGCAATGTGTAAGCGTGCAAAGATGAAACAGACAGCAGGAAACACTTTTCAGGCAGGCATGCAAGACTAAAACCCAAGCAGAGGAGTGGATGTGGAAAGTGGCAGGAGCAAAAATGCACATAAAGGACATGTAAGAAGTTTGTTTTATGGCTGAAAAACATGGGCTGTAAGTGAGCCAGAGATGGCAATGTTAAGATTCCTGCTCCGTGATTGCACTCATGAGATTGTTGTCTATCACATGACGGTGTATGTTTTGACTCCACAGAGTGGGAAGTGACAGAGACAGGATGTTTGTGTTACTATGTTCTGTGAAGTGGAACTATTGTCCTTTGTTCTTTCTATTTGCTGTCTGATGAGAAAGAGGAAGGAGCTAAGTCAAAATGCTCCGAGTGTATTATATGTAAATAAAGTAGATTAGCCAAAATGCTGAGCTACTGAGTTCTGTTATGCAAGCTGCGAAGACTCTGTGGGTCCCTAAGTGTGCCGGTGTCTGTTGGCATCAGTCACTGTGATGAAGAAAGCTTTTGAAGCTCCTGAACGATTGACCAGGAGGGAGAGAGCATGCCAGTCGGGCATGGGTCTCTGCCAGGGTCCTACTCGAGAGTAGGATGGTTCCTGACAGGCATGAATGGGAAGAAAGTGTGGGTGTGTAATGGAGATAAGGCTATGTGTGCTTTAAAAATGCAGCAAGGAACCCCAAACGTCATATCAGGAAATGCCAGATCCTGCAACCTGTATGCATCATGCAAACTAAGCAAATCTGCAGCTATTTCCTTAGCTCATATTATTTATTCTGACTTTGCTTGCTGTAGGAAGGGGCAATGAGCACCGTGGATCACTGAAGGCCTCACTTTCTGGTCTCATGAAATCCTGTCAGTACCCCTTTGGGGTTTGACGATTTCACTAGATGGCTGCTCTATCTTTACAACCATAAGGCCCAGAAACAAGCTCCCCAACCCCATTTAAATAGAAGTTGAGAATCTCAAGACGCTATGTAGCTAGTACCAAGTTCTGCAGTTTTTCTGAACTTGTACAGAATTGCAGATTGCTGCACAGAGAGAGAAATCAGGTTCAAAGGAAAGTCCAATTGTACTACAGGGGTGACATCTGTTAGAAAGAAGCAGGCGTACTCAGTCAAGTGAACCCTAGAGGGGCTGCGCAAAGCCCTGGCTGTAGAAGTGTGCAAACATGCCCATGAACTAATGAGGCAGGGACCAAAGTGAATCTCTGTTGTCATCAATTCTGACAAAGCTACGAAGGCCCATGCCCACTGCACACCGCAAAGAGGAAAGCATGCAGGCTGCAGCACTAGGAAAAAGCATCTATTCAGTATCTCCCAAAGGGAGGAAGCAGGGAACCCCAGGGCGCCTTCTGCAAGGCTTAGATGGCAGGTAGCTGAGACGATGCTGCTTTGGTGCTCCAGGAAAGCAGATCAGGACAAAAGTGCAAGGGCTGGAGGGCAAGGGGGAGATTGTTACCTAATTCTAAGCATTGATGAACTTCAAGGAAGGAAGACAATAAGAGAGAAAGAGGTCAAATCATGCACAATTAGCTCTTGGGTCACTTTTATCCTGATGGCATTATATATACGCACACACTTCCTCTCTCCCCTGTACAGCTGTGTCAGTTCCTGTTCATTAAAACCAAGTTTTGCCATTGGTTTCAATAGGAGATGGACTGCATTTGTCCACAGGTAACTGTTTCCTTTAGGACACTGGTCTTCAACTTGTGGGTCGCAACAGGAGCACTACCACCATGCAAATATATGGTAAAAGATTAATAAATGGGTCTCCAAAATTCATGTTTTGGTTACAAGTGGGTCCTAAGTATGAAAAGGCTGAAGGTTCTTGCTTTTGGATATGGCTAAATTCTTAGGTATGATCCACTTTTCCCATGTGCACAGTATCTGGAATCCCAACATTGTTAAAAAATTATTTTAAAGAAAAGGGCTTTGGGAGAAGGGACTACCAAACACTCTAAAAGCAATTCTCCAAATTCATGAAAAAATCATCAGTAAAATAATAAAGCAAAGCACCCTTTGTAAAATGGGAGTTCAAAGTTGTATTGTTTATAATTGGCTAAAAATGGGTAACAAGTTGTCCAAACTTTGCCTTTTACAACAAGCTTTAAATTGTACTTCTAACGGGACCTCTTGGAATGCTTGATTTCATTCATACAGTTTCTCTTATTAGCAATTTTGTAGTACTGAGGCAGCAGTAGCAAAGGTCAAATTTACAAATGCAATGAAGAATGTTTTTATACATAGAATCATAGAATCATAGAATCATAGAATCATAGAGTTGGAAGAGACCACAAGGGTCATCGAGTCCAACCCCCTGCCAAGCAGGAAACACCATCAGAGCACTCCTGACATATGGTTGTCAAGCCTCTGCTTAAAGACCTCCAAAGAAGGAGACTCCACCACACTCCTTGGCAGCAAATTCCACTGTCGAACAGCTCTTACTGTCAGGAAGTTCTTCCTAATGTTTAGGTGGAATCTTCTTTCTTGTAGTTTGTATCCATTGCTCCGTGTCCGCTTCTCTGGAGCAGCAGAAAACAACCTTTCTCCCTCCTCTATGTGACATCCTTTTATATATTTGAACATGGCTATCATATCACCCCTTAACCTCCTCTTCTCCAGGCTAAACATGCCCAGCTCCCTTAGCCGATCCTCATAAGGCATTGTTTCCAGGCCTTTGACCATTTTGGTTGCCCTCCTCTGTACACGTTCTAGTTTGTCAGTGTCCTTCTTGAACTGTGGTGCCCAGAACTGGACACAGTACTCCAGGTGAGGTCTGACCAGAGCAGAATACAGTGGCACTATAACTTCCCTTGATCTAGATGCTATACTCCTATTGATGCAGCCCAGAATTGCATTGGCTTTTTTAGCTGCCGCGTCACACTGTTGGCTCATGTTAAGTTTGTGGTCAACCAAGACTCCTAGATCCTTTTCACATGTACTGCTCTCAAGCCAGGTGTCACCCATCTTGTATTTGTGCCTCTCATTTTTTTTGCCCAAGTGCAATACTTTACATTTCTCCCTGTTAAAATTCATCTTGTTTGTTTTGGCCCAGTTCTCTAATCTGTCAAGGTCGTTTTGAAGTGTGATCCTGTCTTCTGGGGTGTTAGCCACCCCTCCCAGTTTGGTGTCATCTGCAAATTTGATCAGGATGCCCTTGAGTCCATCATCCAAGTCGTTGATAAAGATGTTGAATAAGACCGGGCCCAAGACAGAACCCTGTGGCACCCCACTAGTCACTCTTCTCCAGGATGAAGAGGAACCATTGATGAGCACCCTTTGGGTCCGGTCAGTCAGCCAGTTACAAATCCACTGAGTGGTAGCATAGTCAAGACCGCATTTTACCAGCTTCTTTACAAGAATATCATGGGGCACCTTGTCAAATGCCTTGCTGAAATCAAGGTAGACTACATCCACTGCGTTCCCTTCATCTACCAGGCTTGTAATTCTGTCAAAAAATGAGATCAGATTAGTCTGACATGACTTATTTTTCAGAAATCCATGCTGACTATTGGTGATCACAGCATTCCTTTCTAGGTGCTCACAGATTGTTTGCTTAATGATCTGCTCCAGAATCTTCCCTGGTATTGATGTTAGACTGACTGGGCGGTAATTATTTGGGTCCTCTCTTTTCCCCTTTTTGAAAATAGGGACAACATTTGCCCTCCTCCAGTCTGCCGGGACTTCGCCTGTTCTCCAGGAATTCTCAAAGATGACTGCCAGTGGTTCTGAGATCACATCTGCCAGTTCTTTTAATACTCTTGGATGCAGTTCATCTGGCCCTGGAGACTTGAATACATCTAAACTAGCCAAGTATTCTTGTACTATCTCCTTAGTTATTCTGGGCTGTGTTTCCTCTGCTGAATCATTTCCTCCAAATTCTTCAGGTCGGGCATTGTTTTCTTTATCGGAGAAGACTGAGGCAAAGAAGGCATTGAGGAGTTCAGCCCTTTCTGTGTCCCCTGTTTGCATTTCACCATCTTCTCCTCTGAGTGACCCCACTGTTTCTTTGTTCTTCCTTTTGCTACGAACATACCCATAGAAGCCTTTTTTGTTGCTTTTAACCTCTCTAGCAAGCCTGAGTTCATTCTGTGCTTTAGCTTTTCTGACTTTGTGTCTACACGTGCTGGCTATTTGTTTGAATTCCTCTTTGGTGGTTTCCCCCCTTTTCCATTTTTTGTACACATCCTTTTTTAATCTTAACTCAGTTAAAAGTTCTTTAGATAGCCACCCTGGCTTCTTTAGGCACCTTCCATGTTTCCGTCTCATTGGTATTGCCTGAAGTTGTGCTTTTACTATCTCCCTCTTAACAAACTCCCAGCCATCATGAACTCCCTTTCCTTTTAGTATTACTGTCCATGGGATCTCACCCAGCACTTCCCTAAGTTTTATGAAGTCGGCTTTCTTAAAGTCAAGAAATTGAGTCCTAGTATGCTTGGCTGCTCCTTTCCGTTGTATAGTAAACTTCAGAAGAGCATGATCACTTGCGCCTAATGATCCTTCCACTTCTACCCCATTAACCAGGTCATCGACATTGGTTAGGACCAGATCTAAAATGGCTGTTCCTCTTGTTGCTTCTCCCACTTTCTGGACAATGAAGTTGTCTGCAAGGCCAGTGAGGAATCTGTTTGACCTTATGCTCTTGGCTGAGTTTGACATCCAACAAATATCTGGGTAATTGAAGTCCCCCATTACTACTATCTCCCTTCCTTTTGCATGCTTGGCCATCTGTTCCAGGAAGGCATCATCTATGTCCTCCGTTTGGCTTGGGGATCTATAGTAAACTCCCACAATGAGGTCACTATTATTCTTCTCTCCCTTAATTTTGACCCAAATGCTCTCACTTTGGCTTTGAGGTTCTAAATCTTGGATCTCTTCACAGGTATACACATCCCTGACATATAACGCCACTCCTCCTCCTTTCTTGTCTGGTCTGTTTCTCTGAAATAGATTGTATCCCTCCATTTTTACATTCCAATCGTGGGACTTATCCCACCAGGTTTCAGTGATGCCTATTATGTCATATTTAGTTTGCTGTACCAAGAGCTCAAGCTCATCTTGTTTATTTCCCATGCTTTGTGCATTAGTGTACAGACATTGAAGTCCATTAGTCATTCCCCCGTGTCTCTTATTTAAGGATTTTTTCCTCCCACCACTAGGTCTGCTTGCTGTTTGCTCCATTTGGTCTATGACATTTGGATGATCATCTTCATCAATTAATAGACTCCTACCTTCAGGAGCACTGTCTCCCTCCCCCGCATTAGTCAGTTTAAAGCCCTCCTGATGAGGTTTCTTAGTTTTTTGGCAAAAACATTCCTCCCAACCGTTGTGAGGTGCAGCCCATCGCTTGCCAGAAGTCCATCCTCAAGAAACTGCAGTCCGTGATCTAAGAATCCAAACCGTTCCTGTTTACACCATTTGCGAAGCCAGCTGTTTACTTCCACTATTTTCCTCTCTCTCCCTGGGCCCCGTCGTTCAACTGGGAGGACAGATGAGATGACGATTTGTGCATTTAATTGCTTCAATTTCCTGCCCAGAGCCTCGTAGTCTCTTTTGATCTTCTGGAGGCTATTGCTTGCAGTGTCATTGGTTCCCACATGAACCAAGAGGAAGGGGTATTTGTCAGTGGGTTTTATGATTCCTTGCAGTCGTTCAGTTACATCTTGGATCTTGGCCCCGGGGAGACAGCACACTTCCCGAGACATCTTGTCAGGCCCACAGATCACTGCTTCTGTTCCCCTCAGTAAGGAATCCCCTATCACCACTACACGCCTTCTCTTAGGTTTGGTCAGGGTTCTTCCGTGAGCGGTCCGTTCCAAGGTCGCCTGCACATTCCCTGAGGACTGACTTTGCTGCTCATCTTCATATACGTGATCGACTGTAATGAGGGAGAGATCCTCAAATGGAGTCTGCTCTTCGTCTTCCATGCTAGGGGAGAGGACCTCAAAGCGATTGTGTATTTCGAGACAATCAGAGCGAACCCTGGGCCTCCTACTTCTTTGAGTCACGTTTCTCCACATATCGGGCTCCTGTGTTGGTGAACTAGCCGCCTCCTCAGGGGAGTCCCCTGTCTCCTCCTTGGTGGAGACGGTGTGCTCTGTTGCTTCCAAGAAGAGCTCCAGCTCTCTAATTCTTTGGAGCGTAGCTACACGTTCCTCCAGTTGCTGGACTTTGTCTTTTAGGAGGGCAATCAACATGCAATTGCTGCACGTAAAGCTGCCTGCAACCTTTGGCAAGATGGCAAACATTGCGCAGGAACCGCAGGCGACTGCAGCTGTTCCCTCCCCCTCCATCTTGAGAATGTGTCGTTGGGCTTGAGAGTAGCTCCCCTAAATCTAAAAGATGGTTCAAACTGCGCGCGCCGATAGGCGCGCGCCGCTGCCCTGCAAACACTGATAAGCTCCTCCCACAGCTAATCACCTGCCTCAACAGAAACCCTGCCCCCTCTGACCTTTGACCAGGGAAAGCAGCTAATCAGCCACAAGAATCACACACACAAGAAACCCCTTTTGGCTCCTTCTTCAGCCGCTGCCCTGCAAACACTGATAAGCTCCTCCCACAGCTAATCACCTGCCTCAACAGAAACCCTGCCCCCTCTGACCTTTGACCAGGGAAAGCAGCTAATCAGCCACAAGAATCACACACACAAGAAACCCCTTTTGGCTCCTTCTTCAGCCGCTGCCCTGCAAACACTGATAAGCTCCTCCCACAGCTAATCACCTGCCTCAACAGAAACCCTGCCCCCTCTGACCTTTGACCAGGGAAAGCAGCTAATCAGCCACAAGAATCACACACACAAGAAACCCCTTTTACAATCTGAGATGTTAATGTTGAATTGTGTGAAAGTTGCCACACACTGCTCCAGTAGCACACACCTGCTCTATCCTAAATATATAATTAGGAGAGCTGTATCTTTAGTAGTATCACTGACTGCCCATTGTAGTTCATTATGGAAGAGTACTGCATGCTTCAGCTGATTGACTGAATTTATTTATAAGCTGTGCCCAAAGAGGCTAACAACAAATATTCACTTATTATCAAAATAGAAAACATTGGAGGCTGGGGGAACTTTGAGGCGGCCATCTGGGCTCGTTGAACATCTGCTGCATTTCCTATGTCGGTGTTCATTGTTCAAAGCTCTAGGAACTTCAGCCGTTTGTTAGCCGAAAAGGATTATTGGCTGAATTTAGAAAATGTTGAATTGTTGCTTGGCAACAAAGAAAAAAATGAATGAAAAATGTGCAGCTGAAAATATACGGGATTTCGTGCTCCACCCCCACACATGTGGTCATCAGTTTTGATGATTACTGAATAGTGATTTTATATTCTTGAGTGTTTTCTTGTTTTGGTGCTCAAATCCCTATCTGTCTGTCTAAAAACAATCAATAAAACCAAAGTAGGAAAGCAGATAAGAAGATAAGATAAAATCAAGTTAAAACAACCACAGTTCAAAAAGGCCTGCAGTTAGCTAATGGAGAATGCCTTTTGAAAAAGCCAAGTCTTCACTCAGCCACCATCCCCAGCAAAACAACAACAACAACCCAACAACAGGGGGGGGGGAGAGAAACAAATGATCCTCAGGAAGTGGATATTACAGTGGTTCACAGACGTGCCACATGATCCTATGCATGCTTACTCAGTAGTTAAGCCCACTGTGCTCTATGGGGTTTAGATGGGTTGGTGTGGATAGTACTGTCCATTCCCCACAAATCAGAGCATCTGTCATTTGAGCCTTGCCTCAGCAACACATTCACAGGCCCTTGTTAGGCAAACCAGCATTTCCTCAGACCTCCCTCTAGGGAAAATAACCCTGGCCTATCTGCCAGAGCAGTTGCAGAGACGCAAAAACAATATATGTACTTTTTTGAACACGTGAAGGTTGCAATCCTAGGCATGCTTACCAGGGAATACCCCCCCCCCCAACCCAGTTGGATTTACTTCGAAGTGAACATGCTATGGCAGTGTGAAGCCCTCATCCCTGCAGGATTCCAGACATTTATCGCATAATCTGCATATATATATCCTCGGGGTGGAAAGATCAGGCATGTAGCATTTCAGGGAAGATCTACCAAGAAATTAAAAGCCATTTTCACAAGCTAACATTAATAAGACTGCCTGTTAGTCTGGAACTCATCACTGGAATGCTAATGCAAGGCAGACAGTAGAAGAGAACAGCATTTAAAATGTAATCTGTCTTGACACCTATTTTTCATTTGGATTTGCAAAAGGTGAGGAAAGCACAAAGCTATTTAAGGGTCATTTGTGGATAAAGACAGTGAAAAAGGGAGGGAGGAAGGAAGCAAGGGGGTGAGTGTCCTTGTCCAGCCCCACCTTCCTCAGGCAATATGCAGTCCCCAGATATCCCTCTTACCTCTCCAGGGACCTCCATTAATGAAGCAAGAGATGGGGGAGAAAAGAGAGAAAACCAGCATCATATTTTGAGAGTTTTCTGCAGGGGACTAAGGGCAGAAATGCATATACTAAGGCTGTGTTGTACTGTGTAATTTGGGTCTATGGACTGCAATAAAGGGGGGAGGGTGTAAATATACTAAGGGCTTCTCCACACTTCTTCTTGTTCCATTGTCCCCCCACCCCAGGGGAAAACTGCTCTTCAGAGCTCAATTGAAGCAAATGGCAATCTCTTCATTCCAATTAAGAACTAAAGTTGAGGTGGATTTACGGCAGCACGGCCAGTTCCTCAGCACTGAGTGCTGAACTCGGGGGGGGGGGGAACCACAGGGTGTTGCAACTATGGCATAGAGCATGCGCAGAATGGAAGGTGAAGATGGGGGGGGTGCTAAATTTTGGGCTCGCACAGGGTGCTGCAGAAAGTTGAAAGCCCAAAGTCCTCCCCTGGTTAAAGAGCAGGTTTTCCCTGGGAAAAGTGTGGGCAAGGGGATCTGTGCCCAGAAAGTGTGGGTCAAGGGGAAACCGCTTGGACCCACGCTTTCTAGGCATGGGATAAGCGGAAGTGTGGGCAAGCCCTAAGAGGAGTGAGCAGCATGTTAAACATCAGGAATCCTATTTATGAACCCTCACTTCTGCTGACCCTAACTTACCCAGGGACTCCCTTCTTCAGTCAAGCCTTTCAAGAAGCCTCACCAACCTTTTATTGCATCCTTCCCCAACCTAGAGCCCTCCAGATGCTGTTGAGCCCCCATCATCTCTGATTATTGGCTGAGGATGATGATGGTTGCAGTCCAACAACCTCTGGGGACACAAGGCTGGGAAAGGCTGCTCAGCTGATTCCTCCGTTGACCTCCCCCTCCCTCTCCTCACTGCTCCCTGTCAGTCCTTGACTGCTTCCCTATCTTGTCTATTGTAGATTACCAACCCTATGCAGAAACAGCACAACTTTGTCAGTCTGTAAAAACCCCCAGCATCCCACTAACGCTATATCAATGGAAATACTTGGTGTAGTAACTCAGGTGCCAACCCAAAAGATCTCCTGGCTGCCCTGATGTGTAGCACCATCAGAATCTCAATCTCACACTTACTAAACTGGATTATTGCAGCAACCATCATTTGGCAGATGATGGTGTTTTGTACAAGACTCTGCAGAAGATCACTCACCAGCCACCACCGTCACCCTTACTCTCTCCTCCTGCTTGGTCACTCCCTGAACCTACCACCAAGGAAGAGGGACTCATACTCAAGACTGGGTGTCCAAATAAAAACCCCAGCAATTGATTTACATGAAGGTAATCCAAATCCTCTGCCAAGATAAGTGGGATTTCTACAACTTGCATACATTATGCAAATTTGCATGACATCTTACTTAGTTTATTTTTCTTTTGATAGTCATGGAGAGGGAGAAGGAATTATTCAGGGCACTGAAGTGAGGCACAACCCACAGAAGTATATACCATATTTTTCGCCCTATAAGATGCACCTAGTTTTCAGAGGAGGAAAACAAGAAACAAGAAAGCAATGCAAAGCCTCTTGAACGAAGAACACAGGAGCACTCCCGCTGCGCTCAAGAGGCTTTGGGTGGCTATCCCCGAAGCCAGAAGAGCAAGAAGGATCAGTGCGCACCGATCCCTCTCGCTGTTCTGGCTTTGGGGATAGCTGCGCACCCTGCATTCGCTCCATAAGTAGCACACACATTTCCCCTTACTTTTTAGGAGGGGAAAAGTGTGTCTTATAGAGCGAAAAATACGGTGTTTGCAACAATAAGGGCTAGAAACTTGCTTCCTTTAAAAAAAGGAAAAAAGAAAGCTTGAGATTCTTAAGGAAGCTGGGTTCTGTGGCCAATATCACATTCTACTGCTTTTCCACATTTCTGCAAAACTACACAGCCCTGCTAATATCTCACAAGGTTTGGTCACTGGGATTCCAAGCACAGGCTGGATTGGTCATGGTGTGGTGGTGTAGACTAGGTGCGTGGCGGCATCAGAAGCAGGCTCACTTCAGTAAATATATTGAAGTGTTGAGAATGGGCACTACCTATTCAAACACCCAGGCTTGTTTACATCTCGGATGGGAGGATAAAGGAAGAGCATAAGAAGAGGAGCCCTCCTGGATCAGGCCAAGGGGGACCCATCTAGTTCAGGATCCTGCTCTCACAGTAGCCAACCAGATGCCCACGGGAAACCTGCAAGCAGGCCATGGGAGCAACAGCTCTCCCTCCTCTCCTGCAGTTTCCAGCAACTGGCATTCAGAAGCATCACTGCCTCCAACAGCGAAGGCACAACACAACCATCAGGACTGGTGGCCATGGATGGCCTTATCCTGCATAAATTTGTCCCGTCTTTAATGCCGCCACTGCTCTTGGATGCAAAATAAATCCCAGAGTCTGTTTCTCTGGCCACAAGCAAGTGCAGCCCATTAAACCCCACACTTTCCCAAGCACGGGGGTCCCGGCACATGAGGCCACTTAAGTTCCTGGGGTTCAGACCTATAGAAACCACATGGATAAACCTTGTGGTCATGGAGAGTGGCTGCTTTGGCCCTGCATGTCTTTCCCACCCCACCCTCCCTCCTGAGCCCAGGGCATCTTCACTCCCCTGCCTTGTACCTGTACTCCCCAAAGGTCTCGTCCTTCATAGGCCTGGCCTCGGAATCCACCTGAGTGTCTTCTTTGTCTTTCACTAGAGAAGAAGAGAAAACATGTCAAATGAGGTGAAAGCCTTGATGGGCAGGGGACCAGCCAACCAACCAGAGCAGAGCAGAGGTTTGGAATTAGGGTCTGGGGTGGGTGAGGTTAGAGCAGAAGGTGGCCAAGCAGGCAGGGAGATGTTATTAAGAAAGAGGAGAGGAGCAGCCCTGCCTCTCATTCTGAAAGACCATGCCTCTCCTCTGCCTCACTGAGGTGTTGGGATGGGAACTATGGGGAAACTGCAGGTTGGGGGGGGGGACCTGTGACAGACGGTTGTTAGAGAGCTGCCCCACAGCTCTTGGGGCTGAGTGGTTATCTGACTGAGGGCTTAGCCATATGGGCTGGAGATGGAAAACATGCCTGTCCCCGCCAGAGCATTGAGATGTGCACTATGGAAATATTATTGTCCAGGGGTCTCTATAAATTCATTTCTTTCGTCCCACAGCCATCTCAAGGCAAATAAGCTTTGAGGCATTGTGAAAGCTGCCAAAGCTCTTGGATCAGAGATGAGTGGAAGCATCTCTAGATAACAACATGCTATTTTTTATTTTTTTTAGGCCGTGGGGAAGTTATTTGGGGCAGTTATTCAACATAGTGCTCTTACAAATGTTCCATCGGCCCAAGCATTTCAGTTTGCCAGATGAAACCATCTCCCCTCTCCCTCCCCCACGCACTCTTCTCAGGGTTCTCCCAACCCCCCCCATGCTATGTGGGAGGGGGGATCCCATTGCACTAGCAGGAATCAGTGTGTTGGCTCCCGCTAGAGTAACTGTTCAGTTTTCCCCCACCTGGGGCTTCCAACGCCCAAGGGCAGAGAAGAGAACCCACCTGAGGCAGAGGGCCAGAGGAAACCATGGGCAGAGCAACAACGGAAAATTTACCTTTCTACAGTAGTGCCTAGTTTGTGCCCACACTCACACACCCCTCTCTAGCCTCCATCCAGGCATGTAAGTGGCATTATGAGACTTCAAGAGCACATTCCGGTCAGGCCAGAGCACACAAGGAGAGCGTGCAAAGCAGGGACAGTGAGGGGTGCAAGAGGGTGGCTGGGGAGAATTCCAAGGGGCAGGTAGAGAAGCCCGGAGAGCTGCATTCGGCCCCTGAGCCTGTGGCCCCCCACGCCTGCTCAGGGGACAGCAAAATAGTCATAAGAGCATATGAACAACACAAAGGTAACGCCAGTTTTCAAAAGCCTCAACTGTTTTGGCTTCTCTGCAAGGAGCCCTGGGAGCTGCAGATAGGAGAGAATGCTGAGAAGCTGGAAGAGGCATTCTCACAAAGTGCAATTCCCAGGCTACCTTAAGGAAGCCGTTACCATGAAAACAGTTTATGCCGGTAACACGTCCATGTCCTAACCTAAAATCTGTCTCTCCAGCACGTAATGCAAAGATGGGGAACCTCTGGCTCTCAAGATGTTACTGGTCTGCAACACCCGTAATCTCTGACCACTGGCAACGCTGGCTGGGGCCGATGGAGTCCAGCAACATCTGGAGGGTGTTATGTTTTCCCTCCCTGTTTTGGACTTACCCAGCCCAGTGGGTCAAATAGGGGACTTGAACTGGGATCGCATGAGTTCAACTCCTAGCTCAACTATGGACTTCACTCCGTGAACTCCATCAACTCCCCCATCTCTCAAGCTCAGCATCCTTGTCTGTAAAATGGGAACGATAACAACCTACCTCACAGGAGTGTTGTGAGGACGAACGCCACCAGGCACACTAAAAGTGCTATGTAAGTGAAAAGTGATAATAGCCTGGGGGGTGGCCCACGGGGGTCTGCTGCGAGGTGCTAGGGTGGGGCTGGGGGCACCTCACCCGAGTACTTGCCGCCCTTGCTGCGCTTGATGAAGCAGAGAAGCACCAGAACCAGGATAAGGAGAACGATGGCGCTGACAAAGCCGATGAACCAACCTTCCGCGGCAAAGCTCTTCTGGAAATCCTCAGGAACTGCAAAGAGCACAGAGAGGAAATTAATGTTTTTTTTTTTTTAAATAATATTTTATTGAGTTTTACAACAAAAACTTAAAACAACAATAAACAAACAACCTCAGAACAACCACAGAAAAAAAAAGAAAGGGAAAAAACAGAAAAATAGATACCACAACACACAAACACAAAACAGCAAAATACATCGAAAAAAATAAACATATTAAAAACAATTTTTGTCTCTTTATATTCTTTACATTAACTTATTTCTCCGACTTCCCCAGACCTTCCTTCTCTGTATTCCAAATCAAATATTCTGTCTGCAAATTCTTTTCCTCTATCATATTTTGATTTTCTAATACTCTTAAAGTCTAGTAGATAGTTGCATTTCCTTAAGTCTGACAAAATATTAAATCTTTCTCTGATCACTTTTTCCCAAATACCCATTCACCCTCAATCCGATGTCATCAAACGTTCGTTATCTTATAATGTTTCTGTAAGTAGTCCTTAAATTTCCTCCAGTCTTCCTTCACCGTCTCTTCACCCTGGTCTCTGATTCTGCCGGTCATTTCTGCCAATTCCATATAGTCAATAACTTTCATCTGCCATTCTTCCAGTGTGGGTAGCTGTTGAGTCTTCCAATACTGTGCGATGAGTATCCTTGCTGCTGCTGTAGCATACATGAAAAATGTCCTATCCTTCTTGTGCACCTGTTGGCTAACCATACCCAGGAGAAAGGCCTCTGGTTTCTTCAAGAATGTGTATTTAAAGACTTTTTTCAGCTCATTATAAATCACCTCCCAGAATGTCTTTATCCTTGGGCATGTCCACCAAAGGTGAAAGAATGTACCTTCAACCTCTTGACATTTCCAACATTTATTGTCAGGTAAGTGATAGATTTTTGCAAGCTTGACTGGTGTCATGTACCACCTGTATAACATTTTCATAATATTCTCTCTTAAGGCATTAGATGCTGTAAATTTCATACCAGTGGTCCATAACCTTTCCCAGTCAGCAAACATTATGTTATGACCCAAGTCTTGGGCCCACTTAACCATCACTGATTTCACTTCCTCATCTTGTGTATTCCATTTCAACAGCAAGTTATACATTCTTGACAGAGTCTTAGTTTTGGGTTCTAACAGTTCTGTTTCCAATTTTGATTTTTCCACCTGGAAACCAATTTTTCTATCCATTTTGAAAGCCTCCATTATTTGATGATAATGAAGCCAATCTCGAACTTTACTTTTTAATTTGTCATAACTCTGTAATTTCACTTTATCACCATCTTGCTCTAAAATCTCCCAATATTTTGGCCAATTGGCCAAATTAATGTTATAACTCTTGAAGCAGGTGAACTCTGAAGTGCTTTCGCCTGTTGCACAGCTTAGCAGTATAGCAGAGTCCTGCAGCGTTTCTTAGGCAACACTTGAGATTGCCCAGGAAGGAAGACGATCAGGAACAAAGACTGACGACTACTAGTAACTTGATTCTTGTAGTTTATTATACACAGCAGTAAACATACAAGTCTATCTACAAGTTACTATTTTACAACACAAAGTGCTGGGCTGGGGCCCACCTGTTATATTCAATGCTTTAATGCTTTGCCCATCTCTAAATTCTGACTCTTGAGAAACGTTCCCCCAGAAAACATCTGACTGGAATGTGGAATTTCCCTGTGATGGTGGAAATCCACAAAGTAAGTATGTCAAGATCAGGCTGCAGAGAGAACAACTTACTGTTATCTTGGCAAAGCCGCACTAACTCCTAGAGAACAGCTAGGTTTTTACCATATACCCCTGAACAACCTGGGTTCAAATAGCACCTGCTGATACACACACACACACACACACACACACACACACACACACACCAGCTGATTGTGTGTGTGTGTTTTCAGACTGGGGGATTAGACCCATCTTCATGCAGCAGCGCATAGGAAAGTACATTCTGTTCATACATGGAGCAAGTCATTCTAGGAAATGCCACCCATATTATGCTGGTTCTTAAATGGAGGAGCTTGTCTTATTAAACACACACAAACACAGGCACATACCCCTCTATATCCAAAAATTTACAAAATCTGCTCCACGCGTCTGGGGTTAAGGGTTCATTGGCTCCTGCTAGAATACTTCCTCAGAAATGCTGGAGCCATTTGCACCTAACAGTGGGCTGGGTCACTAGTTTCTCTCAAAAGAGAAACATCACTTTTCTGCAATGTTCTCAGCAGTATCGTGAGTGGACCAGGTGGTTGGGAAGGGCTCTCCGCCCATGTGTGGCAGATAGGGGCATTTACTCACGAATTCAGGAAAGAGCAGCATGGTTAGAACAGCAGCCTGGAGTCCTCCCTAACCAAGTGCCATCTCTATATGAGCAGATGGGCCTTTGCAGCCCCATATTGAGAAAAATCAGCTGGCTGCTAATGGCTCAAGAGGCTGCCTGCAACCCTCCACATACAGGCAATTAAAAGATACGTAGGAAGCTGCCTTATATGGAGTCAGGGGATTAGTCCATTTAGTACGCCAGGGTTGGGGAACTTGCAGACCTTGGCTGGAGCCCACTCCAGTGACTGTTGGGCATGGTGGGTGGGGCTTGTGTGATCTGGAGTTCAACACATCTTGAGAGCCACAGAATCATTGCCACTACTCTAAGCTGACTGACAGTAGCTCTGCAGAGGGGTCTTTATCCAGCCCCCTCTGGATTTATGAGGAATTGAAACTGGAACCCTCCATGTGCAAAGTGTGTGTCTACCATTGAGCTACAGCCATTTCCTGCACCCATGGGTCTACTCAGAAACCCCAAACATGGGGTGCTTACACATTAGCTAACAGCTTGAGAGAACAGAATGGTTTTCACCAACACACATACCAAGATGTTTAAGCAAGCACCAGACAAATGCATCTGTGCTATCCCATTCCCACAGCTTGGGGAAAAGGGAGCGGAAAGCAAGCAATATAATAACAAATAATGAAGATTTCTCGTATAAAATCTCCTACTCCCCCCTCCAAAAAGCTCTCCTGGTCTAAGTCAGTACAAATCTAAACATAGCCATTGCTCTCAGAAGTAGGATTGTCTTCCTAAAATTCACTCTCCTGCCATATAAACCAGCAGCCCCTTGTCCCTTTGTCTACATGGCAAGAGGGAACAATGACTCTCTTATCTTCTTTGCTGTGGCTTTAAAAATATTTCAAGACAGCAATCAAATCTCCACCTTCCCCATCTTTTCCCAAGCCTAGAGACACAACCAGCTCCTTTCAGCATCACTTCCCAAGTCTCCACGAGTATGAATCTGACATTTTTGTCAGATCACAGAAGGCCCTTCCTTCACTTAAAAGATGTCACATTTAATAGTGACAACCATAAATAATACATTACAACACCTAATAAAAAGCCTGAGAAACCAGGAGGGAGGCAATGCTCAAAAGATAAATGCAAGAGGGCAATACAATCAAAGTCTTTGAAAATATAATTGATAGATTGTGAAGCACTAGCTGTGAATTGACTCCACACACACACACACACACACACACACACAAGCTCCTGTAACATCATCTTCAGGAACAGTTTAATGAAGACTGGAGAAGAGCCCTTCAGTTTGAATGTAACAGGTCTGATCCTAATGTGGTTTTTTTCTCCATTAAAAAATAGCCAGTGGAGGAAGACCCTTCCCTTTTAAAAGGCAGGCTAAAGTTGCTCTCTCCTCCAAGGCAGATACTTCATAGAATCATAGAACTGTAGAGTTGAAAGGGACCGTGAAACCCCCTGCAATGCAGGAATCACAACTGAAGCATCCCTGACAGATGGCCACCCAACTTCTGCTTAAAAACCTCCATTGAGCAGGGCTAGCCCACCCATGAGGCAAGGTGGCCACCTGGGGTGGCAGAATCTGCAGGGCAACAGGAACGCATTGCTCACTGCTGCTGCAGCAGTGGCAGCAGCGATATCTGCAGCAATGCTCCTTGAAGGCCAGATCTGCCTCCTCCTCAGTAGCTCCCCACCATGCTGCCTCTGCAGTGGCCTCTCAGAAAACAGCTGGCAAGGCTGGTCTTCTCCTCCCACCCCTAGGGAGGAAATGGATGGGGCCACCCCTCTGAGATCTTCTGAGTTCTGCGCCCACCTGGCATGATTCAGAGTAGGCCCCTTCCCGTGACA
This sequence comes from Podarcis tiliguerta, assembly GCF_965153285.1. Classification (NCBI taxonomy): domain Eukaryota; kingdom Metazoa; phylum Chordata; class Lepidosauria; order Squamata; family Lacertidae; genus Podarcis; species Podarcis tiliguerta. The sequence goes on from NC_139550.1 coordinate 37,688,829, forward strand.
GCCTTCGACTCTCACTTCACCCATCAAGTAGGGTTCCTGGTGATTCAAGGGGCACAGGATCCCTCACTCTGCCTTAGTCCATCTTTTTCTATTATTCTACTATTCTAATAATAGTGGCAAGAAATTGGAAGAATGAAATCTTACCAAGGATTACAGATTGGCAAATCCTTTTGATAGAATACTTGCAACTAGCAAAATTAACTGGAAAAATTAGAGGAATGTCAAACCAGAAGGTATTTAGGGAATGGAAAGTATTTAAAGAATACTTAAAAATGTACTCTACGAACGATAAGATACTTGCAGAAATAGAGTGATACTGGTAACCAAGAATTACTTGAAATACAATAGTGAATTATATGTCTATATACAAAACAAAGTAATATGAATCTGTGCAAAGAATACAGATATTATAAGTGGTATAATGAGAATTATTGGAAGTTATATATTTTAATTTGTCATGTAAGTGTAATATATTGTATTTGTTTATGTTTGTTTTTCTATCTTTTCTTATTTCATTGTTTTTATTCATTTGTATTATTTTCTGTATTATATGTTATGTCATGTATGTTATGTATCTCGTGTATATTTGTCTATATGAAAATTAATAAAGATTTCCTAATTATTTTTTTAAAAAATCCATCTTTTTCTTTGTAGTAACCAAGCTGCAATAAATCTCTTTGATATCGTTCCTCACCTTTTGGTCTTGTTATTGCTCACTGATCCAGCAAAAGAACCACTCTTCTTAGCAATGCAATCCTTTGGTCCGAAATGCCACTTACCTACGCCACTAGTTTCAACCTCTGTCTCCCAGATGGTCTGATCCTCCCCAGTGCGGTGCGCTTTCACAAGCCGGACCCGATACTGCTTGCCTGGCTGCAAGTCTGGGATGCTGAAGGATCCCTGGCTAGAGCTGGCATCCCCTACGGTTCGCCACGATTCCTTATCTGCTTAGAAAACAGGAAGAGACAGGGGGAAACCAGGCTGTGCATTCAGTCCCCTGGGCAGCCACACCCTCTCACCTGAATCTGGGTTAGAAGAAGTCAGCGTGAGCAAACCTGACCTTTTCAGCCTTTCATTTCCCCAAGCTTAAGTTCAGTTCTCCATGTTTCCACATAATTGCTGGTTTTATTTTTTTAAATGCTTGTAAGATTCACCAGTGGTTTAGTGTGAACATTTTATAAGCAATATTGCTGAATATACACATTTTTTACAAAGCATGTTTTCCCTAATATTAACACTTTCCCTAATGGAATGCATTTTTGTAGGTTATTTTCACTAATATATGCATTGCAGGCACCTCGATAATAAGCCTCTTATCATAAACCTCTTATACACATTACTTCCTGCCAACCTAGCAGTTCGAAAGCACATCAAAGTGCAAGTAGATAAATAGGTGGCGGGAAGGTAAACGGTGTTTCCGTGTGCTGCTCTGGTTCACCAGAAGTGGCTGAGTCATGCTGGCCACATGACCCGGAAGCTGTACGCCGGCTCCCTCGGCCAGTAAAGTGATATGAGCACCGCAACCCCAGAGTTGTTCACAACTGAACCCAACAGTCAGGGATCCCTGCACCTTTACACATTACTTGGCTGGAGTACTTCCTTGCAATTTTCAGTGAATGTGAATTTCAAAGGGTGGTTGCGTTTTGGCTTGTGCAGTGTTTTTTGGACAGTGTGAATTCAGTAGAGTTTCCTTTAAATGCAAACTTAATTGTACTTCTCCCCCATCTCTAGCTAGAACAGGCATGGCCAAACTCGGCCCTCCAGATGTTTTGGGACTACAACTCCCATCATCCGTAGCTGACAGGACCAGTGGTCAGGGATGATAGGAGTTGTAGTCCCAAAAACATCTGGAGGGCTGAGTTTGCCTATGCCTGAGCTACAAACTGGCCTGCTGATGCTGCCCAGCAGACACCAAGAGCACAGGCTGATTTGTATATTGCCTTTCCTCTCCTTAAAAAGTGTATTTAACTATGTTATTTCAGAATTTAAGGACCAACCTCTACTCTCCAAGTTGTTGACTAAGAAACTGTCAGTATTGTTACTAAATGCCATCAATATTGTTCTGTTCTCAGATGCTCAGACGGGCTCATGACATCTGTTGCTGGCTTTGGAGGATTTTTGTGAGAAGAATTTGTTCATGCCAAGAGCAAAATTATTGGGAAATATCCATCATCACACTAGCAGAAGAGGAATGGAGGATAGTCTTCTGCTCCATCCCATCCCTGCCTGCAGAAAGGGCATTGTGTGTCAGAGCATCAATTAATTAGCTCCCACTCACCCAAGCAGATTTCTCTTCAAAATCCTCCTTTGCAAATATTGCTGTTTATCAATACAGTACTCGGTAATGCGAATATTTCACTTCAGTGTATAAATGTCTAACATTTATGCCATTTGCCTAACTTGATGAAGAAGGATGAATAGTATGTCCAAAATCTATTCACTAAACTATTCACCTTTTAGAGGTTGAACACTGAATTCTAATCATAAAGAATGCTGAGATGGGAAGATCTGTGCTGTGGTCCTCCAGATGTTGTTGTCTACAAACACCCTTCGTCCCTAACCCACTGGCCAAGCTGCCAGGAGCTCATGGGAGTTGGAGTCCAAAAACACATGGAAGGTCACCAAGGTTCTCCAGCCCTACCCTATGCTCTTTTTGTTTCAGTAGCAAAGAGAATCCACATTTTCCAAGTGTCCATGCCTGCCACTTTTTCCAGGTTCTAGCAACACAGTCCATTTTCTGTTGGCAGGGGAGATTAAAACCAGTGCACACTGCTAAATGTGCAGGATATTTATGGACTTGGTTGACCGATGGAGTCCTCTGGTGGCTATGAGAAAGCCTCTATACTTCCTTCTCAATTACCACATCTGTAAAATCACAGTAAGTAGCATCTCAGTTTCTCTGGTGGCCTGAAGACCATGAGAGAAGTTGCTGTGGTTTCCCCTCCCACCCACCACCCACCTCCTTATCCAAAGGGCCACAGCCCACCCTTGCTTGCTCTTACCAGTCTTGCTCATAAGATGGACTTTGATTTCCACATCTCGCTGGTTGGGTCGTGGGGTCCAGACGATGGTGGTGTAGTTCTTCCCTGTTTCACCCAAACTGATATTCATAAAGCTCAGGTTCACTGGGCATGGAGGCAGAAAGAAAAACAAGGTTGCAGAGGAATTTAGTAACATTTCAATGCCTTCCTTAAGAAGACAACAGAAAGTAATGCCTGATTAACTCCATGGAGCAGGGACGAGGAATCTATGGCTCTCTAGACATTGTTGGATGGCAGCTCCCAACACCCTTACTGGCTGGGGACCAGTGGGAGTTGAAGCCCAAGGACATCTGTAGGGCCACAGCCCCCCCCCAGCCTTGCTACAGAGCCCTCCATAGAGAAAAACAACATAATCAAGGCAGAAAAAGCATCTGGAAGTGATACCCTATGATCCCATGCATGGGTTGATCTTCTCTGCCCATCATCCTGAAATTCTGCATGAAAAAAACCACAGATAAATCTGGAACATGGCATAGATTTTTGTTTTCTGAGAATCATTGATTCTGAAGGGAGTGGGAAAGGTAACCAAGATAAAGTGTTGCTTTCCTTTCTTTCTGCTTCCAAGAGTGATAGATACTTCTGGCTGTGGAAGTCTGAAACTGGGGGTCCTCCAAGAACTAAGGTGGAGCCTTTTAAGCTCATATGGCAGAAAGGGGACCTGCCACCCTTACTGGAGCAGGTTGTGAGTCAGATGTGGAGAATGTGGCGGGCTGTTGCTTTTGCAGCAAGCACTCACTTGGTTGTGAGCAGGTTGCGGCACAAGTGATGGCACCAGCAGCCTCTATTGGCATTGCTGGTTCTCTAAACCACCATCCAGAACCCATGTTGCAATGCAGCCACATGAAATGAAAGTAGCACTTCTCCCTGCACCTCCAAAAGCACCGTTTAGCAAGGGCCCTCTCCCCTTAGGCAATCCCACTCCGTGGTAGAAAGCTTGTCACCCAGCAGAGATCTTGCTGCATGAGCCACCGCTGCTTGCTCTCGTGTTCCAAGCACTCCAGCCCCAATGATGACAGGCGATCAGAAATTTAGTTCTTTATTGGCAAAGACACTCTGTCTGTCAGCTGTTGCCCCCCTGCTGCTGCTGCTGCTTCCTCCTCCTCCTCCTCCCCCATTATTTCCCAACTTTTCCCTCATCTGCCTCTCAGCTGCAACCTCCCTCAAACCCCTGTTGTAAATCTAAGCTGTCTTCCTCTCTCTCCTCCCTGGAAGGGTCAGGCTAGGGAGGCGGTCTCCACCATTCCTCCTCTGCCCAGTCCCTGACAGCTCCTGCCTCACGAGTGACCCCATAAGTCACTGGTTCCTTCCCCTGGATCATCCTCCTACCCCACTGGTCTTTTGCCCACCCCTCAGATGCCTGCCCATTCTTAACATCGTGGAACCATTGCTCTTCCCTTGGAATCCACAGATCTCTGGATCCAAACCATTTTGCCCAGTCTTCTGCCTTGCTCCCTGTCTCCCCTCTCTTACTGACCACTGCTACTAAGCCAGTGGTAAATTCTGAACTGCAGGAACTTGTCATAACAGCCCCCATAACTGAACCACCAAGGTGAGTCCAAAATGCACATTGCTGTGCTGATGCATCACACACACACACACACCGCACAAGAGCAGCACCAGATAGCACAATACCCCTTTTTTAGGATGAACTGACCATCATAGAATTACTGAGCTGGCCTCATTCTTGGACTTCCTCTAGACTAATAGTACAAACAATAGTTCATCTTCAAAGCTTAGTCACCACCTCATTCACATGAATTGTCTCTGTCAAGGAAAGGTCTGCCAATTGTGGAGGAAGGCAGAGGCAATCTTCACACAACAGGAGAAGATCTCCTAGTTCCTCAGAGAAGAAATCAAGAAAGAAAGCCTGATCTTGAAGTATCACCTGACCAATTATGTTCTATTGGTGCAAGAAGGCTTCCTTGGTTGGCATGGAGGGTTCCTGCAGTTTGGTGGGAACATGCAGAGTGAGTCTTTGTCTGACATCCCTCAGGACACCAGTTCAAGACCCATGGAGGACTCAAGTCTTAAGACTTGTTGTTGATAGAGGCAGCCTTGTTGCAAAGCAATGCATTACCTCCAGGCAATGGATCATGGATGCCATGAAACAGATCATTCTGACTAGCAGAGTGCAACCTGCTAGATAATTCTCTATTGGAATGCTGAAGCAATGGAATAATATTTCCTATATTCATCAGTGAGAAGGCAATGTTACAACTTGGATCTTCTGCCTCAAGTACTCAGCTTATTCACACATGAACGAGGCTCATGCTTGCATGTTTACCCCCATGCGGACCCTTAATTTAGTTACTTCTTTCATGGGGGCAAACCATAGTTTACCACTATGTCAGAAACAGGAAACTATGGCTTGCACTTCCCCTTCCAAATTGAAATTGCAAATCAGCTTCAAATCATGGTTTATCATGCACAAACCAAAGCATGTTGGTTAGGATGAAATGACAAAGCACCCTGTTGCTGAAGAGGGAGAAACTAACTGATACAGGGCACACGAGGGGATGAGAGAGCATGCAGGACTTGTTCAAATAGTGCTTTATCACTTGATGTCACTTCTGAAACAAGCCATAATTATCTATTGGCCCTTGATCCTGCAAGTCCCTGATCTACATGTTGGGATCAACACAGGAATCACTCTCTTTGCATGTGGCGTATGGACATCAGGTATGCCTACTGGGGACACCTGAGTCCCCCACAAAAGCCTTTGTCTGGGAACCTTCGTCTAAAAGCTGTGCCAGGGACTTTGAACCTTATTACCAACAACATAAAAGAAGGTCAGTGAGAAACCTTGAGTATATTTAGCAAAACCTGGAGGACCAAAGGTTCCCCATCTCTGACCCAGAACATACAGCTGTATCCTATAATCTCTGAGTGTGAATACAATTTCTATTTGAATTTCAAGAGGGTTTTTTTTTTAAAAAAAGGAGCACACACACTATCACTAATCCAGCAAACAAATACATCAAGGATTATTCAAAAGTCCTCCTCACGACCTGTTCATATTCTTTTCAAAGGCACCTACTTTAACTTACAAAAAACAAAAACAGCAAACTATGGGTGGCCATGGGAGCAGTGCCCAAGGGCCAGGCTATGGCAGGGGGGTGGGGGTGGCCTTGCTCCAGTTTTGTGCTCCTCGTCCTAAGCAGGGAGTTTGTGCAACCTCCACAGGAAACATCTTCTCGTTCTCTCCCTGGGTTTGACAGGGATGGAGGAGCCTGTGTGGCCCTCTGGATGCTCTTGAACTCCAACTCCCATCAGCACCAGAAAACATAGCCAGTGATCCGTGATGACAGGAGTTGTTCAACAATATCTGGAGGGCCACAAGTTCTCCCTGGAGGGCGTATCCATAAGGCTTCACTTACCTGACTCGCGCATTGCATGCTCTTCCAGAACAAATGGCTCCCCTGGCCCCACACTGGTTTCTGCCCATAAGTACAACTTGTAGGGAGTATGGGGGGCAAGGTCAGTGAGGTTAAAGTCATTGTGTTCAGCACTGATGCTGTAGGAGGTGGATTCCAGCGCCGTCTGGTTGGCTGTCTGGTTGGCTAGAGCAAGAAGGCAGAGAGGGTTGGAGCATTAACAATTAGGGTTGTCACTATTGGCAGTATTACAAGTAACAGTAGCAGCAGTATGCTGAAAAACACAATCTATACCCCCACATCCAAAGTACAGTATGCTTTATTTTTACTAAGAATATTTTGGGGCTGTTTTTCTGGACAAATGCCCACCCAAATGCCTCTCAAGCCCCCTAGTATTCCACAGACCAACCTCACTGCAAGCGGTCAGAAAAACCCTTCCACGGACTCACCTTGCTGGAAGGCCAACTTGTATCTCAGCAATTTCCCATTGGGGAATTTGGGGGGCGTCCACTCCAGTTTCAGTGCCGTATCCGAGATGCAGTCCAAGTGGAAGGATGCTGGGGGACTGGGCACTGTGTGTGGAGGCAGAGAGAGAAAAGGAGAGTGAAGATAGTGAGAGGAAACATTTGGGAAGAAGTGGGCCACATGTGGTGAAAGGAAACACTCCAGAAGTTTCTTGGGGCTAAAAAGCTGGAAGTGAACAGGCCAGGCTCCAAGCACACCAAGAGACCAGACTGCTACCCCTGGATGTGGGAAGGCCAGGTTCACATCCCAGCTCAGGCTCAAAGTTCACTGGATTACCTTGAACAAGTTATTATATCTCACCACAACCTTTTACAGAGGATTAACAAGCTCCATCTTAGTTAAACAATGGGATAATGTTTCAGCTTCCTTTCTAAAGTATCATTAGCTTACCTCATACACAATTATATAAACAAGGTCTATCAACAACAACATGCTCTTGCAGATGCAATAAGGAAACTGCTTCCTTGAAACATATGTTTATACAGTGTTCAGTTTTGGAAAAGTTTTTTGGGGGAAAGTATTAGGATGAATAAATATCATTGTGCGGAAAGAGTTAAAAATTTCAGAAGATAACATCATCTTAAACTATAGTTTAACCCTAATATATGGGGCTTGACAATCAGTAAAAATAAATGGATTCTCTCTGCCTTTGAATCTGCAAAAACATTGATATTGATACATGGGAAGGACCAACGTCCGGCCCTCTTCAGTCAGTGGATAGATGAGATGACAACTCTTGCAACTCATGAACAGATTGCTTTCAGACGAATATTATGCATGGGGAAATTTAATGATATTTGGAAAGTATTTGTCAAAACCGTAGTGACACATGAATACAGTAACTTAAGGGAAACAATTAGTTTATGCAGCTACACATATACAATATAGTTCTGTAACCTTAATTATATTTTATGGTTATTTTGTGATTGCAGTTTTCCTCAGTTTTTAAAAATGTTGCAATGTATCCTTCTTCTTTTTCCCTTTAAACAACAACAACCTACTACAGAGGACTGTTGTAGGATAAAATGAGGTTACCCAATGTGTTACGCTGAGGTTTGCTGGAATTGTTGTTGTTGTTATTGCTGTTATAATTTCTGTATGCTTTGCTACTTGCATCTAACAAAACAAGGACAGAGAATGCGGTGGGGGGGCTCAGCCCCTAGAGATAAGAGGAGCATAAGGTTAGGGACAGGTTAGCCATATGCGTTGAGGGGAGATAAAATGTGGACGGTTTGAGGGTGATGGGCTTAGGGCACTTACCTCCCTCCGGGGTGTTGAACTCCAGGGCCTCATTGCGGGGTCCCTCGGCCTGCCCATTCAGCACACTCATCTGAAGTCGGTACCGGCTCCAGGGCCTGAAGCCCCCCAGGGTGACTTGAGACACATCCCCTTCAATCTCCAGGTCCCCATGGGGGTGGGGGTGAAGGTAGACCTGGCGATGGCTGTGCTCTGCCATGGTCCCAAAGTTTGAATAATAAATCTGGGGAAGGGGGAGAGAGAGGAACAGAGATTTTACCCCCAGATCTGTTAGCCACACATGCACTCACAGTTGTTTGGTTCTGGCACCCTTTGTGCAAAGTGCCTCTTGCCATGTGCAGACTGCCTCCCTGCTCCAAGAAGAAGGTTTTTCTAAAAAAAACCTGATGGGAATGTACCTTTGATCATGTAAAGAGTGATTTTGCCCTTTTAATGGTACATAGATTAAAATTATTATTATTATTATTATTATTATTCCCCACCTTTTCTCCTGACAGGGTCTCAAGGCAGCTTATAGATAAAATAAGAACAGTTTAATCTATAGGGGCCCAGAATGTTTCTGAGCACATCTTCACTCTTTCTCAAAGGTCCTTTTAAAAAAAAGCAAGGAAGCAACATTTTATCCTGTCGTTCAGTGCAGTCAATATGGCAGCTGGGCAGAAGGATGAAATTCTGGCTGGGACAGTAAAATTATTGTGAGCTGTTTTGCATTGTACTGAAATCCTTTAAGCCAGTCGGGTGTGTGTACACTCAACAATTTTTTTAAAAAAACACACACACAATAATTCTGCAGCAAAGTACTGTATTCCAAATTCTGCACCACAATTTGCTTCCATAAATTTCTCTTATTTTGCTCTGATTTAGTCTGCAACGGCTTACTATTTTGAATAATTTAGGCTGCAATCCTATACCACCTGACTGGGAACCAGGTCTTATTGATCTCAGTGGGACTTCTTTTATGGTAGATATGTCCAGGACTGTGCTGTGCTATTATTTTGGTTTTGCTATTGAGAGAGCAGCAGTGTAATGGGTCCAGGGAAATTTATTTGAAGAGTGGGATGTAAGTTCTGAAAACAAACAAGTAAAAATGAACAGACTTCTGCAGATGCTGCCCCCTCCCTGCTACGGAGGGGAGGTTTTGCCCTTACCTTAAATCCCCTGAGGTGGCCGAAAATTTTCTGTCTGTGAAGCAGGGTCCAGGAAATCTTGATGGTTGTGCTGTTGATCACCATAATTCCCATATTCTCAGGGACGGCTTCGGGTACTGTAAGGAGAGCAATTAATCCCATTCAGATGTGGCCAGGCAAGAAGAGAGGACCTGAGAGCTTGAGCAGGCCCAAAACCTTTCTCTGCCTGAGACCAAGCTGGCTGGACTGGCAGATGACTCTTACATCAAGGCTGGCACAGGGACAGTGCCCTTGGCTGCGCCTGAAGGGTGTCGACTAGGCTGAAGAGGCTGCCTTGTGGCAGACACCTCACCAACTGCAGCAGTGGCCCACCTGTGGCCCAAAGGTCTCAGAAGGCACCCAAAAAAATCACATTAAGGGCTCATCCACACTTCTGTTTGTCCCATGATTTCTAGTCAAGGGTGCAAGAGAGAGGGGGTTGTTTCTCCCCCGCTTTCCCTGGGGAAACCCACTGTTTACCACTGAACCGTAACAAACAGCGATCTGCAGAGAACCCAATTGATGTTTGTCCCGATTCAGCAGTAAACAGCAGGTTTTCCCAGGGAAAGAAGTGGGAGAAAAGATAAATCTCTCAAACCCATGCCTACACACACACACACACACACACACACTTTTTCTTGTGACCCCAAGGTCCCTCAAATTTGTAATTAAAAATAATAATTTAATTTTTTATAAAATTACTGACTGTTCTCAAAGGTGGCCTGTTATGAATTTATGATGTCAAAAGGGGTTTTTGTCCCTCATCCAACCCATGCATCCTTTTCTCCCCCCCTTTTTTTTCCATGCCCACTTTTACATTTACACTGGACAATTGACCATAGGTCAGTTCAGTTCTTGGCCCCCAAAAGGTGAGCCACCCCACCCCTGATCTAATGGCAGGGCCAGGCCTGATACTTGGGTGTGGACCTAATTGTTCTGGAAAGCAATATGACAAGTGAGGAGGTGCTTTTTTTTTAAGGCCTCAAAAATGTGCCAGCATTTTAGTGCAAATTTCTCCTAATACATATATCTCGCTATGCAATTTTGTCTAATATACAAAGGTTTGCAAGTGATTATGCCTAATACAATGCATGTTCTTTTCACTAATATATGATGTTTTATGCACACTTCCTCCTTGGAGAACTGTAGCACAAAATACGGAGACATGAAGAATGCAAATGACAGCTGCCTTTCAATTTGCATATTGCATATTGTTTCAGAAAGTATGCTGCTGCTACCATGATATCTGCTGCTGCCACCGCTGCCCACATGTCTCACTGTGCCATCACTGTGTGCCTTGCCATGTCTGCCACGACCGAAGAAGTAGCACTTCCATTCATGCCAATTTCACACAAGACCCAAAATGGGCAGGATCTCACCCACAATCGTATTGATTTCAATACGTCTGCTCAGAGTAGAGCTTGGTTGGCGACAACACTGAATTAGGTAGGTTCACATTAAAATCTGAACGGAAGTGAGCTTCTCCCCCAAACCTAGAAACAGCAGAGCCACACTTTTTCTGATCCTTGTAAGACACCCATGATGAAATAGGCCTTTTTGAAAAGGTGTTCTGTTGGCTTTAACCTGGCTTTGTTTGAGGTGTTCCTACCTGAGGTGGCCTCGATGGGTAAAAATCCAAACGGACACGCTTGTCACTACATCTCCCCTTCCACAGTAGCAGCTCCCCCACTCCCTACTCACCTCCCTCCCCAGAGTAGCCAAGAGTGGTGTGCGGTTCAGGTCCTTTGCCAAAGCCATTCTGCGCCTGCACTTTAATCTCGTAGGGCGAGAAGACAGGGGTGTCCGTCACCACCACAGGGGGGCGCTCCACCTCCACCGTGTTCCATTGCTCGTGGTTCCTTGGTCGCCACTGCACAAGGTATTTCAGCATTGGGGCGTTCCACTCCCTGCGAGGCAAGGGCTGAAAGGGAAGGGGTGAGGGTGGGGTCAGAGGAGGTAAAGGAATGGGGAACAGCACTGCTAAGCATCAGGGCACCTGCGCTGGATCAGGCCAGAGGCCCGTCTACTCCAAAAGCAACCAGCCAGGTGTCTCTTAGTGCTCAGAAGCAGAGCAATAAATGCATGGAGCTTCCCTTGCGGCTTCTCCCAGCTCTTTTTGCCTCTGTTCCTGCAGCTGCCACGTTAAACCATCACGGCTAAACTCTTTGGCTAAGACGTATCCCGTGTGAGATTGTGTGATCCTTGGAGGAGGGATCGGAGGGAAGCCACCTAACCTTACGGGCTGTTTTCATTTCATTTAATTATTTAATAAAATTTATACATTGTTTGATTGTAAAAAAGAACTTCAAATAGTCTACAAAAAAGACAAAACAATAAAATGGAGGGAAATTCACAACCATACTTTAAAACATACAAAACAAAATTAAAATACTAAAACAGACTAAAATCACCTCATCTGATGATACTGAGTTCTGTGCTAGTTATGGTTAAGTGATGAAGTACTTTTCTTTCCTTTAATTTGGCAACCCTGGTGTTGGGAGAAAATGGAAAAGCAGGCTCCCTTTCACTCTGGACTTATCCACCCTTAGCTGTAACCCCCTTCCGCCCAGGCGAAGGTCAAACACTCTGTGTCCAAGTGCTTTCCCAGGAAAACCCACTCTTTAAAGCTGAATCACAACAAATGACAATTCGGGTTTTCTGTGGATTGCCTTTTGCTCCAATTCAGTTTAAAGAGCGGGTTTTTGCAGGGAAAGCTTCAGTGACCTACTCAAGAAGCACCCAATGAGATTTGAATTCAGATTGCCTTGGCCTAGGTCTGCCTTTTTAGCTGCTGTCTCCCCTTCAGCCCTGAGGCCCTGAGGCCACAGCACGAGAGGCCCCAGTCCTGCAGTGGGGATGCTTGAAAAATATAAGGGAATTCCTTGTAGGCCTGCCAGGACAGCAGCTGGAGAACCAGTGGTTTACTTTCAAATGCACAGAACAAGGAGCTCCTGTCCATGCCCACCCCAGACCTTTTCTCCACCTTCTTCCTCCGTTTGCAATAGTAAACGCTTGCTCTGCACATACGAGAGAGAAGCCAGCAGAAGGATCACAGGAGGAGCTGAGTTAAATGGATGTCTGGGTATGGGCTTGGCTGCCGCACCCGGAAAAGAAGGGAAACTGTTGCATCCTCTTCCCACGCCCGCCCACCCCTCCTGGTCAAAGGGATGCATGAGCATTGAGGTCAGGAGAAAGGGCTTGACCAGCAGCCCAGACACTGGAAGCCTATCTTTCTAACTCCTGATGTGTGGTCTTAGCTCCAAAAGTCGGACACTGCCCCAGAGAAACATTGCGTCAGAAGTGCCACACTTTTCCAAGGGTCCAGCAGGGGGAGGCCGTGGCTTAGAAGACCAAGGGGGCCCCACCTGAGGAAAGGCTCTGTCTTCCCCACTCCATGCTAGGCTCCAGGGTCAGATTTACATATAAGCTAAACAGGCTATAGCTTAGGGTCCCACAAAAAAATAATGGAAAAAACTGGATGTACATTTCCAAAATATAAGATAAAAAACAAATAAAATAAAACCTACATACAGCAACAGTGGCAAATGGCTTTGGATACCTATTAGGTCCATAAATTACCACAGCATATATTCAACACAAAAAACAGCGACAATTTGTTGTTGAAAAAGGACAGCTGGACATATAAAGGGCCCCATGACCTTCAGGAGCTTAGGGCCTCATCAAACCTAAACCCAGCCCTGCTAGGCTCTCAACAATTATGGGGCCTGACACCTTTCTTCACTGACCTTTGGCTCTTGCGACTTTAATCACTGCCTAAAGCAGAAACTGAAAGGGCAATGCTTTGTTCCTCCAAGACTTCCCGCACAAGGAGGCAAACCTCGCAAGGTGCAGAAGGAAACAATATGGTTTGTTTTCAAGAGCACTCCATTTTTGCTGTTGTTATGCCTTAGTGGGTGTCAAGTGTAAGAACTCTTCATTGGAAACAATATGAACTTTTTGCCTCCTGAATAACAGATTTCCTTGGGCCGGATTCAAGAATGTGGTTCCTTTAGCACTAGCACAGCGGGGCCTTCCCTGCTCTCCTCCCCATGTGCCCCCACTTCCCCAGTTCCACTCTGGAGGGTCAGGAGAACCCACAGAAGGAAGGAACACGGAGACTGTTTTCCTGCGCAGGTCGAAATGCTTGTGCTGATGGAACAATCTCTGCAGCGCAACACTGAATTCCACCCTTTGTCTTTCTGTGCGATAAAATGGGCTTTATGTACCCAGTTCTACCCTGTGCGAAAAATCCCACACAGGCTGAAATTTAAGCTACTAGATGCCAATGAGTAGAACTCCCCATCACTTCTTTTTACTCAGTGCTACTCCCTCACTACTAACAAGAGACTGGTTCACTTGCTATCACCTGCTGAGCAAAGCAAAGGAGAACTTTCCAGTTAAATGCTTCTGTTCACAAAACTTCTTACGAGGCTATGGAGCTTTCAACGCTTCTGGGCTTCTTTCCCAGTTTTACCCTGGGTTAAAGATCTCACTCTGGGAAGTCCCTCTAAGCTGAAACAAATACAACAGAGTTGGCTTTTTTCTTTACCCACTACAAAATAAGGCAATGTCTCGTTTGAGATGCAAAAAGTAATTTACTGCCCTGCATAAAGCATTCTTACACCTGAAACATGGAACAGCAGAAAACTCGAATGCTTTGGAAAATAAACCATACAAAGCCCTTTAGCAGCTTGCGACCTTCTTTGTTCCTGTTGGGGTCTGGAACAGCTGCTGTCCTTCCTTTTTCATCTCCCCACTTCACCACTTAAAATTTCTATGCTAGGAAATGCTTCACCTGTAAATTTCAATTTACTGTGCCTTTTAGGCTGCTGTTGAAGCAGGGCAACACAAAACTGAGGCTATGTAAAAATTAGTCACTTAAAACACTGCAAGGTTGTTATCCGGCCCACCCCCGATCCCTGCTGAGTTTCAAGCTCATTTCTTATGCTTCTGTACACACCAAGTTGGGGGTGGGAATATTTTCACCCCATGCCCATTACCGGATTTGCTTCCCCACGCTGAACTCCAACCACTGGAGTTCTCAGCTGTGCATGTGCTGTGCATGTGCTGTGCATGTGCTGTCATCTGCACATGCACAACAGCTGTCTCCAGCGTGCACACCTCAACTTAAACACTCCTTTCATTTTCTAATTGAATGGAACCTGGTTTGAGGGAATGTGAATTCAATAGTATTCCTCAAAAAGCTGCAGAATACAATGGAGTGTGGCTAATGTCAGGGGTACTTCGCTTCAAACAACAGTGGGGGGCACACTGGAGCTGGAGTAAATACTGATGTGAACACGGCCTGAATGGAAAGTAAATTCCTGTTCTTTTATAGGGACATTTGCCAGGTACCATCCTCGTTGTCTTTTCATAGCCAAGTGAAGCCCAGGCTTTTTACTGCAACACGTTATACTGCTGGAAATGGCTCAGAAACTTTGGCTGGTGCAGAATTTGGTGTCCAGGTTGCTCACTGGGGCAAGATGGTTTGAGCATATTACGCTGATCCTGGCCCAACTACCCATTGCTTTCTGGGCACAATTCAAAATGCTGGCTTTGACCAATAAAGCCTTAAATGGCTCAGGACTGCAATACCTCAAAGACCATATGAACCAACCAGACCCTGCAATCATCAGCTGAGGCCCTTCTTCACGTGCCTCTTCCATGAGAGGCCCAGAGGGTGGCAACATGAGAATGGATATTTTCTGTGGTGGCTTCCCATCTGTGGAAGGCTCTTCCTGAGAGGCTCATCTGGCATCCTCACTACACATCTTTAGGCACCAGGCAAACATGTTTCTCTAGAACCAGGCCTTTGGCTGATTGAAAATCCTATGGCCTTTTAAATGTGTTTGTGGAGGAGGAATTATTGGTCTGCTTTTGCTCTCCTTTTATTATGTATCTTATGTTCTCATTTTGTATTTTTATGTTGTGAATCATCCTGTGATTTTCAGATGAAGGGCAGTATATAAATTTAATAATAATAATAATAATAATAATAATAATAATAATAATAATAATAATAGAATTATAAAAATAAGAAGCTGCTTCCCACTCCTTCACTAGATGGGTAGTTGCCATAGTTTTCAGGTAGATGTGGGTGCAGGATGTCACCAACCTTTTGAGAGTCATACAGCAGGCAGAAGCTCAACAGATGCTGCTTCTCCCTCTAGATGCTGGTGTGAACAGGTGTGTGAATTTGAACTTATTTCTATGGTTCATCTCATATCATAAGTATAAATATTGACATAACTTGTATATGATATGAGCTTCTCCATCATGAACTTAGCTTGACCGTGGTACAAACCTGATACCAGCCATCATACCTGTATCCAGAGGTGGGTGCATGTGGCAAACTGTGGGGTTGGAGTCCTGGACTGCACCCACTTCAGACTACAGGGATGATGACACACATGCATTTTTCTGTTCTTTCCACTTAAAAAGAAGAGAGAGAGAGAAAAACTCTCCCTAGAACATCAGGGAGAAGTTTATGCTGAAAACGTTTCTAAACTTACATGCTTATTTGCTTCATGCAGCAATTTCTTTATTTAACTCGAGGGAGCATTCAGGCACATTAAGTTCCCCTAAAGAGGCTGAAGTGATACACCACAGGTTGCAACCTTGCCCTCTGATGGGGAGGGAATGCTAATCCATACCCTCTGGTGTCCCAAACAAAAGTCATCATCAGGAAGATAATTCCTCTTGACAGCAGCCACCATCCTGGGTTAAACAGGAAATGGGAGCCACATGGCAACCCTCCCTCAGGGCCAAGACTGAACTGCGAGGGGCAACCCATGCCAGGCCAGCTGTGGTTAACACAGAGTGTCCCCTCCACCGCCTGTATTGTGATAACATTTGTCTAGCTGAACTTGGTATTTGCCTCCCCGAACGGAAGCGTCTGGCACCAGCTCCCTCCTGGGAACGCAGCCCACAGCTCTCATCATTATGGCAAGCGCAAGCATTTGGGGACAATGCCGGCAGCAGACACAGTGCAGTGCGAACATGCCGCCCCTTTGCACGGGAATGCAAACAACACAGCAAACCCAAACAGAGCGAAGATAATAAAAGGCCCAAGTGGCGTGTGCGCGCTCTGTTGCCTCAATAGAAACACCCCACTCTGGCACCCTGTGTCAGCACACTCCACGTGGCACCTCAGCGAAGAGGCCACTCACTCTCACTCTCTCTCTCTCTCTTTCTCACACACTTGCTCTGCAGGGCTGGAATAGCGGACACAAAAGAGAGACACGAATGTAGGTCCTCCCTCATGTAATTTGGGCTGCAGAGGACACAGGAAGTGAGAAAGAAGAAGCAGCGCCGTTAGTCAAAATGTGTGCCAAGAAAGGAGAAGAGGGTGGCGGGAATCCCCCAGAAGCAAGAGGGTCATTGGCCCGTCTCACTCAGGGGAAGATTATTCCCAGAATCCTAAATATAGTGACTGAAAGTGAAATGAGTGTGAGCTGGACAGAGCCGGTTCAAATACCACCTCCATTTCAGTGCCCCTGACACCTATAATAAAGGGTTAAGAATGCTTGGCCTACTTTACAGGGTTGTTGTAAGGAATACTGAGATCATGTATGTGAAATGCTCTGAATGTTAAAAAAATATGTTTGTTTTGTATCGGCTGGGATAAATTTAATCGGGATGGCCTGTGGTTGATTCGTTATGTTAGATTGCTTTGGGATTGACTTTGTTTAAAAGGGCTTTTATATGTAGTATTTTGAAGCCCTGACTTTTTTGTTTGTACACTGAGTTTTGGGGAAAGTGGCATAAAGCTGCATGCAAACAAACAAACAAACAAACAAATCCTTGAGTGACTTTCGTTCAGACCTTAACGTCTGCCTGATTTCGTTCCACTGGTGGCTTCTGCTAGGGACACGCCATGTATTGTGTTAGGTCCGCCCCATGCTGTGAGCGGCTCTTTGTGTTCTGAATTGTTTAGCAGGCACATTGACAAATGCTGCAGCAGAGGTGCAAGAGCAAAGTGCTGAATATGTGATGTGAGGCATGGAGATAATAATACTGACCAACCTTACAAGGTTATTGTTAAGATTACAAGAAGACAATATGTGTGGCTCAGTTGGACCACACAAAGCAACACACATACAAAGCAACTGGCCTCCAGGAGCATATTGCTTGTGTGCCTTGCAGAAATACCCAAATTCACCTCAGAATTTAGGTTTAGACAAAATTCAACAGCAACTCTTGCATCTGCTCAACACATAGCTGTCAACGTTTCCCCCTTTTTAAGGGAAATTCCTATTCCAAATAGGATTCCTCGCAAGAAAAGGGAAAAGTTGACAGCTATGGCTCAACATGCTGCTGTCAGCCACTAACACTGTGGAGGAGGAGGAGGAGGAGGAGGAGGAGATCCAGCGATACCAAGACTAGGGCTGCAAGACTATTTATATTTTACCGTCCAGGTGATGATCATATTAGTAGTCTCGTTCCCCTTTCCTTTGACATCAGATGGATTCCGCTTAGGCGCTAGAAAGTAATGGATCACAGTTAGGTCTGCTTATATATCAGCTCAGATAAAGCACCCACCATGACTAAGAGGCAGGTAGTGGCATTTTCTTATGCCAAGCCACTTGCTCCCTCTCTTTCTCACGTTTGGGCTGTGAGTAGCCAAAACAGTATCACTCATGAGAGAGGAAACAGCAGGCTTGGGGGAAAATCCCAAGGTCTTCAGAAAAACAAAAAATATTTAGGAGACAGGAGACTTAACAGTGGAAAAACCTTAAAACAGTCCAATTAAGATCTGTGCATGCTCAATAGCTATGAAATTCTGCCTGTTGCAGGCCGGTGGGGAGGGGGGAGAGGAAAGCCTGGTGTGGGGAGGAGTGGAATAGTGGGGCTGGAGCCCTGAACAGAAGCACTCTGAGCTGTAACATTTTGTTGCAGGGCCCCATTTGTCTGTGTATCACAAGCACTGTTGATTCTTACAGGGCAGGGCTGGCTCAATAAACTTTGGCAACTGAGGCAAAACACAAAATGCCACCCCCCACTGCCACTGCCAGGGAAGAAGGACCAAATGAAGATCTACATCAGGAGCAAGGAATAATAATAATAATAATAATAATAATAATAATAATAATAATACTTTATTATTCATACCCCACCCATCTGGCTGGGCGGCTTCCAACAAAATATTAAAATACAGTAATGCATCAAACATTAAAAGCTTCCCTAAACAGGGCTGCCTTCAGGTGTCTTCTAAAAGTCCGGGGGCTGTTTTTCTCTTTGACATCACAGGGCGGGTGCCACTACTGAGAAGGCCCACTGAGGGAACCGCCAGAAGGCCCTTGGCGCTGGACCTCAGTGTCCGGGCAGAATGATGGGGGTGGAGATGCTCCTTCAGATATACTGGACCAAGGCTGTTTAGGCCTTTAAAGGTCTACATTGGAACAAGGGCGGGAGGAGAGTAGCAGCCCCTCCTATTCACCAAGAGGCCGCTGTAGAGGTGGCATGGGGGGCCCCCGCCAAGGAAGCAGCAGATTCAGCCTCCAAAGATCATGCAGTACCTGCTGCTGCCACCATGGCAGCAGTGGGCAATGCACTCCTTGGAGCCTGGATCTGCTATCCCTGTGGATCCTGCCGCTCGAGGCAATCGCCTCACCTTGCCTCATGGGTGGGCTGGCCCTGCTACAGGGAACGATGACACCTAAGCCCCAAACATGCTTCTCCTTGGCATTGTCAGCCTCCTTACCTGCAGGATTTGTGACATAGCTGACAGGGTGGGAATTTAGCGGACTGTCCCCATGATCATTTCTGGCCTTCACATAGAAGTTGTATTTCCTGAATGGAGAAAGGTGAAGCGTGGCCCACGGCTGGTTTCCTGGTACAGTGGTTAACTTTTCCATTTTTCCTTGCCCAAAGTTGCTTTCGTCACAAAATACAGTATACTCTGTGGGGAGAGTAAAGGCCATGTCAATAGTTAGACTAAGCCCCTCCCAGAAATAATCAAGGTCATCCCAGCCTTGGACTGGGAAGCCCCACCACAACCAACTGGGAAAGAGATGCATTCTCTGCACATGCTCAGAAGCGTTCATTTTCCTGCAGCCAGTCTAAACACACCAACGAAAATAACATTGGAGCAAATGTGTGACTTAAACAGAGCTTCCAGTTCCAAGTATATCTCAAATGAAGCACCGCATTGCTTCACACAGAATACAGCAGCAAACCCAGCAGGGAGTCAGAACCAGCCCCTTATGGCTTTCTGACAAGAATACCTGCAGGAGACAAGCACTTTCTAACAGTTGTTTGTCACACTTGAGATGTTTAGTTCTATACTTACAAAAATGAGCTGTGAGTCTAAAGCGCATACTAATGAGATTCTTTACAAACAGATCCAGGTACAAAAAGCACCTCGGTTTAAATGCCAAAATACATTGGTAGTGGCAGGGAAGTGCTATGATGCATTTACAGCCGTGGTCCTTAAGGCCCACCTGGCTTCAAGATGACCTCGTTTTCTACCCTGCCTTCTATTGCAAATAATAATTGGGCCTTCGCCACAGGGAAACCGCAGAGAGATGTCATTCTGCATCCACAGAGGATCGTGGCCAAAGATGCCTTTCAATTTGTAAAACAAGTTCAGGTTGCAGATAACTCTAGTATTTATCCTGTCTTTGTTTTAAATGCAGCTAGGTGTGGAGGACCTGTGGATAAACCACCGGGGAATATGGTTATTCTGCTGAGGTGATTTCAGGAGCTAATGAGAAAGGAAGAAATGGGGGCACAGGAGGAAGATAAAGTTTATGGGCAGGAATTGGGGGAGGGCAAAGTAAAACACTGAAAGGGGTATCAGGCTAGTTTTGCAAAACAAAGAGATAATAGTGTGTGCACATTTTGCATCATATCAGGTTCTACAGGTTTTTTAAAAAATGAAATCAGGAAATCTGAGGGTTATGATTTATTTGGTGGGGGGAATAGCTGCCCCCCCATGTTTCCCCATCCTGCCATTGCCCATGATATGACTGGATCCTGCCCTCCCACCCAAACACATATGACATGTGAGAGTTCTGAAGAAAAGCCAAGAATTCGGAGGCTTTGAGTGAGGATTCCAAACTGGTAACATGGCAATGCTGGCTCTAAGCAGCACGGTGCACTCAGCCCTGTTTCTTACCCTTGATAGGCCTGTTGTGATCATCTCCTGGTGTCCATGTCAGCTTCACCTGCCAGTCCTGCTGCTCCGACAGTTCCAGATTTGACACAGGGCCAGGACTGCCTGAAAGAGAGACCATCATGTGAGCCACGATGAGGGAGCGACCACAGGATGAAAGCCCCAAATCTTCTTTGTATCTCCTTTAGCAGTTTTCCCAGAGTTGACCCAAAACATTTTGGATCCTGAGATTAAAATTCCAAATGGCAGCTCTGTCTCTCCCCACCCCACCCCATGGTATAATTAATGTTGTTATTATTTCACTAACTGATAGGGCTATCTAGAAATGGAAGTAGTTTTAGTTAATAAATATTTGTCTTTTAAACATGTCTCTCTCTCCCATGCAGACATGTATCAATTTCCTCACAACCCAGACTCAAATAAAACTTGCTTCACAGATGCCTTCAGAGGCGTGTTGACAGATGTGTAATGTTTATGTACATCTCCCAGTCAGAAGAAGCATCACTTCTCTCTCTCTCTCTGTCCCTCCCTCCCCCCACCTTGAGTTCCCTTTTATAGTAACACCAGATTCACCTCAAAACATCAAAAACCAAAAATACGCACCCCAAATCTACCAGCTGCAGCCATTACCTCACTTACCATCACTTTGCTCTCTCAGTAAGTTTGGAGTCTAAAGAACCCAAGACAACCATTTTACAAGAGGTAAAAGAACCCACATCTGATTTCTCCTTTTTTGGTACTTGCCATATACCCAAAGCTTGGCACTTTTCTCCACAGAGTCAAGAGCTGTCCAAGCCCGGCAGGTGTATATTCCTTGGTCAGAATAGTCCAGGTCAGTGATGGTCAAGGATGTGTCATTGATGAAATACCTAGCAGGTGGATAAAATAAGGGTGCTTTGTGGTTTCCCTCAGTCCACAGGCCCCACACACAACCCTACCCTGCCCTGCCCTGCCCACACCACTCACTTGTCATTGTCAGCGGACTCCTTAACCAGCTGCCCTTTTCGGTGCCACTCAAGACCAGGGCCTGGGATGGTGTCATCGAACACCACTTTGCAGTGGAACATCACATGGCCACCCTTCTCCCCTTCTGTGTTTGTAGGCTCCACTTCAAACTGTGTGGCTCCTGGAACAGGGACAGAAGGTGGAGTCGTGTCCTCTCTCCCCACCACGTCTTGCTATGGTTGGAGGGATGAGATCTCCAGAAGCCTGCATGGCTTCTCTTTCCCTATCATTCCACAGTGTGACTTCAGCACCTCCCATTGCAGACAGGGCCAGGCAACAAATTCTCAGGCAATGCAACATGTTAAGAAGTTCTCCTGCACACACCTCACTGAAATGAACTGGGTGACCACTTTTGACCTGTTTCCCACACTTCTACCTTGAATGGCACCCCAAACCGAGTATTCCTAAAGCTGCTCTGATTTAAATTACCTTGGCGGTGGCCTGAATATGTTAATTTTAGGCAGACCTCAACATAGAAGACAAAAGTCAAATCTAAAATGTGAGCATGGAAAAAAAACAAGATTTGCTGCCACCCCAGAAGAGCTATCATTCTTACTGTGAGGTTACCAAGACAGGATCCTCTTTCCACTTCTCAGAAGAGGGCAGGAGACTCAGGAGAACCTGAATCACCTCCTAATTTCATTGGGTAAGCAAGAGCAGCATACAAAACTTCAGTATTATCTATAAAATCCATCTGAGGAGCTGGGTATACAGGAGGATGGAGATGTTCAACTAAGGGCCTTAGAGGCTGTGGCTGACAGCTCAGTGTGGGCAGAATGTAGTCCATGAGGTGCCCTCCATATGTTGCTGGCAGGGGCATCCCCTCCCATTTTGACACCTGAGGCAAAACAGGAAGGGTGCTGCTCCTGTCAAGTCTTTACTTATGAGGGTCGCACAGTGCAGCTTCCGGCAGCATCTCATAGAACTCTCACAAGAACTTGTCAGAAGCCACTGCCACTACTTCTCCTCACTATTCTGACGGTCACTGGGCTCCACCCTGCAGGATTCAGCTGCCCAAGGCAGTTGCCTCATTCTGCCTCATGGGCGGGCTGGGCCTGCTTGCTGGGCAATGTGAGCCGAAGCCACTGTGGTCTGTGGTCAGGATGGGGAGGATGGAAATTGTAGTCCAACATCTGACACCAAACTGTCTACCCCACAAAGTAAGATCTGATCCCTTCCCCTGAGGCCTTTCTCTCTGTTTACCTTTAGTGTGACTGCTCAGGCTGGAGAAGGCAGGAAAGTGGAAGATCTATTTTTCAATTTCATCATACCTCAATGACCAATGACTGCTATCTTCCCATCAAGCCTCATTATGCCTTATTATTATGCCTTACTATTTCCTATTCGACTTCTCTTCAGATTCATAACCCATCTGAGAGGTGTGGTGCATTCTGGGAAATCTGCTCCCACCTTTGACAAAAAGCTGGGCAACGATGGAGACATTGTTCTGATCATTCTCAGCAAAGCATGTGAAGTTCCCTGCATCCTCACGCTGGACTTTCTCAAGCTGCAGGGTTCCGTTTGTGAATAGAAAGCTCCGGTAATCTTCCATGATGGAGTACATGCCTTCTGTAAGCCTGGAAGTAAGAGCAAAAGGAGGCACATCAAGCACATGAAAGAGAAAATGCTCTGTTGTCAATATGGTTAGTGTTGCTGTCACTTAAAAACAAAAAAAATCCAGAGGGATTCCTATGATTTTAAGATCTACATCATAGGCAGAAGGTGTCCGTGTCTCGCAGGAGAGATTTCAGTGCATACTGGAACTTCAGTTTTGAGCAATTAAAGTTTGCTATGACAGATTGATGCTAATAATAAAGAACTTACAGCATATATTCACCGTCTCTACACAAATAAGGCATCCTTTTCCATTTACAAATAAAAGTTACTACACTTACTCAGTGGCACTCAACCCTAAGCTTTGGCACAGAGAAGATGAGATATATACAAATGGTGCCATAGCTGCTTAGGACAAAGTTACCAAGAAAATGGATTTGATGGATCCAAAGGATTCAAGTTACAAGAAAGGAAATTCCAACTAAACATCAGGAAGGGGAAGAGCTGTTCAACAGTGGAAAGGACTTCCTCAGAAGGTGGTGGACTCTCCTTCCCTGGAGGCTTTTAAGCAGAGGTTGGATGGCCATCTGCCATGGATGCTTTTGTTGAGATTCCTGCATTGCAGGGGGTTGGACTAGATGACCCTCAGGTCCCTTCCAACTCTATGATTCTATGAAATACATCAGCCATAGCAGAGAACTCACCAGTTCACAGTGGGCCGAGGTGCCCCAAAAGTCTCACAGTGCAGGGTGGCTGTCTGGTTCTCCACCACATTGTATACTAACCCATCCGGGGTCAGGATCTCTGCTGGCAGACCTGAATTAAATCAAGCAGAAAGATACGTTTGGGGCATGGCACCCTCTAAACAAACAACCAGTTCTGTCTCCTCAATGAAACTCATCTAGGATTTTGCAAGTATATTGGACCAGCCTCATAATCAGGGTTTTTTTAAGTGAGGGCCGGGGGGGGGAGGGTGTTGAGGACATGGGGTTTTTTTTACAATTAGTTTGTATTAAATATTTTATTGTGTCACAAAACAAACAAATAAACAGGGGAAAGTACAGATAGTGTCTCCACTTTCAATTCATAGAGTATTTTTCACATTTCGTTTACAGTCGTTTAAAAACATTTCGTTTACAGTCAGAGTTTATTGTTAAAGATATTGTGTGGTTGGGGTAAAAGAGAGAGGAGGGAGATAGAGACAGATCTTTTGCTCTATTGCATAGTGTTTGTGCGGTGTTTTTGTGTCAGCATCACATGGGCTGGACCTTTATTTATATATTTTTGTTGGCATTGCAAGAGCTTAGAGAGTGCAGAGCTTGCTTGGTTGCTGTGTGGTTGGTTTGTATGTGTGAACAGGGGCAGGGGGGTTGGGGTTGGGTCAAGTTAGCCATACAAAAATTTATGGGAAGCCGCCCTTTGAGAAAAGTTAACCAACAAGCTTAAACTAGCACAGGGAGGGTTGCTATATTTTGAAGAGCAAAAAAGAGGACACATTTGCCGACTTCTACTTTAAAAAAATAGGATGTGTCCATGAAAAAGAGGATGTGGCCTGGAAAAAGAGGACATATGGCAACCCTAACTGGTCACCTTCACCCCGGTGTTGCTCCCCTTCATCACATTTGCAGCACAACAAAACAATGACCTATTCCCCTCCCACAGGATACAAACTGGGGAAATTGTAAGTCAAACAGCAAAAAAAACCCAACAACAATTAAACACATTTAGTCATTTAGCATATTAGATCTTTTTGGTAAAGGCTTTTAATGTGTATGTGTATGTGTGTGTGTGTGTGTGTGTGTGTGTGTGTTTTGTATACGTATGTGTGTGTGTACACACACACACACACACACACACACACACACACTTTTTTGTTATATTACTGTTTGGCCGGATGCTAGCCAAGGCTTAACACTCGTTGACCAGAATGTCCGGAGGTAGGAATAAGTGTACTTCTCTTACGGACAAATGGGGTCAAGTAAGCCTTCATGTTTTCCTTATATCTCCATAAGTAAAAGGCTTTGACTAGGCTCAGGAGCTAGAGGCCCCTGAATCTAATTCCCTCTTCCTGGAGAAACCTCTCTTGGCCTTCCCTCCCCAAGAGGCAAGCAAGATGTGAAGCAGTGACATCTGTGGCAACAAAATGCATAGTGGGCTGGGGCTGATGTGCTAGCTAACCCAACACACATCACTAAATGACCCTCCAGGAAAAAGTAGCTACTAGAGACTTTAAAGGTAAAGGTAAAGGGACCCCTGACCATTAGGTCCAGTCGTGGCCGACTCTGGGGTTGCGGCGCTCATCTCGCTTTATTGGCCGAGGGAGCCAGCGTATAGCTTCCGGGTCATGTGGCCAGCATGACTAAGCCACTTCTGGCGAACCAGAGCAGCGCACGGAAACGCTGTTTATCTTCCCGCCGGAGCGGTACCTATTTATCTACTTGCACTTTGATGTGCTTTCGAACTGCTAGGTTGGCAGGAGCAGGGACCGAGAAACGGGAGCTCACCCCGTTGTGGGGATTCAAACCGCCGACCTTCTGATCGGCAAGTCCTAGGCTCTGTGGTTTAACCCACAGCACCACCTGTGACTACAGACTTTACCTTCTTTTTTTAAAAAAACAACAACCCTGCAAACTGAAATTCAGAGGAGCCTGGAACACCTTCAAGGATTATTTGCAATGTGAGAATGGTGACACTGTTGTGTGTGTGCTCTCTGTTGGCTCCCCCCACCTTGCCGCCCTTTGGAACTGGTCTAGCCCCACACTCATCCAAGAGGAGCAGATAAACTCACGGACGATGAGGATGTACGCATTGGCCAGGAGACTGCCATGCTTATTATGGGCTTCACACTGGATCACAGCTGTGTCATTGGGCTGCACTTGGTTGAGGATCAAAGCTCCTGGCACCACCTTCCTTCTCGGGTCTGGCATCACCTCTGAAACCCAGCAAAAGAGTTTAGGCCCACGAGAGGAAGCATGGCAGCGTGGCATCCCTTTCCCTCACCCACATTCCACACCTGCCCATTCACTCACCTTCTAGCGGGATCCCATTTATCCTCCACGACACCTCTGGTTTGGGTTGCCCATCAACATCGCAGTTCAAGCGCACATTTTCTCCTGGTGCAAAGATCTCGCTCTCGGGCTCTTTTATCCAGTATGGAGCAGCTGGGAAAAGAAGGCAGAGTGAAAGGGGTGCCTCCCCACCCACAAGGCCCATCTGCTCCTGCTTGGTAAGGGGTTGGACTCAATGGCCCTTGTGGTCTCTTCCAACTCTATGATTCTATGATTCTATGCAGCCTCACTGCTAACTCCACAGACTCTAATCTCACCCTCCAGTTCCTACATATCAACTTCTGAAAACTGAAAAGAAATTCAGGATTCCCCCTTGAAGCTCTCTCACCCCACCCCAATTACTGGAGCCACAACGAATGGAAAGCCAAAGTTCCAGCTATTGTCATGCCTTCTTAGGGTTCCTGCTTAGGGTGGCTATTGCAAAGAGCAATATATTTGTGTAATATATTTACTGTCAGGTTTAGCACGTCTCTCACACAAGACGTGGAATGCTGGCAGTTTTACTAGTTGAGGTTTATTAGCAATAACAGGCTTTCAGCAATCCGACCTTCCCAGAACTCATTCCTTACTTCAGGTAGGTAGCCATGTTGGTCTGACACAGTTGAAATATATATAAAAAATAAAAAATTGTCCAGCAGCACCTTAAAGACCAACTAAGTTTGTTCTTGGTATGAGCTTTTGTGTGCATGCATGGTATCTGAAGAAGTCTACATGCACACTAAAGGTTATACAGTACCAAGAACAAACCTAGTTGGTCTCTAAGGTGCTACTGGGCAATTTTTTAATATATTTCATTCCTCACTGTTGGAGTCAGCTGACTCGACTGGCTTCTGGCCCTTCCCAAGGCCAGATATACACCAGGCCTGCCCCTGCTTCCTATCAGTCTTTGCTCTAATCGCTTGCTCCACTTCCTACTTCTTGGAGACTCGGTTGCAGCCAATTCCTCCTCCTCTGGAGTTGAACCCAACTCCCTCCTACCACCTGCCTCCTGCTCCTTCATCTCTGTGCTGCTGCGAAAACTTACAGGCAGCATTCCAGAGCGAAAAGAGCTTCTCTCACTTTCGTTGTGTGAAAGAATCAAGTTCCTATTTTCCTCTGCCTCTTCCTCTCTGCCGACCATGTCTCTGACATTTACAGTGTTACTGGTCAAGCTGAAGTTCTAACTTCTTACAAATGGTCAGAATTCCACTGATTGTTGGCTTTCCACTCCACATATGCACAGAATATTGATCTGCCTCCCACCCCACCACCCCACACAAAACTGGCTGTCAGTGGCAGGGCAAACCACAGCATGGCAATGGCACACTGCACAGCACCCTGTGACAGCTCATTGCCAGGAAGGAGAAGGAAGGAAGGGGCTCTGTGTTCCTTGCGATATCTAGAGCCACCCTCGCCTTTCTGGAAAAGAATCCTATCCAGGAAACCTTGGCTGGCGTGAAGGAGAGACCTCTCAGGACAGTGCAGGATGCCCTTGGGAGCTTTCTGGCCAGGGCTAAGAGTCATTTCAGGGTGAGAAGTTTGATGGGGCCACAGTGAAGGAGTTGCCCCCCTTTCCCACCTTCTTGTTGCCTTTATTAAAGGATTTTCATAGTTAGCAAGGATGCATACAATACCTCAGTCCTTTCTCACATTCGGTGTGAGACGCTGCTGTCATAGAGGTGGGAGGGAGAGCGGGGAGAGTGGGGAGAAAGAGGTGGGGTAGTGATTTTTCATTTTTTCCCCTAGTGTACGTATGTTCAGAGTTTTTGTGTCAGTGTTGTAAGGATAGCTTCTTTATTTATCTGTTTGTTCTTGTTGGCAGTGTGAGATGTTGGAGAGACCAGAGCATGGTTGGTTGCATTTAGCTGATTGCCATGAGTTTTTTGTGGGGGGTTACCCCCCTTTTCTCACAGTTCAGACGACAACAACAACAAAATCTCCTTCCCACTATTCACTTAAAACAAACAAAACAGACTGCAAAGTCAAGTTTAGCACCATGTCTAGTTTGGTGCCCAAATCAATGGGACCTAAAACCCATGTGATGTGGGGGGCAGGCCCTGGTCCTTTGCTGAATGTCTTCCCCCTACTGAAATCTGAAATGAATGGCTTCTCCTAGGAGAGACCCCCTCACACACACCCCACCAGAGAGTCCTAGTGCCCCGGCTTAGCTGGTGCCCCCCTTATCCCACCAGCTACGCATGTGTAGTTATGCCTGTGGCTGTGGGCATACCCTCGACCGTCACATAGTAGCTGTGGCGGATCGTGCCGTGGTCGTTGTGAGCAATGCACTGGTATTCCCCATCGTCATCCTCCTCCACGCTTGGGATGCGCAGGGTTTTATTTGAGTTCTCAAGGACTACCCGGTCCGAAAGCTTCAGTCTGTTCATGTGGATCCATTCCACGGTTGGTGTAGGGCTGCCAGAGACAGGAGAGAAAGGGTGAGGGTAAAAAATGGCTAATGACTCTGGTCGGGGGGCCAACTAGCTTTATGGCTAAGACCAAGAACCCTCCAGGTGTTGCTGGGGTTCAACTACCATCCTCTCCATTGGCCCACGCTGACTGGGGCTGATGAGAGAGAGCTAGAGCCCTATGCATCCGCAGGACCAACAGGAAAGCTGGAAAGAGCCCTGCTACATTGTCCTATCCCAGATCCTCTCCTCCTCCCTGCCCCATACCGTGTCACTGGCAGTAGTGATGCAATGGCTGAAGGCCAGTGTGGTGTCGTGGCCTGAGTGCTGGACTATGACCTGGGAGAGCAGGGTTCAAATCCCCACTCAGCCCTGAAGCTCAGTGAGTGACTTTGGACCAGTCACTTTCTCTTGGTCTAACCTGCCTCACAGGGCTGTTGAGAGTCAAAACAGAGAGTGGGAGAAATAAGTTTGTCACCTTGAACTTTTTGGAGAAAAGATGGGATCTAATGGTAATAAAAAACAAACGTTTAATTGATTAATTTGTTAGATTGATGGCTTAAAAACTTATTGATTGGCTAAATGTATTCTTTTAATTAAAAAATTATTTTATTTTAAAAACAGGAACTCATAAAAACTGCCATCTTAGTAGTGAAATCGCCTCTTGTGTAAGAGAGAAGAGGGGAGGTTTCATCTTCTACGATATGGCTGCTATGAAATATTATCTATTTATTTTATAAATATTTTTATACAACTATATAATTAAAATAAAGCAGGAAATGTCTATATACAATAAAAACCACAGGAAAAAATTAAAACCAGAGACCATCTACTAACTATTACGGAAATATGTTTTCTCAGTTGCCTTCACAAGCTTCCAGGTATAAGAACAGGAAGAGCTCTATTTCACTCTGCAGCAGTTTTGGATTGCATCAAGATTCAGTTAGCTCAATTTTGCTTCCAACACAATCAGCAAGACATAACTGTGAAATCCTAGCAATGTCACATTCTTTCATCTCATTTCATCTTCACAACAAGGAAGTAGCCTAAACTGAGGGATTGTGACTGGCTTCACAGTCATGCAGTAAGATTGACTTGAACCTGAACCGCTTTGCCCGTAGGTCAACATGCCACCACCGTAACGCCCTGGCTCCCCTTCTGACTATGCGCACCAAGCAAGGTTGCTCTTAGTCTTCCTCTCGAAGGTACTCTCTACTCTTTCTGTCATCATCCAGACAATAAATGAAACCATGGCTAAGAACGCTGCCAAAGTGCTTCCTGGATCTCCTTGGCTGGCACTTTCCCCTTCTTTATCCTCATCAGCCAGTCTGTGGCTGAAGGGCCGACTGAGCTGAGAGTCCCCAGAGAAGCCAACTAGGAAAACGTTTCCTTAATCACACAAGAAACACTTTGGATTGTAAGCCAGCCTTTAAGTGCCTTTCCTGCTTCCAAGCCCACAGGATGCAGCCAGGGGGGAGAAAGGAGGCTGCCCACACCTGAGGAAGGAGCTGGAGGTCTCTGTTTGCTTGCCAAATCACCAAGGAGGGAAAACTAAAATCCCAAGAGGGTCCCCTCCTCTTCTCCACTTGCAATGTAGGGACTCTGGAGACACATTAAAAAGGAGCTTGCCTGCCCGCCCACCTGCAGGTACGTCTCCCCTACTGAAGCTGCACTAAGGAGAATGGAACCTCAATCTCTTGCCTTCTCTCAACTTCCATATGTACGGGCACACAGTCTTAGACCCATCCATACCTCCCTCTCTCAAACATCAAATGTTTCTCTCTTTCTCTCTCTCACAGACACACAAACACACACAGAGAGAGAGAGTGAGTCAGATATCTGCTTTAGGCAACCAGAAGGGAAAGATCTGTGAGTGCCCTTAAACGGTGAGTGGTTAAGCTGTCCCTCCAGGTGTTGATGGCCGGGGCTGACCATCAGCCCCAGCCAGCATGACCAATGGTCAGATTAACCACCCCGGCCCTCAACTAACAGAGTAATGGACGAACACCAGGGAAACACTTGAAGAAGATAATAAGGGGTGGGTTTAATGTAGGGATGGGTAACTTGTGGCTCTCCACATAGACACTGCTGGATTACAGTTCCCGTCATCCCTGACCACTGGGCATACTGGCTGTGGCTGAGGAGAGCTGGAATCCAGTAATATCTGGAGGGCCACAGGTTCTGTATCCCTGGGTTGAGAAAGCCAGAAGTTACACTTCCATGTGATTCATAGTTGCCCTGTGGAACTCACTGCCACAGGAATACTGTGAAGGTAGTTAATTTCAGGTAAAATTAATGTGAATTTAGAGAAATTTATGAAGTATCCTAAGGTACATTCATGGATTTTGATTTTTTTAAAAAAAAGCCAAGATATCCAGAGGCTGCAGAATCATGCGACAGCTGATCCACTGGGTGAGTGTCTCTGGTGGAACTCTTCCCCTTCAAGGATCTTCAAACCTTCCTCTCCCCAACTCTCTCCCTGGGCGTTTTGGAGTCCTTTTCGGGTAGAGTTTGAGCCCTTTGACAACAGGTATCTCCAAGGCACTTACAGTCCTGCCACAATGCACTCCAGCACCAAGGGCTCCCCCTGCTTCGCCTCGTATGTGTTGGGCATCTTATCCGGTACAATTAGCATTGGCTTCTGGTTCGAGAAACTGTTGGCTGTGGAAGAGAAAGAAGGGAAGGCAACTGGGCAGCAATGGAACCAACAGGGGTGCTGAGCCCACTCTG
Organism: Podarcis tiliguerta; assembly: GCF_965153285.1. Taxonomy (NCBI): domain Eukaryota; kingdom Metazoa; phylum Chordata; class Lepidosauria; order Squamata; family Lacertidae; genus Podarcis; species Podarcis tiliguerta. Next base: position 37,720,052 of record NC_139550.1, read on the forward strand.
AGCTAATCTGACCTTCTGTGACCCTGTCCCATAGAGCAGTGGCAGCTCCTGCAGAGGCCTAGTTGGTGCAAACTCTGGAAGAGGCAGGAGCAGCACTGCTCTTCAGCTGCACCACCTTAAGAGTGCAGAATAGGGACCATCTCATTTGTCCCTCTGATCTATCAAGGCAGGCATGCTTGCTGCACCCTTTTAACAGAGCTACTCAGCCACAGACCTTCCATTTCTATCTACATTTGCACATCACACTCAGCCAAACCATGGCTTAGTGCCATCACATAAGCATGCAGGCTCTCAGAGAGGAGATTGTGGCTACTGTGCTTCTACCCAGTTGTTCTGCTGCAGCAGTAACCAAGGCGTTTGGCTTGACTCTCTCCAGAGTAACCATGAACTATAACCAAGATCTGCCCTGTGGTTTACAGCTTGCAGTTTGTCTGGGAGAGCTAAATCATGAGTCAGGTTCAGATATGTGTGAAGTCAAACCATGGCTTAGTGCAGTGCAGCACTAAGTGCTCTTTTCTTCTGGAGCTCATATGCTTGTGCGTTCACACAAAGCCATGGTTTGGCTTAAATTGACCCTTCTCTCAGTCCCGCCACACTCACAGGCATGCTTGGTAGGGACGTGGGAGAGGGCCTTCTTGATGGTTTCTCCCAGACTTCGGAACTCCTTCCCTAGAGAAGGTAGACTGGCCCCCTCCTTGTTGTCCGGCAAGTGAAGACCTTCTTGCTCCAACAGGCTTTTGGGAAGTGACTGCTGGCGCCATGTACTTTTATTGTAATTATAAAAACAACAACATCAAACTGGGCCAAAGACCAGCCAGAATTAAACTGGAGCTTCACACAGCTGTTGAAGTTGACAAGTGAGGGATTGAAGGCAGGTCAGGGACATTATTGTCCCAGGGACATTATTGAACTACAACTCCCATCATCCATGACCATTGGTCAAACTGACTGGGGCCAATTGGAAGTGGAGTCCCACGACATCTAGAGGGCCACAGATTGCCATCTCTGCTGTACTTGCCATAGCCTACTGTTCACCCTGTTATACTTCTCCCTTCCTTAGCCTCAAAACTAATTACCAAGAAACTAACACTTTCTCAGTGTATCTTAGACTGGGTGGACAGAAGATCAGGTGACTGATGGATCCCTGTACCTTTCCACCCCAGAAGGCAGCTGCACTTCAGAAATGCAGGGTATCTGAAGACTTACTGGGGAAAACCTTTAGTTCAATGGGCTCCTTCTGGATGATGATTCGAGGGCCTTGGAAATGGGCGTTGCAAATATAGTCAGGGCGGCTGTCCTTCATCTGGACATTAGCAAAATAGAGATTCCCGTCCTGGCCCATGGTGACTCGGTCATCTTTTGTGATATGCTCGATCTCTGGAGGGGAAGGAGAGAGTGGAAATAGCAAAGTGGGGTGAGAAGCCACAGCACAGTAGACTGATTCTTCCACCCCACCTTATCTCTTGACCCAGCCAACATCATAGGAGAGAGAAGAATCACACCCCATTTCATTCATTCATTCATTCATTCATGAATTGATCAGGTGGATCAGACCAAAGGTCTCCCTTCCAACAGTAGCCTGCCATATGCCTCAGTGAAAGTGGATACTGACAGTCCTGTGCTCTGCTTTCCCCCCACAAGACCTCAGATCTCCTTCAGCTAGCAGGCCATGGGATCTGAATCCCAGTAATCAGTTCCAAGCAAAACCACCTTGATTAATGCATTGAGCTACACTTTCCTGGACAAAAGTCCATCTCCTAGGGTGCTTAGAATGGACTTACATAGAATCAGACCATCTACCCAAATACTGCTTATTCCACGGGTAGGGAACTTGTGGCCTCCAAAAGTTGTGGGACTACAAATCCCATTTTATCCCTGGCCATTGGCAATTCAGGGCTGGGATTGATGGGAGTAGGAGTCCAACATCTAGAGGGCCACAGACTCCCCAGCTCTGATCCGTTCTGACTGGTTGAATCACAGATTGATCCAGAGACTTGCATACATAAAAGGCAGGTATAATGTGATCCCCACCCCCCATTTTTGTTTTCAATTTACCTCTTGTATGTTGCATAGAGGTATTTGCTAAGAAGCCACTAATAAATATGTAATATTTATTTGTAATAAATAGACATAGAAAAATACATAAATATAAAGGCATGTGTCCCAACATTATACTATCCGACAATGAGCCTAGAACCCAAGCCTCTTCCCTCCTGAGTTGAGTAGCCTAACTGCTCACCCTAAGCAGCAGGCCAACTGCTGGCGGACAGTAGTCCCCACCTTGGTCATCTTTGCCACATGATCACACCTGGAAGGGCAACCAGGGATACTCACTGTTGTTCAGCCAGTAGATTTTGGGTGGGACAGCACTTTCAGGTGGGTTGCAGGGTAAGACCGTATGGGTCCCTTCCTCCACTGCAATAGGTGCCACCTTCTCCTTTGGCCACTGTGGAGCACCTGGACAAAGACAGGAAGCAAAGGAGGAAACTGGGTGAGCAAGAGGCAGCAAGTGGGGAAGACTCCAAAGAGATCAGCCGAGAAGCACCGCTTGCAAAGTCCTCTGGGTTCACTTCTTCACACATCCAGTTCCTCTTTCCCTCTTACAGAAGACGTACATCCACAGGTCTTTGGGAGGAATTCACCATCACACTATTCCATTTGTTCCATCAGAACAAACATTTCAGCTTGTGCAATGGAGCCATCTCCCTCCTACCCACTCCAATGCTGCTCTGGGGGGTTCTGCTTGGAGGAGTGTGGTGTGAATGGGAGTAGGAAGCAGGGAGAGTCTCACTGTACTAGTGGGACTTGTCCTGGTTCCTGCTAGCACACCTACGTAGATGAACCTGGCCCTCTGAATATTATTCAGTGACTGGAAATGCCTCTCAGGGCCAAGAGTTCTGGGAACGGGCAGGAGATATGCAGCCCAGAGCACATAGCACTAAAAGGGGGGCGGTCTTGGGTTCCTGCTCTGTATCCTCAAAATATCCATGTGAAAACAAGGGTGGGGAAATGCAGAGACACCTTGAGAAATGTAATTCAATAAGAACGACAGAAGAGATTAAAAAGAAAGAGGGTCTTGAGGGAGTATTTTCTAGGATTGGAGGAAAAGTGCTGTCCTAGAAGTGATTTGTGCTGCAAAAGAAGCAGAGGCGCTTTTATTAAAAAGGACCTTGGACTGAGGGCAAAATGGGCTCGGGTTGCTTTATCCATAATACACCACCCCCTCCCAAAAAAAACCCCATCCTTCTTTCCTAGGGAGAGGGACTAAGATTGCCACCTACTATACTGCCTAGATCAGTGATGTGTGCAGATCCTCTTATTGCACTGGCTGCTGAAGTTCAGCATTAGGTGGGCAGAGATTCATTCATCAAGTCCTGAATATCTGCAGTCTCTCACTCTTGTGCTATTGGGGAGGGGCGGGATTTTCCAATCCGCCCAACGTACACATACACTGATGCACAGAACAGCTCCAACATGTGTTTTATGAAAGCAGATGCATGACAAGGCATGATGGTGTTTGGCCTTGCCTACTCACAAGTAGCAGCTAATGAAGTAGAGCTAAAGGAGGGAAACACTGCTGCAATGCCCCAGAAGAGGGCAGGGAGGGCAGAATCTGCCAGAAGAGGAGGGGGAGGGTCTCCGGAGAGGAGGGGGAGAGAGTTCAGGCAGCGATGGGGAAGAGGGTGCACTTGCAAGCGCAGGCTTCTCACTTGGGACAAGAACCGTGCAACTTTAAAGGTAGAATGGGAGGGGGGTGTCAAGGGCTGGGACATCTTTGGTTATGCCCAGCCATGGATCCTGGAATTCTGCTTATGGACCCATGAACTGTGCCTCCTATACTGCACATCAGTTGAGGCTGAGGCTGTGTGCTGATTTTATCAATAAAGCTATTGGGAGTTCCCAAGCCAAGAATCTGAGGGGCTTTCATATTGAGGGCGGAAGCCAGGGCACACTGAAGAATGTAGGGGAGCATGGATTTACCTGGCCTCTGAGGTTGTGGCTTGTGTAAGGCCTGTGATTTGACCTTCCTGGCTCATAGTTCACTCTCAAAAACCACTGAATTCACAACAAAAGCAGCAATAATAATATGCAGTAAAGGGCAAGTGGATTTTCTTTTAGGATTTTTAGTAAAGGTAAAGGAAAAACAATCAGAAGGTTCCAGTTCTGGAATACAGAAGAGAATGTTAACAGACTGTAAAATTTCCCTTCCTCTTAAAAATTTGTCACTGCCACCATTAAAAAGAAAAAAGGCGCATTTTTGGTGTCAGTTCTCTTTTGTGGTTACAGTCAGGATCAATAATGTGTCTCCTCTCCCCACCGCACCCCCACCCCGCTTCCCCCCACACTTTTGCTTTAACTCCTTCCTTGGCAGGCGAGGGCGAGGCCAAGCCAGAGGGTGGGGGAGGGGCCCACAGAGGTGCTGATGGAGAGGACTGGCAATTACATCACCCCGACACCATGAATCCATGGCAACGGTTTCCATGGAAACAAGAACAACTGGCTGCACTCCAGGGAGTCCAGGCAGGTAAAAGGGGAGGTGGGAGGGGGAAGAAGCCGGGGATATACATTTATTGTGAGGGGGAGGGGAGAAATTTATTACTCAGATAACTGGCGGGGGGGTGTGCGCGTGTATGGCAGCATACATGAGTGTGTGCGTATGCAGTCGCAGTCATTGTGTGGCAGAAATGAGCAACATCAGCCCAGCCTGGGCCAGGCATAGGGTGGGTGTGCATGGTGTGCAGCTGAAGGTGTGATGTGGGGCAGGACTGGCGGACGTCCCCATGCAAGGGGGAAGGGTGGGGCTGAAGCAGGGACACCATGCTGGGCGAGACTGAGGGGCACCGAGAGAGGGTGGGTGGGTGGGTGGGCACTCACTCTCAGCTATAATTTGGCTTTCGGAGCTCATGGCAGTGCCCAGAATGTTGCTGGCATAACACCGATATCTCCCGTGGAACTTGGTAGGCGTATTCCCATTGTTTGTCGTGATGTTCAGGGTCCCTCTGCCGTTCCATTGCGTCATCCCCGGCACCTGCTCAGGATCAAATTCGCGCCCATCCCTGGTCCACCGGAACCTGCCAAGTAGAGAAGGTGCATCAGGAATGAAAGGGAGACCATGCTGGACACAAGAGGCTGCTGCACAGATCAGGAATGCAGCGGGCATCTCTTTAGGCAGGAATTTGGGAGATACACCTGGGAGGGAGCTGGAATCATTTTCACAGAATTATCACTTCTAAGGCTTGCGGCTGGCAGGAAAGCCTTCTAAAGAGGGAGATATATGCAGAAAATTTGGGGTGCAATGCAACAGGGCCGGAGGGAGGGTGTTTCTTTTAGGAGATGGTCAGGGATGAGCCCATGTAAAACCAGTATGCACCAGTAGGGGGAGGTGAGACTGGGGAATGGATGGTTATGGGAATTTAAGGCAGGGAGACAATAATTTCTCTCATATTCACAAGAGCTGAGCTGAAGGCAAGGAAGCAGATTAGGAGCTGAGCAAAGGTCAGAGGAAGGTGAGGAACATTACTGGAGCAGCATAAGAGGGAATAAAAGAGATATTAGGAACAGAATGGAACTGCGCTTGGAGCACTGTGCAATATCCAGTCTCATAAGCACTGGAGAGACCAGGTCCTACGGTGGGAGGTGGAAAGCCAGGGCTGAATGCGTTAGAAATAGCCAAGTATGGTGCTCAAAAATGCAATTCCTAGGAACAGAATTTATACAAATATACACTCTTATGCATACATCATTTCTATTTTAATCCTTTATTAGGAATTTGAGTCTTGGCAAAATTTGGAATTTTGTTTTTTTATTCAGAATACTGTAGCTCAGAGGGTTGTGGGGATATGTCAATTACACTTTCTCTTATTTTCTCATTTTTTCTAAACCTAAGTTTAGCTTGCCAAATTTACACATAAATGAGCAGGGTGGTATTCTTTAAAAAAACATTCTTATGAATATTTGACAGCATTGAAGTGCTCCTTTTCGTAAAATACACATTTCTGCAAGCAATTTCCACTGATATGTTGTATGTCTGTATGTTATTTTATATATCCATTTTTATGCACACCTTTTCCCCAATATGTACACTTTTTTGTTGGAGAACTGCAACTCAAAATTCAGATACATATGAATTTTGAAGGAATTTCAGTTCATTTGTTGTTTCAGGAAATGTAAATTTGGCAAATTTGCAAACATGCAAACTAAACTGAATTCCCCACCCCCATCCCTAGCAAGTATAGAAGATCTGATATCTGCAAGCGTGTGACCAAAAGTATAATTGTTTACATGGCTAGCAATTCAGCAGTCAAGATCAAATATTGTACCTTTTGAAGAACACTGAGAAACACAGAGCAAAATGCATACATGCTGTATCTACTCAGACATAAGTACTGCTGAGTTCACTAGGTGACTAGGGCTTACTCCCTAGTAAATGCATATGGGACTGCAGCCTTAGACTGCTGCAAAATACAATGGTTAGATTTGCTGGTTAGCACTAGCCATCGAGACCACATCTTGCTAGTATTCAGACACTGCAATGGTTCCCTATCAATTTTTGGGACAACCAAAAGTGTTCTTTTTAAACCTTTAAGGCCCTTCTTAGCTTAGTTGGAATTGAGGTATACAAAAGCCTGTCTATTTCTGTATGAATACGTCTGAGTATTAAAAACATTCTCTGAGGTTCCTTTCTGGCTGCATCCCCCCGCCCCAAGAAAACACACACAGTGCGTGAATAATAGAGAGGAAAGTAGGTGAGCTCTTAACGAAATCCCCACCCCCTGACAGCTCCCTAATTTTAGCCAAAAAAAAATTTAAAAATTCCCCTGATAGCTTTCTAGAAACAGTAGCTAAGTGGCTTGCCTAAGACCACCTAGTGACTTCTTAGTGCAGAGTGGAGAGAGACCTGAATCAGGGACTCTGGTTCACAGCCCAACCTTGAAGTCTCTACACAAAAGGTGCAAATTAAAAACACAAAATTGCAAAGCAATCCAAACATCTAGCTTGCAGGCTTCCCAAATTATTCCCTACTTTGCCTCCTGCCTCCTTATAATCAATCAATGCAGGGGGCGGGGGGGGGGGGCAGCAGTTCATCCATGTCTCTGTATCCTGGGCGACTGGAGGCAGGGATGACTTGGGGTCAGCTCCTCTGCAGGTGGGGGCTCCTTACAGCTAGCACGCCCCCACCGTGTTTCCTTCCCAGTGTAAGATGCAGCAGGCATCAAGCAAAGGAGGAAAATGTGCCTCAGAGCTAAACTCAGAGTGACTCGGAAGACCTGAAATCAGATCTCCTGACATCTTTGACTTGGTTTAAAACCAGCGCTGGTAGTGATGGGGGGGGGGGGGGCAAAATGAGAATGAAGACGCAGTGCTGGGACCTAACCTTTTCTTCCCGTGCTGAATCCTCAGCCCTGAACCTATGATTATCACAGCAACACAAGTGCCTGTCTTGTCTCTAAGAGCCGCCTGAGAAGGGGGAGCAATTTCAACCAGGGAAGCATCCTGGATGGAAAAGGTTCGCTCTCCCCTCCCCTCCCCCAGCAACACAACACAGCACCAGTCCAATCGGACCCCCGACTCCTCTCCCCACCATGACTGCTTTTCAAAAACAGAAAGAGAAATGATTAGATCCAGTGACAGATCTTCCACATCCTATCTGGTAAGGTCACATTCACACCATAAATTTAAAGCACATTAAATTTGCATGGCTTCCCCCAAAGAATCCTGGGAACTACAGTGTGTTAAGAGTGCTGGGAACTATAGCTCTGTGAGGAAGTAAACTACAATTCCCTTTAAATGTATGGTGCAGATATCAGCGCACCAACCTAAAGACAAAGCATTTTGGAGGTTATTTTTGTCATACTTACTTCACTGGGGGATTCCCTGTGGCCTCACATTTCAGGGTGGCCTCATCATTTGGGAAAATAACAATCTTCTTATCTGGCTGCTCTGTGAATTCAGGTGGCTGTAGTACTGGAAAACCAAGGTGGGAGCAAGAATCAGCAACCAGGACCCCTAAGATGGAGAGGGCCACCCTTTGAAGCCCCCCGCCTCCCCCCGCCCTGGACAGATTGCAATGAAACGGTTATACCTTGCACAAAGATATAACAGGACAGTGTCGGTCAGATTCAGAACATGGTAGGAGACCCCTCCCCAACAATGCAATCACACGGACTGGCCCTTCACCTTCTCCTGCTCCCGCCCTGCAGCCAGACACACACTCACACAACATTTCATGAAGACTCACAGTTTGTCCGGTCAACTGCACCAGCCAGGAAGCAACAGAAGAAAGAGAGAAAGGGAGAAATAAGTGCTTGTTAGTGGCCATTTCACCAAATAACTGCACAGCATGGAAATAAAACATGCAATTTTTCGTGCAAGATGGGGAAAGCAGGGAGAGCACAATCAGAGCATAGGTATGCAAAATGAGTGTGTTTGAGGCAGGAAGCATACAAGGTGAAATTGGAGTATACAAGACAGGGGAGTGCACAAGATGAAATTCTGCAGGACAAGACTGGCACACACGGGGCAATCAGGTGCCTGTCTGCAGTTTGAGTGCCCGGGGTGGACAATGGTCATCAGTCTGCACATTAGGGGGCGCCACTGTGTGCATTGACTGAATTTGTGTGTGTCCTAGAGAGTGAGGTACTTGTGGCTAGAGAGTGTGAGAAGAGCTGCTGTGCAGAGCAGCAGGTATGCAACTATGTGACACAAGTCATGAATGAGTGAGGCACTCCATGGGGAACAGGAGAGCGCAGATAATTCATGGGGCAAAGGAACTCCTCCGGGTGGCCTATTTGTTCAGCATTCATCCTGATTTGCTTGCACAAAGCTTAGGCAGCAGTTAGATTATAGCGGGTGTTTATTGGGCATTTGTTCTGATCTGCAGGGATACAGCCTGCATTCATCCTGATTTGCTTTCAGGGTGTTCTCATTAGTCATTAGCATTCATCTCATGCTTTCCAAAGCATTTATCTGTCACTTTGCAACTTGCAAAAAGTCAGGTTCTTTTTTTTATGTGGATTTCTTGCACTTGGGTGCTTCAGGTTTGAAACATGTAAACCTAAATTTGCGGTATGTGCCTGAATTCCTCCCATCAAAATAGTGCGAGTCTGGAGGCACCCAAAATGTACAGGCTCAATTAATAAGGTCCAATGTGAAGAAAACATCCTCTCTAAGTATGTACAGCCTTCTTGCTGGATGGTGAACAAACATCATCAAGTCATACCCACCAACCGGAATGAAAGCAGTACAATGGTACCTTGGTTTTAGAACAACTCAGTTTTTATGAGCAACTTGGAAATAAAACGCTGCAAACCCGGAAGTAGGTGTTCCGGTTTGTGAATTTTGCCTTGGAAGCGGAACATGTTCCACTTCCTGTTGAGTGTGTTCCGTTTGTAAACTGAGTCCCCCGCTGCTAATCAGAGGCTTCCTGTTGAGTCATCAGCTGTTGAGTCCCGAACACCATGCAACACAAAGGTGATATTTGGAGCTTCTGTTTTTGCTATTTTTTGTGTTTTGGATTGTGTGGCTTTTTCATTTTTTGACTGTGACTTGTTCTTCGTTTTATGGGACTGACTTGTGACTGTGGCTTGTGACTTCGTTTTTGTGACTGTGTGGAACCCAGTTCGGCTACTGATTGATTGATTGATTGATTGACTGATTGATTGATTGACTTATTGAGTGTGCAACTGAAGAAATGGATAAAAGTCCCCCATTCAAACAATGACTTTCATCAGTTCACGTAAGAAACATTAATTTTTATTTTTATAATCTACAATATTGTCTTATTTATTTTATAGTACCGTACATTATTGCTTTCATTTTATGGATCAATGGTCTCGTTAGATAGTAAAATTCATGATAAATTGCTGTTTTAGGGGTTGTTTTTTAAAGTCTGAAATGGATTAATCCATTTTGCATTACTTTCTATGGGAAAGCACACCTTGGTTTTAGAACGCTTTGGTTTTGGAACAGACTTCCGGAACAGATTAAGTTTGGGAACAAAGGTACCACTGTATGTTGTTTTGCATCTTGATCTGGCACAGTCAGAGAGCTGGAAAGAGTTGGAATTTGAGGATGCGGGAGCTAGACTAGACTAAGTTTTTAAGTGGTCATCTGTCATGGATGCTTTAGTTCAGATTCCTGCATTGCAGAGGGTTGGACTAGGTGACCCTCAGTGTCCCTTTCAACTCTACAATTCTGTTCTTCTGTGAGTAGGCTGCTGGGCTCACCCAGTTCACTTCTCAAGCTCTTTGTTCTGAGGACACAGTGGTGGTCGGCTTCTGTTCTCCATTTGGGGCACAACACAGTGTGACTCATAGGAGGGGCTATGTGGGGTGGGGGTGGCAGGAGCGGTTGTAGAAAGGATCCTGCTTTGGGGCATCTGGGTAGATTGAATGCCATTCTGGAACCATTTTGGAGAGCCAAATAGGAAATGGAGAGTGAACCAGGAGGTGGTATCATGTTTGAAGAAGACTGGGGGGTGGTATGTGTGAAGGTGCACAGGCAGAACAGCAAAAGCATGTGTAGATGCTGCCTGTTGTGGGATTGGATATAGTGCATCCACTCCTGCAGGCATTTAAAATACATTTAAAAGACTTTCCCCAAAGAATATTAGGAACTGTAGCTTGTTAAAGATGCTGGAAACTGCAGTTCTGTGAAGGGTAAACTACAATTCCCAGGGGAAGTTACTTAAAATGTATGGTGTATAGGTAGCCTGGATATATCTATATATCTATAGATATAGATATGCCAATCAGATGGCTGATGGGACATAAAAGTCCCATACAACTTTCCAATTCTAAGATTATATGAAGACAGTAATCTACCTTTTACCAAATCAGAGCACCTCGTCCAGTATTCTCTCTCCACTGACTGGCAGCAGCTCTCCAGGGTTTCAGGCAGGGACCTTTGTCCGCCTTACCTGGAGATGCTGGGTACTGAAACCAGGACCCTCTGCATACAAACCAGAGACTCCACCATTGAGCAATGACTCCTCCCCTTCCTTTCCCCAGTGGTCAACCAGCACTGACTGGCTGCTCTGTCTCCCTGCATAGTTGGCTTCCCACTTTTGGAGGGGGCAGTAGCTGCCTCTTCTCCCCTGGGCTACAGAACCCAGCTGTGTGGCTAACCTGCAGTAACACCAACTACAGACCCTCCAAGTGCCCCTATTTTCCAGGGACAGTCCCTGACTTACAGAAGCTGCCCCTGTTTGCGATTTGATCCTGGAATATCCTGCTTTTCTTTAGAACATCCCTATTTTCATTGGAGAAATATTAGAGGGTATGAAGGCAGCCCAGTACAGGGAAGTTTTTTTTCATGTTTAATGTTTTATTATGTTGTATATATGTTGGAAGCCGCCCAGAGTGGCTGGGACAAGCCAGTCAGATGGGTGGGGTATAAATAATAAAATATTTATTATTATAGAATGGAACATCCCTATTTTCATCAGAGAAATGTTGGAGGGCATGTGACTAGGATTGGCAGCTGACCATATGACCTGCTCATATCTAATGGCAACTATATGCACAGAAAACATCAGGTGAAGCTTTTCATAGAATCACCTGCCAGTGGCTACAGATCAAGCTGTTGTTAAAAAGCACAGCTACCATGGATGGTTGGAAAAGTTGGCAATTTTACTGTGAGCAGGTGTTGTGTAGTTTTAAAAACCCACAACTAATTCTGTAAATATCCATTCAAAGTTTAGACCAGGGCTGTGGGAATCCTCCCAATATGCCATGGATCAGACAAAAAAATCCAGCTAGCCTCCTGACTAGCTGGCTGCCTCTTTGCACCCCACCCCCCACCCCGCTGCCAATTCCCTCAATACAAGCTGAATTGATTCTTGGAGGAAGCGCGTTGCCTCTGGTTGAGTCAGCGACAGGTTGGGAAGGGGCTCCAATCCAATTAGAGGAGGAATAGAGTCTCTTGGGATCCACTTGCCTGCTCATCCAGACATAAGGGGAGGTGGGAGAAGAGAGACACAAACATGAGAGGGGGAGGGGAGAGGGCAGGAAGGAGCCAGGGTGGAAGGGAGAGACCCCGAGGCCTCGTGGTGAGACTGGGGCAGCTGCAGGAGAGCTCATAGCCACTGGACAAGCGCTCCAAATTAAATCATGCAAACCGTAACTTCTTTTCAAAATGTTTGGCTCCAAAAGGCAATACATGTTCCCTCCACAAAGGGGGAAAAGTGGGAAGGAAATGTTCAATATTATTAGAAAAACATGAGGCATTATTCCCTTCTTAGATGCCTGGATTCCTAAAGGGACTGGGAAATGGATCCCAAGAGGAATTCTACTGTATCTATTACCAACAGCTAAAATTTTCACAGCAAGAGGTTAGCTTCAGAAAGAATCACCATATATAAAGTGTTAAAGTTTGCTAAATTCACTTAGTGCAAAATAGTTTAAGCCTAGTGCAATAGTGCAATCCTAAAAGCACTGACAAGAAAGCAAGTCCCACTGAACTGAGTAAACACTCTTAGGATTGAATTACATGTGCAATGGATTATTGATCAGTGCTGTCTGAATTTGTAAGCAAATGCTGAGAGTGTTGGTTAAGAGGATGAGGAACATTCATTCAGCTCAGATGGCTGGTGTTTGGTTATTTAAAATGATTTGTTGTAATTTCTATACTGCCCTAAATCCAAAATTCACAGGGCAGTTTCCAATATAAAAGCACAAAAACACAAACAAAAACAATACCCCCATATACAGATTGATCACATATAGCTCTGAACCTGATGACCCTCAGTTCCAAAGAGAGACAGGAGACTTTTCTAGAAACCGAGCCTGTGCTTTGAGACTCATTTGCAAAACATCATTGCAAAACATACTGGCCTGGTATCATCGGGCTGCGGCCCAGCAGGAGTCTTGGACTGGGTCTCCCGTTGCTGGGGAAAGGATTCCACTTGGGAAGAACGTGGCTGGAAGAACTGGAGAGACAGGTGCCCTGCTTTGCTGGTGTCCCACCATTCTGGCTGCCCCTGCCTCCTCACCACACCCCCAATGATCCATCAATGCTATGGGTCCCACTAGCTCTGCTTGGGGCCCCAATGAAGCCCCCAGTTGTAGCCATGATGCCTTGTAGACGGGTCAGGCTGAGGGCGAGGCAGCGGAAACTTGGGGGCAGCCGAGCCGTCCTGTCGACAACACACAGCAAGTGCACAACAAGGCGCTGATTGTTCAAACTGAAGCTCTGTGCCTTTCTTATGCACTCTGAAAACTTGATTAAACATCATGGAAATAAATAGCATTTGGGGACATTTGCCCCTTTTTGTTCAAGCATGCTCTACTTGAACGTTTCTGTTCTGTTCTGAATGAAATGTATTAGACGTTTAGGCTTTTAGGCTCTCCTAGCACAGAGTAATGCCATAAAACACCAGGAACTGCCTTATACTGACACAGGCTGCTGGTCCATTTAGCTCAGACAAAAGGCTTCCAGGATCCAACTAGATGCACTACTAAGGACACTGGTCACAGTGCTAGAGCCCCAGCCCTGCATGCCTGAGGTCCCGGGTTCAATCCCCAGCATCTCCAGGGGCCTGAGAGAAGACTCCCTGATGGAAACTCTGGAGGGCTGCTGCCAAGGGCCAGACTCAGGAAAGGGCAGCTGCTTATGACAAGATTTGGCCTGATGTGCTTGTTCTGGATCAGAAGTACAGGGTGGGCTAGAAAGTGGGGGAGGGGCTTTAAGCCCTTGAGGTGGTCCTGCTGCGGACTCTGCCCCCTCATGTCAGCACCAATGGCAAAGAGCAGCCATGGGGAAAGGGGGCTGATCCAAATGGGAACTGTGCAAGGGCAAAGGTTAAAACCCTCTTCCTTCCGCATAACATACCCCAGTGCAGATCAGCCCCTCCCCACTCATGCATGCCTGATATTTGTAAAGGAAAATCAAGCCTGCAAGGGTCAGCTCTGGTGATTAATGCTGCATCTAATGTCACCCTTAGGCAGAGAAATTTCCCACAATCCTTTTAACCTGCAGGTGCCAGGAGTTGAAGGGGGGGGGCATCTACATTCAAAATCCTATTGAATGTGAGTTCTGTTGGTTCAGAGTTTGCAGGGATGACTCCAGGGCTTCTCCTCGCTATAGGCCAGCCTTCTACAACCTGGTGTCCTCTAGATGTTGCTGGCATGACCAATGGTGAGGGGTGTTGGGAGTTGTAGACCAGGGGCATCCTCACCTGCACTAAAGGGCCATCAAGCTGGCTACACCTTGGGATTTTCATCGCTTGGCCAAGAGCTTTTTATTCCACAGGGCCTCTGAGGAAGACCAGATTAGTTCTGCTGGGGCCACGTGGGGCTTTTAGTTCTGCTTCTCTGTTGTCGTTTTATTGTTTGGATTCTAATTGAATTCTGGATGGTTTTAATTTGTATTCAATAGCAGTGAGCTTCCTTGAGGGCAGAAAATTAATTAAGGAAGAGCAGGGTTGTCAGAGTCTCATCTCCACACAAGTAGCGCCAAACATTCTCGCACATTAGACCTGTGGGAAGCAAGTTGCAGGTAGCCTAGAGTTCATACTAGTCAACCTCCTAGACCAGTGCAAGGTGTTTTGTTTTGCAGATGTGTTTGGCCAGTGGATTTAGAATGGACTGTCCACAAGCCATTCTGCTTTATTAGTTGCTCTGCAGTGCTTCCACAATGCCTTGAGTCCCATCAGGGAAAAAGGCAGGGTGTAAATTAATAATGATGATGTTACTGCATTATAGAGCAACAAAAGCAGGACAGAAGAGAAAATGGATCATTTCTGGTATTAAAAGTTCCAGGATTTCAAAAAGAAGTTGCAGGACATGGAAATGGAGCGGTATCTGCACCGAAAAACCTTTGCGGGCACAAAGGGTATTGAAAGCAGGATCACGTATAATTACATTGGAGGCAAGCATGACCACAAATCATCATCATGACAGCACGATAAAAAGTACATATATTTTTTCAATGTAATTAGGAAAGCACTGGGAAGCTTGAGGTAATTTTGAGCAGAAAAGCAGTGGGAATGGAAAGGATTAAGCATATTCTTCCCCCTCAACCCCCACTCCCCAATTTCTGTTGTCCCCAATTGCAGCCTTTTCAGTTGGAAAAAAAAAAAGTTGAGAGAGACATATTGTTCTCCTCTGTCCCATTCAGAAGGGGCACTGAGTTCATCAAACCCAGGCCCACATCCACCCTACAGGGACAGCCCTGCCTTACTCTTGAAACAGAGATGAAGGGACTTGTGTGCTCTCCAGAAAGCATAGCCAGTGGTCATCATCATCATCATCATCATCATCTGGAGGGCCAAAGACCCCCAACCTCTGTCTTACAACTTCTGCCTTAAACACACTCGCTCTTTATACCCCTCAACTGTCCTGGTTAAATTGGGACATCCCATTTTTTGGTTCCTTGCTGTCACGCGAGACCATGTCACCCAAAAACATGTGATAGCACAGTGTCTAAAAATGTATGAGAGCAATGTAGCCAATAATCCACAAGGGTACTATCATGGTACCCAAGAAGTGCATTTTGAAGCTCCGCACTCTCACACAGGTCACATGACTTGCTCAGGGCCCAGAAGACACACATCCCGGTTCGGACTGCGACATGTTAGAGTATGCAAACTAAGGAAGAAGATACCACTCTTCCCTAAATAGCAGGTATTGAGATATTGCAATGAGTATGGAATGATTGTCCCCTCCCAACACCTTGTATATCAAAAAACAGTAAGTACTCAGGTGCAGCTGACAAGAGTGGCTGGGGAAACCGAGCCAGATGGGCGGGGTATAAATAATAAAATAATAATAAAACAAAAAAAGCTTTTCACACATTACATTTTGTTTTTAAGCTGTGCATCCAAAAATGTAAAGCGCGGGTTGATTGATCAGAAAGCCAGGAGTGGCTGCAGATACCGGGTGAGCCTGCACTCAATGGCGAAGGGGAAGTGTGGAGTTGGCCCAGAAAAGCATGGCGGGTCATTGCAACAATGAAAATAATGGGCAGCCCATGTAAAACAATTCAGGGCATTTTTGCAAGGTCACCTTTGGGATTCCAAAACAAAAGGTCACAAAAGTGGTGAGACAAAACCAGCACCTGGGGCAGATCTGTGCAATCCTTTAAAGTATGGCTTCCAGCAGATTCCCAGGAAATGTAGTTTTCTTGTCAAAGAACTACAATACTCAGCATTCTTAACAAACTACAGTTCCCAGGATTCAGTGGGGTAGGTGGGTGTCACATATTTAAATGTGCAAATGGTGGGGATTTGCCCAGCTCCAATTTTTTTTCACCACACCTGCTATGGTGAATATGTGTCACTGCTATCTCTGGCAAGGCATGTTGAGCCTGGGCCTTCCTCCCAACCCCTGAAGATGGCACAGATGGGTGCGGATCACCAAGACCCTTGCAGCATAACCCAGAAAAAGGGAGAAAAAGGGAGCAGGAGCAAACTGAATGGCAGACCAGCAGACTTGCTCGTTCCCAGTAAGCTGGATGTGGAAAAACTATGGCCCTCCAGTTTTTGCTAAACTATAACTCCCATCAGCCCCAGCTAGCTTAGCCAGGGATGATGGGAGTTGTAGTTCAGCGACTTCTAGAGGGCTACAGGTTCCCCACACTTGTGGTAAACCACAGATTGTTGAACTCTGGTTATGTATGAATCAGGCCGTCAACATCACTGAGGGGGTTTCATGAGTCCCCACCTATCGACACCAACACAGTCTTTCCTTTCTTTGTTTCCTCCCTCCCCTCTCCATCGCCAGCACTTGCGTGATTTCAATCTACAGTGTTGGTTTGTTTAAAAATTGCTGTCTCCCACTACTTGCAGCATCACATTTTATTATATGGGGAAAGGGATAGCTGATAAAGAACTAAGAAAAAGCCCAGCGTTCCTCCTTGCCCTGAAAGGGTCCCCAGAGCAGAGGTTTCCTTCTAAAGCTGCTATCTGGCTGCACAGTAATGTAGATTTTCAACTGTGAATGAAAGCAAGTCAGTGGATCCCGAGGAACTACACCCTTGGGTGTAGAAGGAATTAGTTACAGAAATCCCAGGAAGACTTGCAACTACCTTTGAGGAGGCTCAACAGCTCTGGCAGGAGAGAGGAGGGCAAAGCAGCCAGGGAAACAAATTATAAATCCTGTTAGCTTAACGCCGCTCCCTCTGAAGTTGTCAGAGGAATATCAGGAAACAATTGATTTGTAAAGCATGCAAGAATCCAATGTGGATTTGCAAAGAACAAATTATGCGGAGCCAAAAATAATTTCCTGCCTTTGACAAAACAGCTCATTTCATAGACAGTGAGTAACGCAGTGGAGATATCATTTGAACTCAGCAACACGTTTGGCATTAGTTGAGCCTGACTTTCCTGCAAGCAAATATCTGGACTGAAAAAGCAGTCGCCTGACATGGAAGGCACAACTGGCAGGAAAGGAATGTCCAAAGACAGGAGTGTTGATAGGACTGAGATCAGTTTTGTGTGAATTCCTTAGAGGGGGGAAGAGAACAGCTCCAGTCATAGCACATGAAGCAAAAGGCTTTGAAAATGCTGCCTATTCTTAGTAAACTAGAACGTGAAGCCCTGAAATTGAATTCAGCCATGTCTGGAGTGGAGGGTGAGCAAGTAATTCTGACTTCTGCCCCCAAAAGAGCTTGTGAAAACACTCCTGTTCTCTCACCCAAATATGGCCCAATAAGAAATGCCAACAAGTGGGCAGCTCACCACCACCACCCCCGCCACTTCTAACTGTCCACATTGTTATTGTAGATTCTACAGGAACAGCAGCCCACAATGGACACACAATGGATGTCTTGGCATTTGTCCTCAGTGACAAATTCAGCCCCAGCTCTGTAGCCTCCTTCCCAATGGGTGATCATGCTGGTCACAGATGCTGCCAACCAAACCCATGCAGAGCTTGTCTGAGGCCCGGAGCAGGAGTCTTATTCATGAGACTTGCCAACATGGCAGCAGCACCTAATCTGAACTGACGCTACATGCTAGTATGCAGTAACGCTAGTCCAGATTTTACTATCAAAGCCTTGAAGTGCATAAGGACAGACATGGGCTTTTCACCCTTGGCCATTTTGCCCATTAAGTCCTCAGTTGGCTGGGAGGCACAGGGCATTCTTAGCATAACAGCCCTCTGTGGCCTGGGGCAAGCGTACCCGGCTGCCTCCCCCCCCCTACTCTGTGTGGGCCTGTGACTCTCCCCATTCCTAAACCCATCTCTCAGGCTGGCTGAGGTGTTTCTGCTGCTGGACTGATTCTTCACCTCAGTCACACTTGGCGCCATCCTCTCCTTTTCCCACAGAAGCCCCATTGGCCACAGAACCAAGCCTATAGGAGAAAGGATGGCAGAGGCAGCATCACACTGGGGAGCAATTCACCACATAGCTCAGGACACACAGAGGACCCCCCCCCCTCCACACACTCAACCCTTGTGACCTTCACTCAAACGGCAATGCTTTTCACAAGGCTTTTGATAAGGGTGGCTGTGCATCCAGCACACATCTGAGAGCCGCAGCAATGAAGACATAGAAACCGTTTCACATGCAGGTTCCTCATCTGTCCCTATCTACCCATAATACAAGACCAGGGCAGCTGAGGCCCAGTCGCCATCAAAGAGGACTCTATCTGAGATCCACAACTTCATATTGCAGGTGCTGAAGTCTCATTCCTCCATACACAAAAATATATTCCACATAGTGAATGAACTACCTCGTGAGGGAGAATTCTTCATTTCTTTGTATGAAGGAACATTCAGTCATTAGAAATTTAAACTACAGACCAGAGCTTCTTGGACTAAATGCTTCTCCATGCAAAAATAAATAATCCTCTCACACAGAAAACTAGTAAGTCAGGGAGAATGCTAACCTTGAACTCACACTTGTGCCTGTGTGGAATGAGGTCTGCTCATACCACAGGACTTCCCCCCTCTCCTTCCTTTCATGCACCCTCCAAATTTGTTCTAGGTTTTTCCCCAACCCCCCAGAGCAGATTTAGAGGGTGGGGGCAGAGAGGGAGGTGCATGAGTGGACCTTGCTCCATGCATACAACAACTTCGTTGAATTCTGCCTCATCTCCCTGACATGCTAGTTTTCCACGTGCAACTGGGTTTTTTGGTGGGGTGTGGAGATTTCATTGTGAGTCCCTACCTGCATTCTACAGCCCAAACCAAGGTTTTCACCCCAGTAAGAATTAGGCTTGAGAGAACAGCATAAGCCACACAATCATCTCTGTTGAAAAGAAAAATGCCATTCATCCCTTTTCACTCACAAAAGCACTTAAGCCAAGGGACAAAGTAAATGGGACAGCAGGAGAGCCATTAGTTTAGATCCAGGTCTCCCCTAATCAAATACAAAATTGAAGGGTCCTGTATTTTTTATTTTTTTTAAAAGCAGCAAAAAGAGAATACCTGTCCATGGTTGTTTCCTTAAAGGCACTTTTCTTGTCCAATTCATTCCAGTTACCCAAAAGCAGCTGAGTGGGAGAAAGAGAGGCTGACACTGTCTGGCTGCTTTCCAGCCTCATTGCCATGTAGGGACAATTTCTGGTGCTGGTAATGGGGCGTCCCAGGGCAAAGGGAGGGAAGGGTTAACCCTAGCCCTTCCCCAGACATGATCCTCTCCCCAAAATGCATGGAAATCAGGTTTGAAATCAGGTTTCCACTGTCCCCAATTGGAAGCTGGTTTTATTATTAATCACTGTGAAGTGGGGAGGGGAGGCTGTGGTCTGAATGGGGAGACCACCGTGGGCCACACTCGGCCTGCAGGCCAGTAGCTCCCCACCCGTGGGCTGCAGGGAGATAAGTGAGGAGCACTGAGAAGGTTTGCCCATCCTCTTACCGGCATCCCCCTTTTGCACTAAAAGAAAAGCTCCCCAGCCCAGCCCTCATAGCAGGTATGTATATGATTGGAACAGACCCCAACCCGAACAAATGGGGCTGCCACCATCAGATCTAGTTTGGCTCCAAGAATATGAAGAGCTTCCACCAGGCACCTGGCCAGGATGGAAGGAGCTGTTTCCATTCTACACTTGGGAGTTGGGATTGGGGGGGGGGGAGGATCTTTTAAAGTATTGTAATTTTTTCTTGTTTCGTTTTATGTGTTTGTAAACCACTTTGAGGTTTCTTTTACAATTAAGTGGTGTATAAATTTCATGAAATAAATAAAATAATTTCTGCAGACCTACTGACTTCCACCTCTTAGGGATGGGGAAGGGGCTGGGACGCTGGATTGGAAACACAGGTCCTCTTTCTTCTGCCCTCTTCCTGATAATCTAACCCAGAGGCTCCCAGACTTATTTGGCCTACGGTCCCCTTTTCAGGGAGGGAAAATACTCAGTGTCCCCCTGATGGCTTAGGGGCAAGGCCAGCACCACAGCTTGCCTGCCAGTGGCCAAATAGGCAGACAAGCTGCAATCGACTTCCTGAGCCTGGGTGAAGCCAAAAAGGGTTCACCCATGACTGGGAAAACCCCTCACCTCCAGCATGAGCTCCAGACCCAGGGGAGGCATTGTTGCCATCCCACAACAGTGACTGACCTGGCAGTAAGCGTCATTACACAACAGATGAAACATGTACAAACGGTTTTTCAAAATTTTCTTGTCCTCTCTTCTTTCCTTATGCTTCCATCACCCCCTATTTTTTATTCAATGCCCCCCAATTGCGCCTGAGGCTACTACTGCCCCCCTGGATCGTTCCAGCACACACACCCTGGGGGGGGGTATCGCCCACTTTGGGAATCACTGATCTAGCGCCTGCTTCCTTTGCCCAACAGTGCTGAAAGGACAGCTCTTCTATGCCTGCCTCCCAGGACTCAAGAGCTGTCCTTGGTGCTGAAATTGCCTGTAAGCACAGTTCCATGCAATCTGTTTTGCAACAAGCAAGCAAGCCAGTGTCAAAAGAATCATTGGCCTCAGCAGGGAAGGGACAAGGAGGAGGGACTGATAACTCCTAAACTCATCAAACTGTAGTCAAAGCACAAAGATGCCTGAAGAAACTGTGTCAGTAATGGCAATGTGATCTAGTAGAAGGATTTGTGGATTTGGGTCTAGAAGGCCATGGGTCAACTTCCATCACAGCCATAGACACCTGGATGGTTGCGGTAAAGTTGCTATCTTAGGCCTCCATTTCTGTCCAAATCATGGAATTGTATGTACAGTCCATCTCAACAGGGAGGTTGTGAGGCTGGCAGAAGGAAGCGCTGTGAAGTTGTTTGCACACTGAAAGCACTATAGAAATTAGATGATATATTTAATGACTCACAAAATATATTTAATGACTCACAAAATGTATAATATGTACAGAAATGTGGTCGTAAAGGCAAGGTGTAGGTGAGTGCCAGAATCAACAGCTGGGTATAGCCCCACCTTTCTTTTCGTTGAACCATGCTTCCTTCCCTTTCTGTCTCCATTTCCGCAAGCTCTGCACATCCACACCTTAAGTGATGCACATCTCTGTAGACTTACATTCATTCTCAAACCTTTGCTTCCTGACCTGTTACGATTGGCAAAATTTGCCGCTTTCATTAGTGTGAAGCACGTTGGGTGCTAACCATCCAAATAGGTCTGAGATGAGGGTGAGGATTGGATTAATGACTGCTGGTGTCACAAGGCACTAGTACTTTCCTCAAGCAAGCAGGAGTAGTACTATTTCTCTATGAAGTTTCTAGGGGGTGGAGCATTTAGGGAGCTCCCCCCGGCAACACGATGCGGGTCCCCCATCTCTCTTACCTACCCACCCCTCCCTCCCAGCTTCCAGATGCAATTGCTCTCTGCTGCACCAAAGGTTTAGGGAAAGGAAGGCAGGCAGACTGAGCTGGGAGGCACTATTACCCAAGGTTATGTGATAATATAAAAGCAGAGATAAATGCCTGGAACAGGGCTCTGAGAAACCAACAAGAATTGTAAAAGAAATACAAATGCAAACTGTCTGAAAAGAACCAACCACATGTTCTGACACAACAAAACATGGCCAGAATGCATCACCATCACCACAAGCTCTCACATTCGGGAAACATGCCACAAGCGGCAGTAGTAAACCCCACCCTACCGCTTTCCAAAGCCACACGCAGGGGGAAAGATACTGATGCCATCACTACTCACATCCTTTGGGGAACTCGATGGACGCTGCTGGATCACAGAGGAGCAGAACCAACGGCCAGAGCATCAGCAAACCAGCCAGCATTGAAGCCATTTCACCTGGCACCCCTGGCCAGGGCCTCTCTCCAACTCTGGGCAGTGGCGCAGCAAAAGGGGAGCAAGCAGCATGCACCCCCCACTGTGGCTTGTGGCTGTGGGAGGAAAGAGGGAGGGAGAGAGAAAGAGACCGTTAGTGTAAAGGAAAAAGGGAAGAAACCCTGTGTAATCATCCTTGTCCCCCTCCCCCACAAAACATCCTTTCCCCCAAGGACGACAGCACAGGCAGCAAAAAGGAGCTGGAGAGGAGAGGGAGTTAATGATGCCTTCTGCCTTTATTTATTTCCATCAGCCTTCACTCCAACTTGTTGGAGGAGCCTGCTGTGTGTACAAGTGGGTGAACCACCAGCCCTGCGTCCCCAGTCCCAGGCCGCCCCCACCAACAAAGCAGGATTACTAAAGAGAGAAGGGAAGAAGGGAGACACCGAAATCGAAGTCAAGGCAAGATGTAGCGGGTCTTGGCCTAGGGTGCCGTGTATTTTCGAGGCAGAAAGGAAAGGGGAGGGGCCCTTTTGTTCAGGAAGGGAGGGTGGGTCACGGGAAGGCAGAGCAGGGGGGGCGGGTGAGTGAGGAAAGGTTTATGGGGGCTGGCGGCTGAAAGAGAAAGAGAGAGGCGATGGTGGATGGGGAAGAATAGTGGGTTGATGGATGGAGATAGCAAAGTAGGGAGGGTGGGAGAGACAGAGGGAGAGAGAGAGAGAGAGCAGAGGATGGAAAGAAAGCAGAGAGATAAGAATATATTATTATAAATGGAAAGATAAACAGATACATGGAAAGGCAGAATTCTAATAGTTCACACTGATGCTGTGCTCTTTATCCACTGATTGTCAATTTCCATACATCTCCTGCCCTTCTCCCCTAACAGATATTTCTGATGAATGGAAGACTTTTTTTTAAGCAAGCAAACTGTGCAATGCAGTACAACCTCATATTCAGTAGCTCCAGAGGTTCTACTGATGTCAAGATATGGATGTGCTAGAGATATAGATTTTCCTGGTTTTTAGCTGCATCACTTGCATTGTACATTGGGCAAAGTCCAGACAAATACCACCAGGAGAACCAAAGGAATCCCAAGAAACTGAACTCTCCGTGGAGCATGGTGGGTGTGCAGGTGGGTGTAGCTTACAGAATCTGTTTTTTTATAACAAGCCTATTAAAATCTTCCAGATGAAGGAGTTTGCCTAAGAGAAGCTTGTAGAAGTTCTGATCTTCCGAGTCAAACACAGAGCTTATCAGCCACACATGGTCCCCCACTGGTAGGCTGAACAAACCTGGCTTTGCTGCCTGCCTGGAGTTGCATAAACATGAACATTTTCTAAACAGCCCGCCAGGCCATAAGACATGGCTTGCATCTGGTTTGGTTGGATGTAAGTTGTGCAGGCCCAGCCTAACGTTATCTAATGGATTCACAGGAGATGGAAACATTTGAGACAGAGACTTCCCAGCTCATGCTCTTAATCAGCATGACGCCAGGAGTGCATTCAGATGTGGAGAATATTCAATCAGTTTTCCTAATTATAATGCCAGTACTTCCGTCTCATTTTGTAATGCTCCTTCACATCACTGACTGACTGGACAGTCCTATGTGTCAGGTCCACATCTGATTGTTCTGATATTACTAGCTAAAATCCTGTAATTCTGACAGGTGATGTATGTGAAAGCAGGTTCTGCCAATCAAGGGGTGAAGAGCAGGCTTTGCCTTCTTCACAGCTGTGTCCCCATGACCCAGATGAATGAATGGCAGCCACTTGTGTACAGTATATGGAAGGAAGGAAAAGGGTTCATTTAGAGACACCACTGAGGTCGCGTCTAAATTTGCTCCCTGCCCAGGTAACAAAGATTAGGCTTATGCCTCTCTATTTAGCGCTATCCAGAGCTAGCCTTCCTGGTCGCTTTAAAGCATGGATGAGGAGCCTATGGCCCTACCATCAGCATGCCTAGTGGTCATGGGTGATAGGTGCTGGCAGTGTGACAGAAAGCTCAGAACTTCTTGACATTTTGCAGAAGACGTGTGCTTGTGGCTATTTTTCCACCACTTCCCCCAATTTTAAATCCCCCTCATAAAGGCTGGACGTTGCCCATGCATACAAGGCATGGTTCCACTGAAGATAAAATCTATACAACAGAAGCACTCTGTGGGCTGCCAGCACCCTTACAACCAGCCCTCCAATCAGGAGGGTGCTTCTAGGCCAGCACCAACAGCCACACCCAAAAACCAGAGGATCAGCCACAGTGAATCTAATGCATACATTCCAGCATGTACCCCACTGACTCACAAATACTTTTTGGGGGTGGTATTTCCACACTGCCATAACACATGAGTAGAATAGCTGTTCATTTTTCTGTTGGCCATAAAGAGCTGCTTCACAATGAGTCAGAGCATAGGCCCAAAAAGCCCAGTCTTGTGTACTCACAGAAGCTCTACGAGATTTGAAGCAGTGGCTTTTTCCAGCCCAGAACATCTCCAACCCTTTAGTTGGTGATGACAAGGACAGAACCTGGGACCTTAGGCATGCATAAATATGTGATCTAGCACTGAATTTCTTCAAATCTAGATTACAGAATATGAGGATGGAGACAAATTTCCTGGCAAATGGAATTTGGGCCAAAAGCTAGAGCACTGGCTAGGGTAGGATGACATCTGAACAAGTTTGCAGTATGGCCTAGTTGGGCTTCAGGGACAGCCCTGGATTGTGCTTGGTTTTATTTTACTTCTAAATGAAATAAATTTAGGAGGAAAAACAAAATTGTGTTAGATGCTGCATTGTGGGCCAGAGCCCTCCAACATGGCGGCCAGGACAATGTTATCATCTGTCTTGCACTATGCCATGCCAGAAGCCTCAGATCACATGAGATGTGGGTGTTGAATGCTCAGAGACCTCCAGCACAGCAAGAAATGAAACATCAACTTCTTCCTGTTCCAGGGGTGACCTCAGAGTGTGCAGATTGTCACAGTATGGTCTGGCAACATCAACTGGGCACGTTTAGCTTCCCTGTATATGCCTGGAGTGCACTGTGGGACCCATTCCAGATTCTACAATCCAATCCTTTGCTTGAGTGGCGAACAGTTTTTCCGTTCCAGGCACCACTAAAACTACCCAAGGTGAAACCAATACAAATGACCATTTGCTGACTTATCTGCAACCTTCTGATGAGCAATGTGACCTGGTACCCTTCCTTGGCTTCTCTCTGAATGGATATCAAGTGCAAGAGGATAGTAGAATTGCCCAGCCTGACCAGCAGAACAATGCAGACAACAAAGCAAAGACACATGCACATGCCGGTGGCTAATGATTTGTTTGTAAATGGGTGCCGGCATTTCTTAAGAATGTAAGAAGATTCCTGCTAGATCAGGTCAAAGACCCATCAGGCCCACCATCCTCCCATTGCAGTGACCACCTAGATGCCTGATGGCATGTGCTCCAAGTCATTTTCCAGGGACAGTCCCAGAATTTTGAAAGCCATCCTGAGCCAGTGTGGTGTAGTGATTCAGAGCAGTGGACTCGTAATCTGGTGAACCGGGTTCAATTCCCGGCTCCTCCACATGCAGCTGCTGGGTGAGTCACACTTCTCTGAGGTCTCTCAGCCCCACTCACCTCACAGAGTGTTTGTTGTGGGGGAGGAAGGGAAAGGAGAATGTGAGCCGCTTTGAGACTCCTTAGGGAGTCCAAACTCCTCCTCTTCTTCTCTTCTTTGTGAGCCTGCATCTACTCTTGCCCCTTTCTAAAATTTATTTAATGATGTGTGTTTTTCTTTTTGTAAATCTACCAAATAAAATCTGGGTGGTTTTCTCAGGATGGCACAGGCTTTGTGTGCTATGTTCCATTGGTGGAAATGCTCTGTGGGGGGGACAACAAAAAATGTGGGGTTGAGGAGGGTCAGTTGGGCAGGAAAGAGTGAGAAACGGTCCCTATTTTCATCTGAGGAATGTTGGTGAGTATGTGATGGGAAGCCTGCATGTTTATGGGCCCCTACATTCCCTGACTGCAACTCCCCATTTCCCTCCCATGTCTCCTGCCTTCCTCTATTCATCTGGCAATTACCAAGCGAGGGGCTTATATTGTTAGCACGGCGGGGGCTCAGTGAACAGCAGCCGGGATGCAGATGGAGCCAAGGGGGCAGCTATGGGGAGCTGAATAATTTAAGGGGGAGGGGGCAACCTGTCAGCTGTGGCTGCGGGGGGGGGGGGTGAGCTCACAGGGGACAGGCCATGATTCTGATTATGCTACCCAGGAAGGTCAAGGCAATGCAAATAAAGGAGGGGACGAATGAGGAGGAATCACAGGGTGTGAAAAAGAGAGATGTTTCTGATCATCCGTCCTTTTAAATCATAGGAGAATAGGCAGAATGCATGGCGTATGCTTGCTTAGCCTAAAGAAGTGGAGATTATTAGGCACAGGGGGAGACAGAGCTACAGAGTCTCAAAGGCTTTTTTCTGAAAATGTCAGACAGGGGAAAAAATAAGACATGATGGCTAAGGAAGCAAGGATTCCCTTATTGGATCAGGGCAAGAGGCATCATAGACCAGCCTTCTGTTTGCAACACCAGCCAGCAAAATGCTTCAGGGGAGACCCCAAGCAGGGTGTGGCTACACCCCTTGTTTATGCCCAGTATCTAGGAAGCACAGGGGTGGACTGCCTCTCATCCTGGAGTTTCTATGTTTAAAATGTTGATTTGTCGTGCTAATCGCCATTTGATAGACCTGGCCATTATTGTATTTAATCTTTCTTATATACAGTATAAAAATCCATTTAAGCTAGTATCCATCAGTGTATTGTCTATTAGCAGGCTGTGTGTCAGGTGAAGAAGAACCTTCCCACAGTCAATCCTGAACCTTTTGCCACTTAATTTAATTAGGTGACCCTAAATTGTAGTATTATGGGAATAAGAGAGAGAGAATAATCTTTATCTGGAATAAGAGACATAAGTCATAAGACCTACGAGACATAAGCTGTGAGACATAAGGGAAGCCCCTCCCCCACACTTCCACAGTGGGATTGGGAAATGGAGAAAGGGGTTGGCCCATAGAGCTAAAACAGTATAGAATAGCATGCCACTCTGAACTTTTGTCACTGAACTTGAAAGCTTCTGTATCCTGTCTATAAGAATTTGTCTCTATGATGCCGCTCCAATTTACCCAGTATCAGTCTTCCCCCAACGGTGTATATTCAAGTTGTTACAAGAAATGCTGTTCAAATGGCACTGGGACTGGGAGTCCTTAGGGTGAACAGTATAACCCAACTTTCAATTACTGTAACTTTACATCCTTCAGACTTTTTTGGGGGGCGGGGGACGAGGTCTTTAGAAGCCCATTAATGTAAAACTGCAGCCCCATCCTACCTAATACTTGGAGAGCATACATTGTCTCCATAATTATTGCAACAAGCCCTCTGAAACAGTATCCCCTGTAGTCTTCGTCGTCTGCCCAGCATATAATAGCAAACTAACTTTTAACACCAACTTTCCACAACTAAAAAAACGAGATCAACAGCCAGGGAAGCTAAGGAGCCATAAATATGCTGCTCGACCTCACTGTTCACTGGTTTGAACCAACGATGTTTCTAGCACTCATAACTGCAAAGACAAGAAACAATCTATGCCTAGTGGGTCAAAACGTGGAGGTGGGGAGATCTGTGGCCTGAACTCATGCCACAGGCCGCATCCAGTCTGATCTCTTGCCCCCACCCCCCACAGCCATTCACAGCAGGATCATGGGGAAGCAGCCGGATATAGACAGACCCTTTGGTGGCAGGAATCCTGCCAATGCAAACAGGAAACTGTGCTTGGCACAATTCTGGACATCAACAGTGGTCCCTGCCCCCCTGAGCCCACCACAATGTTCTGTGGCAGATGGTTCCAGAGAGCAAGGAAGAGCTCCCTTCACACAAAGGACTGCTAATATACACAAGTGCATGCTCATGCACAGAGCAACCTGGCCTGAGCACCTCAACCTAAATTGCTGCAGATTCATTAACACTCCTAGCCTCCGTGTATTTGGATTGCAATGTGAAGTCTGCTCACAACATACAGGGGACTATAACAGACAGAGAGAGCCCCATCGTAGTGAGATGGGCAACTTGGAGCGGCAGATTATGGGTGCTGCTGACGGGCAGCAGAGTAGACAATATACAAATCTGACTCACAAAGCACAGCCCATTGGGAAGTTCTCCTGCACAGCTCTTGCTGAGACGCATGGGAGCTGTGCAAGGGCACATGATCATCTCCCACTCATTGCAGTGGGGCTTATGCAGGAGAACTTCCTGTAGGATTGCTCCTGTGTCCGTTAGACTGTGTGCACACCATAAATTAAAAACATGACTTCCACCAAGGAATCATCCTTCTTGCTGTAGTTTACCCCTCACACGGCTACAATTCCAGGACCCCTGAGCAAACTAAAGTTTGCAGAATTCTTTGTGGAGGAGGCCTGGCCTTGTGCTTTAAATGTGTGTCAAGGGGGTGCTGTGTACACAGCCTTAATCAGAAGGGGCTCCCATTGGCTTTTCTGCCTCAGAAGCCAAATTGTCTCGGGTTGGCACACAGACACACAATGCAACACACACACACGAATGCCTTTCAGTCTTAATCCTCCCATCTACCCAGGCTAGGTCTCCTATCCAAAAAGCCCTTGGTGACCTTCTTGCTCATCTCTCCCGTTGCTGGTTCTGCTTGACCCAGCCCTGTCCCCCTGCTTGCTACCCGACCCCCCCCACCTCTTTTAACCTTTTCATATTTCATCTCCCTTGGTAAAACAAACATCCATAGAAGCAGGAGAATTAATGAAGTAGGTGACAGGCCTTGTCAAAAGCCCTCTTAACAGGGGCTGGGAGTAGAGTGGGGGGGGGGAGAGATAGGGGGGGGGGGAATGACTGGAGAGGAGAATCTGATGACAGGCCCTAATCAAAAGGAACTGGAAATGTTTGCATGAGAAATGGCAGCTCCCCATCTCCTCCACCACTGGTGACACAACAGCCTCCCCCATATAAGGGCAGGAGATTTTTTATTTCCTCAAGATAGTACTAGAGCTAAAATGTCCCATGGTGGGGGGGGGGGGTTTAGAATCCTTTTAACTAGGACTATTGAACCGATTAAAGAATTTTAAATGTATTGATTAACCGTCTTTTTTTTAAGCTGTGCATGAATTAATGGAGCAACTAAATTCATTTTCCAGAATATTGCCAAGACCTCAGACTGAACAATGTATAAAATCAAATCAGGGGAGGAAAGCCCATAACTCACTGCTTGAGCATGTGACTTGGATGGGAAACTTCTGAGGTTCAGCCCCAACATCTCCGGTTAAAGGGGATCTCAGGGCTGCCACCAGCTGCAGCACAAAGTAAAGGGGTTGCAGAGTTTTGTGGCGCGGTATTAAGAAGCATTAAAAATAAAGAAGCAGCCTGTCCGCCATCTGACCTGACGCCCTCTTCAGGACAAACTGAGCATTGCAACAGAGCCCCTCCAATCCTCTGGAATTAACTGGATCTCTTGCACTTTCATTTGGAGATTTATCTGAGGCTTCAGTGTTTAATGAGAAAGTGTAAGGCTAGGAGGGATTAGAAGCTGCCCAGCTCACAGAGATCATGTCCTGCTCCACTAGGATCCCTCAGTTGTTGTTGTTGTTTTTAAAAAAATGCTTGTTTGCAGCTAATATTCTGCTTTTCCACAGATCTCATTGCCTCTGAGACGCAACGGCTGACCACTACCCTCTGCTGATGGAGAGCATCATGAAGCACACGCATGGCCTCTTCCTCTCGCAGATGTGGGTGTTGGGTGGAGAAGGGGGTCCTAGGAGAGCTGCATCTCTCATGGCTTAAAAGCTGCTCAGCCTTCTAACTTTTGGCAGCTGTGAGCTGCATTGAGCCTAGTGTATTAGGAAAAGTCAGCACACAAAAGAGGGTGGTGTGTGCCTCTACAGTCCCACCCTGGGCTTGCATTAGCACCCTGTGGAGCTGTGCCTGTAAGGCCTGGGTGTTGCTCAGAAGCCAACTTTCATCTCAGCAAACTAGGACAGCAAAAAGAAGACAGAACTGGGGTTCAAGATGGCCTTAACAGATTGGGGAACTGGGTCATAACTAACAAAATGAATTTCAATAGGCCAAATGTCACATTCTACACTTAGGCAGGAAGAACCAGCTGCATAAATATGGGGGGGGGGCGCTCACCTGGATAACCAGTAGCACATGTGAAAAGGATCTGGGGGTCTTAGTGGACCACAAGCTGAAGATGAGTCAACAGTGTGATGCAGCAGCAAAAAAGAAAACAAACACCACACCTGGAGAGCAGCAGGTTGGGGAATGTTGATATAGTACTTTGAATGTTCAAAGATCCTGCAATTTTTTCCCCTAAATTTACTGTTATATCTTTTGTAAACCTCTTTCAGTGTTATTTTTTTAAAAAAAATAAAATCAAGAGGCCTATACATTTTATGAAATAAAAAAAAAAGAAGTGCTTCATGGGCACTAGCCTGTTGTGCTCCTTACAACAACTCTGTAAGGTAAATTTCCATTATCATTACATCTTCCATATTGTGGATGGGGCTGAGGCTGAGAGGGAGAAGCTGGCCTAAGGCCACTGTGGGAGAGGAGGCAAAGGCAAGAATCACGACCGGGGGGGGGGGGCTGTTTCTTGATTTGCGGCTCAGCACAACCCTAAGCTGGTTTTCTAATTCTTACTGCATTCAGTGAGGCTTATCCCATTGAAAGGGTGTCTAGGTTTGCAGTCTTCACTACTTTTCTACAACAAATACATCTGCGTAAGAATCTAAGGCACCCTGAGAAACAGAACTAGCCTCAAATCTTTCTCCACTGAGCTTCAGGGCTGGGAGGCATCTCACCCATGAAAAGGACCCTCGCTTCTAAACCTTACTGGTCCACAACCTTTTCTTGCCTATCTCACTCCAACCTTCAGAGGCAGGTCACACACAGTTATTCCCATTGTTCTGGCAGGGAAAACCGAGTCCATATAATAGTGATGCCACTGAGCAGGCTCCATGTGCCCGCAAACATACACAGACACATACACACACACAACCCTAATCTGGTATTATGAAACATCTAAACAGCCCTTTTCACTCAAATTTAAGAAACATATATATCACATTTGCCCTCACAACAACCCCATGAAGCATGTTACTATTATTCCCAGAAGAGTGTGCAACAGCATTTCTGCTTGCCCAAGAGAATTATCTCCATTCTATAGGTCCTTTGGTCCTCCAGATGTTGCTGAACTATAACTCCCATCAGCCCCGGTGTGGATGGGCGTGGCCAGGGACAATGGGAGTCGTAGTTCAGCAACTTCAGGTGGGCCAAAGGTTCCCCACACCTGACAGTGATACACTGAATACAACCTATGATAAAGTAATAACAACCACAACAGCAAATTTGTATCTCTTCCTGAATGAATAAATGGCAAGCTATTTACGTATATGCTAGGGATATATGCACTAGAAACACCAACATTGAACATACTGTGGATTGACACTTTCTGCTAGAAATTGCTCCTTGGCACTCCATAGCTAATGAATTGAAATGCAGTTGTTAATGGAGGTCACCATTCTCACTACCTCTCCTCCATGTAGTTCAGGGGTGCCCAAACTTTTTTCAAAGAGGGCCAGATTTGATGAAGTGATCATGCGTGAGGGCCAACTAAAGTTTTTGAGCTTTTTTTTACAATTTTAAATGGATTAAATAGACCGGATTAGGCCCCCGAAACGGATTTTGGACATGCCTGATGTAGTTAAAAGATAGCAACAGAAAAGAACCGATCTTCCCTTTTTATTATTCTGATTTGGGGGGCAGGGAGCACTGCCATTGAATGAAACTGATCTACATTGGCAACAATAGTGTCTTGCGGCACCTTAATCTGTTTTAAAGGGGCTAGTGGAACATCATGCCTGTGGGGCAGTTACAGATTTAAGGGGTCCAAGTAACAAACTGTAAGTGTTGGGGGGAGAAATAGAATCACAGAATTGTACAGTTGGAAGGGAGACGTCTAGGCCAAACCTTTGCAGTGCTGCCTGGGAAAGATCTCAACTTAAAAGGCCTGGTGGCAGAGGAAGCAACCACAAAAAACGGGATCTGTCAAATATATATACCAATAGCAGCTGCACAATGTTCTTGCACAGGCGAAAAATTTCGGCAGGCTGGACCCACATTTACCCAATACCCGCAGTCAGAGGGGACCACCTTATCTTGCTTCATGGCACAGCCATCACCTGTACTGCTCTTAGGCTACATGCACACCAAACATTTAAGACATATTTCTCCTCCCTCCCCCTCCCCCTGAAAAAGAATTCTAGAAACTGTAGCTTGTTCAATCAGATTGAATGTATAAGGTTATTGGAGTAAAATTTTAAGGATCTGAAGACCCAACATTCTAAGTTCTAAGCATTGAATAAGCTATATTAAGACATTCAAATCAGAAAGGAGGTTAATTATGACAGAGGGAAGGGATTTGTTGTTTAATTGTATGAATTGGAATACAGGGAAGGGAGACTCGGGGAAGTCAGAGAAACAAGTTAATGCAAGATCAATATGAAGATAAGATTGTTCTTATTTCTGTTGTTTGTAGTATGTTATGTTTGTGTAATTCTGTATGTTTTTGGTGTATTGTTTGTTGCTTTTGTTTTGCTTTGTTGTCTTTTATGCAAAAACGAATAAAATATTTATTAAAAAAAAAAAGAAACTGTAGCTTGTTAAGGGTGCTGAGGAATGGCAGCCCTGTGATGGGTAAGCTACAGCGCTTGGGTGCTTTCAATGCACGGCCGTGCGCAGCCTTAGAAACGGGCATTGTGGGTGTGCTTAGTGCTGACCTGGGTCTCTTGTCAAATCACGCCCTCTGTGGTTTGCATATTGTGCGCAGTTCAGTCGCCATGAAGCCTTGGAGTTTGGGGTGACAGTTGGCGTAGTTTGTCTCACGAGCACCTGCTCTTTATTTTTTGGCAGGTGTTGATTTGCAGGCACTGCCCAGGTGAGGCACATGCCACGCATCCTGTGCGCAAAGAGCAGCCTCTTCCACTCCCTCGCTGCTGCCCTACAGGACAGTGCCACTCTGTGGTCTCCATAGCAACCATGGGCAAAGATAAGCTAATGAGCCTTAAGGACTCTGCCTACTAAACACACACAAAGGAGGGGAGGGAAGGGGAGGAGGAGGGAGGAGGCGGGATCCATAACTGTCCGCAGGGAATTCAACCCAGGGGAATTGGCTTCTGCTCTAACCACTAAGCCCCAATCCTTTCCCAGAATCAGAAAACAGAGTCCCAGTTTCGTTTTTCTTCTCCCTGCCTCTCTCAGCAAAGCACAGCAGATCTGGCCGTGGCAGGGGTCCCTGGGCAGGGAGATAAGGAAGGTCTGGTCGGCTGAGGGGTGAACAACCTCCATTTCTGCTCCTCCCTTGTCCTCATTTGCAAAAGAAAACATGCAAATCCCAACAAGGGAGAGGGATGAGGGGAAACATATTTATCGGGGAAAGGAGCAGTTCCAAGGTTGGGGGGGGGGGAGCCCCTTAAATCCTCTCTCTCTCTCTCTCCTTATATTTCCACCCTGAGAATTGCCCTTCTTCAGGTTCTATCAGCAACCCTCCAGGCTCATCAGGAAGCCTAAAAAAATTAAAAGCCCACCCCTGAAACCCACAGATTATGATGGTGATGATTACATTTGCATAATTACATTTGAGGCCAGAGGAACATGGCCTGGCTGTGAGGCGTGGAGGCCGCTCCCTGCAAGGCCCTTTCCACCTGGCCTAGGGGGCAGGACCCACACTCACCAGCCCCACTGAAGAGGCTCCTCATGAGGCCAGAGGAACATGCGTTGTCCGGCATCATGAACAGGGCATAAAGGAGGAGGGCCATTTAACAGAGAGCTGCAATAATATTATTAATCATTTATATACCATACTTAACATACAAGTGCTAGAAAGCAAACCTTGAGGCTGCCTGAGGGGGCTTTAGGAAGAAGTGGAGGAGGAGGAGGTGCCCCTCCATCAGAGAAGGACTCTCAGCAGGGCCGTACGTGGGTGGAAAACTCTGCCATTGTACATGTTCTGGTGATTTTCCAGCAATGGAGAAAGGGGGAAACCGTGTGTGTCAGGGACGGGTGTGGATATGCCCCATCCAAAGTCCTCTTGTTTCCTCAATGCACCCTTTGGAATGATGCCATTCTATAGGTGGCTCTGTAGATAATTCCCTCCCATTGGAGCAAAGAAGGAATAGATGACCCCTTTGCCTCTCCTCTGGCTGCAGGGACCTCTCCCTCCTTCCTCCATTAGTGACCTTTAGGACTGTGCTGTTGCTTAATTTTAAACTTGGAGCAATTTGTGGCTTCATTTTGCAGATGGAGAAGTGATGCTGGTAGATCCCTCTTGGTTTGTGGCGCCCCCTGCCTTGCCTATGCCCACCAGGTACTCTCAGCACAGGACAGCACCATGTCGACATAAGGCTGCCTTGGGTCGATTTTCCATTCTGTGGGTTTTGGTATTATTTCAGCATTTGGGGGTCCTAGAGAATCCATCCTATCCATATGACATGCATTGTGGGATCCTGGGAGGCATAGATCCAATGAGGATAGATAGATAGTCTTCTTTACATCTGGTTATGGTTTAGAACTTATCCACAGACACATTTAACAACTGTGATGCGGCTGTATGAGAGCAGAAGATGCTGAAAGGGTTTCATAGGGTTACTAAGCTGCTTTGAATACTCAAGGCCATTCAGACTAGCTTTCAGGGCACCTGGAGTCTATTCTTAGCCCCAGAAAGAGAATGGAGTGAAGGGAGCTGGAGAGAGGCTGGAAGGCCAAACGCTCATAATTTCTGAGAAGTGTCTTGACAGCAATCCAGTAATTCTGGGGATGGTGGGAAGGGAAGTGGCCTTTGCGGGGGAAAGGGTGGCTTTCCCCCTTTTGTTTATAAAATGAGATTGCAAGATTCTAAATTAGCATTCAGTCTGGACTTAGGGGTGGAGCATTTGCACTTGCTGTCCTGTTTTGCAGCCTTTCTGCTGCTCGGTGGGTCTGAGAACCTGCCTGCCCTTATTATCCCAGCAGGTTCCTTGGACCCCTCCAAGCTGCAGAGGAAGCTGTGTGCACATTATTTTAAAGAAACACAGCAAAATGCAAAATATATCTTCTCCAGATCTTTATGCAAAGTATAGATGTTTCAGCATTTTGTAATCTTTCCCCCCAATAACAACAACAACTGGCTAGAATCAGTGTATTTATGCGCAGCGACCCAAAAGAGGCGGCTGCCATGGGGGTTCCTGCTCAGTCATGGATAAGAGGGTGGGTGAGCAGACGCAAAGAATGGTGGCAGGACTTAATCTCTTGCCTTAATAGTTGTGCAGAAGAGTTCTGTGAGTCTTTCCCTGCTCAGCTCTGAGTGAGAAACTGCAGCTGCCAAAATCCTGTCTTCTACATAAGGATTAAAGGTACATGATCTTGCCATCCTAAAGGAAAGGTGGGGAACCTCAGGCTCAGGGCTCCCAGCGGCCCCTCCAGGTGCTTTTGACCCAGCCTGGATGGAGGCTGTGGGGTGTGTGTGTGCACATGCGTGTGCACAATAACCTCTGACTTTTGCAGGGCTGCAGTGTAGTCTACTGTACAAAGGCAAGAGTCACATTTGTTGCTCTGACCACTTTTTCGCCAATGGCCGTGGTCCAAAGGCACATTGACAGGTAGGGAACTGGGTCACATACAGGGTGGGAATAAACTAAAACTTTTAAGTGTGGTGTGTGTGCATGGGTGAACATGGGTGAACATGTACACACCAGTTACACGCACAAGAGCAACAGTTTGGCTTGGATTGCTGAGGGCAGATTCACATGTCCAAATGCTCACACATTACTCTGGCCCTGAAGACCCAAAGAGAGACATGAGACTTTTCTAGAAATCATCCCTGTGCTTTTGCAACTCATTTGCAAAACATTCTGGCTTGGTGTCATTGGGCTGCAGCCCAGCAGGAGTCTTGGACTGGGTCATTCCCATTGCTGGGAAAAGGATTTCATGTGAGCCTCCTCCTTCTTGGAAGAGGCTGATTCATGCAGCTGGAAGAACTGGAGAGGCAGAGGCAGGGTTCTTCCCTGCGCCACCTCCCCGTTGCCCTGCTTTGCTGGTGCCCCACCATTCCTGCTGCCCCTGCCCAGCTCACCACACCCCCAATGATCCATCAATGCTCTGCTTGGGGCCTCAATCAATGATCCCACTAGCTCTGCTTGGGGCCTCAATCAAGTCCCCGATTGTAGCCATGATGCCCTGCGGATGGGTCAGGCTGAGGGCGAGGCAGCGGAAACTTGGGGGCAGCCGAGCCGTCCTGTTGACAACACACAGCAAGTGCACAACAAGGCGCTGATTGTTTGGGACCCAGATTCCAGAGGAGTGATGGCAGCTCAGGCTGCAGGATGACTGCAAGAGCCCCCAGAACAAGTCTGTTTCACAGAGCATAAAGCCAAAGAGAGGGAAGTGCAAAGGCCTTCCTCTCTTGCCAGTCCAGCCGCATCTTGGCTCTGGGCCCACCGAGGTAGGAGGGGCTGCTCAGAGTGGCAAGGAAGAAACATGTGACACGGTAGAGGCTGTGTACACACTCTACCTTTTAAAGCATGTTTCAAGCATACAATTTCCCCACAAAGAATCCTGGGAAAGAATCCTTAGGCAAGAACCAGCTGCACAAATATAAGATGGGGGACACCTGGCTTGCCAGTAGTGAATGTGAAAAAGACCTAGGGGTCTTAGTAGACCACAAGCTGAACATGAGTCAACAGTGTGATGCAGCAATAAAAAAAGCTAATGCTATTCTAGGCTGCATCAACCCAAGTCTAGTATCCAGATCAAAGGAAATAATAGCCCTGCTCTATTCTGCCCTGGTCAGACCACACTTGGGGTACTGTGTCCAGTTCTGGGCATCACAATTTAAGAAGGAACATTTGCAGAGGAGAGAGGCCGAAATGATATAGTAAATGAAGCCTTATAAAGAACAGCTGAAGGAGCTGGGTATGTTTAGCCTGTAAAAGAGGAGAATGAGCGGAAATAGGATACCCATCTTCAGATATCAAAAGGGCTGTCACATGAAGGATGGAGCAAGCTTGTTGCTGCTGTTGTTATTGTTATTTCTCCTGCCGTGGAGAGTAGGACCCAAATCAACGGCTTCAAGTTACAAGAAAATAGATTCTGACTAAACATCAGGAAGAGCTATTTGACAGCGAAACAGACTCCAACGACAAGAGTTGGACTCTTCTTCCTTGGAGGTTTTAATGCAGAGGGTGGGTGGCCATCTGCCATGTATGATCTAGTTGAGATTCCTGCATGGCAAGGAGTGGACTAGATGACCCTCGGGATCATAGCTGTCAACTTTTCCCTTTTCCTCCGAGGAATCCCATTCGGAATAAGGGAATTTCCCTTTAAAAAAGGAAAATGTTGATAGCCATGCTCGGGATCCCTTCCAGCTCTACAATTCTATGAGTCTAAGTGTAGTTTAAGGGTGCTGGGAATTGCAGTTCTGTGACGGGTAAACCACAGTTCACAGGATTCTGCTTGGGAGAGGGGGAGCCGTGTGTTTTAACATGTGTGGTATGTACCCAGCCAGAAAACCTTTCAGGTTAAACACTTGCTCCTCTCAGCCTACTTGCATTCAATCTCACTCATTACACTCATTAACAACCCTAAATGGTTGTGACAGGTGATCTTCCCCCAGGTGAATTAACATCCAGTAGACAAGCAAAGAAGACCTCCTGCAAGGTGCCCTCTCCCTGGGACTCCGAAATAGCCTGTCTCCTTCAATGTAACAACCCCCATCCCCACCCCAAAGAAGCAAGTGTGACATAGTGAGTGGAATACCAGCAGCCCTGTTGCCCATTGCAAGCTGAAAACAACGAACTTTTGCCCAACCAAGCCAAGAGAGGAAACAAAAGCAAAAAGCAGGCAATAGCTTCTCAGACTGCAGCCTCCTTCCTTCGCTCCTTTTGCATGGCTCAGAAAGTTTCCATTTGCCATGAACAAGCAAGGGAAAGAAAGAAACCTGAAAAGTGGGAGTGTGATGTCTCTGCCAAACCCAGACCCTGTCACTCCTCAGAGCAAGGGAAGGTGTGTTGTCATTGTCATCACACACATATGCAATTGCACTGCCTTCGTTCATTTTGGTGGAACTTACGAGTCAGGAAGATGCTTCAAAAGGCAACACAACTGACACTCCTAGTTGTGGAGGGGGGAGAAGGTGACAGAGGTGCCAAGAAGGTGGAGGCAGCACTCCTGTGCCATGTTAGAAATCAGCCAGGCACCAGGCGCATTTTGTGATTGGCGCAGGTCCAAGTGAGGCCACCTGGAGATCTCGGGATGCCAGGCTGATGACGGGGGAAAGCAAAATGTCACTTAGGGAAGGATCTGAAATACTTTCCTTGAAGCTTGAATTTGTTTTATTATGGATTGTTTTATTTGACGTTTTAATGTGTTGTGAACCGCTTTGAGATTTTTTCCCTTTAAAATATAAAGCGGTATGGAAACGAAATTAATAATAAAAATAAATTCCACTGCAAAAAAGGCACCTAGACATTCCATTCTGGTGACTGTACCCTACGCTTAAGGTGCCCTTTGACGATTAGATTATATACCTGAGTTTCCAACACTGGAGTCCCAGAGTCCCATGCTCAGTTTCCCCCTCCCCAGCCCTGCATACTCCCTCCCTGCTGCTGCCATTGCTGGCCTATAAAACCCCCTTTAGAGGGCTGGGTCTCTGCCCCTGCCCGCTTACTTTTTGTAACCCTTTGGGTGGTACATGCTGGAAAGCAAAGCCAGGCTCCAACCACTGGCCATTTTTATTTGCCCAGAAACCTTGGAGCCCCACCAAGGTTCAGAGACATTTCTGGAGAAATTTTAGATGGTGGGCAATGCCCAGTGAGGCTTGCTAGCGCTCTCATCAAGGCACTTGGCGGTGAGGCCCCAGACTGTGCCCCCAAAGTCTGCCCTTAACAGCTTTACTGAGGGCAAATTTGATATTTGAGTAGGACAACAAGTAACCTGAGCTAACCCTGAGTCTCTGCTCTACCTCCTCTGGAGGACTGGGGGTTGCCACAAGGAGAGGCAGGATGTGGAGGGGGGTGTGCAAATGTTGCATTCAGTAAGAAATCTCAGGATAATTTGGTTGAATGGCTTTCGCTCAGGGTTAGAAGCAAGTCGAAAACATGTTGGTGTCTCAACAGTTATTAATTCCAGATGGCACCAACACTAGACACCTCTGCTAATTAATATGGGGTGTAAAGTTCACTGGCATGAATGGAAGCTGCTAAGACTATGGATCTTCTATATTTCAGTGTTACCTTCCCAGTGCATTGTAGCCTATGGGTTGGATTTGTCCTGTATGATGTGGAAACCTCACTTTTTCTCAAGGCAGAGATCAGCCTTACAAATTAGACAAGAGCCTCACATACATTTTTACTAGCCCCTTGCCCCTACTATGTGAGTCACCTGCAGCTGGCGAGTAGCCTAGCCAGCTCTCTTTCAATGATCTAAGCTTCCTTACTTCACCACCTTTATTGCAGCACTTAATTGTCAGAGGTGACCAAGCAACTGGCTATTTACAATGGTGGCAGGGTTTTCAGCTCTGTGTTTCCAGCTATCTTCTCTGAAGCCCCTTCAGTCTGCTTGTGGTTTGCTGGCAAGTCAGTGGTCCAGCCTTTGAGGAGAAAGGGCCCACATCATCACACTACAAGAGAGGACTGGGCACCCAGACACCTGGGGTCCTCCATCCTCTGGAAGCTGGAACAAAAGTCCACACTCCTCTAGCAAGGCCTTGTGGTGGTAAGTCAGAAGAAATTGGCTTGTTTGGAAACATCTCTTTTATATACAATATGAGTGAAGGACTTTGAGGAACAGCAGAGGGGGAAGAGACTGAGAACCCAGCTCTTTCCCCATCCCATCCCCTGAGCTTATTCCTGCAGGTGCTGAGTGGGGGCAGCAGGACACACAGAGAGAGACTCTAGCCAGGCAAATACAGCAAGATGAAAAAGAGATGCAGGGAGATGAGTCACTATGGGTCTGGTTACAGAGATGGACGTGCAGGTGCAGACCTGGGTGGGGCAAGGGAACTGGGGGTACAGCGGCTGTGCCAGGCAGCAGCAGCAGTTGTGGATGAAACCCCCAGGCCCTGAGGTAGCTGCAGGTGCCAAGAACCCCAGCCTCCTCCTTCCCTCTCCCTACCCCAAACAAAGCCCTAAAGTCTCCACTCTCGGTCTCCACTCTTGCTGCACTGAGAAGCAGAAGGCTGGGGACAAAGCAGGAGAGAGACAGAGAGAGAATCCCAGGAACAAAGAGCTTTTCATGAAAAGGCAGGAATGAGAGACCGTTGGGCTCTAATGTGGATGGAAGAGGTGAGAGAGCTGGGTGGCAAGACGGAGAAGAGTGTGGGGCATTTGTCAAGCCTGTGGGGAGGAGGGGGCAGATCAGACAGCAGGGAGGGTTTTGGGTCAGGGCTGAGGGCATCCGTGCAGCCGGGCAGAGCCGGCCTTGGTATTCCTCTCTATCCTGCCACCAGCTCTATTGACAAGGTGGATTGATGAGGAACATGCCAGACCATAATTCCTCGTTGCCTGGGCAACATGCCGCTATCCGTCCCTCTCCCCACCACGCAGCTCCTGCCTCAGACAGATTCCTCCCGTAAATCAATTGCCACCTGCTGCCCCTCTCCCCCCTCCCCCCCCCACCCATCACCTCCTTGTCAGGGCGGGGGGGGGGAGGCAGGCTGGGGGCATCCAGGGTTATCTTCCACAGCTCCGGGAAGGGGGATTTTTTAATCATTAAGAAAAGCTTGGGAATCAAGCTCCTGACCTAGGTAGGCTGCACACCCCCAGGGGATATTCTCCGGCAGAAGTCCCATGGAGGTGAATGGAGGGTGCTGCGGAAAAGCACAGCCATGCTGTGAGGAGGACAGCGTTATTTATTAAACTGGACTATGTTCATGGGAGAGGGATTGATCCTTGATGTGAGGAACTCCTGGGCTTTCCTTGGGTGGGCTGCTTTAGCATCAGGCTTTGGAGCCAGGAAAAGGAAAGGAAACTGGGGAGTTAGATGCCCAGGATATTGTAAATAAGGGTGTTTTTTCCTTAACAAAAATTCAAGACCAATTACCCAGATACCGGAATTATGTGCTTCAATGTTAATACTCCCTCTTGTTATTAGGCTGGTGGAAGTGATAATTAAATAGCATCTCTCCCTAATAAGGAGCCAGCCAGACAGCAAAACAATATTGCAAGCTGCCAAAAAGGGACGGGGGGGGGGGGATTGGATGGCAAAATGTTTTCCCTCCCCATCTTCTGACTGCCATAAAATCAAAATCAGATTTGTTCCAGCTGAGATTTGGGGTTATTTAAC
Source organism: Podarcis tiliguerta (assembly GCF_965153285.1). Taxonomy (NCBI): domain Eukaryota; kingdom Metazoa; phylum Chordata; class Lepidosauria; order Squamata; family Lacertidae; genus Podarcis; species Podarcis tiliguerta. The sequence continues at coordinate 37,761,548 of NC_139550.1, forward strand.
TTCCCAGGATACAATGCCTATTCATGCTGATCTGCCCAGCATTTGGGGGATCTCAGGGCCCTCATCTTTCAGGACAGAAAATGCCATTGATTTTCATTCATTTTCCTAACTACTCACTTGATTGCAGGAGGGATTTATGTCCAGTGTGTGTGTGTGTTTAATTGGCTGTAGTTGTGCTGTGTCTGGTAGAAATCCAAGGATTGGAGTGTTCACAAATGCTGTTTTCCAGCTCAGAGGATTTCTTGGTCAGCAGGTGTTCAGCCCAAAATATTAGACTTCTGCTGTGAATATTCTGGGTTGCATTTCCCAGTAAGAGATTTCTCCCTGGCAAGGGCATATCCCCATTTAAGCTCAGAAATTATTTCCCCCTTATTGGAATCGAAGGAGAATTCAAGGTGATTAAGAGGGAGAGGGGAGTCTTCCTGATCTCTGCTTTTTTGCTATATATAAAAGTTGATTGAATTGAGAGGGGAGAAACTTTAATGCCTTCCTCTCTCAGAAGCAGCCTTTGCCAACCTGGTGCCCCCCAGGTGGATGGGACTTGTAGTCCAAAGCAACTGGAAGACTTCAGCTTGGTGAAGGCTTCCTGGGATTTTGCTCCCCTAGATGGGGCAAGAGGAAGAGGATCTGTGCTTGGATTGGTCAGGTGTAGTTTTGCCGCCCCCCAAGATGATGGTGATGGTGAACTGGCAATACCCTGTTCTCTGAATGAGTGAGCAGCGCTTGCTTTCCTTAACAACAGCTTGCTTAGACAGTTGCACCTCCTAAATGCAATTTTTTTATTTACCTCTGTAAATAAATGTAAATGATTCGGTGCACATGTTCAAAACACTCAGTTTTTAAATTGTTGGTTTGTCATCAAATTAATGGGTTCTGAAAACAGATTCTGGGGCTGAGCCCTGGTAGCTCCGCTTTGATTCCAACACCACACTGGGGGCAGGGGTGCCTCCTTGAATAAAGTATTGGGGGGGGGGAGGTAAGCCCTGCCTCACATAACAGACCACAAGACAAGGCATGAGCACATCATTTGAATGGCAATGCCCATCAACTTGGGGGGAGGCTGGCCCCCTCAAATATTTTATTGGGGAGGGGAAAGGACCTTGGCCCCTAGGAGTTGGCTCGTATGGTTGGGGGTGGGCAGAGGAAGGAGCCAGATACAAGCTGAGCCTTTGCTTTTGCCCAGGCACACACAACCTGCCATCCGGTCCACAGACACTTCATCAATCTCAGCAAGCCTGTGGCATGGTGTGTGTGTGTGTGTGTGTGTGTGTGTGTGTGTGTGTGTGCAAAACCGCTATGATCTAAGCATAGGAAAACAAGCCCCACCCAGCCCAGGAAATACGGCCTGAAGTTAGCAGCAAATCATCACACACAGGCACAGACCTGTGCAAACCACCCGACTCTCTCTTGTGTGCAGCAGTTCACTTTTAAACAGAGAGGGGTCTGGGCTCATTTGAAGCCTCTGACCTGGCGGCCGGGGGGGGGGGGTAAGGCAGATGCAGGCAGTGAAGTGTTCTCTTCATTTGATCTTGCTCCAGGTGTCCTCACATCTGAAGGATGCCAGCCTCACCCTACAGCTTTTAGGGCTGAGCCTGGGAGAGCAGTTGATCCCACTCAAACACTCCGTGCATGCAAAGCACAGCAGATTTTCGCACACACACTGATGTTTTGGGGCTGATGGGAGTTGCAGTTCAAAACATCTAGTAGGTGCCAGGTTGGCACAAGAACACATCCTGGAAATTCTTTACTTCTAGGAAACACCTCCACAAAGGCACCATGCAAGCACTGCAGGCCTGAGCTGTGCACATGCCACCACCCACCATATCTGCACAGCATAATATGAGATGCACATACAACCCTTTTCTCCTTTACACACAACCTGTCTCTCCTCCACACACAACTGACTGCACACTTAGGTCTGCATAACGCACTCATCACATGCACACCAGTATTATGTTTCAGTAGCCATGAATCCATCAACGGACTTACACCAAACCCTTTGAGAAGACCTAGAAACCCACCAATCATTCACATTCACACACACACATTGTTACATTACTCTGTTGCACATGCCTGCAAAGCAGATTTTCATAGACATATAAACTGTCAAAAGATTGTGGACCTCAGGATCATGTCCATCGCCAGCACTGCCCCCCCCCCGAGAGAGACACAGCAGCAACACCATATACACAAAACCCCAAGCTCTCCCCACTGCCCCTCCCTATTCTGCACAACACAACACAGCCCCCCCTCACACACACATACCCCATGCCATCAACGTTCCTTCTCACCTGTTATTCACATACAGCCAACTCACACACGCATTTCAAGCTCTGCATGTGCAACCCACAACCTGTACACACACACAACCAGTATCCATCTTCCAGTACCATCTTCCAGTCCTTACTCACAATGATTTCATTCCTGCCTCCCAGTGCTATTTACAAATTCTTCCAGAATAGCACAACCTTGCACAACGCCTCCAAAACAGAGCGATGCTCCGAGTAACTACTTCCCACACACAACAGTCTGCTACCTCCTCTCAGACACATGCAAACTGTAGTTTTAAAGAGCTCCCATCTTGCCTTCCATGGATGCAGAAATAATTGAAAAAGATGTGTTGCCTGAAGCAGCAGTCCAAGTGGCACCCTGCCTCCCACCAACAATTTAAATATATATATGATACATTAAATAATTAACTACTTGCTGCTCTTTAATGGCCGCTGCCCAAAACCTGCCGCCTGAGGCAGACCATCTCACACTGCGTAATGGTCAGGCTGGCCCTCCACCCACGACAGGAATGGTAGAGCCTTCTGTTTTAGGCCCAGATCCAGCTGCCACACCCTTTCGCTACTCTCCCTCCCTCTCCCCCTCCAACCATAATTCAACATCTTCGCCCACAAGCTGCCCGCGATTCCCACAGCATCCTTGCCAGCACACAATGCTTCCCCTTCTCACACACCAAGGTCCACAGCGTGCTCTTTCCCCCACATACAAGCACATGCTCCAGCCTCCTTGGCGCAGATGTACACAGGAGAGACTCACCATCACACACCATTCTGCTCTCCTTCCTCCCTACCCACACACCCAGCTCCCTCCCTCCCTCTCTCTCACACACACCGTCTTGGCACAACCCTTCTAGCGCACACAACTCATTCTGAAGGCAATCTTGCCTCGGCTTCCACTCCCGGAATGCTCCCCTTCCTCAAGCAAGCCCTCATCCTGGCATACAATGGTGCACGCATCTGTTTCCCTGACACATCCCCATCCTTGGCACATTCTCACACTCAAGGGGCCCTGCTGCCTCCCTCCCTCCCGCCTCTTCTCTCACACAACCCTTATTACTGCCCCCCAAAAGACCCTCATACATCTTCCTCTGAGAGGAAAGGGCTAAAGATGGCTTGCACCTAGAGATTTTGCCCCCCCCCCGGCCCCCGCCATCTTCTCCAGCACATCTCTTGGCCCTTACATTCCCATGCACCCTCCCCGCAAGAGGGGTCCCTTTCCCTGCACCCGGAGGGTCTCCCCTTCTCGGCCCCTTCTTCCCCGATTCCCTCCCCTGGAGTCTAGCCCCACGGACACACACTCAGCCAGCCCTGAGCCCTGACCCACAGCCGCCACCACACGCCCAGCAACTTCTCCTAGAGACAGATGCGGATCGAGGGCGGGCGGTTTGCACCAACCTATTTCTTCTAACCTGGTTGTGCGTGTTCCACTACGGAACCCCTCAGGTCTCCTTTATACCCCAAATTTAGAAGAGCCCCCCCCCCGCCTCCAGATCCTGACAAAGGCGGGAGGAGGGACAGCCCTCCCAGCGAGGGGACCCATCCTCTCCCCCAACCCCGAGGCTCCTGCCGAGGCCGGGGAGGGGGTCCCCGCGGCAGCCCCTCCTGCCTCCTACCTGAGCCGCGCCCGTCCCTCCGCTCGCCCCGCAGCCGCCGCCTCGCCGACTCCTGCTGCTGCTGCTGCAGAGCCCGATCGATGTGACATAATCGGCGGCGGCGGCGGCGGCGAGAGTCCCCTCCCTCCCCGCCCCGCCCTGCCCCCTCCCTCCGCCCTCCTCCCCTCCTTCCCGGGCTCTGGTTGGGCCCCAAAGCTGGACGGGGAGGGGGGGATAAGGTAGGCATCGGCTGGGGCGGGGGGGGGGAGAAGGGAGTGCCCCCCTCCACTCCCCGGCCCTGCGCTAAGGAGAGTTGGGGTGGGGCGGACGGGTGGGGGGAGAATGAGCGCAGCCTCTCCTTCGCCACTTTTCTTCCTCCGCTTGGACGGGAGGAGGGGGTGCCCCAGCGGGTGGGTTGCACCTCAAGGGTCTGCCGCCGGACGCCTGGGTCCCTCTCCACCCCACCCCCGAGCCTGGGGGGAAGGAAAACGAGCCGCAGCAGGGATGCCAGCAACAGCATCCAAAAATCTTTGGCTTTCTGCTCGCATCTTGGAGGAGGAGACGGTGCAGCGACGAAGTAGTAGGGTGACATACGCACAGAGAGACATGTTTTTAACTGATATATATGTATAAATGTAACCAAGACCTTCTTCTTAGCTGGGCTCCTGGGAGAGGGAAGGAATTCAGGAGCCTCAAAACGGGATTTGGAAGAGCTATTTGAAGGTCACAAGCCCCACATCTTCCAGTCTCTCCCCGCCCCCCGCCCTCATACACACACTTTTAGAGGGTGCCCTTTTGGTGCCACCTTTGTGTAGGTGTGAGAGTTGATAAAAGCAAAACGTTTCTTAATAAACGTCCAAAAGACTCAGAAACGAGGAGTTTCGAAGGGAGAGCTTTCGGCAAATCTTAAGAGCGGGGTGTCTTGATTACGAAGGTGCCAAGGGAGATATGGTTAAGGGGGTACAAGTTAGCATAAAGCAGCCCTGGCTTCCCTGGAGGGACCACAACCGACCCAGATTCGAGGGGTGCCGGGTGCTGTGATTTCAAAGCCCAAAATGGTCTGGCCTTTCTCTGGCTGCCAAAGTGGCCGGCGGGCCGAATGGCTGTGGCGGAACGCAGCCAAAGGACGGAGCCGCGCCACCTTCCTGCCCTTCTTCATGCCAGCTTGGCTCCTCTGTATCTGATAGGCCAGGGAGCAGGCGGAGAAATGGATCCTGGCGCCTGTAGGCTTTCGATGTGCAAAGCAGCGTGGGGAAGGATGGAGGAGGCATGAGAGGAGGATGAAGACGAAGCAGAAAAAGCGAGCGCCTGGAGCTCGCCAGCAACAGAGATGAGGAAAGCCCGGGATGAGGAGCAGCAGCTACAGGTGGCGCCAGGCCACTCCAGCACCTGCTACACCTGGGATCGGAAACGAAGAGAGATGAACGGGAGACTCCGGGGCTGGCCACAGGGTTTGGGTGAGGCGACCCGAGCAGCGGGGCCGAAGGGCTTCTCCCCAGGGCAGGAGCTTTCGCAGGGCGAGCAAATGAACTGTGAAGATCCACAGCACCGCAGGAGGCTTGCAGGGCAGGTGGGCGCAGGATGGCTCACCCCAGAGGAATGTGGCGGCATCTTTGTTCTGTCCACACCTGAGAAATCATTGACCAAAAGAGGGGTGGGGAAAGCTCTGGCCCTCCAGGCGCGGTTGGGCTACAGCACCCAGGCAGCATGGCCAATAGTCAGCGGGGGATGGGAGTGGCAGCCTGGCAACATCTGGAAGGGCGCCGGCTCCTCAGCACACACACATCTCCGCTGGTTGGTTGGTTCTTCAATCAAATTCCAGGCAGCTGTTTCAGATCTAGGAGTGGCTCAAGACCCTTTTCCTCCCACAAGTGGCGACATGCACAGCACGAGCCAAAACCCTGGGCCAAATATAGAATCAGAGCATTTCAGAGCTGGAAGGAGCCTTAGAAGCCATCTAGTCCAACCCCTTTTCTTAGGGCTTCCTTTTACAGACAATTGGTCCACAGCTAAAGCTGGGGTGAGGAACGTGTTCCAGCACATTCTACAAAGGAAACATTTGCATGTGTTGCTCCACCCATTTTTGGTTCTGGCCACGCCCACAATGGAAAGGGACCCTTGGAAGTTTCCTCAGAAGGAAATATATTCACTTTTATTTGTTTTTATTCATTTCATTTCTATACTGATTTGTATTTTTAGAGGGGGGGGGAGAGAGAATCTCAAAGCAGTTTACAACCTACATAAAACCATGAAATAAAACAATCCAGAAGAATAAATTATGGAAGAAAGTCGAATATAAAGTATACATTCAAAGCAACATAATTAACAGGAAACTAAATATTATCTTAAATAATTCAAAATAAAACTTTGCAGAGGATGTCAACTGCAGAATCCACATTTAAGGCAGCCAAGTTAACAAAACAAATTATCTTCAATGTTTAAGTGGAAGCTCAGGCTTGATGACCTGAGAGGCAGCCAAGATGGTCTCTGGCCTCTGCTTTTGTAGCAGGAGTCAGTCCAGGCCCCGCCCTCCCAGGCCAGGTGGGGAAAGGCCTGCAGGGCAGAGAGCAGGTCTTCTGGGACTCACAGCCAAGGCTCAGATCTAGACCAAAAGGGCTTTCCATAACTGGCAGAAGTTCTCTGGGACCTTCTGTAGCAACATTCACTTTCTCAGCCCTTCGCTCTGAGATCCTTTTGACAGGAAGTGCCAGGCTGAGCCAAAGGTTCTCCACAGACACAGACATGCCGCCCCTCAGCCAGCATCTTCTTGAACCTCGCAAGGCTTTCATAGAATCATAGAATCATAGAATCATAGAGTTGGAAGAGACCACAAGGGTCATCGAGTCCAACCCCCTGCCAAGCAGGAAACACCATCAGAGCACTCCTGACATATGGTTGTCAAGCCTCTGCTTAAAGACCTCCAAAGAAGGAGACTCCACCACACTCCTTGGCAGCAAATTCCACTGTCGAACAGCTCTTACTGTCAGGAAGTTCTTCCTAATGTTTAGGTGGAATCTTCTTTCTTGTAGTTTGTATCCATTGCTCCGTGTCCGCTTCTCTGGAGCAGCAGAAAACAAACACAGGGATGTTTCACAACCTCCTCCCCAGACACACTTCTCCCCTGCTTGCAAAGTCAGACTGGCTTTGCCAAACCTGGGACCCCCCCTATTCCCCAACCCCCCAGCTTCATAACATGCCACCAAGAGGGCAGGTGGCATGTAGGTTTAGGTTAGGGTTGGGTTAATCAGATCAGATGTATGTCCCGCTCCCCACAACAATAAGTCCCAAAGCGATTTATGGTAATAAAATACCATAGTGGAAAGTGCACAAGCCGCTCGGCATTATACAGCCCAATCCCATTGGTGGTTATTCAAAAATAAGTTCTCAGTGTGGCTTACTCTCAAGTAAGAGTACCTGCTGACCATCATTATTTTGTGGGAGGGATTCAAACACATATTCAAAATTTAGGTTTGTGCAATTAATGTGGATTAAAGTTCTAAAGGGACATGGGGGTGCTGTGGGTTAAACCACAGAGCCTAGGATCAGAAGGTTGGTGGTTTGAATCCTCGTGATGGGGTGAGCTCCCGTTGCTCAGTCCCTGCTCCTGCCCACCTAGCAGTTCAAAAGCACAAAAAGTGCAAGTAGATAAATAGGTACTGCTCCGGCGGGAAGGTAAACGACGTTTCCGTGCGCTGCTCTGGTTCGCCAGAAGCAGCTTAGTTATGCTGGCCACATGACCCGGAAGCTGTATGCCGGCTCCCTCGGCCAATAAAGCGAGATGAGCACTGCAACCCCAGAGTCATCTGCGACTGGACCTAATGGTCAGGGGTCCCTTTATCTTTACCTTTAAAGTTCTATTAATATAACAAATCCACTTAAAAAAAAAATAAGTGAGCTTTTTGTGGTGAGGAAAGCTGCTGGGATATCCACTGAAAAGTGTGGGATGAACAAATGGCGAATGGGAAAGATGTATAAACATCCCAGAAAGAAACCAGGATGAATGCTTCTCATGTAGCCACCCCACAAACAAATCAGAATGGATGTTCAACAAAGTCCAGACATTTTGCAGATAAACCAGACCATCTGGTTTAGGTTAGGTGCCCTAAATGTGGACAAGACTGCAACCGTATTCTTTAATCTAATTCTAGTCCTACCCCAAGTATAAACTGTTTGTCTGTTTGTCCTCCTAAATCCATCAAAGTTGGCTTCAAAGAAACACACATTTCCTAAGTCTTATCCCTGAAAACAGAACTGAAATTTAATTTGCTAAAAAAAAATAAAAATATCCTAAGATTTCTCCTCTGTGAATGTTGTTGAGTAACCAGCTGATATAAATCTTTGTTTATTTGACTTCGCATTTTGACATCTAATTGTATTGGATCTCCATATTCAACAGCTGACATGTAAATGGCATGTTATATTCAAAAGTGGGCAGAATTTTTATGTTTTGTCGCATGATGCAGCATGAACACTTTGATGCTACTATCATATAATTTTGCAAAAATACCCACAGTCTATTACACAATGGTCTGAGGACCTCGTGAACATATTTCAACTTAGTTTTGTGTGGATACCTATCGGGACATTTGAGGGGCTTACATATATATTTAACTTAAGATGCATGTACTGTGTGGTTATTGTATTCAGATTGTGACCTGTCAGCTTTTTTTGTTACTCTTTAGTATTATTTATATACCATTTTTTAAATTTAAAAATGCCTTTACTTTCCTCCCTCTTTTTTCTTTGTTAAATCTGCAACTAATTTTTTTTTTAAATCTTGCAAAATAGTACGGGACCTGGCTTCATCCCCACAAATGGTAGGAACTAAAATGGAGGCAAAATCTGGGGTGCTGCTGGTTTTTATTTTTAAAAATCCCAGCATGTAATTTGCGTACTCTGCAGGACCATTGCAGATTCTGGACTGGGACTCCTTTGACAGACTTCTTGGTTTCCTAATGCCCTGAGAATCTGCCTGTTTTCTCCAAGGCGTCTCTATAGCTGACACGAAGGAGATGGTCACATGGCTTCGGTTCACCACTCAGTTTCAAAGGGCTTATTGTAATAAAGAAGTTTTGGAAACAACTCAGATCAGCAACCGTTTGCATGGGAGCCGTTTGCGACACTGCGATTTCACAGGAGGCACAGACATCCGCACCATACATTGAATGCCCATTTAGATCACATAGCTTCACCACAAGAATCCCGGGAACTGAACTTTGTTAAGGGTGCTGGGAACTGTAGCTCTGTGAGGGTAAACTACAATTCCCTGGAGCCTTTTGCAGGAAGCCCTGATGGTTGAAGTGATATAAATGTGCTTTCAATGTACGGTGTGGATGTGATCTACAGGGCTAAGGGGCAAAAATTCACTGGGGCACCTTCCTGCACCAGCCCTGTGGAACAGCACGACCACTGTGTTCTCTTCCCTCCCTCTGTTCCTGCTCCTCTGCTTTTAACAGCAGCCACCAGGCACACAAAAATACAGCTAGTTAAGCTTTTGGGGGTAGGAGGAAGCTTTCCCTGCATATCAGAACACATCATTAAAGGCATCAGAGTGAGGCCAGTTTGACAACCCTAAAAGGCAAAACATACATCTTCATATAGTGATATTTCCATTCCACTCTAATCTTTATTTAAACTGTCTTTCATAGTGCCTAATCAATAAAGAAATCAAAATTACTGAGTAAAAGAAAAGGAAGAGGCCCTGATAGACCAGTGACTTCCTCTCCAGAAACTGGCTGGTTTTGGTTTGTCGCTTCCTCAGCTTTAACATCGTAAGAAAGTTCCCAGTGAGTCAGAATGCTCAAAGAAGCAGGCAGAGACAGCTTTCGGATATTGGGTGCTATTAAGTGTGGTAGAGGGGTGGAAGGCAGAGACCCAAGGGGCACAATCCCCAAGGCAGTTTTTCTTGCCTGAGTTCCACTGAAACTAACAAACCCTTGCTAGTGGACTGAGACATACTGACGAGGGGAATTTGAAATGCAATTTTGGTCTTCTGACTCTACATGGTTCTCTTCCAAAGAGTCCTGAAGTTTGTGGAGTGTGCTGGGAACTGTGTCTCTGTGAAGGGAAAACCAACCCCTCCCAAACTTGTACGATCTCTCATGGATGCTTCAGCTGAGATTCCTGCATTACAGGCGGTTGGATGATGACTCTTGGGATCTCTTCCAGCTCTATAATTCTACAATTCTATGATCTTCTGTAGTAAACAGACCTGCAGTTGCCAGCCAGCAAATGTGGGAAGGGGACAGAAAAGAGGATCAAGGAAGAAATGAATGGGAGAAGCAACCCATGTTGAAGAGGACCTTGTAGCAGACTCTTAATTAGTAGTTTTAAAGAAAGCAGTGTGAATCTCTGGGTTGCAACTGAAAGTCCTGGCCTGGGTCTAAAAGCAGGCATAGCCTCAGCATTGGAAGTGGCACCCTTACCCTTCTGACAGAGAGGAGTAAAATATTTTGCTGACAAACAGCAGCCAGTTGTCTAGGTGCAGTCAGTGAAACACATGCAAATCAGGATTTGAACAGGAAACCTTCCTTTACTGAAACTAAAGAAAAGAAGGCTCATATAAACTACTGTACAATTTCTCCACAGGAATTCTAAAATGGATGGGGTTTTCAGTTCATAGAGTCCTTTCTACATGTCAGTACATTCAATGTGAGTCATTGATGTCATAGCCAACCAAGAATTATCAAAAAAAAAATTTTTTACTTATTTCCCTCCTTGTTCCATTGCATGCCCAGCTTCTGTGCTGATTTCAAGGCTCCTTTAAACCAAAGCTTCCTTTTGCATCCGGAAAAGGGAATGTGTGTTTAATTTTGACTTACTGGAACCAAGAACAAGAACCAAGAGAAGAAGAAGAAGAAAATTTAAAGTCACAATATTGGTACTGAAACTAATAATGTGAGGGGAGGTTTGGGAAGGGGGTGTACAAACACACTCAGAGTACTCCCCGACCAGCAAACCATGACTTATCATTTCAGCCCAAGAAGGTTGCCTCTGAACTGGCTCTCTAATGTAAAACTTCATTTATTCTGTGGAAAAAGCAGGAAATGAAAACTGATCCCCCTCTGCATTTCCACCTAGAACTATCCTTCCCTGACTTCCATGGGTCTTACTCCCAGGCAGGGCCTTTTTTTGAGGGGGAACTCACAGGAACTCAGTTCTGGCACCTCTCAGGTGGGTGCCATTGCCATTATAAGAGAACAAGGGAGGCACTCATGGTGAGTTCTGGCACCTCTTTTTTTTAGAAAAATAGTACTCCCAGGTAAGTGTGTACAGCACTACAGCTTAAGGGACAATTCAGAAATTCTATATGTGACCAGGAAACACTTGATTAAAGGTGTACAGTTGCTTTTAGAGGAAGAGGCAGATATGCAGCCACTGTGTAAAAGGCCAGGTGCAGAAGGAAACCAAACATTATTTATTCTCATAAAGTATAGGAAAAAATTGCCCACAGGGACAGGCATTGCTGGATGTTATGGGGAGCCAGCATTGCAGCCAGTTTTGGTAAAGCAATAATAGCATTAAAGGTTCCTTGTGTGGAGCAACATGAGACAATCCATTTTCTATATCTTCTTGTTTTCCTGGACATGTGGTTTTTAACCAGCTCCTTCTGATTCCTAGAATGTCCTAAGAGCTAGAAACTTCCCATCCCGCTCAGTCCTGTAAAATATCCTTTCTACTAAAAACCTGGTTTCTGATACAAGAAAATGCTGAACTTAGGCACTTTATAAGATGATGCTGATAATGGTGATGGTGGTGGTGATGATGATGATGATGATGATGATGATGATGATGATAGGGTTCCAGGCCTATGTTTGTGAGGCTAGCATGTGTTTGAAACCCTGTCTAGGTAAAAGCAGCTGAGAGGGAGCTTCAGGGAGAAAGAGTGGGAGGGGAGCGAGTTACGTACTGCTCTGGACCCTGTTGCTTCTCCGCTGCCACACTGCAATGATCTAGGTTCCCCAACCCACATCTGCCACCAAAGGTATGGCTTCCGTTGTCCAGAGTGAGTGCAGATCTATGTCCCCTGCCTCCCCCAGAAGCGCAACTCTCTTTAAAAACAACCTCCTTGTCTTTTATGAGATGCTATTGCAGAGCTTTCCAAACTGTTCATGTTGATGACACACATTTTGGACATGCATCATTTCACAACATAGTAATTCAGTTTTACTAGCAAACCAGAAGTTAAAATAACCCCTTTCAGGCCCTGGGAGGAGCACAGGGAGCGTTTGTGCGACACATCTACACACTGCAGCTGACACACTAACACGTCGCAACATAGAGTTTGGAAAGCTCTGTGTTACTGTGACATGCTGTTACTGTTATTGAAATGTTGTTTAATACTTTGAACTCCTTCGTTAATTTGTTGCAAAATTCCACTGTTAAATTTCCACTCTACGTACTGACTTACCAACAAGCTCTTTTGACAGATTGATGTTGTATTTGGCTATATGTGAAGGGCATGCTGAAGTGGATGTGGACAGGCTGCTTGGACGCGTGAAACCAACCACCTGTTTCCTTGATCCTTGCCCATCCTGTGGCTAATAAAAGCAAGCCGGGAAGGTCTGGGCGATGGGCTCTGTGGGGTGGTGAATGCTTCTCTCTGTGAGGGAGCATTCCCAGAACCGCTGAAAGAGGCGGTCATTAAACCGCTTCTTTTAAAAAATCTTTAGACCCGGCCAGTATGGCCAACTATCACGCAGTCTAAAATCTTCCATTCTTGGGCAAGGTGATTGAGTGAGTGGTTGCTGAACTCCAGGCACGCCTGGAAGAAGCGGACCATTTGGATCCCTTCCAATCGGGATTCAGGCCTCATCATGGGACTGAAACTGCCTTGGTCGCGCTGGATGATGATCTCCGGTGGGCTAGGGACAAAGGTGAGAGCTGTTTCCTAGTTCTGCTGGATCTCTCAGCTGCTTTTGATACAATCGACCATAACATCCTTCTGGACTGTCTAGAGGAGCTGGGGGCACTGTTATACAGTGGTTCCGCTCCTTCCTCCTGGGCCATGTCCAGAAAGTGGTGTTGGGGGATGAGTATTCAGACCCCTGGGCCCTCACTTGTGGGGTGCCACAGGGTTCTGTCCTCTCCCCCATGCTTTTTAACATCTACATGTAGCCACTGGGAGAGATCATCAGGGGGTTTGGGCTGGGTGTCCATCAATATGCGGATGATACCCAGCTCTACCTCTTTCAAATCAGAATGAGTGAAGGTAGTGAAGGTCCTGTGTGAGTGTCTGGAGGCAGTTGGAGGATGGATGGCGGCTAACAGATTGCGGGAAGCATTCACCACCCCACAGAGACTGAAACTGTGGCTTTTGGCATGCAAGGCCGATGGTGTTCCCAGTGAGCTCTGGCCCTTCCCTCATCATGTTGTCATTGTTATTTATGAACAGAAATACAGGCAACAACTGATTTACATGCATCCAATTGACATGCGAGGGGGACGCGGGTGGCGCTGTGGGTTAAAGCCTCAGCGCCTAGGGCTTGCCGATCGAAAGGTCGGCAGTTCAAATCCCCATGGCGGGGTGCGCTCCCGCTGTTCGGTCCCAGCGCCTGCCAACCTAGCAGTTCGAAAGCACCCCTGGGTGCAAGTAGATAAATAGGGACCGCTTACTAGCGGGAAGGTAAACGGCGTTTCCGTGTGCGGCTCTGGCTCGCCAGAGCAGTGATGTCACGCTGGCCACGTGACCCGGAAGTGTCTTCGGACAGCGCTGGCCCCCGGCCTCTTGAGTGAGATGGGCGCACAACCCTAGAGTCTGTCAAGACTGGCCCATATGGGCAGGGGTACCTTTACCTTTACCTTTAATTGACATGCGACCGTGTGGATCGCAGCAAAGTGGCCGGAAAAGGGGGCAGAACGGGGGGGGGGGAGAGGCAGAACAGGGTCAAACAGGCTTAGGCGTGCTCCGCAAGGCAGTATAAAATGCTGACCACCCTACCCACTAGAAATAAATCATCATCATCATATTGAGAAGATCCATAAGAAAAACACTTGTGCCAAAAAGAATTATTGTGGAAATATTTAGGCATGGGCATAGTCAGGATTTTTGTTAGGGGGGCAGGCTTTTGTTAGGGGTCCAGAACCCCCCCTGCCCCACCTTGGCTACTCTCATGTATTTGGGCATGTGCTAAATTTTGTCCCTGCTCTGGGCACCATATCACCAAAGTCTGCCCCCGCTCCTGGGTACTCAGTAGGGGGCAATCATAGCCGCCCAGTTGTAGTGGCACAAGGATGAGGCACTGAAGTGATAGCATGTGCCAGGAGAGAGATGGCTGGGAGTAGCTGGAGGGGAAGAGGGGGTGCTTCACACTGGGAGACGAGGACACATGATGCAGCTGGTGCCACTTGCTCGTCTCTGAGCATCTTTATCAGTGAACGGGAGCAGCTGACAGCTCCATGAGCAGCCTGCATAGTGCTCCCCACCCCCTTCGACTGCCTGCGTGGTGAAGGGCAGGTGAAGAACAGATCTCAGCTGTAGGTAGAGAAGGAAAGACAGAGAGACCCAACCTCCTTCCTCCTTCACTCCCAGCCCTGTGCTGATCCCAGGTCCCTGAGGCTGGAAGCAGAACTTTCCTATATAAAAAGGGGGATTTTCACTGATGGAGAAGGAACGCAAAAGAGCACTTAAAAATAACGAGAAAGGGGTTTTTTAAATCTTCATTTTAGGACACATTTATTTCTAAAGAAGAAAAATCATGAAACAGGCATTTTAATAGCAAATAATTGGAATTTAAAGAAACTTGGCATTGAACCTTAAATGGAAAATGTCCAGAATTCCAAAATATCTTTGTAAAAATATCCCACTCAGCATAAATCTCTGAAACAGGCTGACCCCTGACCATTAGGTCCAGTCGTGGCCAACTCTGTGGTTGTGGTGCTCATCTCGCTTTATTGGCCGAGGGAGCCCAGCACACAGCTGGGTCATGTGGCCAGCATAACTAAGCCGCTTCTGGTGAACCAGAGCAGCGCACAGAAACGCCGTTTACCTTCCCGCCGGAGTGGTACCTATTTATCTACTTGCACTTGATGAGCTAGGTTTGGGACCGAGCAATGGGCGCTCACCCCGTCGCGGGGATTTGAACCACCGACCTTCTGATCGGCAAGTCCTAGGCTCTGTGGTTTAACCCACAGTGCCACCCGCGTCCCTATTATGGAATAGAATATCCCTATTTTCATTGAAAAAATGTTGCAGAGTATGTGAGTATGTTGTGAGAAGCAGCCATAGAAAGAGGAGCTGTATAAAAAGGTGCCCCATTCTTCGGAGACCCCTTTGCCTACCTCTTCTGGTGGCCTTTTCTCTGTTGCCATCTGTTGCCATCTTTTCCTCCAGACCACACACCCTTGTCTTCACCACCCGCCACCTTCCTGGCCCTGCATCCTTGACAGCTACAGGCATTAATTCTCTTCTGTCCCCACCACACGCTGAGAGTGGGTGTGATTTTGCACATTCACGACTGATTTCACCGCTCTAGAGTCACTGGCTTGTGAAAGGCAAGGGGACAGAGAAGGAGCCACCTCACCCCCCTCTGCCCACCCCAAGGCACCCCACCCCCCCGTTCACCCACCCATACGCACACTCTGACACACCCAACCACTTCTCCTTCCCTAAGAGGCTGGACATGTGCCCAGGGATGCCCAGAGGGAGGATCTCAAAATATGGGGAGTATCTCAGACCCAGAGCAGAAGTGGTGCTGGGAGGGGGAGCGGGAAGGATGCAGTCTGAATAATTCATCCGTCCTCCCCAGGCACTGCCTGGCAAAGTGTGTCTAAGCAATGGCAAGCCCACTGCTCAGAGCCACTTAGCCAGCCA
This sequence comes from Podarcis tiliguerta, assembly GCF_965153285.1. Lineage (NCBI taxonomy): Eukaryota > Metazoa > Chordata > Lepidosauria > Squamata > Lacertidae > Podarcis > Podarcis tiliguerta. Next base: position 37,777,240 of record NC_139550.1, read on the forward strand.
GCCGCAGGCTAATGCACTCACAATCTGTTTGGCCAGCTTGATAGCTCTGGGGATGAGGGAGGGGTGCTGGGATGGGGGACTTCCGTTCTCAGCAGGTCAATGGCTTCACTTTGGCCAACTGCACAGAGGCACATTTGCCCACTTTCTGCCCTCTGCCCTTGCGCCTGTGCCCAACGGCAGACCAAAGGGGAGGCATTTTGCTAGCCCACAGGCATTTAGCCAGTGCAGCTTTCCCAGATGAGGAAGCAAAATGTGACAAAGGCTTCACTTGCTAAACACCTGCATGGAAGGCACAGGGGCAGCATTTGGAAAGTGGCTGCTGTAACCAGGGGTGGGATCTGGAAGCTCTGCCATCATACGTGCTGAGAGGACAGCCTTAAGAAAAGGACCAGGAAGCGGGGTGCTCACAGAATCAGGGCTGGGAAATAGACCAGGAAATAAGTTGTGAATTGCAGGAGTGTTGGCATTAGTGGGATCATATCTAGAGAAGAGGTGGGAATGTAAGAAGAGCCTTGCTGGAACATATCCATCTTGTTGAGCATGTGAAGCCAGCCCTACCAGAAGGCAGGGTGAGGGAGCTACCTCAGGGGGAAGGTGGAGAACAGTGCCAAGGTGTTAGAAGACAGGGCTGCTTGGCAGCAGTCTACCTTGGTGGGCAGAAACCAGGCTGTGATTTGCCTCATTAGTGAGCCTGTGGTCACCAGGTGTGGTGGAAGACACTGCCCCTTTGCTAGTGCAGAAGTTGAATGACAGTCCTGTTAACTTCTGTTTACAGCAAAATTAGTCCCCATTTTGCCTACAAGTCCGTTTCGACTACGGCCTGCACCTGGCGTCCCTGCCTGTTGACTTTCAGGAAGAATTTGAAAACATCCCTGTGTGCCCAGGCATTTGGTGGATGGTTCCTGGCAACCCTGGATGAGGGAAAGTTTGAATGTTTGAACTGTAGCTTGTTTTAGACTATTTTAACTGTTTTTAGAGTGTTTAAATCATAATAAAAAAGTTTTGTTATGCATGTGTTTGTCACCCTGGGAGGAAAGGTGGGGTATAAATTAAATCATCACCAACAATTATAAATGTCATCAGACATGGGCATAGCCAGGGTTTTGTTAGGGGAGGGGCAGGCTTTTGTTAGGGGGAGCAGAACCTCACTTTTGTATTGGTTTTTATTTATTTTCATTGATTTAGGGTGGGCAGCTCCTCCCCCCAGGCTGCGCCCGTGTCATCAGATGTGGGGCAAAAGCCTTGGCTCAGCCAAAAAGGGATTTGCAGGCCCTGCCAGCCACCTGATCCATGGTGCCTGCAAAGCCTTCTGCAAAATGCTGGGCAGGAGAGCACCTGGCAAGCCACTTGCTGTCAGTCTTCAGAAGCCCTTTTCAAAGTGTTCTCCTTTTCCTTTGCCTCAGGCATCACAATGTCTTGCTGGCATCTTCCTCTTCCAACAGAAAGGAGGCAGCAGAGCAGGAAGCAAGCATTTGTTCCAGCCTCTGGGTTTCAGGTGTACACATCTCTTTGAAGCCTGAGGGCTTGTCCACACTTCTGCGTGTGCCGTGCCTAGAAAGCACAGGTCCCAGAGGTACCGTATTTCCAAGGGAAAACCCATTCTTTAGCAATAGATCGGAACAAATGGTAATCCCGCAAAAAAAATTCCCGAATTGCCGTTTGCTCCAGTTGAGTGCTAAAGAGCAGTTTTTGCCAGGGGAAAGGAGTGGGAACAAAAGGAACTGTGGCTCAGTGGCCCTCCCTGCGGCTGCACAAACCAACAAGAAACCTCCCCTCCCTGGACTTTACCAGCAGCCCTGAACTTGAGGCAGGGATAGATGAGACCCCCTCAGGACTGGATCCCCCACCAAATCTGAACAATATAAGGGAGGCCTTCCCTCCCCAACCACTTTTTTTCTTTGTTGAAGGAGGGATAAGAAAATCTGTGGGCCCAATTCCTCCCCACTACCCTTATTTCTTTAGCTGAGCACACGCTGCACCTTTAGAGCACATTCGGAGCATATTCTTCCCCTCAAAGACTCCTGGGCACTGCAGTTTATTAAGAGTTGCTGGGAACTGTATCTCTATGAGAGGGCAAACTACAGAGCCCGTAAGTCTTTGACGGAATAAGTATGATGTAAAGGATTAGTGTGCACACGTCCAAACAGTCTGACCTAGTAAAAAAGGCAGGTAAAAAGTGTAAAACACGGCAATTCTGAGGCCCATGACAGATGCTTCCCGCTCTTCCTTGGGGTGGTTTTGCCTCTAGTGTACTGAGCTGAGACACGGGTCGAGAGGAACCAGGCTTAATTCTTTGAGGGAAAGAATAGCTTTAAAGCTATAGCGTGTGTGTGTAGCCTTCACCATATTTATTAATTACCTTTTCACTTTAGATCTGCATGGAGCAATGAACAACACCGGCATTCAAAAACAATTCCTAACAGCAGCTGTCCATGCTTCTCCTTCAGCAGCCCTGGTGCCTTCCACTTCCAGACATTTTCAATTACAGCTTCCACCAGTCCCAGTTAGCACTCACAGACTGTCTGGAAGGCACCAGGTTGCTGACAAATTGTCTAACAAGATCTCTTTGCAGCCATGTAAAACAATAGACAGCTATATGCTCTGCGTGACCAAATCCATTTGATTATGATTATCATTAATATTGTTGTTGTTTTCCATTTATTATATGACTTCTAACTGCACTAATAAACCAGGGACGGGGAATCTGTGACCCTCAAGATGTTGTTGGCTTCCAGCCCTCATCATCCCTGACCACTGGCCATCCTGGATGAGGCTGATGGTTGTTGAGACTCCCAGGAATGTTTGAGGGCTCAGAGGTTCCCCATCTCTGCTGCAGGCATTTTATAGCCTCACACATTGTTGTTGTTGTTGTTGTTTAGTCATGTCCGACTCTTCGTGACCCCATGGACCAAAGCACGCCAAGCACTCCTGTCTTCCACTGCCTCCCACAGTTTGGTCAAACTCATGCTGGTAGCTTCGAGAACACTATCCAAAGGGAATACAATGGCATGCCTAATGATTCTATGAACTACAAAATGTTGCAGTGTATCCTTACACCTGTTCAGGGTCCGGCTAGCCCTTCTTGGGGATGTTGAAAGGGTCCCATACAGGGAGTGTTTTTTAATGCTTTGCTGTTCTGCAAGCCTTGGGGTTCATCATCTAAGCATGGCAATCCCTTCCTCTTGTTTCCCAGAGGTCCAATTTTGGCTGCAATGCTATTGGCACTCAAACAGCTAAGTTTGCTATTAGAGGAAATGATGATTAAACCAAAGGTGGTTTGTTGCTTTTAAAGTGTTTTCAAGGACCATCTCCAAATGGCCATACAGAAAAGAAGTGCCCTTCCCAATGCCCAATAAATCCCACTGAAATGTATTGGCATAGGAGGCATCCTGCTGAACTGCCCACCTCAGCCCAGACACTTCCATCTTCACACCCATAAAAAAATCAGCACTGTTTCTAAATGGTCATTTAGGGGAATGCATTGGCTGAGGTTATCTTCTTCCTATATGCTGCTTTGTATACCACAGGATAAAGCTATGCAAACACTTGTTCTTCCAAGCAAACACATTCCAGTGAGTTGTGAATCTGCACCTTGACTTGCAAGGCTCTGAATGAAACAATGGGGGGGGGGAGCACCATTAGACAAGCTTCCACTCAAGCTCCCAGGGTATCTCCCAATGCCCAGAGAGTGGCCAACATAGGAAGCCAGACTATCAGCACTCGGGCATCTTCCTCAACAGCCCTCTCTCATGGTGTTCCCCAGTACAAGTACACTTCAGCTGTGAGGAATGTCCAGCCCCTGGACACCATCATGGCACCTCTACCAATGCATCCGGTTGTAGAAGCAGCTGTCCGTGTCCATGGACAGGAGCCCCTAATAACATCCATGTTGGCTGCAGCCCCTCCTCAGGAGCAGAAGCAAAAGCTTGGTGAACGTCTCTACCCTCTAATTCACTCATTACACCCCTCCATGGCTGGGAAGATCTCAGGTATGCTGCTGGAGATAGATAACTCTGAGTTGCTGCTGATGCTGGAGTCACCTGAATCCCTCCACTCTAAGATTGAGAAAGCTATTGCTGTACTGCAGGTGCACCAAATCTCTGAAGCATCCCACAAGATGGCAGCATTTCTTCAGTGACCAAGATGGGTTGGATCCTATTGGTACTGATAAAATGACCTCTTCTACTTTGCCTGTTGCTGCAACTGTCATGTCTACACTGCTTGTGCAGCAGCCTTCATTGTTACCATAAATTTAGCTCTCTAAATTAAAACACAGAGAGAGAGAGAGAGAGAGAGAGATTCCCAAGACTGAGAAGCTTAAACATCCTCCATCATTCTGTCGCAATGTAAGCAGAGGTGTAGAGTGGGGAGGGCTATGGGAGCCATAGCCCCGGGTACCCGGTTTTGCGGTGGTGTGAGCCAGGCGCCCCCATGCAGGAATCCCTGCCCTGCCCATCACTGGGGGTCTCTTGGCCCTGGAGCCTGGCCTTGCCACCATGCCCCCAGCCACCAAGGGCAACGGCAGCTGGCCAGACAAAACAGCACAGCCCCGTGAGCCTGGCAGCAATGAGGGTTTGGCTGGCGCGGCAGGTTTCGTTCACTCCCTGCCTGTCTGGTGCACACACACACATGTTCACCCCAGGCACCAATAAAGGACGCAACACCACTGCATGTAGGTACTTTATAGCATGTCTAAAGTGCTCTTCCTGTGTGCTCAGGTATGCAGGGGCAGAGGATGCGGTGGGTGCGGTCCGCCCCGGGTGTCACCGCTGAGGAGGGGTGACAAAATGCTGGGCAGCACTCACCGCGGGGCCTGCAGCACACCTGAGCCACTTGTCTCTCCTGCCCAAACTGTCCACCTGCTGCCTCCCCCCAACTGTAGGGCAACGGAGTGGGAGGAGGCAGGCAGACTCCGGAGGTCCCGCCCTCGCCCCGCCCCTATGGGAGGCTCACCCCGCCCCGCCCCTGGGCACGCCGCCTGAGCAGCTTCCTCTACCGCTGCAGGTATGACACCAGCATATTCCATACAGCAACCTTGCCAGGTACCATTAGTGTTCTTTTGAGCAAACAGTGTGTTGCATGGAAGTACTGAGTGAAAATGTGTCTGAAGAGATATTTGAAGTGAAGGCCTTTAAGTGTGCATGTACTGATAAAAATAATCATGCGCAGCCAGCCAACCTTTTCAGGTGGTGAACATAGCATGACAACCACACTGGAAAGCCTGTGTGAAGTGGTTTCAGTGGAAAATGGCTAGATTGTTCCGTTGACATACAGCAGCATGATCGTAGCCTACACAGGCAGATGGGTCATGCCGCGTTATCTCAGAGAAGGAATAAGTGGGCACTATTCACGATCATAAAAGCAGAATGAAAAGCAAAGATAAGTGGCCACTGACTAGCCTGCTATGAGTCGGGGAGGGGCTGATCTGGCCAGTGGGCCAGATCCTGATGCCCTCCACCACCTGGACCACTTTGACAAGTGGGTACAGTTGCTCACCTGTCAATTGCCTTATTTTTTTTAATTTGCTTTTTATTCCAATTGAACAAAATTAAATAAAAATAAAAAGTGCATAAAGAGGAAAAAAGGAGGAAATGTATATTACATCACTATAAATGCAAACAACTACAATTCCATATATGCTTGTCTAGCACATAGGCAGTGCTTTTTTTTCTAGATTATTAGGTGCCAGTACAGGTATATAAATGTTGTTATTATTTATATTTATAACCTACTATATTTTTTATAAACATGTTCCAAATATTGTCCATACACATAAGCAATCCATTCATAACTTGCAAGTGTTGTCACAATGTCAATTCATTGGCTGAAGGGGCCCTAGATTTATCTTTCCAGTGCATCCATATCAGTCCTTTGGCCGTAGTAGGGGCACGGAGAATCCATTTACATTGTCCAGTTGTCAAATTCCATACAGTAGGTACTTCAAAAAGAACACTTTCCTCTGAAAATTTTACCTTTTTCCGCACAGTCATGTTTATCCAATCCAATGCTTTCCCCCAAAACTTAGTAAGCATAGAATATTGTAAAAACATGTGTTTCACAGAATTCTTATCCAACTGCCTGGTGTTAACACCATGACCTCAAGGGAAGCACTGGCACCAGGCAGGTGCCATCAGTGTATTTCCTTTAATAGTCAGCTGAAAACATTTGTTTGTGCAGGCTTATTCAGACACATACAACAGGCTGCATGCTTTACTGTGTTTTGTTGTTTTTGTATCATTTTCTAATGGTTTGAGGCATGTTACCACACAAAAAAAATAGGAAGTACTTTGCACTTTTCTAAACCCAAAATCTGTGCTGGGAAGCATATCTGACTTACACCCACATTTCCTGATCAGGTGCAGCCCAATCCTTACAAATATAACCAGGGATGGCAGAATTAGTCCCGAGAGGGAAAAGCACCCCCATTCGGCATGTGGGCTCCATCACCCTGGAAACTCACCTGTCCTCATGAGGACTATCACCATTCAGTTCACACAGGTTCTGCTACATGACACATGACACAACGCATGTCTGTTGCTGTGCGACTCTACCCCACCCCAGGAAACCTCCGCTGTGCCCCCACAGCCTAGGAGGGCGACTGCTGTCTTCCAGCTATGGCTTGGCATGGTATTTTACAGCATGCCAACTCTAATCCTGGGACAAGCTGTCTTCGGCTGATGGGGAGTGACTCTGCCCAGCTGGGTCTCTCTCTGTCTGCCTTGTGGGTGCATCAGCCTGGCCAGTGTCAGCAACTAATCCAACCTGACAGGTCCAATTGCTTAGAAAAGTCCCAGAGATTTCCAGTGCCTCCCGGCTCTGGCTGCAGCTGCACTGACTCAAGAGGAGAGAAGCAGGCAAGCCCTGAAGCAGTTGCAGAAGGAGTACAAGTCTGGTCTGCATCCCCTGAGCAGCAGCACAGCAAAATACTTGGTGCCCAGAGATACTGGATTTGGGAGGTGAGTAACCCTCCTCCTTTTCACAAAGGAACCATTCCCACACTTACCCCCATCTAAACAATGGAATATATGATGAGACAGGGCAAAATGTAGTTATTCTCTCTCTCTTTCCCCCTCACTGAAAAGGAAATATTTAAATTGTATTATCATTGTAATTTAAATGCATGGCTGTTCATATCTGAGCTGTGGGCTGCATTGTGAAAATTATGTAGAACGGCAGATTATAAATTTGAACACTGGTATAAATAAACACAACCTAACACCTTCCACTCAGCACTAGTGTATAGTCTTGCATTGGGCTGGGGCAGAGTGACTGCTATATGCAGATTGTGGGGGAACTGAAATTGGACCACTTGCGTGGTAGAGCGAGTCCTCAATCCATCCCTTGCATGTGGCCACAGAGTCCGTTCCAGGGCTGGGTACTGCTCACCAATGTGGTGTAGCGGTTAAGAGCGGTAGTCTCGTAACCAGGGGAACCGGGTTCGAGTCTCCGCTCCTCCACCTGCAGCTGCTGGGTGACCTTGGGCCAGTCACACTTCTCTGAAGTCTCTCAGCCCCACTCACCTCACAGAGTGTTTGTTGTGGGGGAGGAAGGGAAAGGAGAATGTTAGCCGCTTTGAGACTCCTTAAAGGGAGTGAAAGGCGGGATATCAAATCCAAACTCCTCCTCCTCCTCCTCTTCTTCTTCTTCTTCTTCAAGCTGTACTGCTGCCTTCGGTGAAAATGAATTCTGCTTCTCCCAACCACATGGGATGGCAGGCAGAAGGGACTGCCCCCTCCTTCAACAACACACAGGTGTTCTTCATTGCTGCCCTTCCAGAAGTAATTGAAGGAAAGGGAAGGTCTGGTGACTGGAGCACACAGTGGCCTCCTATTACCCCAAACCCTATAGCTGTAATATCCTGGGACTTGGGTTGGGGAAACCATGAGCACGTTTTCTCAGCCTGCCCCAGTGCTAGTCAAGGCGGCAGCAAACAGGGAAAGATGCTGGAGGCGACGGCAGGAGGGAGCAGTCCTTGGCCCTCCAGTCATCCCTGCATCAGCTCTGCCCTCTGCACCTGTGTTTTTGTATTTTGTATGTATGGGGTCAGCCCACACCAGTGGACCAACACCCCTCCTCCATCGCAAAATTTCCCTTGCAGTACTCAGTAGGGATGCAGGTGGCGCTGTGGGTTAAGCCACGGAGCCTAGGACTTGCCGATCAGAAGGTCAGCGGTTCGAATCCCCACGATGGGGTGAGCTCCCGTTGCTCGGTCCCTGCTCCTGCCAACCTAGCAGTTTGAAAGCACATCAAAGTGCAAGTAGATAAACAGGTACCGCTCCGGCGGGAAGGTAATCGGCGTTTCCGTGCTCTGCTCTGGTTCGCCAGAAGCAGCTTAGTCATGCTGGCCACATGACCCGGAAGCTGTACGCCAGTTTCCTTGGCCAATAAAGCGAGATGAGCGCCGCAACCCCAGAGTCGCCCGCGACTGGACCTAATGGTCAGGGGTCCCTTTACCTTTACTCAGTAGGCAGGACAGTGGGGGCAAAGCTAGAACGAGTTGGCTCTGCCTGCCATTGTCTCTGGCGCCACCTACTGTTGGCCTCCCGCCACGCCAGGCGCCACTAGCGTTGGCTGCAGCATCTCGTAACAACCCCGCGATCCTCCGCGCCCAATTCCGCCCACACTGCACCGGTGCCTTCTTTCTTCCCCCCTCCCTTTTCTGTCTCTCCCTTGCTTCTCCCCTAGATTTGCAAATGTCCCTCTCGCCCTCTCCATCTCTCTCTCAGCTGCTCGCAGATTGAATTATTTCATTCTTTGTAAACGAGCTTTAGGAAGCAGCAGGACGGACGAGAGACGCAGAGGAGGGCGCTGGTGATATGAAAGAGGCGGGTAGGAAGGAAAGATGAACTCCCCCCCCCCCCTTCCTCGCTCATCGCCAGCCTTGCTGGGAATTCAGCATCACCACGCCCTTTCTCGGCCCATTTGTGCTGCTGTCTGCTGCCATCTAGTGGGAGTCCGGGTTGTTGCACGTTAAGAAAAGCGGGCGGGGGGCGAGTAATTCCACGGGTGATCCTGGTGACTCCCCTCCCTCCCTCGTGCAACACGCGGACTATTCTTCTTAGTGCTCAGGCCAAGGAATGTTGCATAGGTTCGAGCTCAAGAACAAGGCCACCAAAACGTGTTTTCCGCCCGGTGGTCGTTCACCTGGGTGTCCTTGATAACCCTTTACCCCCCGGGCCCCCAAACAGCCGAGACGGAGTATCTCCTGCCAGAAGCAGGCAGTGACCGCAGCTCAGTTCATTCAGGCGGATTCGCGCCGCTTGATGTCTCTTAGCTGGATGCAAGATGAGGCTCCACATCTTGTGGAGGGGAAAACACAGGCATCAGGTTGGGTTGGCATTATCGTTTTGTCTGTGGCAAGGCATCTGTGCCATGCTTGTTTGTCCATGCAGGGCAGTCGTTCATTCCTTGTTGTTGTTGTTGTTTAGTCGTTCAGTCGTGTCCGCCTCTTCGTGACCCCCTGGACCAGAGCACGCCAGGCACTCCTGTCTTCCACTGCCTCCTGGGGCTTGGTCAAACTCATGCTGGTAGCTTCGAGAACACTGCCCAACCATCTCGTCCTCTGTCGTCCGCTTCTCCTTGTGCCCTCCATCTTTTCCAACATTAGGGTCTTTTCCAGTGACTCTTCTCTTCTCATGAGGTGGCCAAAGTATTGGAGCCTCAGCTTCACGATCTGTCCTTCCAGTGAGCACTCAGGGCTGATTTCCTTCAGAATGGATAGGTTTGATCTTCTTGCAGTCCATGGGACTCTCAAGAGTCTCCTCCAGCACGTTCATTCCTTAGAAGCATTTATTTCTTTGTCGCCCTATAAACAAGTCCTCAAACACCACTTGCTACAGGCAGGCAACCAACAAGTGAAGAAGAGCACACCACCTGTGTGAAGCAGCCCTCATCAGGTGTGCGAGGGGCTGGCCTAGAACAAGCAACAGCCCAATGCAGTAGCCTTCCCTCCAAGTGTCCCTATTTTCCAGGGACAGCCCCGAAATTACAAAAGCCATCCTGGCTTCTGACCTGATCCCAGAATGTTGCTGTTTCCCCTGCCAGTGTTGTCGCTGCTGAGCTCAGGGAGGAGGCTGAGCCAGTGCTTGTCTCAAGCAATGGCGGTGGCGGCAGTGACAGCTGTGCGGGAGCATCCTGTGGCCCCTCCGCCCCTGCTGGCCTCCTCCCTTGGGCAGCTTGCAGTGGCTGCTGGAGAGCAGGCAAGGAGGCCGTAGCCACCAAAGTCCAGCCCCACAGGACAAGCCGGCTCTGAGGGGCAGGCAGAGGACAAGGCTGCCCTAGGCGGGAAGAAAGCGGAAGGGAAGTGCAAGCAGTCTTGAATTTTTTTAATGGAAAGCTGTGTCCAATCTTCAGCAATGGGGTGCTCAGACAGTGAAGGGTTTTTTTTGGGGGGGGAACTTATTGCAACAACAAAAGGGTGTCTCATTTTCATCCCTGAAATACTGGATACTGTGTGATGGTCCCCTACAGAATTTAAAATGCTGGGTGTGATCTTTCAGATCTTCAATCACTCTTCATCCTGTATTGATGTTCAGAAGGAAGATGGGGAGGGGAAGAAAAGAAGAGAAATCAATGTTGCATTGTTAGGCAGATATCTGGTGCATTTGAAAACAATGAAGCAGGAAGTTAGCTGAATGCAGATACTGCTAATTGGGTTACCAAAAGGCCATGTTGGTAATATTCAGTGAACAAAAACTCCCTCCAGGGACAAAACATTAAATGAACAGAAAAGAAAAAAACCAACCACCATTTCCTCTGAAAATCTGGCAAACAAGAGCAAAGGTACTTCTGTATCTGCAAAGCCTTTCAGGTCTCCTAGAACTATAGGAAAGCAGAGAACAGGTCAGGTCAGAGTGCCCTTTATGTGAGGAAGTTAGATATTAATTCTTGAGGGGTGGGGTGGGCACGCCAGGTAGCAAACAAACAAGCATGGTGATATTATCTATCAATGTTGCCATTTTTGTTAGTTATCAAACCCTTGGAGATTTCTTAGTTGGGTAGTTGTCTGCCTTTTAAAACATTACCGTATTTTTCGCCCCATAGGACGCACCGGCCCATAGGACGCACCATGTTTTTTGGGGGGGAAATAAAGAAAAAAAATTTTATTTCCCCCTCAGGCGCTTGTGGGGCCAGGAGCGGGGAGAAGCGCTTTTCTCCCCACCGCCAGCCTTCACATCAGGTCCGGGGACAGGGGGAAGACTCGCTGCGCCTCCCCACTGTCCCGGGAGCTTGCGGGGCAGGCAGCGGGGAGAAGCGCTCTTCTCCCCGCCGCCAGCCTTCACGTCAGGTCCGGGGACAGGGGGAAGACGCGCCGCGCCTCCCAGCTGTCCCCGGAGCTTGCGGGCAGGCAGCGGGGAGAAGCGCTCTTCTCCCCACCGCCTGCATGCAGAACAGGTCCGGGGACAGCGGGAAGACGCGCCGCGCCTCCCAGCTGTCCCCGGAGCTTGCGGGCAGGCAGCGGGGAGAAGCGCTCTTCTCCCCACCGCCTGCATGCAGAACAGGTCCGGGGACAGCGGGAAGACGCGCCGCGCCTCCCAGCTGTCCCCGGAGCTTGCGGGCAGGCAGCGGGGAGAAGCGCTCTTCTCCCCACCGCCTGCACGCAGAACAGGTCCGGGGACAGCGGGAAGACGCGCCGCGCCTCCCAGCTGTCCCCGGAGCTTGCGGGGCAGGCAGCGGGGAGAAGCGCTCTTCTCCCCGCCGCCAGCCTTCACGTCAGGTCCGGGGACAGGGGGAAGACGCGCCGCGCCTCCCCCCTGTCCCCGGAGCTTGCGGGGCAGGCAGCGGGGAGAAGCGCTCTTCTCCCCGCCGCCAGCCTTCACGTCAGGTCCGGGGACAGGGGGAAGACGCGCCGCGCCTCCCCCCTGTCCCCGGAGCTTGCGGGGCAGGCAGCGGGGAGAAGCGCTCTTCTCCCCGCCGCCAGCCTTCACGTCAGGTCCGGGGACAGGGGGAAGACGCGCCGCGCCTCCCCCCTGTCCCCGGAGCTTGCGGGGCAGGCAGCGGGGAGAAGCGCTCTTCTCCCCGCCGCCAGCCTTCACGTCAGGTCCGGGGACAGGGGGAAGACGCGCCGCGCCTCCCCCCTGTCCCCGGAGCTTGCGGGGCAGGCAGCGGGGAGAAGCGCTCTTCTCCCCGCCGCCAGCCTTCACATCAGGTCCGGGGACAGGGGAAGACGCGCCGCGCCTCCCCCCTGTCCCCGGAGCTTGTGGGGCAGGCAGCGGGGAGAAGCGCTCTTCTCCCCGCCGCCAGCCTTCACATCAGGTCCGGGGACAGGGGGAAGACGCGCCGCGCCTCCTCGCTGTCCCCGGAGCTTGCGGGGCTGGCGGCGGGGAGAAGCACGCATCTCCCCGCCGTCAGCCTCTAAACCACATAGGGAGACAGCGGGATGGCGGCGTTCCGCCTCCCTGCTGTCCCCCGACCTTGTGGGGCTGGCGCTGCGGCTCTCCTGAAGCCTGGAGAGCGAGAGGGGTTGGTGCGCACCGACCCCTCTTGCTCTCCAGGCTTCAGCGAAAGCCTGCATTCGCCCCATAAGACGCACACACATTTCCCCTTCATTTTTGGAGGGGAAAAAGTGCGTCTTATAGGGCGAAAAATACGGTAATCTACATTTCTTTGATATGCATATTGCTGAAATCTCAGTATTACTGTCCCTTTGAGGCACTGAGGAAAATAAGGTAACTTAGCAAACCATCCTATACTTTGCCCTGGGGGGTTAGGAGTGGGGAGGTGAGGGATACTTTCCCACTGCACCTGGAATGGCCACTTGATCCAGGACACACTCAAGAGCAGCTCAGGAAGCTAGGAGAAAAACGTTACTTAGAAAAGCCCCCAAGTGTCATAGAAACTGGAGACACATCCTCAGGGACCCTTGAAACATCACCAGTGCCCACCCATCAGGCATGGTGCTGGTGCTGGTATTCACATAACACAGAGAGAGCCAATCAATGCAGGCTGAAACAAGTGATTGACAGGTGGGCAGTGGGTGGAGTCAGCTACCTGTCAAAAAATGGCCTGGCCACTTTTGGGTCCATGGTGCCAGACTCAGAGCAGTTTCCCACTCTGGCATTGCAGCCTGCGTTTCTCCCCCTCCCTTCCCCCATGGGAAGTGCTCTGTCCTGGCACCACCTGTGGTGGGTGGGTGTTTACATTCAGTGCCAAAATGAGGTGCTTAGGATCCTAGGTGAAGATCAGTGCTCAAGTTCCCATGTATGTTTTAGAGATAGGCTCTTTGCAGAAAGTACCATATTTTTTGCTCTATAAGACTCACTTTTTCCCTCCTAAAAAGTAAGGGGAAATGTGTGTGCGTCTTATGGAGCGAATGCAGGCTGCACAGCTATCCCAGAAGCCAGAACAGCAAGAGTGATTGCTGCTTTCACTGCACAGCAGTCCCTCTTGCTGTTCTGGCTTCTGAGATTCAGATATTTTTTTTCTTGTTTTCCTCCTCCAAAAACTAGGTGTGTCTTATGGTCTGGTGCATCTTATAGAGCAAAAAATACGGTACCTCTTTGCACAAAGGCCACAACAAAGGCAAAATGGCCTCAAAAAATAATCTGCCCTCCCATCTCAGCAGTTGAAATTTGCCTCCTTCAGTTAAAATCATGCTTCCAGCTATTGTTCAACTAGTGCTTTTGTTTATTAATCTGCTACAAGGCTGATGAAAGATTTCAGCAGCCCTGATTTCTATAGTTCCTTGAGAACGGATGGCACAAGTGGTGTTTACCTATAGGCTGGAGGCTGTCCGCAAAGCATCTTTGATTGCTGCACACTCTCAGCAGTCCTGTCACATTTTAATCAAGGAGAGATTTAATAAACTGTAGAGAAGCCAAGCCAGTAAGGTCCAGTTATAATTTGTCATTCCCAGTGCATTTGGCTCTATGATGGGATGGAAGTCACATCTGAATCATAGAATCATAGAATCATAGAGTTGGAAGAGACCACAAGAGCCATCGAGTCCAACCCCCTGCCAAGCAGGAAACACCATCAGAGCACTCCTGACATATGGTTGTCAAGCCTCCGCTTAAAGACCTCCAAAGAAGGAGACTCCACCACACTCCTTGGCAGCAAATTCCACTGTCGAACAGCTCTTACTGTCAGGAAGTTCTTCCTAATGTTTAGGTGGAATCTTCTTTCTTGTAGTTTGGATCCATTGCTCCGTGTCCGCTTCTCTGGAGCAGCAGAAAACAACCTTTCTCCCTCCTCTATGTGACATCCTTTTATATATTTGAACATGGCTATCATATCACCCCTTAACCTCCTCTTCTCTAGGCTAAACATGCCCAGCTCCCTTAGCCGTTCCTCATAAGGCATCGTTTCCAGGCCTTTGACCATTTTGGTTGCCCTCCTCTGGACACGTTCCAGTTTGTCAGTGTCCTTCTTGAACTGTGGTGCCCAGAACTGGACACAGTACTCTGAAGTCATACTGAAGGACCAACAACATCTGCTATTGGGTCCCTGAAGCACAGATTCACACAAAGCGGCAAAACGTCCTTGCATGTTATTAAAAAGTTACCCATGAAAAAGAGGATGTGTCCTGGAAAAAGAGGACAAACGGCAACCGGGGGAAGGGGCAGAATTGAGTTACCTGCGACACAATTGGTCAGTTAAGTTTTTTTATTTATTTACTTGATTGGGGCGGCAGTCCCCCCCCCCAACCCCCGGCCACCCCACCTGCAACCAGGGGTGGAGGAAAGGGGGTGCGCTAGGTGTGGGGCTGCCACCGATGTCACCACTGGGGGGGGGGGCAAATTATCGAGCAGCTCTCAGCACAGGGCCTGCAGCATGCCCAAGGCTCTGTGCTGCCCAAAGGGTCCACCCACTGCCTCCCCCCCAGCTGTAGGGCGACTGAGTGGGAGGAGGCAGGCAGACTCTGGAGGCCCCATGCTTGTGCAGGAGACCTTCCAGCAGGCTGGACTCAGAGCCCACCCTCTGCCCCGACTGCCGCCACACCTTGCCTCTTGCAGAAGGGGGCGCCTGGCCAATACTCACACATGCAAGATGTCCTCCGTCACGTCCAGTTCCTTGCTGATCCCTTCTTTGCGGGGCTCAGGGTCAGGGGCCAGGGAGCCCAGCGCAATCTGGGCCAATGATGGTGATGGGAAAGGGATCCTCAGCTCACTGATGTCGGGGGTAGCGATAAGGAGCATAAAACGTAAAGAAACCCCCCCCCCCACAAACATACAGGTGCACACTGCCTACCTTTCCAACAAGAGACACTCTCTCTATTCAAGGCCACATTTGTATTCTATGTTTAATATTTCTGGGAGAGCTTCTAGTCCCTGGTTTTTGACTGCGGAGCTCTGACACGGCCAGGCCAGAGCACTTCAGTGGCATGTAACCAGGCCCAGAACATTGGTACGAAATGAGTGTCACATTTAGTGTCCCATGCGCTTCATTCTAATACAGTAATATTGAAATTTTCTCAAAGGGGAATTACACACACTAAAATAAATATTGGAAGAGGAAGTGTGAGTCATTGGTGCTCCCATTCCCCAATATACAGTGTGAGTGTGAGTGTGTGTGGTGTGTTTGTAGGAAGTCTCACTGCAGGGGAAGGTGTGCCGTTCCCTTCAGCACCATACCGCCCTGGAGCAAACAAGAAATTTCCACAAACTAGTGGAAAACGTTGCAAAATGCAATTCTGGCCCTCCTGAAGATCTGGGTGGATAGTTCTTCTGATGCCTGGGTATCCCTGACTTGCAGTAGCTCTGGAAGGATCTTTCTTAGCAGCCCTGTCTGGAAATGCCTGGGACTCCACCTCCTCCATACAAAGCATGCACTCTGAAACGGAGCTATAGCCCTATCCCAACGTGCACTTACTAGGGAGTAAGTCTTAGGAAGCACTCAGACTTCCTTCAAAGTAAACTTACTTAGGGTCAAACTGCATTCCTCATGATCAGGAGAAAACAAAAGGACCTGACTGAATATACAATGTTGCATCCCTAGATAACCCCGATTGCAGAAATAGGACACGTCTTTGCTTAGAGTGGCCATTGACACTTGGCCAAAGGAATGGACACCAGTTTGCATACGCTGTGTGTAGATGCACATGTAAAAATATTAGTGGTTTATCTCCTACTAAGTCATAGTCACTAGAAACATTGATTTCAGTGACTCCGAGTATGACTTAGCTGCTCTTCCTTCTGTATCTTTCAGCCAGACCTGGAATGCCCGGCCATTCAAATAGAGGACACCTTCATACAGAGGACTGTCACCTGTCCACATCTTAAGCCTATGATAGCCCTGAAAATTGAGAACTGTCTTCTGAAAATTGGACACCTGAGCATCTTATATTTGCTCTTCTGCTTCTGCTAATGAGTGAACGTCATGCCATTTCCTCTTTTATCCCAGCCTTTTCCACATTCTGCATAATCTAAATAGGATCCGTTTGTTTGTATATGTAGGTTACTTCCTAAACAAACAATGAAAAATTAAGAGACGGTCTTTTATATTTATATATAAAAGAAGTATTTTGTTCCCTATGGCTTGGTGTGCTAGACTGGGAAGCATCCATATAATCCACCTTGTCTTAGACACACACCAGTGATGCATCAGAGGAGCACTTTGCTTCATTAAGTTCTTAAGGGGGAGAGATGATAGATAGATAGATAGATAGATAGATAGATAGATAGATAGATTGCAATGGAAGTAAGCAGGGACACCGCAGGGGCTTGAACCCCGTCCTGGAAACCAGGAGCGCCAACCACCAGCGTCTTTTGCTTTTTTTTTGGCCAATTCCACAAGGTGAAAAGCAAAACCTGAGAGAACACTCTGAATACAGAATGTTCTCTCAGGAAAAAAGAAAACCCTTAAGAATTATGAAGTTGCAGACAGAACACAATCGAGGTTGTATCCCTTGCCATGAGCAAGGGATATTCACCTAGATGTGTTTAAGTCACAGAGTGCCATGTTGACTGCCATTAATTTGCAGGGCAGGACAGAGAGACTGGTTCCAGTCTTCAAACTCTGCCTTTATGCTCACCTTTATGTTTGTCCCTCCGAAGTGTGAATTCATGGGCCTGGAAGTTCCTTCTGCCGGTCTGTGAAAAGCAATCTGGACTCATTAATTTGTCCCCGGCCCTTTCCCGCCAATTCCAGAGAAATGTTTTTGGAACCCAGCTGTTCTTACTGACCTCACTTCTGCAGGAAGAGCTGGCTTCACCTGAGTGTGGTGGGCTCTGGGACAGAACTGTGAAGAGATCAAGCGGGGGGAAATGGAGAAGCTAAAGGATTGGACTGAAAAAGAATACTGAATTGTGGAGTGTTAAGTTCACTTGCCGTTAAGTTTCCTGAAGGCTTGCAAAATTCTATTTCTTGCGTCACTGAGATGCACCTGGAAGAGACTAGGGTCTTCAGCAGCCCTCCCCTCCAGACACAGGAGCAAAAACAGCCGGTTACCTAAAGCAGCGCAGTCAAGACGCAGGTGTCTCTCAATCCTGCACTGCAGATGTTCACTTGATGGATCAAGAGCTCTGACACTGCCTCTTACTTGACAATGGAGCAGATCTGCTTCTGGCACAGGCAGCTCTGTGAGGTCTGTAAAAAAAAGAGCTGGAACAAAACAAGGCTGGCTGTCCCACCAAAAGATGTACCTTATTGTGTGGTGATGGCACAGGAAGGGGCCTCCCCTGCAGTGGTGTCCCGACACGAGAAGTCCCTCCAGGTAGAAGCACGGAGAATGACCACATTCGGCTTTCGAGTTCGCAGCTCTTCTGAAAAAGGGATTGAATAACCAACATTGCTAAATACAAGCTCTTTGTAATATTTAGTTTTCATATTTGATGTATGATTTCATTTAGAGCCTACCTTTTCTCCAACAGGCTCAGGGTGCTTGAATGGTCCCCCTCACTGCGGCCTGAAAGAATCTTTGTACAAAGAGTTGCAGGCAGAACACAACAGAGATTTTCCCCTCAGCCAAGCACAAGATACTCACCTAGTTGACCTTCAGCCAGAAGACACACAACTGTATTGCTGCTATACTTACGATGGAGCATTTAGAGATTACTTGTTAGTTATTAGTGCCTATTGCCACCTCTGAGAATTCGAAGGTAACCAAGTGAGAGGTTTCAGGCAAAGGAAGCAGTTTGCTACACCAGGTTTTTAAATATATTACTTTAGGAACAGAAGAACTGGCGAGGATCAAAATGTTAGTATTTGTTGGAAAACCAGCAACTGTCAACCCTATCATGCAAGTTTTCACCAAAAAGCCAGTAATACCATTTGGGTCAAATTAAATTTTGAATAAAGTCTCAGCATTTATGGATCATGTTCCCTGCATTCAACAATTATACATGTACCCCAGGCAAAGAAAATTGGGAGCTACATGCCTCCTTTATCTACAGGATTGAAGGGTACAGACCTCTATTCCAAAATGTTTCAGAAATGTGGGTTATTATGATTTTGTGTGGCCCTGCTCTGGTCATTAGTGGAACAATCAGCCACCCCCTTATGTATGAGTAAAAATGGCCAGTCGGGATTCATAAGATTTCAGATATTTTCTCAGTCATTTCAGCCTTCCCATTAGCAGACAACATTTTCTGCCCTTTATATACAGGAAAAAATGGTTACGGCTCATCCTTCCTAATTGTGAATATGTTTGTGCTTAAACGTTTGCTGGACTTTTTTTGCTTATAAATGGCCGGCAAAATGGTGAAAACCTCTACTTACTCCAAGGCCTCTCCCAGGCCACCTCTACCATTGCCATCAGTAGATTCACCCACAAAATGCCTTATTTGCTTTTTCACATTGAAATCAGCAAGGCAACTGTTACAGATATCGGAAGCAGTTTGATGCATCAGCTTTTAAAATGGGTATTCTAAATACCTAAATACCCTTAGGAACAGAATTACTGGTGAGGATCCAAAATGCTGGCATGTTTGGAACCTTCTGGATTTATATACATCTGAAGGAACAAAAACTCAACAATATTTTGGTGACCCTCTTCTGCAGTTGCCCAGGAAGTTCAATTCATTTGTCTTCAGATGCCCAATGCCACCACTGTTAAGCCTGCTGCTCCAGAGGGTTTGTTATTCTACTCCTTGGAAGCCCCATTAGAAATAAAAGGAAGTTCTGCCCATTAGCGAAGGAGCTTATCTATAGTCCCCAAGAAGCTATCACAAAGTGGCTGCAAGGCATTTTTGTCAACAAGGCATCCTGAGCTAACACGAAATTAAATGGAACTATGTAGTCCTCTGCGCCTCTGCTTTGCTCTTTATCACATGCACAGCTTTCTTTCCCCCTAGATCCCCCTACCCTTCTCAATTCTAAGTCTTACCTGTGTTAAAATCTTACCCGTCTTGGTTTTTCCAACTTCTGGAGTGAGTGGTTGCAGACCAGATCCAGGTGCTCATGGAAGAAGCTGAATTTCTGAATGCATTTCCATCAGGGTTTAGGCCTTGGTCGCCCTGCACCTCTGTCGAGAGACAAGGGAAGGCGCTCAGTGACCCCCAGTGCCTTCCATCAGTTTCGGCTGGTGGCCCAGCTACGCCCATCTCTGGACAGGCATAGCCTGACTCCTCCTGTCTCTGCTCTGGGAACCCGTTCTTGGGTCGTTCTTTTGGTTTTGATTTGGTGTAGTTGATATTTTATGTGAACCGCCCTTAGACCTTCGGGTATAGGGCGGTATAGAAATTAAATAAATAATAACAATAATCATAATAATCACTTCAACAACAGAAACGCCAGCCTTCTTTTTATGAAATGGCTTCTCCAGTTGCCTTTTAAAAGAAAAGTCTTCTATTTTCTGCAATTATTCTTCACTCGGCTTGAAGCAGACTTCATATCCACCTACCCTTCCCTCTGCTCCTTTGTACATCCAAAGACTTGTTGGTTGAAAGGGAAATAAACTTGATTTCGCCCCTGACGTTCAATGTTTCTTTGTTTTCCCTTGGCCTTTCTAGTCATCAGGTGTATCTGCTTTTCTTGATTCTCTTTAAAATCTTCATCTTGGGGTTTTTTATGAGTTTTCAGTTTAATTTTTTCTCAGCTAAGCTTTCTTTTGGGGGCTTTCTCAAAGTCCAGTATCTGTCCACAATTTACTCTCCCTGTTTTATTATGATTAATTCTTTGATCTTCTTATTTTCTTTCAGTTTCCTTTTAATTAAAAATGAATTGCCTCTCCTAACACTTTTTAGCTCTATCTACCTACAAGCAACATTTAAAATTGCCAACTATGGAGATCACCTTTTGTTGTATCTCTTTTTAAAGTTGTAAATAACAACTTCAGCTCTGACCAGTGAGAGGGTTAAAACCAGTATTATAGCCAGGGACAGTCTCACTCACTAGATTCTGGCTCGCTCCTTCCACCACCTGTTGGTCATAAGAACACATAAAATAGTCCCTTGGCGCATTAATACAGTGGATACAAATGGGTTTGTTTTCAACATAGGATCACTGTGCCTGGGTGAGAAATTAGTGCCGGCCACACTCCCTAATAACAGGGTTGCTGGGGTGCCAACTTGAATAAAATATGGGAGGGGGAGGGCAGGTAGTAAGCCCTGCCCTACATAGTCACATGACATGGCACACAGAATTAAATGGCAATGGCCATCAACTTGTGGGGGAGGGTGTTCCCGGCCCCCTCAAATTTTGGAGGGGGTGCGGGCTTAAGAGGAATTAGCTCCTAAGCCGGGGTATGTGTTATTCCTGGATCAATGTCTTTGTTTGCTTGGCTATGTTAGGGACCTGATGTGCCTTTTAATGACATTTTGCCCAAGTATCGCACTGATCTGAACATTAAAGATTTTGGTAGACACTGCACCCTGAGTTTGAATTCTTCTTTGAGTGACGGCCAGGAAACTCTCCTCCACAGTGGCTTTTTTGGAGGTTCTCCTTGTGGGAGGGGCCCCAGGGCCCCCAAAATGGATAGCCTATCGCTGTAAGAAAACGCTTTAAGAAAAAGCTAAGAAACTGTTAAAGCTATATACCTTCGTTAAGGAAAAATCTAGGTGTGAGGCTGCTCAGTTACCCAGCTCGTTGGGCAGAGCCCGCGGGTCCCTGCGGAATAAAGGAAGGAGTCCAGCCAACCGGAGCAAATAGCTGTAGACCAAAGTTTATTGCGCAATAGGTTCAAAGAGCAAATTTTGAACCCCGAGGATGGGGTGACAAAGACTTTTAAAACTTTCCCACCACATCCCAGAATACAGTTCGAAGGGGAGGGGTTAACCTTGGCAAACATGTCCAGACAAGTCCTTGGTACCAGATTAGCATAAGCAGACATGGCAGGGCAAGACTCAGGTATAAGATTAGCATAGACAAATATGTCTTAAGTACCCACCACCCATGGTGCTGGAGGAGACTCTTGAGAGTCCCATGGACTGCAAGAAGATCAAACCTATCCATTCTTAAGGAAATCAGCCCTGAGTGCTCACTGGAAGGACAGATCCTGAAGCTGAGGCTCCAATACTTTGGCCACCTCATGAGAAAAGACTCCTTGCTTGGAAAAGACCCTGATGTTGGGAAAGATGGAGGGCACAAGGAGAAGGGGACGACAGAGGATGAGATGGTTGGACAGTGTTCTCGAAGCCAGAAACATGAGTCTGACCAAACTGCGAGAGGCAGTGGAAGACAGGAGGGCCTGGCGTCGTGCTCTGGTCCATGGGGTCACGAAGAGTCGGACACGACTAAACAACAACAATCCACCACCCAAAAGTACAATAGAAGTTCCTTTGCATGTCTGGAGCCTGAGGCGAGTCAGGTGATGAAATTTGGCTTCCCTTGGCTAACAATGAGCCCAGCAATTTTCACCTCTGAGAACTTCCTGGAGTCCTTTTGCAAGGGGAAAATAGCTTTGGAATGGGGGGAACAGGGAAAGGAGATGATTTTATATTATTTTTAAAGCTAGATGACTTCCCTGAGCTGTCAAGTTGGAAGGATATATTCAGGCATAATATTTGTAATATTTAACTTTAAAGATGTGCCCCCCCCCTGTAATTTCCGTAACAACCTCTATCTATCTACAAGCAACATTTAAAATTGCCTGCTATCAAGATCACAAGTGAAAACTTGTTGTATCTTGTTTTAAAGTTGTCAGTAACAACTTCAGCTCTGACCAGTGAGAGGGCTAAAACCAGTATTACTGCCAGGGACAGTCAGCGGCAGAGGAAGCCGCTCGGGCGCCTGGGACACGAAGTGCCCTTAGGGCGGGTGAGGGTGAGGGCAAGGGGTCCATAGGGACGGGGTGCACCGTGGGGCCTCCGGAGTCTCCCTGCCTCCTCCCACTCAGTCGCCCTACAGCTGAGGCCCAAACCGCTGTGTCTCTCCCAGGAGAGATGCGTGGTTTGGGCACGCTGCAGGCCCCGTTTTGAGTGCCGTCCGGCATTTTGTCACCCCCTCAGTGGTGACACCCGGGGTAGCCCCACACCTACCACCGCCCCCTTACTCCACCCCTGGTTGCAGGTGGTGTGGCCAGGGGGTCGGGGGGAATTGCCCCCCTAATCAAGTAAATAAAAAAATTTTTAATTAACTGACCAATTGTGTCGCAGGTAACTCAATTCTGCCCCCTCCCCGGTTGCCATTTGTCCTCTTTTTCCAGGACACATCCTCTTTTTCATGGGTAACATTTTAAAAATTTGCCCAAATGTCTCTGGCTATACTTTCTGGATGAGTCCTAGACAAGACTGGTGATTGAAGACTTGCTTACCCCTTCTCTTCTCCTGCCCCCCTCAGCAATATATCACGGCTTCTATAGCCTACGTATAGTAGGAGCATTTCAAATGAGAATCTTCATAGCGTCCTCTTTTTTGCTCTTCAAAATATGGCAACCCTAATTCCCCCCCACAAAATAAATAAATCCTGGCTACACCCATGGCAGGTGGTCATAGCGACAGTGCCAATTTGGTGATATAATCAATGAACAATTACCATGAACTTAGAAATTTATCCTTCTTCCCCTGCCCATTTATCAACTCATTGCTGTGTTGATTCAAACTCCCAGATAGTGCCATGTCCCAGACCTGGGTAAAACCAAGATCGTGAAGTGAGGGCCTCCCCCCATTTCCCACCTGACAGCTATTTCCATTTTGGCAGTGGCTGTCAAAAAAGAGACCATGATCAAAGAAGGAATATTGGGGTTGAGATCCTCCCACCCAAGAACCAGAAAATGCGAGCCACGGATCCCTGTTGAGTTTATAACCAATTATGATGATTTCAGGATCTATTTATTTATTTGGTTGTTTATTTAGCCAAAATGGTACACAAGTGTTTTTGCACCATTTGTTCCCTACCAGGATGGGGCTTTGCGAACCAATGGAGAGAAAAGTAACCAGTCATTTTTGTTTCCTCTTCTTGGCAGGCCTGTTCACACAACATGTGCATGGTTGGTTCTTAATGCAGGAGCCAGGAAGCTGTGACCCTCCAGACGTTGGAAGCCATTGGAAGCATGGTAAAAGTCCCTTCTGTGGTGTCCATTCACAGGTGAAACTTATTGCTGGGCGTTGCAGTGATCTGGTGATGAATATTTGTGTGTCTACCAGCCCTGAAAGCAAACTACAAAACTAAGTACTTGTGTCTGCACTAGTCATTTCTGAAACAGTCTTCAAGGATCACCCCACTTACAGCGCATGGCAGTAATCCCACTCTGGAGGTTACCAGAGCATGGATAGCTGGGCAAGACTATCCTGGTTCAGGAACAGCAATGGCTGGTGAGAAGCGCTCCTGGGTCTTTTTACCCAAGCACAAACCCAGGTTTCAGCATGTGTGCCTTCAAGAGGGAGCTGCAAGCTACAAATGTAACTTACGACAAATGCCAAACAGAAATTCAACAGGTGAAGCTTTCACCAGAATGCAAAGATGGTTACCGAGGTGGGGAAGTTTTGCTTGCTGTTTAACAAGTAGGAGCCATGCCAGAAAGAAAAAATGAAAGTAAATCTTGCTATATAAATGGGACTTCAAGGCCATGCCATCCGTTTTGGCTCCTCTGCCACTTGGCCCCCTCCTCTTCCTCACTGCCAGCTATTAGCTGCTTTCCCCCAGTGGCAAGAGAGACAGAGAGACGCAGCAACAGGGATGGGGAACCTGTGTCTCTCCCGGTGCTGCAAGGACTCCAACTCCCATTAGCCCTGACCCTCGGCCATGCTGGATGGGGCTGAAGGGAACTGGAGTCCAGCAACACCTGGAGAAACACTATGATTAAGATTTTGCTTGTGTTTGTGTAATTGATTAATCAATATGGTGAGCTGGCTCAAATATATATAATCAGTTAACACATGCAGAATAAAAAGTAAAGCACACTGGACAATTTATTAAAGCTCCAATTCTATGTCCTTTGTCTAATATCAAGGCAGTCCCAGGCTTGCCTGCGTCTCAGCACCCAAAATCTATCAATGTCCAAGAGTATCCGAGACCAAAGAGTTCTCCGCTGGCTCCAGATCACAAAGCAACATCTTGGCTCTAAGGATGGCATGTTCAGCGCCTCCTCTGACATCAGTAGCCCATGGGCAAATCCAGAGTCCAGCCAAGATTATTGGGAAGCTCCTGTTGCAACCTTCTATCAAGCCACAGGAGGCCCAAACAGGTCCATCGTTTCCACCACCAAGCAGAGATGCTCCAGGAAAGAGCTGATGGACACACGCAGAATCCGGGCTTCATCTGCTCTCCATCGACTGCAAAATAATAATAATATACCGTATATATACTGTGTAGACTCTAACATAAAATGTCAACACTTGCACTACACTTAGCAGTCCAATGAACATGCCACTCCTTCTGCCAATATCCTCATTCTATTCCAGTCCTTGAGCTTCCCTTTTACTCTTGGCAGACTCTGGGCACCTGGTCCAATACATTTTGAGGCCAGAAAATATACTGTCTCACTTAATTATTTTTATCATAGCACCACCTGAATGCAAAGGACTCAACAGAGAGGAAGGGAGGAATTATTTTTATTATCCTCCTCCTCCTCTATATAGTATCATCAGCATGTGTAGCACTTTGCAGAAAATATGAGGGGACAGATCTCTGCCCTGACAGGCTTACAGTGCTCAGGTTTAGTTAGAGGCCTGGCTGCTGCAGTGTCCCTGCTCCAAGGGCTTCATGGGAAAGGTGATGGGAGGGAGGGCTTGAAGGAAATAAGCGAGGAGGATGCACAGAGGGGTTCTGAGGGGAGGGGGGTACCAGGCATATGGGGCACCAGGGAGGAAAAGGCAGAGTTGTTTCGGGGAACAGGAGACATCTAGAGGTTGAGGAGCAAAGCTCACAGGTAGAGACGTATCGGGATACAAGAATGCTGTCTAAGGATGGGAGAGCATGGCCACAGAGGGCTCTGAAGGCAAGAGCAAGGCGTTTGTGATGCATCCGAGGGATGAGCATCATGTTATGGGAGTGCTGTGAGAGATGAATGATTTTGGCAGCTAAATCAGCAAGGGAGACAACAGAAGGTCGGGGTGCAGAAGGGCCCCAGCTCAGTGGGAGAGCAGCCACTTTGCATGCAGATGGTCAATCCCTGGTCGGTCTGGGAGCTACGCCTGTCTGTCCAGCTGAAAAACTGCAGGTGGTGCTAAATGGATGGTAGGCAGATTCCTACGTCGCCAGGAAGTTGTCCTCTGTACAGAAGCACAAGGATCTAAATGCAGGTCTTGCTCAGCACACCACTTTATTTTACTTGCACCCCACTCTTCCTCCAAGTTATGCTCAAAACAACCCTGCAGGGTAGGTCAGGCGAAGAACAGACTCATTCAAAAGGGTTCAGCTCCAAGGGCCTTCTGGCAGTTCCCTCCTGTGAGAAATGAGGTTACAGAGATCCAGGCAGAGGGCCTCCTTGGTGGTGGCACCCGCCCTGTGGAACGTCCTCCCATCATATGTCAAGAAGATAAATATAGAACTTTTAGAAGACATCTAAAAGCAGCCCTGTATAGGGAAGTTTTAAATGTTTTATGTTTTCATATCTATTGGAAGCTGCCCAGAGTGGCTGGGGCAACCTGATTAGATGGGCGGGATACAAATAATAAAAACTGTTGTTGTTGTTGTTTAAACCCTGGCTCAAGTCCAGCATGCCATCCATTACGGCGCCACCTTGTCTCTCATCCTCCTGCAGCTTGTGCAGGAGACCCTCCAGCAGGCTGCACCCAGG
The DNA here is from genome assembly GCF_965153285.1 of Podarcis tiliguerta. NCBI lineage: Eukaryota > Metazoa > Chordata > Lepidosauria > Squamata > Lacertidae > Podarcis > Podarcis tiliguerta. The sequence goes on from NC_139550.1 coordinate 37,803,296, forward strand.
ACTCAGAGCCCACCCCCTGCCCCGAATGCCGCCACACCTTGCCTCTTGCAGAAGGGGGCGCCTGGCCAATACTCACACATGCAAGATGTCCTCCGTCACGTCCAGTTCCTTGCTGATCCCTTCTTTGCGGGGCTCGGGGTCAGGGGCCAGGGAGCCCAGCGCAATCTGGGCCAATGATGATGATGGAAAAGGGATCCTCAGCTCACTGATGTTGGGGGTAGTGATAAGGAGCATAAAATGTACAAGAAAATCCCCCCACACACACACACGCACACTGCCCACCTTTCCAACAAGAGACTTTCAGATTCAAGGTCACCTTTGTATTCTTAGGTTTAATATTTCTGGGAGAGCTTCTAGTCCCTGGTTTTTGACTGAGGAGATCTGACACGGATTAGAGTCCCTGCTTTTCCATGACTGTGGATGGGAGAAAACTCAAGACCAATGTTCAAATTGCAGGGTGGAGGGCAGAGGGGGCTACTTTGGTGCTGACCACTTTCGCTTACTATTTGCAGAGGGGGGGGGGGGGTTGCATCAGGGAAGCAGGGGAAGATGTGTTATAACTAGAACCGGAGGGGGCCCGGGCATGTGGATTTCATTCAAGGCCTTCCTACCTCTTTCCCTTTACCCCTCTCAGTCACCATTCTGTCCTATTTGCAGTTAGGGGTCAAAAAGCATTAAAGGGCAACTTATCCCCATTTCTCTCCCCAAAGAATCCTGGGCACTGCAGCTTACCCCTCGCAAAGCTACAAAGTGCCCATAATACTTTCCGGGTGAAACCTCAGCAACCCACCACCTTGATTTCCCAGCAGCTCTGGAAATGCAACTTGGCACACGTGCAATTCATTCAAATGGTGGGTCTGCGCTTAGACTCCCTTCAGCCACACCCTGGCAAGTGACCAGGGACTCCGGCCCCTGCCCCCCCCCCCCCAGCAAGAGTGCTCAACCTGCCGGATCCTAATCGCACTTTTAATTTAAATCCCGTTTCGATCTGCAACCGGGGAAACCCATTTCAAGCGCCTTTGCCCCTCCCGCCTCTTTCCGGAAAGGCGCTTGCCAGAGGCGCCTTGACGCAGGAGAAAGTCCCGCGGCGCCCAGCGGAGCTTCCTCCAGGCAGGATGAGGCCGCACCGGGGCAGCCGGGGGCCTGATTCCCACCCCCCTCCCCTCGCTCTCGCCCCGCGATCCCGCCGCTGCCCTCCCCCACAACCTGCTCCGGGAAACTACTGCCCCCCCCCCGGAAAGGAGGCCCCGAGCAGGAATGCCCGCCCCTCTTCAAAACAAGGACCGCGAAGCCTCCCTCCAAGGGACCCAGGCGTCCGAGAGCCCAGCCCGCCCCCTCCTCCGCGGGCGCAACGCTGCTTCTTCACCGCCGGATACAAGGCGAGGCCTGGCCGGGACACAGCGCTCCCTCCGGCCGCCGCCGCCGCCGCCGCGCCTTCCATCGCCGACGCCGCCTCCCCCGGGGGTGGATCCCAGGGAGCGGCCGGCCCACGTGGGGGGATCCTTCGGAATCCACCAGCCTTAGCTGTAGCAGCGTCGGAGAGGAGCTGGCGGCGAGCAACAGGCGCTTACGAATATTAGAGGAAAATAGGCCCAATGTGTGGAGGGTTGGGGTTTGCTTTTATTTTTAATCTATTTTGTTGGTTTTTCCGCAGAAGAGCAATAAACGCAAAAGCAAAACTTGTCACTCGGCCAATCACTTTTGGTATAAAGTACAGCAATCCCGCGATTTAAGTGTATTTAACTGAGTAAGTGTAGGGTAAGCCCTGCCCTACATAGTCACATGACACGGCACACACAATTAAATGGCAATGGCCATCAACAGTTTGGGGGGAGGTCACGGCCCCCTCAATTTGGGGGGGGGGGGCGGGCTTAAGAGGAATTAGCTCCTAAGCCAGGGTATGTGTCATTCCTGGATCAATGTCTTTGTTTGCTTGGCTATTTGTAGAACGTGCTGTGCCTTTTAATGACATTTTGCCCAAGTACCGCACTGATCGGAACATTAAAGATTTGGGTAGACACTGCAGCCTGAGTTTGAATTCTTCTTTGAGTGGGAGCCAGGAAACTCTCCTCCACAATGGCTTTTTTGGAGGTTCTCCTTGTGGGAGGGGCCCCAAGGGCCCCAAAATGGCCTATCACTTTAAGAAAATGCTAGGAAACTGCTTTAAGAAAATACTAAGAAACTGTTAAAGCTATCTATCTATCTGAATAAATTAAAAATGCTTCTTCTTGGTCTTGGCTCTTATGTCTTTCCTGTTACTGGTGCAGACCACTCTTTATTCCTGTATACCAGGCATGTCCAACTCCCAAGCAAGTGCAATCTACTCCCAGTATTAAAACAAATGGCAGTGATCTACCCATTGTCATTGCCAAGAGCTTTTTTGACTGGGGGAGGGGGGAGTGATCAACCTGTTCGACATGCCTGCTGTATACATAGAAATGTAAGACTGTTGTCACCCTGCAGCTCACATTGCCACCAATAGATGGCCATGCACAGTACAATGGGATGGTGGAGCAGCAGGCAGGCAGCCCAGGGAAGCCACAGATGAACAGCAGGGACAGGCTGAGGTAGCTCTGCTGCCACCATGCACCTCACACCAACACTGCCATTTTGGCCTCAGCAGTGCTGGCCCCTGAGGAGGAGGGGGGCAGCAGCGGATCAGGATGGTTCCTGGGGAGCTGCCCTGCCCTGTCCTTCCTGTTCCACTGCAGCCTGCCTAGCCCACCTTTTGCAGCAAGGAACAGAACAGGCAAATGTCCTGGAAAGTGTGGGATAATAACACTTGATGTGATGTTTTATAACTGCTGCACAAAGAAATCAGAATGAATGCGTGATAAACAGTGGTTGTCATAGAAATTCCCCACATTTATTTTTTTTACAAACAAATCAGGATGTGTGCTCAATAAACAGCTTGCCTGGAAGTGAGTAAAGAGCCTTGTGAAGTGGCGTCCTAAGAATTCACCTAAGAATTCACTAAGAATTTATTATGGCATAAGATCGACTAAACGACTAAACAACAACAAAAGATGTAGAGTATTGGTCCACTTGCCTCGCCTTACTAGAAACTGCTGAGTCTGCTCAGACCATTCAGGCCGTAGGGTTGCCACATTTCAAACAGTGAAAATCCAGACAGAAAAGCTGTTGAGCTTTCTTTAGTTTCCCCATACATCCAGATTTCCCCTGAACATTTAACTGATTTCTGCTGCTCACTGCGGTATTCTAGATATGTCCAAGAAATTACAGACGTACAGCAGCCCTACATCGGCACTATACATTCAAAGCATTATTGCATTACTTTAAGCAGTCATGGCTTCCCTCAAAGAAACCTGGGAGCTGTAGTTTGTTAAGGGTGCTGAGAATATTTAGTAGACCCCTATTTCCTTCACAGGGTTACAATGTCCAGAGTGGTTTAACAGTCAACCTCTCTTCCCAGGAAACTCTGTGAATTGTAGCTCTGTGACAAGTATGGGGAGCTCCTAACAACTCTCAGCACCCTTAAGAAACTACAGCTCCCAGGATTCTTTGGGGGAAGCTGCCAGGGATGCTGTAGTTGCATCCTGCATTGCAGGCATTGCAGATCCAGCATTAAGTAGAAGGGTTGACTCTAAGGTCCCTCCCAACCCTAAAATTTTATGATCCTACACAATTTCTGACAGTGGCCACCCGCAAGGCACAAACATGTGACTTTCCCATAGCTGCAACTGTTTGTTGCTATTCTAGAGCTTTCCTCCAATCTTTCTGAAGTTCAGAAACTTTTGCGGTGAGATAGTAGCTTTATGCCAGGATATTTCATGCCTCCTCCTATCATCAGCATCAGGGAATGATTATCGCTCCCTGTTCTCGAGCCAAGTGCAGTTTTCCAGGGGCACCACTTAGAATCATAGAACCCTGGAATTGTAGAGTTGGAAGGGACCCTGAGGGCACAGCTGTCAACGTTTCCCTTTTTTAAAGGGGAATTCCCTTATTCCAAATAGGATTCCTCGCAAGAAAAGGGAAAAGTTGACAGCTATGCCTGAGGGTCATCTTGTCCAACCCCTGCAATGCAGGGATCTTAACACACGCTCCCCCATCCAATCTGAAACCATACCAGACACTGCTTAGCTTTGCAAATGTGCTAGCAGTTTTATTGCTGCACCATCTTCCACAGTGAATGGAAAAGGAAAGTTGGGGTTGGAAGAATGAGGAGATGCTGAGTGTTAGTCCGTCCAGCCCATAAGTGCCCAGGTGTGGTGATAAACCCCCCCCCCATGCTTTTTTTAAAGAGACAGATTCATGGAGAAGAGAGTCTATTAATGGCACTGGACATGAAGACTGAATGGATCCTCCAGGTATTCTTTGGAACAAGGCTGGCTCCATTTCTTAGGGGGACTTTGGCAAAGTGTCCCCACCAAAGCAGGCTGCAAAGTTCAGTAAGGAATCAGCAGGAGGCAGGCATGATGTGCTGCCGGCTGGGCGAGCGCTCCAGGGAGTGGGCTATTGCAGGGTGAGGCTGCCAGACGACAGTAAGCGTCTCACTGGTTACAAGCTTGAGAATGAAGCAGGCAAAGAACAACACTCAGGATGTTGGCTGATTATATGGCAATGAATATTTGTTCTGCATTTATCCTGATTTGCTTGAGGGTGTTTACATCTCTTTCTGTTAGTCGTTTGCTCACTCAACACTTTTCAATGCATTTTCATGTTCCTTTCAATCTAAACTGTGAAAAGCCTATCTGTGGGTGTTTGTTTGATTTGGAAAAAGTAGATTTCTTATGCTAGAGCGACAGAGCCTTTAATCCAATTTAAGGGTGCAAACCTAAAGTTCTCAGGGATGTGCTTGAGTCCCTTTGCCAAAATACTGGCAGTCTGGAGGCACTGTGTGTGTGTGTGTGTGTGTGTGTGTGTGTGAATGAGAGTAGACCCAAGACATCTTGTTGCCACCAGTTGCCAAACCTTGAAATAAACCATTCTGGTCCTTGGGCTACTGTGGCCATGTGCCCTGCTTTACAAAGGACATTCCTCTTTTGCAGTAGCAGGCAACCCTTGGTCTACTAACGCATGCCAGGGACGTGGTGGGAAATTTAAATGCTGACTGCTTTAAGCTGCACATCATGGATGGCAAAGGTGCTGCCTCCCACTGTCTCTGGCAGGACCCACTGACATAGAGCAAAAACTTTGAACCAACCCTGTTGCAAGGTATACTGCGCCTGCACCTGGAGGCTCCCCTTAGTTTTCATAACTGAGACCGCTGCTGGCTCTTCTCTGTGTATCTGTCTATTTTTGGTTTTTTATTTAAACTTAAATTGAGGACTGAGCCATGCTACAGGAGGCTGCGCCTTGCTAGGAACCTTCAAGGCTGTCCCAGGAGTACGCTGTGAGAAAATGGATAACCCCTCAGGGTGATCTGTATCTACTGAGTGCGGTGAATGAGAGATTAAACAGGTGAAAGATGAGGAAATTGTTTTAATGGGGATTCCATGTGTTCAGTGAAGCCGGCGACAGCCAGCAGGCAGGGTCCCTGGGAGAGGGCAGCCTGAAATATACAGATCTCCAACTTTAAAAGCCTCCTTAACATTTTGGAAATCTACTGCTTGAGTTTCCGCATTGCAACTAAAGGCAGAGCAACAGAGCACTTGCTGGTTTCCTCCTCACCCTGCATTTGTCATGCTATGTCCTATTGCCAATGGTGGTGCAACTCCAAGGGAGAACTTCTGCGCAGGAGAGAGGACTGTTCAGCCTTCCTTTTGCCTTCCAGCTCTCCCCAAAAAGCCCCACCTCACAATTCAGGAGGAAAATGAGTATTGGGGGACTGAGGCAGCGAGTCCTCATTAACCAGCATTTATTTATCTATTTCATATATTTATATACCACTTAATACCAGAACTGTCTTTTCGGGTCCTTCCAGACTGCTGGGGGGTTGTTTTGTTTTTCTGCGGGTGTATTCTGCCACATGGGGACACGGGTGGTGCTGTAGTCTACTAAACCACTGAGCTTCTTGGGCTTGCTCATCAGAAGGTCAGCTGTTTGAATCCCCGCGATGGGGTGAGCTCCCATTGCTTGGTCCCAGCTCCTGCCAACCTAGCAGTTCAAAAGCACACACACACACAAAAGTGCAAGTAGATAAATAGGTGTTGCTCCAGCAGGAAGGTAAACGGCGTTTCCGTGCGCTGCTCTGGTTTCGGTGTTCCGTTGCACCACATGCTGGCCGCATGACCCGGAAAAACTGTCTGCGGACAAACACCATCTCCCTCAGCCTGTAAAGCGAGATGAGTGCCGCAACCCCAGAGTCGTCTGCGACTGGACTTAACTGTCAGGGGTCCTTTACCTTTACCTTTTTATTCTGCCACATATCACTGACGAATGATAGCAATGATGGTGGATTTATACTGGACCTTCCACACATGAATTCTGCTTTATTAGTTGCTCTGTGATGCCCATTACATCATTAATAATAATAATAATAATTTTTATTTATACCCCGCCCTCCCCAGCCAAGGCCGGGCTCATTGGAAGGAACTTAAGCTCTCTCTCTCTCTCTCTCTCTCTCTCTCTGTGTGTGTGTGTGTGTGTGTGTGTGTGTGTTTGATGCTGGCATCCATCTGTCTCAATAGACAATGGAGTGCACCTCTGCGGGTGAAGCCAAAACACTGCATCAGCAGCACTGAAATGACATTTCCAGGGCACAAGCCTGAGCAGTGTGTATGGTGGTCCTGGGCTGCCCAGACAACAAGACCCCCTCTTGGCCTCGCTGATGTGGTCCAAAGGAAAGCAGAGCAAAACATTTGGCACCAGCTTGGCTGAAGGAGTTGCCAGAAGGAGGCGTACAAAGCGCCATCCAGCCATCTTAGGGACTCCACTCCAGATTTGTGTAGGGTTTGTCCTGAGCCTTTTCTTCCCCCGGAGATATCCCACAAGGCTACCTTCCCTGGTCGACGAACCCCATCTACCCCTCACTTTCCTTTACAGCACTTACAGAAACTGCCTTCTTGACCATTGAACCCACTAGTGGTCTTGTCCACTCATTCTGCCGGAGCCTGTCTCCTCACCAAGGGTTTGAGACCCGTTGGCTACCCTCACCTGGATTTACCAGCCAGTCAAAGCTGTTTCCCAGGATGTGACCCCTGTCATATGCTGACAGCTTCCAGGAGCCACAGGTGAGAGCTGAATGCAGAGTGGGGACCAAAGGTGGATGAATTGCCTCAGAAGGAGCATGACATCTCCCCCCACCAGACGTACGACCCCTCCCCTTACACTCCATACAGCCCATATGCACCATATATATATACAACACATATCAAGGACTGCCAATATGGCACCTGTAAGGGCACCTGGCGCCCCTGCCCCTCCTTCTGCTGAAAAAAAGCATTTCTATGGTAGCCAGTCAGCTAGGCTGTGTGTGGGCTCAGTTGCAATATGAGTGTGTGGTGCCCATTTGTAAAGGTGGCCATGGGCTCCCAAAAGCAGGGCAATACAATAAAAGCAAAAACAAAACACAAACATAGACGTATGGACTGCATCAAGCATGACTAACTGAGGCAGGAGAGGTCACCTCACTTCTTGGGAGTAGAATCATAAGCACACAGGGGCCCTGAATCCAAACAAAGCAGATAGGATGCCCGGTGAACAGCAGGCATGGCATCACTTCCATGCCAGCTTTGGACAAAGCAGTAAGGACAAATGAAAACAGAACATCTGGAAGCCCCCTAGTACTTCTAAGGAGGGGGAGGTTGGGGAGGCGAAGGGGCTTGTTTCAGGCCTCTAGAATGAAGCAGATCAGGGCAGGAGGACTCTGGTACATCAAGGGTCAAGTGCTGAGCACCGGGAGGCTAGTGTGCTGTCCAATTTTCTGAATTGCTTCTCCTCTGCCAGTTGGCAGGACCTACCCTGAGTTGCATAAATTATGTTCTGCAGATAAAGTGGGAACATGCACACAAGACACTGGCCGGCTGCCCACTCCTCTCAACCCTGCCCCTCCCGGCTCTCAGCAAGGCCATAAAAGGGATAGGACTGAGAAGAGGGTTGGTGGGGAGCAAGGGAAGGGCAGAATTTCAGGAGGTGCTTAGAGCAGGGGACCCTCTGGATGTTGCTGGACCCCAACTACCATCAGTCCAAGCCAGCATGGCCAATGGTCATGGGGCAATGGATTGGGTCCTGTAGTCCAACAGCAGCTGGTTCTCCATCCTTGACTTAGGACAGTCTTCAACTTGGGGCTCTCCAGTTGTCTTGGGAGTTGTAGTCCAAAAGGCCAAGAAAAAGGTGGCAACCTCAGGAGACAAAGGGCTTATCTGTACCAGTGGTATAGTGCCAGGGCCAGTGTGGTGTAGTGGTTAAGAGCGGTGGACTCGTAATCTGGTGAACCGGGTTTGCGTCTCCGCTCCTCCACCTGCAGCTGCTGGGTGACCTTGGACCAGTCACGCTTCTTTGAAGTCTCTCAGCCTCACTCACCTCACAGAGTGTTTGTTGTGGGGAAGGAAGGGAAAGGAGAATGTTAGCCGCTTTGAGACTCCTTCAGGTAGTGATAAAGCGGGATATCAAATCCAAACTCTTCTTCTTCTACTACTTCCTCTTGTCCCGTGGGAGAGCAGGCGAGGAGGAAGAGGAGAGGCTGCCACCCCTGAGGCCCAGCCTCACATGACATGCTGGGTCTGAGGGGCAGGCAGAAGGGAGGGCCCCCTGAAAATGCTTTGTGCACCTGCATATAATCTTGCTCCTTTCTGAAATGTATTTAATGGTGTGTGTTTTCCTTTTTGTAAATCTACCAAAGAATAAAATAAAATACAATTGGGGTGAAGGGGTTTTCTCAGAGTGCAGAATGTTGGAGGGCTTGTGAGCGATGTCCCGTTGGTGTAGTGGTGGAGGAAATGTCCCTATTTTCATCTGAGGAATGTTGGAGGGTACACAGTATGCCAGATATTATCTAGATTCTGTCATTCATTTATTTCTTGGGTTTAGGGAGCTCCCCCCCCCCCCCGCAGCTGTCACCGCCATACACATAAATAACACTATGAACCAAGCTGTGGCTTAGAAGGTGCAACTGGAATCCCTGGGCCTGGAGAGGAGGATGGGAAGTAGGGTAGGGAGGTGGGCATTCATATTTCTCTCCCATGTTACCCAAAGTGAGATTTTCAGGCCTGCAGTGGTGATACAATCTCTCTGCCCCATAACCCCTTGTCCGATAAGGTGCCAACTGATGTGGAAAAGAAAGGAAGGAACTTCATTCCTTTAAAGTAAGGCTTGGGGAGCAGCACATGTGCACACGTGGGATTGGTAATCCAGGGCTTCTTGCTTCCATTCAAGTTAGCATTCGGTTCCTAGTTCGGACTCCTTTGCCTTTAATAGCTGCATGGAGCAGGCAGAGCATTCAGCAGGTGTGGCTTTCCCCCGGCTCCTCTGATTTCCTGTCTGTCATGGAGCTGCTAAAAGCCAAAGCGTGCACACACCAAGGTTTGCCAGAAATGAAGGCGCTGGCCTTAGTTCAGGCCTACACAATGTGTGGGTCATAAAATGCACAGGCCTGCCCTGGAGGGAAAGTGGAGTCTTACTGGTTAGAGCATGAGGGGCTTGGAGGTAAAATGCTTTGGTCCTAGGAGGCCCAATACTGTCACACAGAAGCCAAACCATTCTGGATGTTGAGGTTTCCAAGCACAGAATTGGGGTAAAGTTGGCACCGAGGTCCATGTTGTGATCCAACCGTTCACACATTTGGTGGCGTGATCGTCCACCAGCGCTTCTCCTGCTGCTCTCCCTGTAGGGTCTCCTTCCCTCTAGAGAGAATCCACCCATTGCAGAGTCAGTGTGTTTGGCACCGGGTCAAGTTCTGTCCGCTGTGTTGCCCAGGGGGTGGGAAAAATGCGGCTCAACTGGCCCTCTCCCCTTCACTGGCCCCCTCCCTTCCTCTGCCCCTCCCTCCCTCCCTCCCTCCTAGCTACCCAAGACTCAGGCACAGACTTTCTCACCAATGTTCTCCCTGAGAGGAGCATTGCAGCATCCTCACTGCCAAGATTCAGGAGAGAGAACTCAGAGGGCTTCTGGAGATGCCTCTCAGAGGGATGTATCCAGCATCTCTTTGAATGGACCACAGCTTCTCTTTCCCTGGTGGGTTCTACAAACAAGCTGCGGGCAGCAAACATGGTGAGGTTTCACCTCTGAAGCTACTTGCCAGCTGATGCTCTGACCATGGATGACCAGGTAACTGCTTGAACAGGTAACGCACCAAGGTGGCCCAGGTTTGCTCTTGCATTCTTGTTCTCGGTGAGAGTCCAGCCCCACTGTCTGCCCCACGCACCCTCATTTTATTCCACTGGGCACTCCTGCAATGCCTCTAGCTCCTCACACCCCACCCTCTGCTTTTATTTATTCATTATTAATTTCATAAAATTTCTATATCACTTGATTGTAGAGAAAACCTCACACCACTTTTACTCTGCTACAGAAACAACCTTACTATGAGGCAAGTTAACAGTATAGCAGGCAATGGAGAGACCTGACTTGTGGGGCATGATAAACCAGGACTTTGTCACGTGTCTGGCTGGCTTGATGCTGACTGCCTTGGGAACAGGATCTCTTCATCAGCATCTGTAGAATTAGGTGTTTGGTGAACTCTCCGCCCCCAAGTGCAAATGAATTATAACTACATCTGGGGTAGCCAGTTGCTTGTGGGGAAAAGAGGGGAATAATGCAATTGTGTTGCATGCAGAGTGTCCCAGGCTCAGTCCCTGGCTTCTCTGGTTGATGGATATCTGTGCTGCCTGTGACCTTGGAGAGCTACCAGTTGGATAGGCAGGACTGGGCTGGATGGACTGACAATGTCTGACTCCTTGCAAGGCAGCAGCTACATGGTATCCTCTTTGACATGGGGCTACCATCAGACTTGAAGGAAGCAGTTGATCTATGTATCTGCAAGGTGAAGGGCTGGGGGGGAAATGCCATCTCTTGCTGTCTCCAACTTAGCCGTGTCCATTCATACGCTGCTGCCTTTCCCTAGGAAATTATGAACACTTGCCAGGGAAAACCACCTGTTCACATTGCCCAGCGCATAGGATCCAACTCCTAGGGGCCAATAAAATATTTGATGGGTATTGCCATTCAGCAGTTGTGTGTGCGCCACATCAAGTGATCAGTTATGCAAGACAGGGCTTACTTAGCCCCCCCCCCCTATTTTATTCAGGTTGGCACCCCTGGCCCAGTGGCCTCTAAGGTGGCTTGTAATGGGCAGGGGGAATTCAATTTATCTTATCTTTCAAAGTTAAACCTACCAAATTTGTGTGTTCCAAAACATAACCATCCTTTGAAATGCACGCTTCTATGACTTTTGCACTGCAGTTCTCCAGCCAAGTAATGTCTAAGGTAAAGGTAAAGGGACCCCTGACTGTTAGGTCCAGTCATGGCCGACTCTGGGGTTGTGGTGCTCATCTCGCTTTACTGGCCGAGGGAGCCGGTGTACAGCTTCCGGGTCATGTGGCCAGCATGACTAAGTCTCTTCTGGCGAACCAGAGCAGCGCACAGAAACGCCGTTTACCTTCCCGCCGAAGCAGTACCTATTGATCTACTTGCACTTTGATGTGCTTTCGAACTGCTAGGTTGGCAGGAGCTCACCCCATTGCAGGGATTCGAATGGCCGACCTTCTGATCAGCAAGTCCTAGGCCCTGTGGTTTAACCCACAGCGCCACCCGCATCCCTAAAAGTAATGTCTACAGCCATGCATATTTTAGCATAATGTGTTCATCAAAAAGCTTTTAGTAGTTAAAATGACATATAAAATGCAATTGGTTTGCAAAAAACGTGTTTCTTAGGCAAAATCGCATAGAAAAATTAGGAGACATTTGTGCCAAAATGCTGTGCGGGGGGGGGGGGGCTATTATTTAAAAATGCAGTTTTTTGTCCCTTTCTGCTTTACCAACAGGCAACTGGTAGGGCTTAGGGCCACACACTTTTTAAAAATTCTACTTTTGTGGCAGTTTTGTATCTCAGAAAATATTCATCCCAAATATTGATAAAAAATAGTGCACACACAGGTAAACAAATGCCCCACAATGGGGCGTGGAGACATTGAGGAGGGGAGGCAGTCAAGACCCCCACTCTCCGTACCCCCCTCTGCTGTGTATGGAGAGCAGGCACAGAGCTTCCCTTTGCACTCTTGGGGTAGTGTGCCAGTATCGCAAAGTGATGTGAACAGAGGAATTCTGGGGTGGAGAACAAGCCCCCTGCATTTCAGACTCTTAGTGTTCACAGAGTGTTAAACAGCAGGCCAATCCTGTGTCAGATTCCCAAGAGCAACAGTTGAATTCCAGTTTGGGTCAGTTCTGATTTTCTCTGGTCATAGTCAAACACACACACACAGACACACACAGTGCATTGGGCTCCGTTCCCACCCTGCTGATCAATTGCGCATTCAGGAAACATCCCCAGCCATTAGCTCCCGCTGAGGAAACATCAGTCAACCATCCCTGATTGTTAGCAAACAACCCATGCAAAGAAAACATTGCAGCCGTTACAATACCAACTTTCAGTAAAACACCTGAGCTGGGTTTTTATTGTTTTTTTTTAAATCTGTCAAATATGAAAAGCATGCCATTCCCAGTTGAGGAGGTCAAGGCAGTTGGTGTCGGAAGCCTGAAGTGAAAGAAGAGAATGGTTGGACACACCAGGAGTGTCCAAACATTCTGTCCCTGGCCTGCAGGAGAGCCGATATGGGAGACTGGGCTGAGGGCCCCGGCAGGCATGGAGGCAGGCTAGCTCAGCTGCTATGGGGCAGCAGTGATTTTGGGGCAGCAATGGGGGAGGCATTTGATTCAGTTCCCATTTAAGGTGGACTTGCCTACTTCACATTTTCTGAACCAAAACACAGCCACCCTTCAAAATTCACACTTCCTCAAATTTTGCAGTGCTCTTCTGTGGCCATGTTCTGGGTACAAAAATGCACATGCCAGGGCAAAGTGTGCATACAAGTGCAAATATTAAAATAACATGCAGAATCTGTTGCATTAGGGGAAATTGCTTTGCGGAAATGTGTATACTAGGCTAAGTTGCATACAAGACTCTATATCTTAAGAGAAATTCACATTAAAATGCCAATGAATTTTCACAAGGACCTTTAAAAAAATCACACACTGATGTGGAAATGTAGCAGACTGCTACAACTGAGAAAATGAAAAGTAGAGGGAACCTGAAGTTGGCAGATTTGCTCTTTCCTATTTAGGGATTGTTATACTTGCTCTCTGTTTATGCTTCTGAGTTGATGAATTCAGATTCTTCATGCACCACAACACCCATCATCATGGCAAAGGATGATGAGACTTGTAGTCCAAAACTTCTAGAGGGCACTATGTTGGCAAAGTAAGTGCTGTCTCCAAAAAACCTGATATTGCAATAAACCAGACTAATATCCTGCCCTGGATTCCATCCCTGTGCACCCTTGAGTTGCAGCAGTGCATCATTTAATCAGGCGTCTGTGTTTCATCCCTGTGTTTGCCTTTGAAGTGCTGAGTGGCACGGCAGTTGGATTAATGGGTGTATACCATAACGTTGTTTGGATGTTCTCCCCTCCCGTTTGCCCTCTTACCTTCTGCAGAAGCAAATGCTCAACGCCTCTTCCACGCTGCCTGTCCCCACCTCCAACGCCTCCCTCCCTCTATCTGACGACCGGGACGATGCTCTAGCCCAAGTGGAAATCGCCATCTTGGCCTCCATCTTCCTGCTGGCCACTCTGAGCAATGGACTGGTGCTGGGAGCCCTCTTCCGCCGCACTCGCCGGGCCAGCCCCATGCACCGCTTCATCTGCCACCTCTGCCTGGCCGACCTGACCGTGGCGCTCTTCCAGGTGCTGCCGCAGCTCATCTGGGACATCACTGACCGCTTCCAGGGCCCAGATGTCTTGTGCCGTGCCATCAAGTACTTGCAGGTGGTTGGCATGTTTGCCTCTTCCTACGTCATTGTGGCCATGACTTACGACCGCCACCGAGCCATCTGCCGGCCCATGCTGGCTTTCCGGAAGGGCCCAGCCAGCTGGCATCGCCTGGTGGGGGCGGCATGGACCGCATCCTTCCTCCTCAGCCTCCCACAGCTCTTCATCTTCTCCAAAACCAAGCTGCCCAGCGGAGCCCACGAGTGCTGGGCTCACTTTGCAGAGCCCTGGGGAATTCGGGCTTACGTCACGTGGGTGACTCTGATGGTCTTCGTCTTCCCCACTCTCTTCATTGCTACCTGCCAGGCCATGATTTTCCGTGAGGTCCACCGCAGCCTGCGCCTGGGGCCAGAAGGAGCATTGCGGGGCCGGGGCAGCCGGCAGGGGCCCTCCCCCATTTCCGGGGCTGTGTCCAAGACTGCAAAGATGACCCTAGCCATTGTGCTTATCTACGCGTTCTGCTGGGCCCCCTTTTTCCTAGTCCAGCTGTGGTCTGTGTGGGATCCTCAGGCCCCGCTAGACGGTGAGTCGTGCAGCAGCATAGGGTGTCAGGTTCCAGACTACAAAACTGGCATTCACCGCAGCATTTCCATCCACACACACATTTGCCCCACATTTCTGGGCACAGATTTGGGCTTTTCAGGTATGGATCCAAGTGCTTCCCCTCCTCCCCCCCAACCCCCCCCCCCCTTTACCATTGTATTGGAACAAACTGCAATCCACCCCAAACCTGAATTGCTGTTTCTTTCAATTCAGCATTAAAGAGTGTGTTTTCCTGGGGGAAATGGCAGGGCAAAAAAAGAAAGCACTTGGACCAGGAGCAGGAAAGTGCGCAGCTGTGCCTAGAAAGCAAATGGTAAGTGTGGATGAGCCCTTAAAAGCACCTTCCTCCTTCCTTCTTATTGTATGCTGAGCAGCAGAACGAGGGCACATGAAAAAGTTCAAGGTTACAGCTAGGACACAATTTCTCTTGCTTTTTTAAAAAGGTCAGCCATTTCTTTACTTCCTTCTGTTTAGAACTGTGGATCCAAACTACAGGCTATGTTTCACATATATAAAAGCATTGTTTACTCTTTAAAAGAAATAAGCACACACACAGCTACACACCCTGCCAATCCAGGCCACAGCATGGCAGGGAGGGACTTCAATGCCCCCCCCCCCCGCACTTTCCTCCAGCTTTGGGAAATGATTGGGAAAACGGTAGGGGGCTAAGCAGTGGCATAGCGTGGGGGGTGCAAGGGGGGGCCGGCCGCACCGGGCGCAACATCTGGGGGGTAGGGTTAGGGGGCGCAAATCCACGGGTTAGGGGGTGCAAATTACTTGCCTTGCCCCGGGTGCTGACAACCCACGCTACGCCACTGGGGCTAAGCACCACTATCATGATCCAGATCAAGGACTCCCCATGGCTAGCTGTGGAGATAACTGTCAGTGTGCAGCTGGGGCCTGAAACAAGCTCCAGAGTTTCACCCTGGCCAGCTGGATCCCATTTGTGGTCTAGGAACCTACCTGCTGCCTCCTATTCTCTTATCTCACTGCTCCATGACCAAAGATTCCTGCAATAATATTTTCATGGGCTCAGTGTAAATCATGACATGGCAAAAGGCGGGTGGCAGGGTGGGCACTTTGCATGCACTGTATTGAATTCCATGATCTGTGAATGAAATTTAAGCACAGCATATGGACTCATATTACTTCAATTCTATGCCTAATACAGACAGTCCTACTGGACCCCCCATTGGGAGTTGGGGACAAGCAAGGATAAGGAGGGGGAGAAGGATTAAAAGGAATTTATATACTGCTTTTCATTTTGAGAAGAAATAGCAAGATGGTTCACAAGCCAGTTAAAGCCACCAGCAAAACAATGGTGCAAGTGCAATACAACCTGCAGTGGAGCTGGCAGGGAATAGAACTGGAGGGGTTGTCTCAGCCCCCAAGGTGCATTCTCTTAAAGATTTTACTTCCTGCCAGTGGAGAGATGGGTGGAGATAATCCCACACAGGATCACATTTCTTCCCTATAGGAGAACAATGGTTTTCAGCTAGGGATATATGAGGTCTCTTTGGGAACGACATCGCCTCCCCTGGAAGCCCCCAAACAGGTGAGCAGGCTGTGGTTACCCAGTGTTGGAAGAACTGCACTCTATCTATTCTCAGAGGTGCCCTTGCCTTTATTATTTGTCTTCCAGAGCATGTCCCATGGCTGAGCTCTTGCAATTCCCAGGCTGACCCTTGCTCCTTTTCTCCTCTCCAGGTCCAGCTTTCACCCTCCTGATGCTCCTCGCCAGTCTCAACAGCTGCACCAACCCGTGGGTCTACGCCACCTTTAGCAGCAGTATTTCGGGTGAGCTGCGACAAATCTTCTGCCCCAGACTGGCCCGTCAGCAGATTAGTTCCCTGCATGAGGACTCCACCTTCACTGCCAGCTTCTCCCTGGGACGGGATGCCCTTTCCTGAGCCAGAGCGCCACTAAAACCATTGGTGCACCTAGCAAGGAATATGTTCCTTCTGCTGAACGGTGACTTCAAAGACACTGGGGCTCGGCCAGAAAGGTGGAAGCAAAAGAAACCCCCAAAGAGGAGCGCCACTCTCTCACCAGCCAGCTCTATAGGGTGGAAGGATGCCCAGCTTAACAGAGAAGCCGGCTCCAAGGACGCAAGCGCACTTAGGACGGCCGGAAGACCATTGTTTTCAGTGTCCTCTGGAACCTGTAAAGCAATGCCTTTCCCAACCCTGGTGTCGTCCAGATGTTTTAGGCTACAACCACAGCTGGGCAGGTAGGAGTTGCAGCCCAAAACATCTGGAAGGCACCAGGTTGGGGGAGGCTGGGCTAGACCAAGCCACCTTATTAAACAATGCAGCCTTTTTAAGTGAAACATCCTAATCTTTTGTAGGATTTGCTCTTTTTCATGCTTAGAAGGGGCAGGTGCAAGATGAGAGGCAGCCCTAGCATAGAGCAAAAGAAGGCAGCTGCCTCCTGGACTCCATGAAGGTGAGGAGGCAGCTAGTATCCAGAGCTAGTTCCTACCTGCTGAAATTAAGGAACCTGACTTAGGGCTCATCCACACTTCTGCTAGTTTCATGCTGAGAAAACACAGGTCTGAGTGGCTTCCCATTTCTCTTGTGCTTTGGAGGCACAGGTCCAAATAGTTTTGCATTTGTCCCACAGCTTTGCCCAGGAAACCTGCTGTTTACCACAGAATCCAAACAAATTGTCAATCCACAGAAAAACTAATGGACATTTGTTCTGATTCAACAATAAACAGCAGGTTTCTTTGGGAAAGCGGCAGAACAGGTAGAAGTGTGGACAAGCCCTTGGTCATGTTTATCAGCTTCAGTGGGTCTACTCTGAGTAGGACTAGCATTAGATATCAGCCATTGATTTGATCCAAGCGCCCAACAGGTGCTTGCCCTTTATTCTAGGATTGCCATATTTCAAAAGCTGAAAATCCAGACACAAAGTTGTTGAGCTTTTTGAGCTGCACTTCCAGCACTGGTGGCCAGGTTGCCATATGGCCGGAAACTGTTGACAAGGGCTGATTGCCGGCTAAGTCCTGGAAATTCCAGGCTTATGGCAACCCTATTTTATTCCAATGTGGCTTCTGCAGAAGAACCTACCACTGGATGGTGCCCCATGTTAAACTGGTGAGGAGCTGGGTTTCCTTCCTCTTCAGAGAACAAACTATCTTAAAGGCAAACGAGCAACCACAGAGGGACCAAGTCAGTATTGACAATGCCTATAGGGCATATGCAGGGAAGACCAGAAATCAACTTGGAGAACAGCCCTGCAAAATTTGGAGAAGTGTAGATTTTGAATGATGGCTGCATTTCGGGTCATGTATTGTTTCAGAAAGTGTGAAATAGGTAAATCCACCTTTAAATGCAAACTGAATCAAATTTCTTCCTCATCCCTACTTCCCACAGCCCTTCCTTCCTCCCTCCCTCCCTCTGATAATAATTTCTAGTTTTATTGAGGTGGCTGCATTACCCGGTTGCAGATGGCGACTATATTTGCTGCTGCAAACTTGACCCAAATAACTGTTCTTTATTTCTGTTAAACATTTTCAATAAAATTCTTTTTAAAAGAACAGCAACAAAAACAAGTTGCTAGTTGAATGAATTACTTACACAGCGTTGGGTAGCCTTGCCCAAAGACATGTCCCCTCCAGACGGGTGCTTTATTGCAGGTGCATTCATTCTGCAACATGTTATTGACCCAATAATGGTGGTGAATTTATTCTGCTTTATTCGTTGTTCTGTGACGTTTCCCTGATGCTACCACATTATTATCCAGAGGGTACAACCAAAGCACAACACAACAAAAGCAGAATTTTAGCTGGAACTTGCAGGAAATGAAGCTGTATGTCCTCCCCAAAACTTTGGCAGGCAAAAATAGTATTAAAAGCAGGGTCACGAATAGCCACCTGATATATTGGAGGCAGCTCCTAGGGACTGAGGTCCCTTTGCATGCCCAATAAAACACAGCCCTCCCCCAAAGTTGATGGGCATTGCCATTCAAATGGTGTAAGTGCACCGCATTATGTGATCGATTATGCAGGGCGCGGCTTACCTGCCCCCCCCCCCAATACTTCATTGAAGTTGGGATCCCTGGCCTGATACCATCAAGAGTACAAATCATCACGAATGCAGAATCCAGAGGATGCCTGGAGGGAGCCTGGGTGAGGGCTCCACCTTCTCACATTCTTCAGATTCCCAGGAAGAATATGCAGTGAGTTAAAGCTATAACTGGTCTACCCAAAACTCTGTGGAACTCTGTTGTGCAGGAGGATCACCTGTGTAAGGAAAGGTTTCCCTGTTCACTGTATCCCCCCACATGCAGTCCAGATGCCAATGCCGGGCCCTGCCAATAGTCTCACTCTATTCTGCCTTGGTCAGACCACACCTGGAATGCAGGTGCCAGCTCTGGGCACCACAATTTAAGAAGGATGTTGACAAGCTGGAACATATGCAGAGGAGGGTGGCCAAGATGGTCAAGGGTCTGGAAACCGAGCCTTATGAGGAATGGCTGAGAGAGTTTGGTATGTTTAGTCTGGATCAGTGCTTTTCTTCTAGAAAAAAGGGTGCCCGTACCCTTGAGTACCTCCAGAAAAAAACACTGGATAAGAAGAGACTGAGAGGAGATGTGAGAGCCATTTTCCATTATCTAAATGGCTGTCACCTGGAAGGTGGTGTAAGCTTGTTTTCTCCTGCTCTGGAAGGAACCAAAGGTTTCAAATTACAAGAAAGGCGATTCCAGCTAAACACCAGGAAGAGCTTTCTGGTGGTAAAAGCTGTTCAACCGTGGAATGGACTCCCTCATAAGGTCGTGGACTCTCCTACCTTGGAAGTGTTTCAGCAGATGTTAGATCTGCCATAGATGCTTTAGTTGAGATTCCCACACTGCATGCGGTTGGACTAGATGACCCTCGGGAACCCTTCCAACTCTACAAATCATAGAATCATGAAATCAGAGAATTGTAGAGTTGGAAGAGATCCCAAGGGTCATTTAGTCCAACCCCCTCCACTGCAGGAATCTTTTGCCCAGTGTGGGGCTTGAACCCATGACCTTGAGATTGAAAGTCTCACGCTCTACTGACTGAACTATCCTATGAGAATGAGAATTCTCTGACTGTGTGGACCTTGAATCGGGAAGCCCTCTGTGAGTCCAATACAACCTGTGGGTTTGGGGAAAGCAATGCAGTTCGTCATCAGCTTTATTTGGGTTTCCCAGAACCCAGCAGAAGCCTTGAAAATGCCAGCATTTTATCCCAGAACTACAGAACCCAAGGAAAGCTTCAGATGCCACAAAATACCTCTAATTCCTGCAGTTTTGGTCCCACGAGTGTGAAAGTTGGCAAGATTGTGCACGGTGTGCTCTCTTGACCTGTTGAATGGTAGCTCAGAGCCACTAGATGGTGCCCTGCTTCTACCAGTCCCATTTAGCTGCCATTGGTATACACCCTGTTTAGTTCACCTGGCTCTGAGCCCTGCTGCTGCGACCCACTGCACCCCATTCTTCTCCCAGTTCCAAGAATACCCTGTGCTTGCATATATTTAGCTGGGCCGCCATTCCCCGTTTCCGCTCCTCAGCAAAGGAACTCTGGGACGGTGGCATATTTATACCCCTTGTCCCAGTGCATCTCGCTCGCCCCATGGCTGCAAATACCAGGCGGGGGCGTGCAACTGCTGAGATCCTCCCTCCTCGACTCCCCTCGCCCTCCAATCTATGTTGGCCAAGGCTGAGAATAGAACTGGAGTCAAGTTCCTGCACACAGATGGAGAGAAATACTGTGCAAGTGAAGAGTGGACAGGCAGGTTAAATAAGAACAGACAAGGCAGTTTCAGTAAAACACAAAGCCTATGCAACAAAAGGAAGTGTTAGGGGCAGAATTATAAAGAGGTGCTTGACAGCGTTACTGGATCCCCACTTCTGAGAGAGCAGCAGCGCCTGTGAGTGCTGATCTTCTCCCTCCTCGCAGGATGATCAATAACGATTATCTGATTGAGTGCAAGTTGGATCCAGAAGACCCTCATTTGCAGGATCCGGGATCTCCCATGTTCCTGCAGTCCGCTATCAACACACCACCCAAAGCAGATCCTCGGGACCCGCGTGGGATCAACCAGCACCTGAAGGTAACAAAGGGAGCTTACCTGCCTGATTTGGGGTGGGGATGCCTAAATTCTGACTTCCTAAAATCTAAGGGTGCAGCTCTCTCCTACCCACCCAAGGTGGGAGGTGTATCCTTGTTCACCCCCAAACTCCTCCCAGCCCTTCACCTGCAGCACAACCGATTCTTCTCCACCCCCTTTGCTGATTGCTGCTCCTTACATGCCCCAGAACCACACAGAAGGAGACGGCCTTCTGGGTCCTCCTGGTCCCAAGATGCTTTGCTCTGCCTCACAACATTCTCTCTCTTCGCTGGAGAATCTTCAGTGACCAGATTCCCTTGTTCTTCCCGGCAGCTGGAATTCTCCGACATTCTTGCTGAACCTTCCTCGTTTCGCAGCTTTGACCGGGTTTGGACCTGGAGTGACATCGTCTTTGAGAGTTCGCGCCTCTGGTGCTACCGCATCATCTCGCTGCTGTGTGCTGTGCCCGTCTCCCTGTTCTCGGGCTTTCTTTTTGCCTGCCTAGGCTGCCTGCACATCTGGTGAGGGTCTGCCCCCTTTGCTCTGCCTCCTCTTGCCCCTTGGCTCTGCCAAGGCCCTTGGCTCACGACCAGCCTCTTGCTTCCAGTTGGTTGCATATTCACTGACCATTAGCAAGGCTAATTCTAGTGGTTACCTGGGGAAACTACCAACAGGAGAAAGCTGTGTTACTCTAACACAGACTTTGCCAAGCTCTAGGCCTTAGGACTACAACTCCCATCAGCCTCATGGCTGGCTTGGGCTGATAGGGGTTGTAGTCCAAAATGTCTGGAGGGCACCAGGTGGGCAGAGGCTCTTCTAGCACTTTGACTTGACTTGTCCTGTAGTTTTGTGGGTGCTTCAGGGAGTGGACTAATAATGGCAAACAAATCTCTTAAAAGACACTTTGCCAAACACTTATCCCAGAGGAAGTTGGTGTTAAAGTATGTGTCGCAACCCACATGCATGTCCAGCACTCACGTGTATTCGTACACACACCAGTGAGAGGTTTGGGGTCTTCATTTGTGTGCAGGCGAAGTGAGTTTGTTGCACAAGACTGCCAAATCCACTTTTAATTGCACAACCTGAATTTGCCAGGATGTGACTGAATCTGATCTGCAAAATAGCAATACAGTGGTACCTCGGGTTACATACGCTTCAGGTTACAGACTCCGCTAACCCAGAAATAGTGCTTCCGGTTAAGAACTTTGCTTCAGGATGAGAACAGAAATCGTGTGGCAGCGGCGCAGCAGCAGCAAGAGGCCCCATTAGCTAAAGTGGTGCTTCAGATTAAGAACAGTTTCAGCTTAAGAACGGACCTCCGGAACGAATTCAGTACTTAACCCAAGGTACCACTGTACACTAGATCTGGAAGCACCTACTGTTTGTGTGATGTCCTTGTTCTGCTAGTTGGGGGAGCAGATAAGTACTGTCTGCCTAACACTGATATGAGGAATGGAGGAATCGGAAGACAGAAATGCTAAATAAATTGGTCACTTGGTGGGACCCAGGAAAAGAAGGACATGAACCAGAAAGGAGCCTTCCTTCTTTCAAAAAGTTGGAAGAATGGTAGGCATCTTCTGGAGGTGTCTGAGGCTGCACACAGGGTTGTATCCAGTGCTAGGCCTACACAAAGTAGACCCACTGAAAGTCATGGACCTAAGTTAGCCATGTCCACGCATTTCTACTCTTTTTTACTATTCTTTTAAAAAAAATTATTTATTTGAAAATGTGTATTTTAAATCTAGATCAAGATTATCAATATCGCTTACAAAGAGAACCATAAAACAAATATAAAACATTTCTACTCTGAGTAGGACTAGTGTTGGCTACAACCCCTGGTCTCTGGGTTGCAGGTTGCCTGCCTGCAGTCGAAGACATTCTTACTAACAATGCTGTAGGTGAGTATATATTGGCCCTTAGGTTGCCTAACTGGAGTCTCAATGTTGGGTGCTGTGTTGCTTCCTGGAGGCTGCCAGCCACATCTCTCCCCTCTTCCTCTCTCAGGTGTGTGATGCCCTGTATCCAGCTCTGCACAATGGCAATGCCTCCGGTTCGCACCCTCTGGGCCAGCATCCTGGATGTTGTGGTGGCCCCACTTTTCACCAGTCTGGGCCGCTGCTGCAGCGCCATCTACCTCACCGTTACTCAGAAGTGACACAGAGACGCCGCCTCCGCCCTCCAAGACCCACGTGCCAAAGACTTTCCTTCCCATTTCACTCAGATCCACCAAACAGGCTGAATTTCACAGCAGAGAGTGGAACTCACAGGGAGCTTTTAGCCTTGGGTCAGAAAAGGGGAATTGTGGGTGAGGGAGCAGGTCAGAGGGAAGGAAAACAAGGAGGCCAGAGGACGAGGGGAACGGTGCTTCAGAGAGAAGTCTCAAAATGAAACATCCCTATTCTATTCTCTTATTGTCCAGACCTGCAGAAGGAATTCCACATTATTCTAGGAGTGGGCTCTCCATAGTCCTCCCTGCGATCCTTGGATGAAGGGTGGTCTACATTTTTTAATAATAATAATAATAATAATAATAATAATAATAATAATAATAGATGAGGAACTTTCAAAACTACCCTCCTCCGTCCCTGAGATTCTAGCTGGCTCATCTGCCGGTTAGTATCTCAGAGACAAGGATGGGAATCCACCTGGCTTTGCACACAAGACGGTCTCCGGCTACTGGCCATGCTGTCTGGGGCTGATGGGAGCTGAAGTCCAGCCATCTCTGGCCTAACCCTGACTGACAGCCCACATAAGAATCTCCTCCAGGAAAAGTAACGCTGGGATTAGCCTTCTGACATTTTGCATGGGGGGGGGGCGGCAGGAGGGGGACTAGGGCAACTCCAGACCCAGCGCTGGGCTCTGGGAGAAGATATGTTCATTTCTGTGGGAGGCAGCCCCCGCTCCCTCCAGCCCCTCCTCCCACAGCAATCACTGAAATGTAAAGCTCTGTCGTCGTCTCCCCCTTTATTTAATAAAACAAAAAAGTTGATTTGCTTCCCCTTGTGTTTGAATTCTCTTGATTCTGTTCTGACAAACCAGGCACAAACGGGTGTTAAAGGGACGGGATGAAGGAGGAAAAGGTTCTGTGCCTCACAGAGGGCTTGCAGAGGACATATCCCCCAACAGCCTTAACTTTGGATTTGGGACATCAAAACGCTGGGGGCAGAAGGGACAGGGAAAAGGAGTGGCAGCAGCACCAGGCCTCTCCTCTACTGGGCTCCCGCATGCCAGGGAGCTGGGGAGGCCACAACATCCTGCAGCTCCACTCCCAGGTCAGCCCTGACCTGGAGACAGAAGAGGCAGGGAGGAAAAGTGGTGGTGGCAGCGCACCTCTCATCCGCTGGCGCGTCACTTGGAGCTGGGCTTCAGTGGCAGCATCCGCTCTCCAGCGGCTGCTAGGAGCTGCCAAGGGAGGAGGCTGGCAGTGGCAGCCATAGAGAGGCTCAGCCGGCTGGCTCACCTCCCTGAGCTCAGTGGCGGTGGTCCTGGAGGGGGAAAGCAAGACATTCCCGGATCCAAACAGAAGCAGGGAATGCCTCTATGAATCCGGGAGTGTCCCGCTTAAAACAGGGCAGTATTGGAGGAATGGCTGGTGAGCGGATGGAAGTTAACAAGAATGTGCAGATTGCAATTCACACCCCTCTCCATCTTGTGTGAGACGGAGCCCAATTCAGTCTTGAGTTTGCTCAGATGTAAGACCCGTTGGATTCCAGTGTGCATAAAACTGCAGTAGGAGTCTGTTTGTCTTCTCCGGCAGCCCCTCGCTATTCTAATACCCACAGGCAGATGACAGAGATAGTGCCAGGAACCACACCTTAAAATGCCACGCTGCTGCCAGGAACACTGCATGCTGCAGCTGCTGATGCCCATCATCGTGGTACCCCTGAAAACGCTGGCTGGCAGCAAGCCTGTTGCGTGCACTTATGGACCAAGGGTAGCATTACGAGCACATACCTCCCTTTCCCAGCCATGTCTCGGACTTGGCTGGGAGCCCTTCTATAGCTCTGTACAGTTGCACTCAATGCCAGCTGCAGCTGCCCACCACTGTGGTTTTGTTATAAAAAGAGGCTGCTGGATCCGACCAATGGCCCATCTAGTCCAGTGTCCTGCTTTCACAGTGGCAGGACCAAATGCCACAGCACACTCCGAAATTGCGATTCCCAGCAACTGGAAATCAAAGGCTTAACTGGCAGTGGAGGAAGACAATAGCCTTATCCATATATTTGTCTAATCCTCTTTTAAAGCCATCCAAATTGGAGGCCATCACTACTTCCTGTGGGTGTGAGTTCCATAGTTTAACCATGTGGTGTATGAAAAAGTGCTTTCTTTTCTCTGCCTGAATCTTCCAACATTCAGCTTCATGAATGAGCTACAATGAGAGAGGGAGAAAAACATATCTCTATCAATTTTCTCATAGGAATAGTTTTCATAACATAGAGCAGAGGTTTTCAACCTTTTTGAGTCCCTTAACTGGAGAGCCAGTGTGGTGTAGTGGTTAAGAGCGATAGACTTGTAATCTGGGGAACCGGGTTTGCGTCTCCGCTTCTCCACATGCAGCTGCTGGGTGACCTTGGACTAGTCACACTTCTCTGAAGTCTCTCAGCCCCACTCACCTCACAGAGTGTTTGTTGTGGGGGAGGCAAGGAAAGGAGATTGTGAGCCGCTTTGAGACTCCTTCGGGTAGTGATAAAGTGGGATATCAAATCCAAACTCTTCTTCTCTTCTTCTTAACCAACAACATTCTTTCTGCGGCACCCCTGTGGGGCTCAGGAGCCCAGTTATGCCACCCCTTGCCTGCAGAGCTGGCAGCCTCTCACCAGCAACATATCGTAGCTAGCCGTTCGGGTGCCTGGTGTGGTGCGCATGTCTTGCAGCCAGGGGCAGTGTGAGCCACCCATGGGTCTGGGGCACACTGCGTGGGGCCTCTTCACTGCCTCCCCCTCAGCTGTAGGACAAATCTGGAGTGGTTGGATGGTGCCTTGTATGCCTCCTTCCAGCAACTCCTGCGACCAAGCTGGTGCCAAACGTCTTGCTCTGCTTTCCTTTGGACCACACTAGTGAGGCGTGTCCTGGGCAGCCTGGGACCTCCATACACACTGCCCAGGCTTGTAGCCCAGGGAGGTCACTTCAGTGCTGCCAACACAGCAGTTTGACTTCACCCCTGGAGGCACACTCCATTGTCTCTCAAGACAGACGGGTGTCAACAACAATATTGACAGCAGCTCTGCATTCCAAAATCCAGAGAAGTGTGAATTTCAAAGGATTTGGTTCAGATGTTTCAAAAAGTACAGATTTTTAAAGTTCACCTTTAAATGTGAACAGAATTAGATTTCTCCCCCATCTCTAGTGATGCAGACTTTTAACACTGCTATTAGCAGCTTTAGCAGCAGTTCTTAGAGCAGCTGCCCCCCCCCCCCAAATTGGTTCATCTGTTGCTGTTTTGGTCCACTGACTTTAGATTGGCTGTATTATCTCCGTCACACCTGACCTCACAGTAACCCTGTGAAGTACAAGGTACTTGTAGGTGTCTCCTAGGACACTATCTACAAGCTGATCTTAAGTTGGTCATAATAGAAAAAAACAACTTTTAAAAGAGACTGCAACGGACACTGTGGAATTACAGTTCATTGAGAGTCTCAGGCCACTTGCTTCTGTCACTTGTGAACTGAACCAGCATGATAGATTTTTATCACACTATGTGAAAATTGCCTTACAGATGCCAAGGTGCCAAGGTGTGTAACCAACACAAGTGGTTTTTGGGAATGGTCACTGTCTACAATGTAAGGCTGCAGGCACCCCATACATTTATAGCGCATTGAAAGCCCATTATTTCCCCCATAGAATCTTGGGATCTGTAGTTTACCTCTCACAAAGATACAATTCCCAGCACCCTTAAACTACGGTTCCCAAGATTCTGTGGGGGAAATAATGAGCTTTCAATGTATTGTGTACACAGCCTTTATGGTCTGCACCAAAGTGGAAGGAATTAGCACCAAACTTTAGCAAAAGAATTGCTGGATATTGGTTTTTCGCAAGGAAAAGCAGACAATTGTGTGTTTATAAAGGAAAGGGCAAACTGTAACAAAAATATGTGTGTATGTAGATGACGTGCTAATTTCTACAAAAACTAAACAGGAATATGAACAGGCAGTATCACAGTTACAGAACAAATTTGATGTGGTAGAATTAAGCATAGCTAAAAATTACTTATCCATGCAAATTGAGAAAGGCAAAAATGGATCTTTTCTGGTTCATCAAACTGTAAAAATTGATGATCTTGTTGAAATGTTATTTTTTAAAAAATGCAAATGGGAAGAAAACACCTATGGTGTGTGGTTTCCTAACAAAACTTTGAATCATTCTGCTATAGGCAAGCTAAATTTCATTCAAAGAATCTCAAGACCAGATATGCTTTTCACTTTCTAGCAAAATTTGTGGAAAAGCCCACTTCGCAATGCTTCTCTGCTCTTAAGAGCGTTGTAACATACCATATTTTTTGCTCTATAAGACTCACTTTTTCTGAGTAAGGAGAAATGTGTGTGCGTCTTATGGAGCGAATGCAGGCTGCGCAGCTATCCCAGGAGCCAGAACAGCGAGAGGGATCGCTGCTTTCACTGCGCAGAGATCCCTTTGCTGTTCTGGCTTCTGAGATTCAGAATATTTTTTTTCTTGTTTTCCTCCTCCAAAAACTAGGTGCGTTTTGTGGTCTGGTGCGTCTTATAGAGCGAAAAATACGGTACCTTCAACATTGCAAACATTATAGATTGCAGTTTACGTCAAGTATTGACAAAGGTTTTGAAATTTTCTGCGATGCATCTCATGCAGTGGAACAAAATAATTGCCGGGGTGTGTCTGGTATGGTGTTCTGTTATAACGGGTGTCCATTTGAATGGAAGTCCCAGACACAAACTATTATTTGTCTCTCTACAACAGAGAGTGAATTATGTGCATGCATTCAGGCCATTCGTGATATAAAATGGTATCTGCAAGTATTTGCAGATCTACAGATGCAAGTGACACTACCAGTAAAAAGTTACCTTGATTCCCAGAGCGGACTCGCTATCCTGTGTTCAGAGACCAATACGCAGTGCACTAGTTTTAAGATTACATTTACAGTTTGTAGAGAAACTATTTGCTGACAAAATAATTGTATTTCAATATTTTCCAGGTGACAATCAAATTGTGGACATTTTTACTAAAGCACTTCTAAAGGTTACACATGAAAGACATGTAAAAAATATGCTTTATGTTTTCCTTCCACAATAATGAACCGCAAGGGAAATGTTGAATGGTCTCTTTAAATTTGAAGGTTCATTATTGTTCCACAAGATGTGTATTTCTTTAAGGGCCAGAGCAGATAATGTGACCTAGTATTACAGCTGTGAAGCAGTATAACAGGTGCTGTTAAGTTGTGTTAATTAAGCTGTTGGGTATAGTATATAAAGAGCAGCACCTGGCTCTCTCAGTACCCTGGTAGATGGGTTGGGTCATGCTTATTGATATATTGTAATTAATGTAAAAGGAGCTTTTGTTTTTGTTATTAAAACCTAGAAAAAGTTATTTTTGCGTTCCTTGTAATGTGTTGTCTCCCCAGCACGCCTTCTGCAGTGCAACTAAGCTGCAAATAGCCAACATAAGAATCATCATTTGAACTTCTCTGCATTTCATTTCCCTTTGACATCGCAGTTTACAATCTCTCCCCTCCAAAATATGTATGTGTATGTATGTATGTGTACAAGTGTGTGTGTTTAGACACACATGAACACCTACTGCTACACTTCAGGGTTACACTTCATGCATCTGATGATGCAGATTGAATTCTAGAAATATATATGCCCTATTAAATGTGCTGCTCTTTAAGGTGACAACAAGACTTTGTTATTTTTGCTGCAAGAGACTAAAGTCATTTCCAGATGACCTGATTAATCAACAGTCATCCTGATTGGTTTGTGGAAAGGTTAGATGATGTTGTGTCAAAATGAGCATTATCCCACATTTTCCAGGGCATTTTCCTGTCACTTTTCTTATTACAACAAGTTGGATCCTTGGGGGAAATTGGTTTCTTTTGCAAGAGCTCCAAATCAGCTTTAATTCTGCAGCCCAAATTTGCTGGGTTATGATTGAACACAATCTGAAAATGATAGATACGTGGGACAGCTCAGTCAGTACAGCATGAAACTCTTAATCTCACGGTTGTGAGTTCGAGCCCCATGTTGGGCGAAAGAGTCCTGCACTGCAGAGAGGTGGACTAGATGACCCTCATGGTCCCTTCCAGCCCTACAACTCACATGTGCATGTGCTTCCACATTCACAGTTTTCTCAGGCTGGCATCACACTTGAAAAGCCACCTTTAAAAAATACTACTACTACTACTACTACTACTATTATTATTATTATTATTAATATTAATATCCCGCCCTCCCCGGCCAAGACTGGACTCAGGGCGGCTAACATGAAAGTATATAATACATTAAAACATAAAATCAAACAATTGATTGAAATACAGCTTAAAATCAAATTAAAATCAGAATAAAATCAGATGGCAACTCACGAACTATAACTACAGTGTAGGGGTTGGGAACATTAAGCGCTCACCAGCTATTTGTGCTGGTCTTTCCGGTGGGAAGAGTTTGAGAGGCCACTTACATGAAGGTCTTGTAGAAAGAGGGGGGTCAGACTGGGACCCAATCAAAGGCCCGGCGGAACAGCTGCGTCTTGCAGGCCCTGCGGAGAGATGTCAAGTCCTGCAGGGCCCTGGTCTCTTGCGACAGAGCGTTCCACCAGGCCTGGTCAAGGCCAGCCTAACCTCCTTGAAGCCCGGGACCTCCAAGGTGCTATTGTTTGTGGACCATAAGGTCCTCCACGGGACATACCAGGAAAGGCAGTCCCATAAGTACAAGGCCGTATAGGGCTTTAAAGGTTAAAACCAGCACCTTAAACCCGACCCTGTATTCCACCGGGAGCCAGTGCAGCTGGAAAAGCACTGGATGAATGTGGTCCTGGGGCAAGGACCCCCCCCCCCCCTAAGGAGCCTCGCCATGGCATTCTACACCCGCTGAAGTTTCTGGGTCAGCTTCAAGGGCAGCCCCACATAGAGTGAGTTACAATAATCAGGCTGGAGGTGACAGTCGCATGGATCAGAGTGGCAAGATCAGGGCGGGAAAGGTAAAGGACCAACTGCTTAGCGCGGCAGAGGTGGAAAAATGCTGCCTTTGCTGTAGCTGAATTCAGCACCAGCTGAAGTTTCTGAGGCAGCCCCGTGTTTAGTGCATTGCAGAGAGCACACCATGGACAACAATGCTTCCACCTTCTTACTTTAAATTCTCTTCAATTACTTCACTTCTCAAAGGCCAAAGGCCTGGTTACAGAAGCGAGCAGCTGCTTTGCACCTAAAGATATATAATGATGGTGTCAGCAGGTGAGCCTTCCTGGGAAGAGTATTCCATAAATGAGGAGCCACCACAGAAAAGACCCGTCTCGTGCTGCAACCCTCTGGGCCTCTCACAGAGGAGGCACACAAAAAAGGGCCTCATATGATGACCGCAGGATCCTAGTCAGTTCATATGGGGAGAGGTGGCCCTTGACGTACTGCAGTCCTAAGACTTTTAAGGCTTTATAGGTTAAAATCAGCATTTTGAATTGAACCCGGAAACTAATTGGCAGTCATTGCAGTCAGACCAGGATCAACATTATATGCTCAAACCATCTTGTCCAGAGCAACCAGGCTGCTGAATTCAGCACCAGCTGAAGTTTCTGAACTTTCTTCAGAGGCAGACCGTGTTTAATGTAGTGCAGTAATCTAATCTAGAGGTCCTCTGTCCTTTAATATTTAAGGTGATTACCGTACTATGATGTAATCGGGAGCAAAAGAAAAAGGGAGGAGAGATATTTTCCATTTTAACAAGATATAGGTGACCCAGATATGACAGATACCCTTTAATTTTTCCTGAAATCCTGGCTGCCACCTGGATAGTTCTTTTCAGCTGGATGGACAAATACAGAGACCCTTCATAGCAACATCTATTGCAATTATTTTATACTATGAAATAAGAAAGGGATAGAGCCATTAACTATACCATAAACTATACTAAGCCTTACCAAAAAAAACCTCTGCCCTACCCTAGAGGCAGATGCATTCTGGCTTTGAAGCAGACTATTTTCAGAACAGACTCCCCTATCTGTGGACTGCAGTCCAGACGGAGTCAGCAGGTGGGGAGAGGGAGCTCCGTCCTGACAGCCAGTGACAACTGGCTGGCGCTCTTCAGAGGGAAAGGAGCTAAGCAGGGAACGGCCTGGAGCCATGGCCCAGCAAGGAGGAGGAAGAGAGGAAGAAGAAGAAGAAGTGACCCTGGGGAAGATAGACTCCCGGGACCCCCTCACCAAAGAGATTGATCTGGTGGAAAGAGACCCCAAGCAGATCAACCAAGAAGTGGTAAAGGTGAGAGCATTCCTATTTTAATGGCAGAAAGAAGCACACTCCTGAGGATGCAAAATGATGAAGTTCCCTTTAGACTGAGAGCAGATGGAGCAAGGAGGTGGGGGGGGGGCAAAGCTTTCAAAAATAGCCCGGGAACAAAAGAGAAAATTCCTTCTGCAGATAGCACCAATGCTCCTTTGCAGTAACTTAAAGAAAGCAGAGTGTGCTCTCTACCCTCCCCCTTATGATATTCATTTGTGCACCAAGTGAGACTTAAAACTTGAGGGGTCTGCTTTGTCCCCCATCCGCCTCCCCAGAAACCTAAAGTCCACAAGCGGGAGCCGGGTGCAAAAGTTGTGAAGAGAGGGGGAGATTAAGGGACAGTGCTCCTCTGAAGAGCTTGTTTTCAGTGCCAGAACTGAGCTCACAGCCCTTTCAGGCAGAAGATCCATCCCTCCTTTCCTTGGCAAGCTTTCTTCATTTCACCAGCCTTTCGGGGGTGGGTGGGTTGCTGCTGTTGTGAAAACCACTGGGACCTACTGCAATACCTGTAGATCCTGATCAACCTTCTGCTCATCTCTGCTATGGCACAAAACTCCCCTAAAAAAGGGAGAGTGGCATATATGCCCCATGGAACATACAATCTAAAAGCACCTTGAGCATCTCGTATTGTGGCAGAAAGGCGGGACATTAATGTTGTTCATAATATATATAGCAAGGGGAGAACATAAGAATAGGGATGGCTAATGATGAGCAGCAAATGCAGTTACTTAGATGAAGAATAGGTCAGTGGCTGTTTAGGGCCAAATGTGGCCCTCAGTTGCTTCCCATTTGGGTCCCAGCACTGACCCACCCTTTCCCTCCTTCTCCTGAGGAGAGACCCAGGCAAAGGTCTCTTTAAAGCCCAGTATAAACAGCAGAAGCTCTTCTGCACTCGATCCATGAAGCACTTCACCAACTGAGATACAGACAAAAGCCCAACGTCTGTTGCTATTTGCTACGGGGAAAGAGAGTAGATTCTCCAAGAATCCTTTCATCTGTGGGCTCACCCACACTTCCCTTGATCCGAGAGGTATTTCTTTTGTTCTGCTGCTTTTCCCGGGAAAGCCCGCTCTTTTCTGCTGAATTGGAACAAACGTCAATCAGGTTACAGCAGTAAAGAGCAGGTTTAGGACCACAGAAGTGTGGCTGAGCCCTGTGTCTGGGTGGATATGGCCATTAACGAATGCTGCTGTCAGTTCAATGCTTATATCTGTTTCAGAACAACGTCCTTGTGGACAGTTAGGGCTGATCCATACTTCCTCTTGTGCCGCTGCTTTCCCCTGGGAGAAACTTCTCTTTAGCACTCAACTGGAGCAAAAGGCAGCTTGGGTTTTCTGCGGATTGCCATTTGCTCCGATTTAGAGCTTGAGTGGCTTTCCCTGGGAAAGGAGCAGGGCAACCACCCAGACCCATTGCTTTCTCAGCGCAGGACAAGCCGAAGTGTGGATGAGCCTTAGTTGCCAAGGGATGGCTTTGGGGCAGCTGGAGTGAAGATGGCACGGCAGGGGAGGAAGAGTCAGCTAGGTCTTCACAGAAAAGGTTGGGCTGTGAAGAGGATTTGAAGAGGGAGGGAGAAAGAGGCAGGAGGCAGATTGTGGCCTAAGGGCAGCGAGAGAGAATGGCCAATGTACTGGACCTCTCACCCAGCCAGAAACAGAGTGCAGGTGCCTCAGCTGACACCCTCACTGCCTTTATTTCAAAGACATGAGCCTCAGGTGCAGGACTGCAAAGCTACCTACAGCTAAAATTTCCATAAACATGAAATAATGTTTTTGTGGAAAAGAATTAAAACAGGAGAGTGAATGGGAGATCTCAAAGGCAGCTGGAACAGTCCTTCAGCCCATCGGGGCAGTCGCTTCCTCCTAGTTCATCTTTAGAAAGAATTGGTCACCACCAAAAAATTCAGAGTGGTGGCTATTTCTGTAACTCAGACACACATCCACGTTCATTTCTCCCAAGCACCAGAGGCTCATGGGAGTTCACAGGTAGGAATTGGCAATTGGTGGCCATGGGGCCTAATGGGGCCCTTTGAGAAAGGCTCTTTGGTGCCAAATCAGGGGCATATGATTTGCTGTCCATTATATTGAGGGGGAGCGGACTGGGACCCTGGCTTGCCACTCCAGTTGTCCTCAGGAACTGGGGCAGGGTGGAGGAGGTCCTAAGAATGAGTAATGCAATCTTCATCTCCCGGTGGACTTACTATAACCTCGCCTATTTGTTGTATAAAAAAGATAGCCAGCTTCCTCACTTGATTCCTTGTTTATCCTGCCTTCCTGCATGTTGCTCAGAGCAATGTTCACAGCATAACAACAGCCCTGTGAGGTAGTTTAGATTAAAAGGAGCTAATTTGCCCCAGATTGCTAAAAGAGACACTTGCGATATTCCACATATTACCATATTGGCCTGAATATTAGCCGCACCCGAATATAAGCTGCACCTTTAAAATTCAAGGGGGGAAAGGAAAAAGAGACAATATCTGAATATAAGCCGCTCCCTTAAAATTCCGCAGACACTCACACCCGTTCTGTTTTACACTATGTCTGCAGCGATATCGTAAAAGCCAATTTTTGTAAGGTCGCGAAGTTAAGACACACTTTAACTTTTCATGGTCGAAATTTGGGGGGAAAAGTGAGGCTTATATTCAGGCCAATATGGTATGTCATACACCTGAAGTGAGTTTGATTCCCATTGACTTCTTTTTCCTGCATGCACATCATACATTTAAAGCATACAACTCCCCTAAAATATACCTGGGAACTGTAGTTTCCCCACCTCAGAGCTACAGTTCCCAGCACCCTTAATAAACTACAGTTCTCAGGATTGTTCTGGGCAGTGCTTTTCTTCTAGAAAAAAAGAGGTGCCAGTACTGCATACCTTGAGTACCTCCAGAAAAAGCACCGCTTTGCAGGGGAAACCATGTCCTTTCATGTGTGGTGTGCAGTGACAAGGACATGGTCAGTAATGCTGTGGGTGCATGAATTTTACTAGCCCATGTATAGCCTGGAAAAGAGAAGGAAGCAATCCTTTCCATATGCAAGTGCTTCCAGTCTTACAGGTCACCTCATGGCAATTCCTACTCCCCAGAGGTGACCAGGCAAGTGGTGTGGTGTTCTTTTATTGTCCTCCCCAAGGCCCCAAGCTGTGTCTGTTCATTCCAACTGCAGTGGGGAAGCAAAGCCTCCTCTCTCTGTGCTCCATGTTTGGCCCTCAGAAGCAGAACTGGATGCAGTTCTCTTTTTAGCTTTATGACTCTGTCAACGGGTGGTTATCCCACCATGCAAGGAAGCTAACAAGGCTATAAAAAGGACAGATTGAAAAGAAAAAAGAAAATGGCACTCTGGAAGAATATTGCTACTGTTTAATCCACTTAATGCTGATCACGTTGCTCTACCTTTGGGAGGTCTGCTCTCATCTCTTTGCATTTTAATCTGACTTTTGCTCAGGATTTAAAATACAGTCGTACCTTGGATCCCGAACGCCCTGGAACTCAGACGTTCTGACTCCTGAACGCCACAAACCCGGCAGTGAGTGTTCCGGTTAGTGAACATTCTTTGGAACGCCAACGTCCAACCGGGCTTCCGATCGGCTGCAGGAGCTTCCTGCAGCCAATTAGAAGCTGCACTTTGGTTTCCGAATGTTTTGAAAGTCAATCGGATTTCTGGAACGGATTCCGTTCAGCTTCCAAGGTACAACTGTGCACCAACCCTGCCCTTCTTGGCAGAACCTGGACAGCTCCCAACCATTAAAAGCAGTCTGTAAATTCACACTTTCTCTAATCTAGGATGGATTATGATCAATTTGCACAGAAGTCCAGGGACTATTTTAGTGCTGGGGGCAGAAAACCTACATGACAATCCTTCTCCCACAAATGAACATGGAGGGGGGTGCAATGCACCAGGAGGTTCTACCAGAAGTTCCTCTGGGTTTGGTCTCATCAGTCTGATCTGTCTGCCGCCTCTAATGGCAGAGGCAGGTGCCTCTTCTTGGTGCATGAGAGGCCTGCCTCTGCAACGAGATTAAATTGGTGTGCTTAAACAACAGTCATAGCTCTGTAAAGGCTCTATAGAGTCAGTAAAGGCAAGCTTCCCAAGGAAGGAGGTTTCACAGAACCAGCCAAAGGAGCCCACTGAGGTTTCTGCACAGGAAATTGCCATCCAAAGCAAAGCTTTTCTCCTGACTACCTGAACAGCTGAAAGGATTCATATGGTTAGGAGCGCTCCTTGAGGTAAGCTGGACCCAAGGCCACAGAGAGCCTTAAAAATCACTACATTGCAGTATGTTAAAAATTTGCCCATGTAATCCGAGGAAATGATTGAGGAAAATAGAAAGAATGAAACATGAGAACACAGCCAGAATAACATACAAGAAAGGCCAGTCGGCTGGCACATATCCTGCTTGGGACAGAATCTTCCCCAAAGGTGTTTCATCCTCATGAACGTTTCAGACCATGGATTGTGGACCTCCTGGCTCTTCTAGAAGTGGGTGCAGAACCAGGGCAGAATGACAGGCCACCTGAGAACAAAAGATCCCATCAAGTTCTCACAGGGCCCCAAAAGGCATCTGTGAGCAGAACCTGAACAGAAGAGCCCTCTCCTCATGGTCTTCAGAGGCACTATCATGGCAAGTAGCTCCTGCTAGCCATGTCCGTCATGAATTTGTCTAACTCTCTTTTAAAGCCATCCAAGTTGGTGGTCATCACTTCTCATGGGAGCGGATTCCATAGTTTAACTATGAAGAGCTTCCTTTTGACTCTTCAGATGTTCATGATGCAAATGTGTGTGACAAAACATAGTTGGCCACTTGTCAGGGGAAAAGGCAGCTTCCTGTGTGGAACAGCTTGGAGTACTGAAGCAGCTGGGATGGGAGGTTGCGTAACCCTATCCTGACGACTGCAGCTCCCCACATAGGGTAGAAGACAAATGTCTGTGAGGGTGAGCACAGGCTTAGAGCTTCACCAAAAGGAAAAACGGCTTTGGGGAGGGGATTTTAAGCAAGCACCATCTCTTGCTGTCTCTCTGCTCATAGCCATTCCATACCAGAAGCTGCTTTGGCCTGGCCATTTTGTGACATGCAGCTGTGTGCAATGTCTAGCTAAGGGCAAAGAGCACTCATCCATCACACACTAGAACCCAGATGTGCAAGGCTGGTTGCAGCTCCCCCAGAGGCAGAGATGCTCAACAAGACTTTCTAAAATTCATATCCTGGTTAAAATTAAGCCCTGCCTGACTCATGGCTTTTTTCCCTACCTTGCCAGGTGGACTTTGAAGATGTGATTGCTGAGCCAGAGGGCACGCACAGTTTTGACGGGGTGTGGAAGGCGAGCAACACCACTTTTACTGTCAGCAAGTATTGGTGTTACCGGATTCTGTCGGGGGCCCTGGGCGTGCCCCTCGCCCTGCTCTGGGGCTTCCTCTTTGCCTGCATTTCCTTCTGCCACATCTGGGGAGCCATGCCTTGCATCAAGAGCTACTTCATAGAGGTGCAGTGCTGTGGGCGCTGCTATGCCCTCTGCATACGCACCTTCTGCGACCCGCTCTTCGAAGCTGTGGGGAAGGTCTGCGGCGACGTCCGAGTGGCCCTGCGCAAGGAACGTGCCAAGGACTGAGGCTCTGTTTGGGACCAGGACAGGACTCCGGGGTTTGCCTTCCTCCAGCTAGAGGCCTGATCTAGGTGGGAGCTTCCGGCTGGTGGAGCTATTCCTCTAACTCCCTGTCCTCCACATGCCAAGCCAAAGTGGTGGTCTGGAATGGGAAATCCAAATAGCAGCCCCTAAACACACACACGTGACAGAATCTAGTGGGAAGTACTTTGCAGAAACCTCATCAATTAGGCTGGCATGGCAGGCGTTCTGAGTAGGATATGCCCTATGGGTCCTGCATCTGTCTGTCTTCTATTTCTGCCCCCACGAAGCAGCCCTCTGTCTCACAGTGTGCCACAGTAGGAATTCCTTTGTGTACAGAATTAAAGCACCATGTCTCATGTTGCGATTAGCTCCATCCTCTCCTAGGACCGACAGTCACAAGACATAAGGTTTCTTCCATCGATTCTCTCGTCCCTTTGAAGCTGCGGTGTGCCGCCAGGGACAGCCTTTCAGCACTTCTTTCTCCAAGCAGGGGAAACAGCAGCACGGTGGCATCTGCACAGTTACAAAAACCCAAGTTCAGCCACTAGTCTCAATTCCTGCTTTGAAAAGAAAGGTGACTATTTTCCTTTTGTTAAAATAAACAAAAACTAATTTGCATTGTATGAAAATAAAGCCCAAGAGATCCTTCAGTGCCGTGTTTATTCCATAAAAAATTCCGGCTGGAGGGTGCTATCTGCGGAGAGTCTACAAATCCAGTTTATTGCAAGAGACAGCAGGGGGAGATCACAGTACAGAATTGTTTCTGGTAATGGAGAAGAGAATCAATACCAGGGCTGTGTGTATGCTGTGATTCTGTGAGAGAACCAAAAAGGCACAGGATGTGGTACTGGGCACCAAATTCCACTTCCTGAGAATCTCAGCTGTATTTTTTTAATAAAAAAAAATTAAAGCAAATTTCTAGCCTTAATGGCTGCAAAGATATGCTTGAAAGTGTGTGGTCCAAAGCCTGTTGATATTTTAGAAGCCACAGGAGTGGCTTAGTAAGATTTCCATGGGGGGGGGGGAATCTCAGAGCACTGGACAGATGCCTCCCCCTCTTTTTGACTAGCCCAAGCAGAATAAATTATGAAAGAGACTCCACGCAAGTTTGCTTGATTTGCATAATTTATACAGGTTGAAGAATTCAGCTTTTCTTGGCACAGAATTTTAAAGCATAGAGTTACACACAGCCCTGATTAATACTGAGCAGCTCAGACATTTTATTTAAAAAAATGAGAGAGAGGAACAGAGTAGACCTTCCTTGAATGCAAGGGAAATATTGGCACATGGATGCCCTCCCCCAACTATGTCCCCTTACTTATTGCCCCAATGTAAAAGGGTGATGCGCACAGGGATGAGGTTGCACCGGGGACAGGTGGGGGGGGGGGGAGAGTTTTACAAATCCAGACAAATGTGAGAAGCACCAAGGGATACACTGGGGGGTTGGGAAGCGGGAGGGAAGAGAGGGAAGAAGAGAACACAGCTGGCGAGGGCTTGTGTGAATCATGTCAGGAACAGAACACACATACAAGAGAGAGAATCTTCCTTTTCAACACCTTGCATTGTAACCCACACTAGTCACTATTAGCCCCCCCCCCCCCCCCGCCCTTAGCCAAGAATAGATCCAAAGGAATCCTGGTCCCCCACCTCGCCACTTTCACATGCAAATCCAAGTGCAAACCATGGGTAGCAGAGGAGAGGTGGAACGGGTGGGGGCAGACAATCCTAAAAGTTGCCATATGTTTAAAGCAGCTCCCCACCCCCACCCCCGACACACACACCCCCAAATCCACAACATTAAAACTTCCAGACTCGCCTCCAGGGTGCACAAGGACACTGGATAGCAAATTCCGCTTAACGCATTTGGCTTGAAATTAAACTCCCATAAAAATCAGATCGCCACCCTCCCAAATCGTTTTGTAACAGGAGAGAGAGAGAGAGAGAGAGACTCAGACATCTGCCCTGAGTTGGTATTCAGAAGATGAAGGGGGAGGGGAAGATTATCACAGTATTGGGCAAGACATGTTGGGGACACTTCCCCCCACCCCAAGTCTGGCTCACTCTCCGTTCCCAGAGGATTTGAAGACCCCTCTGCCCCGCAGGAGCACCCTGTTCGAAGAGACCGTTTTGGCAGGGATGGCTCCCTTCTTGCCAGCGGGGGTGCCCTTTGGGGGCTCTGGCTGCTCAGGGTGGGGGAGGGCATCGTCAGCCCCCATGTGCTTCAAGCCAGAAGTTTTTCCAAGAAGTTCCTTGAACACAGAATCCATATTTCTGGCAACCTCCTAAAAATTGAGAAATAGAGAAAAAGACTGGTGAGGGAGCAGGGCGGGGGGGGGGAGAGGAACTGCAGGCAGAAGAAACGTTCTATGGGGAGAAAGAGAGAAAATGATTGGCACTTTACCTTATCTACTTCCACCCGTTTCTCCATCGGCCCCTGCCTCTCTGAGCTGTTGACTCCCCAGGGCCGTGGGCTAACTTCTGGTCTGGGGCAAAGCAAACAGCACAGAAGAGAGTATTAAATTTAAGACCTCCTATTGTCGCTAACTGCATCATCAGGATTCTAGTCCACATAGTTAAATCTCTGCACTTCTCTGCTTGCCTCTCAGCTATGTTGTTCTGCGCTTCCGTTTCCCAGAGTGATGGGAAGTTATGGGCAGGGTCACAGGGCACATTTCCTGGGGGGAAGAGTATGCTAGAGACTTAAGGTGCCTTTGCATTTTGCAAATTACTTCTCTAACCACAATGACAAGAGAGAGAGAGAGAGAGAGAGAGAGAGAGAGAGAGAGAGAGAGAGAGAAAGTGCTATCAGGCTACACTATAAATCTATGGAGGGACATTCCTTATCTTTGTGCAACACAGGAACAGATTAACAGAGGTAAGATGCCTTTCCTTCTATTCTGGATCACTGTTCCATACAAACTCAAGTACTGCCTGCCTCCTTTGGTTTTTTCCTGACACTGCTCTGACAAGCTTATGATGTCAGTAACAGCATTCCTTATGTTTTCAGCAAGATGTTACTCTTCAGCATAAAACTCACTTTGCCAAACTCTCCCTGATCTTTCCAGCATCATCTTACCTGCACCTCTGCTGCTCATCTGATTCTTCTTTCCCTACTAATGGATCCCTATGGCTGGATCCACTCAAGCAGTGGCAGAATGAGATGGCAGAATGGACTGTTCCATTTCAATCTGCCCACAGAGGAAAACCATTTTTGAATGCTCTCCCATATATATATATATGATTTCGACTTGCAGTGAGCTTTGTTGTTTTTTAACGTAAGGGAGCATCCATGGGGCAGCGACACAGCTCAATGGCAGAGCAACTGCTTTGCATGCAATCCCCGGGGCAATCCTCAGCATCGCCAGGGATCCTGCAATGCTTCTGCAGGTCAGTGTAGCCAGTACTGAACTAGATGGACCAGTGGTGTTCCTTGTTATATAAGCCTTCTTCCTATGTTTGATTCTAAAACGAGAATCTCATGTCTACGGTCACTTTACCACTCCAAGACTCTGCCACCTCATCTGCTGCATAGGTTGTAGATCTAACCAAAGGCCCGACTATTACATTGCCGGAGTGGTGGAGTCTCTTCTGCATGGCCAGATCCCAGGCCACTCTGGTGTCATCAATGCAGTTTGAAGAGAGGTTCAAAAGAGAGTTCGGATGGCCGTCTATCAGGGATTCTTTAGTGGCAATTCTGGCATTGCAGGAAGCTAGACTAGATGAGCCTCGGGTCCCATCCAGCTCTACAATTCTATGATTCTAATGAGAAGCAACCCACCTCCTTCTCTTCTGCCCTGGGCAAGGGCTTCCCATGGACCTTACTAGAGCTCTGATGCCCTGAGCACACCCAGCTGAAGGAGGACAGACAGACAGCAGTTTAATTCTTTATTACAAAGCATGAACTTGTGGTAGCTCCTAAGGTGCACCGAACACTCACGTACGCTTCTGGTGGCTAAGCAGCTGGCATCCACTCCCCAGGCTCCAAGCTGTTGAGCAGAATGGCGACCACATCTCCACCCAAACTTAGGTACTCTTGCCTGATGGGATGTGTGCAAACAGCCTGCAGCTTCTCCTACATGGATGTTGCCACTGTGCCTGCCTCTTCAAACCCCTCCTGGTCCCTGGAGACAGCAGGGAAGAGGACGGAGGGGATTGGGGATTCTACCAGCCACCTCTCTAAGGACATGTCTCTTCCTCTGCTCCTGGCATGTTCTGCACCTCCTCCCCTGTCTCCAACTGCTCAGCCTCTTCCCTTCCTCCAGCCCCGACTCCTGCCTCGTGGGAGGCACAAAACCCCACAAATGGCTGAGCCCTTCCCCTGTCTCTGCTACACACCCTGCCAGTCCCTGACACCAGGTAATACAAGAGTCATAGAATTGTAGAGTTGGAAGGTCCAGCCCCCTGCAATGCAGGAATCTCAACCAGATCATACATGGAGAGATTGCTATCCATCTAACGTGCATTTGCAACCACGAGGAATTTCACCCACCTACCCATGCTTTCTTCTTCATTGCTCTCACCTTTCAGTTGGGTGAAAGGTCCTGGACTGGGCAGGCTGCAGGAGGGGGAAGGACAGGCGGCCCCCGTCCATGAAGGGCGATGCCAGCTTGCGGATGGGGCTGCTCCCGCCACCGCGCTGGCGACCTCCACCACCCGCATCCGAATTCATCCGCAGCCTGGGAAAGAGAGAGAAAGAGCACCTGCTTATAAGACGGATCCAGCCCCAAGGTGCCCAGGCACAGCCATCTCTGGGGTGGAATGCAACCGTTCCTACAGGTGCCGTCATCCTCCACCACGCAGCCAGCGCTGAGATGCTGCCACTTCCTGGGAAGAGGTCTGTCTGCCACACCTTCTCCTACCTGCTGGCGGGTTCAGGGAGCGGCTCATCCACAGAGGGTCCCGTGTCAATCTCTAACCTGGAACTCCGGGGGCTAGATTGTTTCTCGCTGCCAGGGTAAGCGACAGGGGGAAATAGAAACTTGTTAAAAAAAGCCGGTGGGAGGAATTTTCCTCCCGAGCTAGCCTAAGGTGCTTCCCCACAGTCACCTTTCTAGAGGTCCTCAGAGCACGGCCACAGTGGGGAGCTGCAAACACTAACTTCGCTTAGCCCACCCACAAGGAACAGGGAGTCCTGAAGTAACTATTCAGCACAGAGGGGCGTCTACCCAGCACTCCCACTGCTGTAAGGACCCTGACTCTTTTCCCTTTTATTTTTCTTAAAACAAACAAGCTTCTGCCACGGCATACACATCATATATTTAAAGCCCATTGCTTCTTGCAAAGAATCATGGGAACTGTAGTTTACCCTCCCAACAGCCACAATTCCCAATAGCCTTAACAAACTACAGTTCCCACGATTATTTGGAGGAAATTGTGCACTTTCCATGTATGTTGTGTATGCACCCTAAGTCTCTAGTCCTCTTGGAAATAAAAAGTCACTATATAGGACTATAGCACTATATGGGGCACCTGTTTCCAGTACCTTTATGACCCTCTGTTGCCCATTAGTTCTAAATATCTATGGACTTTCCTCCTGTATCTTGGTCTACACATGCAGCTGAGTGCTGGTGCTTACCTTCAAAGCCCCACATGGCTGGGGACCTGGAAACTTGAGGGATTGCCTTCTCTCACATCAAGCAGCCTCAGAGGTTATGTATCAGGTAAACCCACCAAGGGCCCCTGAGGAGAGCATCTTTTTCGTAGCGGCATCTCACTGGTGGAATTCTCACCCCAGGGAGGCTCGCCTGGTGCCTACACTAATATATTTCTATATCAAACCCCTTTATGCTCTTACCAGGCCTTTACCCTCCAATGTATTTCTCCTCCTTGCTCCCTGGGCCACAAACATATCAAGCACTGTTTTTCAGAGTTTCTGTTAGTTGATCTACCCAGGAAATTTATGATTTAAGGGCAGTATACTTTTTAAATAGACAGAGGCAGCAAAATAAGGGCCCTAGAGTCCCAGTGTGGTAGACCGGATTGTGCTACTTCAGGCTGCAAATGGAGGAACTTGCCTTTTAAAAAACTTTCTCTCACATAAAAGAACTCCACGCACAATGAAGGATTTAAATTAAGACCATTTGACCAAATTAAAGATAAACTGGATGGATGGTTACAATATTATCAGATCAATGAGTTGTATAAGCTTGATAAGAAAAATGGTTTTGCAACGGGAAAAAACCAAATTGGAAACGGAGTTGTTAGATACTAATATTAAAAATCTATCTAAAATGTATAATTTGCTGTTAGACTGGCATTCTTCTTCTTCTTCTTCTTCTTCTTCTTCTTCTTCTTCTTCTTCTTCTTCTTCTTCTTCTTCATGTCATTTCCCACCCCCAGCCTGAACCAATGCAGCCCAATCTGCCACCTAAGGACTCTATGACCTCAGGCTCCTGCATGCCTAGACCAGGCCTGGCACAGCACCACCACAGAACATCACAGCTCTTCAGCTCTGTAAAAAGCTGCTCCTTGGAACAAGGTCAAAAGGTTCCTTAAAGAGACAGG
Source organism: Podarcis tiliguerta (assembly GCF_965153285.1). Lineage (NCBI taxonomy): Eukaryota > Metazoa > Chordata > Lepidosauria > Squamata > Lacertidae > Podarcis > Podarcis tiliguerta. The sequence goes on from NC_139550.1 coordinate 37,846,391, forward strand.
CACATTTTAACTCACAAATGCACTTGTGGGTTCTGGGCAAAATGCAGAACTCCGATAATACAGAGAGGAGAATGCAACCCAGCTCCCACTCACCCACAAAGTCATTTGGCCCAGGAAATCCATATCAACCTTAATTGGACTGAGGGAAGCCACAGACCCTTTCCCTTCCCCACAGGCTGCGGTTATTGGTCAGTGGTAAACGTGGCCTCTCTTGTAAACAGCTCCTTTCTGTTCTGCAGTTGAGTCCAGGCATGGCTTCAGGGCTGCAGGGGAGGCCCTGCGGAGTCCCGCTGAGATGACTCATACGTTTTGCGCCACTTCTCATCCCACAAGTGACCCACAGGAACCCGCGTGCTGTGGCCCAGCATATTAGCTAGTGACTGGCAGCCTGCTTGAGTGGCTCCAGCCGTTCTTTGTCAAAAGCAGTAAAAAGAACCACCTCAGCAAAGGAAAGGGTTTCCCTTCCAAAACAGGAAAGCATTTACAAGGTGTCACAACTAGCTGCCTGGAACAATGAGGTGCTGTATATAGTAGGACAGCCCCAAAGAAATGATAAAGACGAAGGCTGTGGTAATAGGACAGCTGATGGTGCCAGAGGTTTCCATAAACTTCTTTTGGCAAACCCAAGAGGGAGGGAATGAACGCTTCTTCCAAATAAGACAAGTGAACTGCAGTTGCTGTGGGGCCTAAACAACAGCCCAAGAGTGGAGACACCCCAACATTCAGGCAGGACGCCATTCATGCAATTAGCAAGTGGCTTTTTATAAAGTAAATTGCAATAAATTGCAGTCAAAGGGGAGAGGAATCCAGAATCCAGGCATATTAGGCGGGGGGGGGGGCAGGGATGTAGCTTTAGTTCTTTGCCCCCAGCCACATCCCTCATCTTGACCAGTCCCCGTGTGGCTTCTACTGGCTTTTGAGAAGGAGCTCCTCCCTTGCGTTCCCAGTGTCAACAGCACAGGAACACACGGGAGCTGCCTTTTAATGAATCAGACCAATGGTCCACCTCAGTCAGTATTGTCTACATGGACTGACCGCCGCTGTCTAGATTACAGACAGGGTTCTCTTCTGGGTGGGACCTGGAGAGGCCATGGATCAAACCAGGTTCTTCCTGCATGCAAAGTTCTGTCACTGAGCTGCCATATCTATATAGTGATATGAAGTGGGGCTGCAGTGGGAGAGGAAGAGTTAGGGAGCCACTAGCACCCATCCCAGGGAGTGCACTCATCCAGTGCTTTGAATGTGCTTTGGTTGATTAGCAGAGAGGACTTCGCGAAGACTTCACCCCCGGCTGCCTTGATGCTTCCACTTCTCCAGTTTATTTCATTAAACCTAGCTTTACAGTTTAGGAGTAAGTAACTCTCTTCACACGGGCCAATTGCCACTCTCTTCCCCAGGTCTTCCCTTCAAGGTGTGCCACTCACCTGTCAGGCAGGACAATGGGAGGCACTAGTCCCCGGTTGTTGCCACGCTCACCTCGCCGCCAGCCAACTGGGCCCACTCGCTGTGGCGTAAAGCGCTCCTCATGCTGAACAGAAATAGAGCGAGGCACCATCTCGGACTGGGAGTCACACTCTGGGAGGGCAAGAAGGCACAAGACCAGAAGCTGGACATATTCTCAATTTGGGTCTGGGAAAGATGTTTCTGCAGATCCCAAAAGGAAACATGGTGGCTGAAACGGAGGACGGAGGGCTCTTCCCAAGGATCTTTCCCACCTCAGGGTAGTTGTCAATTGCTTACGAGAGATTCCAAGGCAAAGCCTGAGCTAGACTGTGACCCCAGAGAATTCTTGGTGACAAAGCAGATCTAGCCAGTTTGGGTACTTGCGTGTCCATAAAAAAAAGAGGAGGCATCCATAACACATTATTAAACAGGAGGTCAAGTATTATTTCAAGTGGCTTCTGAAATGTCCATTGTTATTTTATGGGTTGGAATAATGTATACTGTAGGGGTGCTCACCTAATATTACTGTGACAACCTGGAGATGGGCTGGTCACTATATGTATCAGTACTCTCTGTGGGTGCATTTGTGACCCAGGCCAAGTCCTTCCAGTAGCGCTGCCTTCAGTAACTGGGATGATGGGCAGATTTGGTCCTACCACATGGGCTGCAATCTGGGGCATATGGTAACCCCAGCTGCACATAACTCCCCACCACTCACCATCTTCGCTAGCTGGTGTTTCGGGGGTCCCCTCCGTCTCAGGCTCCTCTGCTGTGGCCTCCAGTGGCAACACATCACTGTCAGCAAGAAGGAGGGAAACAAGAGAGTGTGACAGTTACCATTTCCTTGCAGGGGTCTTTCCAGTGGGACGGAGGAATGAGCATTACCAGCTGCGCTGAACCACATGCAAATTTCACACACACACACACACAACCCCTCCCTGCTCCTTTGCTCACAGCACCCACCGTCTCCCCATCGCCCCTTCATACCAGTAGTCCTCCTCAGCCAGGGCCATGACCTTCTCATACTGGGGTCCGGGCAGTTGGCTGGTGCCAGGGAAGATGGCCTCGTGATGCACAATCAGGCACTTCACCACCTCGTTGATGTGGGGCTGCACCGACACAGCATCCTGGCCTGCAGGGACGGTCACCAAGGTAGGGCCAAAGCACACAGCTAGGTTGTGGGGATCCATCATGTTCTCATCGCTATAGTGAGACAAGCTGAGGGGGGAAGAAGGTGTGTGTTACAGGGGAGGGGCCTCCTAGCCCCAGGGAGCGCTCTCTCTCTCGCCGTCTCCATCTGGCCACCCAGCACCTGCATACTCACTGGTTGAGGAAAGCAAAGAGGTACCGCAGGACCACCAACACAGCAGGTGGGAGCTGGGAAAGGAGAGCCCGGAGGTGGGAGATACGCTCGGCCGAAGATTCGAGTTCTGGGAAGAGACCATCAGAGGGGGCGGCATGTATTGGACTTGGATTCACATAAACACACACACAAAGAAAGAGGCCACGAGGTCCCGCACTTGAGTCGGGATTTGTAAGCTTGCTGAGCAAACAAGCACACAGCTGAAGTCTCCAGTTCTTGGTCTGCCTCCTCTTGCTTCTTGGTGTATTATTTGTGCTTTAACCTTCAGAAGTATCTGAAATGTTTCCATGATTAACTCATGCCATTGTTCCAGCAGCTGAGACCTAGAGGCTTTTCCATTCTGCCCAGCTGAGAGTCTCAGCAGCTCAAAAGCTGCTCCTCTTTCCCCTCACTTCCGTTTGTCACTTCTGTACAGCACTGTCAACATTGGGGACTATAAGCTGTACTAGGATCAAGTACGTGTGTGCCATAATGTCAATCCTAGTTACTACAGGCACTATATATCAACAAACGAACAAGAATAATGAAACAGGGATCTGCACATCTGCGCACAAACTTACGGGCTGTTGCCAGCAGCTCAGGGACAATGTCACTAGGAAAGAGCGGCTTCTCCAATCCCCGAAAATACAGTTTCAGCACTCCAGCTACTGAATCCAAGTCATGGTGCATGTAGCCATCTGCCAGTGGGTCCTCGCCTGGTGAAGAGGGAGCACTCATTAGAGCAATCCCTTTCTTAACCTTATCACATGGTCTCTCATGAGCCCAAAGATCTTTCTCCCATCTTTTTACTTTGGCCTTCAGTGATTGATGGTACAGCGAGTTCCAGAAACATTGCTCTGTTCTAGTTTTGTATGTTTAGGCTGCTCTGAATTATTGCTACATTTGCACTTTTTAAAGTAATATTTTGAAGTTTTAAATGACTCTAATTTATATTTTATTATGTCATGACATAATTTTGTGGGTACAATTTTTTTCACTTGAAGAGCGGGATATAAATCTGTTTCCTGGTCATCTTTGAACCGCTGTGTTGCAGGAGCAAAAGCATTTGGACACAGGAGAGTGTCTTTACAATCCTTCCTCCTCAGTCATGAAACCTCCTGGATGAACTTGGACAAACTAGCCTCTTCCACTAACCTACCTCAAAGGGCTGTTGTGAGCATAAAGGAGGAAAGAATTGTGCATGGAAATTGTATTCCTTTGGGGTATGATATTTAAAAAGAGAATGCTATAGAAGCATTAAATACATAATTGTGTCAAAGCAGAGTGACTGATTTGGAGAGAAAGGTGGGTGTCTTTCAGAGGATGCGCCTGCAGAGGAAGTCGTCCTAGGGGAAGGGCGATGGACCAGTGGGTAGAACCAGGCTTCATAGGCACATACATGCAAGCTCAACTGCTGGAATTTTCATGCAGGGTTGGGAAAGACCCCAGGCTGTTTGAATCCCTGGAGAGCCCCTGCCAGTCAGTGTTGACAATAGGGGGCTAGATGGGCCAACAGTCGGACTTGCTATGAGGTAACGTCTTGCATTCCCTTTAGCCTAGAATCACCTCCCACTAATAATCCCATTTATCTGCAGGAAAGCTATGGTGTAAACTTTTACTGTTAGCCACCCAGAGAACCTTAGCTATTGGGCATCATATAAATACTGTAAACAAAATAAATTGAGAACTAGGCAATGAAGAAAAGGCCTCTTTGAAACAGGCTTCATGGCTCAGGTTAAATGCCCACGCTCCTTCCAGAGCCAGCACACTGACTTCGCTCCTCACCTGCACATCGGCTACGCCTTCCTCCCTTGGCGCAACATCCTTCCAAGTCCTTTCTCCCCTGACTCCAGGCTGCTGTACATCCTCTGCTCATTATTTTGTGCCCCATGGGAAACTGTGACCCCACCACTGCCCTTTCCCCTCCTTCTGGCAAACTCTAAGGCTCATCAAATTTGCCCTCTACTCCTCTCTCTCCGCTGCACACCTCCTCACCTTTCAGGGTGGCTCCCCACTTGCAGAAGGCTCTCCCCAGGGAGGCTCGCCTGGCGCCTTCCTTACATACCTTTAGGCACCAGGCCAAAACATTCCTCTTCCGCCAGGTGTTTGGCTGATTAGCATTCTACAGCTTTTTAAATGTCCTTGGGGACGTGGGGTTATTGGTTTGTCTTTGTCTTTTTTTTATTATGCATTTTGCATGCTCATTTTGTATTTTGTTTTTGTTGTGAACCACCCTGGAATCTTCAGGTGAAGGGCAGTATACAAATGAGATGATGATGATGATGATAATGATGAAGAAGAAGCCTCGCTCACCTTTCTCAAAGGCATTCCGGATCTCTGATACCTGTGCTTGGGACCCTGGCACTCGAAAAATACCTTCATGCTGGAGCCCTGGGGAGAAGAAGACAGGTCGGGGGAGAGAACCCAGTCACATTTTCCAGCAAGGAAATTTCCCCTTACTGCTGGGATCCACTCACTGCTATGCACAAGTTGGAGATCCTTTTGAAACCTGGGAGTCTGGTCCACATCCCCAAAGGGAAGCATTTGCTGGGGGAGGGGAGAGGGGCTCAGCTTACCATGGAGATTGATGAAGCGGATGCAGCTCTCCACGACAAGGGGGACAGCCTGGCCTGAGCTCTGGAGTTACGGAAAGGAAAGGAAAATGTCACAGAGCAGCTTCATCACAGAACCAGGACTGTGTGGAGGCTCCCTTTCCACAGGAGCCCATCAAAAGCATAGAGCGTAATTTTGGGGGCAGAATTCAGCTTCCTGATAATCCCAGCTTTCATTTTTTTTTAAAAAAAGTTCCCAGCACTCTTGATTGTGAATATACTTATTTACCGTATTAATACAGTAATTACATTTATTTTCTCCCTTGATCAGTATAGTGTGGAAGGGACATTGCCAGTTCAGAGATTATCTTAGCCTTGGAATCATTACTTGGCCTTAGGCCAACCACTCTCCAGTCTCAGCCCCCCATCCTCAGTATGGGAAGAGTAATGCTGACCTACTTTACTGGGCTGTTGTTAGGATTACTAGGATAAGAGATAAGAAATGCAATAATGGAAATGCTATATATATGATTATTGCTATTGTATTATTATTATTATTATTATTATTATTATTATTATTATTATTTATTTCCATAGTGTTCAAGCCCTAAACCTGTTTCCCAGACATGCAAAGGCACAAGCAGGTGATCTCTCACCTTCAGCTCTATAAAAAGCAAGGGTTCTCTCTCTCTGTCTTATGTATATATAGAGAGAGAGAGAGCGACTACCAGCTAGTACCAGCTGATGGGAAGACCTGGGTTCAGATCCCTCCCCCTGCCCTGCCAAGGGCCAGTTGCTGTCTCTCAACCTAAGCTGCCTTACAGTGTTGCTGTGAAGGCAAAATGGAAAGCGGAGGAAAGAGAGGAGAGCCACCATGTGCACTACCCGAAGTTTCCTGACGAAAGGGTGGGACTTAAATGCAAACCAGTCCATCCTAGTGGCTGGGGCTGGTCTTCAGTGCCTTATGCAGCTCCTCACCTCCCCAAGGTTAGCAAGACCAGAATGAATTGTGCACAATTTCCCTTCGCCTTCATGACTTCTGCAGGCCAAATAAATCGGTTCTACTTATAGCAGAATTATATTTTTTTTCAGAGCAGTATATACACAGCTCTGACCATGTCCCACCTAGGAAAATGGCTCCACCCTGTCCAGAATATTATTACTGTATATAGCTCCGGGTTATAAATACATACCCACTCCTATTGTTATTGTTATTATGCACCCTACAACAATGATGAAGCGACTCTTACAGATGTGCAAAAAAAAATGCTAAGCAGGCATAAGTGTAATATCTCATTTACATGTCATTCCCCTGCGCTGCAAATGGGAGAGATCTCTGAATAATGAGGAAGAGTCTTTACAGTCATGTCACACTCAAGCTTATTGGCACTGACAAAGCAAAGAACAGTGTTATGGCCTAGAAATCCCACTAGATGGTGCCAGAGTGAATGCAATTCTCCCTCAAAAGCAGGGGTGATCTGGAGAGCACCAGGGCATGAACCATGGCAGGACAGGGTATCAAACATTAACTTCCCTCAGTCCTGTCAGGCCACTTAGGGGTTTCCAAACAAGATACTGGGCCACCATGAGGGATAGGAAGTTGGTGCCCTTTTTTATTTTGGGCTGACACACTATTGTCTGCTCTTTGCATGTGAGATTCAGTCCTGTATGCCTGAAGGAGTGTCTCCACCCCCATCATCCAGCCCGGACACTGAGGTCCAGCTTGGAGGGCCTTCTGGCGGTTCCCTCCCTGCAAGAAGTGAGGTTACAAGGAACCAGGCAGAGGGCCTTCCCTGTTGTGGTGCCCTCCCTGTGGAATGCCCTCCCACCAGAAGTCAAGGCAATAAACAGCTATTTTACTTTTAAAAGACAACTGAAGGCAGCCCTGTTTAGGGACGTTTTTAATGTCTGATGCTGTATTGTTTTTAATATTCAGTTGGAAGCCACCCAGAGTGGCTGGGGTATAAATAATATATTATTATTATTATTATTATTATTATTATTATTATTATTATTATTATTATTATTAAATATTGTTTGCAGGGGTGGGGCTACGGGTTCAAAGAGCCATAGAGCTGCCCCCGCTGTGTGTCTTGTCTGTGTGAAGAGATGCCCTCATGCTGTGCACGTCTGTCCCTGAAGTGATGTCACACATGTTGCACAGTGTACATGCTCTCTCAAGCTCACCTCCATGGGAAGGACTTGGCTTTAGCTACCAGAAATCAGAGGTGGAGCTTAGGTAATTTCCCCAAGCCATTCTGAGGGCTTGGGGAAATGTCCCTGACCATCTTGGCCAGCCTTTCCCACCCGACAAAAGCTCTCCCCACCGCCGCAATCTGAAGCACACTCTCCTCCTTCCATTTCAGTCAGTGGATTGGAAGGGGCCATCCACTCAGGGTAACATGTGGTTGCAACATGCAGTCGCTATTCATCACAAGCGCAGGCCGAGAGCTCCCTGTTACAAGCAAACAAAGAAGAACAACAAAAGGAGATTGGAAGCAGCATGTCCAAAACACACAAGCAGGGAGGAGTGTCACACACATGCACCCGCAGGGATGCATCTTCACACACCTCGGTGTGCAAAGCATGCACACATGCAAAGGCAGCACGTCATGTTCCCACAAACACTTGTGCACAAGTTACACACAACAAATATGTGCAAGCTCTCTTCACAAAAACTAGCGAAGCATCCTCTCCGTGCCTGTCGCATTGCTGGTCCCATCTGCTCTGCCTGCCCACCCCTGCCTGCCCACCCCAGTCCTGTACCTGCTTCCGTGTCTGCAGCCTCCTCCTCCTTGGGGCAGCACGGACAGGAGAGACAGAGTCAGCAAGCACATTACAAGCAGCGGGAGCAGCGGGTGCGACTGGGAAGAGCCAGAGGCAAGAGCAGGGCCAGGGAGGCAGAGAGTTCTTGTACTAGGCAGAGGGCAAGAAAGCGGGGCTAGAAGGAGCTGGGCAGGAGGGCATAGCTCAGGGCAGCAGCCAGTACCTCCAAAAAGGCCTGCAGGTCACCCCCGAAGAGCTTGTGGTGGCAGCACGAGGGCGGGCGGGAACGCCGGACGCGCTGGGACTGTGGCCTAGAACCAAGGTTTGTGTAGGGTGGGGAGGAAGGAAGATGTCAGAGACTCCCCCAGAGCTGGAACTGGACTCCTTCCCATCGTTCTGCTTGGTTCCTCAACCACAGAATACACAGTGGAAGCCTTCACTGCCCCACTGGGCACAGGGGAAGGGGCAACACGCAGAGTGCCCATCTCTCCACCCCCAACACTGCCATGTGAGTATCCACCATTTTCATGACCCCTTCGGCTTCCTTTTACCTGGCCAGTTCTCGGTCCACAGCAGCACCTGGGAGAGCAAGGAAATAGAAGACAGGGAAGTTAGCATCTGGAGTCCTGGATCTCTGTGGCCATATCTACACCTCAAATTTATGATGAAGACAAATGTACACAGCTTCATCAGCAAGCATGTGATGGAAGCACCTCCATTTGCCATTTACAGGCTGCTCATTCTCAGAAAGTGGAATTGCAGATTGACACAAGAGCTGGCCAATGAAACGAGGCTTCTTCCTCTCCTGCTTTTTAAAGCAAGATTGGGTACATTTCAACTATAAAAGCCAAATCCTTCACCTCTTGGAATAGTTTTTATAGTGTTTTAAAACAATGTAAAATCCTAAATAAGTTTAAAATGCTGAATTTAAATGTGCCAGCTGCTAGGAGTTTGAGAAGGGTAAGAGAAACAGGCAGCCTTCCTAAAGTATGATGGTCAGACAGTTAGAATTTGATGCACGTGCTGTGTGTGTCTTTGAAATGAGTGGAGGTAAGGGAACAAGGCTACTCTAAAAAGGGACATCTGTCTTCACCCTGACGCTGGAATACCTGCAATCACTTTTCCTATAAGAAACCCTGGAGACAACAGTTTTGCGGGGAGCCTGGAGGAGTCTTAGCTCAGATCCTCAGTACTTCACAAACTCTTGGGTTTATTTGCAAGAAAGGCTGGCAATTAAACAGGTATAAAACTACAGGTAATTTTTGTACTCCAAGCCATCCCGAATTCCCATGCCTCATCTAGCCCAAGGCTACAGTGCCCAGACTGGCAATCTACTCCCCATGTTCTCACCCTTCTCTATCGCCTCCTTCATCTGGTCATGCTTTGCTTGTAGTTTGGTTTGAATGCTTCGTCCGGAGAGATATTCTTTGAATTTCTGCACAAGAGACACCAAGAAGTCTGTTACCAGAGAAGATAGCAGGGAGACCTCAGGCTCTAAGACAGAAAGAGGGGCTGGGATTACAGCTCTGTCCCTGGGAAGACCTAGAGAAGCCTTCCGGAGGCAAGCGGAAGAGAAAGGGACCTCACTTGGGACAGCCTTGCCATGGCCAACAGGGGCATAAGTTCTGGTGGCCTAATCAAAAGTGGGGGCGGGGAGAGATCTCCAGAGCAGGATCCCCTGCATGACCACAGCCTGGAAAGGTATCTGCTCCCATGTCAAATGCAAGGGGTCCTGTGCTTGGCTCTCTTGCTCTTTTCACTTATGCACCACTTTCCATCACAAAACGTTGTGGTCTGGACTGCATAGGTGGGACTTGCAAGAGGCTGATGAGCAGCCAGGCCCACATTTTGGGCCATGGGGATTCACCTTTTGGATACCATCTATCAAAACGGCTTTGAATGTTCATGGTTCTAAGAATCTTTGGCTGCGTACCATGATGTAGAAGCTCTCCGTCTCCTGCTGGTTGGCCCGGCGCTTTGCCAAGGCCTGCTTCCCACCAGCGTCAGAGCCGGTAGACTTGAGCGACTCCGTCGACTGACAGCCCTGAAAGGCATCCAGTGCTTCTGGCTCCTCCGCTGCCAACAGGTCCACCAGGCTTTGCAGGGTGGCCTTCAGAGTCTTGTTTACCTGTGGAAGGAAGCAGAAAACTCTACACCGAGAGCCATTGACAGTGGACTGCTGGCGCTTAACAAAGGGAATGAATGTTTCCCCTATAATACTAATGAAGGAGCTGGGAAGGCGGATGGAAGGTGAATGATTATCTTTCCCCTGCCCAATAATTGTTCCCTGCAAATGACCCCCAGCTATTCTTTTCTTAAAGGAAAAAAGCAACAAGAAGGAACCAAAACCCAAGTAAGTCATGGGGGCAGCTGACACTGGCAAATCAGTGGGATCAGGAAGGGTTATACTCTAATAATAATAATAATAATAATAATAATTTATTATTACTACCCCGCCCATCTGGCTGGGTTTCCCCAGCCACTCTGGGCAGCTTCCAACAAAAGATTAAAAATACATTAAAACATCAGTCATTAAAAACTTCCCTAAACAGGTCTGTCTTCAGATGTCTTCTCAATGTCATGTAGCTATTTATTTCTTTGACATCTGATAGGAGGGCTCCCATTTGCTAATCCTCTCCTTTCTTGTTTTAAATTGCTGAGACTTTTAGTTGTGATAATATATTCATAAATTTGGCAAACTATAAGCTAGCTAACTACTGTATGTGCCTCCCCGCTGCCCTGTTTTATCACAGCAAATGTGGAGTTGGGACCAAACATTTGCCCCCATAATGCCTACCTAGTAAGGTCTTAACTGACATATTAGTGTACACACACATCCCCTGGGTCTTGGGTGGTGCAGTGCAGGTTAAGCTCTAGGCTTATTAAATGTGTACATTGCTTCCTGCTAAAAAGGAGCAGGGCTGTAGCAGACGGAAGGCAGAAAGCAGCGGGCTTAGTTCTCAGCAAATGCCACTGACCACTATGGAATGTGGAACATGGTTCATTCATATGCTCTATATCTGAATAAGATTCATCTCAAATATTGGGGGTGAGGAGGCTTAGTGGCAGAGCATCTGACTTGCAGGTTCAGTCCCCAATGGAGTCTCCAGGCTGGGCTGTGCAAGACCCTGCCTGAAACCCTGGAAAGCCATGGCCTCCGTACTGGAGGTGGATGAGGTCTGACTTGATACAAGGCAGCTTCCTGTGTTCCTAAAATAAAAACCAAAGGGCTTGGGTTTTCCAAAATATTCCACAAAGCCCCACAAAGCACCCTGTACAGCAGTGATTCTGAGTGTAGTTTGCAGCTGTTTGTACACAGTATTTGCCTAGATGGGTGAGTAACAACCTCCCCCTAGCGCTTCTTCCTCTGACCAGGGACACCCACTGATCTCTGCTGCCACAGAGCAATCAAGAGCAGAGGGGAAGCAAAACAGAAAGTGAAGTCACCAAGGGAGAAGACTCCCCACCCCTTGAAATCCACTGGTGCCTGCACAGACATGCCTCACTTTCTCCCACACTCATGAGAAACTGCCATTCACTCCAAGAGGAGCATGCTTGGGGGAAGCAAAGCGTTGCATGGCTGGTGAGGGCGAAATCCTGAAGCATCCCTGGCTCTCATCCATTCAACCAAACGGAACGCCAACTGTGAAATTTCTAGCTGTTGACCTGAAGCCACTTCCTTCACCTCGCCAAAAAGAAAGGAAACAGCCCCAGGACCAGAAAAGCACTAGAAAGCAACATGAAAGGCAGGAAAAGCTGTGTAATACAAAAGGATACCTTTCACTATTGCATAAAAAAAATATCAAATACACTTGGCCCACCAGGGTCTGTTCTGGGGGTCCGCGCACAAAGGCAAAATCATGCAAAATCAGGAACCCCCCAAACTGCCCCCTCCTCCCCCCGTAAGGCAGAGGGAAACTTAACATCCCTTACAGAAAGGAAACCCAGGGATACTCCCAGAGCCCTTGCGATGCCTTCCCAAATATGAGCCCAGAGTTTCCTTTCTGACAGGTAAATGACCATGCAGAACTGCTTTTTAAAAATGTATATGTGATTTTATATTGTTTCATCTAGTTTTATCTAGCTGAGCTTTAAAATTTTGTAATTGGTGTTTTTATCTTGATACGGGTCATTGACCGTAATAAAATGACTTGACTTGACCTTCCCAGAGCCTGGCAAACAAGGAAAACCCACTGGGTGCACAGGTGGCAGGGAAATAAATAAATGGAGACAGAGGAATATCAAGTCCGTCCCCCCCCAATTAATTCATTTATTTCTCCACCACTTGCAAAAGGTTGTGGTAGTAGGTGTAAAGTGGGTGTAAGTTGCAGGCCCACTGCTTATGGTTATGTGCTCATTTGCGCTTAGTTTGAGCCAGTACTCAGCCCTGTGGTTTGTCCTTAATGCTTCTGAAGACATGCAGAGTGTTTCCAGATCACTACTGCAGCCTGAGTGAGCAGCAGGGTTGTGGTGGCGGCTCTGCCACTCTGTCTGAGACTGCTACTCCCCAGCAAGGAATTCAGCCTAAATGTGTTTTCTTTAAAATGTGAAGCCATGATTTAATGTTTTGTCTTTGTGTGGAGGAGCAGTCAGTCAGCTGAACCCCAGCCTACAGTCTGAAGACACTAGGCCTATGTCTTGCACAATATTAATCCCAGTTCGTCGTCACTAGAACCCATGGCTACCATTTGGAAATTTCTGGGCTCAAGCAAATCAGAGGAGAGGGGCAGGGGCTTGACTTTGTTCTCTGCTGACACTCACCTCGTCTGTCTCCAGGGTGATGGCATTGAGACGGGACTGGAGATGCTGGAAGCGGGAAACTAGTTCATTTCTCAGGGGACCCTCAGCCCGGACCTCAGACACCTGAAGATGGCAAGGAGAGAATAAGTACCAGACAAAAGGGTATGTTCTATAGGGAGCCAGGAATGAGCAGCCCCTTACCTCGTCGCCCTCATGAGGCTGGTAGTCAAAGCACAGAGGAGGACAGTAAGCTGCAGGGTTGGCCTCCATCAACCTGGACTTGTCCCCCAGTGGGTCCAGGGCATCAATGGCTCCTTCAATGGTGCACAGGCCCTGCTGCCAAGCCGCTTGGGCCCGGGACTCAGCTGCTAGGTAAGTCCTCAGCACTTTGCCCAGGGAAAGGTGGAAGCCAAGGTCAAAACACTGGGAAGAATGAGACAAAAGAGACACCCTTAAAACCACATTTGCACTCATCCCTAAAGCGAATTGTCGAATGGGTTGGTCAACTCTGTTTCTGAAAGATGTTCCTGTGCCTTAAATAGCTGCCTAATGCAGGCAGGACAGCAACATACAGCAGGCACAGCTCTACCTGTCCTGATAGCCCCATGATGAAGGAAAGCTGCCCCTGTTGAATTTCTCTATGCTATGCAGCTGTTTACAACCAAAACGTCTCTATCAGAAAACAGAGTCTGATAATATATGTAACATAATGCACAATGACATTGATAACACAGTGCAAATTATGCATTATGCCTGATTTGCAGGACAGGATCTGGAATCTTTTTGGTCTAGCTTTTTTCTTTCTCATGTTCTGAAGGCTAGGAATCCTATAACAGTAGAGGAAGCTGAGATTAACTGGGAAGTCGTACCCTTTTACAAGCCTACTCCCCCAGTTTATGTTTCTAACCTGACAGCAAAAACTGCCCGTATATTTTCAGAGGTCCCTCCTCTCTGCAGAACTAGAAACTTGGGCTAGAATTATAAACTGAGAGCTAGAAACTTGGTGTTTTCAAATGAATGAAAATTACTTGCTAAGGTAGCATATCACCTGCTAAAGACACGGCCTTTTCAAGCACACCCGCCAAGTATTCACAGGGAAGGCATGGCAAAGACACTGGCGCCTCTTGAAGTAGCTTGACAGTCATACTCCTTTCTCCCTCCACCCTTCCAGGAATCCTGGGAACTGTAGTTCCATGACAGTAGCTGGGCAGCGCTAACAGAACTCTCAACGTTCTCACCAAACGACAGTTCCCATGATTTGACCATGATAGTTGGTATAAAACCAATATGCAGTTGTTATGTGGACATCCCCTTAGTGACGAAAAGAGTGAAAATTGTCACAGCACAGAAACAGCCCAACAAAATGTGTGGCACTGATTTTTGTACTGCCAAATGTTATGGTTCTTGCACCAGCTTGGGTGGAGGACAGACTCACGTCTAGTAGGTCAGCAACATCGCGCACATAATAGTTGCTGATGGCAGCATTGGCAGCGTGCAGACTCAACAAGTAGTCGTTCCGGGCCTTGGCACATTTCAGCTTGCTCTCCATGAACTTGGACTGTCTCTGCAGGGGTCAGAATCATAGAATTGTAGAGTTGGAAAGGACCCCCAGAGCCATCGAGTCCAATCTCCTGCGATGCAGGAATTTGTAGGAGGCTCAGTTAGGCTCACCTCAGCCAGCCCTCCCTCCCATCAGCTCCCACCTTCCCCAGTTAGAAACCTAGTTCCTGTACAGGCTATGTTCTTTTCTGACAATGGCAGCAATTTCCCCTCATAAGTCTACCTGCTTACTAGCATCATTCCTATAGCAATAGCTTGACAAACTGTTGAGCTAGAGAAAAAGTAGCTTTACACTATCTTTATTTGTTTAGGTAGACAAGGTGGGGAGGATGCAAGAGACAGTTAACCACCTCCTGCTTCAAATTAACCCCTTTAAGATCCTCTCCTCCCAACATCCTAATATCACATAATCTTCCCCAATGGCTGCTGCATGTTACCTAATAGTAATCCTCACTGAACAGAGTAGGACTTGTACTATAAGTCTGCTACCCATGGAGGGGAAGGACAAGGAGATACAGATTCATGGTAAAGAGCCACTCATTTATCTCATCTTCTTCTAAAGCCATTCAAGAGGGTGGCCATCACTGCTTCTACAAAGGTTCAGAGTTGCACTGACATCAGAGAATGATTCATTGGTTATCTAAGTGTATTACAAGAACTGTGTTTAGTTGCAGAGTATGTAACCCATGTTATTATCCTTTTAAGATATGGGTTAGCTTTTCTATAAAAACAGCTTTGGGAGATGGCCTCAGCCAGTCTGTGCCAAGGAGCATGAGGTTGCAGAGCAAGCGTGGGGCCGAAGCCCCCCCCCCCCCGCGGAGAAGTGGCCTGTGGCCTGGAGCTCACAGGAGGACTAATGAGCAGGAGTCCGCAAGGGGTGAAGACTTGCTCCACACTTTCTGCTGTGCCTGTGAAACAGAATGAAGATCAGCTCCCATCCACCCCTGCTCTTCTGAGGCACCTTGAAAGAGCTGGAGAGGAAGGATGGGGCCGGTTCCAGGGGCCGGTTCCTGGCTTTACGCACTTTTGCTTTTACATGTGGACACCTAGGACCAACCATTGCATGAGATGTAAGCTACTTGTGGCAGTGCTATTATTTAAATTAATTTATTTATTTTATACCCTGCCTTTTCCCCTGGCAGGACTCAAGGTGGCTTTCAAATAAAAATAATAAAAACATAAAAACCCCTTTTAATGTGCCAGCAGTCTTAATTTAAAGCTCATCCTGTCTCTGGCATCATCTGACACCAAAGTCTTCTCCACCCTGAGCTACTAGGAAATTTCAGAGTGGATTGGTGACAGTGGAAAATAGGAGAAGCACTGGGATCTAAACCTCTGTTGACAAAGGGAGGGAACGGGTGTCCCCAACAGCCCCTCAATATCTCAAAAGGACACATTAGATTAGATTTTCAATCTGTTTAAAAGGCAGACAATGAAGTTAAACTATTTAATAAACAGACTGGCCTACATGAGCAATCCTATGCACATTTATTAACTTCCGTAACATTAATGGGCTTACTCTAAAGTAAGTGTGCATGGATCTGTAGCCCTCGTTATTAATAGCCAACTGTCACCCCAAGAACCTTCTGGAATATTTAGAGAAAGGCCCCCACCTCCATGAGGCCCCCTCCCCTACCTTTTCCAGCAGCCGCTCCACTTTCTTGAGGGAGGTGCGACGGGGGGCCTTATCCAGCCCTGCCCCACCGGGAGACCCCCCAGGGTCAGAATGCCTCCCGCCACCACGCTTCTCCTCTTGCCGCTCAGCCTCACGCAGCTTCGCCTCTGCGTTCAGGCAGTCAATGCGGTACGTCTGATAAGACTTCATGGCCTGCAGGGAAACAGTGGACATCAAAAGCAGACTGACTCACAGCTGGCTGAGGCTCAGCAGGAAGGTCCAGCCAGGAGCAAAGCAGGCCCCAGGCTGCATTCCAGCCCCCTGTGCAGTCACAGACCCGGGACAAGAGTCTTTGGAGCAGACCAGGGGCAGAAAGGGGGTCCTCACTATAGATCCCCAAGTGGCCTTGTTTAGCTGCATTCAATGTCACCTGCCTATCACACTGCCTTCTTGCGCAATGCTAGCAGCACTGAAAAACCCGTGGCCTGAGGTGGCTGCCGCTGTGGAGGAGCCGGACTGTTCATGGGAAGGAGCCTGAGCTCCATGGCAGAGCCTAGGCCTCGCGCTCTCAGGGCTCAGCGATAAATCCCCGACAGCCCCGGGTGAAAGGATCTTGGGAGCAGGACTAGGAAAGCATAGCTGTCAACTTTTCCCTTTTCTTGCAAGGAATCCTATTCAGAATAAGGGAATTTCCCTTTAAAAAGGGGGAAAGTTGACAGCTATGCTGGTGAAGGAGGTGAGGACAGGTGACCCCACCTAGGCCCAAAGTCACCCCCCCCACCAGGCCTCAAAACTGTCCAAAATCCCTTTTGTCTTCTAAAAATCCAAACCAGCTTTTCTCTGCTCTCCTCTGCTTTTCTCACAAGATGCTGTGGCCAGGGCAAAACCGTTACAAGAAGGCTTCAAAAAGCTAATGAATAGACAGCTTTCTGTTCATGCTCAGAGGAACTCATGGGCAGGACTCCTGAGGGAGGAGAAAGGGGAGGGAACTGGAAGGGGAATATATACTCTGTGCAAATGACTGTGAACCCGTGCATGTTTTTGTGAACTATCACACTTGCTCCTTCTACCAGTTCATGGATGGTAGAAATAAAAGCTTTTTCTCCGAAACTATTCCTTGAGTGTCTGTTGACTCCCATCTCCCTTTCCCAGGCGCAATATTTTTCCCACCCGAGGGCAAAGCCTCATAAGGCTACACTAGGAAAGACCTCTCTGCCGGACAATAATGCTTGTCCCTAATGACTATTATATAAATAGTCATAAATAATATAATAGTTGCCTGCAACACTCATGTAACCACACCATATTGTTGAAATGGTAATCAAAGTGGTGCTGCATTCTCACCCAAGTACAAAAGACCATTAGCCTGACCATTTTCGAAGCCACGTGACGTGGTTTGTATCAGGAACCCCATTATAGTTTGCAGGCTAGGATTGCCTCTGTTGAGCTACCTGTGAGAGTGCGCTCACTCGGGCTTTGAAGCCTGGTCAGTGGAGCATCAGCATCGTTAACTTATTTGTACGCTGATTTTCCATAGCAAACCAAACTCTAAGTAGTTCAAAACGTCAGGAGAGAAAACAGAAAATTTAAAAGGCAAAATATATCAACGAAATGGAAGTAAACTGTCATCCAAATAATAGTAGTAGGCCAATCAAAACTCCTCATACTGATAAATATTCTATTAGGAACAGTCCTGATCTTGGGGACCCTGGGTCTGAGCATGCACATTCCCCCTCCAGATTTGGATAAAGCTATCCGTGGTCACAGCCTGGCCTCAACAACATCAACACAAGGCAGATTTCATTTCACTGCTTTAAAAAAACTGCAATATCCACCAAATATCCCTAGAAGAGAGATGGGGATTTTGCCCTCCAAACTCAAATGCACTTCTAGCAAATACAAAGACAACCACAAACAAAAGTCTTTCTAGGCCCGTTGCTGCAAGAACCGCCATCACTGGTCCTGTACTGCAAGAGCCCAGAAGGGTAGTGGTCACCGGTGGGAGATCTTGCTTGACACTCACCATCTGCAACTCTGAAATTGCCTTCAGCAGCTCGTCCTGCATCTGCTGCTCCATCTCTTTGCTCTGATCAGGGAATATAAAGGTGAGCATGTCAACACAATGTATTCTATGTGTGTCTTGAGATTCTGGACAAGCACAGGGGAAAACATGGAATTTGGGACTGCAGCATGCTGAGAATCTCAGATTTTATGTTTAATAAAAACAAGTTTCTAATCCTTATAGCTGTGAAATAAGTTTGCAGTTGTGTGACTAAGGCTTAATAAATATCAGCTGTGTGAGTCTTTCTAAGCAGGCAATCCCGCAGTCAAAGGGCACGACTTCAGTGTATACATTACCATAATTGACCAAAATTACAGAATTCAGCTTTTCATTGCTGAGCGCATGGGCTACCTTGGTGCATATTTTTAAGGTGCAGGTCCAGATAAGATCAGTGGTAAACCATAGTTTCCACTATGTGACAGTGATATCCAAACTCAAGTGATTGTCCAGTAATCAGAGTTTACACACACACTCAACTTGAGAAGAGCCTAAATACAAACAACATACTAGGCCCAGAAGGTATGGTGGGCCACCGTGACACTACGCCCCTTCCTCCATAAGTACACCCTGCCCCCCCCTTTTTTTTTATTGGCTCTTTGCTTCTACATCCATGTTTGAGATCCCCAGCTGCTGTTTTCCCAGCTTAGGGGCTGAATAAGGGAGGTGTTTGCCACAGTCGCCTAGCAAACAAAAATGGTTCCCAACCACTTCTGAAATTAACCTGGAAGTAATTGGGGAGCATGTAGTGGCATAGATGCTGAAGACCCACAGAGAGGCTTTCTTCTAAGACATTTCCGTTTTAAAGCAAACAAAATAGCTGGCTGAGGACAAAGTGTGGCTTCAGCAGGGGCTAAATTCCCAGCAGCTGCCACCACATGGCACATTATTTTAGGCCTGGCATCCTGGGAAACAGCTCATTTTTGCTTTCCTTATCAGGAACCTGCCCTTCTATCATCCAGACTACCTACCTTCCGAGCCAGCCTCCCAACATCTTCACTGATGTGCACCAACCGCAGTGCCAAGTGGCCTGTGTAGATTTCACTCAGTGCTCCGTGATCCCGGCTTGCCTGCCGCGTCTGGTTGAGAATCGTATACCAACAATTCAGAGGGGATGGGAGATTTTGGTCCTTCCTGCAGGGAAAAAGCAGAGATGCTTTTTAATCTTTGACTAGATGAACTACCCACCTCTATTGTGCCTTCTCCTGGTCTCTCCTAAGACTCTGATTCTTTTTTATTTTGTTTTGTTCCACCACTATCTAAATTTGAACTGTAAGCCAGGGATGGGGGACTTGTGTGACCCTTCAGGGATGTAGATGATGGTCAGAGATGATGGAGGATGGAGTCCAGCAACAAGTGGAGGGCCATGGGCTCTCCCATCCCTGTTGTAAACTCTCCAGGGCAGTGACCTATCTTTTACTTATGTCTCCTTTTTCACTTGTTGGCATCCGTCTGCCTCAAGAGACAATGGAGTGTGCCTCCAGGGGTGAAATCAAACCACTGTGTTAGCAGCACCAAAGTGACCTCCCCGGGGCACAAGCCTGGGCAGTGTGCATGGAGGTCCTGAACTGCCCAGATGTCAAGACTCCCCTCTCGGCCTTGCTGACATCGTCCAAAGGAAAGCAGAGCAATACATTTGGTGCCAGCTTGGCTGCAGGAGTTGTCGGAAGGAGGTGTACAAGGCACCATCCAACCATCTTAGGGCCTCTACTCCAGATCTGTGTAGGGTTTACTCCTTAGCCTTTTCTTCTCCCAAAGATATCCTGCAAGGCAGTAGAGGTTTATGATCAGCGTTTTCCTTCTCCTAGATGGGCTACCCTCCCAGATTGACAGGTCCATCCACCCTTTGATTGTCTTTGCATGGTCTTTTGCTTTAAAAATATTTATGAAAGCCTTATTGGATACAAATGTTTTAAATAAATAGCTGCTTTCATGTGCAGTGACGACACTCTGTAAACTGTAAGTTACATAATGGTCTCCTGTTGTCCTAGCAGGGCATTTCCAATAATATTTTTAATGGATTATCACTATTCATTTTGTCACCACTGATCACTACTTGATTCACCCCCGAGCACACATTTCACTCTTGAGCTTCATGCAAACATCCTGATGGACTGGTCAATGAGGAGGAAGTGTAGGAGGGGCTTGGGAAGCTGGAGGTCTCTGATCCTGGAAGGAGCCCAACAGGCTAGGAGGCCATGGTCAAAACTCACAGGAGGACTTGGACCCTGAAGAGGGTCCCAGTGGTGTAGACCTGAGGGAAGAACCAAGTGTATTGCCAGAACAACAGCCCTCCCCAGTGCCATCAGATACCCCAAGCATTACCTTGCAAGGCTTTGGCCCTGTCTCTGGCACCACTCACTGTCAATAAAGACGAGAGCCCTCCTCCTTAGGGGAGGCACCTGGGGATAGCTCTGACAGTGAGCTGTTTCTGAAGATGCAGAGGTGACTGTGCCAGTGTGAACAGACACACTGTGCTCAGCCTACTCAAAGGAATGCCTCTTGCTTAGCTAGTCTCAAGTCAAGCCTGCCCTGCTCTTCAAAAAGAAAGCACAGGTCATGTGTCAATTGTTGGAACTGCAGTTTATGGCCAGCCATGTATCCTACAGCTTTGCTGTGCCTTATGAACTTGTAGTTCAAGTTCCAAGTCTGATAAGGGGAGGCACACACAATGTCACACAATTCACTGGTGACAGCTGCTCCTCAGACATACCTACACCACAGGCTAAAAACTGGTTTGGCTGTCAGTCCCAAAATCCAGGGCACTTGCAAATCAGTAACAGAATTATCAGCACCCTTCCTAAACTACAATTTCCAGGATTCACTGGCGGCAGCCATAGTGGCCTAACAAGTGTAAAACTAATTTATGTTTATAGTGTAATTCGTCTCACTCCCACCATATACCATGTGAAGTTAACAAGTATAACTTTTCACAGAATGCCAAACACTGAGTTCCTGTTCCACTTTCTGTTGCCTCATCAGAGTGAAAAGATTTGGCCATCTGCTCTGCAGGAGCTGCTTGTTAACTATGCAGTTCTCTCTCAAAGGGTGGGGATGATGTTGCTGTGGCGGCATGGGACCAATTATGCATCAGCACAGTAATGGGGTAACCTGGATGTATCATGATGAATGTGATCTTTTGGTTCTTTGTTGTAAATATGGCTATATAAAAAATAAGGATGTCAGGGAATTCCAACAAAAACAGAAATGCTGTTGTTGCCTTCAGTGTGCAAATGATTTGTAATTGATTACATTATCCCCCCCCCCCATTTGCACTGCATTTCTTTTGCATTGTAACAAACGGGGTAGAATAACATAACAACAATGTAATTTACATAATTTGTGTAATTTATGTAATTAATTATGTCAGTTAATTCTGCAGTGAGAAGAATATTGTAGGTTTTTGCAGAAACTGAACTGCAGTGGAACAGAAACGCTGTTTCATATGATGATGTGACGGGAAACTCAGCCAGACCAGAGTTTGGTGATGCAATGCCTCAGAAGTCCACCAAAATGCTGTCTGGAGCCTCTCTCTGGTTGGCTGCAGGTACAGCTAGCTGGGGGGGGGCAGAGTCCCAGCGGAGAATGGAGAGATGCCATTCTTGGCATTCAGCTGGTTAGGAGTTTAGCTCCTGAACTGTGTAAGATCCACTCTGAGGAAAACATCAATATCCAGAGAAGGAAGGTCAAAAGACAATGAGTGGAGTATACAGATAAGACAAGAGAAAAACTAGGAAGCTGAACTGGGGACAGGAGAAGAAAAGGTATGAGGGAACACTCTACTTGGGTCTCCATCCAGTAAGAAGGCTAGAGGTCTTCTCGAAAGAGGAAAATCCCAAACCAGTTGGAAGGGATGTGTTGACCTCCTGGGCCTGTTACACTGCTAGCGGAGCCTGAGAGGTGAGATTTATAGAAGGCTGAGAAACTGACAAAAAGTGCCACCTTGTTTAAGAACCCAAATATTAAGACCTAAGCTGGAACACCTATACAATTAGCTTAAGAAACTGAAGTGAAAATAAGCTGCGCATTTGCCAGTATCTTCCTCCATTGCTCACCCCCACCAGAAACAGTTTTAAGAACACACTTTAAAATGATAAAACAATCACTCAGACAAAGGCTAATTCAGGCATTCCTTGATGTGTTGTCAGTGCAGAAGGCCTCATGTCTTCTCAAAGGAAGGTTATAATAACTTCAGTTCTTAGAACTTAGTATTCCCGTAGTCCTGTCCTCAGCTCGTGCCCCCCAACCACCTCCGCAATTCCCCCACCATCATTGTCCTGGGACCTCCTCTGCCAGCATATACCCGTCTCCACCTGAAGTTCTGGTGTTCCTTGGAACCACGAATCTTAGCCGAGAAGCGCTCTGACAGCTTCTCCAGTCCCCGGGAATACTCTTGCTCCACCTCCGCCTTCCGGCGCAAGAAGTCGGCCACATCTTGGAGCAACTGCTGCCGACTCTCAGCCTGGGAGTCCAGACCTCGGACTTGCTCCCCCATCTGCCACCGCATTTCTGAAAGAGAGGAGCAAAGCTATCAGCATCTGAACTGCTCTAGGATACAGGATTCTCAAACGCTCTTTGGGCACATCCAGACTGCCGCTGGTTTGTGGAAAGGATTCAAGCCTCCTGGAACTTTACGCTTTCACAGTTAAAATGGGTCAAAGCACTCTGTTACTCTAGCATGACTTTCCAAAAGAATCAGATTTATTGCAGTTTGGAAAGTGAATAGGAAACCATGCTGTAAGTAAACATAATTATGCCCAGTGTGAACCACATTTTGTAAGCCTCCCCCATATTGTTATTTATTGCTATTTATTGCTATTTAAATTAGAACCACAGATTCAGTATTGGAATTAAATAAGAAAAGTTAGAAATAACTTGTTTTATGGAGGTGATTTCAATCTAATTAAATTGAGGCTCCAATAAACACCGTAATTTCACAAAATCACATTAGTGAAATTTGTTAACAGTAACTTTGGGCTGAAAATCATTACAATTTAACAAATTTAAATATGATTTTTCATATTTATTTCACTCAAAAAATCAAAATTACCCACATGGGATTAATAATAATAATAATAGTAATAGTAATAATAATAATAAACTTTATTTATATCCCGCCTTCCCCAGCCGAAGCCAGGCTCAGGGCGGCTAACAACAATAAAAACAATTATTCACCGTTTGTAACAGTTATGTTAATGACACGTGGGTGATTATGATTTTACAGCATCTTGAAGGCTAACACTTTAATTATGGCATGAGCTTTCTTTTAGCTTGTACTGTTTTATCTGTGTAAGCTGCTTGGAGTCCTGAACTAGGATAAAGGCAGGATATAAATAATAATAATGATAATAATATGTATTAGCTTATTCCAGAGCCCTCTTCTGATTCTGAGATGCCGAATTGTGACCAATGTGTTTAGAATCTGATTATAAGCAGTTCTAAGCTGTATATGCGTAACTGAATTATGGATTAAGTAGAAGCTGGCAAATGTGGCCTCTTTTTTGCTCTTCAAAATATGGCAACCCTATATATTTTTACTATGATTATAATTTTAGCACAAAGTTTTGTTTAGGTTGCTATGAAACTATTAAACATGTATCGATGAACCTAACATACATATTTTTAGAAAATCACGTCTCAGATTAAGATAGAAACACCGCGGTTTGCTGCACCTGCCTGCCGAGTGTAACAGAGCAAACGAGATTTGCTTCTCATCTGCATGATATCTGGTATGAGTGACTCCTAATGACTTAGGCCTGGAACAGATCAGAAGTTCCCCTCCTTGCTCAAATGAACAAAAGACAAGGTTGGGAAAAGGTCCAGGCAAGAGAGCTCACACCTCGCATGAGGAAGCATATATCCCTAGGTGTGCAGGTGAGGAACCCTGCCAGTTTTATTTGGCCTGAGGAGATGTGTGCATGCTTTCACACTCATATTCTCCCTCTCTCGCCCACGCTCACATAGGCACTCAACTCTCCAAACAGAGGCACATATTCATACCCTCACTTTCCTAACTCTACCCAAAATGCCAGCTTGGCTGGAAAGTTAAATAATGAAACAGACCAGATAGGAAAGTTCTCTAACACCTCAGTGTATCTTGGCAAATTTAAGCTAAACATACACCAAAACCTTTCCGCTACTACACCCAGTGATGATTGCAAAAAAAAGTCAGCTGCGAACACGTTCAGCTCCTAACGATTTGCGTCTTCAAAACAATGTTAGCTCTCTTGACGGCACCTACATTTTTAGAGATAGCATCAATATAAAAAATGAAATGTTACTACTAGTTTTAAAACTTTTGCCAGCAGAAGGATTAAAGAGAAGGCAAACTTTTTTGTGGGGGAGGGGAGAGAATAGAAAACGAGGCAACAATTAATTACCAGGTTGATGTTACCGATTAAGAGTGCTATTCTCATAATTCCAAGTTCATATGCAGGGATTTTATGTTACTTAGTGACCAGGAAAATGCATTATGAACATACTTCTACATTGTTGTTGTTTAGTCATTTAGTCATGTCCGACTCTTCGTGACCCCCTGGACCAGAGCACGCCAGGCACTCCTGTCTTCCACTGCCTCCCGCAGTTTGGTCAGACTCATGTTTGTAGCTTCGAGAACACTGTCCAACCATCTCGTCCTCTGTCGTCCCCTTTTCCTTGTGCCCTCCATCTTTCCCAACATCAGGGTCTTTTCCAGGAAGTCTTCTCTTCTCAGGAGGTGGCCAAAGTCTTGGAGCCTCAGCTTCAGGATCTGTCCTTCCAGTGAGCACTCAGGGCTGATTTCCTTCAGAATGGAGAGGTTTGATCTTCTTGCTGTCCATGGGACTCTCAAGAGTCTCCTCCAGCACCATAATTCAAAAGCATCAATTCTTCGGCGATCAGCCTTTTTTATGGTCCAGCTCTCACTTCCATACATCACTACTGGGAAAACCATGGCGTTGACTATACGGACTTCTACATACTCTACTATTATTTCATACATGTTCAGGGGCTGATCCCTGGTTCATATTAATCCCAGGAGAGCAGGGGAAGGAGCAGTAATGATGGACCAGTAATGATGGACAATCTTGCATGCCATTAGCACTAGTAATTTCTCTGCAGCACATGGACACAGGGAAGAAGAGCACTGAGCATTCTGTGCCCATGTGAGGCCACAAAACTTCAGGGGCTCCCTTCGTGATCTGAAAATGCACCATTGAACGTGTCTGGAAAAATCTTTTCAACACAATGAGATTCCTTGGCAGGCAAGGAATGGGTTCCTTGCAGGCAAGAAATTAGACACCACTGAGTTAAACTAAAATCAGACTAAGCATGACATTAGTCATGACTATAGTGTGCCATTGAGGGCAAATGGGAGCACCTCGCCACCCTCTCGATACCTCCATCACTCACCTACTTGTCGCCTCCCTTGCTTGCTGTCACCGCCCACCCATCCTCCGCCATTGTACAGTGGTACATCAGGTTAAGTACTTAATTCGTTCCAGAGGTCCGTTCTTAACCTGAAACTGTTCTTAACCTGAAGCACCACTTTAGCTAATGGGGCCTCCCGCTGCCGCCATGCCGCCGGAGCACGATTTCTGTTCTCATCCTGAAGCAAAGTTCTTAACCCGAGGTAATATTTCTGGGTTAGCGGAGTCTGTAACCTGAAGCGTATGTAACCTGAAGCATATGTAACCCGAGGTACCACTGTACCTTTGTCCATGGCCTCCGCCTCCTCCGCCAGCGCCACAGACATACTTCCAGAAATCAGCTTCCAGAAGTGCTGTGATGGGAGGAGGAGGAAGAGCAGTAATGCCCGGGGCCAAGGTAGGCATTGCTTCCCTTATTTTCTTCCACACTCTGGTGTGGGCCAACTGACTCATGCCACAGGGTGGGACAGAAAAAAGCCCATCTTTTGGTCCCGTGCTCTGGCCAAAATGGGACATCTGGGATTGGGATCAGAGGCTGGGGAGGCTTCTGTCAATCTGGGATGTCCTGCATAAAATGGGACAGTTGGGCATTATGTAGTTCATAATACTTTAACTAACAGCAGGTTGTGGGGGGCAGTTTGGTGCCATCAGGAGAGGATTGAGGACAGACATCCAGGGCCCCATTGAGCAGAACAGCCCCCTGAACACAGCAGAGCTGGCTTACCCATTTTAAGTCACTGAAGTAATGCACATTACCATCTAATGCAACATTATGTCTAGAATCTAAAATTCCCTAACCACACTCTGGGGGTGGGGGAGCAGAATCAGGGCCACAGCATGGGGAGGGGCCCTTGCCACAGTCCTGACTGGAACTGCCCACCCCAACACTATGCCTGCTATTTACAAGGGGAAGATAAAAGTGGTATCCTAACAATGCCCTCCTTCAGGTAATTCTGGAATGCCCTCCTTCAGGTAATTCAAGAAGCAGAGACAGTAATGGCATTTAAACAGCTCTTTAAAACCTGTATGCTTATTCAAGCTTTCTGACTTCTGTGTACACACTCCTCGGTTTTATAGATGATGTTGTAACCCTCCCATACACAATTTCATTGTGCCTGATCCTTTCCAAGGCTCTGATTGTTTATCTGAGTGTATGGACAGCTTGGGAACACCTCATGCTCACTTTTCATTGGTCCAAAAAATATGCTTCTACAGACCAAACTATATCAACTCTGCATCTCTCTGTGTGTGATTTACTGCTTTGTTTCAGGCAAATTCTCTCTCAAAAACCTCACTAACCTCATGGCAGAACCACCTTCGTAAAAGCATCATATGGAAAGCTAATTTGGGGGTTTTTAAAAGAACAATTAAAGTATACAGTACCTACAAAAATAGATAGGGAACGCCAATCATTGTATTTGCATTTTCCACATACCAAGTATTTTTTTAAAAATAACCATCTAGCAACAGGTCAGACAGTCACTGCATTCTAGAATACCTGGCAGGACATTAAATGTTGATCCACACACTCAAACTTGACACATACAAAGGAGGAACCATAAACGCCAACCAAACAACAGCAAACAGAAAGACAAAAATGTGTGATAAACACATGTAAAACAGCTGTAGCAGCACTGGTGTATCCAGAAATGCAAAGCCAAGCAAAAATCATCGCTTTGAGCATATACATATATCCACCAAGGTATATGAACATGCATAACACTACTGTACTGGCTCAGCTGAGAGCAACTCCCATGTATCCAGACATTAAAACACAAATAGGAAAGCCACACATGCATATAAATCATGGCATTAAAATGTATGCAAAAGGGAATCCAATCATTTCTCCATGGCCATTTGTATTCATTGGGAACAGAAATGGTTCAATTTATACAGGCAAGTGTGTACCACTCAAAAAATGTCACAGCATGCATGCGTTTTGTACTTTGGCATTGATCACCGGCTGCAAACAGACTCAAGAACCACCATGCTTGCAGAAAGTTAATACAGTGTTACCTCGGGTTAAGTACTTAATTCGTTCCGGAGGTCCGTTCTTAACCTGAAACTGTTCTTAACCTGCTGAAGCCCCGCTTTAGCTAATGGTGCCTCCTGCTGCCGCTGCACCGCCGGAGCACGATTTCTGTTCTCATTCTGAAGCAAAGTTCTTAACCTGAGGTACTATTTCTGGGTTAGCGGCGTCTGTAACCTGAAGCGTATGTAACCTGAGGTACCACTGTATTGAAAGACTGCAGGGCCTAAGAAGTGGTGCTCTGAGACAAACAGTACAGCTATGACTGGTTTGATTCATCAAGTGTTAGACAGCAGGCATCTCACAAAAAGGGTTTGCAGGTGCTCCTGCCATGCTGGATAATGGGCAAATTGCTGATCATCCAAGCTGGGTGCACTACAGGCCTTGGTAATTTTGTCCAAGGCAGCTTCCCCACCCTGGTGCCCTCTACGTGTTTTTGACCACAAATCCCATCAGCCCAGATTGTTGGCTTTGCTGACTGGGGCTGATGGGAATTGTAGTCCAAAATATCTGGAGGGTGGGCGGGAGAAGGCTAAGAAATAGACTGATTTACTCAGAGGCAGCAGGCTTGTAAATAACCATGTTACTAGTTGCCTGCAGCTTGTAAGAATTTGCTCCAGGTGACTTGGCAGAGAAGCTTTCATAGTTTAGAAGACATACCCCACTCCAGATGCAGATGGCTAACCAGGTATATGAGATCAAACAGGCTAGTAAAAACTTTTGTGGGCAAGTAAGTTTTGCTGACATCATCTCAGTAAGATCGCAGCCTAAGGCTTCATCTGCATAGAAAGTTGTTCCTTTACAAAACATGGCTGCCCTTGGTTCTGGACAGCCATATTCATACACCTGTGCCCACACCTGGGAAATCATGAACTACCCCAGAGTTTGTGCTGTAAACGGGGCTGGGTAAGTGATGCAATTCTGCATGAGAGCAGGAACAATGCAGATTGTGGTATCAGGGGGCAATTAAGCTTCCTGGGAATCTGACCTGCTGCTTTTTTAAAGCAAGTTTCTAAACCTCACAAATGTGAAGTTGTGCCTGAAAGTGTGGGCTGAATAATATTTCTAGGCATCAGGAAGTAAGTGAGATGCATCATTCTCACTTTTCCACATGATTACCAAAACAAGGGTAGATTTACATAAAATGTTTTTATATACAGTATATAACTGCAGGATTCAGCAGCACAAGAGTAATGCAGCATAATTTCTCAATTTCCACAATCTATCTGGGTGACATGGAATCATAGAATTGTGGAGTTGGAAGGGACAATGTGGGTCATCTCATCCACCCCCCTGCAATGCAGGAATCTTCTGCCCACTGTGGGGCTCAAACCCAGGACCCTGAGATTAAGATGCTCTACCCACTGAGCCATCCCAGCTGCTATATATACATGATTCAGCTTTTGTTGATTTGGGTTGCCATTGTGCAGAATTTTGATTTTACTTAATTCCCATTTATGTTCTTCCCATGGTGTATTTCATAGCCTGGACAGAGAAAAGGGGCCGCAATGAAGTAGAGGAAGCAGCAAAACAAGAATAAAACAGCAAAAGTGAACAAAAGGAAGAGGGTTGGCTGAACCTCCCCCAATCCTCTCTTCAGGATGCAAGAGTTCAAGCTCGCAGCCCTGCAGGGCCAAGGCAGCTAGGAGTCTGCTGGCTTAGCAGAAGGAAGCAAGGGCACAGAGAGACCCCTTCGTTTGCCAGTTTTATCAGCAGAAGCCAAGGCAAGCAGCAAGGGGATGGAGAAATGGTCCGCAGCCCTTCCCCCAACCCTCTTCACAAAAGCCTCTGAAAAATCAGAACTGACAACTTGGAAGCTGAACTCAACCCAATGAGCAAGAGGGAAGAGAGAAAGCTCAGTTGGGAAAATGAGGAAAGGGGAATGAGTTGGCTGGAGAGAGAGAGACAGAGAGGGGAATTAGGGGGATCTAGGTCCAACCCCCACTGTGTATGGCTTAATACTTGCATGAGAACACGGTGTAGAGGTGGAGGTGCGGGAGGCTTGGTACCAAAGACAAGATTGGAAGGCGCTTTGAGCCCCTCTTGGAGGCATCTGTACCAGTCGGCCCTGGTGGTGGTGGAGGAGGGGAGGGGGAAAGGGGGTGTGTGATTGCACTGACAAGTGCAGAGGTCAGAAGTTCAAGGGCCTGCAGTCAGATTTATAGCCCACCGTATCCCACAGCATCAGCGCAGGTAAAGAATATTTGCTCTCTCATTCATAAAAACATGGCTTATTAAGAGAGGGAGAGGTTTCACTGATTGCCCTGCTTGAAATTTGTAGTCTTATTTTTAAAAAGAATAAAATAAAGTTGAAAGCCACTTTGAATATTGTGATTGCAATAGAAGGATGAGGCATAACTCATCTTAATAAATACACAATAAACAACAATTTTGTTTTAATGTTTGGTTTTATTATGGAAGCCACCCAGATTGGTTGGGGCAACCCACCCAGACAGGCAGGGTATGGAATTAATAATAATGTCTGTTGGGCATAAACTCCACCTAAGTTCACCTGCCAGCTTCCACCTCAGCTGATATTTAGATCACAGCATTTAAAAACAGGCTGGTTCAGCCTTTTCTCTTCCTGAAGCTAAAGGGCAGCCTCTCTCTTTCTCTCTCTCTCTCTCTCTCTCTCTCTCTCTCACACACACACACACACACACACACCCTGCTTGGTGTCCGTCTCCATGATGACAACCCCCTGAAGTGACCATCTTAGTAAAAACCTGTGAGACCTTTGTCAAATCAAAATAGTCAAAACCTGACATAATATCTGAGGCGGCAGCAGAACTATTTCTTTGCCTGGCAGAAAGGAAGGTTTGCCGTTGTTGGTTCTTTCATTTATTGAGCGTTGTGTTTTTGCTGCCTGGGAGGGGGGTTTTCTGCCTCAGGTGCCAAATAACTGAACTGGACTTGGGTCCTATGCAGCTTGACTTGTGGGTTGTGGGGGCTAAGCCATTTCTTGCTCTGCCTCAGGCAGCAACCATCCTGGGCCAGCCCTGCTCAGCTGGCAGGGCAGTTTCTGTTAGCAGGAGAGAGAGGGGTTTGTTTTTCCAGAATATTTAGCCTCAGCTTCTCTCTTGCTCAAAGCACCTTACTACAGTATGAAGTTTGAAACATTCTTGCTCACCTAAGATGCAGAATGGCAGAGTGGGGCAGGCACCAACCGTGAGAATGGTGTCCAGCTTTGTAAAGCTTTGGGAGTATAGGAGTAGTGGTAACAAGAGGTCTGGCGCGGTACTCAAAGAGGAAATTAGACCTAGTAGCAGGGAGAGGCTGCTGCCATAAGACAAAACAGCTCCTTCAGGCGGGGGGGGGGGGGGGGTCTGTTATGAAACTAATGAAGCTCAAGCGTCAGGGCCCCTAATCCTAGAAGGGCCCCAGAAGTGACTTAAGTCCACCTTGTTTAAAATTTTGGGGTCTAGTAGATCTAATTTGAGGCACACTGATTTGTGTAAAATTGATCAATTTGTGTTGTTGTATATATTGTAACAATCCCAAAGTTTGAGAGTTAGTAGCACAGATATTGTAAAGTGTGGTGGCCTGTCGTGGAACAACCCCAGCGAAGAAGAGAACAGCGGTTCCCCAGACCTTGTTGCTGGTTGCAAAGGGGCCCCGATGACACTTCAAGCTTCAGGGCCCCAGAAGCGTAGGTCCACCACTGCCTTCCGCCTTGTATATTTTTCAGTGGCAGAAAGGGAGACAAGGCCCCATCTGCACCATGCATTTAAAGCCCTATTAAACCCACTTTGACCGTCATGGCTCCTCTCCCCTTGCAAAACGTCCTGGGAACTGCAGTTTGTGCTGCTGAGAGTTGCTAGGAGACCCCTCTTCCCCTCACAGAGCTGCAGTTCCCAGCACTCCCTGGGAAGAGGGACCAGTTTTTAAGCCACTCTGGGAATATATGGTGTGCATGTACAGATGTGACCAGCTAGGGTCCAATGCACTGTGCAAATATCCATTAAGATGGATGCAAGAGGACGAGAGCATCTCAACGAAATTGTGCCCCATGCCAACTGCTGTGTGTGGTGCTGGGACCACTTGGCCTTCCTGGCTCCGATACCCAAAACGCCTTGAACCAGCCCTGCTAGTGGGACAAGGGCCACTGCCTTGGTGCCAGGATCTTGGCACAGGCTGGTGCCTGTGCTTGTGACATTTTGAGGCCCAGAAGGGCTTTGAGTTGGCAGTCGAGGTTTGTTGTAAGATAGCAGTGAGCCTCGGCAGGTCCAGGATGGTGCTGTGATCCTGAGGAGGAGGTGAGCAGCAGAGGAGCGCGGGGGCAGAGAGAGAATCGTTGCTGGCTGATCAACTCACCCAGCCTAGAGGAAGTTGAACGACCGGAACCCAAGAAGGGATGTTGCGTTACAATCAACAGCTTTGCTGTGCAAGGGTGTCTTAACAGGGGAAGTGGAAATTAGTGTCTTACAGGCGAGGGAGGTTACAGGGAGGCAGAGGACGCCCGGGTCCTTTTCCTGTCAGTTCGGCACGCGGGCTCGGCGCACGGCTTTCTTTTTTCTGTACCTTCAGAACCTCACCTCTTTCCTACACCCCCTCGACCACGTCTCTCCCGCTACGAACCCGAGTTTGCAGTCACGCCTCGCCACCACCAGCAACAATATTCTCCCGTCTACAAAATCTGGGTCACATTTCTCTAGGTTTGGGTGGGGGGAGAGAGAGACAGAGACAGCGCTCCTCTCGCAGCCATATCAATGCAGCTGCAGTGAAATCCAGCGCTGCTGGGATTTGACGCGGGAGCACCCGAAGGGGGTGGCGTGTGGGCGGCGGGGAGGCCCCTGGCCGGCGGGAGATCGGTCACGCAGCCGAGGACGGATGAGCCCGGCGCCCTGGTCCCCCGCGCCCCCCAGCGAGGCCCGGGGGGCCAGGAGAGCGCGCTGCAGCCGCCGCCACTTGCACCTGCAGGCAGATGTCCGGCTGGCTGCTCCCGACGCCCGCCCCTCGGCGCTGCCTTGGCGCAGCGGCCACCCGACAGCTGCCCACCCCGGCCAGCCAATGCCTCCCCTGGCACACAATGCCCTCCCCACCCTGGCCTGCCCTCGCGTCCGCAGCCCCACCCCCGGCCCTCCCCGCGCAGCGATGCCCCTTGTCCGGCCCGCAGGCGTCGCCGGCTGCCCCCGCCTCGCCCCCCCCCTGCAGCCCGCGCACCTCCCTCGGCCGCCGCCTCCCCGGGATCCCCCCCCCCGCCCCCCCGCCTTACCTTTCACCTGCGTCTCGTACTCGGCCAGGCTGCCCCGCTCGCGGCGCGCCTTCCCCGGCGCGCTCATGCCGGCGGTGCGGGCCGGGGCGCAGCAGGGCCAGCTTGTCCGCAAGATGCGCCCGGCAGATGCGGCGCGGTGTGCCGCGCTCCCGGGCGAGGCGCCGCCCCCTTCCCTTCTTCTGCTGCTGCCGCTTCCCTTCTTCCCCAGAGGCAGAAGCTGGGGCTGGAGCGGCGCCGTTAACCCGCTGCGCTCCGGCTCCCCTCCTCGCCGTGCCAGCCACAAGCGCAGCCCGTGCCAGGCGCGCCCTCGCTCGCTCGCTCTCCCTCGCCCAGGGCTGGAGCCAAAGGCTTTGTGTCGCCCTGTCCAGCCCTGGGGCAACGCGGGCCCGACCAGCAACGAGCCCCACAAAGAGGGGGCGACGGTTGCACCACCAGATCACACCCCCCTCCTCCTCCGCCGCCGCCGCCTTCGCCTTCTGCGCATCAATTGAGCTGGAGTAACTGAAAAGCCGCCGCCGCCGCCGCCCCGTTTCCTGGCAATTACTAGCGACGAGTTAAAACTCGGCTCACACGGGTCTCTTCCACAACTGGGGCAACTGCACTCGTTAGCGGCGGCGGCGGCGTCTGGCTGGCTGCTGGGGGAGCAGGGTGCTGGGCGAGATGGTTGACCTGTGATCCAGCAGGGCTCTTCTTCGGAAACACGAGCGCCCCCCCCACACACACACACCGCAGCAATGTGTGGGTTGCCCCAAATGTTCAGGCATAGGCTGATATGACCTAGGCAAGTTAGCCTGGGCTCATTTAAGCAGGCGTCGGGACCCCAAAGTAAGCACGCGCGTGGGCATTGGGTAGGTAGAGGTGTCAGGGAAAGGTGCAGCCACCTTGTTACATGCAGCGATCCTGTGGGGATCTGTGAACAGCTGGATCTGTGAACAAACTCCGGGGCGACTGACTGTTTGAATCAGCAACACAGGAACTTGCCTGCTCTCAAGTCAGACCATTGTGTCTATTGAGTGCCATATGTTTATTTGTTCATTTATTAAATTTATATACTGCCCTTCATCCAAGGATCATGGGCAGTTTTCAGTATAAAAACACAAACATACACAACATAATAAATAAATCAATAATCCCCCCACAAATTAAAAGGCCACATAGATAGTTTAATCAGCCAAAGTCCTGGGGAAAGAGGAATATTTTTGTCTGGCATCTAAATATAGGTACTGTAGGTGCCAGGTGAGCCTCCCTGGGGGAGCATTTCACAAACACTGGATTAGATCAGCCTTCCCCAACCTGGCGCTCTCCAGATGTTGTTCAACTACAACTCCCATCATGCTTGGTCAATGGCTGATAGGAGTTGGTCATCCATCTGGAGGGCACTAGGTTGGGAAAGGCTGGATGAGGCGTTTTGTTCCTTCCATTGGGTCCTAGTGTGTTACAGAAGAACCCAGAAGCTCTCTGGAGAGGCAGATTACACCTCCAGAGAGCTGTGAACCAGGAACCGGAACCAGGATGCTCTTGTTTACAGTGGTACCTCTGGTACACCCATCCTCCTCCATTGTACAGTGGTACCTTGGGTTAAGAACTTAATTCATTCCGGAGGTCCATTCTTAACCTAAAACTGTTCTTAACCTGAGGTACCACTTTAGCTAATGGGGCCTCCTGCTGCCGCCACACGATTTCTGTTCTCATCCTGAAGCAAAGTTCTTAACCCGAGGTACTCTTTCTGGGTTAGCGGAGTCTGTAACCTGAAGCATCTGTAACCCGAGGTACCACTGTATATGGTCCTTTACCCTGGGATGAATTCTTTGCTTTGGGCCCCTTGTGCAGCATTTCGCTTATCCATCAAATGCTTGGTTATTTGCCAGTGGTGTCGCATCCATCACCTGTAGTTCTGGGTTCACAGGACATCGCTAACAGCAATATAGCTAAGTGCTTGGAGCTACCCTTCAATATTTCTATCTAGTATTTCAGCAACATGCAAATGTACAGATACTAATCAGCTATGATATTTAATTACTTGAACCGTTATGATTGAACATGAAATTGTCACCCTGAGGATTGGTTATAGCAGAAAGGCAGAATGCAATAAATAAACCAATACATTATGTAAGTCTTTAAATTGTAGAATGCACAACTTTGCACTGCTCTTTGGAAAAGACAAACGGAAGACAGTTCAACTAAAGATTAATGTCCCTGATTTTGTGCCCTCTATGACCGATAGCTGTGTGACCCAATGTAGCTGTAGCTCTCCATCGTTAACACCCACAAGCTGCAACTGGAGCTTCCACACTCTGCAGTCCACTGCAAGTGGGACTTCCCAGCACAGGAAGCTGATTTGCTTACAATTCCACACCCTGCGCTGTCTCAGCAGAGTTCAGATGTCCTCTTGCATGCACACCCACCCCACAGCAGCTGAACAGGCACTCTCAGAGTGGAGATTATCTACCCTCTGCCTGCAAAACCACACATCTCTAATTATATATATCTGAGGCTTTATTTATATATAAACACATACACAACGAAGATCTATTCAGAGAGTATTTTCACACTCCTCTCACAGGCAAAAGGGATTGGAGGGAGGCAGCAGGGTGGGGGGGGGTCAGAGGCAGGGAGGGGGCGCACTGGCAAAAGCTGCAACAGCAAAATGCCTGCCGCTCAGGAGCCAGGCGGCCTCGGCAGGGCTGCTAAGCAGACCATAGCTGGCACTTGAGGGAAAATGAGGAACTCAGTGAGAGGGGAAGGGACAGGGGGATGGTGGCAACCTCACTTTTTGGCCCCCAAACCACAGGCTTTCCTCTCCCTGGTCATCCAGCCCATTCTTTCTTGCCCATCACACACACTTAAAGCACCCCTGCTAGCACTTTGTATAATCCAGTCAATGGGGGCACATGGAGAGCCACTGGGGAATGACTAGGTAAACACAGGGTTCACACTTAACAGAGGTTTTTCATAATAAAGTGGTGTTTGAAGCTCTCAGCAGCAGCAAATCAAAAGGTACCGGTAGTTAGGAGCTGGGGACGCTTGATGAAGTGGGGGCGAGGGAGCAGGGCTCTCTGCCACATCACCAAGGTCCTGTCTGACAACCTCCTTGCAGAGCTTTCACCAAGCAAAGATGTGCTTACTATGTCAAATTTTTGATGCTGCCTTCACATTAAGGCCCAGTCCAGCCCCTCCCTTACACGCATAATTAGGCAGAAAGAGCCCTACATGCATAGGGCAGCTGGGGTTCAGCAAAAGGGGAAATTGTAGAGGGGAAATAGATCTTCCTCTTTCTATTCAAGCTGCTGTTTCTACTGGGAGGCAGTAGGCTTCCTTAATAAGTTTTATACATTTAAAAATCTATTTCTGAGCACTGATCTGAGCTCTAGAAAAGCAATGCTACAGACATCTCCCTCCTTACAAAGGGCTTACGTTCCCGGGTACCGCTCCTATACATGATATCATGCATAGTGGGGGGGGGGGGGCACCATCTAAAACGCCTGTAAACATCCTCTAAGCCACACACTGCTTCTTGGGTTTCTCAGCACCAGAGGAAGATGACGATGCCATGCATTTAGGCGCCATCTCAAAAAAAAACCACCTCCAAAGATTCATGGGATTGCCGTTGCAAAGGCTCCTAGGATAGCTAGCTGTATTCCCTCTCTTTTCGGGCCATTTTTGTCCTTCTTATGTCTTTTTGCAGATCAAATCTGTTTATTTATTTATTTATTTCCTAATGCTGCACATATATGTGGTCACACGCAAGTGGAGAGATGTATGATCAATTAGTATCAATCACAGCTACTAAGCGGTTGCAGCTTTTGGGTGCTTCTGAAAGGGAGTGCCATCATCAGACAGCAACTGTACTTAACTGGTTTGGTTGCAGTGCACCTGGAAAAGTGTGATAGGGAGTCATGAGTCACCAGGCACACTGAAACATGTGCTGGTGAGCCACAGCCAGGGCTGGCCCACCCATGAGGCAAGGTGAGGCAACTGCCTCAGATGGCAGGATCCACAGGGGCTGCAGATCCTGTGGTAGATCTTTATTCCTCTCTTGTTCCTGATGTAGATCTTCACTTCTCCGCTTCCCTGGTGGGAGGGGGACACCATTTCATGGTTCGCGTCAAGGGCCAAAATGTTTTGGACCAGCCATGGCCAGAGCCACCATTGGCAGCATGCCCACTGCATGTCTGGGGACACAGCAAACACCAGTGTGACATGCGTGCAGCCAGGTGAAACATTATTGTCACGTCAAGTGGCTGATTAGGCAGACCCTTTCAACAGTATTTGCCCTTAAAGGTGCTTAGTGACCCAACCTGCACGCAGTCAATAATTTGCTACAAAGATTCTGGGTTGCTAATTGAAAACAAGCAGACACACATGATGTGGTCAGAACCTCCTATCTACTTAAGGCCCATTATAGTCCTGACTCCCGACTAACGGCGATTTCAGTGGAGAACAGATTGAAATGAGATGCTAATTTAGAATTTGGGTTAGGGTACAATTGCACAACTCTTTTCGAGCTCTCAAAACTGCAGAGAAGTTGACAATGAGACAGAGTTTACAGAAAATCCTAAGAGATGCTGTGCCATTTTTTAAAAATGACCCTATACCAATACAATTCTGCACAATTTAATTTAGAGAGGTCTCACCATTTATGCAATTTTAAGATTGTGTTTAACTTATTCATGGGAAAAGGCCAAGCAATCTGACCACCAGGAATTCTTCTTCCCTCTTCACCTGCCTCTTCACCTGTTTAGTCCTTTATGAATTGTGAGAGTTCATCAAAAACTACTCAGAAAACTTTCAAACCTACTAGAATGTGATCTAAACCTCCCTTTAAATCCATCTCAGCCAAAAGATGGGAACTCACTCAAACTCACCAACAGATGGTACCTAACACCAAGGAAACTGGCACTGATACGCCCAGGAACCTCACCAAAATGTTGGAGAGGCTGCACTTCCACAGGCACATGCCTCCACATGTGGTGGGAATGCCCCAAAATCCAACCCTTCTGGACATCAGTCCTACAAGAGATATGGAAAATAACTAAACAGGTATTTGAACCAACCCTACATCTTCCAAGATAATAATGTCCACTCACATTATACAGAGCTTATAACCCACTTACTCTCAGCAGCCTGAAGCCTCATAGCCAGACACTGGAGAGACCATTCAGGAGTAAACATGGACCACTGGTACCAAATGGGAAACAGCCTTACGAGAAAAGCTAACCAACAGACAAACTGACATGGGGACAAATAGAAGAGGACTCTCTCACCCCAATATGGCTTCCCTTTATCTCATACACAGCCCAACAAGACGACAAGAAGAATACCACCAACAGCATACAACTCAATCTGGCTTACTTGACCCAACAAGCCCCCCCCCCCCCCCACTTCACAAATGCAAACAAACCTCACTGCAGACAATCATAGACAAGCATCCACACCCTGGACCCCCCCCCCAATCCCTCTCACTACCAAGGAAATGTAATAAGCATATAGAAGGAGAACCTACCCAGTTGATGCTGACACAAAACCCCACATGTACACTGTAAAAAAATAAAAATTTCACCGCCACCCCTCCTTCCCCCCCATCTTCTTCCTGGCCTTATACTGTACTCAACACTAATGTCTCATAACAAATGTAGCTGATCTGTAGAAAAGACTGTACAGCCTGAAAAAAGAGACAAGGCACTTTTGTAAACCAAGAAAATCTTTAATAAAAAATATTTTTTTAAAAAAAGAAAACTTGTAAGCCCCTTCTCATCAGTACAAGATTTACAAACTTGTTTCTAAAAACAAGTGATAGCAGAGACCTTCCAGAGGCTGAGTTCTGTCCCACTGCCATATGGATGCATGGATATTATTATGGGATACATACAGCACTTATCTCTATGTGCTCTTCCATTCCTTTTCCACTCCACTCCCAGTCCTCAACAAGGTATTCTGAATTCTGTAACCAGAGATTTAACAAAAAGTAAATCACACTGGTGCCATGAAGTGTGCATAATTTGTTCCAAGCAGAGAAGTTTGTGTTTCCAAGGCCCATATACAGCAAAACCAATTATGCAACTATTTATTTGCTGATGAACTGAATGATGACAGCTTCCTAGTCTTTAATTGACAATTCTTACACCCATGTCAGCACATCATCAAAATTGGAAAAAGAGAAACCAGTGGGAGGGAGACACATAATGACTGTCTCTAGTGGCCATTTACCACTTCCATATGAGCTAATAAAAAATATTATAGGAGTCAAGAGCCACAAAATGTCTTAAGCCATTCTTCAAGCACTAGTAAAAGATCAGAAAGGCAGACTCCAGCTGTGAAATGATAAAGTAATAATACACCAATAGGGGTGTGCAATGGGCTTTTGTGGGGAGGGAAACCCCGACTTCCATGATATACAAATACTGGAACTCAGAGACAGAAGGTTTGAAATTACAGATGGAAAAATAGAAACCACAGATGAGTCAGTGTGTTATTTGTAGTGCCATTCTCCAAGTGCAAGAAACCATGTGTGTGTGTGTGTGTGTGTGTGTGTGTGTGTGTGTCTTATATATCTACACACATAGAAGATCAGGTGGTTCACTCTCTTAACCCTTGCCTACCATCTTCAATATTTTAAACAGGCATCTGGATGCTTAAATCCTTTTCAGGGCTAGATTCACCAGAACTGAGCCATTCACCTTGGGTAGGGAAAGGTCCTTTGCCACTCTCTTCCCACATTCTTGGATTTCTCTGCTACATCCGCTCCATTCAAGAGTCCAAAGTTCATGGGGGAATTCAGTTACAGAACCGTCAGAGGCTGGAACGTGGCAGCCACAACCAATGACACTCAAGGTCTCTTCTGAGTCATGGCAACTGCCTTCTGAAGTTGCTCTCTTGGCACAAGCTGAAGAGTATCCAGGGCGTGAATCAGCTGCTCCCGGGAATTGCCAATGAAAGTGTTGCTAAGGAAAGCTGGGAGCCCCCCAACGCCATCGCGCAGGGTATAAAGGGGGACACGGATGAGCCCCATCACCTGAAGCCACAGAGGAAGGAAATCAGGTCAAAAATGCCCTTCTGAACCCTTCCCTCCCCCCCCCCCCCATGAAGCAACCAGGAGTATGTGAGTTCAGTAAGAGGACAGAATATCATATTTGGGCACACAATTTAGCTCCCTGAAGATTTCAACTTCCCTGCAAAGCTCTTTCTTCCACTCCATGACTATTAAGGCCAGAATAAATTATGCAAAACTGGGGGAAATAGATGAGAAAATTGTTCAAATTAAGAAAATCTGCATAATTCTTCTTAATTCACGTAATTTAGGCAAGCTGCAGAATTCAGCTGATTCTGGGGGGAAACTGGCATTATCTTGGCCCAGAAGTTCATAATACGTAATGCAGGATACATACACCAGCCCAGTGTGTGGCAGACCCCAAACGAGACAAGACCAGCCGCACCCTACCCTGTATTTCCCACACCTCTAAGCCGTGTTCTTTGGCCTGCGTGGCCCCATCTTCTAGGGTCCGGAGCTCCTCCAGGCTAAGCTGCTTGGCGTAGAAGTGCGTCACCACTCGCCGTGGCCCCTCGGACACATGGGAGCTCAAGTAGTGGTCCTCAGCCACGTGCAGGGAGGCAGCGCCAGGGCCCAACTCTTCATGCAGCTCCCTATTCAGACCCTCCTCCAGAGACACATCCTGCGGGTCCACAAATCCACCGGGAAACCCCAGGCGCCCATCGAACCGCATCTGCATCTGCAAAGGGAACAGACAAAGCAGGGCTTTGGGACTCTTAAAGCAGCAACACTGGAAATGACTTTGGATTTATGAAATGGTGGGTTGGATTTGGGATCCTGCCCTTATTATTTAATTACTGCATTTATAGCTCATCTTTCCTCCAAGGAGCTCAAGTTTGCATACATCATCCTCCACACCCTCATTTTATCCTTACAACAACCCTGTGAGGTAGGTTGTCTGGAACTGCCCTAAGATAGCTCTAAAACATACCCAGTTTCATCTGCCATTCAGTAACACTTAACCTTCACTTTTTTCAATTTCTGGGTCTCCTGTTCATCATCACCTGCAAATTTCTCCAGTACAGTTTCGCCTTTTGCAGAAGGCTTTCAACATCCCTGCTCACCGAAATTGTTGGAACTGGTCTTCTTCTGCCCTCTTATTTGCTGGTGTGCTCCAGCGAAGGCCATTTGTTACAAAGGTGAATCAACTAACTCCACACTCTTTGCCTTTCTCCTCCATTCCCAGTACATGGGACAGGTGCCTATTCCTGCATTGCAGGGGGTTGGACTAGATGATCCTCAGGGTCCCTATGATTCTATGTCTTGCCCCCCTATTGGCAAGGTTGCTTGCCCTTCCCTTTGACACAGAAGTGCTCTCGAGGGGCTGCTTTATGTCCTTCTTAGAAAAGGCTGAGAAAGGAAATTATTGGCAACTGTTAGTTTTTCCTGCTGATCTCACTTGGATCCCTAATGCAGCCCACAGGTTTACAGAGTTCAAGCACAACCTGGTTTCTTGTCACCAGACAATAACCATCGTTTTGTTGATGGCTCATCTGTCTTAAGATAACAGCCCACCTCCCCACCCACTTCAAACTCATCAAAATCAATCCCAGTGTTTATACCAGGAGTTCTGAGACAGCAGTGTTTAATTTCTAAAATACATGCCTCAAAATCACACCTTCTGGCACATAACTTTTGCCCCCTAAAGCTTACAGGTAATTATCACTAAGTTGCTAAACTTGGGGGGGGGGGGGAGCTATCAAAAAGGCGGCTAGGCTAGGCTAGTCATTTCCCCTGCCAGGTCACTATTCTTAGTGGTGTGGTTTTTGTAACAGATGAGCATTCAGTCCTGTGGGACCATCAGGCCTGGAAGCAAAGGTCCAGCTCAGCTCAAGAAGCAAGCGGGCCCTCAAAAGCAACACGACTGGCCTACCACAGGTTTAAGTTAAGTAATACACGCTGCCTTCTAAGAAGCAGGGACGGAAGACCGTTAAGTCCGGAATCTAAAATTATCTAAGTGCAGCAGTGATTCAATCACACCTGCCTCAAACTGCAGCCTCAAGAAATATTGCTTGCAGCCATAAGCCATTGTAAACCAGAACTATGGACACGCTAAAGTCTAACAAATCTGTCGTGGCACAATAAATGCGTTAGTCTTCAAGCCTCTTCGTCGCTTCCTGCTGCAACAGATTTACAACGCTGTTCCTCTGAAAAATAGGCCTGTCACCGGCAGGAAGCATTCACGATTTAATTTCTATCCCGCCCTCCCTTCCAAAGCAGCCCGTGAACGAAAGGCAACATCCAGGAAGACTTGGGTTTCCGTTCAAGGCAAGCAGCCCTGACATTAAAAACGGGTCGCGGGACTGCGGAGCTTTGAGCAAGCCAAGCGTGGTCTGCAAACGCCCCTTTTTTTTAATTCGCCGGGGGGGGAGGCTAACTCTTCCTGCTAACCGGCAGATCTCCACCTGTCCGTCCCCCCCCCCCCCGCTCATTTCTCACCAGCGCCGCGAAGCGCAGCGGGAACTTCCCGAAGAGGCGTCCGGGGCAAGGCGCGTACAGGAGGGCATGGCAAGCGTGCTGCCAGTCGGGCGGCGCCAGCTGCAGCGCTTCGGCCCTGCTCAGAGCCCGCGACTCGCCCATCGCCCGAACTTGGAGCCCCGATTCCCACCAGCTGCGCCGCCGCCACTGCCGCCCCCGCGCCGGAGAGGAAACAGAAGACTACAGAGCAGAGGCACCGCGCCTCCAATCAGCGCGCACCGAACTTCCCTTGCGGCCAATCAGAGGCTCCGGAGGAGGAAACCGTGGAGGCGCGCGGGGTCTCCCATTCATGCAGTTGGGCGGCGCCTGCTGGCCGCGCTCCTGCGAAACCTGGCGAGGCGACGCAGGAGCCCGTCGCCTTTCCTCTCCTCCTTAGGACGAGCCCCTCTGGTCTGCGCCCCGCCCCGTTGCTTTAAATGCGCAAAGCAAAAGTGCACGCTCAGGATCGCTGAAGGGTCGAGGCCCAACTCACGCCAAGAAGCACTTTGTTGCGGCAGACCGAGGCCTGCGCCCTCCAAGCTCCCCTAGGAAGCCCAGCAGTGTGGCTGGCAGACTGCGAGGTGACCCGCCAGAAAGCGGCCCGGGTGGCCTACTTAAAGGGAACCAGCCCTCTGCCTGGAGAAGTCCTCTGTTTGAAGGGTTATCCAGTCCCAAGCCTGAGGCGAGGGGGGTTAGTGGCTTGTTTTCGTTGTGTTTTTAGTTTTTTAATCTTGCGTTTTTATGTTGTGCACCACCTTTAGATATACGCATGAAGGGTGGTATACAAATTTAATAAATAATAATA
The DNA here is from genome assembly GCF_965153285.1 of Podarcis tiliguerta. NCBI lineage: Eukaryota > Metazoa > Chordata > Lepidosauria > Squamata > Lacertidae > Podarcis > Podarcis tiliguerta. The sequence continues at coordinate 37,889,428 of NC_139550.1, forward strand.
TTGATGGAAATCAGTGAAAGACACATTGAGCAGGTGCGCAGGGCAGTCTCTCCCCCCACATTGCAACATCTTGTATTTCTATTTAAATTATAGCACTGCTTTTTAAAAATTTGCATCTATATAGTAGCTGGTACAGATTTTATGTAAATCTGTTTTGTGCCCCTTTATTTGGTGCATGGGACGCGGGTGGCACTGTGGGTAAAAGCCTCAGCGCCTAGGACTTGCCGATCGAAAGGTTGGCGGTTCGAATCCCCGCGGCGGGGTGCGCTCTCGTTGCTCGGTCCCAGCGCCTGCCAACCTAGCAGTTCAAAAGCACCTCAGGGTGCAAGTAGATAAATAGGGACCGCTTACTGGCGGGAAGGTAAACGGCGTTTCCGTGTGCTGTGCTGGCTCGCCAGATGTGGCTTTGTCACGCTGGCCATGTGACCCGGAAGTGTCTCCGGACAGCGCTGGCCCCCGGCCTCTTAAGTGAGATGGGCGCACAACCCTAGAGTCTGGCAAGACTGGCCCGTACGGGCAGGGGTACCTTAAACAAAAAATTTGGTGATGTGCCAATAGCAGCTGTATCTGGACTGCTGCCTGCCCTCCAGGCCACCCTGGAGTTAAGAGTGGCTGGGGAAACCCAGCCAGATGGGCAGGATATACAGTGGTACCTCGGGTTACATACGCTTCAGGTTACAGACGCCGCTAACCCAGAAATAGTACCTTGGGTTAAGAACTTTACCTCAGGATGAGTACAGAAATTGTGTGGCGGCGGCGCAGCGGCAGGCCCCACTAGCTAAAATGGTGCTTCAGGTTAAGAACAGTTTCATGTTAAGAACGGACCTCCGGAACGAATTAAGTTCTTAACCCAAGGTACCACTGTAAATAATAAATTATTTTATTATTATTAAGGCTGCCATTTTCTAACTTGAGCTCGTTGGCCTCTTATAAGGGGGTTCTCAATGAGATCAGAAGTGATGGATGAGCTTCCCTGGAGGACTGCTTGCCTAACCCTACATTCTTCAGGGATTTAAGGTACTGGCTGTGACCCGTTCTCCAGGACCCATTCTCCATTCACACAGAGCAATGGCATGGTCCAGTGGTCCTGGGCAGGATCCCGCATGGATTGAGCATGTGCCTAGAGCATCTCCCAGGATCCTCTGCAACATACAGAGGTTGCTGAGCAGTGGACAAGTCCACATGGAGAGGGGCTCCCTGAAGCTGCTGTTTGGAAACCACAGCTTCAAAATCAGAACAGTTGCACATTCTGCAGAATTAAATGGCAGTTAGCCTACAGTCAAACCACTACAGATTGTAAATGAGGGTCATACTTTCAAGTACTTTCCTCCATAATTCCCTGTGTACTGTGCAAAAACTTAGCACATTAGAAAAAGATTGCCTCTCCATGATGGCTACAAGGTTTGGTTGGCTAATGGAGGAACCAAGACTGTTGGCCTATACAGAAGTCCTCCCAATTAGTTTAGGTGGATTTGGGGAGGGGGTGTCCTCTCCCTCTAATATGAGGCTGTACCTGGATTCAAACTCCAGATACAAGGAAAGTCTTCCCTTGAAGCCCCTATGCTCCGAGCATCTTTGAATGGGCTTTCAAGTTGGGGGCAGCTACAAATGTCCTATGATACATGTCACTGCTCACTGGAAGCCCTCCCTCCCCCAGCATGCAAAAGGTAAATTGATAACTTTTGCCTTCCTTCCCCCTGCTTGCCAATCTTGTTCCTTTTAGCCACTAGAGGTTCATGTTACTAGTAGATACCTCTCACTCGCTCTGCTGCATGTTCTGGCCAGTTGGGGTGCTTTGTCCAGTCTTTTCCTCTATGGGTCCTTGAACCCAGAAGGGCACTGTGTGCACTTTCTGCAGGCCTTCTGCCAAAGGGGCTGTGTGGGGTTGGTGTTGCATCGTGTACCACGAAGTGTACCCGAAGTGTACCACGACTGCACCACGCCAAATGAGGGAAGATGTCAGACGCTGACATTGCTAACTCAGAAGTGGCATAGCAATAACCAACAGATAAAAAGTGTTACCCTAAAATGTGATTCACCACCTTTCTCCCACTTCCACTGGAAATGGAAAGGTTGGTGTCTCTCAGAAAAGAGGGGGCAACCCTAGACTAAGTTGTGCAGAACCACGTAAGTAACTGAAATACAGAGGAAAGGAGATGGGCTGAATATCTAGGCTAAACGCAGAGGAGCTGTGGGCCTCCTCCATGCTCCCTCTCTATGCAAGTTTCACTGAAAGGACACACAAGCCATACCAGCACACGCACCCCTCTGGTTCCATAAACTTTTATTTCCAAATCCCCTGTAGGGACCTTACACCTGCAAGCAAAGACACAGATCCTTCAAAGGCTGGACAGTGAGTGCCCTTGCGAAAGCCCTTGCTAGGAGGCCGAGTCAGAGGCCTCTGAGCTGTCCTTGACATCTGTGCTCTCTGTGGCCTCGCTGACCTCGCTGACATCTTTGCTGTCGCCGCTGTCTTCAGCCCCAGGCCCGCTGCCCACCACGGCCCCAGGGCATTTCTCATCCCGGCAGCATTCGCCAACGTGGTTGACCTTGTGGTCCCCACTCTTGTTCTCAATGGAGCCCAGGACAGAGTGCTTGCTCTTCTCTTTCAGGTCCACCTGCCTCCGCAGCTGTGAGGGAACAGGGGTTTGTTTTAGCTGGAATGTGTGCGTGTTGGGAAGATAAGCAGTTTTCATCCACAAAACCCTTGGCTGAATTACAAAGGTCTTGCGCATTCTTTCCAGGAGACAGCCCAGTCATGTCAGACACCGCCCCACCTTCCAAAAAAAGGAGCCTCAAAATCTGCAAAGCAGCTATGGGAGGAAATGTTTTCGATGTTGCTTGCCGCTGTTCACATTTCTAACATCCTGCCAAGCACATCCAGAAAACTACTGTGAGACCCTCGTCAACCGTAGTAGCATGAAACCCCATCAGCTCAACATGCGAGTATGTATGTATACGGTTATTGATACTGACCTCCTCCACCCTTTCCGCCTGGCTACATGAGCACCCCAGCCCAGGGGAGAGGGAGACACACAGCCTCCAAAGAACTTGAAAGATACAAACAACAACCTGGCAAAATGGAGGGGAACTGCAAGGAGAGGTTAGCTTTGCTGCAGTTTTCCACTTGTCTGTCTCAGTATATCTGGTTGAGAACTCTTGCGTAGGTGTACATCAGCAGAGGAGGAACACACAGCGTCCCAAAATAGGTGTGGGCACACTTACTTTTCTTTTAAGGAATTAAACAAGTGCGTGGGACCAAGAGCTGTGTTGCTCATCACAAAAATATACAAGCATCATCTTCCCACACAATAACAACTGACAGCAGGCCCCTCAGCAATGGAATATGCCAACAGATTCAAAGCAAATGCTCCATTTTTCTAGATGCTAAATATGGTGATCAGTCTAAAAAACCACATCTGTGCAACAGAAATGAAAAAGGAAGACCAGTGAAATTAATTAGTAAAAGATGTGCACGAAAATGGCCTCAATGGAGGAAGGGGAAAGACATGCCAGGTACGTCCCTTCATCCAAATGTCAAAATATGAGCATCTTGGATCAGCCAAACACAGCTGATTCACAGGATACCTGCATTCAAACCCGTCTGATGTTATCATGTTGTATGTGTATTGGGTGATTTCCCCTCACTCCCTGCCCATCTTAAAAATAAAGAGCAGGGGGAAATTAAAGTCTAGAGAGAAGTGCTTGATAACATTAAGGGGCCGATAGGCAAAACAAAGTTACAGGGCATCAGATGGGGGGGAGGAGCCTTGCCACCCTATTCCCTATTCTCCCTCTTCTTAACAGCCGAGGTTTTGCTTTACTCGCCATCTCCCTCAGCTTTACAGGTTGAGAAGGTATGAAGAAAGGCTGCCGGAGGTTCCAACTCCCTCTTGTAGGCTGCCTTGTCTGTCTCCGGGTAGTTTGGAATTCAGCCATCAAGCACCTTGCTTACGTGGGTCACTTTTGATGCAATGGGTGTACAGCTAGGAGACAGGCTGGGTCCCAACGTCCACACCAGTGGAAGAATCTGAACTGCCTTTTAAGGGCAGTTAGTGGAGCAGCAGCCTCAGAGATGGAGTATCAAAGACTCACACACTCCAGCACTGAGGGCACCAGCAGGGTCGTGCTCACCTCCTCCGCCATCTGTGTCAAGTCGCGCTTCATGGCGTACGCATCTTCCCCATCGGCGTAGTATTTGGGCTCCACTTCACTGATCCTAGTGGGAAGAGCAAGCATGCTGGCCTCACTGGAAAATCCACCACAGTCAAGTCCCAGAAGCCTGCCCCAAGCACGCTCACAGCTGGTCTTAATGCAGAAGAGGCAGGTGTGCAAGCTGGGAAGTCCCAGTTTAAATCTCCTCAGCCATGAATTCACTAGGCAGCTGGAGGCAGGGCACTATTCTCTCAGCCTCAGACCTCCGACCTGTAATATAAGGATAACAATACTGGCCTACCTCACAGGGCTGTTGTAAATATTATCAAGAGAGTGCACATGAAGTGCTTTGAACACTTAAAAAAATAAAAAGCGCGATATAGATTGGGCTCCCACCATCCCACGGCTGGGCACTGGCTGGAGATGAATGGCAGATGAATCTAAGAATGCATCTCCTGTCCTCAGAATAAATGCTTATAAGACTTTGAGAAGATTTGCAGGTGAGAATGGGGATGAAAAACCTTCATGGGATCATAAAAACACGCCCACCAGCCTTCAAAGATCCATGTATTTTCTAACCTGCTTTTCATATCTAGCACTGGGATTTCCCCGGTGCCTTAGAAATTTGTTCAATTTTCCTAAAGGAGATTCAACTATTTTAATCAGATGTGTTTTTAAACATCGTTCAACCCCATTTCCAGCAACCGAAGCTGTGCATTCAGGTTTACACGGAGGAGGAGTTGCATCTCGGAGGCAGAGCACATGTTGCATATAACTTGCATCTCCAGGAAGGGCTGGGAAGCCTCCTGGCTGGAACCCTGGGAAGCCACAGCCACACGGCGGAAACCAAGCAGGTGTAACTTAGGGCTAAGTGCCAAATGCACCCAAAAGGCCCTTCTCTACCTGGGGTCTCTCTCCAGGCTATACCTCTTCCCGAGTCACACCCACTGTCCCTCTCCGGCTCTGCTTCACACTTGCCGTGAGCATTTTGGCCTGGCTGGGGTGCGTCCTTGAACTCTGACAACACCCCTCGGTTGCCTGCTGGAGCAGGAGGGACATGAATGTGTGCAGAAACTAGCCTATCGTGCAAAGGTAACGTTTACATTTGTTGCTCCACCCACTTTGCCTCCGGCCCCTCTTATCATAGGCATGTGGCCCTTGGATGGATGTCCAGAAGAAAATGCAGGCTATTGGCTGAAAAAGGTTGATGTGGACAGTCCTGAGATAGCTGAACTATGGTCTGACTCTGCATGGCTTTCCTTTGCTCCTTCCACAAACACAGCTGAAGCTGAGAGGAGCAAACCTTGCGTTTCCCTCCTCTAGTTAAGCAAGCTGAACCTTTGGGGAACACAAGTCATCTCTGGTTGTCACTGGAGCCTTCAGGTTACTTGCTGGGTCCAACATTCACACACCTGCCAGCGGAAGAGCTTCACAGAGCTCAGAAGAGAGCCTTGGCCACACCAGTCGGTGAGGCAAGCTCAAAGCTGCCCAGTGACCTCTGCCAACCACACAGGGGTCCAAACCGCCTTCTCACTCTGACCAAACATCCACTATGACCACTTGCCCGCTTGGTACTCACTGGAAATTGAGAGTGTTGGAGTAGAGGTGCAGCGCTGCTCGGTTACTGCAAAGCAAGAGGAGAAAAGTAGTTTTGGTAAACCAAGACAGCAGAGAACATGGGGCTAGACCTGGGACTGCAAGAAGGTCAATGAACCCTGCATGTCCCTCCCTCCCTCACCCTCAAGCAGGACAGCGTAACTGCGATCTGCATCTACCTCTGGGGTAGAGCTTGGGAAGGGATTCTGCGGAGAGTGATTTCACTTGGGCTCAAGAGAAGGCAGGAGTGGGGGCTTGGCAGGAAGCCAGTGCTTCCTCTCTAGGAATAAGGAATCCAAGGCAAGGAAGACCAAAACCACTGGGTGCTGCTTCTGACACGGGCGGCAAGAGGAAGCAGCACTGGCTTGACAACCACACATCTGTTCCACAGGAGGACAGGTGCTTCCTCTGCGCATAACCATGAAGTGTTTGGAACAGTGGTGGTGGTAGGCATGTGGCAACCCTGCCCTTAGCCTCACGCCCACAGTAACCATTGCGTAACAAGAAGAGCACATTATTTGGAAGCCGACGTAAGTGGAGATGAACAGGGAGCAGGAGAGAGACTCACCTCTTGCGTACGTGCAGGGAGACATACTTGGCGTTGAAGTTCTCAATCATGGCCCGTGAAGCCTGGTCCATCAGCTTCTGGGCCAGGCCAAGGCGTCGGTGGGAACGCTTGACCGCCTAGGGAAGGACAAAAAGCCATCAGAAGGAAGAGGCATTCCATAAACCTTTCTACCTTAAGACACTCCTTCTCTCTCACACACAAAGCCACTTTCTGAACTTACAAGTTCTGGGGTGCCCCACACTAATGTTATGGCAAAAATCTGTTTGGCACAGTGGTACAAATTCCAGTGATGGACACAAGTGTCACATGGCCACTATTTTGTCTGGCAAGGGGGGCACAACTGGCTCTTCTGGGCATTGCCCTGAACGGAAGGAACCAAATAATTCTGTCCTCCAACTTCTGCTTCCAGAATTACTGCTCAGGCTCTCACAAAATGATCCCCAGGCACTCAGCAGTTCTCACAACCTTCCTGCCCCTTGTATTTCATCATCCGTACAGCTTGAGTGCCTGGGGGGGGGGGGGTCCCTAACAAAAGGCTGAGTCCTGCTGAGAGGAGACACAGGCAGCCTTCCAAGACACTGATCTCTACTTGTTACACCTCAATTGTCAAACATGCCCAGGGGCTGTAACAATAGAAACTGAAAGTATTACCAAAGATGTGATATGACCATGGGGAACATCATCAGGGTCTTCTTCCCTGGAGAAAAAAGAAACTGAGTGTGTCAGTTCAGCTCCAATCTTGCACACCCCACAAATGTAACGAGCTAAGCATCAAGACCAACACTATTTTCTCCACAATGCTAGTCTCTTTATCACACAAACCTGTAATATAGTACCCTTCCTTCCTTCCTTCCTTCCTTCCCTTTTCAATTTTTACTAAAACAATAACAACGCACACCTGAGAATACAGGAAAAGAACCTGGCAGAAATATGCAGAACTCCTGCTCTCTTAGAAAATAAATGGCAGAAGCAGAAATATAGGTAAAGTGGAACGCAGAACCTCAAGCTGGAGCTTTTGTTTTTCCCAGATTTCTTGCCAGAGTTTTCACAAGAGCACTTCCACCATTTCAGCCATTTCCTCAGCAAATCAACTGTGTGTCATCTTCGACTACCAATACAGCTAAAAGCAGCTTCCTTTGGTCTACTTACTGCACAAAGAATATAGTTTTGTGTCCTGCTATCAGGCAATTAAGTGTTTTCTTGCAGCTTCTTCCAGGCCTGATACCAAACATTTTTTAGGGTGGTGGCACTGTAAGTCAACGTACAAGTATTTCCATAATATTTATGGCTATTTGACAAATTTGAAAATTAAGAATGCCAAGCCTTCACCAGTCAGCCTAGCTCAGACTGCCTTATTACAGTGGCCCAGCTTGGTTGGGCATCTACCAAGGCCCACAAGCCACCACTGATGACTGGTGTCCAGGCAGCCCCCACCAGACTGCCCCCTCGGTGGAGCCATGCACACATGCTCCAAAGGTGCACATGGCTACAGGAAGCTTGGAATAAGGGAGGCAGAGGACATTAGCAAAGCCTGAAGTCACTGCCATGGCCATGCTGTCTCATCCCTGTACACCAACTAGTTAGCCAAGGGAGGCACGAGGTTGCAGTGCGAACATGAGAAGCCACTTGGCCTGCTTGCAGCTCACCAAACCAGTTGTTCCAGGCAGGCACCAGACAGAAGAAGCTCTGCAGCAGCTACCTGGCAGTGCCAAGACCAGCCATCTTGCCCAGAGCTGGGAGGGAGCCGGGAGCCTGGACCAGCCTGCCTTCCCCCGGCACACTCAGAAGCCCACTGGGAAGGAAGGAAGGAAGGAAGGAGCCAGCTGAATGGAATTAGGGAGCATGAGGGGGTTTCCCTTGGGATGCCCACCCCACCACCTCTGCCCCGTGCGAGTTAAAGGTTCTTCCCCAAGAGTCACCACAGTCACGGAGCCACACCAGAAAACTTAAGAAGCTTAAGAAAACTTATTTCTTATTGAGCAATTGCAAAGGGTACTTTTCTAGCTAAGTACTTGACTCATCATAATATTCACTCCAAGCAGGCTTGCTTTGCAGAAATAATAGTTGATAATATCAATCTGCACAATATGTATCTGCATAAGTTCAAAGTAACTGAGCCAGTTATTAAATCATTTAAACTTAATGTCTGAATCAGAACTAAACAGGATGAGAGAGAAGAAATACTACTAAAAGTTGAGGTTTAGGTCAGCATTAGGTTTAGGTCTCAGCTATACCAGTTTCAAAATAAAATTATACCACACTTCAGGGAAACTTTAGCAAAAGTAGCTACTCCTGTCCAAACATCAAGAGCAGAAATATGCAAAAAGCTGAGCTACCTGCTTGCTGCTCCTATAAAATATCCTACATCAGTCTTAAATTTAAAAAGATACTGTAAAATCCATTTAAATCTGTTTTAGTTAACATGATATTTTACAATGCTGTGTAGCTGGACACTATTTCCTAAGATAAACTTAAAATAACTTTTATGGTTCCCTAGTAGCTGCAATACGTCCAATGCCTGCATGCATTTATGCATTCATTCATTCATTCATTGTGTTGATGTCTATCCAATCTGACCTCAGCGCAGCTGCTTGCCACAGGACCCCAGTCAGAGAGACAAAAGATGTACAGTGGTATATAACACTCTACAAAAGATGCTGAGTCTTCTGCTGCTGTGCTACTGCACAAGTCATCTGGCTCATGGCAGCAGAAGACTCTGTTCTTTTGCTGAAGAGCTACAATGCAAGCCAGGTGACTCGCACCACAATGTGGCAGCAACAAAAAAATGCTGCTGTGCACCAGCCAGCCAGATGGTGGAGAGGCATCTTCACCTGGGGGATCTTCAAGGTACCCACAAGAGTGGAATTTAGAGTGCTTCACTGCCCACCCTTATGCCACGGAATTCCTCTTCCCCTAACTGCTGGGACTAGTCAGCAAAGGGGAAGAAGTGAGAGTCTGCACCAACAGCATTCAGGCATAGACCCCTTAAAATATGTGTCTTGCTAGCATATGCTGGAGCCTCCTGTGAAGCTGCAGTGCAAGAGATACAGTGCAAGATATACAGACAAAGGCATACCAAAGCCGTGCAAATAAATGATTCTACTCACATTTTAGCCAGCACGTAGCCCACAATCTTACCGTTCTCATCCTCAGCAATGTAGGAGAGCTGGGGGAGAGCAAGGAGGCAGTTAGAGTGACATAGTGGGCTCTCTTGGAGAAGAAGCAGCACAGCCACCCTCAGGCATGGCAGAAGGCAGCAGTGCCCTGAGAGAAAACGTGGCTCTTGTCCAAGCAGGATCAAAGAGCAGCCTGTTACACAGGCAAAGCCAAAGGAAAGACAGATTATCCCATCCCTCCAGCCACCACAAAGCTTGAGCCCATCCCTAAATACTACTTAGCATTTATAGATCAGTGTTTTGGGTAATCAAAGCACTTCAAATATATTATTTAGTTGGTTGGGGAGGGCATAGAATTTTATCTTATTCTTTACAACAACTCTGTCAGACAAGTCAGCATTTTTATAATTCCCATATGGGAGCGAGTGTGGATGTTGAGACAGAAAGTTGCCGCTTTATCAGGCTGAAATGTTGAGAATATGTATGTCAGTCCCCAAAGCGGCAGGCACTGGGCTTAGTCATTTCATCCCTACCTCCATGTTGTCGTCCTCCTTGCCACCTGTAACAGGCATAGGAAGGAAAGTGGCAGGTGGCAGGATGGAAATACAGCTGCCTCGCAATTTATGCACGTTTAATTTGCATGAATTCAGCTAAAAAAAATTTAAAGGGAGTGGGTGTTGAATGTTGACAATCCCACCAACTATTGCACTCACCTTGGGATAGTGTGCGGAGGTGGAGGGAGTGTGTGTTTGGTCTATGCACAATTTCATCTTTACGTGCTGCTATCCCCAGGAAGTAACCGCCACCTAAGCTAAGAGTTGATTCTATGTGGGAAGAGAACAGCCAAGAACAACCACTGCAGCCCCAGGAACACCGTCTGGGGAGCAACCTGGGCAGGCCACCCAGTGTGTTTATGGCGGGCTTGAAGTACAGACCTCCCTACCTACCTGCAATGCCATGCCAGAGTAACAAGTGTTGATTAGCTCACTCAGCCACAGGCCCAGGTCCATTACAAAACCACCAAGGGCAACCAAAAGATCCTGAGGAGTCAACAAAATCTCAAGTGTTGCTAATTAAAGCTGGGAGAGGCTAGTAAGACTTGCCCTGTCACTTATGAGGCACCATGGCCGTCTCCCAGAAGCTAGAGGCCTAGCTCCCAGACAAAGGCTGTGGGAGGGCAGCAGGAGACCCAGGAGATCTTGGGTCAGAAGGAGTTTTTCAGAGGGGTCACCTTAGCACCACAGCTGCCAATACAAAGGGGCGGGAGAGAGAGGGGTGGTGGTAAAGGGAGTAGTAGATTTGCAGTCAAGGTCTCTTTGAAGGATTGCGGTTGCCCATTATTCTCCACAATTTTCAAGTCACTAGTATGTAGACAGAGTTACCTGGGGCCAGGAGAGTCCATGATAGAAGTAATATTTCATTTGATAGTTCTCTGGCAAGCAAAGGAGGTTGCAGTGTTGCATGTTCATCAGGTCCTCGGGCTGGTGGAGAAAAAAGGAAGAAAAACTAAAACAGAGCAGAGAGAGATGCACCCACTTCACAGCTACTCTCCTCCTCAGTAGGACTGACGTTTGCTGTGTGTAACAGCAAAATAGAACCTCCTTATTCAGAGGCACTTTATCTTGAAATAAGAGATGCGAATCTGGAAAACTAACAAAGTAGGACATGACAGCTATTCTCTCCAGTACCTCAGGCTCAGCAGCACCTACTGGAAACAAGTCTCCCTGATTTAATAAGGGTTGTCTTGCCGAATCAATCTGACCCGCAAACCTGACTACCAGTAGCCATTTCAGCAGCAGTCTAACAGAGCAGTCTGGTGCAGTCTCTGCTTCCCAATGCCAAAGGCCGGGCTAAGCTGATCTCATCTTGTTTCCAGCAGCAACCACCTGGGGGTGGCGGCTGCCCCATCTCGGCCCCCAGGTGCCCAGCAGGGCGCTGCTCCTCGCGGCAAGGGCGGTTTTGCCTGGAAAAAGCAGTTCACGCAAATCCCGGTGCTGGCGAGGGACCCTCCCCGGGGATCCTTGAGCGGTCATTCCTGCGTGGAAAGGGGCTGGATGACCTCGGGGGATCCCTTCCCACTCATTCTAGGAAAGGCCTTGAGCCTCAGCGCCGCGCCGTCCCCCCCCCCCCGCCCCGCCGGGCGACCCCGGGGCTCGAACCCTCGCATTCCGGATGTTCATGGCGGCGGCGACGCTCTTCCCTCAGCCCCGACGCGGCAGGAGCCCCCGATCCCTCTAGAGCCGGAGCGCAGGCGGGTCCCCGAGCGGCGCCGGAAAGCACGCGTCCATCTCCGCCCCAGCCAATGCCTGGGAAGAGAGGCGGGGGAGCCGCTTAGCCAATCGCCGCGCACAGCTTTGCACCGCGGTCCCGCCCAAGCCCTCCGCGGCGCCCAATCAGACTGCGCCTAGAAAGTAGTCACGCCGACCAATTACGACGCCGCTTCCTCCATCTTGCTTTGCTCATGCGCGGAATCCTGCTTGTTTCGGTTCTTAAGGGGGACGCGACGCGAATCCCCGCCCCGCGAGGGCGCACAATCTGGCGGGGCTCCCAAAAGGCGACATGGCACGAAATCAGGAAGATCCCCGGAATAACCCCCCTCCCACGCATGACTGGGCTCTGGGAAAGTTGTGCCATGTCCATCCCTCCATTCCTGGCCTCTGGACGGCTGTGGGTGGTCTCTGTAGGTCTTGCTAATTCAAGTGGCACAAGCAGATGGACAAATTCAGGAAGAAAGGAACATTTACTGTATAGATATTGTGGTTGACACTCAGACTTGAACATTCACCAGTAAATTTTCTTAAAATCTTAGTTGTGTCCCTGCCAGCCCTGCCCTTGTCATAAGCTGCATAATGGTACCTCGGGTTACAGACGCTTCAGGTTACAGACTCTGCTAACCCAGAAATAGTACCTCGGGTTAAGAACTTTGCTTCAGGATGGGAACAGAAATCGTGCTCTGGCGGCACAGCGGCAGCAGGAGAGCAATACAATGGAGCTGCATTTGGAATAAACATACATTTAAAATACTGTTAGCAGCAGGTCTAGGGGGAAAATGGGACAAGGAGGGCTATTACTATTGTTGTTATTACTTGCCCTTCATCCCAGAGCAGGTTTCAGCAATTAAACACAAGATTAAAAACATTTTAAACAACTTACAAACAGAGAAATAAGGCTGGACTTAAAAATATGCATCTCAAGTGTCAAAAGCCAGGTATTGTTATAATAATAATAAGTTATAATTCTTAAGTGTATAGGTTATGGATCCTATCCAAATGCTGTGGAATTTTGTTCTTTGGGCAGCTGGGAGAAGTAACTGAAAAAGCTTTATTTAGGATGTGATTTGCACCAAAATCTCTGTCAATATAGGAAGGGATATGATGAAATCAGGTTTTACAGAGCAAGCTGTGTGGAGGATGCATATCTGGATTCAGCGGCGGAGCTAGCCGCTCGGGCACCCAGAGTGGCGCACATGCCAGGCACCGGGGGGGGGGGCAATTGGCGCCCATTGGGGGCAATTGGTGTGGCAATCAGTGCCCGGGGGAAGGTTGGTGCGGTGATCGACGCCAAGGGGGGGTGATTGGCGCAGAGATTGCCGTCAAGCGGGGATTTTGTCACACACACCCTCAGGGATGACACCCGGGGCGGCCTGCCCCCTACACCCCTGTCTGGATTGCTCTGGGCCCAGGTTAAAATGCTGGTTTTAGCCCTTGAAGCCTGAGATGGACTGCTTTCCTGAGAGGATCCTCTATATCAAAGTACCAAGTTCAAAGCAGGTGCTTCAGCCAGCAAAACAACCTTAAGTGCCACCAGAAAGTATGTGAGAATGGCTTTGCAAGAAAGGTGCCAGGTGACGCCACCCAAGGAGAGAGGTCCAGAGGTTCTCTGAGGATGATTTTGGAGGGGATGAAGTCCTTGTCCAGGGCAGCAGATGGCAGCCTTAGAGCTTAGGCTCTTCTAGGCTATGCAGAAGTACAGGCACATACTGTTTTGTACCATGAACTGAGCTCAGTGAGATTGTGCGGTGACTGTAGATGAGGTTTGCCTTTGTCATGATGGGACTACCTGAATTTACCCATTATTTGCTGGATAGCAAATGGTTGTTTATCTGGGAATCAAAGTGGATGGTCTCCATCGGGGATCATTGCAGTGCTCATCTGACCTGCTCTGCATGCACGGAAAACATCTGCAAACTGTCATTCCTCCAAAATCCAAGCACAGCTGAAGCCAATTTCCTCTTCAGTGCAGTTCAAGAGGTATGTGTACAGAAATCTTGCAAAACAGTTCATCTCTTAGATGTCCCTGTCCTTATTTTTTCAGGAGGGGGTGGTTGGACCGTGTGGCTTCATTTCATTGCTTGTGCAATAATGTTGTTTGGGGAATCAGCCAGTGGATGGTAGAACAACAATTGTGAATTTGCTTTTTGAAAAATTGATTTTTATTAGAGAGAGTGGTCATATAGCATAGTGGCCAAGAGTTTCTAAGCTGAGTTAGGGCTCCCCTTTCAGATATTGCTCCTTCCATGTGCTTACTGCATGTCCTTAAGAAATCAATTCTCTCCCCGCATCAGCAATACCAGAATAATAACACAGGTCTATGTATTATAATTTATGAAAATTACAAGAAAATGCATGTGGCATACCTGGGAAACACTCTTGACATACAGTTGTACCTCCGCTTATGTATCCCTCCTGTTATGTAAACTTTGGAATACGTAAGCGGCAAACCTGGAAGTATATTTCCAGGTTTGTGCCGCATGCGCAGTAGCAGTAGACCACTCCTGTGCATGCGCAGAAGCTCTCTACCGCCGCACAGTGGCGTAGCGTGGGTTGTCAGCACCCGGGGCAAGGCAAGTGAGAGAGAGTGAGTGAGCCAGGTAGGGGCAGAGAGCTGCACACCAAGACTTTCTTCCAAAGAAACATGCATGGGACTTGGCTGGAACTGGCCTGAGTACAGTGCAGTCTGGCACCCATAACCAGGGGTTTTTTTTCTAAAGAAATTTTTTAGGGGTACTGTCATTTTCCTACTCAAATTGAAATACTGCCCCTCAATAAGGCCAAACTTAGATTCACAAATTGTTTAGGGGTATGCGCATCCCTGTTTCCCCCCAGAAAAAAGCACTGCCCATAACAAAACTTGGCATATTGACCATCACATTTCTCTTAATTCTGACAGTGGCTTTTAGACTCATACAGTAAATGAGATAATATACAATATAGATTTAGACACAATAACTTTAAAAATGTACACACAGTCAAATTGATCATGGTGGAGTGAACAACTACTTTAAAAAAATGTGTCATCTGCAGATTTCTTCTTTGCAAAAAAAGAGGAAGTGGGCTGGAAGACTCAAGCTGGGCCAGGATGATAAATCTGCATGTCATACTCCTGCGACTAAGATCGGAAGTGGCTCAATAGGGCTGCTGACTGCATCACATGCTGCAGGCCCCAATGAGCCTTGTCAATTCCCAAAGTGGTGCAAACAAGCTTCACTTTGCTTTTAAGCTTCAGCCCTCTGATCCGAGATGGGCTACAGTCTAGCTCCTCAAAGCACAAGATTACAGCAAGCCTTGCAGGATCACAGCCTAGATGTATGGAGCAGAACAAACTCACTACAGGGAAAGCCTCAGTCACTGCAGACTGTCCCTCACCATCATGCCAGGGTGGGCTGGGAAGAAAAGTGGCAGCTGAGGGGAATTTACTGGCAGAGCAGCCACGTGGTTCCACTCTCCCTTCTTTCCAGGCATCCATTGTGCAACCAGGTCCAGAAGACGTACCTGCCAGTTGCCGCCCACTGAATGTTTCTCTCTCTCTCCGCCTCCCCGTTTGCTCCCCACCTGACACCCAGCCCTACACAGGCCACCAGGAAGGTCACCATTGTGTGTCTGCCAGCGATGCTCCCTGCTCCCTTGGGGAGTTGCCAACCTACTTGTTCAAGAAAGGGTCCTTAACCCTCTGCAAGCTTTGGGACAAGGAGTTATGCAACCGGCAATGGCCTCCCTAGTGTGGGGATGAAGCTACAAAGGGACAGGACAACAGGGACTAGCCACATGAGCCTCACTGGGCTGAGCAGGGGCCACCTCATGAACACCATCTTTTACTCTCAAAACTCACTCCATTCTGAATGCTCTTTGAGAAGAGAGACATGTATAACTGTGGCTCATGTTTCCAGGGTTGGGTAGGAGTCTTTCTCCACATCCTGTGCTCCACCCTGTTTCCAGCTGGCCTCAGCATGAGACTCTACAGTGGTGGGCAAGGATCTAGCTCAGGCCAGTCTTACTTTTCATACCAAATGGCCCACAACAGTACTTTTGACACAGAACCTGTGGGCTGCGCACCAACCTGTCACGTGGGGGGAAGCGAGGCCAAAACTTGACACCCCGCCCAGCCTCCCCAAAGCTGGCTAAGTGAGGAGCTGGGCTTTGGGGAGGAGTTGCAAGCCTCTGGCGGTGCCCTAGAGCCCTCCCAGCTCCTTCCTAAAGCTGGCAAGGTGCTAACTAGGCTTTGGGAAGGACGCAGGAGGACTCAAGGACCCTGTCAAAGCTCTCACACCTCCTTCCCAAAGCCCAGCACCTTGCTTACCCGGCTTTGGGAAGGCAGCACGAGGGCTGAGAGAGGTGTCAAATGTTGTGGAGGGCTGCCAAAAGTCCTCAACAGCCACATGCAGTCCTTGGGCCATGCTTTGGACTTCCCTGATCGAGCTGCTCCTAGGACTCCAGGATAGTCACTCTCTGCCCAGTAAGGTACTTAGGCCTACCAGGGATCACTGCTGCTGCTGCTGTGTTAGCAGGGTGGAGAATGGGCCACCTTCGCTGGGTTGGTCTATCAGGCAAAGTAGTAAGGGGGTGCCGTTGCATCATGGCCCCAAAGGGATGGTTGGTACACACCAGAGCCTATTGGCTACTGCTGCTGCTGCACTCCTCAGCGACACTCTCACAGGTGGACCTGCGGGCCCTCCCAGACATAAAGGTAAAGGACCCCTGGACAGTTAAGTCCAACCAAAGGCGACTATGGGGTGTGGCACTCATCTTGCTTTAGGCCAAGGGAACCGGCGCTTGTTCACAGATACCTTGTGTGTCACGTGACCAGCACACAGAAACACAGTTTACCTTCCCACCGCAGCAGTACCTATTCATCTACTTGCACTGGTATGCTTTCGAACTGCCAGGTTGGCAAAAGCTGGGACAGAAGCTGGGAGGACATGATGCTTTCGAACTGCCAGATTGGCAGAAGCTGGGACAGAAGCTGGGAGGACATGAATTTAAACCTGGGAGGCTCCTGCATTTGAAACCTGAGCTCTTCCACCTGGCCAAGGCCCCTTCTGCACTGGGAGAATATAGAATGTGGCATGCTCCCCCGCCACTGCACCCATCCAAGTAGCCCCTGCTCTCTCTGTCTCTTTAGAACTTCTTCTGAGTCTAGGCTGTAGGTTGGGCTTCACATGACAGAATACCCCATTAAAAACAAATAAATCACTTCACACAGAAAACAGGCATGTCAGGGAGAAGGCTAGGCTAGAACCTGTCACTCCAACATGCTTAGGTTATATGTTGAGAGGCAATTTTTGTGAGCCCCCCCCCCCAGTCAGATATGTTATATAGCCCAGTCACTTCAGTGAAACTAGGCCTCTGGCAGACCCTCAAGCTCCATCCCCCAGTAGTGTCTCTCCCCATGAATAGGAAAAAAGCACAACAGGGTAGACCCAACACATTCCCGTTTTCCATTCAGTGTGTATCTTTTTTATTGTTTCTCAATTGCACAGATTCATTTGGACCCTCAAAGAAGAAAAGGCAAGTGGTGAACATCAGGCAAGGAAATGGCAAAGGCTTCCTAACCAGGGAGAGAATGAAAGCATTAAAAAAAAAAAAAACCAACCCCAAAGTTCTCCCACCATGAAAACAGTTAAGAGCCAAAATATTGCTCACATTCACAGTATACATTTAAAGCACTCTTATACTACTTTAACAGTCATGGAGAATCCTGGGAACTATGGTTTGTCAACAGTGCTAGGAATTGTAGGTTTGTTGGGTCGTCACACAGAAACTTTTGGGGAAACCTGACTGTTAAAGTGGTATAAGAGTGCTTAATAATGTTTTAAAGGTATGGTCTGGAGGTGACCAGTGGTTAACAACCTATCTCCTCCTGTAAGAGAGCACAGCCTGGGACCCGTAGCAGGTTTGTTTTC
This sequence comes from Podarcis tiliguerta, assembly GCF_965153285.1. NCBI lineage: Eukaryota > Metazoa > Chordata > Lepidosauria > Squamata > Lacertidae > Podarcis > Podarcis tiliguerta. Next base: position 37,907,042 of record NC_139550.1, read on the forward strand.
ACGATGGAGGGAGTTCTGCAAAATCAAGGTTGGCCAGGAGTGTAAAACAGCCACTGGAACTGGGAGTGAGAAGTGGCTGAAAAGGGGTTATTTAGTTTCTACTGTGGTTGAAGAAGAATGTGGCTGGAATTAAGATTTATCCCAGGCAGAAAGTAGAGAACACCCATCCCTTCACTTAATACAAGAGTTAGTGGAGTGTTTCATCCCTGGCTGGTCAACTGAGTTTCCTTTATGAGTGATTCCAGAATTTCTTCACAGATACAGAGCGCACGGGGGACATGGAAACAGCCTGCAAAGACAGACATGGGGAGGAATGAAAGGGGGCAGGATAAAAATGCTTTAAATAAATGAAACAAGACAGGGATCCTGTCTCCCAAACACCCTCTTTCACTGCATTTCCCTAACCACAGCTTGGTTTGGGGACATTAAAGTATTGCAAGTCATGTGTCTTAAACAAATGAGCTAGCAAGGTTTAATGGCAGGAAGTAGATTTGGAACCATCAGGGGCAGCTCTTGGCTCATTTGAACAGCTGTGGAGAAACTTCATAAAAATGAGGGAAATGGTAAAAAGAAGGTTGAAAAGGAAGTCAAGCAGTCATTTGTCTAATCCAGGCTTCCTCAACCTTGGCCCTTCAGATGTTTTGAGACTACAATTCCCAGCATCCCTGACCACTGGTCCTGCTAGCTAGGGATCGTGGGAGTTGTAGGCCAAAAACACCTGGAGGGCCAAGGCTGAGGAAGCCTGGTCTCCTTTCTCCAGAATGCCTGCAGGTTACTAACAAATCACAACAATGGAAGTTTAGCTAGCAGAATGCATATTACAGATCAGAAAAAATACTACCAAGGCTAAGAGGATTCCAGTGTGGCAAATCTTAAGATGCAAGCCTAACCCTATTGACCTGGGAGTAAGCATCACTGAACTCAATATAAGCTATTTCTGCGTTGACATGGTTAGGATTGCATAACTTGTGTATGAACAACACAAATAGTTTTTTGGGGGAAGCATACTTGCTTTGCTTCAAGAGGCTCCCCCATCTCATTGAGGTGTTTCTATTATTTTGTGGTATGTTATCCATTTCCCTTTGCCTGTCATCTCTTTTCTGTGAAAAACTTCTTGTGGTGAAATCCATACAGGTGTCTTTTGGTGCAACCTAGTTTTGCATTTATTCCAAATTCTTAATATGGCACTTCGAATACAGTGATTTTTAAAATCTACATTAACTTTAACTTTAACAGATATCCATGCCATCCAAACCTTAGGTCATGTCCTATTTCTAAAGTCCTCTCCCTTCTCCATGTCAACCACTCCTTCATCCACATTAGACAACAGGCTGCAAAATACATTTCTCTGACTCCTGCCTTGTCTGGGGGGGAGCATTCTAATCTGCCATAAGGCACCAGTTTTCATATGCATAATCCCTCCGTCTATCCATGAATCCTTTATAAAAAGCTGATTTGTTATCATTTGGAGCATATATACCTAGATCCAAAATCATTTTTCCACAAATGTTAATTTCCACCCCAATAAATCTACCTTGTTCATCCAAAAGAATCAATTTTGGACAAAATTGGGAATGTATATACACAATATAACTCCATTTCTTTTCTTTGTTCCTGCAGAAATACATTCTTCCCCTAATTTTTTTTGAATCAAATATTTTGTGTCCTTTTTCCTAATAAGTGTTTCTTGTGAACATCTTAAATCTAATTTCACTATATTCAAGTGATAAAATACCTTTTTCCTCTTTTGTGAAGCATTTGCCCCATTTATATTCCATGTTAAAATTTTGTAATCCATAGTCAGTCAAGTTAATTTGTCACCTCTATACTTGATGCTCCCATTGCTGCATCTTAAGTCTCCTCCATTTGCATATCTTTAATATCAGATTTAAATCTCTCCACAAATTCTCTTGCTCTCTGTACTGTATTAAGTCAGAATCCTTCTGCTGCATCCTATCTAAATCGGATTCTTTTCTGTTTAAGTTTATCTGTTAAGCTGTATTCTTTTCTTTTATGTAGTATCTTAGATGGAATTTCTTTCAGCACAGTCAAATCTGTATCGTCTCTAGGTGTTTTTTATCCTAACAAATTGGACCAAGACATCTCTTGGAAGTTTATTTTTTCGTAGCGTGTTGATTCTATAAATTTTATCCAATTCTGCTTCCATATTTCTAGCCTCCTTTTCCAGAAATTCCATCAGTAGTTCCTTAACTTTATTCCTGATTACTCCAATATATGACTACAGCAACAAGACTGCTCTATGCACAAAGATGAAAAGATAGTCCTACCCACTATAGAAGAATGGCTGATGAAATTATTGGATCTGGCTGAGATGGCAAAATAAACATGTTTTAATTAGAGAAAAATCATTACATTTGTTAAGGATTGGAAATTTCTTAAGGACTTTTTGCATGAAAGAGAAAATTAACTTGTCAGAATCTGAAGACTGAAAAAATACTGGTATATAGAAGATAGGATGGTTGGATTTTAAGGAATAAATATTATATTCCTATATGTAGCTGCAGGACAAAGAGACAGAAGTCCTCTTACTCTTTTCTGTAGTTCTGTAGTTTTTCCTTTCTTCCCCTTTTCTCTCCCTTTTTCGTTTTTCAGATCTCTCCTTTCTGACTTTGTTCTCTTTTAGACTAGGTAGCTGTCTTAGTATATTATAAAAAGTACTTTGTATGTATTTTTGTAGTATCTATGAATAAATGTCAATAAATAAGTTAATTAAAAAAGAGGCATTCCTTCCTTCCTGTGTGAGGGGTTGAGCCATGGGGCCTGCTATCTTCAGCTTTCATAAATAATCTAGATGTGTTATAAACAAATAGCACTTAAATCAAGAGCACGTTGGTTGCCCATGAAAACAGAGTAATAGTTGTAAAACCTGAAAAAGTTGCAGTCCCAATGGGGATATTGCAATTCTCCCTCAATGTCCTTGACAGGTTTTGCATGTTGATAGTGCTATAGAAGCATCAACACTTCAAACAGGGCAGTAGTAGTTTCCCCCTCAAAGCCCTATGGATGGTATAAGGGAGACTGGTCATAGGGGAAGCATGTCATTTTACTCCAAAAGCAGCAGGTGATCCCAAGAGAGCATTTACTTGAGGCAGGTATATGCTGCTGTCTCTTTCTGCCCGCACTGCTAATTCTAGGCAGCTGTGAGTGGGTGCTGGTTATCAGTAGCAGAGTGAACACACATTCTAGAGCCACTCTTCTTACACTGCGCTCTGCATTCTACCACTGAACTTCAGTACTGGGGAAAGGCCTTGCAGGTGTGCCTTGCTGGCATTCTTGCTCAGATTAAATCTTATTACTGCCCCCCCTCCCCAACCATCACAATTAAGCCACCACACAGCCTCTTTACCTTTGAATGGCCCTCCTTTGATTGTGAGAGCCACCGTGCCCTCCTGGCTCAGATAGCCAAACCATTCACCTGCCTGTGGGTCACTGAACTAAGAGAAGAACAAGCAAAGATGGTGAAACAATATGCGTATCAGATTATAAGATGATCTACAGTGTGAGGTGTGAGCTATGGAGGGGTTTTAGGTTCCTGGTGCTACTCCCATAGGTTAGGAAGCTGACGGTCACTATATTGACCTTATGCTGCATCCAAGCAGCACACAGCTCTGCAAGGTCTCGGGCATCGCTTCTTTCCCAGCCCCCAGAGCCTTTGACCAGGAAATGCACTTTCTTCAAACCTCATCTCACCACCTCTGTTCTAACTTAATGGCACCCCCTGCCCTCCATGGCCAGGCTTCAAGCTTACCTTGGCAAAGGCATATTTAGCCACTTGGACAAAGCGTCCCAGGAGCTCTTGGTCTCGAGTCTCAGCAAAGCCCATCAGAAATGCAATCATGGCTTCTGTGTGTGGCCACCAAAGCTTCATTTTCCACTCTAACTGCAGAAGAGAGAGGGGCAAGTTGGGGGGTGGGAGGAAACAGCCCAAGAGATCCCAGGAGGAGGGCAGTTGTCAAATACATGGTGAGTGTCGGCTTTAGGGTCCAAGCTTCTGTACCTGCGTTGGGCAGAGGCCATCCACATCCTGGAAGGCAAAGAGTCCACCATGTTCAGGGTCCCAGCCCAGACGGAATGGCTCCTTCATGAACTTCTCCACAGCCTGGGCCACGAGGTCTGAGTCCTGCTGGCGCTGCGCGTAGCGGAGCAGGAACCAGCCTGCTTCAATCGCATGGCCTTAGAAACAAAAAATGGAGAAGAAACACCCCAGTGCTGGCTCGGAGTTCTGGGGCAGGCAACCCACTGCCCTCAGCCTAATTCCATGCAGGGGGCGGAGGGAGGGAAGGAGGGAGGGAGGGAGGGAGGGAGGGAGGGAGGGAGGGAGGGAGGGAGGGTGATCCATCCACTCAGCACTGGCACGCAGCTCCTGGCAGAGAATGCTGAGGAAATGCAGCCCTTGGCAGGAAAAAATGGCTCCCACCCCATCCCAAGGCAGATTGGTTATTTTATTTCTATATCACTTAATATATAAAAAATATCTCTAATAAGTATACAGAAATTTGACATAACAACAGGCAACATACACAAAATATTACAAAAACACACATACAGAAATGTTACAGTAATACAAAGTTACGAATATATAAAAATCAGTATCAATTCATTTTCCTTTTGATACACCCTTCCTCTCCGTCTCCAGTAGGCCTGGGTGATGTACCAGTTCATCGCCCAGGACTGGTATGAGGGGCAGACAGCAATGGCAGCTTCACTCAGTGGTATATTACAGGTGAAACAGCCTCCTCCTCAGTTCCTTAGCCACCAGTGCCCAGCGCGCCAAGGGAGAAACAAGCTGCAGCCGGGCACTGGAGGCAGAGGGACTCAGGGGCAGCGGGAGTTTCACCAGCGATATCGTGCTGAGTGAAGCTGCCATCCCACTTTGCCCCCTTTGCAGAGGGAGAAACATGCTGCATCGGAGAGGGGCCAATACAGCTTGTTCCTCCCTTCACTTCTTTAAACTGCTTGGTTGAGAAGCATACATCTGCCATTGCTCAGCCAGGCCGTTCTATGGAGCCCCCTACACGCCACTGGCTTGCACCAGCTGGTGGCAGGGTGGGGACTCTGTGAAACTGTTTCCCAGCTGAGCAGCCTCTCTCTCTCTTGCATAAATTGGGGATGGGAGAAAGAAAACTGTCACAAGGGGCAAGGGGGCTGTGGAGGCAGGGATGCTAGTAAGGAGCTGTGCCAAGGTCTAGGCGCCAGTCTTTGCAGTATGAGAGGGTAGCTATCTGGGCTGCACCACTTCAGACTGCAGAGGACAGTGCGGTACTTTTGAAGGCTCCACATAAAGACTCCCTGCACGTAGCAATTGAGCACGGCTAACAGTAGCCCTGACGTGCCAACCCCCACCAACCTGGCAACCTCCAAATACTTTGGAATATCCAACAGCCCCCAGCCCCAGCCAGCACAAGCATACTGGTTGGGGCTGATGGAAATTGTAGTCCAAAACATTCTGGTGCAGAGGCGCCGGCTTCTCCAGAGGATTGAGGGGACCTGATGCAACTTTGTGCAACATTGCAAGAAACCAGGGGGCAGAGCCAAACATCCTCTGAAAATTGAGGGGGCTGACATTGGGAAGATGTCAAAATTGCCTCGGCCCCTAGGAGTCACCACCTACCTTAAGGTGGGGGCAGGACATACCAGGCTGGCAAAATCTGAACTAGTTGGGCGTAGCCAGGATTTTTGTTAGCAAGGGCAGAACCTCAGTTAGCTGTGCATTTTTATTGATTTTTATTGATTTTGGGGGCAGCTGCCCTTCCCTGTCCCCTCTTGGCTAAGCCCATGACTAGTTACATTAAAAATATGGCCCCTGCAATCTACAGTGGTGCGGTGCAGAGTTCCACCACCTGATCCTCTGCAATCCAGGGCTGGAGAATGTGTGGACCTTGAGGTGTTGCTGGGAGTACAGTTCCCATCGTTCCTGACTGGGGCCCTGCTGGCAGGGGCTGATGGGAGTTGACATCCAACATCTAGAGAGCTACAAATCTCCCAGCAATGGAGTGCAAGGCATACACCAGCCCAACTCTTCATTCAGGACCCTAACCTGTGGGTCTGACAGAGATATTTTCAAACTTTGCACTACTGCTAAACAGGCTAGAAATTTGTTTGCTAAAAATCTAGATTCCTGGTGTTCTGGCTAACATGAAATTCCTCAGCAAAATATACGCTGCTGCACTTGACTCCCAAAGCATCCTGGCTCTTGGTCTCTTCTTACCAGGATTCTGTTGCCTTCCCAAACACCCTGGCAACTCCTCGCCCTCTTCAGAAACGTTCTCCAACACAGCAGCACCATCCCTCTGTAGCGAAATAAGAATTCTATTCTAAAACGTATCAAACGTAGATAAAAGCAAGACTACAGGGCGGGGGGGCGACCATTCCCACCCCTTTACCTGCACGTGCATGAGGATTCGCTGAGCAGACCAGCCTCCCAGCTCACTGAACCGGCTTGCAGCCTCGGCATCTCCTTCTGACAGCTGGTCCACCAGGTTGAGGAGCATCATGGGAACAGCCATGGAGTCATGTGGGCTTGCCCCCGCCAGCAGTGGGCGTCCCAGCTCAGAGGGATCCTCCCTCACCCAGTGCACAATGGCCTCCATCATTGCTAGGGCTTCCCTCTGCCAACAGGAACATCGTTACAACCTACGAAAATACCCATTAGCCAAGTGGAAAGCTCAGGTTAGGGCTGGTCCCATTCCCACAACATCCATGCCTGGAGTCACGTGTCCCACTTCTCCAAGGGACTCAGCAGGCCTTGGCCAAACTCATTGGCTCACTGCTCAGGCTTCATCAGGGCTGAGCGGCAGGGAGGGTGAGAGAGAGCAAGTGAAGAAGCCAGACAGCTGCCCAACAACCAGCCACTCGGCACTCCTCCAACCAACAGAGATATGCGTTATAGTAGAGTTCCCAAGAGAAAAGGGTGAGAAAGAGCTGTCGCTCTCATGTGTTGCTTGAAGGCATCTGGTTGGCTAGTGTGGGAAAGAGGATATGGACGAAGTAGGCCTTTGGTCTGATCCAGAAGGGCTCCTCTTCCGTACTTGAGCACTCTTTTGCCACCCATAATAGGATTCTGCAGTCTACTGGCCAATAACAGGTCAGGCCAATGGCCCATCTGGTCCAGCATCCTGTTCTCCCAGTGGCCAACCTGAGGCCTCTGGGAAACCCTCCAGCACGACCCGAGTGCCAGAGTGCTCTCCCTTCCTGTGGTTTCCAGCAACTGGTATTCAGAAGCATCACAGCCTCCAACTATGGAGGCAGAGCAGAGCCATCATGGTTAGTGGGCATTGATAGCCCTCGCCTCATCCACCAATTTGTCTAATCCTCTTATAAAGCCATCTAAGTTGGTGGCCATCACTGCCTCCTGGGGGAGCAGAGGTTCACAGCAGGCCCCACAGCACCTCCCATGGACCAGGACTTTGGACAAGGGTCAACCCTACACAAGAGCAGACTCAACCTGCTGACCAGCCTCTTCCCCTATGTAGATGATGGCTATTCTTCTTCTAGTTCTATCAACGGAACTCCAGTATCCATAGAGACAGGAAGGCGTCCCTCAACCGCAGCACCATGAGGTAAAATGAGCTTGTCTCTCCACTCTGGGCCCAACCCTACAGCTGCGGTTTTATCAGCCATGTGCTAGGAGCTGTACCATAGCTTTGGGGAAAGGGTATTTTTGCTGAGGTAATAATCAGAGGGAGAAGAGAGGGAGGATAAGCAGGTTTAGATGCTCACTGTTCATATAAGGAGGCAGGCAGGCAATCAGGACATCTGTATCCAGCTCTCCTGACCTCACCTGGTAACGAGGTTCCCCAGTTGCTCGTCCAAGTTCATCCAGCCCAAGGACATAGAAGCACTCGCTGAAAATGGTGCGCTGGATTTTCACAGGGCGCCCATCACGAGTCAGGACAAAGGCACACTTCTGCGAAGGGGGGGCCACTCGCGCATGCTCTAACAGGAACTCCCCACCTCAGAGAAAGAAGTAGATTTGGAGGAAGGCAGCTCTGCCCCTCTCTGCTACTGGCAACCAAATGCCCACCAACTTTTATACTTTTCCCAACTGATCACAACCAGGGATTGAGCTATGAATTGGGAAGCCCCAGCACAAATTGCCCCTCTCCCACAGACGCAGTAGGTGGCCTTAGGCAAAATCTCTCTGCCTCAGGCTCACTCTCGGGGGGCAGGGGGCGGAATGGCTTACCATACAAGGAGTACTCCGTTAACAGGAAAGGCTAACTGATTACCGTATTTTTCGCCCTATAAGACGCACTTTTTCCCCTCCAAAAATGAAGGGGAAATCTGGGTGCGTCTTATGGGGCGAATGCAGGCATCGCGGACCTCTCCGCCAGCAGCGGGAGCGCTCCCGCTGCTGGCGGAGGGGTGCCTGCATGCTGAAGCCTGCGCGCGCTGAGCTCAGCGCCTCCAGGCTTCGCGGACCTCTCCGCCAGCAGCGGGAGCGCTCCCGCTGCTGGCGGAGGGGTGCCTGCATGCCGAAGCCTGCGCGCGCTGAGCTCAGCGCGCCCAGGCTTCGCGGACCTCTCCGCTAGCAGCGGGAACGCTCCCGCTGCTGGCGGAGACGTGCCTGCATGCCGAAGCCTGCGCGCGCTGAGCTCAGCGCGCCCAGGCTTCGCGGACCTCTCTGCTAGCAGCGGGAGCGCTCCCGCTGCTGGCGGAGACGTGCCTGCATGCCGAAGCCTGCGCGCGCTGAGCTCAGCGCGCCCAGGCTTCGCGGACCTCTCCGCTAGCAGCGGGAACGCTCCCGCTGCTGGCGGAGAGGTGCCTGCATGCCGAAGCCTGCGCGCGCTGAGCTCAGCGCGCCCAGGCTTCGCGGACCTCTCCGCTAGCAGCGGGAACGCTCCCGCTGCTGGCGGAGAGGTGCCTGCATGCCGAAGCCTGCGCGCGCTGAGCTCAGCGCGCCCAGGCTTCGCGGACCTCTCCGCTAGCAGCGGGAACGCTCCCGCTGCTGGCGGAGAGGTGCCTGCATGCCGAAGCCTGCGCGCGCTGAGCTCAGCGCGCCCAGGCTTCGCGGACCTCTCCGCTAGCAGCGGGAACGCTCCCGCTGCTGGCGGAGAGGTGCCTGCATGCCGAAGCCTGCGCGCGCTGAGCTCAGCGCGCCCAGGCTTCGCGGACCTCTCCGCTAGCAGCGGGAACGCTCCCGCTGCTGGCGGAGACGTGCCTGCATGCCGAAGCCTGCGCGCGCTGAGCTCAGCGCGCCCAGGCTTCGCGGACCTCTCCGCTAGCAGCGGGAACGCTCCCGCTGCTGGCGGAGAGGTGCCTGCATGCCGAAGCCTGCGCGCGCTGAGCTCAGCGCGCCCAGGCTTCGCGGACCTCTCCGCTAGCAGCGGGAGCCAGCACTGGGCTCCCACGGCTTGCAGAGAGCTGCCTGTTTGGGGGCTGGGGTCGGGGGAAGCTCGGGCTTCCCCAACCCCGCGCCTGGGGGGGAAATAATTTTTTTCCTTTATTTCCCCCCCAAAAAACTAGGTGCGTCTTATGGGACGGTGCGTCCTATAGGGCGAAAAATACGGTAGATTATGATGATGATTAATTGTGGGGGGACAACCCCTATAATCCCACCACCATTCCAAACCATCAGAACTTCCAAGAGTCTCTCAGCCCTCATCTCAACTCCCTGTCCTAGTCCACACACCACAGACCTCTGTCTGCCCACCCAATATTATCCTTTCTTTGCCTTCATTCCCAAATCCCATCCCTTCTGTACACAAGGTGGAAGAAGTTACCTGCTCGGGCTGCCTGCAGGAGTTCAGGGCGCCGGAATCTTGGTACTTTTCGATACAGCCGACTGTACATCCACACCTGTTTGGGAAGGGATGGAGAGGTAACCTGGGCCCTCTAGTCTCATGGCAGACATCTGCCTTGGCTAAGCCAGGGATGAGGACACTTGCTCAACTCCAGCACTCATCAGCCCCAGCCAGCAAGGTCAGTGGTCAGGGATGATGGGAACTGGACTCCATCCGTTCCTGGAGGGCCGCAGCTTTCCTTTCCTTGGCTTAAGCCCCGGCACTGATGTCTGTCATTCAGGGTATGAGCTGTGAGCGTGGCTCTCCACAGTGATGCGCAGGCCTGGCCTATTCTTAACCTCTAAGGAGACAGGTGCTGGACCTCAGGCTGGCTTGGAAATTCCTCGTGCAAAAACTTTCCCAATATGGGGGACTGACGGGGGAGCTGCAGTGTTGAGGCATTCTGCACATGCTCAGAGAGACTTGTGCCATTTATTTATTAAGTTTGCTTTACCTGTTCATTCCAAGCTTTAAGGCCAGCACTGAAACCAGATTCTGAGGCCAATTCCGGGCAAGCCAGGTTCCAATCAAGCCTTGGCTGGCTGCAGAGAAGCTGGCCCTCCCCCGCCTCGTTTCCCACCCCAGCCCCAACCACACAAAGGGGATCCCAACAGAAAATCTAAAAAGTTTTCCAAAATCCACGGCCCCTGAAAACCCCTACCTGCCGGCCTTGCAGCCAAACGTATTTCAAGTCATCATAAACTTTCCCATCCTGGCCCAGACATGTAAAGAACCCCCTGGAGAGAAAGAAGAAGCAGGGGTGAGAACCGGGGGGGGGGGGGACAATTTCCTAGAGAAAAGGATGAGAGCAGGCCGGGCAGAGAACTACTGACTAAACAGGAACTTGTCATGGGGCGTGGCTGAGTGGGGCTCCCCATAGCCCCTCAGCCAGCACAACAAATGGCCAGGGGGGATGGGAGCTGGGGCCCAAGGAGTTTTGGAGATTCCCCCAGCCCTGGCCTGCGAGAAGCAAGACAGGAAGCTGCCTCTGGCAGTGTCAGGAGTTAGAGCTAAAGCAGGCGCAGCAAACGCGGAAGGCCTTTAAGAGGGCAGGCAGACCTGGTTCACAGAGCACCATCTGCCAGGACATTCTGCTCCGCAAGCCCCACGGAAATGGAAGGAGAACATATCTGGGGACATCTTGCCCACAGCTCACATTTGTTTCCATGAAGCTTGCAGAGGAGAATTTCCCAGTGGAACGTCATCCATGCTGGTCCAAGGAGCAACAGGGAGCCCTAAGCTCCGGGTGGTTGCTTTCAAGTCATGCATGACGTCACGTGTGAGTCAGGTGGGCACAGCCTCCCGAAAATAGTGGGCTAAATGAAAAGGGTTGCCAAGCCAGAGGTGTCACCCCCCCCCTGCTCTGGAGGGTAGATTTGTCTGTCTCAGGCCATGTGAGGGGAGGGAGGGGGAAGTATCTCCTGGCATCTCAGTGGGATGTTCCACCCCCCCCCCTTTCTGGGAAGGGCTCCCCTGTTTCACATACCCTCTTCCCCCTCCCCATTTGGGCCGATTTCCTTAATGGCGTGTATAGCATCACTATAAACATAACCTCCCCCCATGTCATGAGAGGGAGTCAGTGTGGTACAGGACTGGACTGCGGGAGAGCCGTGTTCAAATGCCCCCTCAGCCACAACCCACGCAGGCTGGCCCTGGGGCGACGGGGGGGGGGCCTAGATGAATAGACAGGCAGCGATCCATCACCCGTATTCTTCGTCGTGCGAATGCTGAAGCCAGAAATCCACCACGGCGTCCAGCTCTCGGGAGATGCGTCCATGCCAGCTCAAGAGCGACGCCAAATCCATCCTCGCTGCGATCCCTGTAGGGGCGCGAAGGTGCTCCAGGATCAGCAGTCAGCCCGTCCCAGGATCCGACCCCGAGAGGGGAGGGGAGAGTCCCGAAGCGCGCTGCCGCTCTCCGCGAGAAACTAGCATAAAACCACGTACAACGCCCCCCCCCCAAAAAAAACTTAAAAATTTACAAAAGTAGGGAACTGCTGGTCATATGATTTCCCCAAGTCACCTGACACTAGCCCCACCCTTTCTCCCACGTGGGGGGCGAAGACCCTGATTTGTTCCTTTTCCTCCGGTTCCATTAGTTAACCCTACACCTGCCGTGATCCGGCCCAGAGATCGGCAGCAGGAATCTCAGAACAGTGATCGTGACAACAAAAGGGCAGCAATGAGGCACAAAGCATTTAAAGGCTCCCAGTAAGGCTTCCTAACTCGGGTGGCTCCCCGCTGCCTCCTGAGGGACTGCGGAGCGGAAGGGCCGAGGGGCGACGGGGAGCAGGGACGACCCCAAAGGTGGCTGCGTGATGTCACCGCTATTGGGATGCCCCGCTCCTACGTCAGGGGAGGAATCCCCCTTGGCAGCAAAAACCCAGCAGCTGCCGCCCCCGCCCCAGGCGAACTCTGGAGGGAGAGAGGGCGGTGCGTGTGCTTTCCCTCTAGGGCCACATGGTTCGTTTCAAATATATACCGCAACAAGGTGCCGAGGCATCCGAATAATCTTGCTGCCAATCTGGGGGAGGCGGGGAGGGACCCCCTGCTCTCTCCTAATTCAGAGCCGCGTTTCACAGCAGGGGGGCGTGTCTTTAACAATTGGGTGAACGCAGGAATTTAGTTGTTATTTTATTTAACAGCATTTATATAACACTTGATTGCAGTCAAACCTCTAAGCAGTTTTAAAAACATTAAAAGTATCAATAAAAACAAAGAAGGATAAGCAGGTGATTAAAATTAACAGCAACAAAATATCAAAACATGTAACTTCTACATGTCTAGATAGGCTTTCCCAAAGCAAAAATGTTTTTAGCAGGTACTGAAAAAAGTACAGTGAAGGCGGCTGCCTGTTCTCAATAGGCAGGGACTTCCAAAGTGCAGTTGCTGCCGCACTAAAATACTGATTTTTCTGTCAACTGTGGAATGAGTATTATGTAGTACCTGCCACAGTGCCAGTTCTACAAATCAAAGTGGTCTACTGGACATGTGTCAGGTAAGGCAATTATGCAACTAAAAAGAATGCAGATTGAGCTTTTCTCAGCCCCGCAGCAGGACAAACTGCTGCGCCCCCCCCCCCTTTTATGCAACTTTTAAAGATGTAAGAGACTTGTCTTCACTTGAGGAGGCTGGGTAAAAAGAGAACTGGGTTCCTGCCAGGGGCGCCATCTGTGGGGGCTGAAGCCCTCCTCCCCCCCCCCCCCAATTTTCAGAGGGGCCAGACTCCCTCAATATTCTGTGGCCTGCGAAGGGCCTCGCCCAGCCTGTCTGTAGCTGCACTGGGCCTTGTGGCCTCCTCCCGTCGTGTGACATCACATGTGCATGTTGCGGACATGATGTCATGTGCTTGCTCTGCCCCCCACCAAGTTGGGTGGAACCCGTGTCTCTGGCTCCAGCTTCTTTTAACAGTGTGCAGAAAAGGGAAATGCAGCAGATGTAGCTTACACAACAAGCTGCTCTGGCTGAAATTACCTGCACAGCAGTTAAAGGTGAAGGAATAGCCATCCTCCTTTCTGTTCGCCCTACTTCCTTTGCATTTGGACATCCAAAGAAAGGCAGGTGGTCTACCAAGAGATCCCCTCCCTATCTATATTCGAATGCAGGCTTGGACACGTGCTGTGGTGCAAGGGAGGTCACTCACTATCCTCTGCCCCGTTCACTGGATGAATGTGCACATGTGGCAAAATAGATCCATGCGCATTTGTCACACATGATGGTGCACACGAGACACACTTGTGTGCCTTAAACAGCACCAAATAACCATCACACACTAACTGATATGGTGCAAAATTATCTAGGAATTTCATGTGTGTAGGACACATTGAAAGTAGTGAGAGCATCCTTGACTGTTCCTCTGTGGTCTCCCCTACGATAAAAATGTAGTTTGCAAATTCTGTGAGGCAGGGCCTGCCTGGTCCCTGGGTTTTCCCATGTGTAATGCTTTATAAAGCTCCATGGCCTTTCTACACTTAACCTTAATTATATAACAATGCACATATTGCTCTTCTAAGATTCAACCTTTCCCCACATTCCAGATGTACAGAAGCACATTTAGCTGCCTAGTAGTGAGGAGCATACACAGCATTGGCAGAAGGTTGTGGGGTGGGGGTGGGGGTGGTACATCCTCGGATTGTTCCAGAACTGAGCCAAGCTAGGTTTCCAGGGTCAGCGCTTCTCAAGGCATTCCTCACACATCAAAAACAGGTATTAATACGGCATTCCAGACTGTGTTACAGTATATGTCTGAATTCACATGCATGTCCAGCACTCACATGTATTCATACACACACACACACCAAGAGATTTGGAATCTTTTGCTAGAGTTATAATGTGTACCCATTTACGAATATGTGTTTGCCTCTATCCCTGCTTAAATAAAACTCCTGACACCTAATATTTAACTTTGTCCTGAGCTGGCGATCCTAAAGACCTCTTAAATGCCAGGTGGGCAACCCAGTAATTTTTAGAGGCAAACAAATAGCTGTACATTAAGAGTCTTGAGACACACATTAACAAAGAAAGCTTGGTTTATTATATGAAATGAAAATGACAGAATATACGAATGCAGTTTCAGAATCAGGAAGGGAAAGGGCTGCCCAACAAGAGAGTTAGCAGGCACTCGCCAAGGGCTTAAGAAGACTTAGTTTGTGCCAGCACCAGAGGCTGATTGTGGCACTTGCGGAATGATTTGTTAAAACACGTATGTGCTTGTATCTGAGCATGTGCAGGGTGCCTTTATTTCTCCCACCACTTGGATGAGCACACCTGGGGGGGGGGGCTCAGGCTTCCTTTCCCCCCTCCTGTGCAGCTGCCGCCTGCTCACTTAGCCTTCCCTTCTGGCCCCGGGCCAGGCTGCCCCTCCCTCTGATTGCTGGTGAAGGGGTGGCAAACAGGGGCAGCAAAGCAGGGGGTTACAGTGGGGTGGGAGAGCCCTGCAGGGAGGGCTGTGGGCCTCAGCAGATGCCCCACGATGCGGACCCTGGGTGCCCGTCCCACCCCCATGGTTCCAAGACTAGGTTAAGGGTCAAGGGCAACGTTTCCTGGAAGCGCCCAGCACCAATCTCCGCAGAACTGTTGTGAGGATAATAGCACCTGTGAACAGGTGTGTGAATCTGATCTGATTTCTATGGTTTATCTCTGTAGATCTTAATAAGCATTAAGATTGAGTTAACTATGACATGAGATTCTCCATCACGATCCTTGCTTCGCCTGGGCACAAGCCGGATCCCACCGGCCTCACCTGAAAGCGTGTCCGGAAGGCGCAGCCCCTCGCCCTTCCTCCTCCCCGGCGCCGAGAAGCCCGGCAGGAAGGCGCGCCGACGGGGAGGGCGAGAGCGAGCAGCTGCCAGGAGCTCCAAGCAGCGCCAAACTCCCTTCTCCGGAGCGAGTTTGAGGGAGGTGGCTGGGGGGGGGGCGCCCCGCGGACTGAGCAGGGGACCCCACAAAGGTCGTGGGAATCCACGCCTGGCCGCGGGGGGGGGGTCTCGACGGAGGCTCCGGTTCCCGAGCTGCCCCCGTAGGGCTGCCCCGCCGCCGCCGCCGCCGCCGCCGCCCTCACCCGCCCGTCTCTCCGCAGGTTCTGGCGCAGACGCCCCATGTTCAGACGTTCCCACCTCAAGATCCTGCTGATCGGCAATTCCGGGTAAGCACAAGGGGCGCCTGGATGGGGAAGGCGCCGGGGAAGGCGGGCCCCCTCCTGGCCCCCCGGCCGGGCTCCGAGGGCTAAGCGGGTGTCGGGGCTCCAGGCTGGCGGGAAGAGGAAGGCTTCCTGGGATCCTGTCCCCGTTGGGCAGCCAAGGGGTTAAGGCGGCAGGTGGAAGGGGCGGCGCCGCCGCGCAGGGGCAGGTGCAGCCCGTCCGGTGCAGCCCGGTCGACGCGCGCAGGGAGACACTTCCGCGAGGCTCTGCTGCCTCCACAGCCATCCTCGCGGTATTCTCTGTAGCCCGGGCTGGGAAGCGTCCGGCCCGCACGGCCTGGAGCGAGGCGCCCACTTGAAGAAGTCTTCTTGATTCGCTCCCCGAGCGCCTCAGTCTCTGCTTCACACGGGCAGCGAGATCCCGGTGCGCTGCACGCTGCTCTCCTGTCCCACCTCCTCCAAAGTCCTTTAAAGCAGTGTTTTTCAACCTTTTTGGGGCAAAGGCACACTTGTTTCATGAAAAAAATCAGGAGGCACACCACCATTAGAAAATGTTAAAAAAATTAACTTTGTGCCTATATTGACTATATATAAAGTAATTCTCTTGAATAGGAATCAAATAAACACAAAGAAAGTATTTTATAATTACTTTATTATGAAATAGTAAGTAAACAGAAATATGAAAAATTATAAAATACTTTATTCAGAGCACAACCTGGGCCTGTTTGGCTGAACACAAAGCTGATATTCTGGCTGGAATCGAAGAAAGACACACACGTAGCTCTTCGTCAACAGCTCTCTGTCTCTCTCTGTATTTAGTTTTTATAGCAATCATGCTTGAAAAGCTCATCTCACACAGATATGTAGTGGAAAATGGGAGCAATGTCAAAATAGCTTTGTTTGCCAGAAGGGGGAACTCCTTGGCAGTATCCAACCAAAAACTGTCCAAAGGTAGATCAGCAAATCTTAGCTTGAAACCACGATTTTGTCTCAGTTCAGTTAGTTCCTCCTGCTCCTGTAAAGTCATGTCCTTTCCACCAACTGATGCTGAGCTATAAGGGTCCCTAACCCAGTCAAGGCATTCAGTGGAGACTGAAGAGAAATAAAATGACAACTTCTCCGGTCCTCCTGGTGAATCGAGTCGCGACGTCGTCTTCTCTCCGCTGCTGCGCACACTGTGCTTGGGTGGGAAGGAAGTCGGAAGATGATGTCCTACTGTGATAGGTCCAGGCTGGAGTCTGGACCAATCACAGCCCGGACATCAGAAAAGTGGAGGGTGTCTCCCTGAGGAGCGCCAATCCTGCTGGTCGAGGGTGGGGTCAAACCCCCCCCCCATACCCAGGACACAGTCCGGCGCCCGCCTAGGGGGCGAAAAATTGAATTTATTACTTTTTAAAATCTTGCGAATTTTTCAATTTTCCCCACGGCACACCAGGCAACATCTCGCGGCACACTAGTGTGCCGCGGAACAGTGGTTGAAAAACACTGCTTTAAAGTACCTGCAACAAGTGGGACCACGTTGCAGCTGCCCGGGCTCCGTGTATATACCACAGGCAGCTGATAACAGGACAATTTTGTGGGGTACAGCTGAACTAGACCAGCTGTTTCTTCCCAGAATTAAAGCAGATGGAAGAGGCAACACCAAATAACTAGAGGCCAAGTCAAGTGACTATTATCCCGTGGACGCAGTGGTATTACCATTGCCTGAACCCAGAGAGCATCAATGCAATAAAAAGGTGCTTTTTAAGAAAAGAAAAACCTGCAACCTGTATGTTTTATGCACAACTGTGATTTGTTCTCTTCACATTATTTTGCCATTTTAAATATGTTGCATAATTTAGACTGCAGGAGTACAACCCTCTTGAACTCAGTGGGATTTACCTCTGAGTAGACAGGTGCAGGGTCAGGCTGCAAGTCTGCATTTGCTAGTCATGGGGAGCTGAATGGAACATGAGAACTTACGGCATTTTTATTCAGCTTCCCCTCTAGTCGAGCATGCTTGGAAAATTAGCATAACTTCACAAGTGTTAACAAAAACACCTGTACATCAAAATACTCAGAAAAATGTGCTTGCTTAACCTTCCCCCATCAACCTGACTCTGAAGAGCCTGGTAGCAGCTGTTGTTGCAACTAATTTATTAAGTAACCACAGCTTTATGGCAGTGTAGTAATAATCCTTACTGTATAATTATAATCAACACTCACCTTCAACTTTTTATAACCATTATTTAAACATAGTGTAGTTTTTATGTATTGAGTAAAATAATTTGCTTATTTCCATTATCTGTATCTAAACTCAAAAGGGGCCTTAGTATGTGTTTAAGATATTATGAATGCATACAACTGTCCAATGCAATGAGGATTTAAGATTTCTCATTTACCTTTTATGCCAAAAAGTAAGGTAGTTAGGATTAACCTTTATCTACCAAATGTGAAGAAAAACATACAAGAAGAGTAGGGCTCAAACACTGCCAGACACAGTGCATGCAAAGCACTGAATATCATTTTGAAACCATGTCAGTTGTTCGACTGATTTTTGTCTTAATCATTTCAAACACAAAGCTTTGCACAAGTGACCATCAGAAAAGGCTTCTGGAGACTTTGTACATGTAATGCCAAAGCATTTTGATGCAAGATATGCTTTTGCCATTGTTTGATTTTAAGCTTGTTTTACCAAGATGATTTATTCTGCCTTTGGAGTTGCATCAGGCATTCCTTATGCCTTTTTCAAACCTTTGTACTCAAGAGGCCAACTGAGCCTCACGCCGCGCGTTTCCTACAGTAGCCAACTAGACATTCCTCGGAAGGCCACAAGCAAATCATCAGACCTTCCCGTTGTGCTGCTGTGCCCCAGTGCCTGCTACTCAAAAGGCCTTCGCCATCTTACCGTGGGATTCCCCACTGCTGCCACCAAAAAGGCTTTATCACAAGGCTGTGTGCAAGAGGCAGTTCAGGAGCAGAGAACCAGCTCCACCTCTGCAGCCCTGTGCTGGTTGATGAGGCGGCGGGGTGCAGGGGAGGTTACTGACTAGACCTCCAAATTTAAAATGTCAACCCTTCTCCGTTCCCGCAGGGCGGGCAAGTCTGCCCTGATGAACCAGTATGTTAACAACCGCTTCAGCAGTCGCTACAGAGCCACTATTGGAGCAGATTTCCTCAGCAAGGAAGTAAACATTGATGGACGCAAACTGACCGTGCAGGTAGGCTCAGCAGAGGCTCACTGTTGGGCAAAGACCGCCCCCTAAGCTCATCCCATGTTACCCATTAAAAAAACCCTGTGCTCCAGCCTAGGGCAATTTTAGCAACATACTCCTTTTCCAGCTCCCATAATCCCTAAGCCATTGGCCATGCTGGCTGAGACTGGAGGGAGCCTTACCACCACCTGGAGGCCACAAGTTCCCCACTTCAGGTCTACAATTATCCTATATGTGCCTTATGTAGCCAGAATGGCACCCTTCGTGCACAAGATGGAGGGAGCAGTAGCAGGGATCCAATTTCTGTACAAGCACCTATTTCAGGAAAATATTTAAAGGTCTGTGTGTAAGGGAGAGAATTTAAAATGGGCAAGTGAATTGACGGTTGTGCTCAGTGACAATTGTGGTGGCAAATAAAATACAGGAAAATGGAACAGAATATTCTAGAAAAGGGGCCCTCTGGCCCCCTCAATATGAGCACCCCAAATCTGCTATGTTTCGTTACAAGTGCCTTGTTTTAGCTTTATTGTGGCAGCCTTAAGAGAGTCAATAAGATACAGGCATTTGTGGACTAAAGCCTATCACCATGAGACAGGCCCTGTGTGGGGTGCCACAAGCATATTACAATGTGGACTGTAGCTATTTGCTAAAAATCAGTTCTTAGTTACAGCAAACACCCTTTCCCTTCTAGAATTAATGTTAATGACAATGCTGAATTCTGATTTCCATTTCTTGCTCCCCAATTTGTACAGAAGCAATATGCACAACTAAAAAAAAGAAATTTCAATATTGCTGCAGTCCCAAATATGCAGTGGCCCAACTCTTATGAACTAACACAATTCTCTCTTGGGCTGCAAGGTCAACGTAACGCACCTACACTTGGCCCTTCCTGTAAGGAGCTTACCATATGGCTTCCAAAGTGATCTTCTATCGATGCAAAAGCTTACAAAGCTAGACCAGGTTAGCCTCAAGCTGAGCAGAATTTACACCACATGTGTTCAGATCATTCTTTGGGATCATGTTATCAATTGTTCCATGCAAAGTTTTATCAATTCATAGACAATTATGATGGCCAATGCCATACCAGCAGGGCAAAATTAAACACCATCCATCCAAAAAAGCAAAAGGAAAAAAATCAAGAGCATGGCAGAAAAGGCACCTTTACAGCAAACACTCCTGATCAAAGTGCATGAACCAAGATAGGCCCCCCCCCAAAGATCCTTTGCAATGCTAGCAGCCAATTTGGCTTGAGGAAAGGCTTCCAGCCCATATAGCCAACTAGTCGTGTCCGTGTACAGTACTGCACCACGCAGACCCAAGTTCTGTGACAAAGCTGAATTCAGCAGCTTGTGGTAAGCATATTTCTGTGGTTTCTCATTTTGCACAATTGTCAGTTTCCACTAATCGTAGGAAGCAACATTCAACATGACAGGGCTGCAGTCCCCATCTTGTTCAGTACTTTTTCTGGCTGCTGGTTTAATCCAAGATTGCCAACTTTTATGGCAAAACAGCACATCACAGCACTCGTTTTCTGGGTGCCAGTCACAATGGACAGCTGGCACCTGAAATGTAGAAGTATGGATCATTCTTCTGCACTCCCAGCAACGTAGCTGGAGAGATGGGGTTCCAGAAAGCTGCTCCCCTTCAGCTCTCCATCTCTTTATAGCCATTTGGTATTATATACATTCTGATGTGTAGATTAGTTCACTGTTGGCAGAATTGTGGCAGCCACTCAACCCTGGTCAAACATGGTGGAAGAATCCAGAACATCAATTGAATAATGAAACGGGAGACTCTAGTCCACGCCATCATTTGGCATGGTATCCTCTGATGCCCCCAGACAACAAAACCTATGCTTGCTAACCTTTGTGAGAACAGAGATTAATGGAGGTAAGTCACCAAGGACCCGGGGATGTCTTGAAATCAAGGTCTCAGCTTCTATCCCTTCTTGCACCTAGATTTGGGACACAGCTGGTACAGAAAGGTTCCAAGCACTGGGGACTGCCCTCTACCGGGGGTCAGACTGCTGCCTTCTCGTCTTCGATGTCACATCCGTCAGCTCTTTCCAAGCCCTGGAGAAGTGGCACAAGCAGCTCCTGTTGCAGATTGAGCCAGAGGAAGAGCCCACGTTCCCCACTGCTGTCATTGGGAACAAGATGGACCTGGAGAACCGTGAGGTGGGGCAGAGGTGGATTTAGGGGAGTGCCACTGGTTCACCCACACTGGCTGCCAAGCTAAGGGGGCCCTGCAACAATAGCAAACAGCAGAAGGCGAGAGGCGCCACCCCCCCCCCAAAGTTTGGCATTGCACAGTGCACTGCTGAAATTTTAAAGCCCAAAGTCTGCCACTGGGTAGGGCTACATATGAAGCCAGGTGCAGGGCACAGGTCCACATCCTGTATGGCTCTCAGACATATTGGGTTGGAGTAGTTAGGGGTTCTGTTAGGGGGCTGTAAGAACTCTTTGCCACGACTCAAGGAGACGGGGAGTGGACAGAAAGTTCAGGGAATATTGTATCCTAATGAACAGCTTCACCAGAGGACTTTGGCATAATTGTCGAGCAGCGATGTAGAATTTGGTATCTGGGGAAGAATTATATTATCTTAAAGATTTGCTCTCATTATGTACACTAAAAAGACCACAAGCCTTTTGATTAAGAGCTGCAGATGGAATTGGGAAGAGAGCAGAGTGTGCCCAAGCTCTGTTTTTGTCCAGGTGTCTTCTGAGGAAGCAGAAATGTGGAGCAAGCTTCATGAAGCCAAATACTTTGAAACCAGCGCCAAGGAAGCCACCAACGTGCAGGAGGTGTTTGAGTGGGCCATACGGGCCGTACTAAAGAACGTAAGAAACCTCATTTTCAGCCCTGCCCTTATAAGGCCCCGGGCAGACCACATACCTTTGAGATGGCTTTTATCCCTAAAAACAAAAACACCTCTCCCTGCTTTCAACTTTCCTATAAGACAAAGTCCTTCCCAACAGCCTGCATCTCATGCCCTCTGCCCATCTGCATCAACCACTTGCCCCTCACCACTTTTCTTTTTGTTTCACCTCAGCGGAGGGTACCTGAAGAGCCACAACCGGACTCAGTTCACCTGGAGACCAGGCCACCAGAAGGGGCAGCCAGAGAGAAGTGTAGCTGCTGATCTGACCAATACAGATGGGAAGATTCCATCTGTCTAAGGGGTGGGCTCTTCATGCTCTGCAATCCCGAAGGGTGAAAGTGCAACCCCACAGAACAGCCCCAAGGACATTTGGCAAGGCTGCAGCACACAGCTTCTGGAGCTGGATCCCAAGGTAGACCTCTGTTCTCTGGATGACACAGCCTAGCACTTGGGAGAGCTGGATCATATCCCAGGCTACTCTTCCCAAGCACATGGAAATAAAGCTGAATGCCAATATTGTGCTTTTCAATGGTGAAAACACTTGTGTCCCAGCCCTCCCACGAGGGTAAGAGGGCTCTTCTCCCAAAAGGTAGCCAGAAACACCCTAGTACTAGAAGAGGATGAGGGAAAGATCTAGTTTCACAGACAGAACCTGGTTTCCAAAAAAAGGAGGTCTTTAATTGTTCAAAATAGCACAAAAACGACAGATACGCAGCACTAGGGTGAGGGGGAGCGGAGGGGTGGACAGCCATGGGGAACTCCTAGGAGGACTGTTCCTGTCTCAAAGGAAAATAAATGGGGTAGGAGAGTGGGGTAGGAAGGATCTTAGGGTCTGAACAGGAAGGGGACACAGCGAAATACATTATAATACAAAAGACCAGGGCACAGAGCAAGGTGGTGGGGAAGGGGGTCTGCTCCTGGGTTTGTTTGCTATTTTTGGAGGGGGCCTGCTTTACCTGCCAAATCTCTTTGACAATGGAGAGGTAGGACATAGCAGTCAGTGCAGCTCTTTGCTTTTCATTTTATAGCCTATTCCCCACCATCTCTGAAGAATAAGCCCTGACTGCTCTCCTCCCTTCCCCTCTGTGGAATGTCCAGAGAGGCAGCGAGTGGAGGGGGAGGGAACCTGGATCCCTGCCCCAGCCAGAGGGAAAGCTGTACTTCAACAGGCAACAGTATTGCCCCGCAGTCTTGTTCCTAGCTTATCACCCTGACCTTGTGGGGTCAGGCTCCATCCCTCCAAAACGTCTCCCCCTCCCCCCTAAAAAAGGCTGTATATAAAATGATGGAGAGGAATGGCAAGGCATTTTTGCCTAGACATGCCGCCTTGTGGTCTGGAGAGGGAAGAGCAGAGGGGAAAATCAGCTTGTGCTGTTAAGAGGAATTGCTGCATGTGTGGAGAAGAGGGGGTGGGTTGAAGCCACAAGCGCCCTGGGCTGAGCATCTGAACAGCTGTTGTAGAATGAGCTGCATCCCCCCACCCACCCCCAAAAGTAGCTGCATTGGTGGTCCAACCACCTCCCGCCCCTCCCTCCCTCCCCAAACAGCAGAGACTCCTCTCTCTCCATTACCAACGCAGACACTAAAAACTAAACTGAGGGAGAGGGTCTGTACAGAGGCAAGAAATGGAGGCAGGGAGAATAACCCTCCCACCCCCAAGACACAGGATGCTGGGGTATACAAAAAGAACTTCATTCCTGTAACTGCAACTTGTAAAAAACCCAACAGCCCCCCTCCCCCCATAACAATTCCCCCCTCCAAACCCACCCCTAACATCAGCGTCCATGTTAAACGGGGCAGCAGCAGCAGGGGGCAGGGGAGGAGCTCCAGTCCTTCGTCCCCCTCCCTAGGCTGGGGCATGGCATGGCATAGCATGGCATGGCACAGCGACGGCCCCTGCTTGGGGCTCCCTCACTTGAGCCTCTGCGTCCTCCGCCCCAAGAGTCCAGCCCCGTGGTGTATGAAATGTGCTTTCAGCGGTTCCATCTTCCTCCACACAAAGGGGCGGCTGACTGGCTGGGGGTTCAGGTGGAGGCTGTGGAGCAGGCAGGAAGAGGGGACAGCAGGGGATGCCCTTCACTGCCCATCTGCTTTGGGCTTCTTTGGAGCGGTTTTCCTGAAAGAGGAAAAGAAATGCGTTGGGCTCATGAGCCAAATACTAGGCTAGGCCTGATGCACAGATTCAGAGATCAATTCCTAAATCCACATCTGCATAGGTATGTGTGCTCGCTCTCACTCAAAAGTGAATCTCTCTCACCTTGGATTGCCTATGCAGAACCGTTCCAGGAAGAAGCATTTCCACTTGGCAAGGATCCCATCTTGTGGTGCCCTCCCACCTAAAAATATCCTTCATGAAATGCTCTGTCCATTTGTGGCTGCTGGTGTCCATCTGTCTCGAAAGACAATGGAGTGTGCCTCCAGGGGTGAAGCCACACTGCTGAAATAGCAGCACTAAAGTGACCTCCTCAGGGTGCAAGCCTGGTCATTAAGTACGGAGGTCCTGGGCTGCCCAGACGACAAGACTACCCTCTTGGCCTCACTGATATGGTCCAAAGGAAAGCAGAGCACCAGCTTGGCTGCAGGAATTGCCGGAAGGAAGTGTACAAGCACCATCCAACCGTCTTAGGGACTCTACTCCAGATTTGTACAGGGTTTGCTCCTTAGCCTTTTCTTCTCCCAAATATATTCCACAAAGCAGCAGAGGTTTAGGATCAGTTTTCCTTCTCCTGCATGGGCTCCCTTCCCAGGTGGACAAGCCCCGTCTACCCCTCACGTCCCTCTACAGTACGTGCAGAAACCGCCTTCTTGACTGTTGGACCCACTATTGCTCATCTGCTCAATCCACCGGAGCCTGTCTTCGCAAGCAGGGAAAGTCCCTGACTCACTGAGGATTTGAGACCCATCGGCTACCCTCACCTGATTTAGTTGGCCAGTCGAAGCAGTTCCTGGGGTGTGGCCACTGTCTCATGCTGACAGCTTCTAGAAGCCACAGGTGAGAGCTGATTGCAGAGTGAGGACCAAAGGTGAACAAACTACCCCGGAAGGAGCATGATTTGGCCCCTATCAGAGGTACGACCCTTCCCCTAGCACCCCATACACCCAGGCTCTGCCCATTCACAGCACACAGAAAAGGAACTTGGACCAACTGGGTTAAGAAATAGGAACTTGATTGGACCCACAGACTCCAGATGTCCCTTTCTGGATGTCCCTTCCTTCCCCTCTCCCACTTTGACCTGAAACACAAACACTGCATGACTTTCCACTAGGAAATACTCACAGGTCGGGAGAGGACAGCGGCCGCTTGTTGGCTGGTTTTATCATGGAGCCATCCTTACTGGATTCTGTGAAGAAAAGAATGTGATGCATATACTGGAGGTGCAAGTCCCTATCCAGAGAGCCAGAGCACACAGCAAACTTGGGTGCCAGATTCCAGCTCAGGTACTTGCACACAGCAAAGAGATTAATAGTCCAGAGGGCAGCCCTATTCTCCTGAGACAAGCTGGAGGCTAGCTATGCCATCAATAGACCTCCTCACAACTGACCATTATCCATAGCCATGTTTCAGCACACCAAAGAAGGAGGGACTTTATACAGTTATAAAGCGTGAGCTGTCTTGGCCAATACTATGAACACCACACAGTGTGACTTGCCAACAAATATGCTTAACCATTCTCAAAACATGTGATGAATTACAAGAGAAATGGGGGACAAAAATGTCTGCCCAAACCTCAATTCATGGGTTGGCAGTGTCTTGGGGGCAGGAGAGTGCGGTCCAATAAGGTTATATTGCAGGCTGGAGTTGGTCTGCAACCCTTTAATTGGCCAACCCCAGAATCACCTAACCTCAGAAAGGTCTAATTTGACATCCCAATAGGCAGAAATATGCAATGGTGAGTAATCCTTTCCATTACGGGTCCCAACTGATTCCCCCCCCCCCATCCTCTCAACTGATGAGTATTCTTGGCCTCAATTCAACCAATGTAGTGGAACGTGTTCCACAACGTAATGTCTTATATAGAGTCTAACTTTGTACATATCCCACATAGCAGACTGCCCACCCAGGCCAGTCTTGTCTATTTTGCCTGGCAGTGGCTTCCCAGTGTCTCAGGCAGAGGCCTTTCAAGCCACCTGCTACCCAAAACCCTGTTTTTAACTGGTGATGCCAAGCACTGAACCTGGGACTCGACTGCTGAGCTTTCACATAGTAAGTGGCAAAACAACAGGTCCTGCCTCAAGCAGTTTACAATTTAGATTTCCCAGTCTGAAGTGGCACTTCTTGAGCTGCCCTTAAGACTCCCAAGCTAGGAGCAAACTGCCCACTAGATATTGGGTTATATATGTCATGTATTTACAACAGAATGTGGAACATAGGCCATATACCTGAGAACTTTGGGATCTTTTTTTAACACCCACCCACACATCCTTAGGAATATCTCTCAGCCACACTGGTGGTAATCAATTGAAGCCAATACAGCGCAGTGGTGGTGGGAATTTTGCAAAACCCTTCTGTCCCTTTTAAACTAACCACTCAACTCTCATGCCCCCTAACATCTCAGCAAACATACTCAACCTGAGATAAAATTATGCAGATATATTTCATTTGCATAATGGGCTCAATATTTTAAATGTAATAGTACATATACACAGTCGTACCTTGGCTCCCAAACGCCTTGGGAGTCGAACTTTTCGACTCCCGAATGATTGAAAACTGGAAGCGAGTGTTCCGATTTTTGAACGTTCTTTTCGAAACCGAACGTCTGGTGGGGCTTCCACAGCTTCCGGTTGGCTGCAGGTGCTTTCTGCAGCCAATCAGAAGCCGTGCTTTGGAAGTTGAATATTTCAAGTCAAACAAACTTCCAGAATGGATTCTGTTCGACTTCCAAGGTACAACTGTATACAGCACTGAAAGAGACCAATGGGTCCTGGTAATTCACTGTTCCTTCTGCTGTAGATGGGGATACATTTAAGAGAAACTGCCTCACCACCTCTCCATGAAGAAACAAGATAACAGGCTAGATGCTTTCTGAAGCCCTTCCCCAAATTCCTATCGCAGCAACCACTCACCTTGCAGCCACCGGACCTGTGTGGCAGGGCCGTAGCCCTTCTCGTTGCGGGCAGCAATGCGGAAGATGATGGCAGGCTTGGTTGTGTAGTCTATATGGGCATTGGAGAGACTAGCTGATTGCACCAGGCATGAGGGGCTGGGCCCACAATAAACTCGCATGAAGGCCAGCTGAGCGGGGGCTGCACTCTTCGGTTCGCCTGCCTGGGCACTCTGAATGGCCAGGTACACAGAGTACTCCGTGATCTTCCCAGAGGTGACAGAAGGGGGCTCCCAAGTCAAATGGGCTCCATCTGGACTCTGAGAAAGATACACACACACACAACAGATAGGTTGAGGATTTGGACAGTTGGCTCCCAGCGGCCACACTGGGGTAGAGGCATTAGCTAAAGAGGAGAAGCAACAAAGGTTGCCCCAGCTACCCCAGAACAAGAAGCTGACATAGCAAGTGACTGGCAGAATGAACGAGCACTGACCTTGCTGATTTTAATGGCGCACGGTGCTCCAGGGAAGCCAGGCAGACACGTCTTGAATGCTGAAATTTCACTAAAAGGACCCCGGCCACAGGCATTGATTCCTGCCACACGGAATTTATAAGCAGTACCAGGCTGCAGTTCCTGCTTCTTGAGTTGAGAATAATCGGGTATGGTGCCCGAGTCATCCTGCAGGGAGAAGAGCAGTGAGAAGGGGACTTGAGGACCACCTTGATGGTTGCAGGAACAAAGGATGAGAGACATGATGGCAGCAAAGATTTGAATCTTCAAACTATGTGCATCATTAGAAGAAAGCAAAAGACAGGTGAAGGTCACTCACTTCTGTGGCAGGCGCATCATCAGGAGGCAGGAAGTAGTGTGTCACCATCATGTTGGTTGCCTTAACAACACCCACATCAAACCACTGATTCTCCTTCTTCACAACCACCTTTGGAGGCTGAGTGGGAGGTTCTGGTTTCTAAACAGGGTGGGAGAACAGAGGGTGAGATCTGGGAAGCTGAAAAAGAACTTTCAATACTCTCTGTGAGGCTTCTTTCTTGTCTGGCGTGATTGAGGTAAGGATTGGGTTATATCTCCCAACTGCCTTGGAAGGCAGGGAAGCTGCACAATTAGATTTTAGCTTAGTAACAATCCCGAAGGCTCCTCTTCCAAGCCTTAGACAGGCAGAATGCTGAAACTGTCTCCCTTTTGAGGCAAAAACCATAGAGAAAAAGAAAAAAAGGGGGCAAAGGGACTTCTGGAAGGTCCTGGCACTAGCTGAAGGACTAAGGTACATTGATTTGTGAGTTTGAAAATGTATAGTGCATTTCATATAGAATATGGCTTGGATGCCTTATTAATCTGGCTAGAAACTTCACAGTTAGTTCCCTTTTCTTCCTGGGATGACGAAGGCATCCAATAAAATGGGATTTGTCTAAGCTATCCTATTCCAGGAGGGAATCGGGGAGAAATTTGAGCTGTGGATGGCATCTGCTGCAGTAGAACTTATAGCATGCTTGTGCCAAAAGAAGCATCTGTGAAGGCGAAGGAATCCATCTTGCAAATGCAGGGGTAGGGAACCACTTTTGTCCAGCGGGCCAAATGAAAAAGTGGCCACTTATTCGCAGGCCGCATCTGACAGGTTGTGGGGCCACCACCTGTTAATGCAAGCGGAGGCTGCAAAATGCCACTAGGAGCATACAGCATAGTATTCTGTGAAAGCAGGAGGAGAGAAAAAAGCAACAACAGAGAAGGAGATGCTCAGAAACCATTCTGCCCTGGCCAAAGGCAGGAAAAGAACCGATGCCGTGACTGCAGGACCAGCTGAGCCCAAAGCCTTTCACACATCTTCCCAGGCAATGGGGGGCATAAACCATCCTATCCTACTGGATGCCTTGGTCACCCTCAGATGGAGAAACCAGTATCTCTCTACCCCCCCCCCCAAAAAAATCTCTCCCCCTCTAGACCCTCCTTAGCTTACCACTGGCGCTGCTTCAATCCCATTGGCAACCTCCGTCAGAGCAGCTGCCGCCTGCAGCTTTGCTGGGCTGGCCGCCGCCACCACTGGCTGTGGTGCCACAAAAGTGTTAGAGGGAGCAAGGCCTGGAAGAGGAAAATCATGTTCAAAGAAGACAATAATGAAAATTTCAGACCTTGATCATTTGTCCTCCAAAGCATCTCTCCACCATTAGAGATAGCCTCTCCATAGCCTCCTGCCACCAGAAGGCGGAGCGCCCCCACTCTACAGGACACATATGGCACTACTTACTCTCTGTGGGCGTAGGGGGTAATAGCCCAACTGTACTCGTAACTGCACTAGCCAACTCGTTGAGGCCGTTGCTCTCACTGGCAGGGTCGTTGAGGCTGTCAGCAGGGGCCAGGGCTTCTGTGGGCAAGTGGGAAGGCAGCGGGTGCTGAGGTGGCTGTTGCTGAGCTGCCGCCGCGGCTGCTGCTACTGCCGCCGCCTGAGCTTCCTGGAGCTGGTGCTGCTGCTGCACGAGGGCAGCCAGTTCTTGCTGGGTGAGCACAATGGGGATGGCGGTGGCCTGGCCCTCAGGGCTCTCCGAGGCCAAGTGGCCGAGCTCCGCTTGTGTTGCCGCTGCTTCAGATGTATCCATGACCTCTCCAGGACCTGCAAAAATGCCAGAGGATGGAATTGGAGGCAGAAGGCTGTGCCCCACCTCAGCTGGGTGAATAAATATGTAGGGAGACTCCCTGCCCAATAACCCCAGGGCCAATCGGAAGAGAGATGAGCTCACTCACCCATTACAGCCTGCTGGGCAGCTTGCAAAACTGCTTGTATGGCCAGGGCTTGGGCCTCTTCGGTAGCAGCAGCTTGGGCAGCCGCCTCTGCAGCTGCAGTCACTGCCAGCTCCTCCGGCGTCAAGCCTGTCACCATGAGTGTGGTGGTGCCTGCCTGGCTCTCGGCCATCAACTCCTGGGGCAGTGCCAACTGTTCTACTTCTGAAGGTGGTGCTGGTGCTGGAGGTGGCGGTGGAGCAGGAGCAGGGGTCACCTGAGGCACCACCACCATGGTGACAGGCTCCCGGGCAGGAGCTGCTGGTGCTGCTGGTGCCTCCACCACAGGCGCTGGGAGCTCTGGCTGGGGAGCAGCTTCAGCTGGTGGGGTGCCTGCTGTCGGTGCAGCGTGGATTTGCTCCTGAGGCTCAGATGCTGCTGCCTGCATCTCCGCAGGAGGCTGCAGTGGTTCAGAGGCTCCCGTAAGGGAATCTGTACTGGTGGCAGCTGGTGTCTCAGCAGGGGGACTGGCCTCCTCCGCAGGAGTATCAGCCAAAGAAGAAATGTTCTGCAACAAGTAGGAGATGGCATTAGTAGCCTAGATGCTGGGGATGCTGGACCTGGCATCAGAAGGCTGCGTGATGGAAAGGCAAACTTGGCATCATCTTTGGCCAATTTCTTTACTGAGTATGTCTCTGCCTCACAAGGTTTGCTAGCAGCTTTTAGGCAACTTGCAACATAAAGGCAGAATTGCTTATGCTGGATCAGAATGAAGGTCCATCTGGCCCAGAACTTTGTAGCTTAGTCAACCAAATGCTTTTGGGAAGGTTGGAAGCAGAGCAAGATGGAGCCAGCCATTCTATCACTTGTCCCTAAAAGGCCCCAAGCACAGCATTTCTGTTTAACAGTCACGGCTAGGCATTTCAGCTCCCTGTTCTCTGGTATGTATTTCTTTCTCATTTTATTTCTCTTACTTTTGAGGAATGAATGCTGGTACCCCTTAAGGATCTTTTGGCATGCATTTGGGGTAGAGTGTATTGTTATGAGGAGCCAGAAATGGAGCTTTGCAGGATATTAAGTTGTTCACACACAAATGTAATATGTAGAATGATAAAAAAGAAAGGAAGCAGCAGGAATTAAAGCTTAGTTCCCCACATTCCTCTTCATTTTGAGTTCAAACTGAGAGAAAGATCAGGGACTGGATCAGCAAACCACCTAGGGGCAACTCTAGGATCAGAAAATGATGCACTGGGAGACAAGGTTCAAGGAAGGCTCCAAGGAGGAACTGTGCTGCTACTGCTGCGCTTCTCAATGGCCACCGCCAACAGGCCGAATAAACAAATGTTTCTCTAAACTCCATTTGTATTGCTGCATATAAAGTATTAGCAGGTGAGCATATGGGCAGTGGGGAGAGGAAAAGCAGGAATAAAAAGGCAATTCTCTCCTCCACGCTCTACCCTAGTGACCACTCCCTTGTGAGCCCAGAATGAGTGGCTCAGTGTTGGTGAGTGTTGGAAGTTCCTCCCTCCCTCAAAGCCCACTGTGGGCCTTAGAGCCTCAACTTCTGGCATATCCCATGGAATAGATGAGGGTGGAATAACAAGCTTTATTTCAAGCCCAGTTCTGGTTCTGTGGTTCTTACCGGCACAGAGGGTCCTGGCGGGGGTGTTGACTGTGTCACGGTGGTGACAGCCCTGGGCAGTGTGGAGGCAACGGTGGTTGTAACAGTACTGGGGCTACTGGCAGCTGGGCTCTCAGTCACAGTTGACTCAGGTTCCCCTTGTTGGCCATTGGTGGCAGGTGGCTGGTCTGCAAAGAGGAAATGGTTATGCAATGAGAACAAAGCCACAACTTTAGATTCCATTTGCCTGTTCATGTTCTCCAGACAGCAGTAAACCCAGACTTAGGTTCCTATAGAAGAAGAACCTATAAGGCAGCCAAACTTGCATCAAAGCTGGTGTCCTCCAGAGCATTTTTCGCAGACCTCTGAAAACACATTTTCCATGAACTTGTCTGCCAATGATTTCTATGTGTGTTGCAAAGGATTTCAGGGCAGTTAGAAAAATACATATGCTGTTTCTCCAAGGCACTGTGGACTCTCAGCATTATTCTGTGAGCTGAGAATGTCACCTGGGGTAAGCCCAACACTCTTCTGAAGAAGAGATGCCTGCCATTACTATTTCCCCCCTGAGTCCCTGACAAAACAGTTTTCAAAACACCTGCTCTTTAGAGATGCAGGACTTATTTCACTGACTGCATGAAAACAAGGATGCCAAAGGTGGTGCAAGAAGCCCAGTCCTGCTCAAGCAGGAAGAGGTACTTGATTGAGGAAAACTGAATGTATAAAGTTAGGACAAATGACACAGGGACCCAAGCAGTGCTCCTGGTTACTGTGACACCATAAGGTGTCACAATATAAAGCTTCCAGAGATCCCCAGGGTCCCCCCCCCGCAAGCCCTCCCTCCCCGCCTGAAAGCCACTGGCCCAAGGCATCCAAATGCAAGATGGGGAGCAGGTGCCTCTCCAGAGTTCCTCTCCTGCCTGATCTCACCTTGATTGGACCCCATGGAGGAGGTGACAGTGGTGGCTGTGTGGGTCGTTCCAGTCTCGTGGGTCTCACAAGGAGGATTTGAGCACACTCTGGCGGTTGGGTTCTGAAGTGGTAATCCTTCAGTACCTGGACCTTCTCCCTCAGGGGCTTTTCCTGATTCAGAGCCCCCCACTGGCAAAGAGGTCGAGCTGGAAATGTGGGTGCCATCACCTCCGGTGCTGGACGTCATAGTAGTACTGGTGGAGCTCGTCTGCTGTGTTTCACAGGGTGGAGCAGCAGGAGTTTGCCCAGCACCTTCGCCCTGCCCTGCGCCCATGTTTGATGTTGTGGTGGTTGCTGTGTTGGTGGTGCCAGTCTCATGAGTCTCGCAAGGTGGGTTGGAGCACACTTGCTGCCCTACGCCCATGCTGGAAGTGGCTGTTGTAGATGTGTTGGTGGTGCCCGTTTCATGAGTCTCGCAAGGTGGATTGGAGCAAAGTGGCTGTGAAGTACCCTGGTTTGATGTGGATACAGTAGCTGTGTTAGTGGTGCCCGTTTCGTGAGTCTCGCAAGGTGGATTGGAGCACACCTGGGGGCCTGAATCCTTGGCGCCTGTTTTGCTGGTCTCGCAAGGTGTGCTTGAGGGGGGCAGCACTGAACCTGAATCGGGCAATGCCGGCTGCACTGTGCACAGCTGCTTTGTAGGCAAATCTGCTTTGGCAGACATGGTGGTGCTGGTGGAACAGGTCTGCTGCGTTTGGCACGGAGGGTTGGCGGATCCCACCCACTCACCGTCAGGCTGCCCTCGGCCCATCAGAGACCGAGCCGTAGTGGCAGTATTGGTGGTGTGGGTGTGATGGGATTCACACTGTAGGCTTTTGGGGGCTGGTAGTCTTTCGCTGGCCTGCACTGTGCTGGTGGTGCCAGAGGCAACGCTAGGCACACCAGAAGCTGAAGTAAAGCTCACCATCCGGACTGAACATGGTTGCTCAGTGGGCACATCTGCTTTTGCCGACATGGTGGTGCTGGTTGTATTAGTCTGCTTTGTCTGGCATGGGGGGTTGGTTGGTTCTTTCTGCTCACCATCAGGTTGCCCTCGGCCCATGTTAGAGGTGGCAGTGGTGGCTGTGTTGGTGGTTCCCGTCTCATGGGTTTCACAGGGTGGGTTGGAGCACACTAGCTGACCTGTGCCCACAATGGGTTTCACTGTCATGGTAGTGCTAGTGGCACTAGTCTGGAAAGTTTGGCATGGCGGATCTGCAGTTGTCTTCTCAATCCTGGAGGTGGTGGCTGTATTGGTAGTTCCAGTCTCATGCGTTTCGCAGGGTGGGTTGGAGCACACCTTTTGCCCAGCACTCCGCACAGTGGTGGCAGTGTTGGTGGTGCCTGTTTCGTGGGTCTCACAAGGAGGATTTGAACACACCCGCACGACTCTCCCATTGGGCTGAAGCCCACCACCCTCTTGCCCCTCACACACAAACTGCACCTGGGTCGGCCCACCCAAAGTGCCCACTACAGTTGTCGTGGCTGTGTTGGTGGTGCCCGTTTCGTGTGTCTCGCATGGTGGATTGGAGCACACCAAAGTGACGGTGCCTGGCTGTGCGTCTCCCTGCCCTGATTCAGCAATTGCAACAGTAGCTGTGGGCTGCTCTGTGGTAGGCGAGGCCAAGATAGAGACGGGCAAGTCATGCACTGGCTGGGCCTCCACGCCGCTGGGTGTCGTAATCAGGGTGACTTGAGTAGGCTGGGACACAGGCTAGAGATAATAAGCAGAGACCAATACACACACGTTAGAATAAACACCTCAGCCAGGGACTTTTCCTGCACCATTAAAAAAGAAGTCTTAGAACAATTTTACAAATTACTCAGAATGAGATGGTGGAACCACACCAGCTCAGGATGCAGTTGGCAATTATGTTTTTGAATGCTTCTCAGTATATAATGGAGAACTATTTAACATAGTACTCTTCTCTACAGATAGAAAAAATTAGTTTGTGGGGAGTCGTCAAAAATATAACCTCCCCAACTCATCTTGAATCTAGTCCATAGTTCTATCACCTCATTTTGTGTAACTTGTATAACAGCCTTGATCCTGCTTATAGGGAAAGTGGACATGAGACATGTTAAGAGGCTAGTTCAGGTAACCAATGGTCTGCAAGCCTCCACCAGGAGAGGACAGACTGCAAATCTTTCCTGCAGCATCATAAATAAGCAAGTTAAGGTGCTGCAGAGCTTAAAGCCTGTCCTCCTTCTTGCTTGGCCTTACAGATATAATAGCAGGCTGGTGTTCAGGGAGGCTATAATAACCCAAGGACAATGAATTCTGCAATAGGGTTTTATTGGGTTTTATAAACAAGAATAATGTCTCTCTCTCTCATGCACACATACACACTTGACATAAAGCTCACCTTGGGGTTTCAGATCTTGGACAAGTATTTGCTAGACCACAGCTGCTGTAAATTAAAATACTGGGGCCATGAGAACAGAGGGAACTTTCGTCCCAGGGCCACTAAACCAAAGAGAACCGTTTCCCCCCTGCTTAGTTCCCAGGAACTGGTTTACAGGACTACATTGCACTGAACACAGTGGGCTGTATCCTACTGTGTTGTTCAGCTTAAGGGAAGGCTTCTTTCAGCACAATGGGGAAGAAAATAATTTCCAGTAACTCCCCCTCCCGCCTCTCCAACCTCCATAAATATGCTCCAGAGAGTTGAGGGACTGATAATTGCTTCCCTCCGCATTTTGCGGACAGAAGCCTTATCACCAGCTGAGTGACACCCAAAGGTTCCATTTGGCTATCACAGCTAATAACCAACAAGAGAATCTATGAATCCGTCTGTTCCCCTTTTGAAGCCACCTTAGCCAGCAACCTTCTTGTTACAATAGTAAGCACCACAAGTTAATTATGTGTTACGTGAAGTACTTTGCCCACCCTGGATCCCTGGGCTCATCAATTTACTGGGAGGCTATGAGGACTTCACATTTATCAGGAAACAACTCCCCAGAAGCTCCCTGACCCACTCCATACCTGCATGGTGATGGTGGGAGTGCTCAGCCCTCCTGCTGCTGTCAAGGTAGTCTGTGCTGCTGAGACTGTGATGGCAGCTGGGTTGATGACCTGGCTGGAAAGTGTGGCAATGGTGCCCAAGGTGGTAATAGGTGTCGCCAAGGAGGCATTGGTATTGTGTCCCCCAGTCCCAGCTAGGCTGGTTGAGACTGTGCCAGTTACAGTGCCCAAGGTTGTGACACCTGGAAGAAGACGGAAAGGTTGTGATTGGTATCCTCCACAGTGTGCTGGTTTCAATGGGTCAGAAACCCAGTCTGTACCCCTAGCAGTAAAAATGAGTTTCAAGGGTCCTGGTCAGTGTCCCATGAGGCTGCTTTTCTAGGGACATATAGACAGCATAGCAGCAAGAAAACAAAGTGGCAACCAAATTTACAGCAAGCACAAGCCAATGTGTAGCCAGCATTCTACCTAACAGGCAACTTACCCTCACAGCTGCTGGGGCTTCATAATGAAAAGCAAATGCATTAGCCTAAGTGTCCAGCCTATTGCTCCTGCCCCCAGGCCAGCACACTCACCTGTAGTTCCTTTCACCACCAAAGTGGTGACAGTAGGCTTGACAGCAGACACCGTGACAGGGGTGACAAGCCGCACTCCACCCATAGGGACTGTTCGCAGGATAGTGCCAGGTTGACCTGGGGCTCCTTTAAGTACCACCTGGAAAGGCACACATTTGACATGTTAAGAACTCGAGTTGCAGCTCAGGACAATGCAGCACTCAGTGCCCTCTCATTTAACTAGCTGATTCACCTGTGTTACACCCTGCTGCCCGTGACTTGTGGTCAGCTTGGGTACAGCCGTGATGATCTTGGCAGGTGTCCCAGTGCCAGAAGTCATCACTTTTGTGGTGATGATGGTGATGGGAGACTTGATCCCAGGGCTACTGGTGACACCTGGAAAAATAAGGCAGAGCTGTAACATGGAGGGAGCTTTAGCCCCTTGGGATAGAGAAACACTGAAGTGCTCTTGAAGCCATCCTAAGAGTGATCCCAATGGCTGCTGCACTTCCCAGCATCTTCTAGCTCCGCTACCCACCACCCAGGCAGTGCCATGGAAGTACTGCTTATAATCACACTCCACTCCCTACCTGTGGCACCTGACTGGGTAATAATAGCAGACATGGGGATGGTCTTGATGATGGTTGTGGTGCCAGGCTTTGTTGTATTTGGAGAGACACTGCTGATGCCCAGAATGGTGGGCTTGGTGCCTGTACCGCCTGCCTGGGAGCTGGTGATGATTGTGGTGGGCTTGCCATCTGCTGAGGTCACCAACTTTAGGATAGTGCCAGCAGGCAGGGGCCCTTTGGTCTGGAGAAACAGAGAAAACACAGGGAATAAACCATGCACAGAACAAGCATCTCAATATGCTTACACTCAACAAATAGGGAGGCCATACAAAAAAACCTGAAGCTCCAGAAGAGCAAGAACCTAAATTGTTCACAAGAAGCAAGTAACAAAGGCCACCATGGAACAATTTGTGATGATCAGAAAAACTTAATATTGCTTTCGGTCCCTACAAGTATATGCCTAAAAGTGTGTTGAAAATTAATGAGTGAGCCTCAGTTTGCACATCTAAAAGTGTGGTTGGAAGTAGCATCAACAGTCCAGCAAAGTGCTCTTGGGCTGGGGATATATATTGCAACCAATCCTATGTTGTAAGTTCTTACCTGTATTATCTGGGTCACAGGGCCACTTGATGCCTGGCCTGTCACAGCTGATGTCTGAACAGGTTTAGTCTGAACAACTGACATCACTTTACCCAAATTGGAAATCTGTCAGGAGAAAACAAGATTGGTTTGCCCCTGACATGTCCAAAAATGAGGGGACTTTCTCTTATCACTCTTCTCATCCTTATTGAGGAGAAGCTGGGTTAATGAAGTAGCTGGTAAACCTTCATCAGTAGAGAATACTGAGGGAGAGCAGCAGCTCACAAATGCTAAAGGAAGGAACTGTCCTGTACAATTGCCTACTTTCATCTAGTGTTTAGTGGGCTGAAAGATATATCTGCTCTCAGCCCCGCCCCCCGCAGCTTGGATACTTACCAATGCACTGCCTCCGGGTACTGAGATGGGACTTTTCACCAATGTGATGGTCTTGGTCACCCCTCCCACCACAGTAGTCATCACCTGGGCCTGCTGTGCTACAGTGACAGTGCCAGACTTGTGCACGGTGATGATGGGCCGAGTAGGTGTATTGGTGGTGGACGAAGATACCGAGGTGCCAACCTGAGCGGCGGCTGTCTTCAGCATGCGGGTTGCTGGGTTGCTCACCTGCATCAACATGGCCAACATGAGAAAAGCAAAGATCCCTAAGAGCAGGGGTGGGAAACTTGTGGCCCTCCCAATGCTGCTGGACTACAACTCCCATCAGCTCCAGTCAGAATGGTCAATGGACAGGGATGATCCAGTAACAGCAGGAGGAACCAAAGGTCCTCTGCCCTTGCCTTAAGCCCCCCACCCCCTTTTTTAAAAAGGGGCAACCAGGAGGCAGAAATCTAGGGTTTCATTCACAAAGCACAAGGAGATGTTGCCCTCTTGCCACCTGCTGTGTGCAAAACTGGTTGCAGGCTAATGAGCCAAACAGCCTCCTAACATGGTGCAGATACTCACCATGACGGGAGAAGAGGCAACTTTAACTGTGGTGGGTAGCGTGGTGGTTCCCGGTGAAACAGCAACCGTCTTAACTAGGGTTGTGCCAGCAGGCACACTCAGCATTGTAGGGGCTGAAGATGGTGGAATTTTTTGAGTGGCAGCAGCAGCAGCTGCCAGAGCAGCCATGCCACTCATCTGGGGGCTACTGCCAATCACCTGGAAGGATAGAGAAGAGTGTCAGGAAGTTAATGTCCTGAAGTTCTTGTCTTAGGACAGAGAATTAGTTCCTTCCAGCACAGCCCCCCCCCCCCATTCTTTTAAGCGATACTCACTGTCCCTTGAGTGTTCTGCGTGGGTACCACCATACGCACTCCGGCCGGCAGTGAAGTAACTGTCACAGGCCCCTTCCCAGCCTGCCCTGCTGAACGCACCGTCACCAATGGAGTCCCCGTAGTAGCTTGTGGGCCTGTCACCTTCAGCACAGCTGGGACAGCTGCCAAGGAAGAGGACAAAAACCAAAAGACATGTTTGTGTCCTAGATTCCTAGTTACTGTGATGGTTCTCAAGCTGGCTGCCCTCGCAAAAAGCAGACAGTTGGCATGGAAAGTGTACATTTTCCTTTGATCACTTGCCCCAAGTGCAATAAGTAATATCCCAAGAACAGCGTCCTCCCCCTTGAACTGGTGAGGAAATATATACGGGTCAATGAAGAATATGGAACTGGAAGCTTATTTTAAAAACAAAAATGAGGGCCTTAAAAGCACACACTGTTCAACACAGCTCTGCTCCTTCCCGCTTCCAACTTATGTCCCCTTATGTGATTCACTGTTAGGCAAACAGACTCAGATATTTTTCTGAGAGCTCCCATTGGGGGGGGTGGGGGTGACTTAAAAGCCCCAAATACAGATTAGGATTTGGCTCTTATGCATTTCATTTAAAATATTTAGACCAACACACCCTATGCTCAAAGACGCACATGCTAATAATCTTAAGAAATAAATGTTATTTTAATTTTGTTGAAGGTGTTCTGCTGTTCCTCCTTTGGGAGGTCTTTCTAAAACCTGGGGCTACTGTAAAGAGGGCCCTGCGGGTGGAGCTGCATAACTCTTTCACCAGATGTTAGTGGGAAGAAAGTGTGTGCTCACAAAGATGCCTGCTTCCTGGCAAGGATGGGATGGGGTTTTAGTTGAAAATATAAAGAGTCCTGTGCTCCCTGCTGCCCTCTAGGATTTCCCGTTTACCTTGAGGACGAGGAGTGGCGGCGGTGGCAGCGGCAGCAGCAGGCACAGGCATTGGGCTGCTAGGCACAGTAGGCAGCACCTGGATGGTGGTTGTGGTAGGTGGGGCGGCGGCAGCAGCAGCCACGGCACCAGTAGCAGCTGCAACAGCTGTGGTCTGGGGCAGCAGGGTAATGCCCATTTGCGCCAGGGGCTGCACTGTGGGGACAGGGGCAGCTGCAGCTGGAGCGGGGCTCTTGGGGGGGTTGACAGGCACTGAGGGCACAGGATTGGCAGCTGGCGAGGTGGCAGCTGGGATGTCATACTTCTGGAGCTGCAACAGGTAAGTGTCAGCTGTTGGGACAGAGCCCCAGCTCACTTCCAGGGAATTGGTGTTGGCACGAACCAGCTGCACCCGTGAAGGCGACGGAGGTTTCTCTGGAACAGAAGAATAAGAACAGACGGCATTAGGAAGAGGACACTGCAGGTAGCCTGCAAAGGGAACTCGATCCCATCACATTCCTTAGAGAACCTTTCCTCTAAAGCTATTCCATACCATTTCACACACTTACTCTGGGACACTACTCTAAAAGCAAGGGCAAACCAGTCCAGCCCCATCAACATTTTCTTTTTAGCTTCCCAGACCATTTTGCAGCAGCAGCAGCATAGGTGCTGATGAAAAAAAGCCACCAGCATGTAAGCAGCATTATTGCCTTGGCTTGTTTCTCTCGATGGTCTAAATCTTGTTCACCTTTTCCCATTCTAAGACCCTTTTCAGGTGAACATATTTGGAAGTTGGGGGAGAATAACAGTGCATATACCAGGAGGCTGAAAGAAAACAATGCCAGCCAGAGGTATCTCTCCTACTGTGCTGATAGTTATGGATACGGGAAAATGTTTCTTTGAGTGAAACGGAGCTCTCCTTCCCATTTCTGCAGCAATTGGTGACAATTTGTTGACAACATCTGACATTATGCCAGGCAAATATTGGATTTAGTTTAAGAGCAGAGGAAAAAACTCT
Organism: Podarcis tiliguerta; assembly: GCF_965153285.1. Taxonomy (NCBI): domain Eukaryota; kingdom Metazoa; phylum Chordata; class Lepidosauria; order Squamata; family Lacertidae; genus Podarcis; species Podarcis tiliguerta. The sequence goes on from NC_139550.1 coordinate 37,946,752, forward strand.
CTCTCCCCTAGGCAGAAGTAGCTGGGATGTGGTAATCTGGATCTTTCCCCATAGCAGTGCCTGAAGGGAATGGCACATTCTCTCTTGAGTCACAGAGCATCCACTGGTGGAGGGGACACGCAAAGACTCAGGAAAGTGCAGGGGACTGGGTGTGGAGGGGCTGCTGCCTTCTTTATTGCGGTAGGGATTTTGAGGGACAGAGGAGGGAAAGCTGGAGGGGCGCTTCAGGAAATGATTACAGGGGAAAGGATATGGTATGAGAAGGTGTGACAACAGTGTAAGAGAACATCTGAACCCTGACATGTGCATACTGAACAGAATGGCATTCAACCGTGGAAGAGGAAGTGAAGAAGTTCTATTCCTACTTTTGCGGGGGGGGGGGAGGAGGTTGCCAGAAGCTTCCTTCATCCCACCTACCAGTGGGTCTGGAAAACAGTGACTGGAGTCTGGAGTCACTATGCCCACTGTTTGGGTGCTAGGTACAAATTAAATGTAGTTTGCTAGAGTAAGAAGCCAAATTCAGATTGTCTTTTCAGTCTACTACAAACTAAATATACTGCAGACTCCCTGCAAAGCAGTTCCAGGGCAAACCACCACATTCTCAACAATCAAGAGAGATGCGGATAGTAAGGCAACACCTGCATGTTCAGAAAAGTAATATTGCAGATCACGCCCAACTGCAAATGGAGGAAGAGCATGCCTGGATGCTTCTCCACCCCGCCCCCCGCTGCCAGAAAACTAGCTTGTCAAAATATAGTCACCTTCTCCTAAAAAGCTAGCTGTTCACAGGCAAAGAACTTCTCATGTGGAGGGAATTCAAGCAGATGAATTATGTTTATTACTCCAGAATGCAAGATGGCACTACAATACACACACATTAGAAGCTCCTTGCATGTGTAAAGTTAGCTTCTTGGGGACAAGGCAAGATTAAATCCTGCTTCCCACAGTAAACATGCAGAGGGAGAGAGCACTCAAACATGCAATTCCCCCAACAGTGTCTACTTCTGCCAATTTGCATAGATCTTCAGTCTCAAAATCTCCACCTGTTCTATAATGCCCCTGCTCCTACGTTGAACCCTCTTACCTGTCTCAAGGTACCATAGATCCTTGCAGCAAACCTGGTTATTCCAAGCTTTGCGGTACCCATCACGGCCACTCCAGATGTACAAGCGGGTATTGATAGCCACAGCACAGTGCCCAGCTCTGGCCCGTGGAATATTGTCCTCTAGTGTGTCCATCAGAATGGGCTCCCAAGCCATGGAGTCTGTGCAAAGACAGAAATACACACAGAGGCGATCAGACAGGAAAGGACTGGAGACAGGCGGGGGTGGGGGGAAATGAAAGAATGTGTAGGACATCCTCCCACATACCAAGGTTGAGGCAGGCCAGGGTATTTGTGCATTTCCATTCCTTCTCATGTGTTGCCACTTTGACATCATCCATGACAAGGGGTACCCAGCCTCCAAATACATACATCCTGTCCCAAAGAGAAGAAATGGTGAACAAAAGTTGTGACAGGACTAGGAATTAGGCTTTCAAAAGCAGTGAGAAATCAGGCTAAAGAATGTCAGAGACAGGTCTTACTTGTTCCCAATAGTTGTGGCTGAATGCAGACTGCGTGGGAGGGGAGCCACCCCACTCAGGGTGGGCTTGTTCCACGTTAGAGATTCTGGGGGGAGAAAAACAGAGCAAAGAGATCACCCCACCTGCAGTGCTTGATCCTGCCTCCCAGCCTTTCAAGATGCTGAGGCTGAAACTAGCATCCCTGCCAGGGCTCAAAAGACCCACTCTCTTCTAAGCCGGTACCACAAACGCCACCTCAATCTAAAACAAAGCAAATAAACCATTCCTGATGCTGTTACCAATGTCAAGGGTCCAGAGGTCACCAAGACGACAACCACTCATGCCACCGTATATAACTAGTTTGGACTTCTTGTTGTCCTTCTCTGTGTACACCACAGCCGTGTGGGACTCCCGTGGCGGAGGCAGTACACCGTAAGTGATGGGGATGTCCCAGGCTACCACACCAGAGCCTGGTCGTAGCTCCAAGATATAGAGGTCATTCAGGTACCTGTAATTGGGGTGGGGGTGGAGACAGAAAAACAGAAATGAAAGCCAGGCCAGGCTCTTCTTTGCTTCCCAACTGTGTACCCACAGACTCTACCCAGGCCTTTACAACCCCCTTCCTGTAGACAGCACAAGCAATATTTTCTCAAGAATTAAAGAAAAGTGAGGTGGGAATGAATAATTTGCTCAAATTCAACAACACCCCCAAGACCAGTGGTTCCCTTGCATAGGTCCCAGTTATGGAAATACAAGTGAGAAGCTCCAGTCCAAATTGGCAGCAAAGTCGTTGCACCTGGAGCACTACAGCTTGATCACGACACAGGGCAAGACACAAACACTATACCTGGGAATGTTATTCTTAGGGTCTTCGCTGTCATTGGCCAAGCCCCCAAACAGGTAGCATTTGTTGCCCACCAATGAGAAGCTATGGCCAAGTCGTGGGCAGGGTGGGGGCCCATTCTTAGGAGTCTTGGCTTTCAATCTCTTCCACTCCCAACGGCTGGCCTAAAACAAAGTGCCATGTGGTTAAAGCAAGTGAGCAGTGCAGGGTTTATTTTAAAAGCAGAACATCTAAGCAGCAGGGAGAGTGGCTGGGAAGGAAAGGAGCACAGAGAGAAACTTCTAGAAGTTAAAAACTTGGTAGCCCTCTGCTGCTTATGAGACTAGTGGCCCAATACAGTAGCTACAGGAAATAATGTGAGTGAATCAAAAAGGTAGACCAGGGTCTGACTTCCACAACTTAGCACTGTGTCAGTAGTACTGTGCAAGCCCCTTGCTTAACTTTCAAACCACCCCCCTTCCTGAACTGAGAACAGTCTTATGTCCTGCAGCCACTCACCTGCAGTTCATAGAGGTCGTTGCTGTACTTGCCATACTCCACCATCCCCCCAAATACCAGCAGACGGGTTCCGTCACAAACGAAGCCATAGGCCGCACAACCAGGAGGGATGTCTCCCCGCACAGCTGGGATGAACCACTGGTTTGTAGCTAAGAGACAAGCAGAGGGGAGTCAGAAGGGCTGCCTTAAACTCTGCTCAGATGCAAGCCGGGCTCAGACCTTGAGCCGCGGAGGCACAGATGTGTGAATCTGGCTCATCTCTCCACCCTCTTGGCTGCCAATCCACCACGTAATGAGATATCTATTACCACTTGATTTGAAGACCTAAGCTGTCTTCATGCACTCACTGCAGCAGTGGCTTCCCTTGTCTCCAGACTGAGGATGCCATGATTTGTAACAGAACCCCTTTCCTTGCCCTCTACTGGCATTTAAGCCCTACACTAAGCACCCCAGAAACAGGGAAACCTCTCAGCGAAGAGGCTTCACCTCTGTCTGGTGAGAATGAAATAAAGGAAGTACTCTACTAGCTAAACATCTTGGCCACAAAAGCAAAGAAGTCAAAATGAGGGAGGAGGCATTCTTTCCCAGTGCTCCTGGTGGATGCAGCACTTAGCAGCACAAGGCTTCTTCCAGCCAGAGGAACTGTTTACAGTGAGCAGAGCGGGAGGAAGCAGCCTATCAGGCAAATCAGAGAGAAGAGGCAACTGCCAATCAGGAAGCTGCCCCCACCCCTCCTGCCCAGCTCTCCTTACACTGCAAGACTCCAGTCACAGCAGCTCTAGAAGAGGGAGGAAGAGACAGACTCCCTTCCACATGCGCTTGCAAACCCAATGCTGCTTCAGGCCACACATTTATTCCTGCAGTGAATTTAAGCTGCAACCCTACTTAACTAGTCTCAATGACCAAAACCTTATTATGCTGGAAGGCCTACCAGAACTACCCAAAGAAGGTTACACCAACCCAGCACCTTCACCGCTCTTAACACCTCGCTTTGACAACTAGCCAATGCTTCCAGGAAGGTCTCCGAACATCACTTTCATTTTGTTTGCCTGCAAAGACTGATTTTGCAGTACAAGAAGCAGTAGCATGAGATGACTAGGATTGAAAAAAGTTTGAAATTAAATTTAACACTTCTGCTAAGGAGAAACACTTTGCATTTCCTGAGCTTCTTGAAGAATTCTTCCTTCAGGAGGAAAAAAATGTCTTAAGCCTTGTTATCAGATCACTCAGATCTCTGTGTTTCAAAATATCCAAAGTTGCTTTTTGTTTAAAATGAGGACCCTTCTCTATTTCATATGAGTAACACAAATGAAGGCACAAGTGTCAAAATCTGCTTCACTGTAGCAGAGAAAATGTTCATACTAATCCCAAATTGTGCATTCTAAGCTAGGAAGTCCACATAACCCATAGATCAGGGACAGAGGAATCACCATACTGTGCAGGAAACAACTAGGCTGAAGACGCAATGATGGTATGGTAACCCTTTCAGACTAAATAGGGACCTTCTGATCCAGAAAAGGAAATAACCTTTAATACTGTTCAAAAAAAAAACATTGGTGAAGATTACTTCCAGAAAACCCTTCCAATTAATACTCAATTTGGTAATCTTTAGAGCTAACCTCTTAATCTACTGTTATTTTTGTAATTTAAAGAACTCAGATCACGCTGCAAGCTTACACTGGCAGGCTACATGTCCCTAAACTAATCCTGGTATATCACCTGGGCTGAAAGCCTGCTGGAACAATGGGTCTGGGAAAATGAATTCACCCCCCCCCCCGCCACCTTTGCTGCCTTGCAAAAAAAGGAAAAAAAGAGTGAACACCAATTGTGTCTTCTGAGAATGCGTATATGATGCCCTAGCTGAGTACTAGGAGCTTCTGAACAACAGAGGCCCACCTGCCCCATCCTTACATTTTGGCAGGAAAACAGACCCAACATCACAATGCGCTCACATGCAGCTTCATTTGAAGAAGCCAACAGACTCCACCCTGAGCCCAGACTCCCAATAAAGAACAGGAACAGTGGATCATGGGTGGGAATCTGCTTGCAAAAAGTGACTTTTTCTGTTAGCACTCAAAGGGGGGGGGGCGGCGGGAATTAAAGCCAGCCCTGGGAAGGGTTTCAACAAACTTCAATCTACAACTGACACTATGAGGCGTAAATGTTTCCAACTCTTGACACTGGAGATAAGGGTCTTTGACCCCTCCCAAATGGCTACAGGGTGGAATGTTCCAGCATTTGCTCTGAACCCACCACAACTTTCAGAGGCACTGTACTGCTGCGCGCTCTATATTTGAGCAAAGATACCAGACAACAAGGGGTTAAAAGCTGCAGCATTTGAAAGTTGAATTTTTCCCGCCAAGCCCTTGGGGGAAGAAAAGCTTCTCTGCCATCTCCCCCCCCCCCCCCCATGAATGCATGTGGGAACCAGGGTGTTGACATTGGGAGGAGGCAGAAAACATCTCACAGCCACCTCCAACACACTAGGGTTAACTTGAAAGTAGGCAAGCACTTGTGTCCTCAGGGTACCCTGAGCTGCATTCTAAGCTGGGTGCACTGGCTTCGTGATAGACAATTCTCGGGAATTTGTCTTTTTCAACCACGCTAGGGCACATCTCTGTTTTTGCCAGACCACGCACAGTCTCCCCAGTGCCACTGAGACTGAGGATTGGGGCTCATGTGGCTGCAACAAGATAATCCATTTACGATATGTTGCCAGTGGGAGATGAGCTCCCCTGCCAACATACCCTGATACGCCCTCCTGCACCCCCAAAGTTCAATTGCTCCTCTCCGGACACCAACACAGAGGAAGAAAAGTTCCTAATGTAAAGTCCCTTGACTTCTGCTACAACGAGAAGACTCAAGCACATGCCAATTATCACAGCCAAAGGGCTGGAAGAAATTTAACCGCGAAGGAACAAGAGGGACTTTACAACTACTTCACCCTTCTAGCTCTCCTACCTCCATTACCACACATCCTACTATATCAACTTGCAGCTTTGGGGGAGCAAGAGTTAAACAATATAGCAATCTTAGCAGCCTAAACCTAAAACAAAAGTGGGAGTTATACATACATATACACATACATTTACACAAGATATCAGAGTTTTTACTTCATGCTTTCATGGAGAATTACAAGGCTTTCTGGGATCTATTATAGGCAAGCTTTTCATGATTTGGCTACAAATGGGGGTAATGCCCTCACCCTATGAACACCCTAGATGCTGTTGCCCATTCACCCCCCCTTACCTGTGTTATAGACATGCAACTCATCCACGATGCCCTCGTTGCCCCCTCCGAAGACCACAATCAGCTCCTTGATGGCCACAGCTCTGTGCCCATGTCGGGGCCGAGGCACGGGGCCTGACCACCCAACCACCCGCTTCCAGCGGGGCTGGAGCAGCCCGGGGGTGGTCCCGCCACCTGTTGGGGAGCCCCCACTAGGGACAATAGCAGAGGCGGCAGCCATGGAAAGCACTTCCCAAGTAAGTCTCCTTCCTAGCGATCAGTCCTCTAAAAGCGCGCAACAAAGAGGCAATCCTATCAGTTTTTATCTAGAGGTGGTTTAAAAAAAGGAGCGGGGGGGGGCACTCTTCCAACCCACATGCACTCTACCTCTTTCGAGGTAAGAGTCGGAGTAGGAGACACGCTGCTTCACTTTTTTTCCAGGGTGGTTGGTCAAAACACCCGCCTTAAATGGGGCACAACACCCCCCAAGTCCTCTCTTGACTACTACTGCTACAACAACCCTCACCGCGGAAACTAAGCCGGAGTCACTTCCTTGCTGCAACAAACTACTTCGGAGTAGTTGTGAAAATGAGATGCTGAGAAATGTATACCCCCACAAAAAAAGAAACTATTGGAAAAGCAAATACCTATTCTTTTCTTTCCTATGTGGGGGGAGGAGGGAGGTTGCTGCCCCGAGAGCGAGCGGGCGGAGGCGCCCCTTTGCGGAGGAGCTGCTAACCCTCCGCTCCTCGAGTTCGGATCGCCTGGCGCGGCCCCCCCGGAATGCAGCCTCCCTATGGGGCAAACGCCCTCCCCGTGTGGCAGGAAGAGGGGTGGGGGCCGAAACAAAAACTGCCTCCTAGTTGCCTCCCCACTTTCGAAAAACTATTACCAATTGCCCTTCCGAGGGAACTACCCCGCGCGGGGCAGTTACTCCACCCCGCCCGCAGCAGGGCCCCTCTGCCGCCCCCCTCCGGCCCCCGCTCAGAGCCCGGCCCTGGGAGCCGCCATCTTGTGTTGCCCGGACGGAAAATGGCGGCCGCAGGGAGGGAGAAGCCGCCTCCCCCTCGTCCCCCCCACCCGCCGCGTCTCCCCCTCCGACCCTGCCTGCCCCCGCGACCCGGAGCCCTAAACCAGGCCTCCCTCCCTCCGCCTTCCAGGCGCAACGGGCCGCTCGATCCACCCCCGCTGTACGGCACCGATGGGCAAGCTGCGGGCTCCAGGCGCCTTCACGCCGCCCTGGGAGCCGCCATCTTGCGCCTGTGAGGAGTCTCTCTTCCTCGGCAGCGGCGATGGGCGGGGCCACGGCGAGGTCTCCGTACGGAACCCCTCCCACCAGGGCGCCGCCATTTTGAGGGGGCGGGGCAGCCTGGACACCGCCATCTTTGTGGACATTCGGGCTCCGCCTCTTTTCTTTTGCGGGCTTCGTTTGTGCGGGAGACTGCGCGCCGCATTTTCATCGCGCTTACTCTCTTTTTTTTAAAAAAAAAAAAATTTGTAAATTTAACGGGAGTCGCCGGAGCCAGTTCTAACAATACGCTGTGTACCTAGATAAAACGTTTATGTGGGCGTCGCCATTTTGAACAGGAAGCCCCGCCCCCTTTGCTTTTTTTGGGCGAAAACAACAACTGCCCCTCCTCCTGCCTGCAATTGGCCCCCTTGCTTACGCCGGCCACGAATGCTGCAGGGAGGCTCCATACGCTTCCCTCTCCTATAGCAACCCTGTGGGCGCCGCCATCTTCGATAAAGATGAAGGGCTTATCTTGCATAAGCACGTGAACGCTCCTCCATGAGAAAAGAAATTTCTGCTCGCAGTACCAATGGCGGATGCAGCGGATTCGCGCCAGACGTTTAAAGCACGTCCAGTGCACATACAAAGCGCGTGCACTCCCTCCACCCCGCAACTCCCAAACGCTTCATAGTTTAAGGGAGCCAAGGATAGCCGCCCCGTGACGGGAAAACTACAGCTCCCAGGAGTCCTTGGGGGGAGGTCGCGTGCTTTGAATACATGGCGTGGCTCTGCCCTTTGAGGCCTAATGGTCCATGTCAGTCCCCTCAACCACCTGCTGCACCCACCCACCATTGGTCGCGCCCCGGGTCCCGGCACACTGCCTTTTGCTTTAAAAATGCTTCTCTCGCTTTCGCTGCATCTTGCCCGTTTCTGAACCTCACTCTGGATTTAATTACTCGACCCCCGATCCGGCGGTGCTTATGTACTGAGTACAAATTATCTAAACTTTAGGTTTCATGCTTTCCTGGAAGCTGCCATCTTGGTTCCACCCCTTTGCTATTCTGTCACAAAACAGAAAACACATATGGCGCCACAAATTGCCCGGATGTGCCTCCGCCTTTTCAAACACAAGACCAAAATGGCGTCTTTTCAAATGCCCGTATACAGCTCTCCCCGCGTTCTGGGATTCAATATGGCGCCGCCGTATACCCGGATGTGCCTTCTGCAGGCATACGCATCCAAGATGGCGGCTTTTGGGATACCCGGATGGGCGGAACACTGTCCAAAAATGGCTTCACCCTAGTTCCAGTAAGCCTCCGTACTACGTTCCCGGATGTAGTCGAGAAAGAATAAACATGGCACAGCGCTGAATTACTTGGAGGCTCCCGCTCCTTGCGCGTTGCTCTGTACAATGACGCGCGGGGGGGGGGTTCCTCCCAAAATGGCGATAGCTCTGGCACTTCTCAAAATGGATCCAAGATGGCGAGAACCATTCGAATCAGAAGTCAAACAAGATGGCGCTGACGTACTAAATTGCTCGGATGCTGAAGGCGGGAACAAACATGGCGTGTTACTGATCGTCCCTTTGGCGGCTTATAATACGGGCTTTTCAAGATGGCGTCCTAAAGCTCTCGAGGGAGGGCGCCCGTCCCTCAAGATGGCCGCTGTCGGCTGGCCGGATGTGCCTACTCAAGATGGCGCCGAGACACCTCCGGTTGCTAGGATACAGAGCACCGCGAGATCCGCGCGATTGGAACACGCGGCCCCGTTTGTGGAAGACGCGCAGCGCGAGTCGACGGTTTGGGCGCCCGAGCAGCTGCGAGGAGCTCCGAGGCGGGGAGCCGGGGCCGGCGCGCCCAAGGCGCATTTTAAAAAAATTATTACGGCAGCCGCGTCCGGGCGCGCAGGCTCCAGCTGCTTCCTCCTTGTCGGCGCCTGGCCATTTGGGGCAAGGAATGGAGCTTCCCTCTCCAAAGATAGTCTACCCTTTTTGCTCTTTTGTTGCTCTCGTGGCCTCTGCTGCTGCAAGCCTGTGCATGCGGACGTGAGAATAAGCCCCGGTGAACGGATTTGCTTCCGTGTCAATACGCAGAGGGGGTGCGCTGCAGCCTCCTAAATCTTCCCTAAATAAAAGTTCGGTTCCCGACACCGCCCCCCCCCCAGCCTTACACGGAAGTAAGTGCGTTCAATGAAGCTTAAGCCCAGGTAGGGGTGGCCAGGACTGCAAGCGGCGTGTTTCGGTTTAAATAATACTACTGTACTGATAAAGGGTCCCTCGATGTTGTCTCCCTTACGAAAAGTCGCCGGCAGGGGTTTTTTGGGGGGGGGGATGTGGAGCGGGAAATGTTGTATCCACAATTAGCTGCATTTGTGACTATCCTCCCCTCCTACACTTGCTTGCTCAGGCGGGGAGCCGCCTGGTTTGCTTGTTTCTGTAGCAAACGACGCGCAGTATATTGGGGTACATATATGTTTTGTGGCCATAGTATGCTATTTTAGGAAGGTAGCGGTGTGAGGAGCATTTCATGCAAATAAGCAGCACTTGCTTACCCCCGCAATAAATGTAGATTTGGATATATCGTTGAGCAAGTGGGAATCAGAGCATTTTGAAGACTGAAAGTGCATGACAAGAAGCTGCATCTGATTCATAGCACAGTTCGATATATGTCTGCTCAGAAATCGGTCCCTTTAAGTGCAGTTGCGCTTACTCTCAGCAGACATAGGAATGCAATCCAAATCCAATCATTGCTACAAATAAAGCAAAACCAATGTGATACACAATGGGTTCTGTGGTGTTCTTCCTAATCTACAACAACAACAACAACAACAACAAATACATTAACAGTCAATCCTGTGTTTAAAACTAAATGCTCGCCCTGAACTGGGAGGAAAGTTGCTGATATATATACAGTGGTACCTCAGGTCTCAGGTTACATACGCTTCAGGTTACAGACTCCGCTAACCCAGAATTAGTGCTTCAGGTTAAGAATTGTTCAGGATGAGAACAGAAATCGTGCTCTGGCGGCAGCAGGAGGCCCCATTAGCTAAAGTGGTGCTTCAGATTAAGAACAGTTTCAGGTTAAGAATGGACCTCTGGAATGAATTAAGTACTTAACCTGAGGTACCACTGTATGTTTAAAAACCATTACAAAAGAAATAGCAAGAAATGCAGAAGGGGAGTTCAATCAGTTTCAACACCTGCTAGTTTCAGATGCTAAAAAACCACAGTACTTAGCAAAATGAGCGTTAAGTGTGAGGATGGTCCGAGAGCTTGTTTGCTGCAAAGTCCTGAGAGGGTGCAGTCCCTCCTGCAGGTCTCTGTAAATGAGGGCAAAGCCACCGAGAGCCGGGGCTGGAGGGCAGGTGTTTGCTCTCACAACAATCGTATCCTTGGGTGTCTTACTCTTTCCTCATAGCAGAAATTGGCAATTGTTCCTTTATATAGGAGAAAGCTAAAAGGCACACTGGAGAATGCCACTGGGGTTCTTGTGTCTGCATAGGCCCATGTGGAGGTTCAAGGTTCATAGTCATGCTGTGACAGAATGCTGGGCACTGAGTCTTACAGAGAGATTAGGAATCCATGTGCAGCTGCCCAGTGCATACCCACACAGCATTTCTGAATTGCCATATTGCCCTCAAAGGTTGTTAAATTTTGTATTTTTGTTTTACTTCACCTGGTACACAGTGCTTCGGTAGGCAAAGCTTTCCTCCCTAGTTATCTCTATACATGCTAGAAAAAAGTCTCGTCTTTTAAATGTCAGACAGCAGTTACAAACACAGGAGCAAGGCTAGAGAAAAGGTTAAGCTGAGCCTCAGGTAGTGGTGAGGTGAGGCCTCCTTGACCTACCTCCAGTTTTGCTAACCCATCTCTGCAGCTGTGGGTTTCCTGCCCTAGTTTGTGGGGTGGGGAGTGGATGCTGAGGCATATCAAACCCTGCAGCTGTGGCAGTTTCCTGGGTAGCAGGTGGCAATTGGGCATGAGAACAGATACAGGGAGAAGCACCCCAGGAGCAGGGAGAGATTATCTCTTGTCCCCCATCTGAACATGCTTGATGCACAAAGGCAAAGCCCTGCTCTGTTTAATATTGATTTGAAGCTGTTGGAAGCAGTCATTAGGAGATTTGGGGTGCAGTGTCATCTGTATGCTGATGACACCCACCTCTGTTTCTCCATAACATCTGAATCGGGAGAGGCTGTGACTGTTTTAAACCAGTGCCTGGATGCAGTGAGACACTGTGAGGGCCAACAAACTGAGGCTGAATCCTGGTGAGATGGAGACACTGGGGGTAAGCGGTTCCCATGCCCAAGGAGCTCACCTGTTCTGGATGGGGTTGCATGCCCTCTGGAGGAACAGGCCCATAATACGATGGTGTTACTAAACTGATCTCCTGCCATGCTCAGGTGACCTCTGTGACATGGAATGCCTATTATCACCTTAAGCTGGTATGCCAGTTGTACCATTTCTTCAACAGGGATAGCTTAGTCACTGTGATTCATGTAATAGTCCTCACAACTGGACTACTGTAATGCACTCTATTTCGGTCTTTCTGTGCTATTGGTGCACAATTCTGCAGCGAGGTTGAGTGGAATACCTGCACACACATACATGTGCACTGAGGGAACTGCACTGGTTGCTGATCAGCTACCGGGCTATATTCGGGGCCTTGTTAACAAATAAAACCCTGTACAAGTTGGGACCAGGTTGCCTGGAAGACTGCAAGATCACTTTGCTCATCTGGGGAAATTCTACTCATGGTACTGCATCCTACAGCAAGTCATGCCAGATGACTCTCATTTCTCACAGGTAGATCTTAGCTCTTGTCCCACACAGAAAGAGGTGAACCCTCCCAGCTGTTACCTGGGAGCTTCTGTTTCTTCTCCCAGCCTCCCATCTTGGGAAATCTTCCTTTCCCTGCCTCTCACACAGGGTCCTTCACCAACCGCCCATCACCTCCACCTGTGTGCAGTCCCCTCATTAACCCAGATCAGAGAACATAAAAAAACAAAACTGTTCAGCTGTTTCTCCTTCTGCTAGGCAATGTTTTTCCAGTTTTCAAGTCCAGGTATTGCAAGCTCATTCATTTTCCCTTCCACACAAAAAGTCTAAAAGAGGTTTTCCAATTACTATTATCGGTAAAAGTCAACAATATTGTTTCCCCAATCCAACATAACGACTTTACATCCAATATTGAGAAACAATAAATCCTTGATTTTTATTCCCCCAGAAGTCTCTTCTCTGCATTCATATATTGAGACAGTAATCCATAGTTATTTACTTATTGTATATTCCCCAATTCACACCCAGATCCATATCTTCCAATCCCATTTCCTGTTGGCTTAGCTTTTCCATCTTCTTTTTTAATGGCTTCCATTTCCTCTTCTTCCATTCTTTTTCCAAAAGTGTTGCCAGAGGCTTAGGAGCTTTTCCCTCTTAATTTCACTCCAAATTATATGCACAGTCTTTTCTTTCTCATCAATGTCTCTGCCAGCTCTGGGTATTTCTTAGTCTCTCTGTCCATGGTTTCATTCTACTCCTCCAACATCATAACTTCATCATTTGGCTGTTTCACTCATCCAGGTACCTGTGTGGAGGTCCTCTCCATTTCATCATCTACTACCTCCAGCTTTGCCATTCCATTCTCTTGTTCTGGCAATCCTCCATCAGTATTTTCCCCCAAAACACTCTGTGGCTTCTTCAGCCTCAGCTTTGTCCATTCCATTTTTATGCACCATTTTATGCATCTCCGCTCTGAGCTCTTTCAATTGCTCATTCAGTAGTTGCTGCATGAAACCAACAGTCAGTGGAGGTTTTTTTTTAGTATTTCATCATACTGAGAGCTTTCTCTAAGATCCACACAGTCCTTGCTTATCAGAAATACATTTCTAGCATTCCTCTCTCACAGCAACACATGATTATAACATGTAGTTTCATGTTATAATCAGCACATTCACCAGTGAAGTGGAGGATTAAAAATAGAACAAAATTAAATGAAAATTCCTGAAACTTGGATCGCCTCTTAGCTGTTTAGAATCTTTCTTAGATATATATGATTAAACCATAATTTTTGTTTTGTTTTCATCCCCTTAGTGCCATCTCATCTTAAGACAGCAGTTGGGTCATATTTCAGATGTACAGTGGTACCTCGCAAGACGAATGCCTCGGAAGACGAAAAACTCGCAAGACGAAAGAGTTTTTCGTTTTCTGAGTTGCTTCGCAAGGCGGATTTCCCTATGGGCTTGCTTCGCAAGACGAAAACGTCTTGCGCCTTTTTTTTAAAACCGCCAATGCATTCCTATGGGAAACCGTCAATGCACAGTGGTGCTTCGCAAGATGAAAAAATTCACAAGACGAAAAAACTCACAGAACGAATTAATTTCATCTTGCGAGGCACCACTGTACATTTTAACTGGCAGAGATATAGTCTCAGTGATAATTTATAGCAGATTCAGAATTAATTGAAGAAAGAGAGGTTTAGTCAATCCTTGCCCTAAGGATTGACCCTTAGGGCTATTATGGGGTGTTTGGGCAAGATGACGGTTCTTCTGTTCTCAGTCACTCACCCCATCTGAGTTTCTTGTAAGTTTCTTTGTCCCTCAGTGAGAAAGCAGCCTTTTCAGAGCATTGGAAGTTAATCCCTGTTGTGTCTATTCTTCGGAAATAATTCAATAACCTAGATTTATGGCTTGGCTGTCATCAATCACTACATAACTATCTCTGTCAATGGAGTTTCAACAGGATACATTTAATCCACCATGGTTCCTCCCCAGAAGTCCACTAACTAAATAAATTTCAAGAGGGACAAATGCAAGGTTCTACACTTAGGTAGGAAGAAGCTGCTGCACCAGTACAAGATGGGGGACACCTGGCTTGTCAGTAGTACATGTGAAAGGGATCTAGGGGTCTTAGTGGACCACAAGCTGAACATGAGTCAACAGTGTGATGCAACAGCAAAAAAGGCTAGTGTTCCGATCAAGGGAAGTAATAGTCCTCCTCTATTCTGCCTTGGTCAGACCACACCTGGATGCCGCAATTTAAGAAGGATATTGACAAGTTGGAATGTGTGCAGAGGAGGGCGACCAAGATGATCAAGGGTCTGGAAACCAAGCCTGTTGAGGAATGGTTGAAAGAGCTGGGTAGGTTTAACCTGGCAAATAGGAGATATGGTAGGCATCTTCAAATATCTCAAGAGCTGTCACATGGAAGATGGAGCAAGCTTGTTTTTACCTGCTCTGGAGGGTGCAACATGAACCAATGGATTCAAGTTACAAGAAAGGAGATTCCAACTAAATATCAGGAAGAACTTTCTGACAGTAAGAGCTGTTCAACAGTGGAAGAACCCCCTTCAAGAGGTTGTGCACTGCTCTATGCTACTCATTTCAGTGGGGATTGCAAAAGACACTATCTAGGTTGATCCTTCCACTTGCTGGGAGGGGAGCAAGTGTTAATTGGAATTTTCTTAAATGTCATGGGCCAGTCCCTTGAATTATTTTTTATAGCAGGGATGGGGAGCCTGCAACTTTCCAGGCATTGCTGGACTACAACTCCCATCATCTTTGAGTGCTGGCCATGCTATCTGGGGTGATGGAAGTTGGGGTCCAAGAGGATCTGGGGGGCTAAAGAATCCCCATTCTATTTTATAGGGAAAGTGAAATCATTTTCAACAAAGTTGAAAAAACCTGGGGCTTATACCCAGCTCACTAGTGGAAGCCAGCGCAATAACATTGGCTAATGCAAGTAGACTTTCCTGGCCTCCCACAGATCTGGTCTGGAGGGTCAAGAGAACCCCCAGAAGAGCGAGCCGGGGAGGAGAGGGGGATTATTCCACCTGACAAACAGAAATGCTTGCACTGACAAAACAATTATAATAGCACAACACTAAAGTCCCCCAACAGTCTTTCATTTTTAAAGTAAACATTCAAGATGTTTGGGGCTGAATAATGAACATTAATCAGAAAGTCAAAATCTCTGTATGTTACCATCCTTGGGGGGTTATACACATGTAGTATTTTATTCATATTTGTCATGGTGTGAACACACTTTTGTCGTGTGCCCCACACACAGTGCAATACTTTCCAGTTCTATTGCATCCCTTTCACTCAAGGTGCCCCCTCTCCTGAAAGCGCATTGACAATGGTTTTGTGGTGCATGGGCTTTACTTCTGCAGCCAAAGGACACCTTTCAAAATATATAACGTGAACAACATGCTTTTCTAATTAGCAACAAAGATCTGTCTAACAAAAGCATGGGGAAAGTTGTGACTACAGTGGTACCTCAGGTTGCAGACGCTTCAGGTTACAGACTTCGCTTAACCCAGAAATAGTACCTCGGGTTAAGAACTTTGCTTCAGGATGAGAACAGAAATCGCGCACCAGCAGCGGGAGGCCCCATTAACTAAAGTGGTACATCAGGTTAAGACTGGACCTCCAGAACAAATTCTTAACTCGAGGTACCACTGCATTCCAATACTCCAGAGCTGGTTGGGATGTAGATTTAATGGGGGGGAAGGCTGGCTATCTTAAAACTAGGGCTGGTGAGAAACAGATTTTGGTGATATTTTGGACATGTTCATCAGTTAAAAGAGTCATGACAGATGTTGAAGAATATGTTATAATAGTTTTAAGATCATCATCTTATACATGTAACTATGTCCCATTTAGTTGCATAGGGCTTACTTCCAGGAAACTGGGTTCAGGATTTCAGCCAGAGTCTGATGCTTCTTGTTTTCCCTTCCCTTTTTGTTAATGATGAATTAAAATATGAATATATTTGTTTAAAAGACTTAAAAATCAATTCCTTCTCTCATTTAAAGCGCCCTTTAAACTGCACATTTAAAGGGACATGTCCTAAACTAAGAGAGCCAGTGTGTCACACATTGGGGCTAGAAAGACTCTAGTTCAGAGGTTTCCAAACTGTTGCCCGCAAGCTTCATTCAGGTGGTCCACTGCATGTCTCTAGATTTGTGACTGAAAATGGAAGACCACACATCCATTGTGTTAAATATTCATAATGAGTTTAAATTGCATCTTTATTGCTTTTATTTCTTATTTTATTGCACTACAATTTGACTTCTGTGGAATAGAATAAATAGAACACTGTACTTAAGAAGTAAAAGAAGCAATGAAAACCATGCAGCATCTATCAAAGTGCATTACAGTTGCTACAGAAAAATCATTAAGACCCTCAGCAGTTTTTCAGAGGTCCAGGGGAGAAAATGTTAGGGATCCACTTGCCCTGGTTCAAATTGCTGCTCTCAGCCCTGGAGCTGCCTGGGCGACTCTAGGCCAGCCACCTTCTTCCTGTACCTAACCTTCTTCATGGGGCTGTTGCAAGGATAAAATGCAAACTGCCTTTAGCTTCTTAGCGGAAAGGTAAGCTATAAATATAATACATAACATTCCTCATTAATATTGCCCTCATATCCAAAGAAACTTGATAACCAAACACTTCCTGAATGATATTTAGACTCGGTGCTTCTTGTGTGGTGGGTTGTTTTGTTTTATGTCGTTTTTGAAGAACTGACACGGGTGCTGTAGAGGTTCTTTTAAAGGCGCTGGGAGCAATGCCTCTGCAGTAAAGATCAGCTACAGGATGTCTTGCAGGCCTAACCCAAGGGACCACCTAGAGGCTGGCAGCTGCTGTCCCCATGGTTACAAAACACAAGACCTTGGGAAGGAAGCAACCTCACCCCCGCTGTGCCGTGATGTCACCAGCAGCCAATCCTGCCGCTGCAGCTGTTTCATAACCACATTCACTGGAAGCGTGACTGGAGCGGCTGCCAAGGAAACCGACAGGGCCTATGCATGTAAGTAGTTCTACACAGGCACCAATCTCTGCTCTGGGGGGAAAGGGGAGGGGTGGAGTGAAGAAGAGAAAAGGCCAATAATACATTAAACTTGCCAGATAAGAGCACAGCTGTCCCTCTTGGTCATGAATGCCCATTCACTCCGCCTTTCTTGTGCTGTTAGTAGGGGAAGGAGAATCAAAGTCCACACTGGGATAGGAAAACACCAGGCTCGGAAGCCTGCCTCGCACCACCTGCGAATTGCATTTGGGAGGCTTTTGCCGAAGCAAGCAACATGTTTCAGCAGAACAGTTGCTGCAGGAGCAGTTCGGCCGTCATTCAGGAAGAACCCTCCAGAACTTTGGAAAGGACTGTGAGGAAACCAGGAGGCAGAGAACCACTCTTGCTGGTGTCTGGAGGTCTCCTGCTGTGTGTGGGACTTGTGGCTTCAGGAGTCTTTGACGGTGTTCACACGGAAGTTGGGTACGAGTACTATGCTGAACCAACTGTGTCAGGATTGCCTCCCGTACTGGCTATGCCTGCCAATTGTTTAGTCAACTTGGCCTACATCTTTCTGGGCTGGCACTGGCTGCCTTCAGGTGATGAGAGAGGTCAGGCATGCTACCTCCAGGAGGTCTTTGCCCTTATGGCGCTTGCATATGGGCCTGTACAATGGGTGCGACTCTGGACGCAGCATCACTGGGCAGCTGTCTTAGATCAGTGGTTGACATTGCCAATTTTTGCTTGGGGTGTTGTCTGGTGTCACTTTCTGGAGCACGGGTGGCAACCAGGCACTTTCCTGGCCATGGAAGCAGCTTCACTGACGAGCTATGTTCTGGCGTTGCTTCACCCCCAAGGCTTTGAGCTGGCATTGAGTGGACATATATTTATAATTGTTTGGAGAGCACTGAAGGCGCAGAGGCATTTGGGTAATGCCCGGTCGGCTTGGATCCTGGTGCTAGGATTGGTCTCTTGCCTGGGCTTTGTAAGCCTCAAGCTGTGGGACCAGGAGCTGGCACAATGGGCACCTTTCCGCCGGCTTACTGGCCACTTTTGGTCCAAGATCTGCGATGTGCTGCAGTTCCATTTTGCCTTCTGCTTTTTTACCCAGCTGAGCAGGCGTCATCTCTGGTCTCAATGAATTAGTCCACAATCGTCACATGCCAATTTTTTTATAAACTTAACAGTCAAAGTACATAACATTAGCCATGGCTGCAATGGCAGAGGGGTTTTAAATTGCTGGATCTGAAATAAAAAGCTGCACACAGAAACTTCTCCAGCCTCTCTCCATGTGCAAGAGGGCCGGCAGGGCTTCTTTCTACAGTGTTGCTTGTTCTGTTTATTTCCTGCCCAAGTAGAAAGGTCTCAGCTGTGGAGGCTGGTGTCCACAGGGACTGGCAGGGCAGAAGACAGGGAGATAAGTAAGCAGTAGGTAGAAACAGAGCCCCTTGATTCTAGTGCCAGCCTGCTAGTTCTACAAGGGCAGCACTGAGACCAAGGAGGAAGGTGGCAGCCAGAAACACCCTCTAGACTGATTGCAAGTAAAGGCAGGTGGGCTTGGAGTAATCGAAGGCTGAAGTTGCTGGGCCAGAGCCCTATTTTCCCCCATGGACCAACCTCCACCGAGTCTCAGGGCAGGCAATGAGGCACTTATTAAAACACATAGGAGAAAACACCCAACTTCACACCTTTCTCTCTCTATGTATACATATATACACACAGAGATAATGTGTGTGTGTACGTACACACACACACACAATACCATCAGGAAGGTGTGCTGTTGATTTGAAAAGCTGTGATGGAGTATCAGGGAGGTGATGGTCTCAAAGGGCTGCCAGGTGCCAGAAGTTAACCTCTGGCCTAATTTTGTGCCACCCTCAGCCTGCTTTCACACAGGTGAACGAGGGAGGAGGGATTAAAAGATCACTGCTCCACATTATTTTTCTCTCACTTGAGATTCTCCATAAACAATCCTGGTAGGCAATCTGTGTGTGTTTGTGCACGTGTGCGCTTTTAGTTGGCATATGGCTTTCAAGGGATAATCTCCCAGAAAATGATGCACCCTCCCCCCCCCCTTTAGACCACTGTTTTATGAGGACGCATTTTTCCTTTTCCTGTGCTGTAGAGGATAGAAAGCCTGACACCAATAAAGGCATCATAAATAAGTTTGGGAAATAGATGGGAAAGAGGTCAGTATTCCTGCTCTGGAGTTTATTTAGTGAGAGGCTTTTCTTTTTCTTTCTTACCAAGTGCTGCTAGGATCTGCTGTCTCCCCCAACAATCTTCATCTTTGTACTCCCAACCTCCATTGAAAGGTGGGTCCAGGCCCTGTAAGTCCAAAGCAGCACCTTTGAAAATAGTACCAAGCCAGTGCTATAATGGTTGTTCCATATCTAGACCATGGGTAGGCAAACTAAGGCCCGGCGGCTGGATCCAGCCCAATCACCTTCTAAATCCGGCCCGCGGATGGTCCAGGAATCAGCGTGTTCTTACATGAGTAGAATGTGTGCTTTAATTAAAATGCATCTCTGGCTTATTTGTGGAATTCTTTCATCCCCCCCCCCCAAAAAAATATAGTCTGGCCCCCCACAAGGTCTGAGGGACAGTCTCCTGCTGGAAAAGTTTGCTGACCCCTGCGCTAGACAACTATGGGTACCTCTGGACGATGGAGTTTATTGCTTGCTAGTCATCTTCTCCCCTCTAAGGATCCCTTGGGTTGAGATAAAGCAATTGCCATTCACACCTCTGCAAATCTGGGCCTACATTATTTTTGTCTAGAAGAAGAAGAGTTTGGATTTGATATCCCGCCTTTCACTCCCTTTAAGGAGCCTCAAAGCGGCTAACATTCTCCTTTCCCTTCCTCCCCCACAACAAACACTCTGTGAGGTGAGTGGGGCTGAGAGACTGTGACTGGCCCAAGGTCACCCAGCAGCTGCATGTGGAGGAGCGGAGACACGAACCCGGTTCCCCAGATTACGAGTCTATCGCTCTTAACCACTACACCACACTGGCTCTACTCTTTTACGGCTACCCTTTATTTTTTTGTTTCCAATCCTGTTTCCAATAATCCCAACCTTAGTATTTGCCCTTTTCATTACTGCCACATGCAGTAGTATTTAGAAGAGTTTCAAAACACACACACAAAAAAACCCACCCAAATGATCAATGGAATCAAGAAAGATTGCAGCATTTGGAACTTTTTAGAGAAAAGGTGAGTAAGAGGCAACATGATCAAAGTTTATACAATTATGCAAGGAGGGAGAAAGGGGGTAGAGAGAGGTTTTTCCCCTCTTCATAACACTAGAGCTCATTGGGAACATCCAGTGAAGTTGAACGTTGGAAGACTCAAGACAGATTTTGAAAAAGTACTTCATGCAGTGCGTAGACTATGGAACTTGCTCCCCCAGGAGGCAGCGATGGCCATTGACTTAGATGGCTTTAAAAGAGGATTAGACAAATTCATGGCGGAGAGGGAGGACTCTCCGTGACTACTAGCCAGGATGGAGGCAGCAAGGCTTCCTGACACCAGCTGCTGGAAACCACAGAAGGGGAGAGATGCTCTTGTGCTCAGGTTCTGCTTGCTGGTTTCCCACAGGCACCTGGCTGGTCACTGGGAGAACAGGAGGCTGGACTAGATGGCTCCTTGGCCTGACCCAGCAGTCTCTTCTTACCTTCTTATGCAGAACTGACATTTCCCATGATCCTATTCACAGCACGTTTAGGGCTCTGTCTACCAGAGACCACCTTTTCCCTGTTGTTCCACAGTAACGTTTAAGACCAGCCACAAAGGCATTTTTGACAACCGATTTGTAAGGCATGGCTGAACAGCCAGGGCACATAGACTTTTTATTGCTGTGAGACACCAGCAAGATCCTGGTTTTCCTGTCCTCCTTGTCCTCTCCCAAGTCAAAATAAATTACTTCAAACTTGTCTGGATTCATCCTCTAATCATGTCACTTGCATCATCCCCCACAATGTCCAAGCAGCAGATGGTGTATGACTGCAAGAGTTAGGTTTTATGTGAAGTGATTAGATTCAAACTATTCAGGAACTCACATATAAAGCAGTTCACCAGTATCTGGGCTTCCCTGCCACTAACAAATCAGAATGGCACTGGAGCCACTCCATGAATTCCCACCATGGCCCGCAACTGATGCTTCATAAATCAGACTATACAGAAAAATCAAATAGGATAAATAAGATCATTAGACATTTGTCTAGTGAGTGAGAGAGGCAAAGGTCTCCAGTGTGTCCTGTGCCATTCTAGAATGAAGCAGCTGCCCTTTGGCTTTTCTG
This sequence comes from Podarcis tiliguerta, assembly GCF_965153285.1. Lineage (NCBI taxonomy): Eukaryota > Metazoa > Chordata > Lepidosauria > Squamata > Lacertidae > Podarcis > Podarcis tiliguerta. Next base: position 37,968,194 of record NC_139550.1, read on the forward strand.
ATTCAGGCAGCAAAATGTTTCAGCATGCCAGCCCATCATGCAGATTCAGTTGGGCAGCTTGCTGGTGCTACAAGTGACTGCTCCAATGCCAGCTCTGCATGCAGAGAGACCAGGAGAAATACAAGCAACTCTTAATCATGACTCTGGCCACCTGCAGCACCTACAGACACCTCTTTACCCTTGCTTTGACACACTTTAAAGGGGTCAGAAAGAGAGAATAAGCAACTGTCTGCACCATCCTATTTGGGATTTTGGCTTCCATCTTCTTCCTTTGTGGCTGTCTCATCTTCTCATCCTGGTAAAGGAGGAAGAGGAAGGCAGGCAGAATTCACAGCATACTGGGAACATGGAAAATAAAATGGTTTTTCTCCTTCTCCCTTGTCTCAAACTGCCATATCCTAAGAGGCTGGCTGTTCAGCCTAATGCCACATGAATCTAGCAAAACAAAAAACAGACCTCTGTCAGTGCAAAGTACAATTTGTAAGCCAAAAGGACACAGACAGGTTACAAATATATAAACTGTTTTATTTACTGTCTTCAAGAAAAAGGAGTACGTAGTGCGGAGATGTTTGCAGGGAGGGTCATAGGGGTAAAAATCTACACAAATCCCCTCCTCCTACTGCCCTTCCAGTTTTAATCTCCTATTCAAATAGACTCCATTGCCCCTGCCACCCCCCGCTTGAGCTGTGTTGTTAACTTGATGCCAGAGTCCACCAGGAGCCCCTGGGTGCCACAGGGTTGGTAGTACCAGCTAAGGAATGTGACCCCCCCCCAAGGGATGGTGGGACCCTGTAAAATGCAAAGTGCCGTCAGCGCTGTGAGAACTTTAATCCTTCCATGTCACTCAAGTTCATCACTCAAATTCATCACTCTCTTCGGGCTCACGAGGGGGTTCTGCAAGGTGATCTGGAGGAGGGAATAGAATTCATTAGAGATCCTTTATAGCGTACATGATCCCTCAGGTCACTGCCAGCACAGTGAGTTTGGCACCTACCCTCTAAAGCTAGAACACAAAAATTGTAATGGGGTGGGAGGAATTTGCCTGGCCTTGGCCATGCTCCATAGAACTGCCTTACATGCATGATTCTTGCTATAAGTGCCAAGGGGTTCTGGGCTGATTTCTCAGTCCTCATGCTATGGGAGGCAAAAGGGCCCACACCCTTAGAAAAAAATTGGGGGCCCCATTCAGTGGTAGATTAATATTGCTTTGCATGTATGAATTCTCACATTCAATCTCCAGCATCTCCAGTTCACCACCCCACAATAATTATTATTATTATTATTATTATTATTATTATTATTATTATTATTATATATTTATGCCCTGCCTTTTTCACTGACAGGGATTCAAGGCAGCTTACAGATAAAATAAGATTGTATGTTGTTGACTACAACTCCCATCAGTCCCAGCAAGCAGTGCCAGTGGCCAGGGATGATGAAAGTCCAGCAACACCTGAAGAGCTACAGGACCCCCTCTGGGCACCTCTGAATTACAGGATCTGCGGGAGGAGGGCAGGAAAACTGCCAGGCATAGCAAACAGCACTAGGTTAGGTTAGAGGTACCAATGATCAAAAAAGGCACTTTTTCTACATAATACACGTTTTATAGAAGTCTCTGCCACAAGATGTGATGATGGTTTTAAAGGGAGATTAAACAAATTTATGAAGGACCACTATTTTAGTAACCATTAGTTACAATGACTAAACTGCATAGAGCCTCACTAAGCAATACACTTCCCAACACCAGGGAGTGGAGGAGGTGATTGGTGGGGGGCAGACACCCCCTTCCTGCCCTCCTTGGCCACATTAACTCTTCTCATCTTCACATGAAATGCAGGCCGAGATGCAGACCCCAACCCTTCTAAAATAAAAAAGAAACTTCCTGGTCCACAACAGGAAGGCATGGCAAAGCCCAGGGTGGCTGAGACCACATGACACAGGCTTTGTGTGACCCAAAACTACAGTCTGGGAAGAAGTGTGTGTGTGTGTGTCCCCTCTATCAAAGAAGGAGGCAGTTCTTGATCTGTTTCTGTGAGAAAAGAGAAGTCAAGCGTACAGCCTGAGGGTACTTGACCCAGAAGATTTTCTTTTTGGCGCCATTTCGGCTGCACGCCCCTCCAGAAAAATGCAATTTCACCCTGAAGCCCTCTTGTGATTTGCTCCACTCCACTCTCAAGTGCAGTTGGCTATATTATATTAGCCTTCTAGCCTTGTTACTCACCTATCCTAGCATCTGTGGGGAACCTAAATTCTACACAGAAAAAATATGTCAATAGTAAAAATAAATAAATACTGCTTGACATATTATAATCAGTTTGACAGATTGGTTTGAGGTATCTGAGATTTTAAAGGTTGGCATTTTTGACAAGGCATAGTTCAGCTGCAGGTGGGGACAGGGGGGAGGGAGAAGAGATAATGAAGAGCAGAAGCAGCTAAGGGGAGGCAGATATGGCTGGAGGCCTTGAGAAAGGGGCTGCAAGCCATCCTGGATACAAACAGCAGACTTTGAACAAGGTGGGTTTTGTAATCTCTACTCTCATGAGGGCTAGATTTCAATGGGTCTCTTCTATGTAGGATTATGTCTGGATTCAATCCTGTCTGTTTCAGATTCTATGCACACATGTCCCTACACAAACATGACATCCAGTGCGCATGGCTTAGGCAAGAGTGCCCTTGCACCACACATATGTTCAACAAAGAGAGCTCAACACCTGCCTAAGACTTTTCATTCTATTATGGAGGATGGAAGGGAGGGGTGATGATGAATTGATCTGCCTTTTTGAACAAGTCTCTACCTAACCCAACAGGGTCATTTGGGAGACTGACTAGTGCCACCCTCCAACCGCAGAAGCAGCAGTGGGAAGGTTACCTTCCCCTGACGCTGTAGAAGCAAGCACATCCAGGCTGCTAAGCTCTCCGTCGCGGTAGAGTGCCAGCCGTTCCATCATACGCCTCCTTGCTGGGTTGATGACGATCTGAGGGGCAGAGTCGCCTGCAGAGAGAAAGGAGCCAAGCACTGAGTGACAACTGGCCCAGATGTTAAGACCATCATCAGAGGCCCAACTCTGGTGCCTCTACCTCCTGATGGGAGGCAGTTCTTGCCAAGGCAAAGGTCTTCTAAGTAGTGTTACCACATTTATGGGACTCCCTTACTTATCTGTTTAGCTGGGGCTGACTAATGCTAATTGAAGAGTTTTATTTTCCCAGGATTTTTTAAAAGATGCCTATGGTTTTACTGCTGCTTTTAAACTCAAGTAAAGAGAAGGGAGTCCATGATGGATGGCAGTTTCTTAAAGGTGAAATGTTGAAAGCCCAAATGCAGACAGTTCCAACAAGAAAGAAAAGTGGGAGGCATCTATAGAACCAGTGTGGCTACATAAGGGACATGAGCTGAGAGTTAAGCAGGGCATGTATAAGAAATGTATAAGAAATGGAAGAAAGGGGAAATTACAAAGGAGAAGTATACAGAAGCAGCCAAGAGTAGCCAACAGCAGGGAGCTCAGAATCAGCTTAGGCTTGCAAGACAGGCTAAAAATAATAAAAATAAAACGTTTCTTTGGCTGTCCTTGAAGCAAGAGGAAGAGCAAGCAAGTAACGGGTCCTCTGCATGGAGTCCTCTATTGGGTGACACAGAGAAGACAGACTTACTCAACACCTACTTTGTCTCCATCTTCACCCAAAAGGAAAGCAGTGCCCAACCTGGTGATAACACAATAAGTGATGTAAGGAGGGAACTGCAGACAAAGATAGGAAAAGAGATGGTAAGAGAACACCTAGCTTCATTAAATGAATTCAAATCTCTTAGGCCTGATGAGCTGCACCCAAGGATACTAAAGGAGCTTGCGGATATAATCTCAGAGCTCCTGTCTATAATCTTTGAGAATTCTTGGAGAGCAGGTGAGGTCCCTGCAGTCTGGAGGTGGGAAAATGTTGACCCCATCTTCAAAAAGGAGAAAAAAAGATGATCCAAGTAACTACTGACCAGTGAGTATGACATCAATACCAGGAAAGGTCCTAGAATAGATTAATTAAATGTGAGCACTTAGAAAAGGATGCTGTAATTACTTAGACCGAGAATGGGTTTATCAAAAACAAGTCATGCCAGACAAATCTTCTTTCTTTTACTGTTAAGAGTTACAAGCATGGTGAATCAGGGGAATGCTGCAGACGTAGTCTACCTTGATTTCAATAAGGCTTTTGACAAAATCCCCCACAATATTCTTGTGAGGAAGATGGTAAAATGTGGGTTGAACAAGGTAGCTGTCAGGTGGATTTGTAGCTGGTTGACTGACCAAACCCAAAGAGTACTCATTAAGGGTTCCTTGTCATCCCGGGAAAAAGTTACAAGCGGGGTTCTATCCATTGTTACTCAACATCTTTATAAATGACTTAGATGAAGGAATTGAAGGGATGTTAATCAAATTTGCAGATGACACCAAACTGGGAGGGGTAGCTAATGCTGCAGAAGACAGAATCAGAGTTCAAGATTACCTTAACAGATTGGGTAAAGGACCAAAACTAACAAAATGCATTTCAATATGGATAAATATAATGTTCTGCACTTAGGCAGAAAGAACCAGCTGCACAAATGTAAGATGAGGGACACATGGCTTACTAGTAGTACACGCGAAAAGAATCTAGGGGTCTTAGTGGACCACAAGCGTCACATGAGTCAACAGTGTGATGCAGCTGCAAAAAAGCAAAAGTTATGCTAGGCTGCATCAATAGAAGTAGAATGTCCAGATCAAGGAAAGTCATGGTACCACTCTATTCTGCCTTGGTCAGACCACACCTGGAATACTGTGTCCAGTTCTGTGTGCCACAATTTAAGAAGGATGTTGACAAGCTGGAATGTGTGCAGAGGAGGGCAACCAAGATGATCAAGGGTCTGGAAACCATGAATGGTTAGAAGGAATGGTTGAAGATGCTGGGTAGGTTTAACCTGGGGGGAAAAGAGAGATGATAGCCATCTTCAAATATCTCAAGGGCTGTCACATGGAAGATGGAGCAAGCTTGTCTTCTCCTGCTCTGAAGGATAGGACTTGAACCAATGGCTTCAAGTTACAAGAAAGGAGATTTTGGCTTAATATCAGGAAGAACTTTCTGACACTGTTCAACGGACTCCCTTTCTGGCAGTGGAACAGACTCCTCCAGGAGCTGGTGGACTCTCCTTCCTTTTAAGTTTTTAGGCAGAAGTTGAATGGCCATCTGTCATGGATGCTTCAACTGAGGTTCCTACATTGCAGAGGGTTGGACTAGATGACGCTGCAACTCTATGATTCTTTGTTGTTAGGTGTGTCTGCTATTTTGCTGTTATTTTGTTAGTCATACAGAAGGGCTTTTAACTTGGTGGTGGAAGCTGTCTTAAGAATCTTGCACTGAAAGAAAGTTATTTTTCTTAAAAAAAAAGAGAAATAGACTAATGAAGTTAAAATCAAGAACAGGGCAGGAATTGTCAAATTCTAGTTGGTGGTGATACCACAGAAAAATCTGACCTGAAATGTGGAAGGGTAGGGGAAAGAGATGTCAAAAAAAGAAGCATGTTAACAGGTTTCAAAGAGGGTAGCCGAACATGCCATAATTCTTCAGATGCAACTAAGAGGAACACTCTTCAGGCTACATTAGAATCTGCTTTTTATCACATCTTCATTGATGGGAAACTGCTCTTCAGGGTTTCAAATAGCAGCCTCTGTCAGGCCTACCTGGAGATGCCCTAGATTGCACCTGGGACCTCCTGCATGCAAAACAGTTTCCCTCAAACATTCTACCAAGTCAAGAATGCACTTTTGCAGGTAGTGGCCCATCTGTTTAATTTTATGATTTCTACATCTGAAAGCAAGAAACCAACAAAGAAAGAAAGAAAAAGGAGGAAGGGCCTTCCAGTCTTGCAGAATTGGGTGTAATACACTTATCTGCACACTTGCTTTAGAATCAACTGTCCCCTATCCTGTACTATGGTCACAACCCCATTTAAATATAACTTTTGTCTTAGCATTGCTGTGTGTGCTTTATTCATCCCTTTCAGGCAAATTTGTAACTCTTGGGATGTTTGGGGACTACAATTCCCATCATCACTAGCTTACAGGATCAGTGGTCAGGGATGATGGGAATTGTAGTCCCAAACATCTGGAGGGCTGGAGATTGCCTATGCCTGCCCTAGGGCTCAAAATAAAATGGTAAAGAAGAACTGTTCAGTTTGCACAAGGTTATGAGCTGATGTCATTTATCACAGCAGCTTACAGATAAAAATAAGAACTGCTAAAAACATAGAAAATTTAGAATTGGAATGTCACTGTTCTGTAACAGTTACTGAATATTTGGTTCAATTAAGTACGATGCTTGAAAAATGCTTGTTATTTGCCCATACGTGTCCAGTCAGTTGGCCAATCCTCCCTGAAGCGTGGGGGAGGGACTGAAGCAGCCTGCAGTGCCTTACCTAGTTGGCCTACAGAGATATTCCCTCTGGGCACACTTCTGTAGCTCAGCAGCCCCAGGCTGCCCTCCAGGCTTTCATCACTCTCCTCAGGCTGGTTGAGAGGCCTGGAGGTGTAGGAATCCTCTTGTGGAGTATGCAGCTGCCTCAGGGGTTGCAAAGTGGGAAAAGACTCTTTGCACAGCAGCAGCTGGAGCCTCTCTAGCTCTTGGTATACCTTAAAGACAGGAGGAGGAGTAAGTTGGCAGAGTGGGGGGCTCAAATAAGAAGGCACAGTAATTTCCCAGAATACCCAGCAAGGTAAAAAAAAAGAAAAAGTTGGGGGGCAACCCCCTTGCAGACAGAAAGTCACATTCTTTCCTTGGATCTATTTGTTCCTCCCCCATTGCTGGCCTTGACACTCAGGGCACTGCTAATGCCCAAAGGACAGAAGGCAGTACATACAGCGCAGCCTCCCCCAGCCGGGACCCTCCAAATGGTTTTAGACTCCAGCTCCCATCAGCCCCAGATGCTGGGAACTGGAGTGCAACCACATCTGGAGAGCATCAAGCTGGGAAACAGTGAATGTGCTGTTCTTTACACAGCCACCCTATATGTAAGCATGCAACATAACTGGCCTAGAGTCAGCAGAAACCACAGTACCAGTATAGAACCAACAGCTGTGGGTATAAAAGAAAACGCAAAGTACAGTAAATATGACAGCAGGTGAAGCAGGAGCCCCAAACACTTATTTGCTGTTCCTAAACTACTGGCTGCCACCTGCCCTCCCTGTTACAGTGGATGTTAGACCTGTCAGGACTGATGGACAGAAGGACTTGTCCATAACGGCTTCCTGGGGCTGAAGCTCCTCTGTGGCACCCCACCCCCTGACCCCCCCCCCCAAGCTGGGGATGGGGGGAATGGGAATCCAACAACCTCCGGAAGGCAACAGGTTTCCTAGTCCTGCCCTGTGGAATAAGTATGTGTCTCCTCCCCCTCCATTAATGCTTGTGGTTTCCCACCTATTTAAAATGTTATGGCCCTGCTCACAGAAATGCGCAGGTAAGGAAGAAACACATATATTCCAATTCACAGACTAAAATTCAGCCAGGACTGGAAAGTATCTTAAAACCCACAGCTCTTTACTGGCTCAGCTCCAAGCTCACCAGTAGTTGGCACAGAGAGGATTCCCAACAATTATGAACAATGCCCAGGCTTTGACTTTTGAGAGTGGGATTCTGTAATTGTGGGGGCACAAATAATACATAAACACCCTTGCTTGCCCAAATGGCTTTGGTAAGAGGGTGAGCACCACCAGTGTCAGTTTTCCTCACAGCAAACATGAAACATGGCTAACTATTATTGAGGACCTATTTCTAATGTCAAAACAAGCTTTGCATATCCATCTTTTAGGACATTTATTGTGGTCCAAAATAGGCAGATGAAGTATCACGTTAAAAACTTGCAGACACTGAGTGGTTTTGCAAATTCTTCACCATAAGAGAGAGAAAAATATGTAACTGCAGGCTGCAATCTTTGATGCTTATATAGCTCTTGGCTGTAAGAGATCTGCCTCCAACTGCTTGACTTAAGTCCTTTCTAATGAATGGCTCCTCTGTTATGGACTGTTGAAAAACATCCCAACTGCTAAGAAGGTTTTAAAAATGAGCATAAAAGCTGTATGGAAAGATGGGGTTTAGAAAAAAAGGAAGCAGTGGACCAACAGTATGTAAATGTTGTGTCATCTGTGTGTGCGTTTATATAAAACCAAACACTACAGAGACAGAATAGCAAATAGTATGCAAGAGTAATGTGAACCTGAATGGGGAATGAACTTGGAAGTGAAACGCAAAAACACACAAAACCAGAATCACAGATTTACCCTGGTGTCCCACCTCTTTTTCCTATTTCACAGGTGGGTCCAAGGCAGGGATTTGTCCAATCCAAACCCAGCTTAGTTTACTGGAGCTCCCAGAGAAAAGGCCTATATCAGGGCTGGGGAATATTTGGCTCTCCAGTTGTTGGTGGCGACTTTTATCATTCCTGTTGCTGTAGTCCAGCAACAACCAGAGGGCCACAGGTTCCCCATCCTTGGCCAAAATGCTCCAGCTCCCTCCTTTATGCTACCTACCTCTGTCATTGGGGGCCGGTGCTTGGCCCTTGGGTGGAGGCACCGGCAAGCCAGGCTGCCCAGTGCTGTGCCCAGTTGCTCTGGACAGGGCCCGGCCCGCGGGTCTGCGTGCTTCTGGTATAGATGAGTGCCAAGCTGAGCAACTTGGGACAGGCTGGAAGAAGTTGTGGCCGAAGACAGCTGGGCTTCCTGCTCCTCGTCCTCCTCATTCAGAAGATCTTTCTGAAGGCAGAGAGAGGGATAATCCGTTGGAAAAAGAGGAGGTGGGAAAGCCAGCAAGGATGGAGCAGCATCAGCACTGACTGTTCGGTGTCAGAAGGCAAACAAGCTGCACATTAATAAATGAGTGGCAGACAGAATAATTTCTCACCAAGTACTTGCTGTGTCCACGTGAATCCAGCTCCATAGATCGTCTCCCTGTCAAGATTTCCAACAGGACCTGGTAGGGGTGGGTTGGTGGGAGGAAAAGGAGCTGCACTTAAAATAAACCGGAATGCATAGCAAGGAAGGGAAAGCGAAACGGGGGTGGGGGGTTTCCCTTCTTTCCCCACATTCTAGCTTAGCCAACCAGGCAGGATCAGGCACTCTGAGGATCGCATCCCTTGGGCTCACTTCCAATGCTCAATTTGTGTATTAAAATTGAAAGCCAGCAGCTTGTTGTCAACATGGGTTGGGCTGCAGGGCCAGTAGCATCAACTCTGCACACTGACTTGACCCCCTCAAGCCCCCCCCCGCCATCCTCCCCAGTATTATGAGCAGGCAACTGAGACATGGTCAATCAATTCAATTTATTGTATACAGCCAGCGACAATTTTGTGCATGTCCAATGGAAGCGCAACCACTGACGTGTGGGTCCTTTTGCAGCCAGAAGAGGGCAGAATGGAAGTGGAACAAGCTTATGCGCACTCCTCTGATGCATGTGGGGGCCAGGAACAGAATCCCCCCACAAAATAGTCACTGCCTGTATAGTCTAAGGCCTTCACGATAAACAACAGAGGGCAAAAGCAAGGCATTCCTCTAAAACCACACAACGCAAATCTATAAAACTCTACAGCATAAAAGTCTGCAACATAAAATTTAAAATTACAATGCATTAACATAACTGGAATAAAGCTTCTTAGCTGCCAGGGCAAATTTGGTTACCAGATGTGTAATTTGTAGATATTTATCAGCTAAGAGTTCAACTATCACTTCCTGGGGGATCTATCAGAGTACCGATAAAGAATAGAGTATTAAAAAAGTTATGGGCACTGTATATAAGGGGCAAATCAACAAATGGAGCAAGACATCCTCGACCTGTTTACATCCATAAATGCGTTTCCATGCCATCTGAGGTATTCCAAGGTACAGTGGTGCCTCGCAAGACGAAAAGAATCCATTCCGAGAGTCTCTTCGTCTAGCGGTTTTTTCGTCTTGCGAAGCAAGCCCATTAGCGGATTAGCGCTATTAGCGCTATTGGCAGTTTAAGGGCTAAAAACGGCTTTTTAAGGCTTAAGGGATTAGCGGTTTAGCTGCTAAAAGGCTATTAGCAGCTTAGTGCTTCAGAAAAAGGGGGTGGGGAGCAAAAAAAAATCTCAAGACTCGCAAGACATTTTTGTCTTGCGAAGCAAGCCCATAGGGAAATTCGTCCTGCAAAGCGCATCGAAAAATGGAAAACCCTTTCGTCTAGCGGGTTTTCCGTCTTGCGAGGCATTCGTCTTGCGGGGTACCACGGGGTAAATAGTTTTGCCAAAATTGGAGAGCAGCAATTTACGTCCAAAGAGAAAACCGCCAGAGGAATCATCTTCTCCTGGTGCTTTCCCAAGCCAGTTAGGGAGAGTTATGGGGGTGGGAGTAAAGACTCAAAAAGCTTATCCACAGAGCCTCCTTGAATTAGGTTCCAAAATTTGGATTTGTTCCTCTCAATAGGAGCGAGACCCAAAGATTTTCAACTATTTTCATAATGTACCCTTTTTTCCTCCCTTAACAATGTTTTATATTCTCGCCATTGCTGTTGTAGAAGAGAATTAGCCTCACCTGAACGGACAAACTGAACTTGTCTTATTAGGACAGTTCTTTTTTCTTGGACTTACAATCCCTATCAAACCGACTCCATGTGCTTGGATGTTTTAGGGTGGGAAGTAGGAATCAGAAATGGTCTACATTCCCTGGTTATATCCTGATGTAGTGCACAAATATTCCAAGTCCTTTCTAGAGTTTGCTGATGTAGCTTTTGAAGTTTGTCTGGGGTCATCATCTGTCTGATATTACAATCAATTTGATGGGTCCATTGCAGCCTTCTCTCAGCTTGGGAGTGGCCCACCATTTCAGACTCTGTCAAGGGGTACTATTAAAACATACCAACTGATATTTGCAAATTAAAGAAAAATGTTCATGGCCTGATTTAGATATGGCACTGAGACACTGGCAGGGTTCTCCTCATCTCACGCCTTAGTAGCTCACTTCCATTTTGCCTTGTCTCACACACAGGACAGACAAAGTGCATAGCAGGGAAGGATGTGCTCTCGCTGGGCTGGAGTGTGTTAGACGATCAAGTGGTGAAGGGGCACCCCCATCTCCCAAGTTGCCAATTCCTAGTTTGTACTTTCTGTCTCTGAATGAGCTAGATAGGTGAACAAGGGCATAGCTCCAACACATCCTATGACAGTTAGTCCTTGTAAGTGTTCCTGCAAGATAACAAGCCTTCAAAGTGCCAGAATTTTCACCTAGCACTGAATTCTTGGAAAGAACAGCTTTCCAAACAAAGCATATTCTTTCCAACACGCCAAAAGAGGGAATTTTCCTAACTCGTCATATTCTCCCTGTGCCAACCTCCCCACACTCCTGAAGTCCTGGGATGGGTGCTCAAAAGGCAAAGAAGCTGCAGGCCCAGATGAAATACGTGTGTGTGTGTGTGTGTGTGTGTGTGTGTGTGTCTGAGAGAGAGAGAGAGAGAGACTTTAGGGGGTTGGACTAGATGACCCTTGGGTCCCAAGTCTACAACTGTGTGTGTGCGTGTGTGTGTGAGAGAGAGAGCGCTTTGAGAGTAATCCCTTTATAAATGAAAAGTGATATATCGATTTTTTAAATAATAAAATCTCATTTTAGAAGTAGACGGAATGGACGGGAAGGAAAGTGCCCTGTCTTTGCTAAGCCCCTCCTCTCCCCTCCCCATGTTACTCACCACACCAAAGCTGAAAACATCAATAGCGGTAGAAAGCATCCCCGTCCGGACGTACTCAGGGGGCAGGTAAGCCAGCGTGCCCCGCACAGTCTGCGTCCGGCCCAGAGAGCTGCTCAGTCCTCCCTGCTTTGGTCGGCGGCTAAAACGTGCCAGCCCAAAGTCAGCCAGTCGGGGGGTGAGTGCCGCATCCAACAAGATGTTAGAGCTGCAAGTGGAGGGAGAAATAAAGGGTTCACAACAGGCCACTATACATAGCCTCTCACATTCCATTCTCCATTCTTCATCAAAACCTCCTGTGTGTACCAATTACATTTTGAGCAGCATACGTTCTTCATTTTGTTGCTATGAATTTTGTTCTAGTCATCCACGTTGTGAGCCCAGAAAAAAAGAAATCAATCCCAGTTCAGCCTATTTTGCACTGCCCATTCTGCTCCAGTTAATCATCCAGAAGATGAGGGCTAAGACAAAGCACCAAAGTCCTGCGCTCTGACCACTTATACTTTAATCCAGCAACTCCTCTGGCTACTGAGATTTCACCAGGCACTGCACACACACCTTTAAGCGTATATTTACAATCCTAAAAGCAACAGAAGCTTGCTTTATGAAAAACAAAAAATGAGATCTCTGGGAAGCTGAATTCTGGGCTCAGTGGCACATTCTGTGCTTTTTCTGGAATCATAGCCCCAACTCTGCTTTTAATGGAGATTTGTAACATTTCCACACACACCCAAAAAATAGACCTTTAAGAGATATAGCTTTTGGGGTTTTTTTACTGGGGCAGGTAGATTCCAAAAAAACAGCAGAGTTCTCTTGTGCTTGCTGAAGACAGGAAACCGCAGTGTGTTGGGAAAGGCATGAAGATTTGTGGATGGTGAGCAGATTGTTTTGGATTATAAAAGCTACAGATTTCAGAAGCTTGGCTATTCTACCCATTGAAATGACCCTGACCTGCTTCTAGTGTCTGCACCCTGCTAATTATTAAAGGCCCATCACAATAGCACACAACAGCACTACCGATATGGAAGAATTTCTACTTAGTGCCTTTCCCATTCAATAACAGACCTATCCTTTGCAAAGGATGTGTCCAGAGTTTTTAATACACTTTTATATGCTAAAAACAAGAAAACTGGAATTCTGCACTCAGGCAACCCAAATTCTGCAACCTGCTTGAATTATGCAGATTTAGTAAGTTCTCTATCTCTGAGTAATTTATTCTGGCTTTGTTAATCATAGAGAGGGACAACTGGTGAAGCAGAGCACCCAAACCCCACCACTGGGAAATCTCATACACAGACCCTTCTGGCTTCTTCCATTTCAGCAGACTTGGCTCACACTTTTCAAAAAATAAAAAAAAATATGGGGTTTTTAGAAAGCAAAGTTCTGCAATGAATTTCCTTGCGGAATCGCAGCCCGTGTGCCAACACACGTCTTGTGATGATTCCCTCCTCCCCAAGTCAAAGCAGAAGATGTGAAAAGCAGAACTCTTCCTTCTCATGCACAAAGCAACAATCCTCCAGTTTGGTTTAAAATCATGCCCCATTTTCATCTGTTCGCAGCCTGGGAGACAAGCTCTCCTCCTCTCTCACCTCTTGACATCACCATGAATAAGGCTAGGAGAATCGCTGTGCAGGAATTGAATGGCTCTGGCAGTGCCCACTGCTATATGCAGCCGCTGGGCCCAGGAGAGGCAGGGACCACTCTGAAAAACAAAAATCAAAACAGTAGCAGATCAGCAAATGAAACAGTCTTTGGTGCCACCTCCTGAAGAACCCCTGGATAAAAGTACCGAGAAGAAGAACAGAAGTTCAGGTGAGTACCTGTCTACGCAAGTGGTCCTCCAAGGAGCCCTGAGGTAGGAAGACGTAGACAAGGCAGAAATGCCCCTGCTCAGCACAGTAACCAGCAAACTCCACAATGTTGGGATGGCGAAACCTGGGACACACAAGGGGCAGCGTTAAGCAGAAGCAGCTCAAGCTCCTCCCTATGTCCCACCACAGTTTTTAAAAAACAAACAAACAGCAAGCCTCATGCACAATCCCTGTTCCTGAACCCCCACCCAATAATCTTCCAATTCATAGTTTTCAGGTCTCACCGGGAAAGTTTTTCCACCTCTGTGACAAAGCTGTTCTTTATTACAGTCCAATCCAGTTCTGCTTCCTGTCAGTCAGATTAGGGAAGGGGGGGGATGAGAATAGATAAAGATGATCAGTATCACCACTAGGAGCACACTGTCCTTCAGAAGAACTGGCAAGGCCACACTGGGAGGCTGAAATCAAAGCATGTGGGGTGGGAATGAAAGAGGACTGAGGTGGCTCCCTTCCAACCCCCCACAACCAAGCACAAAGGACACTGGAGAGACACAAGGAGATGAGGAGTCACCCAAGGGTCCCACTAGCTCTGCTGCCAGGGCACTCCAAAGACTCAAGCTGCTAGAAGGCCCTTCAGACAGAAATGCTGGGAATTTGAGCTGAGACCTTACATGAGCAAAGCAAATGCCATCCTTCCATGGACCAGATGGAAGAGAGGCAGGAAGGCAGCCCCTCCCAACCTGGTGTCCTCCATATGCCGTTGGGCTACAACCTCCATCCGCCCCAACCAGTGTGGACAGGAGTCAAGGGAGTTCAAAACATCAGGAGAATACCAGGATGGTGGAAGGGAATGCAAAGTAAAACGGTCAGGCCCCCAGCCCAGTACTCTTTGGTTATACCTCTTTGAGCCGTTTGACAGCATAGACAGTGTTGCGCAGTCGGGCTTGGTAGACGCAGCCAAAGCCACCTTCTCCAATTTTCAGGGTCTCTGAGAAGTCTCCTGTGGCTTCGCGCAGCTCCTTCAGCTGCCACTCAAAGGGGCAGGCAGGGGACAGAGAGTCAAGGCTCTGGAATTGGGAAGACAGAGAGGAATGAGCTTGAAAAGGGCAGCAGCCCACCTCAACATGTGCTCCTCAAGACAGTCAAGTTCCATTAGCTGCATGGAAGGAGGGCTTCAGATTCCAGCTCCTTGAGGTCTTGCTGCTGGAGAGAAGCAATTATCCGGCATCAGCCCAGAAGTGACAATGCTGAAAGGATGCAGAAAGAGAAAGGAAGGGTGCAGAGTAGAAACATGAGGGGGATCAGAAGAGGGCTTAAACAGTAAGGGGAAAGAAAAAGCCACCATCCAAAAATGGCAGGAGGGACGGCAGGTACACAATGGGGAGCTAAGCAGTACAAAAATATGACTGAGGAAGAAACAGGTACTTATTTATTGAATTTTTATCTTGACTTTCCAAAGGAGCCCAGGTAGCCCCATAACTGTGACAGACACTACCTGCTTTTACATATCTCGTAAAAGAATATGCGTGTTACAAACCATGAGGACTAGAAGTATTAACAGTAGACAAATGCTCAAGGCTGAGATTCTCAAGAGCTAGATACTTAGTTCCATCATTCAGTAGTCCAGCCTACACCACCCCGGTCACCAAGCAGCTTTCCTTATGTTTTCCTGCACATCTAATTCCCACATACACAGTCAGAGCCCAACTGTTCCATCAGGCAGCAGAATTAGGTCCATACCTGTTCTTCAAGGCGGGTGGGAGGCAAAGGTGGGTTTCTCTGGCCGACACTGTTAAGGTGGCTGCTGGAAGGGGGGCCTGGCAGAGATAGCGGAGGACAGGAGGGCTCTGTTTGCATGGGGAAGAAGTGGGAATGAATGCCGTTATAGCTGGGGTACAAAAATGGGTCCTCCTCCAGTTTCCAGCCCCCTCAATGATGTTTGCTGAAGGTGGTGGAAGCAAGAGTGGGAAGCACAGAACGCTTTGAAAAGTGGCAGGAGATACAGGAAAGACTGGGAGAATCACCACTTTTCTTCAGCACTGCTTAAGAAGTTACATGAAAGAAAATTCTACCACCTGAATAAACTGAAATTAGTAACACAGCTGCAGGTTCCGACAGACATCTAGATTGCTCTAGATGGCACAGAGCCTGCAGAAGGAAGTGACAGGCAACTGGGAGGGCACAGAATTCAACATCCCAAGAACCTCTACTTTCATTTTAAAATTACGTTTCTAGCCTTCACAACATACAAGGAAGACTTGAAAAGTGTGCAGGCAATGCTTGATGAAATTTCAAAAGCTAGTTTATGTGTGGATGCACCCAGAATCTCCAGTGCCTTCAACGCCCTTTGTGTGTGGCCCTTGGTGTTTCCTGTGACTGGCAGAAGCAGCATTGGAGGGAGGGAGGCAAAATGTACACAGTTTATTCCAGATGCAGAACTCAGCTTTCCTCGGTGCATAATTTTGGGCAGTCTTGGCATAGAATTTGAATTTTCCTTTAGCACATGGTTCACAGAGACCCACGTATCCAAGTGGGTCCTGTATACCTTTAAAAATAGGGCACGGAAATAATTATCTCCCCTATCAGTCTCAAAAGACCAACTCACTACCCTAACTCTGCACCACATTCATACACAGCTTGCAAAAATAACCATTCCATTTTTTCTGGCTCCCAAGAGGGTCAGCATGGAGCATTTTGGTGCTTCAACCTAAACAAATCCAAATGGCATACCACTGGCCTCCTCTGAAAAGATGCTTTTCCCACAGTCCCTGTTCTATTCTGCAGCTACATAGAAAAAATTCTCAGTGGATTATGCCCCATGGCATAATTGAGCACTTTCGGCCCTGAAACCTTTTAACTTATGAAATAATAATAATAATTATAATGATGATGGGACATTTTCAAGAAGGCTTGGAATACCAATAATCCAGATTATTGAAATCAAAGTCTTCAAAACTTGGCACTTAAGCAAAATCAGTTTCTTGATATTCAGGTCTTGATCCGAATCTACAAACAAATTCAAAAGAGTCAAAAAAAGGGGAGGAAAGAATGGTTTGCTTATGAATGAGATCTCAGAAAATACTTTTATCCAGAACTCTTTTCCTTGGGGAAGGCTCACCACATATCCCAGTAGGTTCCAGTATCCTGGCAACCCCTCCAACATAAGGGGGAAGCTGCCCTGTGTACAAAAGAAACTAACTGTGGTGTTGTGAACCAGAAACACACTATTTTCCAGAGGGAGTTCATTGATTTGAGCTGAAAGAGGTCCATATTGCACCTTGGACCAGTGCTTTATCCAATCTTATTCTTCTATCTGAACTCCCCAGTTTTGTTCCCGCCAGGACCTATGAGTTTGATTTGAAGAAAAAGTAGCATTTTGAATATGTTTTCACTTCCCCTTCCAGTAAAAACACTACAGGTGGCTTACAATAATACTCAGGACATCAAGTCACCCCTTTGTTTGATGTGATGTATGCAGAGATCAAGCTGAAGGGCTGAGGAAAATTTTAAGTTTCCACTTTGACCGTGTGGTGAAGTTAGGAGATTTTTGTTAGCCAAACTTTGGTCAAGCTGCGAGAAGCATTGTGGGAGAACCAAAGGCCAAAAGATTTATGGGAAATGTGTCCTTGTTGCTTTAAACTGTAGACTAACTGACTCTGGGAGTGTGAATACTTATCTCATGCATCTGCAGGAAGGAAAACTTCCAGTTGATTAGTGGTGTTTTAACACCTGGTATCTAAGATGCTGCTTGTGTGTGAATGAGCCATCAAGCCTAATCGTCTTTGAGAATTTGGGAGGAACCCTTTGATCCCAAGGTCTGGAGAACACTCGAGCTTCAGCTGTCACAAGCTGAGTTATTACCCAACTAGTTGGCCATTGGTAAATTTTGAATTAATCAGAAATTCTGATTGGTCCTTGGGGGGTCCGCTTACACGTGGGGTCCTAAGGATAAAAACCTTAGGAAGGAGCCTGCAGTGCGCAGTGCATCTGCCCTTCTGTCAGGCTTACCACCATGCTGACAGTCGCCTTGCTACATTCATATGTGTGTTCTTTGTGATGAAGAATTCCTATTGTCTTCCTGAGATGCGGATTCAGCTGAGAACTTTACGAACTGCCTTAACTTTTCTTGTGTTCTCGTTTTTTGTAAGTACGTTTAGCTAGAGATGCTTTACAATGTTTTTATTTTCCTGTCTGACACTACTGTAAGAGATGTGCCTACTTTTAAGTATGTTTAATCTTGTTTTTTAAATATTTTTTTTAAAAGGCTTTTCCTATTTTGTTCTGTGTGCTTTTCTGGGGGAAAGTCTGAATCCAAAGTCTGACCACTTAGCCTCCTACTGAACCTGTTGAATTTCTGCCTGCAATTTGTGGTAAAGCAATGCAGGGTGGGGCAGCCGGCAACAAGGAAGAGTAACCTTCTCCCTTGGGTTAATCTTCTGGGCTATCCCCGGACAAGGGAGTGGTGGCAGCAACTACTCCTCCTGTTGTGTTTTGTCCTGAAAAGTAAATGCTGTGGCACCACCTTCCCTCTCTTAGCTGGGTCCCGCTGGATTGTAGGACAGGTGAGGAGGGTGGGTGTGACCCAGCATTACTACAGACCCTTCCTCCCCCCCCCCCCCAGCATAATTGTGGCACTACAAAATTGAAGATCCTTCTCTATAGTGCCATAGATGACTCCTGGACAGGGGAGTTTTCATATTTTGCATAGTTCTGGCTTGCCTATTTCAAGAAGAAAATCTTACTAAATGAGAAAAAGTATTCTTGTTGCTCATTTTTGTAATCAAGGGGCTGTAAACCCCCCCCCCCCCGGAAAAAAGGCTAAAGGCCCAATTTCCCCCACCCCTGTAAACTACAAAGCAGGAGCCCCCTTCTACTACAATGCAAAGTATAATGATAAGAACCATGGAAAGGGAATTTCATCGCTTCTCATATATTGCTAGAACCTGAAGTCCCTTTTTTTCTCTGGGGATTCCCAAATGAGAGCAGGGAATTGAACTTGATGCTGTTCTGAATAGCCCAGCCCCAGCAGTGGGGATGCATATGCTCTCTTGTAAAAGAGTGTGTACACCAAGAAAGCCAAATTCTGCAGCCTACTTAAATTGTGCATATTAAGCATGCGTGCACATTATTTTCCTTTCTGCATAATCTTGCTTCTGATGGCCAAGGAAGGAGCCAAGAGATACACCCTCCACCCCACAAAACAGGACTCCTACTCAGCCTACCCCACCCCTTCCACACAGCATTTCATCAGGCACACTCTCAGGCCCAGAGCCATTACTTCAAAGGCTAGAAACATACGTAGGTTCAAGTGAAATGAGAAGCTCTTGGAAAGCCATATTCAACAGCCGCCACCAGTTCCTGTACTTGAAAAGCATCATCACAGAACTGCAGAATGCACACAGTTCTGGCAAGGAAATTAAAAAAGCACAAACCATTTCCAATATGCCCCACCCCCTTTCATTGCCCAGAAGTCCCATAATGAGATGCTATGTTGGGAAAGGAGAGGCTTTAAATCAGAGGCAACTAATGCGCTACCCTCCAGATGGGAGCTGCAGCCCACACCCCATCAGCCTCAGCCAGCATGGTGCAAAGTCAAGGCTGGTGGGACAACATCTGGAGGAAACCATATTGGCTACCACTTATTTGCAGTCTGGAACACAGTCAGCATTTCAGACCACAGGGGTGGGGAGGAGGTCATTAAGCATTTCCACTAGAGCCCTGGTCTTCAACTGGTGGGCCAGGACCCGCCAGTGGGTCACAGCCTGATCCAAGGTGGGTCACTGCCACCATACAAGTATATTGTGAAAGATTAAGAAATGCATGTTTGGGTTAAAAGTAAGGCCTGGGTCTGAAAAGGTTGAAGATGCCTGCATCAGAGGAGAAAAGCAGATTCTACACCTTTACCATCCTCAATAAATAAAGGCTTCCCCTAGCCATGGCATGCATTTTTACCTGGTGCAGGTGAGGAAGCTTGTTTGTGGGGCTCCCAAATTGATTCCCTGGCCCTGCTGCTGCCGTGGCTACCAGGATCTGGGGCAGGCGCAGCACGTGGGGGCTCAGGTAGGGAAGGCGGTGGCTCAGGGGAGGCATATGGAAAATGAGAAGACAACGCACTGGGCTTTGCAGGTTGTGGTGGTGGATGCCCTAGAAAAAGAAGAAGTGAGAAAAGATGTTAGATAGCCTCCAAAAACAGGAGCTGTCACCACATTGCCCTCCTTTGATTTCTCAGCCTGAGTGTCCTGCCTGTCTCCTCATGTCCCAGCACTCGTGCAATAGTGGGAAGAGAAAAAGTATTGACAACACACCCCTGGTCAATGGTTTGGGTAATGGGAGCTGCAGGTTAGCATCGGTCACCACTTAGAAAACCTCCCAGACTTATCCACGACAAGGCTAAGGCAAAAGCCATGTTTAAAGACGTGGATGTTAACCGTTGGCTAGGACGCTGGACCTGGAAGTCTAAACTAAACCCAGCCCAGGTACAGATATTCTGGTGACCCCTGGCAAATCACACACTCTCAGCTTCAAATGGCAACTGGTGCCCTGTATCCCAAAGATGTTGTAGGACAGATTTTCAAAATGTAGCACTTCAAAAGCTGTGTCTCTTCTTTGTTTGCTTCTCTCTTTATTTGGCATCCTCTACTCAGAGTCTTTATTAAGCTCCAGGGATGGTTTACTCATGGCGGTGGTGGATGGTTGATGGAGGACCCTGGGTGGGAGGTAGTGAAACGCTGGTCTCCCAGGACAAGAGGCTGGGAGGAGAAAGATCCAAGGTGGGAGCCAGGAGGGGCTACTACCTTCTGGGGGTGGTAAGGGAGGACTCCATACTCTATTAATTCTATTAGTATTTTTGGTAGCGGTTTTTGTTTATTTGCATTACTTTTCTATATCTTTTTGTATTTTAAAAAATGTAGCACTTCAAAAGCTGTATGATGATGAACCAAAACCTATAAAAGCCTCCAATTGGGGCTTTTACTGCATCAGCATCCACCTTACAAAATGCCCTTCTGCCCCAAAAGTTCTGTAGGAAATAAAACCATGTACCTCCTTTCACCAGTAGGTGGAACCCTATTATTTCTTACAAGATTTACCAACTATTGGCTGTTGGGATTTTCTGGTTTTTTTAAAAAAGGACTTTTCACATTTCACTCTTTACACTTCAAAGAGCAACATTTCAAGCTTTTAGCCTAGTTTATGTTGCACTTTATAAGTTGCTTTGTATACAGTTCCCTTTTAGAAAAGCAACTAATAATTGCAAAAGTTTTGTAATCCACTTTCCAACAAAACGGCCTCTAAGCAGGATAGAGCAAAGTCATAACACACACTTGCACAACAAATGCAGCAGGAGAAACAAGATATTTAATTTTGAGCCTTTTAGACAAGTATTTGAGCCTTAAAAAGTTTTTAATGCCCATCCAAATGCACCTGGGTAAGAACAATTCCTTTTTTAAAATTCTAAACATGCAGGGCAATTGCTGGGTGTCATGATGGAAAGGAGTTTGATAAGCAAGAATGGCCATGACCTGAGAATGTAAACAGCAGGATTCTGGGACTGGGGCTGCAGGCACTACAGAAGGGGTGGATGGGGGCGGGGGGGGGGGGAAGAAGAAGGGACGTTCCACCCCCTTCCTTCATAGTAAACAGGCTGAAAAAGTGTTGCTTGTTCTCATGGCTTTAATTGCTCCAGATATACCAACCAATAAACTGAACCAGAAGAGGGAAGGCAGGTAAGGCTCATGATGGGCTCACATGAAGTGATGACATCACGTGGCAGATAAAGCTCCAAGTCATCAAGGATCTGCAGCAAGTCACCGACAGAGGCATTGCGATTCATCCAGGCCCACATAAGATGCTGCGTCCGCCCATCCATCTTCTCATACAGGCGCAGCTCCACCTGATCCCGTACAATCCTGGAAGCTGAGGTACAAGAGAGCAAGGAAGAAAGGCCAGTTATGGCGGAAGTATCTGCTGTCAGGAGGCAATCCCAATATTCTGCCATGAGAACAATCCATGTGCTATATTACAATTCTGTTCTACTCAGATTTCAACAAGGCCCAGCAATATTTGTCTGCATTTTGCATCATCCACTTAACCTTCTTTCCCTGTTATGAGCAACTCCTCAAACTATACCCCTAAGACGTCTATACCTGGATGCTGCCTTTTGATTCAAGCTCAGGATAGGCAACACGACTAAATCCAATCTCGGGAGCTTTGAAAATTTAGCCTCAAGCCCACCCCCACTTCCCTTATGAACTTCAGCAGTTTATCTTTAGGGCAAATGCCTTTTCTCCCCCCCCCCCCCCCAGGTATCAACAGCACAGGAAGTTGCTTTATGGAAAGGGTCAGACTATGGGGCACAGAATCATTTGACTTTCAAAAGCACTCTATTGGGCTCATGCAGAGGTCTCTCTCACAACCTATTTACCTGCTCCTGTTTTGGCTATAAAGTTGGGATGTGCTGGATACTGCTGGTTTTGCAGATTGCAGACTGACCAAGGGCTCTGAGTAATCAGGTTTGACCAAGGCTACCCCAATCACAGTAGGCCATGTAGAAGAGCCAAATCAATTTCAGACGTGGTTCTGCTCTCCCACACCCATTTTCTACATTTATATTGGTTGCCGCCACCATTTTGTCAAGCAAATTTTCCAAACAGTAAGAAGAAATACTCTTATTCCCAGGAGGCGTCCAAACAGTAAGGATGTGTCCAGCCTGAAACTGGAAGCTATACCACATTTATCTCAGCTCCCATGTCTGTGGTCACTATTTCAGCTGCACTCAGTGCTATTTTTCTGGAAAAAGAGGTGCTGGAACTCACCATGAACACCTCCCTTGTTCTCTTAGAATGGCAATGACACCGCCTGAGAGGTGCCAGAACTGAGATCCAGAGCGTTCCAGCTGAAAAAAAGCCCTGGCTGCACTGAAGGTCAAAAGCACCCAGACAATTGTAAACTGGTTTCAGTATTAAAGATTCCATGGCAGAGAGAGATTATAGTTGGAATTGGGGGGGGGGGGCGATCATAAAAGAAGGAATAGAAAAAGATTTCATCACATTTTTACCCTACAGCTTAGCTGAGTTACAAGAAGTTTAAGGTTATATTGTTCAAAGCTTTTAAACAGAAACCAAAGAGGCTTCTGAGTCAGGTATCATCTCAGCATCTAGGTGAAGGCCACACCCTCACCTCCATTCAATGGGAATGTA
Source organism: Podarcis tiliguerta (assembly GCF_965153285.1). Classification (NCBI taxonomy): domain Eukaryota; kingdom Metazoa; phylum Chordata; class Lepidosauria; order Squamata; family Lacertidae; genus Podarcis; species Podarcis tiliguerta. The sequence goes on from NC_139550.1 coordinate 37,990,905, forward strand.
GACAGAGCCCTGGTCGGCACAATTAAAACAGCAAAACCATGTGATAACCTGGGGAGAAACACCAGTTGTGTGAACCAGCACTTCCACAGGGAGTGTGGGGTGAGCTGTTGATGCATTGCAGGGGGTCAGACTAGATGACTCTTCATTCCCTTCCAACGTTACAATTCTATGATTCCAACGCCTGCCTCTGCAGTTGAGATCCCGCAAATAACGGTGGTGGCCTGGACAGTCACCACATGGAAACCCTGGTTCATTCAAGGGATGCTTCAGCCCACATGCCAAAGGGCTGCAAATATGCCAGGGAATATGCCTGGCCTCAAAGGGTGGTTGTTTTTAAGCAGTTTCCTGTGAAAAGTCACATTTGGTTCTGTTATGAAAAAATACCTAGAAAGCTGGCAATTATTATTATCAATAATATTAGCAGCTCTCCCACATAATGCCAAACCAGCTATGCTATGATTTTTTTCAACCCACTTGAAGCGCATGCACCCAGAGAAGCAGGTTGCTGCCCACAAGTTTGGGCCTCAGTCAGTAGCCTATAAAGGGGCCACCCACAGCACTGTGTTGTTTTTTACAGCCAATGTGCGAACAGAGCCTTAATACAAAAAGGCAAGTTGAGGCAGCCGATTCAAATGGCACATTTGGAGTGCTATTAAAGGCATCATGGGGAGCAGGCAAATCTGACCCATGAGAGACTCCCACTGGGATAGCCTCCTGGGCAAGCCCAACTAAAAAAGACAGGAGGAGCTGCACAAGAGCGCTTCATTAACCGAGGATGCAGGCATGTCTGCCTCGCTTGGATCTCCTTTAGCCACCCAAACACAATGGGCTGACCCCCATAACACAGCTGCCCTTCAGTAATTTCATTTCAAAACTTTATTTGAGCTGGGCCGGTGCAGGGGTGGGGTGGTGGGTGCGGGCACGCTTAAGTGAAGACTCTGGTGTTTGCTTGTCGCCATTCTAGCCAAAGACTTCTTCCATCCTGGGAGCCCTTGCTATGCCAAACCAGATCCACCTTCCCAGTCAGTAGCTTCTCAAGCAGCTGCTTTTTGTACTCCTGACTGGTGAAGGGGGGGATGAACTTCTAACCTTACACAAGATCCTCCCTGCACCTCAACAGCTCCCTCCATCCTCCTACCGCCATCAGTGCTGGCACGGACTGCAAACTTGATCCCTGCATGAACTGATCCAGAGCAATTTCTGCCCTGCGAAACAGAGACCTTCCAGCTGTAGAGAAGGTTTTGTGCAGATCACCAGCAAATTATTTTCCTAGAGGGCCACTTTGAAGAGGGGTTGGAGGATGATTGGCCAGTCACCTTCAACATCTCAAAATGGGTTGCCAGAATGTCCCACGGCCACAGCTGCTGCTCCTTCCACACATCCCTTTTGTCCTGGGGTGGATTTGCCACCTGGAGGCCAGATTTCCCCCCGACCTCTAACTGTTGATCTTCAGTTTGTGCAAAGCAAGAGCAATGGAAGGTGCCCCTTTTGAGCTGCCTGCTCTTCGATGCCTGGCAGCTGGCCGAGTTTCACAGTCGGCAGAGACCCCGAGGGTCATCTAGTCCAACCCACTGCCATTCAGGGATCTCAACACAAACGGCGCTGTATTGGATCAGACTAAGGGCAGTGCAGAAGTCTAATACGTAGTTGAATAAACAACAACAACGGCAACGCCAAGCGCATCTCGACCGGCAGCAAGCATTTCCCCCGGGGCAGCCCACCTTCTCCGCCCGCGGCCCCTGACCAGGGAAGAAGAACCCGCCACCACCTCCTCCTCGCCGGAAGAGCGGGCGGCGGCAGCGACAGCCCTCCGTCAGGCCGGGGCCGGGCAGCCAGTCCGCCTGAGGGCCGAGGGGCCCGTCTCCCTCCCCCGCCCGCCCGCTCACCGAAGCGCTCCCACTCGGCTCTGCCCAGCGCGTCCATGACTTCGTGGAACTTGCACATGACGGCGGCGGGCAGCTCGTAGAGGAAGCGCGACGCCCCGGGAGCAGCCATGGCCCGCCGGCCCCGACTGCCACTCTCCGCGCCCGCCGCGCCCCGGGCCAGGCCATAGGAGAGCCGGGCGCCGACGACGGAGGAGGAGGCCGGCCGCGGGAAAGGGGCCACTTCCCCTTTAAATGCCGCTCCGGGCGGGGGAGGGAAGCGGCCCTCCGCCGCGCCGCTCTGCGCCTGCGCCTCGCAGGACTCGCGGACGGGGCGGAGCCACGTCGAGCGCCACCCAGCGGGCGTCTCTATAGCAACGGGGCCGCCATTTCCGCTGCCCCGCCTCGCGGCCCGAGGAGGAGCCGCCGCGCAGCCGGGGGAGGCGGCGCCGGCCATGTCGCTGCCGCCGCCGCGGAGCCTGAGGCGAAACGGGCAGGGTCCCCTCTGGGCCATTGGGCCAGGCCGGCCCGCTTCTCTGGCAGCTGCTTCGGTCGCCTCCTGGACGCCGCAGCCCTGAGCTCATGGATGTAAACCGAAAGATGGACTTGCTCGGGAGTAAGTTCAGTTGTACACAGCGGGAGTTATTTCCGAGTAAATAGGAAACCCAGGGCGGCCTCCTTGGGGATATTCTGTTGAGACTGAGGGGAGCGCGGCTGGCAGCCCAAAACATCTGGAGGGCACAGGGCTGGCAAAGCTGGTGGAGCAGGAGACTTCTACAGTCTTTTCAGTATGTTACAACATAAAACTGCTGGAGCAAGTTAACATATTTTGTTCCCTTGTGCATTAAAAGGACCGTATGTAAGAATATAAGTGGGTTTGCTTCGTTCCATAGGATTCACACCTCAGAGTGCAATGGCAGGCAGAACTTAGAGCCAGCTTCTGTCTAGATGAGTCTTTCCCAACCTTTGGGCTCCAGATGTTACTGGACTACAACTCCCATCATCCCTGACCAGCTAGGGATGATGGGAGTGGTAGTCCAACATCTGGGGGTCAAAGGTTGAGACTCTATGGAATTATGCATACACATACACACATTGGGTGATAGCTGACTAAGTCAAACTGAGAAGTTAGTCACAACAACTTAAGTCCATAGATTTCACTCTCATAGTATGACTTAGGTGGAATCTACACACATATAAAAACGCTGTGAAAATGCTTTTTAAAAAAAGTTTTGAAAATTACATTGAATATGGCACATCTCACTGTCGCCATCTAGTGTCACATTTGCATACTGCACAATACAACACATTTAAAACGTTTTATTTGCAGCTATATAGCTGAGTGGATGAAATATACAACCCAGACTTATAAGTTTTTTTGTATTTAAAGCCCTAACAAACACAGTGAGACTTACTTCTGAATAACTATACAAAAGAATGAGCCTTCATCAAAGATTCCATCCTCTCATACTCTCCAAGTACCAAGTCTTCATTTGTGTTGCCATGTATGATTGTTGAGACTACTTGATGTGATGACAGAGAATGCTCAATTGCTCAAGGAACTGTATAGTTTTTAAGTCCAAATTCTGTGAGGGAAGAGAGAAGTGTCAAGTTTAGCTGAGGACGCAATATAAAGGCGAAGGGATTTGGAGGGCAGAGACAAGGAAGGGTGTAGGGCAGACAATGGACAGAAGTATCTAGGACAGGTGGCAGAAAAGAATTGAGAAGGCATGTAATTGATCCAATGGGCCAATCAGCACAGGGCTGTAGAAGGAACTTCATAGTACAGTTGTACCTTGGTTGTTGAATACCCTGGAACTTGGACATTTTGGCTCCCAAACGCTGCAAACCCAGAAGTGATTGTTCTGGTTTGTGAATATTCTTTTGGAACTCAAACATCCAACAGGGCTTCTGCGGCTTCTGATTGGCTGCAGGAGTTTCCTGCAGTCAATCAGAAGCCAGGATTTGGTTTGCAAACATTTTGGAAGTCAAATGGACTTACGGAACAGATTCCATTTGACTTCCAGGTATGACTATATTAAGGTTAGGAGGAGCTGTTTGAAAGGAATGCTGTGGCAGATGATCAGGAACCATTATAGTTACAGATAAGGCAAAGTAAACAACCCAGAAAGCTAAGGAAATGAGAGTGCTGCCTTAACCCTGTTTGTGCCAATGAACTGTTTTCTCCTTTGTCCCTTAAGCCTAAGCATATTTCCCTGGAAGCAAATTTTATTGCCATCATTTGAAGTTGCTTCTTTGTAAACACATAGGGCAGCAGCTTTTTAAAATCAAAAGTCCCATCCTGTCTAATAAGGCAGTAAGTTGCAATTTAAAGCAAACTAACAGAAGTTGTTCTGACTTTAAATAAATATTAAGCACTGCCAGGCTGAGTGCCAGTATTAGAGTACTAACTATAGGTTCATGTCAACAAATTAAATCTACTTTAATCTCTGACAAATATTAGAGGATGTAGAATCTAGAGAAATTTTTGTGTGGAATTGGCATTACTACAGATGTCACATTTGTAAGAACTCTGTCATTTAGCATGTTAGTGCCTACACTTTGGAACTCCATACAGTGGTACCTTGGGCTAAGTACTTAATTCGTTCTGGAGGTCTGTTCTTAACCTGAAGCACCACTTTAGCTAATGGGGCCTCCTGCTGCCGCCACGCCACCGGAGCACGATTTCTGTTCTCATCCTGAAGCAAAGTTCTTAACCTGAAGCACTATTTCTGGGTTAGCGGAGTCTGTAACCTGAAGCATATGTAACCTGAACAGTTTCAGGTTAAGAACGGACCTCCGGAATGAATTAAGTACTTAACCCGAGGTACCACTGTATTCAAAGCCTTTATAATTTTTACCTCAGCAATCCTTACTCTAACTCTGTAAAGAGAGGCCATTAGGCATGGCTGTGGTGTCCGTCTTTAAGGTGCTTTGTTGTTTTCTCTCCAGAGCAGGACTGGCGCAAGACATTTTGGCACTTGAGGCAGCCCCCCAAATGGTGCCTCCCACTCTCCACCAGGGAAGGAAGGGTCTACATCAGGGACAAGCAGGGGTGGCAAAGAAAGATTGACATGAGGATTGGCTGCCCTGGTGGACCTGTTGCCTGAGGTGGTCACTCCGCTTTGTTGTCCTGCCCCAGAGAGTTTCTGCCCTTGCCCACAGCAGTGGGCTGCAATAGCAGCATCTCTGAACAGGAACAGAGACACAGGAGTCAGAAGAAATGGAATAGCAGCAAAGGTTCAGGATTACTAGCAAGCCATAAGTTTACCTTGATGGTTAGCTAGCAAGAACTGGAGAATGCAATTTCAAAAACATTCTTATCAGGCTAGGGTTGTGATTAATATGTCATAGTGTACTGAAGTGCACTGAGGAATCACATGCCAGAAGTGTCAGAACTGCACCTTTGTACAGCTCTGACACTTAACAGAGCCATGGAAGTAACCAACCCTCTTTAGCAGGGCACATTTGACAACTCTGCATGTGTGCATGTTGGGTGACCCAAATGAAGCTAGTCTGGTGCAGTTAAATGACGGACAGACTACCCTCTCACACCAAACCATGTTTCTGACAGCACATCCTCTGTGGGGCTGTTGCTACCCTAGCCAGGCATGGGACAGGATGTCTGGCCAACTGAGGAGGAAAGCATTATCTTTGCCATGGAAAGGCACTCCTTAGTCATGATCACTTGATTGTATGTTTCAGAAACTGTCCTTTAGAGTGACAAGAATTTTGCCCATCCTCAGAGCCACTTGGGGCTAGGTGCTGGCATACAGTAGACGGCATAAGGCACTTAGTGACTGTCTAACTTATCACCTGTGACTGTTGAACCCTGACATTTGCTTTGGCAAGAAGAGACTGCCTGTGATCTGCTATGGGGCTTTGCAAAACTTCTGAGGACTATTCCTTTCAAAATGGGTTGGCAAAAGGGAGATCATGGTGTGCTCATGTCAGCAGCATTGCTGCATGGCGCCTTCACACCACATCTATTTATCCTTTCCACCTAAACCCAAGAAAGCTGTCTTGGTTCTAAATCAGTGTCTGTCTGTCATCAGTAATGGTCAGTTGGAAAGCAAGACACGGAATAGGGGTTCAGCCTGTGCTGGGTGCGGTAACACTCCCCCTGAAGACACAGGTTTGCAATTTGAGTGTGCTCCTGGACTCAGCCCTCAGCATGGAAGCCCAGGTCTCTGTAGTAGCCATTTGCAATTGCAGAGTCAAAGCTAGTGTGCCACCTATGCCAGTTCCTTGCCACTGTGACACACGTCTTAGTTACATCCCGTTTGGATTACTATAACATGCTCTATGTGGAGCTGCCTTTGAAAAGTGCTCAGAAAATTCAACTAGCTGTAAGAGCTGCAGCCAGGTTGCTGACTGGGTTAATTATGGGGAGCAGACAACTCCCAGTCTCTTGTCACAACAGCTCCAGTGGCTTCCAGTCTGAATCCAGGCGCAATTCAAAGTTCTGCTTATGACCTACATAGCCCTATATGCCTTCGGTCCAAGCTATCTGGAAGACCCTATTCCCTCATGCAAACCTGCCCAGGATTTGAGACCTTTGGGGGAGACCCTTCCCTTGGTCCTGCCACCCTCACAGGGACGCTTGGTGGGGATTGGGGAGAGGGCCTCCTTGGCAGCAGCAGCTGCTCCCAGATAACTTTGGAGCTCTCTCCCGAGAGAAGCCAGACTAGCTCCCTCTTTGCTGTCCTTCCACCAACAGGTGAAGCCGTTCTTATTCCAACAGGCTTTTGTTTTTGTTGTAATTACTGGTAGGTGTTAGTAGATTTTATATATGTATATAGCTTTAATTCTATTAATGTTTAATTGTTTTTTAATTATTATTTTTTCTGTAAGTTGCCTTAAGTCAAGGAAAAAGGAGGGGTATAAATAATCATCATTATCTTTCATTTTTAAAAAACACAGCTTCTAACCCACCTAGAAAGGAAATTATGGGACAAAGTATGCAGGTACCTTCTAAACATTTTATGTGAAATGAGAGTAAGTGTAATATGGCCACTTCATTTATTTTTTACTAAAAATGAGGAATGTTGCAGCAACACCATCTCTGTGTGTAATCAGTATAGTGTGATCACCACAATCAGGACACAGGTGACTTCCTATGACAAACATAAGGTTGTCTGGTGTGGTCTCTCTCTTTTTGTGTTATGCTGTGCTCTCCATGGGAGCCATTTTGTGACTAGCACCGAAGCACTCCCCAAATCCAAAATGTGCCCACTAGACAAAAAAGGTTGGCAAACCTCAGTCCCCAAACGCCTCCATTTTGGAACATTTAGGCTCCATTTCGGAAGCCGAATGGGCTTCTGGAACGGATTATGTTAGACAACTGAGATTTGACTGTAATAATTTTATTTTAGAGCTGTTATCCACCCATAGACCATGGGGACTTCGAACCCTCAGTCAGGTTATGAATACTAGTATTTGTTAAAGTAGGGATGCCAACATGATGCTCTCCATATGCTGTTGGACTCCAACCTCCAGCAGCCTCCAACCACCATGGCCTCTGCTCAGGGATTATTGGAGCTGTAGCCCAGGAACAGCTGGAGGGCATCATGTTGGCCATCCATACATTCAAGTGCATTCCCATCTTACTAAACCCACAGATAATTCTGAATCTGATAATCAGTTGAGGGGTTTAAAAAATGGGGGAGATATCATAAGGGAGGTATGTTCGTCACCACTCTGGTGCTATACCTGAGATGACCCCTTTAATTTCACCTATATATTCTTTAGCAAAAAATAAAAGTAAAATACAGGCCTTCACATGGGGGGGGGTGTTTGACACTGTTGCTGGGATAGTGGTGCAAAACCATCTCTTGCTCCCACTACCTGGTGCTTCCATGTTCACAGTTTCTCTCTCCCTCTCCCTCTCACACACGCACACTCACAGTTAACATTTTGTTGGGTAAGCAGCTATTCTGCGGTGCCCCCACCACCACCCACCATGGTAGGCCAAGGTAGATAAATTCTGGAATGTAATAGCTGGTGGGTAGTCCTTACAGATGTGGGAAATATTTAAAACATTGCAAGTTTTCAAAAATGAAAATTGTTTTCCATACCTGGTGTTCTGATTGGGCTGTGCCATTGGTCTAAGGCAGTGGTTTTCCAAACTGTGTCCAAGGGATTCCTAAGGTTTCTTATCCAGTTATTTTAATCAAGAGTACAAGACAAGCTTCCCTGAAGGACAATGCTAGAGCTGAACTGAATTAAATTTATTTTGCCACCCTCTTTGTGAGTAGCAAAATGGGTGGTGGTGGATTTTGTAATTTTCCAGGAGATGGTCTGCTGTTCTCAGATGCTAAGGCTGTTGAAGTAAGATTCAACTTTCGGTTCAGTTGGCTTGGGGGGCGGGATTTGGGGAGGGGGGACATCCTCTGCCTAAGGCAGCAAAATACATTGGGCTGGTCCTGTGAAGCAGTCTAACTGAACTAACAAACCCTGGGGCATGATTTCTCAAATAGCCACCCATGAACATTTGATAGTGCTACAAGGACTCCACTGACACACTTGGCTACAACACCACAATTGTTTTATGACTCCATCTGCTATCACAGCTTAGAGACTAACCTGAGAACCATTTCCCTATAAGAGAGACTTCCTATAACAAGAAATAAGACACTGTTTGCTATGCCTTTGCAAAGGAATATAATATAATATAATTAACAGTACAAGCCCTCTTTGTGTCAGTGTATTGTTTTGAGTGTGGAAATAGTCATCATTTTGTGCCATTTGAAAGAGATCTTCCTGAAAGTGACAAATTCTATGTTTATAAGTATTCTGGTGTGTTCTCTGGTCAAGACTGCCTTTCTGCTCAGTCCAAAGTTCTATGTAACTCAAACTTGGGAACAATGTTTTGAAAAGCAGAATATAAATCCCTGAAACAATGTACTCCTGCATCAGTATAAACTGGCACAAACAAGAGGGCGCTTTGCAACCAACTAAAAGACATCCTCATCCACAACAGAGAAAAAAATATTATATTTTAATGGCAGGGCAGAACAGTTCTACCTTGGTAATGAAAGGCTCAAACAAATCTGTAACATTTACATAGGTTTATAATCCAATTCTAGCACAGAATACAGTACTTACCAACATGAGATGCAACTAGATTACTGTGTAGAATGCATGCTGAGTGCTAAGACTGGGCCTGAACCTTTCTTTTTAACATAAAAAATAGAATTTGTTTCTTTTAAATGACCTTACATATATAAAAATGCGGTTGTCACTGTATCTTTATTGGAAGGGGGGGGGGATAAATCAAGTTGCTTGTTTTAACAACCAAAATAAGATAGAAACACCCATAAAGAAAGGACTGCTTTCTTGTAAGGCAAACGTTTTATATAATAAATAGGATACAAGGGTAGGGAGGGAGTTGGTGGATTTCTTTAAACATATACATGTACATTCAGACGGATTTTGTTATTTTCTTACTGAAATAATACAAATTTTCATTTAATAAATTTCTTTTTTTCCTTTTTTAAATATAGTCAGTGCTTTCAGTCTTTTTTTTTTTTTTGGCTGTACACAAAACCTACAAAAAGAGCAATCCGTTTTAAAGATTTATTAAACAATCTACTCAATAGTTCTTAAAAGTAATTGTCCCAAAAACACATCAACCAAATGCAAGGTGCGATCCAGAAGTATGGGTGTGGGAGCACAGGAGTGAACAATGAAACATTTTTAACTTGATTTCTAAAATTGTCAATCCCCACACCTACCCAGTTCTATCTGGAGGATTCTTGGAACATTTTTATTCCCCTAAGGCTAGATATTTGCTGTCCTAGAAATAGGAATTAGTAACATTTGGCGTTAAAAACAAATCAATGGGCCTCCTTTAGATACAGCCCCTCTGACAAGATGTTAAATGCACCTCTGAATCTAGCAGAAAGGTTCATAGCATTCCCCTTTATTGCCCTTGAGGTGCCAGGTCCTTCTGGTTTATTTACCCCCAGCCAAATGAATATTCATGTGAAGGAATCAAGCCACCTCTTGCTACATGGCCCACATGGTGGTGGACTGTTAGAAGAAGCTGTACAAAATACCCTGGGAATGCCTGTTTAAAAACGCTCTGCTTGTCACATCCCCAGTTAACCTCCCCTTTTTTTACTGCCAACAGACAAGACAAAAGTAAAGTATACGCTCTTCCTCCCTTAAAAATATATATACATACGTCTGAAACACTCAAAAGCGTTTGTGCCTGGAACAATTACTTTACAGAAATGTTCACGATACACACTCGTGGACCATAAAGAAAAAAACACACACAGAGATTTTCACCGACATTCCTTTTTTGACACCCCCCCTGCAGGGTTGGGGGGAGTGAGGGTGGGGAGATAAAACCCTACACACAATTAGAGTCCCAAACACCACAGGTTTTTTTTGCAACCTCCCCCCCACAAAAAAAAAAAGGTTATGGGGGGGGGAAGGAGGGAAATACAACCTCCCTCCCCCACAACAAAAAATTGTGTCTCCAGAATTTAAAAATAATAATTAAGGAGTCCGAAAGAGGAAGAAACACCACTGGCTAGCGAGAGAGAGAGAGAGTCGGCTACGTGAGGATTAAGAGCTGTACAGGGTAGCAAGCACTCAGCATACATTTAATAACAGTCCTTGTACTATTTGGTCATATGGTGATCACTACTGAGTTGTGAAGCAGAAGGAAGTTGGTTTGTTGTTAGCGGCATGTCAGTTGACGGAAGCAGGAGAAGAGAATGCCCCCCACCCTTCCCCCTGCCCCAGTGCGATTGAGGAGGGAGTTTGCCAGGTTTGTTTTTTTGCACTCACAACGAACCCCCCCCTCCCAAATGAGACATATTTCCAGGTTGTTCACCTACTCCTCGTGCAGCTACACACAACTGCAGCAAACACGGCCAACCTGCAGAGCTTGGAAAAGGAACTCTGGGCCCTTGATTGGAAGAAAGCCTTATGCAAGTTGATCTACGGAGTGAGAAATCCCCTCTCCCTACTTCAGTTCGGAAGAATAGTCTTCATTCCCCGCCCACCAGAAGTGTCATCTGCACTTGTCTAGATATATTTATTTTGGAAGAACAGCAGATTTAAGCTACTACCTCAGAATATTGCTGATTTTGGCAACTTGCGGGTGGAAGTTGGCAGAGAGCAAACTGTCCTACCCAGCCCTCTTCCTAAGGGTCCCTTGTGGGATGTGGCGAGATCTGGGTAGGGAATAATAATAATAATAATTTATTATTTATACCCCGCCCATCTGGCTGGGTTTCCCCAGCCACTCTGGGCGGCTTCCAAAAGAATATTAAAATACTGTGATACATCAAACATTAAAAGCTTCCCTAAACAGGGCTGCCTTCAGATGTCTTCTAAAAGTCTGGTAGTTGTTGTGCTAGCAAGCTTTCAAATGACTCAGCCTTTGAGCTGATGAATGCCAGTAGGGTCCCGTTATCATTGGTGCTACCAGCACTTGGACATTTTAGACATTATATACAATTATTTATGAGAAAGCAAATCTAATGCCCCCAGATTATCAGTCATGCAAGCATGGGCAGCGCCAGGAAGACGGGAAGCACAAAATCCTACTCGAATAATTCCCTGTCCACGCTGTCTGAATTAAAAAATATAGATTGTGAAATGACTTGTTTCTGTTTGGAAAGACTGCAGTATGAGAAAGAAAGCTCAACCTCCAGACACTCCTTCTTTGCTCCCTTTTCTGGAGCCGCCTCTGCATGTAAGCAAGATGAGAATTACATAGCACTTGTGCCGGCCAAAGGCCTTTGGAAATGAGATCTGGACTTCTGCTAAATTGAGGGGGGAAAGGAGTGTGCGACATGTTTTCAGTTGGTGGGAGGGGAGAGGTATGTGGAGTGTTGCCAATTCATGCCTGATGCCAGAGGAGTGCTCTCCCTCTCTGTGTGTGGAATTTAACAAGAATTTTGTTTTCTGTAAGGAGGAAGAGATATGCTCTAGACTAGAGGAACAGTACTTGGGGGTTCAGCTGAGAACCAAAAGGAGTTTTCAAACAGCAATGCTATCATGCAAAATTATTTTGCTACTGACGTGGCCATTAACTGACACAGACAAATCATGCTAATGGTGCTTGTTAAGATTCAAGTCCAACTGGATATAGGTTTGTATGGTCAATTGGAGTCCCTCCTTATGTCCTCCCTCCTTTCCCAAATGAGTGCCCTGCCCTAGAAGTTGACGGAGTGCAAAAAAATTAAAATGTTGGCTATACTCAACCACCTTGTTGGTTTTCCTCTCTTGAGACAAGAGAGGAAACCCCCTTTCAGAAATGGAAAACAGCCAGGGTTAAAAGGCAGTTCAGCTTTGTAATGGAGAAAAATTACTGGCAGGCAGGTTTGATGGGTCAGTTTTATTTCCCCTTGTCCTATGATATCAAATACCAAGAAAAATGGTCAAGAAGCAACATATAATAAATTCTCAACAGACCATATCATTCCTTGCTTGTTGGTCTGTTGTCCTTTTGTTTGATAGTGGTGCAATAAGCGGAAAAAGCAACCCCTCATTTATAATGCAATATACAGATATATAAAATTAGACATTTTTTCTGTGTCTACTTGGGTGCCTTAAAAAAAACAACACACATACACACAAACAAACAAACAAACAGAAAGTAAATCCCCAAACAAAAGAGTTAGGCCTAATGTTAAACTCTACACATTATTGGATAATAATTGAAACCGACGAAAAGTTTATTTTCACTTGACACAGAAACATTGGGTGGTTCACAATGCTAACAAGGTAGAAACCTTTTGCGCAGTCTCTCAAACGCCAGGCACTATCCACATTCGTCTTTGAGGCTGAGCTGGGTGGAAGTGGGCAGAGCTGGGAGCAGAGGTGGAGCTCACAACTCTCTATCCCTGTAAATAAGAGGACCTAGATTGCCAGACCACAACTGGTGTAACTCACTCTGGGAGAAGCAGCCAGCAGCAATAGCATCATTAGGTTAGTGGGGGATGGGGAGAGGCCAGGACTTACTTCACACCCCACTATTAACTTTTCATTGCACTTTGAAGGTCTTTTTTCTTTGGGCTGAACTAAATTTTTGGTGGAAGACCCAGATGTGAAAACAACTGCAAAGTGGAGCAGCAGAAAGGATGCCAACTGCAGCAGTTGGGGGGAGGGAGAGAAAAGAGAGAAGGGAAAAAGGCACGCAGGATTATAACCTTCTTCCGGGTTGTTGTTTCTCCAGTGCAAAGAAACTCCCTGCTCTGGCCACTTTGTAGTTGTCTGGAAGAAACGCAGGTCTGCCACCAACATCAAGTTTGGCCTTACATCACTGACAAAAATCTACTCCTCTTCTTTTTCCAGTACTACATCACACCAAGAAGGAGGATAATGGCATGAAGATGCCATTCTTTCACTTGTCTGGAATGTGGACACATGGGATCAGGATACTCCATGGTTTTGCAAGCTCTTTAAACCTAGATAGTGGTATGTGATTAGGCATTGGGGTGGTTCTAGTGTTGAACTGGGTATTGCTGTTCTAGCTTGGTATCTTCCAACATGTACACTTGCCCCTAGACACATTTTCTATCCAAAAACATCTAACTTCAATAAGTTGTACACAGAGGCTTTCTTTTAAAAAATATATGGATCTCTATTTGTAGCTTTTGTTTAGTCTCCCCAGTTGGCTACATATGGCTCATAACCCCTTCTACCCTCACTGCCAGTACCATGTGGTTTGCAATGGGCTTGTGGCTCATTGAAGACAGACTATTTTTCTCTCTTGACTTTAAAGTGCATCAATCTCTCCATGAAAAAACAACCAAAAAGAAATAAAATATTTCTCCCATGAGGGCAATTGCCTGCCTCAACAAATCAATTTGCTTTTGGACAGTAAGAAGCAGCTGGGAGGTCTGCCACCTGTACATGTTTTTGAAGCTGGGATAATTTTGGAACACAGAGGTGAAGTCACATCTATCTGTGACAGAAAGAGCCACGTTTTCTAAATGGTCTCTGCCAAATAGTGAGGAAAGCCCGAAGAGACCTCTTCAAAGCCTAATGTTGGCAACACTGATTCTCTGTGGCAGTCTACAGAAGACATAGGTATGGTAGCAAAACATACCGCCCGATAGCTCCAAATGCTGCGTGTGTTTCCTGCAAAGCTAGATCTCCACTTTGCAGCATAAGAGAGGCTGTTATGAATCCCAGAAAGGTAGTGGAATGCAACAATGGCCTGCACCTGAAGGAAGTTTAGACCAAGGGCACTCTCAGGGTTAAACTGTCATGGTAGTGGCAGACCTTCTTGTTTAAACACATCTGTCCCCAGCCATGTATAGAACAAGGAGGTGTGGGTCTAATTTTCAGAGCAAAAACAGCACACATGAAGCAGGTGGAGGAACCTGAACCCACCCTGGGCCTGCTTACCAACCCCATGCCGCCTCTCCACAGGCACTGTTCTCCCATCCCATATGATCCAACATGTAATCAGATCTTAGCTGGGAAGAAAGCTGAGAAGAGAAATGTATGTGCCAGAGAGAGGGTGTGCAAGGAGAAAGCAAGAGGCACATGTGCCCACATGTTATCTCCCCCCTGCTTACACAATCATTTTAACAAATACAGATTTGCTGCCACCTAGTCTGACTCTCAGTCATCAGCTGGACTGAGTGGAATTTCAGAGAAGGCCCATTCTGAGAAAGGAAGGGTTGCTGCCACCACTATGTTTATTCTGCCCATTATTTAGTCCCAAGGTTGCCCTGTTTTTTTCAGGACGGCAATGCCTGTCAGATGCAGCCTCAGGTGAAAAAACCTCCCCAAAGAACTTGAGACCAAAGGGAACTATATTTTCTCCACCCCAGGTTTCCCATAGCCTGGTGAATACTTGTTCCTTTCCCACCCACCCACCCCATTATATTTGTGCCTTTAAAAGAAATAATCAAAGAAAAGCCCTTTGAGAAGTTGTTGGGGTTTTTTTTTAGTTATCACAAAGACATTTTCTCCCCCACTTCCTTGTACTTTCTACCATGTTTCCACAGCAGTATCCTCAGACAGCCACTTCCATCCAAGTGAATGATGAACTGGCCTTCAGACTAGTTACCTTACCCTTAGAGCGGGAGCGGGTGGGTATATTCCAGAGTCTGTGATTAGCAGCAGACTTCAGTCCAATCACTAGCACAGGATTTCTCCCAGAAGAACAAAAATTAGAAGCCATCCCCAACCTTTCTGCCAATTGCTGAGTTATATACATGGGAAGAAAAGAAAAATCAAAATTTGGCTTTGACTGTGGTGCCAGCGCAGGAAGCCAAGCAAAAATGAGCAACTCAGTAAATTGTTGCAGTGAAGGTAGTCCCAATCCTAACTGGTCCTCCCACTATGAACCTGGAGTCTCTCAGTTATGACTAGTGCATTACCCTTTATCTATACTTAATAAGTGCAAGGGGGGGAGTCTTTTGACAGTTGCCACACATGGAAGGAATTTTACTCTACTTATCTGGTGCATATTTAGGCAAGTAGGGGAAACATAAAAATCAGTTGTCTCCACACTGAGGTCTCTCTCTAAGGGCCCGAAATAGGCATGCCTCCAGAGAGCCTAAAGCGAGATCCTTCAACATTTTTAATTCCAAGAATCTGCAGGAGGCTCCAATTTTTATTGGAAAAGAGGTGCTGAGGGAGAGGGTGGCTATACTGGCCACATGGCCATTTTCTTGATCTAAATTCTGCCCCTCTTATGCGGGGGGGGGGGGGGGGACAGTACTGTGCAGGTACCTGTATCCCCTCACAAACAGGGAAAATAGCAGCTTGGATGGGATGGGAATTAAGCTGTGTACACATTGAACATTTAAAGTGCACCCCCCAAAAAAAGAATCCTGGGAACTTTAACCTGTTAAGTGTGATGGGAATTGTGGTTCTTTTTAGGGGCAGGCGTCTTTGGGGAAGTCATGTGCTTTATATGTACAGTCGTACCTCGGGTTAAATATGCTTCAGGTTGAGCATTTTCAGGTTGCATTCCGCAGCGACTCAGAAGTAACGGAATGGATTATTTTCGGGTTTCACCGCTCACACATGCACAGACTCTCAAAATGACGTCACGCGCATGCGCAGAAGCGGCGAATCACAACCCGCGCATGTGCAAACATGGGTTGCATTCTGCTCAGGATGCGAACAGGGCTTGGAAGGTACCACTGTATGGTGTGTATGCAGGTACCACTGTATGGTGTGTATGCACCAAAGACAACCAGCACAGGGGTTGGATGAGAAGGAGAGAGTTAAATACCCTCTTCCTCAGCACTGCTGCTGTGATCAAAAGCAGAGCCTCCTGCGGCTTTAAGTTGTTGTTTTTTAAAAATAAAAATAAAAATCTGATTATGAAGGTCCAGAATCATATCTATTTTGGCCCTCAAAGAGCTGCAGAACAAGATGGGGCTTGAATCATAGAATCATAGAGTTGGAAGAGACCACAAGGGCCATCGAGTCCAACCCCCTGCCAAGCAGGAAACACCAATCCCCTGCCAAGCAGAAAACAGCTTGTTCTAATCCTTTTGCACCACCACAAAGTGACAACACTTTCAGAGATAACTCTTTCTAGTTCCTGCCCAGACTGCTGACTTGGACCCATACTCCCCCATCTTGTTCTTGGGGTACTTTGCTACTGCCTAGAATGGAGGGGGGCACAGATCCTGTCTGTACTACATATGCAGTTAAAAACAAAAATAAGCACACTGAAGTGGTCAATGCTTCCCTACCCCTCCTCTTCTATCTTCTGCAGACAGAAAAACAAAACAAAGGAGACATCCATTTGAAACCAAGTCCCCTCCCCAAGGTACACTACTCTTCTGTCCCTGGGGAGTGAGGGGTGTGCTCAACTGTCATGGAAGAGCTTGGTTGCCAGCCATAAGGAAGTCCTTGTAAATGACAAATACTAGGCTTCTCGGTGAAGCCACTGCCACATATCAATCCCAGCACAGAAGATCAGGTAGTTTTAGAAACATTCAGCTACCTTCCTGCCCCAGAACTAAGGTGGAGAGGTCAGCCAGAATTCCATCAAAATGTCCCGCTCCAATACACACAGGCACACACTTTCATGCCATTGCCTCACAGAAGGTGGGCAAAGGCCTCCATTAGTGCAAACAGTTCCCTAAACTAACATCATTGACAAGAACTGGAAGAACATCTCATTTTAACTCTTAGCATATGACAAGCACACGCACACACGTACACGCTTCAGCACACTCAGATTGCTTCAACAAAATCAAAAGGCCTCTCCTTTTGGGATAGACGTAGGAAAGGAGGACATTCTTACAAAGTTGCCCCCAGTATCCCAGTGGTCTCTTAGCAGCACAACTGTCCTTGGGGGAGAGAAAAACTTTCCTATCTGCTGGTCTAATTGGCAAAAGGGGGATATTGGTTCCCCAGTGCGCCACAGTCCCATCTCTTTCTCTCTCGTGTGTACACACACATCCTACTGAAAACTACAGAAATCCAACTAAGACTGGACAACTACATTACATGGCACTAGGGAGGTGGAGTGGAATACACACATGCCCACCCTCCCCACAATCTGTCCACCAGGCCTCTGTAATATGGAGGGCAAGCAGGATCAGGGCGACAGGCCAGAGTCTGGAGCTGCCCCTCCCCTGCCAAACAGCTTGCCTTGTCAGTAGTATATGCAGCAAAGCATGGCAGAAGGGGCTGGTGGGGGTGTGGGGGGAGAGAAGAGGGTGCCCCCATTCTGTAGAAAAAGTGCAAAGTGGCTTCCAGCTCTGGGAGGCATGTCTCTGCACCCCACACTGTGCTTGTCTGTATTGAAAATGGGGGAAGGATTGGAACAGAGGAAGAATAGTTTTGGAGTAGCTGAATGGTTGAAAGCCAGGGCACTCTGGGGAAAAGGGGAGTCCTGCCCAGCAGCTGCCTGGAGTCTCATCTGGGTGTGGGGAGCTGGGAGTGCCTGTCTCTCTCTTTGTTTCCTCTGGCGCTCACTTGCTCACTCACCCCCCTCAAAGTCAGCTGACCCGCTCTGACACAGGTGTCCTGGTGTCCACGGCCTCGTCCCTGTTTGTGGGCCGGGGCAAGGCCGCGGAGGACGACACAGTGTCTTTGCGCTCATGTTTGTAGGGCACTGCTGTGCCGCTGGGCTGAGTCTTAGGTGGCTCCTTTGGGCAGCCATCACTTTCCGGAGCCCTCTCCTCTTTGCAGCTCTTGCTGCTCAAGTCCTGGGGCTCAGCTGGAAGGCTCCTGCTGTCCTTGGGGCTTTCAGGGGACTGAGAAGGGGAGCTGCCCTGGGCCTCCGAAGGCGGCTGATGGGGAGGATGGTGCTGATCCTTCTTGCCAGGGGAGGAGGAAGGGGCAGAGGTTGGTACGGCGTTGCCACCCCGCCCTTTAGGACTGCTTTCCTTGCTGCGGCGCCCTGGGCTCTTGGCAGCCGTTCGCTGTCCCTTGGGGCTCCGCTCCCCAGTGTTGCTTGGAGGAGGTGGGCTTGGCTTGGCTATCTCTATGCTAACAGCCTCACGTGTCTTGCGCTTCTTGATGGGCAGCACTGTCTCCCGGACCGCCTGGACAACCGGCTCCTTGACTGCTTTCTTTTTGGCTTCGGCAACTACCACTGCTGCTCCACTGCCTGGCTTACGCCCCCGTTTCTTAGGCACAGCCTGGGGGTCCGATTCAGATTTCCGCTTGCGCCCAGGACGCTTGATCACCATGACCTGTGTGGAGGTGGTGGCGCCACCGGTGCCTTCTGCCTTGGCTCCTGCTGGAGAGGACTGCAAAGGCATCTTGACCAGCAGTTTTCCAGAACTCTTTTCAATCACCCGCTTCACTTGCACACCTTCCGAGGCAGCTCCTCGGGGCTTGGCAGAGCCGCTGCCCTTTGGTCGGCCCCGCCCGCGACCTGTGCCAGCCGTTTTAGTGATTTTGGGTTTCTTCGGAGGCTTCTGTTCTCGCCGTGACGGACTCCCACGTCCAGTCACCGTGAAATCGAAATCATTAGGATCCAGAGAGGTGTCCCCCACCTTTCCAAAATAGGCAATGAGCTCAACTTTGGAGCGGAAGGCCTTGCCCTGGGGGCTGCATTTGCAAGAGCCGGAGATATGAAAAAGGACAAAAAGAAAAAGGGAGAGGGGAGGAAGAACAGAAGGAAAATTAATGGAATCACACTACAAATGCATACTTCAAGTTTACTTCCTGACTTGAAAAAGTCTCTGCTTTTGAGGAAGGTGCACAAAACCCTGTAGTGGACAACCTTGTACATGCTCTGTACTTAACTGAATAAATCCAACATTTATGGAGGTGTCCAATAAATCCATCAGATTGGTAACAAACATACTTAAGAAAGAAGTAGGGTGTGAGGTCGTTTGATTGCTTTTCTGTAGGCTAGGCTCAGTTTCTCCTCACTTTTGCTTCTGTACCTGGCATCCGGAGGGGGCGGGGTGGTGGTGGTGGAAGGAGAGTGACAGCTAGTTTGTTAATTTTGTTTTGGGGTTTCTTCCCTACAAACACCTGGTATATTCTCTGATTTAAAAAAGTTTATCTGATGCTTTATTATTTCAGGCCTATCCCTTCTTTCCTCCCACTTTAAATTCAGTGGGAGAGGGAAGTGGTTTCCTGACTGCCACAGTGGACAGCCAATCACTGCTGGGTAAATTTAGCTTCTTCTAAAATGGTGTGTGTGTGTGTGTGTGTGTGTGTGTGTGTGTGTGTATGTGTTTCGTGTGCAATGTCACAGGAAGGCTAGCTGCTGGATTTAATGATGTCCAGTCTCCACTGCTAGATAACAGGGATAACCCTGCTCATGAATCTCACTGAGAAATCTGTCTAGCCACTGCCCTGGGTGCTATCACATCATCTTCAGCTGGGAAGCACCTTGGAGAATTGCTGCCAGTCTGCACAGACAATCCTGGGCTACAGAGACCAATTATTATGGCTTGAGCTTCCTATGTATGCTGAGCCTGATGGTGGACTTAGAATCCTAGTCTTGCAACTAGGGGCTCATCCACACTTTCGCTTGTCCCATGCCTGAAAAGGATGGGTCTGAGCGGTTTTCCACTTATCCTGTGCACAGGTCCGAGCAGCTTTACATTTGCTCTGCAGCTTTCCCCTGGAAGACACGTTCTTCACCACTGAATCAGAACAAATGACATTCCACAGAAAACCTGATTGCCATTTGGTCTGATTCAGTTCAAGGGAAGCAGCAGAGCAAATAGAGTTGTGCTTGAGCCCTATGATGGGGAATGAGCAGAGATTTTATGAGAAAATGGATGCAGGTGGTCTTTCTAATGCTTTCAGGCAAACATGAGGAAAAAGAAAAATGTTACCTTTTTAAATCAAATGACGATGACTGAAACTTCCCCTTCATTCAGTGCATGGATTCAAAATTAGTTTTTCAAAAGTAACACAAAGCAGAAAGTATGCTTAGGCTGTCAGTAGGTTTTTAGAGACTTTGGCAGCTGTACTAATTTTCCATTTTTAGGAAATTATTAATGTATGGAAGATAAATGTTAAGGGGGAAATGACGTTAACTCCACCTGCAATCTGAAATGGTACAGGGGAGTTAATATGCACATACACTCACACTGTGGGATTCAATAGAATTAAAGTACCAACTAGTTGAGCTCACAACAAGCAAATGGTCAGCAAGAGCTATGGTCTGCAAGTTATGCTCCCAGAGAGTGTGGGGACTAGTTATGGTTACTTACTGGTGAGAAGAAGGCATTGCACATGCTCAGAGGCACTTCTTGCCACATGTTCCAGGGCTGAAGCATGGCACAAATCAAATTCTGGAACTAGACCTAAGCACTGATTTCAATTTAAGCCTTGAAAAGCAGTACATGTTGTGAGCAATACACATCCTCCACTGTCACTCACTTGATAAGGTAGACGTCATACTTCCCCGCTGAGCGACCAGACTTCCTCTGCTTAAGCTTGCGGGTCCAGCCTTCCGGCAAGGTGGGGTCATCATACATCGGCCCACGGTCCCGGATGACAGAACGGCGCTGTTTTGGAGATGCAGAGGCTTCGGGTACAGCTGGAGCAGTCCCAGCTCCTTCCGACATCTCTGCCTTGCCTGCTTCAGCTGGTTCTGCAGAAGGCTGTGCAAGCTCATGCTGCTTTTCCTCTTTTCGCTCCTTTTTGAATTTTTTGGCTTTTGGCGACTTATCCTTGGGACTCTGTAAGTCTTGGTCCTCAAATCTTTCTTCCCTGCAAGGGAAAGAAAAGCTCATATTAGTTCTAAGTATGCCTCAGAGCAAAATAGATAAAGGATGTATGGGTGAAGTCAGTGCTCTTTTTCTGGGGGGGGGGGGGACGACGCAGGGGTACACATATCCCTAAACATTTTGTGAATCTAAGTTTGACCTCATTTAGAGGCAGTATTTCAATATGAGTAGGAAAATGAGAGTACCCCTAAACATTTTTAAAGAAAAAAGCACTGGAACGATTCATCCAACTACAGCTACAGTCAGCACAGAGCCAAAACAACACTTATAAAGCACACCCACCCATCACATCTTTTGGGAGCACAGTCTCAATCTACTGGGGATTCAGTAGATAGAAACAAGAAATTTGAGCACTCTGGTGTAGCATAAAATGATTATGGGCTATTAATGGGTTGAGCCTCAAAAATTCCTAAGATTTATTGCAGACATCTCCTGAACTGTTAATATGACGCCATTGTACTGGGCACCAGGAAGGCCTTCTTTAGGACAACATACTCCTGTATTGGAAGAACGGAACACATTTTTTCCAGCAAAAACAATGTAAATAAACACCAGCCCTAAATCACTGCCTTTCTATTCATCTTTGAAAGTGAAAAAATAATAATCATATAAGAGTACAGCCCCATACAGAAAATTAGTACATAAAATGTTTTACTGCTTTTTTTATATAGCTGATGCTCTATTCTCCCCTGCTAAAAAACCAAGGTTGGGATTTTTTTTGCTCCCCACCCTCCATTTGACTGTTCAGAGGGAGGACATAACGATGAGGAACTCTACAAGGCTTGGTTCTTCAAGAGCTTGGTTCACCCCCTGTTAAAACTTTTCTGCTCTGGCAAAGAAGATGAAGTAACATGCAGCAGCAGCTCAAAGAAAATATTGTATTTTTCGCCCTATAGGACACACTTTTTCCCCTCCAAAAATGAAGGGGAAATGTGTGTGTGTCCTATGGGGCGAGTGCAGGCTTTCGCTGAAGCCTGGAGAGGCTTCAGGATGCTATCTGCAAGCCTGGGGAGCCCGCGGGAGTTCCCGCCGGGCTCCCATGGCTTGCGGACAGCAGCCTGCAGCCCGAAACCTGGGGAGTGCAGCGGAGCACGCCCCAGGCTTCGGGCAGCTCTCTGCAACCCTGGGGAGCCCAGCGCGACTTCCCGCCGGGCTCCCAAGGCTTGTGGACAGCAGCCTGTTCTGGGGGCTGGGGTCGGGGGAAGCTCGGGCCTGGGGGGGAAATAATTTTTTTTCTTTATCCCCCCCCCCCAAAAAAAAACAGCACTGAGTGTTAGCAAAACAGCACTGAGTGTTAGCAAAACAGCACTGAGTGGTTAGCACATCAACACAGCTATCCTCCTCTTCATGCATTCTGGCAAAATCTTCATTGAAGATTCATTCACTAAGTGACATGGACAGATAGACTTGCAGTCTGTATACTAAATTAAATAACTCTGGGAACTCCTGCAACTGCCAAAGCGTGTTGGAAACTGCTATTTTAATTTCACGTGGTACGGTGAAGGGAGGAGGCAGGGGGGGTCCTTGCTGATATCTGGCAGTCACCCAACCAGTTAGACTCCACTTATGAGCAGAAACCCAGCCACTTCCTCAGAGAGCTTGTATTAGACCACAAGCCCCTGGCACACAACAACATCCTGCCTTTTAGCTGGGGCACAGGTACTATTTATTATCATTTTTTTAAAAACAGAAAAGTAAAATAACATATCAGATGATGTATCATGTAAATCAGTTAAGCTTCATGTTTACAATTCTGAACAAGCCAGGAATGCAAGTCAGCATTCAGCAATGCCAAGTGTTACCCTATTATTATGCACCTGCTAAAGCATTTTTTTTGTTTAGACAAGCCTACCCATACACGTACATTGGACATGTTAATCAATCTCCTTTACTGGCACAGAGAAAGTGCATCGTATACATAGATCAGAACACAATAGCAATAAACGAAATATAGCAGGAGATATTTTAGGATAAAACTGTCTAGACATCATGAGGTACGAAAATGGCTCTTAGGACCCATGGTAATGTAATTTCATGGCATCATTCAAAAATCTTGCCACATTCTCCACAATGTCATTCCTTCAATTATCCAGCAGATAAGACACCTTGGAAGAGTCAGTGCGATAAATCCCCTCCTTCAACAAGGGGGCCAAATAATTATCATATATTTTTATATAAAATGGGCAATAAAATAAAACGTGTGTGATGGATTCGACCTGTTTTGTGACACAAGGGCAGTATCTTTCAGAATATGGGATTTTTGGAAATCTACCTTGCAAAATTGCAGCTGGTAAGATGTTACATCTTGTGAGGGAAAGAGTTCTGCGTAGGTGAGAATTGTAAAGGTGATGTAAACAGAGAGTGTCCTGGCCAAACGAGGGTGGAATTCCCAACCCCAATGGGGAACAGATTTTATTGCCTGCGCTGCTAAGGGTTGGGAATTCAATCTCTAGGATTTTGCGCTTGATTGTCTGGAATGCTTCCAACTGTGGGAGCAAAAGCAGCGACTTGAGTGATAGGCCACAGGTTTTGATTTTGCTCTCAATGCAAGCTAACCATTTGGAGTGGTGGGATTCTGTCAGCATGTTGAAAATTAAAGACAACAGGTCGGACATGAAAAGTAGGCGGAGTCAGAATTTTATAGTGGTGAGCCACGCTTTGGTTCCCAGCAGCCCTTGTCCAGTTTCCAGAAATATGGCTGCATATGGCACACAATTTGGCAGCCCCAGGATTTTGCACAGAAATTTGGATTGGATGCATTCCTCTTCTTCTTTGATGATCACTCGTAGCTGAGTAAGATTCCATGAACAGTGAGTCTGTAAGTGACTTGTGAGGCCAATTCTAGATCCAGACATCCTTCCACAGTGGGGACATAGGTTTCTGAGTGGGAGTTGATCACGGTCAGGGTTTGCCAAATGTGCCTTCTCTCAGCTCATTTCTCCCTTTCGTCCTGAGTCTGGGAGTCTTCAAAGCCCATGACACCTTTGATAAAGGCTGTTCTCCAGTTGGAGTGCTCACAGGGCAGTGTTTCCCAGTTATCAGTGCTTACATTAGAGTATCTGCTCCGTTAAGTGCAAGCTTACAATTGTATTTCCAGAAAGTGTTATATTGGAAGTGGATGCCTAGGTATTTAAAGTTTTTAACCCATTCCAATGGCTTTCCACTGATCTCCCACCTATGAGGCTTCCAAGATCTTGAGAAAACAAGCACTTTAGATTTTGCAAAGTTCAGTTCCAATGTTGGTTATACAATATTCCTGGCAGCGGCACAGGAGCCGCTTCAAGCCAACCCTTGTGTGAGACAAGATGACTGAACTGGACAAGTATTTTTATTATGTACAGTGGTGCCTCGCAAGACGAAAAGAATCCGTTCCGCGAGTCTCTTCGTCTTGCGGTTTTTTTCGTCTTGCGAAGCAAGTCCATTAGCGGCTTAGCGGATTAGCGCTATTAGCGGGCTTAGCGGATCAGCTGATAAGCGGCTTAGCGGATCAGCTGATAAGCAGCTTAGCGGATCAGCTGTTAAGCGGCTTAGCGGCTTGGGAAAAAAGGGGGGGGGGGAAAAACCCTGCAGGAACTCGCAAGACATTTTCATCTTGCGAAGCAAGCCCATAGCAAATTTGTTTTGCGAAGCACCTCCAAAACGGAAAACCCTTTCGTCTAGCGGGTTTTCCGTCTTGCGAGGCATTCGTCTTGCGGGGCACCACTGTATATTTTAAAAACTGAAGTTTTTATATTTTGAATTTTTTAGTTCCAAATGCTTTAAACACCTGATTTTATTGCTATTTTTTAAAAAATAACAGTAATAGAATTTTCTATTATACAATAGCAACAAATTTTGCATATAACTTAAAATTTAAAATACTGATGAAATCTGGTTATGTAAACTGTTTAGAAGTTTTGATGATTAAGTAGTATACAATTTGTGTTAAGCAGTCCCAGCGAGATGTCTATGGGATGCCTGCAAGCAGAACTTGAGTGCAGCAGCACTCTCCACCCTTGCAATGAGTGGCATTCAGAAGCATCACTGCATCAAACAGCAGTGCTTTCCTTCTGAAGAAAGAACTAGCATGGCTATGATTCACATTGAATGGCCTGATCTCTTTTAACTTCCCTGCAGGGCTGCTGACAGGAGGCTACAGGGAGTACAAATAAAGAAGGCTCCATGCCAATAGAGGGTCCAGTCTATTAGCTTTCATTTTTTTATGAGTGTGAAGACTACTCTAATGCTTTAGCACATCTATTACAAAGGATGCCCAATCACTTAATCACTGTTGCTAAGCAACCTGAGGAAGGAATGCTGACCACCCCCACTTAGGACACAAGAAGGGGACCCTCCCGGAGCAACAGGAGAAGCTGGATGGAGCAGGATACTGGGGTGTATTTGTTTAAGCACTTTGCTCATATCCACATTATGTCGTTCCTCAAGTCTACTGCCTTTACAGAATAAAACACAACTGGTTAGCTTTGGTATGTTTTACTCAGAAGTAACTCCCTTGAAATAAAGGAGATTTCCTTCCTACTGAAAAAACATTGTGATATTGCAGCCTCTCTACCCCACAGAGAGTGTACTTTAAGGATTTTTGTTTAACAAGGTTGGCAAAATGTGTATTTTTGAGGGGTGGTGGTGGTGGTTTTTGTTTGTTATTATTTTCTGGACTGGCAAACCTTTGGTTTGTTTGAGTTTTTTACTGTAAGTATCAGGAATATGAAACACTGCAGTTAGCACAATGAGGCTGTTTTTTCTGGCTTTGTTTATATGATTTGTGAATGAAATGGCCCATCTAGTCCACCTTCACCATCTTGCAGTGGCCAACCAGATGTTTGTGAGAAGCTTGCAAGCAAGGCAGAAGCACAATGGCACTGCCCCCTTAGTTCCAGCAACTGGTATTCAGAAAAATACTGCCTCCGATCATGGAGGCACAGCATAGCAATGGCTAGTAGCCATGAATTTGTCTAATCGTCTTTTAAAGTCATCCACATTGGTGGCGATCACTGCCTCCTGGGGGAGCAAATTCCATAGTTTCACTATGGGCTGTGTGGCATACATTCGTATCTTTTTTTTCCACCCAGGAGCTCAAGATTACATGTGTTCCCACCACCCTTTATACTTGCACAGCCCTGTGAGGTAGGCTAGGGTAAGTTAATAGATGCATAAAAGCAGCAGCTCTTGTCCACAGATTGCAAGGCAGGGGATGCAGGGGCCCCGATCCACAGTCAGTATCTTTCTGTATTGATGTATGAATGCCCTGTACCAAGCCCTCTGAGCCTGAGTAGACCAGAGCCTACTCATCTGGGAATCTAGACCCCTACTGACCCCAGCATGGAAGCAATTCTTCAGTTTTATTTTCCATCAACTTTTCCACTTTAATCCTTTTTTCCAATAGTTGGAGTGGTCTGGCTAGCTCATGGGTAGGCAAACTAAGGCCCGGGAACTGGATCTGGCCCGATCGCCTTCTAAATCCGGCCCACAGACGGTCCGGGAATCAGTATGTTTTTACATGAGTAGAATGGACCTTTTTATTTAAAATGCATCTCTGGGTTATTTGTGGGGTATAGGAATTTGTTCATTTATTGTTCATTTATTTGTTCATTTGTTCATTTATTGTTTTCAAAATATAGTCCAGCCCCCCACAAGGGCCCCCCTGCTGAAAAAGTTTGCTGACCCCTGGCTAGCTCTTTTATGTTCGAAATGCAAATCTGTTAGAATGGTGGAATAATCTCCAAGTAACTTTCTCATGGGCTCCTTTGTTCCCTGATATCAACAATAAAGTTCCTTCTATCATTGGTCCACACCACATTCTAA
Source organism: Podarcis tiliguerta (assembly GCF_965153285.1). Classification (NCBI taxonomy): domain Eukaryota; kingdom Metazoa; phylum Chordata; class Lepidosauria; order Squamata; family Lacertidae; genus Podarcis; species Podarcis tiliguerta. The sequence continues at coordinate 38,017,726 of NC_139550.1, forward strand.
GGAAGTAGCTTGGCTTTTACTAGTGTGAATCACCCCAAAGCCTTTTATCTCCTTGGGAACTACGCAGATCAGTTAAATGCTTGGGTTAACCAAAGGGACTAACCTCTCTCAGACCATTTTTTTCTGAAAGGAATTAAGCTCTGAAGCCTAAGTAGGTAAGATGCAACTAGCTAATATTAACTGACTTCCTTGTTTTATTTGGAAGTCTATGTGATTTGTTTCCTTTATCCCCTGCCCCATTTTCCTAAATAAAACTTTCCTAAATAAAAATACATTGACAGTTGGCTTCATTAGTTTAAAAATTCTGTGGAATTTATTGCTAAATTTTCCCCAAGATGGTATTAATCTTTGTGTTCTAAAAATTAATTCACAAGCTAATGTTGATGGTTGTATACTATGGACTTGGGGAAAGTAAACCAAAAACTTTCTTTTTACTTGTTTCTAAAGTTGTGCTTATGGAAGAGGCGCTTGTCAATGTGGTTGAGAGCTCCAAACCTCAATGTGGAGAAGAGCAGAGTCATCCTAACTGATTCACCAAAATTTCTAAGACGTCCTGTGCTAAAAAATGGCTACACTAAGAGAAATTCATGGTGGTATCTCAGAACTATCTAACCTAACCTGTTCTGTTTAAACCAGGGGTTGTCAACCTGGTCCCTACCGCCCACTAGTGGGCGTTTCAGGATTCTCGGTGGGCGGTAGGGGGTTCTACGCACAAGCTGAATCCTCCTTCCATCGAGCCCTGGTGGGCGGTAAGGAAATTTTACCATCAAGAAAGAAGCATTAGTGAGCGGTAGGTATAAAAAGGTTGACTACCCCTGATTTAAACCATGCCCCTCCTCCACACCATTTCTGCAAACATGTAAGGTGGCTTGAAAGTAGTTTAGACGTATGGCAGAGCAGAAAGGTTTGACATGAACTGTTAACCCAGTTGTATTTCCTGCCCGAGTTCAGTTCCAGCACCTACCAAAGCAATAAAGCTTTCACTTCCTTAGTGGGGCAGAATGGCAAGTGCTCATCGGTCAGAGGGCTGACTTTGATGAGGCAGGAGAAATAATACTAGAGCAGTCTTAAGAGACTCAGCATCAAAACCTCAAGTACTATGAGACTCTTTGAGCCCAGACTCTGAGATGCTACTCAGCTCCTTGAAGCTGTCATGAGAATGCACAGCATGCGTTTCTTTGGTCCATTTCTCTGCGCCACTCTTGGTCTCTCTCTGACACACATACACAAAGCTTCTCAGTTTTGCCTACACACAAATTGCACAACACTGCCTACAGACTTGAGAATCAGTCAAGGGTGAGGGACACTTAATTTTAAGTATCAGTTGTGTTCATTAGAGACTCCAGTGTTCACTACTGTCAACACTTTAACTCTGTTAACTCCATTTATAAACATTTAATTAATATGCTAATGCTTTCGGCAGATGTTTTAATAGGACCTATAATAGACTGTGGGTTATGGACACATGCAAGGTCTTTGGTCATTTTTTAAATTTTAGTTTATTGTTTTTAATTAGATTATGATGCGGATATACTGATTGACTGTTTTTATTGGAAAATCAATAATTTATTTATTTTTTAAAAAAAGAATGTAAGGTCATGCTTTACATGTATCCCACAAAGCTAGAGCTGCCATACGTCCAGAATTTCCTGGATGTATCTAGGATGTGTCTGCCAAAAAGAGCATCCAGGCAGAATTTTCAGAAATCAGTTAGAATGTCTTGCAAAATCTGGGCATATGGCAGCCCATATCGGAAGTGTTGATTTTTTTTGTGTGAATTCCCCCCAAAATAGCTCAAAAACTTACTTTTTTCTGCCAAAACAAAACAAGCTCAACAACTTTTGTGTCCAGATTTTCACTTTTTGAAATATGGCACCCTACACAAAGCAGACAAGATGGTTGCATGAAGAAACCCTAAGATACATAGAAAGATTTTGTTATTGTAAAAGTCACCCCAAGACATTAACAGAAGGACATGAATATGAAATTAAAGCCAATACTAATATTATCTCCAACATTCCTAAACCAGTCACTGTCTGTACTAGGGAGAAGATAGGAGTTAACATATTTTTCATTGGAAATAAATATTTCATGCTTAAACTACCATATGTTTGTTCTAATGTAGGATTACATTTCAGAGTGTCACCAGATGGACAATAATGCCCACCAACATCCTCAGTAAATTACACAAGAAGTTTATTCCTCCTCTGGGTTGTATTGCTTCTTTCCCTGCGGAGATCTGCATGGTATTGCCAGAGTGTGCTATTATCATTTGAGAATGGTATTGAAGAATAGTATCAAAAACACACAGACACACACAGATACATATTTTTCTACAAAATATATCCTTTCAAGTGTCCTGGTCAAACACTTTTTACCAGGAACCTATCAGCCCACACTCTAGATCAGGTGTGGCCAATACGATGTCTTTCAGATGTTGTTGAATTCCAACGCCTATCAGCCCAGCTAGCATGTCCAGTGGCCATGAATGGAGTTCGAATCCAGCAACATCTGGAGGACTCTGGAGGGCTTTATAACATTTTGCTCACACCACAGGAAGTCCTGAGTAGATGCACCCATGTGACGGAGCCTCTCCGTTACACTCTGGCAATATGTATTATAACCTCTGGCAACATCTAGGATACCCGAGTCATTTTTAATACCAGTTTAATAACTACAACATGAAATATTGATAACAAAGAATACGCAACAGCTGAGATATTGTAATAGCTCAAACTCCTGTACAGAATTAATACAAACTTATTAAGACAAAAATAAAAAGGAGCATGGTATATAATTTATAAAGTGGCAATAGCTTTATAAATAATTACAGAACAGCTGTAATTCTAGCAGGGTATACAGTCACTCTACATCAGCGAGCACTGAGGGAGTTTTCCTCAGTAATGTTTTCCAAACTGTTTCCCCCCAAAGAAGTAAAATAACTATGGAACATTTGTGATTGAGTGGATTAAACCGGTAGGTGTGTGAGAGAGACTCTGAGCTATTGAGCTTTATGTGGATGTAGCGACTAAGTCAAATTTCCATGATTTCCCCATAATTTCTCTCTTTGAAGCAAGCTCTGACGCTCTCTGAAACTACCTCTGATGCAAGCAAGCGTAACAGTTATAACACAATTCACTGTTGGGATAGGAAAATCTATCACTTCCATTTCTCACTGTTTCTTCTTTTCCCAATTGTAAGTTCGGTTTGCCCGATTTCTTCATAAGTTTGCAAAGAAAGGGAGGGAGGGAGGAAGTTCACATGAAAAGTTGCATGCAATTCATGCACATTTCTCGTAATATATTATTATAGATTTGGGAGGGACCTCCCTAAATTCTATAAATTAATAAATGGTAGGATTTTGATTAATTGGGATATAGATTAAAGTACAAGCAACAGAATTGTGCTAGACAAGGAATCCTTGGGCTGGCTTATGCAAACCAGCCTGGCTGGCCTAGAAAAAACCTTGGACAGAAGGATGCCAGGTTAACTAGGTGGGAAGTGACAGGAAGTGACAGGAAAAGAAGGGGAGAAGAAAGACTGGGATCCATCTTGGATAGGCTGGCTGAAGGCTGGCTGAGAAAGATGCCTTTGACTCTAGGACTGCACTGCTGTGGGGGACAAGCCCCTCTTGAAATGACCATGCTGTATGATCTGGACTCCTCCATGCAGATTGAAGGTTTAAATAGGTGAATAAACCATCTTGCTACCGCTTGGCACAGCATGGGGAGGGGCACCCAACTTTTGTAACAATATGCATTTTGAAACACAATTTTGCCCTAAAAGAATGCTTTTTGTACATTATCTTCACTACTAAAGGCAATCCTCATTTTGTGCGGGGGTTCAGTGCTGGACCAGAGTGTGTGTAAGCCCACTCCACCCCTTTTCATGGTGTCTTTATGACGTTTGGGGACTACTTCTAGGTTTGGTGCAGTGTGTGTGCGCAATCACGCATCATTTGGACACACCTAAATTGAGTGTTGCCTGTGTATGTATTTTTGTACATATTCTTCAGCTGGAGATCTGCATCGCAAAATTGGGAGAAGTATGTATTTTTAAGAAGAGCTGTCTTTCAGTTCCTGTACTGGTTCAGGAAGTTCATATGTGGAAGGTTCACATTAAAATGCAATCTGACCTCCATCCCTATTTATTTATTTTTATTTCATTCCAATGGAAAGATAAATAATTGGTTTGATTTGTGTAAGCCAGGTGTATCCCATCTTATATTTGTGCATCTGTGTATCTTGTTGATCTCAGTTTTGACTGATTGTGCTAGTGACATCTTTGGTCAAACTATAAAGCCTGATGGTTGCCCAACAACCACTGAGCCTCTTGGGCTTGCCAATCAGAAGCTCGGCAGTTTGAATTCGTGTGATGGTGGTGAGCTCCCATTGCTCTGTCCCAGCTTCTGCCAACCTAGCAGTTCGAAAGCACACCAGTGCAAGTAGATAAATAGGTACTGCTGCAGCGGAAAGGTAAACGGCGTTTCCCTGCGCTCTGGCAGTTGCCACAGTGCCCCATTTATTTCGCTTTCCCTTACCACATTCATCATCTCCCATTGAAAGGATACCAGGGGGGGGGAGGGGGGGGAAATTAACGCATTTCACCACCTGTTTTTGATAGCCAACAGTTGCAAACCGAATCAAATTAGCATTTCATATTTCTCTGCAGGACATTCCCCAAAGTTGCAATATCAGGGGCCCAAAGTGTTGTTGAATTTCAGTGCTTGACATGGGCACAACCAGCAACTTCCCCCAGGACTGTGCACAGGGATTCTTATGTACTTCCTAAGAAATTAAATGTATAGAATAAGTTTAAGAAGTCTGGCATGACAGATGAAAATGCATTGGAACTAGATGCACAAAAATAAGATGGGATATACCTGACTTACTAGAAGTACATGTGAAAAGGATCTAGGGGTCTTGGTGGACCACGTGCTTAACATGAGTCAACAGTGTGATGCAGCAGCAAAAAAAGCTAATGCTATTCTAGGCTGCATCAACAGAAATCTAGTGTCCAGATCAAGGGAAGTAATAGTACCACTCTAATCTGCCTTGGTTGGACCACACCTAGAATACTGTGTCCAATTCTGGGCACCACAATTTAAGAAGGATGTTGACAAGCTGGAACATGTGCAGAGGAGGGCGACCAAGATGATCAAGGGTCTGGAAACCAGGCCTTATGAGGAGTGAGGAGACTAAGAGGTGATATGATAGCCATCTTCAAATATGTCAAGGGCTGTCACATGGAAGATGGAGCAAGCTTGTTTTCTCCTGTTCTGGAGGGCAGGACCTGGACCAAGTTAAAAGAAAGGAGATTCTGACTACACATATGGAAAAAACTGTTCAAAAGTGGAACAATCTCCCTCAGGAGGTTGTGGACTCTCACTCCTTGGAGGTTTAAAGCAGAGGTTCGATGGACATCTGTCATGGATGCATTAGCTGAGATTCCTGCATTGCAGGGGGTTGGACTAGATGACCCTTGGGTCCCTTCCAACTCTATGATTCTACGATTCTATGACCTGCTTGCTCCAGCATGATCAATGACGGATTACTGCAATCAAGTACCAGGCCCTAAGGAAGCCAGACTATCCTCCCCCAGGGCCAGGGCTTTTGCAGTGACGGCTCCGACCTGGTGGAATGCTCCGTCCCACGAGACTAGGGCCCTGCAGGACTTGATCTCCTTCCACAGGGCCTGTAAGACAGAGCTATTCCACCTGGCCTTCAATTTGAATTAGCCTGATCCTCTATTCCCTTTTCCCTTTCCTCTTCTATGAAGAAACCCTTTCGGGACCCCACATTTAAATTCTTCCCTGGTCTCCTTGCTGGCCCTAGTAGGACCAACTTGGCCAGTTAGCCCTGGTGATCATTCAGTGTCTACTGACTGGGGTCCCCCCCAAATGACCCCTGAATTTTAGAATTTTATTGATATTGATGCTGCATTTTATGCTGTTTTTAAGTCGCATTTTAATCAATGTTTTATATTTGCTGTTAGCCACCCTGAGCGTGGTTTTTAAACTGGGCAGGGCGGGGTATAAATAAAGAATTATTATTATATTATTATTATTGGTGATGCTGGAAGCCTTGGTCTCACAGATTTTTTAGGGTCACTCTGGCAGCAGCTGGGGCAGGAAGGGATGCTCAGAAAGGGAGACGCTGGTCCAGCTGGCATTATCTAGGTCACTTGTAATCTGTGCCAGGCAGGGATTCCAGAGCCAGTTGTATAAGACGCAGCACTAGAGCACAGTAGAATGAAATGCTCTAAGTAGCAAGCCAATACAAGGGTTAAATGTTTTGCTCTTTGAAAGTCTCAGATCCACATTCCCAGCACCTCATTCTGCCTCCTTCTTGCTATTTATAGAGATTCTTGCCTTCTGATGTAAGAGGGGTTTCCCTCCCCTCCAAAATAGCTGCTGTCTTCAGTCTCTGGGAACTCCCCATTCATGCTACCAGCTGAGCTGAAAGGTGTGTCAGCCCAGTCTCTGTCGTAGAGAGCACTGAATGCTGTTTGAGGAACAGCCTTTAGGATCAACATCAGGAAAGGAGTAAACTTTTTGTGGTCAGGGCTCAAGGAATTAGAAACAAACAGGGTGATACACATTTCAGATGAATGTAGGTTTTAATGGGAGAAGGATAGATAGGTAAACAGTTGCGCATGAGCCAGGAAGTCAGCACTCATCCCAGCCATAAACTCACTGAGCGAGTTAGGTAAGCCACTCGCTCAGCCTCAGCTTACTTCAGTAGAATGTAGGGTAATACTGATAAGCTGCCTTACCAGCCTGCTGAAAAAGACCCTGCTGTGGCGATGAATTATGGCATCTGACGTGGCTGCAGACTACCTCCAGCGCTGCAGCCAGGATGCCCCTGAATTCTAGTTGCTGGGGAGCAGAGGCATTGGGTTAGCGACTGTGAGGACAGAGTATTAGATTAGATGGGTCTGATCCAAATACTAGTCGGTAAATTTGGGAAAGACTACTTTCACCAAGGATTCCTGGTTTTTATTTTTTAATTTACTGGGGGAAATGTCACCTCTGAAGGTTATTCAATAGTTGGACAATCATTCTGCACAAGGAAAAATACAAACAGTCTCACTGGAGCTACAATTGCATACTGCCACAGCGCTGGTCAACTTAAAAATTGAAAGTGTCATATTTGAATTTGGAAGCACTGAAAAATGCAGGCAGGTGCAAGCACCAGGAAAGACAAACTAGTGCTACAAAAAAACAAGAACCACTGTGGGAGGGGGAACTATCCAGCAACCAACTTCCCCCGCTAAAGAAGCAGCCACTGCATGGTACAGTGAAACCTAATGTATTTTTTCAATAAACGGGAATTCCAAGGTTTAGTAATGTTTCTGTGCTAGCTGAAATGTTTGAATCATTTTTTAAAGGAAAGATGTGAACCCTCAACAGTCAGAACTTAAATGTTGGCTTCTTTGAACTTGTATTGTTTAACTTCTAAACTACTCTCTGGAACTAAAAAGGTTGCAAACAGGGTGCTTTTTGCTGCTACAGTATTGTTCTAAATAAAAGCTGTTATCGACAAATTCTTCAGTCTATGGGCCATAGGTTGCCCACTTTTGCTGTGTAAGGGTACATCTTAAGTAACTACCCTCACTGGCCCAGAATAACTGGCACACATGAAGCTAGCAACAGAAATACAATGAAACATTTTTTATGATTACCCCCCCCCCAAAAAAAAAACACTGTATCTAGATGGATATACAATAGTGACAGGAACTCTGAAGCAGATGGTTTGGGGGGGGTAAGGGGATTATAGAAAACACTAATTTCTTAAAACATTCTTATTCTAGCCTCTATATCAGGAGTGAGGAACCTTTTTTCTACCATGGGCTGCATTCCCTTGTGGATAATCTTTAAGGAGTCAGATGCTGTTGGTGGGTAGGGTTTACCTTTGCTACATGCAATTTGTAATATTATGTATATGCCTTTACCATCCTCAGTGCCAGGTTTGCTTTTAATATGCTGGGCCACCAATTTCTTGCCAATGTACATGTAACACACAGTACTTCCAAGACGACAACCTTCCTGTGGAGATAAAAGCACAGCCCCACTCCATCGACAACATGGGACATTCCCTACATGTGAGTAATGCTTTATAAGGCTTACATTTTTAAGCAAACAAACAAAACCAGCTAAGGAAAACTGTTCGTAACTGTCCTTAAATGATAAATGAAATTTGCTCAAGTTTTTGAACTTTCAGAGAGAGAGAGAGAGAGAGAGAGAATATCTTGCAACTTGTCTCTTCCCTATTAATCCACTGAGCTAGAAACTCTTTTCAGCAAAAATCTTAAAGAGTCCCTAGGGCCAAAGGGTGTTTTGGATCTCTCTCACAAGGTGGAAAGAGAGCTCTCCCGGACTTCCGGCTGCTACGGAAAGGAATGTCGGTGTGCTAAGTGACATGGAGCTGGCAGAAAGGCTTTTGAGGGCAGCGCCAGAGTTCAGCGCACCCCAAAAAACTCCCACAGGAGTGCGGGGACCCAAGGGTTCCTGCAGAGTGAAATTTCTCGCCCCCCGCGCCCCCAGTGCCTGTTTAGCACACGGGAGGAAAGGGGGAGAGGCTTGAGGGCGCTTCAAGGCACCATCGCAGCCCCTGCCAAAGCTACATTCCGACACCCAAGAAGCAGCAGACCTTCCTAATTAGAGGTAAATGCCAATAAAACAATTTAAAGGCGTAATTAGACCATAAAACTTCAATTTGGCGAGACGGAGATAAAAGAGGAAGTCAGTCTCCAATCTTTGCGGACAGGCTCTGCAAGGGATTCTTTTTGTGAATGGAACTCAACTTTGTTTATTGCTATGGAGAATTGCTACAGCTAAATCTGACTGAATTGTCACATTCTAATGGCTTGCAACTGTATCCAGTTACCCAATGAGATATAAGTGGAAATCTACACAGCTGGAGGTTTAAGCAAATTTTATAAAAATTTGGAGGAGCTAAAGAAGAAAGGGAGCCTGAAGGGAACTCTTGCACATTTGGAGGCAACCTCCAATGTAGAAGTGGAAAAGAGCCTGGAACAGCTTCCCAAGTATCCTAAAGTATTCTAAAGTACCCCAAAAAGAAACTGGAGAGCTCTCCAAATAAGAGTGGTAAATCAAAGCCTCAGCTGCTTGCAAATTGGAACTTTAATTGCCTGTGGATAGGTAGCAGTGCTTTGCCGTGGTTCAGCTCCTACTTGGATGGTCACTCCCAGAGGCTGATTCTTGAGGAGTGCTTCAATGTGGAGTTGCTGAGGGCTCAATTTTATCCCCTATGCTATTTAACATCTACATGAAAACGCTAAGGAGTCATCCAGAGGTTTGGAGTACATTGTCAGCAATATGCTGGTGACATTATGCTCTACAAATACAAGATGGGTGACACCTGGCTTGAGAGCAGTACATGTGAAAAGGATCTAGGAGTCTTGGTTGACCACAAACTAGACATAAGCCAACAGTGTGATGCGGTAGCTAAAAAAGCCACTGCAATTCTGGGCTGCATCAATAGGAGTATAGCATCTAGATCAAGGGAAGTAATAGTGCCACTGTATTCTGCTCTGGTCAGACCTCACCTGGAGTACTGTGTCCAGTTCTGGGCACCACAGTTCAAGAAGGACACTGACAAACTGGAACGTGTCCAGAGGAGGGCAACCAAAATGGTCAAAGGCCTGGAAACGATGCCTTATGAGGAACGGCTAAGGGAGCTGGGCATGTTTAGCCTGGAGAAGAGGAGGTTAAGGGGTGATATGATAGCCATGTTCAAATATATAAAAGGATGTCACATAGAGGAGGGAGAAAGGTTGTTTTCTGCTGCTCCAGAGAAGCGGACACGGAGCAATGGATCCAAACTACAAGAAAGAAGATTCCACCTAAACATTAGGAAGAACTTCCTGACAGTAAGAGCTGTTTGACAGTGGAATTTGCTGCCAAGGAGTGTGGTGGAGTCTCCTTCTTTGGAGGTCTTTAAGCAGAGGCTTGACAACCATATGTCAGGAGTGCTCTGATGGTGTTTCCTGCTTGGCAGGGGGTTGGACTCGATGGCCCTTGTGGTCTCTTCCAACTCTATGATTCTATGATTCTACTTCTCCTTTACATCTGCAGGTGAGGCAGTGAGTGTGCTGGATCACTGAATTGCCTCAGTAATGGACTGGATGAGAGCCAACAAACTGAAGCTCAATCCAGCTAAGACTGAGGCACTGTTAGTGGATCGGATGGGTGGGAGATTGCCTGCTCTTGATGGGGTTACACTCTCTCTGAAGGAGCAGGCATGTAGCCTGGGGGTACTCCTGGACCCTTTGTTGTTCCTTGAAGCTCTGATGGCCTCAGGGGGCACAGAGTGCCTTCCATCAGCTTCAGCTGGTGGCACAACTGCGCCCCTATCTGGACAGGGATAGTCTAACTTCTGTTGTCTATGCTCTGGTAACGTCTAGACTGGATTAATGCAATGTGTTGTATGTAGGGCTGCCTCTAAAGATCGTTTGGAAGCTTCAGCTGGTGCAGAATTTGGTGGCCAGGTTGCTCACCAGAACAAGACAGATTGAGCATATTACACATATCCTGGCCCGACTGCACTGGTTGCCAATTAGTTTCTGGTCCCAATTCAAAATGCTGTTTTTGATCTATAAAGCTTTAAATGGTACAGGATCGTAATAGCTCAAGGACTGCTTCTCCCTATATAAATCATCCCGGAGTCTGCGTTCATCATCTGATACCCTTCTTCATGTTCCTCCTCCATGTGAGGTCCAAAGGATGGCAACACAAGAACAAGCCTTTTCTGCAGTGGCTCCATTTGTGGAATGCTCTCCCCAGGGAGGTTCACCTGGCGCCTTCATTATATATCTTTAGGTGTCAGGCAAAAACGTTCCTCTTCAACCAGGCCTTTGGCTGTTTAATATTCCACAGCCTTTTAAACGTGTTTGTGGGTGGGTGGGTTATTGCGTTGTTGATTTAGTTTGACCTATTTATTTGTGCTTTTACCTTGCATATTTATCTTGTGATCCACCCTGAGATCTTATGATGAATACAAATATTATTGTATTTGTCAAACAAACAAGCAAATAACTGATGGATACAGCCCCCTGGTTGTCTTTGTGCACATTTATGGTACAGAGGCACAGTCCTAGAAACCATTTACATGAAAGTAAGGGTTAACATACAAGCCACAAGTTTTGAAATCATAGCAACAATAGTTGGAAACCTACTATCCATTTCATTCCCATTTTACAAGTAAAGAACAGTACTGTAGTTATTAACCTGGGTAATATGGAAAACTTTAAATCAAGCTGTCAACTTGGATTCCACCACAATTATAATTCACTGCCAAGAATTTTCTGAAGGAACTGGGTAAGAGGACTTTATAAAGACACTTTTTTTGGACTACCTTCTTGGACCACAACATGCCATCCTTCTCTCTTCTGGGGGTTGGGTTACAGGTCCAGTTGAACAATGTATGTCCATTCATTTGGATGGTTCCATATCAGAGATTTATTTTTTTAAAAAAGGAGGACAATTACATGCATGCAGTCACGAACGCATACCCCAAAATATACTACAAGGAAGGTTAACCATAGCAAATCAATAAAAAATCCAGCCAGCCTTCTCATTAGATACACTGAATCTAGTTCTGTAAAAGAGAGATTTCTAAATGGCTGCAATTCCCATTTATAGCACAAGATGGCACTGGGGTATGGGAAAGAAAAGGACTTTTCCAGATGTCCAAGGACTTGCGATGCAACACTGCCAGTGAGGAACTAAGGGTCAAACAAAAGCTTCACAGGAAATCTGGGATTAGGGACATCTCCCCCCCCCATCCTTTATTTAAATTTATTAGCAGCCTCAAAATAGCACTCCAGAAGAAGGTGCACATTAAAATCCACCTCCTGTTGCACCTAATAGCAGCATGGTAGTGGGTAAAAGATGTGGATATAAATCAGAGAAAGGGTTCAAACACCTTCTCCTCAAGTTGCATCAAGTCTGAACCTCAGTGGGGTGCTTTCTGCAGCTATGAAGAGTGTTGTGCTCTTATATAGGATCTTTTCAATGAAATTCTAAACTCTTAAGACCAAAAACCTTAGGAATTCTGAAAACGAAAACAGCTCAGAAATGCCACCTGTACATTAAAGCAACAACCAAAGCACTCTGATCTACTTGCAAGTTCATTACTTTGATGGGTAAAGTTGGAATGCAGATAACAAGCAAAAAATCAATCTCTCCGGGCCATGATAAAAGCCCTGCAGAGAGCTCTGTTTATCAACACTCAATTACCACTACAAGTTATATGCAAAAACATAATTAACTTCATCCAATGGTGTGATAAGGAGCAGAAAAACAGCAGCAAGAAAGGGCAGTTGATCTTTTCGCTGTCCACCAGGGGTGCCAACAATAGGGGGCAGAAGGGGCTTCAGCCCCCTCAATGTTTGTGGGCAGGGGGCCAAGCCCCCCCCCAATATTGAGGGGGCTGCCATTCCCCGCTGCTGTCAGGTGAGCACTTGTGTGTGCTGGGCAGAACACGCAGGGAGGGAGATCCCCCTCCATGCTCCCTAAACTCCTGCACCGCCAGAGAAGCACTGGTGCAACAGGCGGGGCAGGACACAACACGTGATGCTGGGCCCCCTCAATGTGGCGGACAAGTAGGCACCCCTGTTGTCCACCATTCCACAAACTGTGGAAGAGAGAATCTGGAGCAGGGAAAATGTAAACATGGACAGATACTATACTATACTATACTATACTATACTATACTATACTATACTATACTATACTATACTATACTATACTATACTATACGGAGCTTCACTAAAATGCTTAAATGTTTCTTTGATTGTCCTTGAATTTTCCTACCACACTTGTCATCCTCTCCTAGCACATCTGTGTGGTGCACCACACCCTTGGAAAACCACTGCTTTAGTGTAAAAGAGGTTTGTCCCCTCTGTGACTCGTGCAGAGCCAGAATTATCTTCTGGCATTTTTAAATGACATTTTTGAAACATATCAAAAATAATATTTTTGAATCCTATCAAACAACAAAAACCCTATTGAATTAATTATGTACCCCTGATCAAAAAACATTATAAGCTGGATGTATTATTTCAAAAAAGTTTGCTTAGATGTTTTATAGGGTGTCACATTATGTAGAAGAATGAGCTTGTGGTGGTCCAACCATTTGTCAATACATTTGATCTAATGATGGTTGTATTTTTATCCTTTTCTGTAATAGTGATGTCAGCACACTGCCAGCACACCGCGGGACATGTACAAATTGCCCCACATTCATCCGGAGCTACAGTCAGAAGTCAGAATTGCACGTTGTCCTGACCCAGACGTTGTTTGATTGATTCACGTGTTTGTACAGTCGTACCTCGGCTCCCGAAGTGAGTTTTTGAAGCCGAATGTCTGATGGGGCTTCCACAGCGTCTGATTGGCTGCAGGAGCTTCCTGCAGGCAATCAGAAGCCGCGCTTTGGAAGTCAAACGTTTCAGAAGATCAATGAAGTTTTTAAAATTTGATGTAGCATTGTGTTTTAATTAGTTGGAAGCTGTCCAGAGTGGCTGTAGGAACCCAGTTAGATGGGCGGCATATAAATAAAAAGTATTATAACTATAATTATAATTATTATCATGTCCCCACACAGTGAGCAACATTTGCCATGGGATACAGCAAGTAGGGCTCCTCTCCTAATATAAAGACCTAGGCCTGAGATTCCCAATCCTATTTGGCCTACTGCCCACTTTTCGGGGGGGGGGATACTCAGCACCTCCCCCCCCCGAAATCTACCTTTTTTAAGTGAAAAAATAGAAAGATGCAGTGACAAATTTGCATTCTTTTATTTATCTATATTTCTACCTACATCCTATAACATAGTAAAGAAATATGTTGTTGTAAATAAGATACCTTGAAGCTCAACATTATAAAATTAAAACCAACCACAGTAACATTCGTATTACACACAGAAAATTCAGATAACGAAGGATAATATTAAAATTAAAATTAAAATTAAAATTACGAATAACATTATCAATAATCCTAATGAAAAGAATGAACCTGGTGTGCTATCAATTAATGTCTGGCTCTATTTTGTCAGCAAGCTGCGATCCATTTCCTGAGCCTAGTTGAGCCTAGTTGAAACCCAGGAAAACCCCTCACCTCCAGCACAACTGGCAGATCCAGGGGAGGTGCTGGCACTGTCCCGCAACGGCACCCGACCTTGCGGAAAGCATCATTATCCAACAGATTAAACATGTACGAACCATTTTTCAAACTTTTATTTTATTTTTTTCTTTCTTTCTGCTTCCACTGCCCCCTTATTTTTATTCAATGCCCCCTCAATTCCACCCAAGGCTACTACCACCCCTTAGGGGGCTGTACTGTCCACTTTGGGAAACACTGACCTAGACAGATTGGTGTTGGTAGAGCAATTCTCTCAGATACATAGGGTCCCAAGTCGTTCAGGGATGTTTATATCAATATAACCACCTTGAATTGGGCCTGGTTATGTACAGGCAGCTGGAGCAGACCCCACAAAACCAGTGTTCCATGACTGTGCACCTAAGTCCCCACCCATGAGCACTCCAGCAGCAACACTCTGCACAAGCTGCAGTTTCTGGACCTTCTTCAAGGGCAGCCCTACATAGAATGGACAGCAGCAGTCATTTCAGGAGGCTATCAAAGCATACAAAACTTTGGCCAGACTATCCTAGTTCAACAAAGGCTGCAGTTGGTGAACCAGCCAGAGCTATAAAGTTATCAAGGAAAAGAGCACACAAATGCTCAGCATAAACTCGCAAAAATATAAATTATGTCCCTGGCACTGAAAGGCCTTCCTTCATTGAATCTAGGGACACCACACGGTTTTGTAAGAAAAATATCTCAATAATGCTGAAAGTACTAGAGAAGCATTTAGTCCTCATGACAAAGAGCATTTCCAGACAAAAAGCTCCTAGCACCCTAAAAAAATGTTCTTCCATTCCAAGGTTCAGGTGAAATTTTTCCAAGAGGCTTTGGGGATCTGAGTGCTTTTAATGAAAGAGCTAATGCCATGCTGTTTTAGGGTAATTATCTGGATGTTTCTAACAGGGGTGTGTGGGTGTGATGTATTTTGTATAGTTGTATTCCATTAATGTTTAATTGTTCTTTAATTATTGTTCCCCCAACCCATGTTTTTACTGCATTTTATCTGTAAGCCACCTTGGGTCCCTATCGGGGGTGAACGAATAGGGCTGCCATATTACTGGGATTTCCGAAAGGACACTTGCAGGGTGTCCTGGTTTTTACTTTTTGAAATATGGCAACCCAAATGTTGGGAGATTCGTGATAAAGAATGCATCACTTCACAGAATGCATAGATAAAAACTATAGAAACAGCTGCCACAGGATTCAGTTTAGCTTGAAAAGGAGATTAGACAAATACATGAAAGATAATGCCATCAACCACTACTATTCACAATGGTTATATGCTGCATCCAGTACCAGAGGTAAGATACCTTTGAATACTAGCTGCTAGGGAGCTCCAGCAGGCATTAGCTACTGCAGTCATGTTCTGCTTATGGGCTTCTCAGAGGCATCTAATTCGCAAGTGTGGGAAATAGGATGCTGAACTAAACAGTTTTGGTCTGATGTATCAGGGCTTTTCTTACTCCTTTTCTATTGACACTATCCCTTAGTTTAGAGCAGCCTTTCTCAACCTGTGGGTCCCCAGCTATTGTTGAACTACAACTCCCATCACCCCTAGCTAGCAAGGCCAGAGCTCAGGGATGATGGGAGTTGTAGTCCAACAACATCTGGGGACCCATAGGTTGAGAACCGCTGGTCTAGAGAAAGCAAAGCCAACATGATGTCCTCTAGATGTTTTTGGGCTCCAACTCTCAACAGTCCCAGCAAGCATGGCAAATGACCAGGGATTATGGAAGCTGTAGTTCAGCAACATCTGGAGGGCACCATAGTGGCTAACCTTGTCCTAGTCCTTTAAAGTAGCTTCTATAAAGTTAATTAATATTTAATATGAACACAGTAAGAAAATTATTAGGCAAATATAATTCTAGTATCGTTTATTACAATGATGCTCCATTAAAAAAATAAGAATTTAGGTTTCTGAAATCAGGGTAATATCCTAACTTTGCTGCTAGTCCATTTTGGAAATGCCAATGTCTAGATACCATTTCTAAATCCAAACATAATCTTTGTGAGTTTACTACCATTTTACTACCATTTTACTACCTGCTTTAGGTATACCTGGGTAAGTATTAACTCCTGTTTGCGTCTGTAATTACTGATTGAATAAAATCCAGTGGGTTAGGGTACATTTATTAATCAAACAATGTGGTTTTAAGTGCTAAATTGCACATAGAATAATAGAATTGTAGAGATGGAAGGTTCCCCAAGGATAATCTAGTCCAAACCCCTGTATGCAGGAATCTTTGGCTACAGCATTTATGGCAGATGGCCATCCAACCTCTGCTTAAAAACCTTCAATAAAGGAGAGTCCACCACCTTCTGAGGGAGTACGTTCCACTGTCAAAAGCCATGCAAGACACTGTAGGAGGACGTGTATACACATAATAAATTTTATGTTCTAATAAAGGGTAAAAATCTAGGGAAAGACCTTTTTTCTTCAAGGGTTCAGAATTTGTCTGCTCAACATGAAAACTTCTCAACTGATTAAAACAAGGTTGTCCTAACTCCTTTGTGCCTCGCAGAGCAAGATTGTCAGGCTAAGGACAACCTAGATGTTACATCAGGACGTGGGTGGCGCTGTGGTCTAACCCTGAGTCTCTCATGCTTGCCAGTTGTAAGGTTGGAAGTTTGAATCCAAGTAACGGGTGGGTTCCAGTTGCTTTCTTCCAGCTCCTGCCAACCTAGCAGTTCAAAAGCATACCAGCGCGAGTAGATAAACAGGTACCGCTGCAGAAGGAAGGTAAATGGCATTTCCGTGCTCTCTGGCACTTGTCACAGTCCTCTGTGCTCCAGAAACTGTTTAGTCATGCTGGCCACATGACATGGAAAAGCTGTCTGCAGATAAACGCTGGCTCCCTTGGCCTGAAAGCGAAGATGACCGCACCCTACTGGACTGGACTTACGGTAACCATCCAAGGATCCTTTACCTTAATCTTACCTCACCTAGATGCTACATGGTTTCAACTTTGCATCTGCCAAGACAAGGGATATGTGAGGACTGTGAGGCACTTACAAAGCAAAATGGACAGCAGAGTGTATAAGAAATCATGTTTCATGTGTCCCTACTATCCCATCAACATTTCAGGGAAAACAAGTTTCCCAACCCTGTTAGAACCATGCATTTGTCAATATAATGCTTCCTTTGTCATGTCTAATTACACTCCAAATAAGGATTTGCCCTAGTTAGGGTTTTCTGACTTGCTGCTCAAAGTGTTTTACTTTTCTCAAACTCTTCCTGTTTGCATGTCTTGTTTTCTCTGTAATAAACAACAACAAAGCTTACTTCTTTTAAAAAAATGTTTTTTATTAAAGATTTTCCTGGTTTACAAAAGTATGTACAAGGTCTCTTTTTCAGGTTGTAAAGTCTTTTCTACAGATCAGTTACATTTGATATTAAACATTAGTATTGTGTACAGTATAAGGTTGGGGAAGAAGAAGGGGGGAGAGGAGGGGGTGAAACTTCTATTCTTTTATATAGTATACATGTGGGGTTTTGTGTCAGTGTCAACTAGGTAAGTTCTTCTGTTCACTTATTTCTTGGTAGTGAGAGCCCAGGATGTGGATAGTTGTCTGCAGTGAGGTTTGTTTGCATTTGTGATGTGGGGGGAGGGCTTGTTGGGTCAAGTAAGCCAGATTGATTTGTATGCTGTTGGTGGGTTCCTGTTGTCTTGTGCTGTGTATATGATAAAGGGGAGCCATTTGGTACCATTAGGTAAAGGTAAAGGTACCCCTGCCCATAAGGGCCAGTCTTGACAGACTCTAGGGTTGTGCGCCCATCTCACTCAAGAGGCCGGGGGCCAGCGCTGTCCGGAGACACTTCCGGGTCACGTGGCCAGCGTGACATCGCTGCTCTGGCGAGCCAGAGCCGCACACGGAAACGCCGTTTACCTTCCCGCTAGTAAGCGGTCCCTATTTATCTACTTGCACCCAGGGGTGCTTTCGAACTGCTAGGTTGGCAGGCGCTGGGACCGAGCAACGGGAGTGCACCCCGCCGCGGCGATTTGAACCGCCGACCTTTCGATCGGCAAGCCCTAGGCGCTGAGGCTTTTACCCACAGCGCCACCCGCGTCCCTAAAGGGGAGCCATTTGGTACCATTAGTTCATGTTTACTCCTGAGAGGTCTCTCCAGTGTCTGGCTACGATGCTTCTGGCTGCTGAGAGTAGGTGGGTTATAAGCTCTTTATAATGCGAGTGGTCATTATACTGGAAAATGCTCAGTACGGCCAGTTCTGGGGTGAATTCAAATACCTGTTTAGTTATTTTGCATATCTCTTGTAGGACTGATGTCCAGAAGGGTTGGATTTTGGGGCATTTCCACCACATGTGGAGGTATGTGCCTGTGGAAGTGCAGCCTCTTCAACCTTTTGGTGAGGTTCCTGGGCATATTAGTGCCAGTTTCTGTGGTGTTAGCTACCACCCGTAGGTGAATTTCAGACTGAGTTCCCTTCTTTTGTCTGAGATGGATTTAAAGGGAGGTTTAGACCACATTCCAGTCCGTTGGGTGGGGTTAATTTCATAGCCTATGCCTTGCTCCCATTGTTCTTTGATTGCGACAAGAGGGTTTGTAGGATTTTGGAGCACTATATTGTGGATACCATCCCTTTGCCACGTCCCTCTGCTGTTAGGAGAAGGTTTTCGAAGGTGGTCAAGGGCCCCCTAGTGGCTGATGATTTTACTGCTGGATTGTTTAAGGAGGTTGTGTAGTTGGTGATGTGTTAGCCAGCGTATTTGGGTATCACCTAGTTTGTTTTGTATTTCTTGTGTTGGTATGGGTTTGTTTTTGTAGAAGTATTTTAGACAGTATAGGCCTTTGGCTTGCCAGGTTTTTATCTGGAAGTTTTATGCTGTGTGTTGGAATACATTGGTACCTTGGTTTACAACCACAATCCATTCCGGAGGTCCAGTTGTAAACCAAAACAGGTTGTAACCCAAGGCGTGCTTTCACCAATGGGGCATCCCCCCCCCAATTGCTTGTAATCCAAAAAAATGCATTGTAATCCAAAAAAAGGGACATACACTCCTGGGTTTGATGTGGTTGTAATCCAAAATAGTTGTAATCCAAAGCGGTTGCAAACCAAGGTACCACTGTAGTGGGTTATGAGCCAGGAGGGTTAGTGGGGCTGGGGACAGTTTGCCTACTTTTTCCGATTGTGTGAACCTGTTTAGTGTTGTGGGGATTTTCTTTAGTTTGTTTTGGAGAAATGGGTATGCTGTTGTGGGGGGGTGTTTTCGATTGTGTCTCTCTCTAAGTGGACCCATTGTTTTGTCTCATCTTCTGGAATGTATGGGATTATGTGGCACACATGGTTGGCAATGCAATATGATTCTATATTAGGGATTCCCTATCCTCCTTTGGGGCTTATTCTTGGCTTTTTGTGTGAGTAAACGAGTGTAGTTTTTAAATAAACGAGTGTAGTTTTTCTGCCATTCCCAGAGTTGGGTTTGGGGAATCCAAATTGGGAAGTTTTGGAATAGGTAAGTTAATTTTGTCTGAGAGGGTGAAGTTGATGTTGTTCCATTTCCTCACGTCCTAGTTTATTTGTCACCACAGGGGCTTGTAATTGTGGAGGTATAGTTTGTTGAGGTTTGTGGTTATTTGTATCCCTAGGTATCTGAATTTTGTTTGCCAGAATTTTATCTCTGCAATGTTGGTGAATTTCTTTTGGCTCAACAACTTTTGGGGAGTGCTCCCCCTAGCAAAAGGTCAACAAGTTCCAGCACCTTGTTTTCTAGAAACAAAGCCCTGGTTTGGGTGATCGCTGTGTGTATGGGATCTGGTATCGTGACCATCAGGTTGTCTGAAGAGACCTAGTTTGTAGGTTTTACCTTTTATTTCCACACCCTTGATACTGGGGACTGCTCAGAGTCAAATTGCTAGGGGCTCTAGGGCCAGGATACAAACTTGCTTCTTGAATCCATGTCCAAAAGGAATCTGTGCTAGTTTTAAGACAAAGAGCCATCACAGTTACAAATTATAGGAAGGCAACAATAGCATCATATTCTGTCAACAGGCTTTAACAACAGCACAAGGCCAAAGCGTGTGGCTTCCTTGCAATCCTGCCAATTTTAGACAGAGATTCTCCCAGGTACGAGCAGCTCCAAATGCCTTGCTTTGTTTTGTTGGCAGGTGCATGCAGGTCAGTCGTTACTGCTTAGCTTCTTCCATCATGATTAACCTCTGGACAAGAAGTTGACTGGAAGTCAAAAATGCCAAGCTCATTTGATGCAAGTAGTTTATGAGGCATCTGTCAACTAATTTGGCACAAATGGCTTCCCACTTTAGAAAGTGCACGCCACCCCACTCATTTACAGCCATTACAGTTCTATTGCCAACAAGTTGAGCGGTGTGCAAGAGTACCAAACATGTGATTTTGTATACAAGTGACTCAGGACGACTTTCTAAAAACAAGAGACAAGGAGGCATGTCAAGCTTGTAATTTAGGCAGTCACAGCGTGTAATTTAGCACCATGTCATTAATTGCTACATTAATAATAAATCTGAAACCACTGGACAACAGGAAGAAGAAAAACCTTGAAGATGGCAGAAGCACTCTGTAATCTATAGAAGTTAAACTGTTTACTATGGAAGACAAGCTACAAAACATCACACAACTTCTTCATCAAAAATATTTGCTGAATGGCAATAGTTAAAGCAGGTGTTGCTCATAAGGCCATGTGGGTTTAAATCATGTGTGATAAAAGTCTTTCCATACTGGGGAAAAGTTGTTTCTTCCAAAATACAGAACACAACCTAAATGCATAATATTAGCCATCCTTGACCAAACCCAGCCTAGAATACACACACACACACTCATAAAGATCAAAGCTCCAGATTGAACCACATGGCACTATGGTATTATTTCCATAAACAAAGTGCAGAACATCCTTTGCAAACAAAAGCATTTTTGTTGCTTTCAGCAGCTTGCTGCAATTCAGAGCAATATGATTTACTCTAGGGTAAAAAGAATGCTGAATGCACTTAATCGTCTTGCTGGTCAAATATAACAACATTCTGTCCCTGAAAGTCTTCTTGCAGACTGCTTAGAAGCTCCAGCAGGATCAGAGCAGGCAACCTATTTGAACATTCACACAGGATTTCTGCAGCCTTCAAGTAACAATTAACATTTCATAGCACTGGTTCAAGCTTATGAAACTCACTGTCTTTCAGAATAACCAACTTCACAGGTTTCTGGCAAGGATAAATAGGTCCTTAGAACAAAAGTGGGATATAAATAAGACAGAAACACAAAGCAACAGCTCAGCCCTTGGCTGCATCTGATAAGCCCATCTCTTCTACAGTCTACAGAGTTTCTAGAGCCAGAAATGTAGTGCCCACTATGCATAAAACACAGGGACCCAATTTGGATGGCAAAATCCAGACACAACACTGTTAACTGTAGAATGACAAATGCATGTTCAAATGGACGTATTTTCCTGCAGGAAATATGGAAGCAGGAAGGCCATCTTTTCCCAACAGTCTCTTCAAAATGGAATCTCCAAAACACAGATAAGTAGTCGAACAGCTTACGTAGCAGAGTTATGCTTCCAAATTCAGAGCCTGGCACCATGTTCAGCCCCTCAAACTAAATTTTAGACAGGTTTGGGGCCCCAAGGGCAGTTATTCCAACTGATTATCACTATTGTTATCAACTTCAGGAAGCTTGACCAAGTAATCTGTCATGCATATTACCATCCTGAGCTGCTATTTGGCCTCTGACTGATACAGGCTCTGACTGATACCCCCACGTCTTGGCCTTTTTCTCTACCTTCTTGGTGAGCTGGGCCAAGCATAGTTGGCCTCACAATAAGAACTGATTCCTATAGAACAGTATTGCCCAACCGGGGGCCCCCAGGATATTCCAAGGGGGACACAGGTGAAAATTGCATAAATGGGGGGCCACTGCATGAGTCTAGGGACCACAGCGGAAAGAAGTAAAGAAAACACAGAAGTGATCGAGAAAACAGAAAAGAAAAAAAACCCAGAGAAGTGAAGAAAATAGAAAACAGAGAAGTAGAGTGAACAGAGAGGTGACTGTGCTTCCCAGTGGATGGATCACCACGGACATGCTGTGGCAGCTTTGCTTCCGCTTCCTTCTCCCTCCCACTTCTGCACTCCACCTCTGTGCGCACTAAGCTGTCCACATCTCATTTGTCACGGGCAAGGTGCATGAGGTGCTGTTTCTTCATGCAACTATTTCCGAGAAAGGAGGTATGTTGCCACAGACCATTTTTGGATAAAGAGTACAGTATCTAAAAAGTTTCCACAGCTTTGGAATAAAGCAAAATTGTTTTTCATGGCATTTCCTACTTTGTATTTGGTAGAATCAGGTTTCAGTCGTGTGAATTATTTACTCAGCCTAACGCGGAACTGCCTTAAAGTAATGGACAGAGGTGATCTTTGGTCATCCCTCAAAGCAATAGTATTGGATATATAAAAAGCTTGCTTCTAGTCATCAAGAACAAGGGTCAGATTGATTGAGAAATACCTAAAGTATAATTTTTTATGTAATTGTATTTTGTATAAATTATAAAAATTATTTAAAAAATGTTCTCTTTACAAACAAACCATTTAAATAGCTACCTTTCTATCAGTAGGAAAGGGGGGCCACAGGAAGGAAACAAGGTCAGAAGGGGCCATGGTCAGAAAAAGGTTGAGAAACACTGCTATAGAATCTTAGACTTGGAAGGGACCCTGAGGCCCAACCCCCTGCAATGCAGGAATCTCAACTTGTGAAGGTCCTGTAGCTTGCTGTCCCCAACCAAAAGTTGTTGAAACAACTCTCCACATCCCAGCTTTTCCCTTTCTTTATCAAGGAGACCATATGCCCTGAAGGCCAGTTTCAACAATACTGAATTGCTTCAAGAGAATTCTGAGATCAAGACGTATTTGCAGCTAGCTTTGCTGTAGCCACCAACTTGGGACAGAGAGCAGGTTCATGAGAATAAGGCAGCCTCCTCAAATGACTTTCAGTATTTCCGTGCAAATCTGTAACATGGAGTTGCCATGAGAAAGTCGAGGTTGGGGGAAAAGGTCTATTAGCTTGTACCTCCGTATGCATAAGGGGGACGCGGGGGACGCTGTGGGCTTGCCGATTGCATGGTCGGTGGTTCGAATGCCCGCGGCGGGGTGAGCTCCCGTCTTTCGGTCCCAGCTCCTGCCCACCTAGCAGTTCGAAAGCACCCTTAAAGTGCAAGTAGATAAATAGGTACCGCTTTCTAGCGGGAAGGTAAACGGCGTTTCCGTGTGCTGTCCTGGTGCTGGCTCACCAGAGCAGCTTCGTCACGCTGGCCACATGACCCGGAAGTGTCTCCGGACAGCGCTGGCCCCCGGCCTCTTAAGTGAGATGGGCGCACAACCCTAGAGTCGGACACGACTGGCCCGTACGGGCAGGGGTACCTTTACCTTTACCTTTTTACCGTATGCATAAACAGCTTATCAATGTGGAGGTTTTAGACAGCTTTAAGGTTCCTACCAGGTTGTTCAGCACTAGCTCCAAAGCTGCATTTAACCTACAGAGCCAGAATCATTTAACCAGAGTTCTCCTTATTCAGGGCTGAATCAAACTCCATGAGCCACTCTACATCATGGGGCTTCAGCACTGAGTGTTCAAATGGCAACATTCACCACTGCTGGAAGAAATGGTTTTAATAATAATAATAATAATAATTTATTATTTGTACCCCGCCCATCTGGCTGGGTTTCCCCAGCCACTCTGGGCGGCTTCCATAGAAACAAAGAATACAGTAAAATATCACAGATTAAAAACTTCCCTGAACAGGGCTGCCTTAAGATGTCTTCTAAATGTCAGGTAGTTATTTATCGCTTTGACATCTGCTGGGAGGGCGTTCCACAGGGCTGGCGCCACTACCGAGAAGGCCCTCTGCCTGGTTCCCTGTAGCTTTGCTTCTCGCAATGAGGGAACCGCCAGGAGGCCCTCGGAGCTGGACCTCAGTGTCCGGGCAGAACGATGGGGGTGGAGACGCTCCTTCAGGTATACTGGGCCGAAGCCGTTTAGGGCTTTAAAGGTCAACACCAACACTTTGAATTGTGCTCGGAAACGTACTGGGAGCCAATGTAGGTCTTTCAAGACCGGTGTTATGTGGTCTCGGCGGCCGCCCCCAGTCACCAGTCTAGCTGCCGCATTCTGGATTAGTTGTAGTTTCCGAGTCACCTTCAAAGGTAGCCCCACGTAGAGCGCATTGCAGTAGTCCAAGCGGGAGATAACAAGAGCATGCACCACTCTGGCGAGACAGTCCGCGGGCAGGTAGGGTCTCAGCCTGCGTACCAGGTGGAGTTGGTAGACAGCTGCCCTGGATACAGAATTGACCTGCGCCTCCATGGACAGCTGTGAGTCCAAAATGACTCCCAGGCTGCGCACCTGGTCCTTCAGGGGCACAGTTACCCCATTCAGGACCAGGGAGTCCTCCACACCAGCCCGCCTCCTGTCCCCCAAAAACAGTACTTCTGTCTTGTCAGGATTCAACTTCAATCCATTAACCGCCATCCATCCTCCAACCGCCTCCAGGCACTCACACAGGACCTTCACCGCCTTCACTGGTTCTGATTTAAAAGAGAGGTAGAGCTGGGTATCATCTGCATATTGATGGACACCCAGTCCAAACCTCCTGATGATCTCTCCCAGCGGCTTCATATAGATGTTAAAAAGCATGGGGGAGAGGACGGAACCCTGAGGCACCCCACAAGTGAGGGCCCAGGGGTCTGAACACTCATCCCCCACCACCACTTTCTGAACACGGCCCAGGAGGAAGGAGCGAAACCACTGTATAACAGTGCCCCCAGCTCCCAGCCCCTCTAGACGGTCCAGAAGGATGTTATGGTCGATTGTATCAAAGGCCGCTGAGAGATCCAGCAGAACCAGGAAACAACTCTCACCTTTGTCCCTAGCTCGCCGGAGATCATCAACCAGCGCGACCAAGGCAGTTTCAGTCCCATGGTGAGGCCTGAATCCCGATTGGAAGGGATCCAAATGGTCCGCATCCTCCAGGCGTGCCTGGAGTTGTTCAGCAACCATGCGCTCAATCACCTTGCCCAAGAATGGAAGATTTGAGACTGGGCGATAGTTGGCCATACTGGCCGGGTCTAAAGATGGTTTTTTAAGAAGCGGTTTAATGACCGCCTCTTTCAGCAGATCTGGGAATGTTCCCTCACAGAGGGAAGCATTCACCACCCCGCAGAGCCCATCGCCCAGTCCTTCCCGGCTAGCTTTTATTAGCCAGGATGGGCAAGGATCAAGGAGACAGGTGGTTGGTTTCACGCGTCCAAGCAGCCTGTCCACATCCTCGGGGGTAATGGATTGAAATTGATTCCATGCAACTTGACCAGACAGAGCTCTAGCACTCTCCCGCCCCGGCCCTGCTCCCACGGTGGTGTCTAGCTCCTTCCGAATATGAGTGATTTTATCTGCAAAAAACTTTGCAAAATCATTGCAGGAGATCTTGGGGTCTTTACAAGGCCCCGGTGGTAAAGGTGGTTCCGTTAAGTTGCGAACCACCTGAAAGAGTCTCCTGCTACTATTTTCTGCAGATGCAATAGAGGCGGTGAAGAAGGTCTTCTTCGCCGTCGCTATCGCCACTTGGTAGGCTCGACGTTCAGCTCTAACCTGTGTCCGGTCAGATTCGGAGTGAGTTTTCCGCCACCGACGCTCTAACCGTCTCAACGATTGTTTCATCGCCCTCAGCTCCGAAGAAAACCACGGGGCTGTCCGGGCTCCATGCAATCGGAGAGGGCGCTTCGGAGCCAGACAGTCGATAGCCCTGGTTAACTCTACATTCCAGCGGGCCACCAGGGAATCAGCTGAAAGGCCATCAACATGGGTTAGAGCATCCCCTACCACTCTCTGGAAACCATTTGGATCCATTAAGTGGCGGGGGCGGACCATCCGAATTGGTCCCACCTCCCTGCAGAGGGGACGGGTCGCAGAGAAGTCCAGTTGCACCAGGAAGTGATCTGACCATGGCACTTCTTTTGTTTCACTTTTACTTAGTGTCAGATCACCCACGTCACTAGAGGTGAACACCAGGTCTAAGGCATGTCCATGACTATGAGTTGGGCCAAACTTATTCAGGGACAGCCCCATGGAGGCCATGCTTTCCACGAAGTCCCGAGCAGCCCCTTGTAAGGTCGTGTCGGCATGGATGTTAAAATCCCCTAGGACAACCAAACTAGGTGTCTCCAGGAGAAAATCCGCCACGACCTGAAGCAGCTCGGACAGGGAATCCTTGGTGCAGCGGGGAGGTCGGTACACCAAAAGGAATCCTGTACTGCCCCTATTGCCCAACTTCCAGAACATGCACTCAGAGAGCTGGATCTTCCCAGTAGGACGCCTGGTGCAAGCTAGTGACTTCCTAAAAATCACTGCAACCCCCCCTCCCCGCCCACATGACCTGGGTTGCTGTGCGTAAGAGAAACCTGGTGGGCAAGCAGCGGCAAGGACAGGCCCATCTGCTTCCTCCAACCAGGTCTCTGTCACACATGCCAGGTCAAATCCTCCATCCACAATCAAGTCGTGGATGGCAGTGGTTTTATTCATCATTGACCTGGCATTGCACAGCAACACTTTCAGGTCATGTGGGTTTCCCCTGTTGATTCCAGTATCCATCCGGTCAAGGCCAGACCCGGAGGCAGGGATAGTCTTCAAACAACGACTAAACCTGCCTCCTCGGTAATGACATGGTCTGGTCTTAGCGTAACTCCGCCTCCTGCCCATGATCACCGAGATCGGATGTCCCAGTGTTTTCCCCCCTGTGAAACTTGTCCCAGCCATTGTGTTGGCTGGGGAGCCACTCCCAGGCAGCCCTGATCCCACCCCTTAAAAACAAAACACAAACTATACAGAACCAATAAAACAACAACAAAAAGGAACAGAACAATTGTACTAAAATTAATCCCCAACCAACTATCCATCCCACCCACCCACCCCCAACAAAGGAAAAAAGAAAAAAAGGAATAAAAATTTAAATTGCCACCGACTGCTTGAGGACATTTTAAAGCACATTGACCACCTGGAACAGGGAAGCAATGGCAGAACACTTCCCACACTTCCCCAAAAGTTTGTTCCAGATAAGGGCCTGGGCCACGCCCCCTGGGCCAGTTGGAGAAGGCCCTGGAAGGGAGCAGGCCCTGCAGTCCTCACCCAGCCGATGGTCCGAGGCCTCACTGCAGCAGGAGTCCCTTTATAGCCGGGAGAGAGGGCCTGGGCCACGCCCCCTGGGCCAGTTGGAAAAGGCCCTGGAAGGCAGCAGGCCCTGCAGTCCTCACCCAGCCGATGGTCCGAGGCTTTCCTGCAGCAGGAGTCCCTTTATAGCCGGGAGAGAGGGCCTGGGCCACGCCCCCTGGGCCAGTTGGAGAAGGCCCTGGAAGGGAGCAGGCCCTGCAGTCCTCACCCAGCCGATGGTCCGAGGCCTCACTGCAGCAGGAGTCCCTTTATAGCCGGGAGAGAGGGCCTGGGCCACGCCCCCTGGGCCAGTTGGAAAAGGCCCTGGAAGGGAGCAGGCCCTGCAGTCCTCACCCAGCCGATGTTATTAAAACATTAAAGCAGCCCAACACCCAACTTTTTGTTATAAGCAGGAAAGTAACCCAGATGTTCTAATCTAGAGACAGAAAACTGGCAGGCCAGAGATTCAACTTGATCCCCATCTCATTTGGGAACATCTCATTTGGCTCTGTTCTAACAGTCTCCCTGGCTCTTCTCAGTACAAGCAGAAACACAGGGCAAGAGCTTATTACTATTATTTATATCCCACCTTTTCCCTAGCCCGGGATTCTTTAACCTCCTACCAGGCTCTGTTGGAGCTCCTCCTCTCACACTGGGGAGGAGGCAGCTGAAGAGCCTTTTGCCTGCATCTTAGTGGCTAACAGGAGTGCATCAGCAGGCAAAGCCTGTGTTACCAGACTCAGCTTTTGCTCATGTCAAAATATAGTCCCTGCTAAAGGGTCAACTGTTAATCACAGTTCCAACCCCATTACTACTTCTAACCACATTTTTACCAGTCTGACCACCCACACATACCAGTCTGACCACCTACACAAGTCATTTTATTTTGTGGAGGGCCTTACCAATACATTTTGTTTAGGTTGTGCTTAATTTGCCTTGTTGAAGTTGATTCTATTGTACGCCACTTATTGTACTATCATAAATTGCAAGCCATCATGAAAACCCCATTTATGGGGTAGCTGGCAGGGTAGAAATTTGGAAGTAAATAAATCTATTTCCTTGACCCAGAAAAGCACTTGGATCCTAGCCACCAGATGGCTCCCTGACAGAGCCAATTAAGTATGGAAAGGGGAGAAAGAAAAAAAACTTGAAACCAAGTTTTCTGGAAATAACAAGCTTTACACATTCTATCAGACATAAGCATTAGCTGTTCAGACGGGAACAATATGTTTTCTCATCAGTTGACAGAAAGGTGAAGAACTGTTTTTTAATTTTTGTTTTGAGAGAAATGAATAAACAAACACCGTGCCATACATGCATACTAGGCAGTGAGAGGCAGGCCTGGCTGTATAGCATGGGCAAACAAAGAAGAAGAAGAAGCAGCAGTTATAGCTCATGCCCACAAAGTTTCACATGGCTTCCTCCCGGCCAATGTGCTCTCTCTCTTCTCTTGGGTTCTGCCTCTTCTTTCATGGGGTCGGGGCAACACAAGTACTAGAATGAGAGAATAGACAACTGGGAGTTGGGTTCCCAGAGGACAGGAAGCGATGGGAAGCAGCTGCTATTCAAGACCAAGGCTGTTGCTGCTGGAGGGTAGGGGAGCAGCAGTAGTGATTGCTGGGAGTGGGCTGCATGGAAATAAAGAGCAGTGTCAATCCTGACATGTAAAAAAAGGAAAAGGGTTTTGGGAAATGATACATAATGAAATAAAGAAGGTGTTGAAATGGGCTATTCCCAAATGACTTGAAGCTTTTCATATAGGGATAATAGGGATGGACTTTCCAAAGCAAATGACCAAACTACTTATGTATGTGACAACAGCAGCTACAATTGTATATGAACAGAATGGAAAGAAGAGAAGGTTCCAATGAAGGAGGAATAGCTTTTAAAAGTAATGAACTATGCGGAAATGGCAAAGCTGACAATAATATTAAGAGATCAAAATGATGAACTTTTTATAGAAGACTAGAGGCCTTTTTAGGACTCTTTGAAAAAGTACTACAATCAAATGAAATTGCAGGCAGGATTGGAGATATGAGAAGAGGAAGAAAAATGATAAAGTTATTTTATCAGGTGGATTTGTGTAATAGATAAGAGTTTGATAAATAACACAGTAGAAAATGGTTTGGATAAAAACACCGTGGAGGCAGGGTGGGAATTCAATATAGTGGTACCTTTGCTTAAGAACAGTTTAGTTTATGAACAACTTGGATTAAGAATGCTGCAAACCTGGAAGTAGGTGTTTCGGTTTGTGAACTTTGCCTTGGAAGCAGAACATGTTCCGCTTCCTGTTGAGTGTAAATTGAGTGCCCCGCTACTACGGGAAAGCACGCCTTGGTTTAAGAACGGACTTCTGGAACAGATTAAGTTCGTAAACCAAGGTACCACTGTACATGAAACAATGTAACTATTTAATTTGAAGTCAATTTACAAAAAATTAGACATTCCAATAAAAAGCATATTTAAAAAAGGAGTCAATCCTACTTATGACATTTCCTATATTTTTCAATGGAGCTCAAGGTGACATACATGAGGTTCCCATGTGGCCTCCCCACATGTAGACTCGCTCAGGTTCCACAAGACGGCTGCAACATATTTTATTTATTGATGTATAAAATTTAACCTTTCACCTTTCAGCTCAAATGCACACTCTCAAAGAGTCACACAACATATCAAAATCACAACATACTAAAGCAACAGGAGACAACAAACAAACAAACAAAGAAAGAAAGAAAAGGTAGTAGGAATTATCAACAGAAGCAGATAAAATAAACAAGGGACCTGGGTGAATAAAAAAGGTATCTGCTTGGTGCCGAAAAGATAGAAGACTCTCTGGGGAGATGGTGCCACAGGTAGAGTGCCACCACCAAAGAGGACCTATCTTCTGGTCACAACTGGCCCAAATTCAGAAGATGGGGGCACACAGAGAGGGATCTCATAAAATAATCTAAGAATTCAGGCAGTTTCATGTAGGGCACCCTACCACAGAATCATAGAATTGTCGAGTTGGAAGGGTCATCTAGTCCAACCCAATGGTGGAATCTTTTTGCCCATGAGATAAGGTGAGACAGAGGGCTCAGGCAGCAGACTGAAGTGGTGACAGGTTCTCAAGAGTGACAGGTTTTGAGCTTCAGGGTTGTTGTTTCCAAAGTTAACTGCCCTGTGCAACTTTGTGCATAGCAACAACATCATGAGGAGCCAAAGCTGTGGAAGCCCTGTTCTAGGTGGTCCTCATGTTTCTCTTTTCTGTCAGCATCCAAAACATTCAAAGAACTCCGTTGCTTGAGAGCTTCCTAACCCCTTCTGTGCAATGCAGAGTCTCCTTGGCCTGCTTAGCTTGGCTCAGAAGCAATCCAGCTGCTTCCTGTGTTGCTGCAGCTATTATTAAAGCAAGGGGTGGAGTTTAGGACTTGGGAGTTTTTAAGAAACAGAAGCAGCATGCAGTGTGCTAAGAAGACATTTTCCCCACCTGAGTAAGAGATTTGCCTTAAAACAAACTAAAGGGATGGAGAGATGCGTGGAGATTATTGGTGTTTACCATAAGACAAGGCCGTAGCTAAGGGGGAGCAAGACTGGTTTTTTGCCCCAGGTGAAGCCTCCAGAGGGGTGCCACTGAATGCAGGTGGGGAAGGTGCCAAACTGGGTCTTTGACCAAGATGAAATAAAGCCTAGTTTGAAAGTAGTTTGGGGAAATAAGATGAGGTCAGTGGGAAAAGAACAAAGTAAAGCAGAGATGCCAGGAGCTGGAGAAGTGGTACATTAAAATGCAACGTTCCTTCATTGTGTTTTTCTCTGAAGTTAAATGCAGAAGTAGATGGTATCTCAGTCAGAAATCAAATGCTCTTTAAAACAAGTCAGTTACACATATGCAAGATTGAGCAAAATAGTCACCCCACTAGAGACTCTTCCAAATAGTCTTTTAGTGTCTCCAGCAGGAACTTGTGCAATTCACTTGTGTTAGATCTAAAATAACTAAAATATCTAAACACCCACATAATACTGTGGTATTATGGCAGTGAAGTGTAACTTTTGAATAAATGTGTTTTTAATATAAAATAAATATAAAATAAAATAGCTCTCCATTCCCTGTTTTGTTTTGCTTTACTATGACAAATTCAAAGTAGCATCCGTAGAAGACTTGCACAGGTAGAACAGGCTCTATCACCCCCATCGGCAGCAGAAAACACACAGATCATGAGGCAGGGTGTCAAACTACCCCTTCTGGACAATCCTGACATCAGATGTCAACTGAGTTCATTGAGCCACAAAACTCTGCAGTTTGCCGCCTATTTGAGACTCATGTTTGCGGGTTTCTTCATAAATCCAATGGCTGGCCTCAGAAATGGCTGCAAATTATCTGTACCCTCTGCTGTTGCTGGAACCTCCCTGACAATTCCTTTAGCCCAGAATGGCCATTATTGCCCTGATGAAGAGGACAAAAGTCTCATGTGATTTTGTTAATAAGACATCATATTTCTTATCTTTTAAAAAACATATATATATATATATATATATATATATATATATATATATATATCACACACACACATATATATATATATATATATATATATATATATATATATATGCGCTTTGTTCTCATGGGAACCACTGCCCCTATGACTAGGACAGCTACTGGAGCATCTATTAACAGAACCCTCGGCCACTCTTAATACCTCTTTAGGTACGATATTTTATATATAAACAGCCCTGCTGAATTTAGATGTCATGGGTTTCCCCCACTCATCTAAGGCAAACAACTCCCCCCCCCCCCTGTGATGTGGGGAGTGCTTCCTTCTAAGGTAAAGGTAAAGGTACCCCTGCCCGTACGGGCCAGTCGTGTCCGACTCTAGGGTTGCGTGCTCATCTCGCTCTAGAGGCCGTGAGCCGGCGCCGTCCAAAGACACTTCCGGGTCACGTGGCCAGCGTGATGAAGCTGCAGCTGGCGAGCCAGCACCAGCGCAGCACACGGAAACGCCGTTTACCTTCCCGCTATAAAGCGGTACCTATTTATCTACTTGCACTTAAGAGTGCTTTCGAACTGCTAGGTGGGCAGGAGATGGGACTGAACGACGGGAGCTCACCCCGCCACGGGGATTCGAACCGCCGACCATACGATCGGCAAGTCCTAGGCACTGAGGTTTTACCCACAGTGCCACCCGCGTCCCTCGTGCTTCCTTCTACTGCTCTGGTAATTCCACTTCCTTTTCTGAAGGCAGAGAGAGACCCATTGCCAGCAGGGGGACAGAGGGACAATACACTCTCCTGGGCCTCCTCCAGAGTCACCTTGTAAGTACATGCCTTTTTGATTCAGGGATTAGCAACTGCAGTATGCATTCAGATTAACAAGACTGCATGCCTCTTCCAACTGGCAAAAAAGAATGGCTGCACGTCAGGTCTTGGGACAATGAGAAGGAACCCCGTCCAGGAGCCTATGGCAGCGGGTGCAAAAGTGGCCCCTTTTAGAAGCCAGAATAGTGAGACTGAAGAAGAAGGGCGAGATGAGGAAATGTCCTACCCTTTTGTTGCTCCCTGAAGGAAGTGAGCACCATCTTGGATCAACATTCCTTTCAGGCAGGAGACACCATCATGGGACATTAACAGAAATAAAAATTGCTTCTCAGACTTGTGTCTTCCTACAAGATCTGCCATATCCAATGCAGAACTTGGTATGAAGAGCATTGACATCAATAACAGGTGGAGGTGATCCGTACTCTGACCTGCCCATTCTGACCCCTGGGGCAAACTCAGAGCTGTTATCACTACCACACATGGTCAGAAGTAGGTAAGTTGGAAATTCAAGAAAACACACTTAATATTTTTTAATATCACATCTAAAAAATATTCTTAGACCACTGTTAAGCATTTTTATTGGAATGCATTATTAAAACTATAAACAGAAATAGAAATATAACAAATAAGATATCATTTTATTATAATATTTTAAGACAATTTAAAAAGGTGTTTTGAAAATTTGAAAATATTTTAAGATATACAACCCATTAGCATACACTTCCTAAAATGTCTTTTAATGGTTATCATACTAATTTTATAACATGCCAAAAGTGTCACTTATGATGTTCACTTCCATTTCATTTCGCTCTGCAACTTTGTATCTTTTAGTGTGTGCGTTTTTAGAAACTAAATGGTCAGAGGACCATCCTGAAATTGTACAACTGATGGTTCCTAAAAATACATTAAAGTCGGCTTGGCTATATATAATGCATGCAAGTGTGGTTCCTAAAGACAGACACCTGAAAAAGTTTATTACAAGCAGAAACTACTCAATTTGACTGTTTCCATTCATTACATTACCAATTAGATTAACAAAACTATTTATTTTTAGAAATTCATTTTTAAATGGAAAAGTACAGCAGTGGAAAATTTTCAACACCACCAGTTTTTCACACTGAATGGGTGGAGGGATGGAGAAGAGAAGAGGTCGATCAAATTCTGGCGCTCAATTTGGAAAGCTCTGAAAGCTCCAGTGTCCAACAGGTTTTGACTAGCTGCTTGCTGCCTCTGGGAATTTCTTGGTAGGTTTAGTCCCAGGTTCACACACCCTTAGAAACCTCTCCTCAAAATCTTTCACAGTAGAGACTTCCACAGGAATCACATGGAACACTGATTCCTGCTATCCCCTATGAAAAATGACTAAAGGCTGTAAATTCAGACCTGGAAAATAGTATCCAGATGAAAGAGTTTATATAAACACCCACACACCCACACACCCACACACCATTGCTAGGATCAAAGTTGAAACCCCTATGGCAGCTTTTAAGGAGAAAGTAAGAGACACAATGTCAAACTGCAAAAGATGAAAGCAGATGAAGACTCAGTCAAGCATCTACTCTTGGATCATGCGGATTGATCCTAAGGATGAGCCACCAGGTAGAAAAAAGCCTGGAGAAAGAAGTGAGACAGATAATGACACCATTAAACATATCCATTTTTGTACTTACAGTCTCCTCTCCTGCTAAACACTCTCCCCACAACGAGGGCTGGGCGATGTAAGGTTTACAACATCACAATATATCGCCAGGCAAACAATGTGATCTGGCGGTACATCACCATGTTCCAAAACCTGCTTCCTACCACAGCACTGCAAGGCGTCAGGGTGAAATTGCTGAGGTGGTTTCACCCAGTGCCTCACTGCACCAGGGAGAAAGCAGCTTTGTGCTCCCCAAGTTGAGCAACCTGCCCTTCTCCAGATTGCAGGATAAGAATTGAGGCTGCTCAGCAGGGGAACGCAAAGCCTCCCACTCCCCAGCTGAGGGAGCCCCCGATATTTCTCCTGCTTCCAAGCGAGCAAGCAGGAGAAGCTTTGGGACTGTTCGGCTGTGGGCTGGGAGTACCGACACACCACTGGCTTTCACGAGCCAGCAGTGGGCTGGGGGCTCCATTAACTGCTTGGCTGAGGTGGGCGGTAACCTAGTGCCCTTCAGCAGAGCAGTTTCAAAGAGTCCCCATCCTGCCACCAGCTGGTGCAAGCCAGTGGCGTGTAGGGGGCTCCATAAAACTGCCTGGCTGAGCAATGGCCGATGTATGCTTCTCAACCAAGCAGTTTAAAGAAGTGAAGGGAGGAACAAGCTGTATTGGCCCCTCTCCGATGCAGCATGTTTCTCCCTCTGCGCCGGTTTGAGGGCAAAGTGGGATGGCAGCTTCACTCAGCAGGATATCGCTGGTGAAACTCCCGCTGCCCCTGAGTCCCTCTGCCTCCAGTGCCCGGCTGCAGCTTGTTTCTCCCTTGGCGCGCTGAGCACTGGTGGCTAAGGAACTGAGGAGGAGGCTGTTTCACCTGTAATATACCACTGAGTGAAGCTGCCATTGCTGTCTGCCCCTCATACCAGTCCTGGGCGATGAATTGTTACATTGCCCAGGCCTTCCCCACCTGTGTTCCTTCTGATGTTCCTAGACTACAACTCCCATCATCCCTGACCATCGGCCACGCTGGCTGGGGCTGAGGAGAACTTGAGCCCACTAACATCTGGAGAGCCACAGGCAGGCCCAAGCAGAGCTTGTCAGAGGCCTGGGGCAAGGATCTTGTTCTCAGCATGACAGTGTAAGTCTGGCAAGCCCCTGACAGGACCCCACGGCCAGGCCAGCCCTCCAAGGCCCAAGGCAAGTAGACCCAGCTGCCCCACAACCTACATAGGCCTGACCACAGGTTCCCTAGCTCTCCTTATTTATGTGTATGTGTGTTTAACCAAAATTATTAGTACTTTTTTATAATAAAAAACCAACAACAACCATCCGTGTGCTTATGTGACAAACGTATTTTCCACTTTTTAAAAGAAGATACTAAGGGACTTGGAGCTCCTAAGCTGCAATTGTGCACCCTGAACTCTTGGAATAGGGTGGGATATAAATCTGAATTAATGTGTCAGTTTTTAAAAAAAGCTAAATTGAGATCAGCCAGGCCTATGCTTCAGTAACATGCACAGAAAATTAATTTATTTTTCACATGACAAATAATAATCCTAAATGGTTCGAACACTTTGTTGTTGATACACACCATAAACAATAACTGGTCAAATGCTATGGACTAGTCTCCACCTCACATCTGATGCCTAATGAGAAAGCAGTTGAAGAATATCCTAAGGCTGCATGAATTTGCTATCCGAAACAAATTCTAGATTTTAAAATGTCATAGTAGTAGCTTAGCTCAGTTCCCCCCTCTGCACACAGCAGACCTCTGCAATGTAGCATGCAATAAATTATCTCTTGCTTCCAAACAACATTAATGGGCAGCTACAGTCAGCATTGTGACTCAGTGGAAATGGTACTCTCTTACTTCTAGGATATATTTTTTACTCAGATCCAGTCCAATTACCAACCCATCCAAGTTTCCATTGTGACAAGCAATTTCAGTGCAGGCTGAGTAACATTTTTTTAAATCTTCATAATCTTCATAATATGGCACACATGGAAGACATAGATAGAAAACAGCTGCTGTCACAAAGGTCACACCATGAGTTGAGGGCAAGTTAACCTTTGTCCTGGCCTACTGAGCCCCCTATACAGTGGTTACATACGCTTCAGGTTACAGACTCCGCTAACCCAGAAATAATACCTCGAGTTAAGAACTTTGCTTCAGGATGAGAACAGAAATTGTGCTCCGGCGGTGCAGCGGCAGCAAGAGGCCCCATTAGCTAAAGTGGTGCTTCAGGTTAAGAACAGTTTCAGGTTAAGAACAGACCTTCAGAA
The DNA here is from genome assembly GCF_965153285.1 of Podarcis tiliguerta. Lineage (NCBI taxonomy): Eukaryota > Metazoa > Chordata > Lepidosauria > Squamata > Lacertidae > Podarcis > Podarcis tiliguerta. The sequence goes on from NC_139550.1 coordinate 38,054,275, forward strand.
CAAATTAAGTACTTAACCCAAGGTACCGCTGTATTTTAAAATGCTGCTGAAGAACGAACAATGTTACCTAAGATGGTTCTTGTTGCTGAGTCACCATTTCAATTCAATAAATATCATTTGAAAATGGAGTTTCATTTCCAAACATTAGTGCAAAAGCATCAAGCTCCTGAAAACCGAGACTGTTAATGAGTATAAACAGATTAAGAGTTTTCATATGTTCGATATGTCTTTTCTCTTGCTTCTCACTCACAGAGGGCTGCTCTGCACCAGGAGTTGATACCATGAATTTAAACCTTACTTCACTTGTGGCATTGCTACAAGGCACAGCTTCCCATCAGAATCCCTCTCCTGGGTTAAGGGCTTGTGGTAAAGCAGTCTTTTATTTAAGGACTAGCCTGGTACAGGAGCGAAACTAGGTTTTATTTCACCTGGATCAAAGACCCAGTTTGGCACTCCCCATGTGCATTTGCACACACACACACGCGTGCGTGCACACACACAGAGGCTAGGGGCCTCAATGGCGCCCTATGGAGGCTTCACCCGGGGCAAAAAATCTGGCTAGCCCCCCCCCCCATGGCTCTGGACTAGTATATATACAGAAACCAGGAAATTCATACACAGGCAAGTGAGAAGGCTAAGGACAGATGGAGCACTCTGTCACTACTGTGCAGCCAGCATAGAGAGTACGTAGGCTGCAACAGTAGTATAGTTGTCAACCGTCCCTTATTTGGCGGGAAACTCCCTTATCCCACCGCTGTTGACCGCTGCTGTCCTGGATTGATGATGTCCCTTAAATTTCCCGGGTTTCAAAGGAAGCAGCTCCTCTCCTTCCCTCCCTCCCTGCCGACCAGGGAGGAGGGAGGCTCCAACTGTGTTGCTTGGCTGCGTTGCTCACCCAATAAGGAGTCTAAGAATGACTGGGAGGGTGGAGCTTGCATACCTTGTGCCAATCAAATCGGCCGCGTTGCCTGGGGACTCGCCTTTGCTCAGCGCTTCCCAACGGAGAGGTGGCGGTGGTTTTCCTTGCTGCATCCCCTTTGCCGGGTTGCTGCGCTGTGGGAACCACCACTTCGTTTGGTTGCTGGATGGGCTTACTGCCTTTCACTCGGAGGGGCTCAGAAGTTGAACATACCTGTGCTCGGAATCGGATGGATACGTCATCGACGGCCCACTCACTCTTGCTGGGGAAAAGGTATGTCAGGAGCGGGGGCACATGGTGGGGGGGGAGGAAAGGAGCTGGTTGAGTACAATGGCGGACGGGGGGGGGGCTTTTAGATTTGTTTTGGAGGCTCCTTCGATTGACTGTTATGGGGGAAAGGAAAGGAGCTGGTTGACTAAAATGCCTTATTTTGGCTGCTGATCCCTTATTTCCGAGGCTGCTGGTCCCTTATTTTCAAATCTGTAAGTTGACAGCTATGAGCAGGAGAGACACACTCAGCATGGAAATGCAGCTTTTGTCTCTCCTCTGCCATCCCCCAGCAGACCTGCAAAAAATGCTGCAGGATAGTAGCTTCCATGGGCTACTATGGGTGATTTAAAGAGATTTTGTCTCAGAGTAAAATAAGCTGTCTTGGTTAATGTGATAATCCATGGACCCTTTACCTCTCTAACTTCATGCAGCCCCCGCTTCCCCATTCAAAAGGCAACATGACCACATTTTACCTGAATATCTACTACATCATCATCATCATCATTATTATTTCTTCTTCTTCCAGCCAAGGTTCACAGAACAGGTTTCTTGCTGCCAACAGCTTACATAGTGGCAAGGCTCCAAAGATTTACTTCAGGCCCACCTCAGGCCTGAGCATGTCCTGAGAGATTTTTTACTTGCTTTTCCTTGAAATAGCAAAGCCCCATACTATATTACATACTACAGGTGACTTCCCACTTACACAGGGGTTATGTTCCCAGGTACGGTGTATATAACTGAAAATGTGTATAGCAGGGAACACCATCTAAAAAGCCCGTAAACACCCTCTAAACCCCTGGAAACTCATGAAAATCCCTTTTAAAAACCCAGCAGCCCTTCCAAACTGGCAAGAATGGTGGCAGTGGTGGCTCTATATCTTCATCATCACTGGAGGATGTGGAAATGACGACAAGAGGCATCCTGAAGTGCTTGGTAGTGGGTCAGATTCACTTGTTGCTGCTGCTGCTGCTGGCGCCTTGCAGAGGAACATGGTGATAGGTAGCTGGTGCTTTGTCTCTTCAGTTGGTCAAACATCTCCTTGTATGGTCACACACTGCCTGCAATGGCACGCTTGATCTTCAGGATGCGTTCCATGGAGGGGTCATACTGCACAATGATATAATTCACATGGTTGAGTGTGCCAAAGAGTTCAGAAAAGCTCTCCAGGGTCTAGGTGGATTGGTCATCCTGCTCACCATCCTCCCCTTCTTCCCCGCTTTCAGAGCTGGAACTTGATCTCAGCTCTTTCAGGCTCAAGGCCTGTTGTCCCTCAGTCAGTTCTTCCACTTCCTCCTGGATGAGGTCAACAAAGCCAATGTCATCAGCACCATCTTCACAATGTTCTCCACCTCAGTGGTAATGTCTGGAAATTCCTTGATACCATGAACACATTCCTTCCAGAGTTTGCCTCAGCATGTGTTCATGGTTTCAGGCTTGATTGCATCCACTGCCTGCTTTGATATAGGTTTGATTGCAGTTTGCAATGTTGAAGGACTTCCAGAATGACGTGAAGTTGAGATCCAGATCAGCATCCACTGCATTGATCAGCAAGACAAAGGTGAGCCTGGCATCATGAGCCTTGAAGCAGCGAATCACCCCTTGATCCAAAGGCTGGATGAGTGAGGTTGTATGGGGGGGGGGGGGAGGCAACCGTGACATCATCGTGCACAAATTGCAGTCCCTGCAGGTGACCAGGAACACTGTCTACCAGCAGTAGCACTTTGAATTCCAGCCCATTCTCCAGCAAGTAACGCCTCCAGGGTGAATAAAAATCAATTATTATTTTTTAAAAATCAGATTTTAAAAAATTTTATTGGATTTTTTACTTATTTAAATTGGATTTTAAAAATAAAACGCTTCTGGAGGAAAAATCTTTCTAAAGATAGTTTTCTATTTAAGTTACATTATAGTCCAAAGGCTATTCATCAGGAAATAAGGATTTGTTTTAAGTTTTTTCATGTGTGCTAAAACTCAGTCTAAGTTTTTTTTAAAAAAGTTTAACCACATCAGTTAACAAACATTGATACATATGCTATAATGTAATTGTTTTAGTTAAATAAGTTGTTTAAATTGTTTTAAGGAAATGATTATGTTTCTCCTTTGAATAAAGTGTAGCAGAAAAGTTGTCCAAATATAAACAGTTAACTTATTAAACCTCACAATAATTTCATAATTATCTGTCTATGTATTTCTAATAGTATAACCAAATCAGTAATTTGTGATTTAACTGTAAAAACTACTCTGAAAATTTATTACTCCAAAAATGAGTTGTAAATATTAAGATTATACCAGCAAGAATGAGTCTTTCTGTAAAAAATTTTTTAAATCAAGTCTTATTGACTAGTGATTTAAATTGTGATTTAAATCAAATCCATCCTGAATCCTCACTTCCAGAATGAAGCACTTGTGGAACCAGTCCAGAGAGCTTGCAGCAGTCAGACAGGCTCTCTTGTTGGACTGCCAGAAGACAGGCAGCAGGTGATTGTTTATGCCTTTGAGGGCACAGGGGTTTTCAGACCTTTACAGTATACCTGGCTTGATCAAGTGTACAGCCGCATTGCCACAGAGCAGCACAGTCACCCAACCCTTCACAGCTTTAAATCCAGGGGCTGTCTTCCAGAACAGGCCGGTCTCCTCCACCCGAGGTGCTTCTACTGAGACACAAGTTGAGCTGAGGACTCCACGCACTGCCCTTGCCTTCTGCCAGCTCTGTGCTGGGGCAACGGCGTGTGTGCCCACAGAGAGGTCTCTGAGTGCCCCCTCTGGCACGCGTGCCATAGGTTTGCACCCACTGAACTAGGCTGTGCCTGTTTGGGGACTGAATACAAGTGAAGCACAAACACCAGCATTAACGTAACTATCCCAAAACAGTCTTCTGCTCTCCACACCTTCTATAGTGTACAGGCTTGGGAAAACGATTTATAGGAAACTGATGGTAGGGGAGCCTGTAAGGTGCCAAGTTCCACCTCCAACTAGCAACTCTGCATCTAATGCTGGACTTTAAAAACAAAGCAATACACGGTGGGGGTGGCAATTGTGGACAGAATGCAACTTGCATGTGGTCCAATCCATCAAACATTTCACAGCCGGTTACAGTTTTATTCATTCCCTAAGAACTGAGAGCAATATACATGAGGCCGGGCAAAATCAGGTGCTGGTTCTAGTACAAATTATATATCTGGCTCAGAAAAAAATGTTGGTAGCTTTTGTAGTGGGGTTACATTGAATTGAAACATTATAGCCCCCACACAGATGCCAACAATAAATTGAATCCATGGAGCTGCAGTAATGCTTTATAGGCTGGCCGTTATGCATCCAAGGTCTGCACAGTAGCATAACTGCTGCCTGTGTGGTTCAAGGTCTAGATGCTGCAGATGTCACCCCAAGGAATACCAATACAGGCAACACAGCAGCCCAGCTTATAGGAGCATTAACATTAAGGTTAGCTTTAAGCTATCCACTATCAAGGGTGATTTCTGCCCAGTGTTCGAAACTCCCATTGTTCTAGGTGCATTTTGTGACAGGGAATTTCATTAGCGTGAGCCAGAACATGAGCCTAAGACAGGGGTCCCCAAACTAAGGCCCACAGGCCGGATAAGGCCCGAGGGACTCGTTTATCTGGCCCACAGCGACCCCCGCCGCCCGCTGCTGCCCGTACTTACCGGCACTGCACTGCACGGCTGACCATTTCGGGTCAGTTGTGCATGCACAAGTGTTATTTCCAGTGCACATCCAGGTCGGAGGCCTGCGCACATGCACACAAGCTATTTCCGGTGCTCCTCTGACCCGGAAGTATGCCGGAAATAGTGTGTGTGCATGCGTATGGGCACGCACTCCTCCGCCCTCTGGCCCGCTGCATGATTGGCGCTGGAGACACTGGCCTGAGGTGCAGTAAGTTTGCTGACCCCTGGCTTAAAATTTCAGATTAAAACTGCAGAGTGGAAGGAAAGGAAGACCTTTTTCTGCCTCTCCACTTCCAGATACTCTCTGAAGACTGGAGAAGAGACCCTCTTAAGAATATCAAGGGGTGGGGAGGGGTGCGCAGGGGAAGGAGTAGACAATGTAAAACATGAACACAATATGTTAGCTGCAGTTCATTCATTTTCAGCTTTGAATTCTTGTTATAAAATTAGTGCGCCTAGACATCCTGCTGTTACGCCCATAACCTAGGTTTAAGGTGCCATTTAGCTCCTAGCTTTCATATCTCAGTTTCTAACACTGTTTCTGACAAAGATGATTCCAACCAACCAATCCCATCCTTCCTTGTTATAAGATAGAAACTCTTAGTGGACTCTTAAGTCCACTAAACAAAAATCAGCTGAAAACACTGTAAGAAGTGAGTCCTTTGTATAGGACTGACTCCTGCTGTTTGGAAAACAGAACAACATGACACTAACACAAGCTGCCAAGTCTATATTTTTGTTACACAACATACACCCTGAATTATCTTGATGGCCTCTTTTTAAGAATCATTGCAGCTTGTAAACAGGACTGAAATAAATGTACTAGAAGGGCAGTATACAATTCAAATCAATGTTAACTCTCCTCCAGCCAGAAGATAGCTAGCTTCTAAAATAGCAAATCTCTTTTATGAAAATGACAATACATCGATCCAGTATTAGTTCTAAAAACAGTTCAGCCCAGATTTTCTATTTTGCCACCAAGTTTTTCAGTGCTGTAAAAGGAAGCTAAATATATTTTAATGCGCTCTGGTGTTTTGCATTCTAACACTCAAAATTGCAGAAGTTATATCTTTTGTATTTCAGTTTTCGTCTAAAGATAAAAGTTGCTAGTTCCCACTATTAGAAGAGATAAGAAAATTTGGGGAAGTTGCAGGGTTTAAAATAAACAAAAGTAAAACTAAAATTTTAGTGAAAAATATAGACAAACCGTAAAGAACGATGAACAGACAAGTACGGGATTAATAATAGGATAAAAAGGTTAAGTATTTGGGAATTTGGTTAACATCAAGAAACCCTAACATATTCCAAGAAAATTATATTCAGCCATGGAGAGAAATCAAGAAAAGTCTTGAAATATGGGGTTAGAATGAAGCTTTCACTGATGGGAAGGATGTCAGTCATAAAGATGAATGTGTTACCGATGATACTTCTCTTATTTCAAACTGCTCCAATAATCAGCAATGGAAGATGCTTCAAAGCATGGAGGAAATATATTTCTAGATTTGTCTGGCAAGGGAAGAAACCAAGAATTAAATATAAAATTATGCTAGATTGGAAAGGAAGAGGTGGATTCTCATTACCAGATTTATGACCAGATTATGAGGCATCATTTCTTTGCTGGTTAAAGGAGTGATTAGACTTGGAAGGGTTAGACTTGGAAGGACATTACAATACGTTTGACAATATTTATGGTATGGTAAAATTAAAATGCGTAAAGGTTTTATGCATCATGCAATCAGGAAAAAATATATACAGTATGGAATAAATATAAAAACCTGTTGGAAAGAAAGAAACCTTTGTGGCTCTCTCCTATTGAAGCTATATCTTTGAAAAAATGAAAAATGAATGGACAACATATACAGATTTGTTAATGGATGTAGACTGAGAAGTAAAATGAGAAAGGTTTAAATATGTTACAATATTATCAACTTAATGAGCAATTTGAATTAGATAAAATGAATAGATTTATGAATCAAACCTCACAATTTGAAAGAGAACCTATAGAGAATGTACAAGTTGTTATTGGAATGGGAAACAAAAGACAAACTCGTAAAATCAGCAATGATACACTGGGCAAGGAATATAGGTCATAACATTGAAATAGCAGCATGGGAAAAATTATGGAATACAGATTTGAAATTTACAGTGTGTTATACACTAAAAGAGAACTATATGAAAATGATGTATAGATAGTATCTGACTCCTAGTAAATTGGCTAAGATGTATAAATCGGAATCAGATACATGCTGGAAATGTAAAGAAAAGGAGGGTACCTTTTACCATACATGGTGGTCATGTAAGGTAGCGAAAGCTTTCTGGGAAATGATTTATAATGAAGTGAACAAAATGTTGAAGATATATTTTATTTTTTAAAAAAAACCAGAAGCTTTTCTTCTAGAGATAATAGGCTCAGAGGAACCCAAATATCAGAAAAAAAGTTTATGTATGCAGCAACTGCCCAGATGATTTATGTGCAGAAATGGAAAGAAGAAACAGTTCCGACTAAGGAGGACTGGCAGAAGATGGAGTATGCAGAAATGGCTAAACTTACGGGAAGAATAAAGAACCAGGAAGAAAAAAGCTTGAATAAAGAATGGGGGAAATTTGTGGATTATTTGAAAAATTATTGTAAACAACTTAAAATGTTAGCAGGGTTAACATAAAATGAGCAGTCAAGATATATGTGAAAGGGAGATCTTAAAAGAAAAATAAACAAATATAAAGAGTATGTTTGATTTTTAAAAAAATTGTATTCTTGTTATAAAATTGAAAAATGATTTACTTTTTTTTAAAAAAAGTTTCTAGTTCTCATGGTGGCAGGAATAAAACAGATGCATGGAAACTGCATGATCAAAACTCAGAAACCCAACAAGATGACAGAATGTACTGTTTAACTCATGCTTTATATGGCTTAATTCATTATTGCTGAATGCCTGGGGTGATCAACGCAACAGAGGCCTTTTGATGAACAAGCCCTGCTAGTTTTTTCGAAGTGGTGAAAGCTTTGATAACAATTTGGGCACAGAGAGAGTGGGAGCCCACATATTCTTCTACCCAGTTAGCCACTCAGCTGAAGTGTAATGCACACACACTTTTGGGGGGAGCCTATTCAATTCCCCTCACACAGAAAAAACAAAAACAAAACAAAAAGGGAAAAACACCCTGTGCTTTCTGTGTCTTTTCTTTCAAAATTCGAGACTGCGGAAGCAAAGAAAGCACAAGTTACATTTTACTGCTGTGAGAGGTGGAGAATTGCAAAACCAGAGCAGGCACATACTTTGGTAATTAGGAGATCTCCAACCTAAGTTATGGCCTGCGTGAAATCACATTTATTTTAACAAAACAAAGATGTAAAACACAGAGCTGACTGAATATCCTCAGCTGAACTCCAGTTGGTATGACAGACATTTTTCAGTCTGTACAACTAAGCCAACCTACACCAGTTAAGGAACTGGTTGACTGCTATTTGCGTATTCCACATGCCTGAGTGAAGAACAGGGAAGGAGAGACACATTTTTGCCAAGCGTATAAACACAATGCATAAACATAAGAATGCCAGATCAAGGGTCCATCTCAGGGGTCAGCAAACTTTTTCAGCAGGGGGCTTGGGGGGGGGGGAGACTATATTGGGGGGGTGAACAAATTCCTATGCCTCACAAATAACCCAGAGATGCATTTTAGATAAAAGCACACATTCTACTCATGTAAAAACACACTGATTCCCGGAACATCCGTGGGCCAGATTTAGAAGGTGATTGGGCCAGACTATTCACCTACCCATGGTCCATCTAGTCCAATACAGTGGTGCCTCGCAAGACGAAAAGAATCCGTTCCGCGGGTCTTTTTCTTGCGGTTTTTTCGTCTTGTGAAGCAAGCCCATTGACGGAGTAGCGCTATCAGCGCTATTGGCTAAAAAAGGGCTAAAAACGGCTTTTTAAGGGGGGGGATTAGCGGTTTTGCTGCTAAAATGCTTTTAGCAGCTTAGTGATTCAAAATAAGGGGTTTTGGAGCAAAAAAAAAACAACCCGAAAATTTTCGTCATTTTTCATCTTGCGAAGCAAGCCCATAGGGAAATTCGTCTTGCGAAGCGCCTCTGCAGACGGAAAACCCTTTCGTCTTGCGGGTTTTCCGTCTTGCGAGGCATTCGTCTTGCGGGGCACCACTGTTTTCTGGTTTCCCATAGTGGTAAGTCAAAAGCCATTAATACTGTTTGCACCACGGCAACTAATTACAGTACAACCGTAAGCACCATGTGTAACCTAGTCGGTCAATATGGGTAAAGAGGAAATGGGAAGGGATTCTGTTGTTTTTAAGTGCACAGAGGAACCCCACCACCTGTATTGGTCCTTCAACATACCCAGCCTAAAACAGAACAAACAAACAACATACACACCCCCCAAATTTTTTACATCTATGCATCTATACACTACTACTCATCACTGCAGCACAGATGTCTGTGGACAACCCTGCCTCCACACTTCAGAGATTAGCAGATGCTTGCGTTGGGGTTCAAAACCACCCAAATATGTTTGTCTCAAACACACAATCACTTTTCAAAACACTTCCATTTGCAAGCCTTGACTCTCCCTTCATAAAAATCAGTTGAATCATAATGGACGGATTTCAGGTACAATTTAAGATAACGGCCTTAAAAACCCTTAACTCCACTCCCTTCCTTTCTGCTTTTCAGCATTGTTCATCATTTCCCTGTCTTTCCATCTACTCCAAACCCTGAATGCACTCACACAGGCAACATGGAAGAAGAATCTATGCACAGCAGGATCACAGCTGGGAAGATTTTAGAAAAAATAAAGTACAAAGTGGTTCAGTTTAAATCATCGTGGCAAATGGCTGACTTTAAAATGGGAGTTAAATTTTGTAATTCATGCATTTCTTAAATAAGAATGTGTATTAACTGGTTTCTATCAAAATACAATTAACATATACCCTGTTTGTGACAAAGTAAAACATTATACTACCTAGGAGATTAATCCAAAGCCTCTGGTCATATAGACCACTAAATAATTTTTATTAACAATTTTCTTGGTTTACAAAAGTACATGCCTTTTCTCTTTTTTTCAGCCTGTACAGTCTTTTCTACAGATCAGTTACATTTGTTGTGAGACATTAGTGTTGAATGCAGTATAAGGCATGGGTAGGTAAACTAAGGCCCAGGGGCTGCATCCGGCACAATTACCTTCTAAATCCAGCCCAGGAATCAGTGTGTTTTTATAAGAGTGGAATGTGTGCTTTTATTTAAAATGCATCTCCGGGTTATTTGTGGGGTATAGGTAAACGTTCAATTTTTTTTCTTCAAAATGTAGTCTGGCCCCCCACAAGGTCTGAGGGACAGTGGACCGGCCCCCTGCTGAAAACGTTTGCTGTCCCCTGGTACAAGGCCAGGAAGAAGATGGGGGGGAAAGGAGGGGTGGCGGTGAAATTTTTATTTTTTTACAGTGTACATGTGGGGTTTTGTGTCAGCATCAACTGGGTAGGTTCTCTTTCTATTTGCTTATTACAATTCCTTGGTAGTGAGAGGGATTGGGGGGGGGGGGGTCCAGGGTGTGGATACTTGTCTATGATTGTCTGCAGTGAGGTTTGTTTGCATTTGTGAAGTTGGGGGGGGGGCTTGTTGGGTCAAATTGGCCAAATTGATTTGTATGCTTTCAGTGGATTCTTGTTGTGGTCTTGTTGGGCTGTGTATGAGATAAAGGGAAGCCATACTGGGGTGAGAGTGTCCTCTTCTATTTGTCCCCATGTCAGTTTCAGTCTGTTGGGTTAGCTTTTCTCATAAGGCTATTTCCCATTTGGTACCAGGACTCTCCAGTATTTGGCTATGATGCTTTTTAACATCTTTATGCACCCCCTCGCCCAGCTTGTCCGGAGTTTTGGGTTGGAGTGCCATCAGTATGCTGATGACACCCAACTCTATCTGTTGGTGGATGGCTATCCTGACTCGGCCCCAGACACACTGATCAGATGTTTGGAAGCTGTGGCTGGATGGTTACGTGGGAGCCTGTTGAAGTTAAATCCTTTGAAGACAGAGGCCTCTGGGTGGGACGGGGCGATATGGGATTGAGGGGGCAACTCCCATCTCTTGCAGAGGTGCAATTAGTGCCAGCATCGTCGGTTAACAGTTTGGGTGTAATCTTTGATACCTCCCTCTCTATGGAGACGCAGATTACAGCTATAACAAAGGCGGCATTTTTCCATCTCCGCCAAGCTAAGCAGTTGGCTCCTTACCTCTCTCGCCCTGACCTAGCCACCGTGATCCACACGACGGTCACCTCCAGACTGGATTATTGTAACTCGCTCTACGTGGGTCTGCCCTTGAGACTGACCCAGAATCTCCAGCGGGTGCAGAATGCCGCGGCGAGACTCCTTACGGGGTCCTCGCTGTGAGATCACATTCACCCGGTGTTATACCAGCTGCACTGGCTCCCGGTGGATTACAGAATCAGGTTTAAGGTGCTGGTTTTAACCTTTAAAGCCCTATACAGTGGTACCTCAGGTTAAGTACTTAATTCGTTCCTGAGGTCTGTACTTAACCTGAAACTGTTCTTAACCTGAAGCACCACTTTAGCTAATGGGGCCTCCTGCTGCCACCGCGCCGCCGGAGCACGATTTCTGTTCTCATCCTGAAGCCAAGTTCTTAACCCAAGGTAATATTTCTGGGTTAGAGGAGTCTGTAACTTGAAGCGTATGTAACCTGAAGCGTATGTAACCCGAGGTACCACTGTACTTAGTTTTTACCTCAGAAATCAAATATTTTTCCATGTAGAAAAATAGGCTTTAATTCAGGTACATTTGATAGAGGGTCATGAATATTAAAAGGCATCAAATTTAACATTTTTATAATCAATTCAATTTCCATCTAAGCCAAACTTTGAAGAAATTTCACTTTCTATATATTTCAATTTTATTTTATTACATCTATATTCCACTTCTCTGTCAAGGAACTCAGGATAGAGTACCATATTTTTCGCTCCATAAGACACACTTTTTCCCTCCTAAAAAGTAAGGGAAAATGTGTGTGCGTCTTATGGCGTGAATGCAGGCGGGAAAATCCCCCACATAGGCTCCGCGCGGCTCTTGCGGGCTTTTCTACAATGTGGGAGAAGGGCAGCCTGTCACTGAGGGGCTGTCCTTCTCCCACCTCGTAGAAAAGCCCGCAAGAGCCACGCTCCCTTTAAAGAGGGCACGGCTGTTGCTGGCTTTTGTGGGAGGTGGGGGAAGGGACAGAGGGCAGCCCCTCAGTCCCTTCCCCACCTCCCAGTAAAGCCCCCAAGAGCCACGCTCCCTTTCACGAGCCGCGTGGAGTGTATGTGCGGCTCTTGGGGGCTTTTCCCCCAAGGAGGGAGAAGGGCAGCCCGTCAGTGACTAGGCTAAGGTTACTAGGTTACTAGGTTAGGCTAAGATAAAATGACTGACCCTATATATTTATATATATATATATATATATATATATATATATATGAAATCCAATTTTTAAATTATTATTTTTCTCCTTATTAAGCAAAGAGAGTGAGCTCACTCATCCACCCAGCTGGATTGGACAACAAGTATCAATAGTGAAGAGTAGATCCATTCAAAATAAGTTAGAATATGCCTCAATTTATTTTATTTTATTAAGCTTATCTATGTACCCGCTTCGGGAATGCCTGTCACCTAGGTAAGTAATTTCAACTGTGTAGACAGCTAATAGCATCACTTGTATCTATTCCATGTATGTGCACATAGGAGCTACTTCACTTGATCATAAAGTATACAAATTACACAAGAATGTGTAATACATGCACTCAATAAATTATTATTATTATTATTATTATTATTATTACTTATTAATATTAATTTCATTTGTTAGTCCCTTTATAGACAAAAGTCTCCAGCAAATTAACAAATAGGTACGTGTCAGAACAGTTCAAAACTCCTTATCAAATGTACATGTAGTTTGGGTTACCTGATTTCTTAAGTCACAGAAACAGGAGAAAAGTGATGGCTTCACAACAGGGGGAGAGAATCTAGTTGTTTGGGGTGGAGTGCAGTTACAATGGAGAATGGATAGGCAACTTGAGTTCAAGGTTCAACCCCCCCACCAAAAAATATTCTAATCTGGCCACTAGCACACCCACACACCCAAAGGTACCTTTTCTTTTCACTTTTCATGCATCTTGGCTCCTGCTAGAGAAAGCATCTGAGTCAGAAGCACACAACTGTCTATAGCACCCTCCTTCTCTTCAGAAGATTTGATATAACCTTTCATGTATCATGAACCTCAGCTACTGGGTCTACAGCACAAACAAGGGCTGTATAATTCTGATTCCATATTACAAATAGCAACTGAGGGTCTGTCAAGCAGATTACAGTTATTTCTGCAAGATGACTCCCATGGTATCACGGCACGTGTCCTTGCACTCACCTCAAACAAGAGATCATATGTAAAGCACCAAATACACCAATAGCAATAGATAAATAAATAAACAGAAATAATAATTAGGGCTGTCAAGCAGTTTAAGTGTTTAAGTTTACTGTCTTGCCCTTTCACAGATCAATTCATTACACTGAGATGTACATTGTTTATCCTGTTTGCGCTCTGCATCCAGAGGGGAAGTTCAAAGTAGATTACACTCTAAAAATCTGCAAACATATAATTATAAACAAAACAAGGAAAATATATTTGCATATTACCATAACCTCAGTGCCGTGCCTTTTCTAATATACTGAAGGTATTACTAGAAAGAAACACTATTGAGACAAGAAAAGTTCCAACAATATTATTTTCTCATTCCGTTATTTGGAGGAAACCTACAGAACTAAAACAAACAAATCAAAACAAATACACCCTTAATTTTCAGTCCCACCAATTAGCTACTTTGTTTAAGGCAAAAGAAACTGAAGATCCATGATTTGATCTCCTTTTTTAAAAAACAAAATCATTGGGGTGAGAGGCAAATTGAATTGGAATAGCCCGGCTTGATCCTCCTTCTATGTGTCATTTAACAAATCTAAATACCCCCCACCCGCTGAAAACAGCTACAGGGGGCTTGCTATTTACGGGCCCAGTTGCACTGGCTGCCGTATGTTTCTGGGCCCAATGCAAAGTGCTAGTGTTGACCTATAAAGCCTTACACAGCTCAGGACCTCAATACCTTAAGGACTATCTCTCCCCCCCCCATACAAACTGACCCATACAAACTGACTCTGTTCTTGTCATCTGAGGCACTTTTCTATGTCCCCGGGAGGTTTGGAGGGTGGCAACACAAAAACGGGTCTTTTCTGTGGTGGCTCCCCATCTGTGGAATGCTCTTCCCAAAAAGACTTGCCTAGCACCATCATTGTATGTCTTAGGTGCTAGGCAAAAACATTCCTCTTTACCCATGCCTTTGGCCATTCAATAATCTATGGTCTGTTAAATGGGGGGGGGGGGAGACACTGTTATTATGATTATTTTATGGTTATTTTATTATTATGTTTTTATTATTGTGTTCTGTAAAGTGTGTTATTAATGTTGTACACCGTCCTGGGATCTTTTGATAAATAATAAAATAAAATAAAATATTTAACTAGTAAAACTGTGTAGAAAGCATTAAAATCCATCCTTTGCTCCAATCAGATCCCTCATTTTGTTGTTTAATTAATAATATTAAAAGAGACAAGCGATCCAATCAAAGCTCTTTAGCATCTTTTCAATTTTCACCATAAACATTTATTTTAATGTATTCACTGACTGAAGTTTACAAAACTCAAAAACAAAAACAAGAAAAAACCTCTCAGAATTGTTTAGTTTGATAACAGTACAAAACAGTGTCAGCAAGGAAAGGCTGATATTTTTTTAGGGGGGGGGGAGATGAGTTCCCCACCTCAATTTCCAACTACAGCAAACTCATTGGAGTGACAATACTGATTAGACATGATTGCAAGCAGTCTCTTTTATACTTGATTTTATTCAAAAAATAACCTTTTAAAAATGTTTTTGAATGATGGTATTCCTGGGAAAAAGGTGGTATTGAATTTTTCTTCTTTTTTAAAAGTCCCATGACCATGTATGTCCGCAATATGCCAACACTTCCACTTCTTCTAAACAACGAAAACTAGAGCACCAACATGTGCATTTATAAAGGGGCTCATGACAATCAGACCAAAGCATACGGAGCTATGTTGCTACAATACGCATTTGCTTTCAGGGGCTGGCTTTGGATTTTTCAGAGTACAAATCTGAACACTATGAAAACTCAGAGCTGGTTTGGTCAGAGACCATGGCAAGGCACCAAAAAGGAATGTGCACATCATAGGCAATAACAGCTCTGAAATGCTGCCTTCAAATCTGCAGGAAGCTGGGACTTGTGTGCACAGCGTCAGAATTCTTTCCCTCATGCACCTCAGTTTCCCATTCCCATTTGCTTGTGCCCTGGCTTAAGTGGAGGAGTAAACAACTGAGGTACACAAGACAAAGAAAGAGAAGAAAGATTTTATAACATATCTAAGACATACTTCAAGGGACGTGGGTGGCGCTGTGGGTTAAACCACAGAGCCTAGGACTTGTCGATCAGAAGGTCGGCAGCTCGAATCCCCGCAACGGGGTGAGCTCCCGTTGCTCAGTCCCTGCTCCGGAAGGTAAATGGCTTTTCCGTGCACTGCTCTGGTTCGCCAGAAGCGGCTTAGTCATGCTGGCCACATGACCCGGAAGCTGTGCGCCGGCTCCCTCGGCCAATAAAGCGAGATGAGCACCGCAACCCTAGAGTCGGCCACGACTGGACCTAATGGTCAGGGGTCCGTTTACCTTTCAGACATACTTCACCATTAATACTGACTAGATGATGTCTCCAACATTCCACTCAGTTCATGCATAAAGCTTTCTTCTGCTGTCAAAGCAAGTCACAATAATTATATTTCTTTCCTTTTATTTATGAATTGCTTCCCATGAAACACCCCAAAGCAATTAACAATTTAAAAAAAATGTAAATTCAGTTTCTAGTCCAATGTAGATAAAGACTGGCATGAACATCTCTATTTAAAAGGCTTGTTGGAAGATGAACATCTCCAACAGGCACTGAAAAGATAATGAGGACAATGCCTGTCAGGGGTCTCTCTCTCTCTCTCTCTCTCTCTCTCTCTCTCTCTCTCTCTCTCTGTGTGTGTGTGTGTGTGTAAGTTCCAAAGGGGAGGTGGTGCCACATTAAAGGTCTGTTTCCTACATTGTACATAGCTTTACTGAGATGGCATCCTGCTGGTAGCCCTCTCCAGCAGAACATTTGGGTGTATAAGGGGTGACATTTGTTGACAAGGCACATAAAGAAAGAAGTCTGACAAATATAACAAGGAGGAGGAATGGGGTGGGGGTGAGGAAATGATGACTTTGGAAGTGTTTGCCTGCACCCAGAGCTAGTGAAGAGGGATCTTCCAAAGCCTCTGCTATTGCCTGTGTGAAGAAGAGTTTAGAGCAGGGACCAGCAAACGTTTCCAGCAGGGGGCCGATCCACTGTCCCTCAGACCTTGGGGGGGGGGCAGACTATATTTTGGAAAACGAATTCCTATGCCCCACAAATAATCCAGAGATGCATTTTAAATAAAAGCACACATTCTACTCATGTAAAAACACCAGGAAGGCCCCCAAAATAACCCAGAGATGCATTTTAAATAAAAGGACACATTCTACTCAAGTTAAAACACACTGATTCCCGGACTGTCCGCAGGCCGGATGTAGAAGGCGATTGGGCCAGATCCAGCCCCTGGGCCTTAGTTTGCCAACCCATGGTTTAGAGAGCCCTTTGCTTTGGGGTCATAGGATAATCATTATGCAGAATCAATGCTGCTAGCCCTCCGAGCAGTTCAAAAACATGACTCGTTTTTAAAAAATAGCTGCTGGCTCTTAAGGCACAGCTGTGTAACACCAATACAGTCATACCTCAGGTTACAGATGCTTCAGGTTGCGCGTTTTTGGGTTACGGACGCGCTGAAACACGGAAGTATCAGAATGGGTCACTTCCGGGTTTCGGCGCTCGCGCATACGCAGAACCACTAAATTGTGCTTTGCGCATGCGCAGAAGCACTGAATCACAACCCACGTGTGTACAGACACAGCGCTGCGGGTTGCAGGCACTGCAGGTTGCGAACGTGCCTCTCACACGGATCACGTTCGCAACCCGAGCGTCCACTGTAGATACCTTCTATATCAGCCATTCCAAACCTGGTACCCTCCGATTTTTTGGACTTCAGCTTCCACCATTCCTGATCATTGGCCACATAGGCTGGGGCAGATGGGAGTAAGAGTCCAACTGCAACTGGAGGGGTTCCAGGCTGGAGAAGGTTGTTCTATCCTTGTATGGCATAAACAGGGGGGAAAGGCTTTAAATATACGGACAACAGTGTCACTTGTTGAGGAGCTCCATCTGTGAATGTCCATTAAAGCTAGCTTCTTCTTTCAGACAGAGAAGGGCTGGAAGTGGGGCCACTTTTCCAAATTACAGTTTTAAGCAGAAGGCAAACTCCTGCAAATCCTTATCATAACCAAAACCATAATGGGGAAAGATTAATTCCTCTCCTTTAGATATCAATGCAAATGTTAACAGCTCAGCATTACCATGTCTGCCATGAAGAGGCACATACAGAAAGCCTTCATCATTTTTTATTATTAAATTCAGATCATGGTAAGCAGTTCTACAAGTAGCTCATGCAGAAGATCAGAGAAGATGAAGTGACATGGAAAATAGCTGACTTTAGTGTAGCCTTTGAGGCTATATACCGTATTTTTTTGCCCTATAAAGGTAAAGGTAAAGGTACCCCTGCCCGTATGGGCCAGTCATGTCCGACTCTAGGGTTGCGTGCTCATCTCGCTTAAGAAGCCGGGAGCCAGCGCTGTCCACAGACACTTCCGGGTCACGTGGCCAGCGTGATGAAGCTGCTCTGGCGAGCCAGCACCAGCGCAGCGCACAGAAACCTTCCCACCAGAGCGGTCCCTATTTATCTACTTGCACTTAGGGGTGCTTTCGAACTGCTAGGTGGGCAGGAGCTGGGACCAAACGACGGGAGCTCACCCCGCCGCGGGGATTCGAACCGCCGACCATGCGATCGGCAAGCCCTAGGCACTGAGGTTTTACCCACAGCGCCACCCGCGTCCCTGTTTTTTGCCCTATAGGACGCACTTTTCCCCCTCCAAAAATGAAGGGGAAATATTTGTGCGTCCTATGGGGCGAATGCAGGCTTTCGCTGAAGCCTGGAGAGCGAGAGGCGTCGGTGCGCACCGACCCCTCACGCTCTCCAGGCTTCAGGAAGCTATCCGCAAGCCTTGCGAGCCCGGCAGGAGTTGCCGCCGGGCTCTCCAGGCTTGCGGGCAGCAGCCTGCAGCCCAAAGCACGGGGCGCCCGCAGGTGTCCGCAGGCCTTGTGAGCCCGGCGGGATTGTTCTTTCGGTGCTCATTCACCCTAACCCTAACCCTACCCCTACCCCTAACCCTTTCCTCCCAAAAAAACGAGGTGCGTCCTATGGGCCAGTGTGCCCTATAGGGCGAAAAATACGGTACCTTATTAACAGCCTCACACCCCTAATATTGCTACAACTTGGTGCTGTCTGATGAGTTTTGCTTTCTTCTCAACATAAAAGTACTACTTTTAACAAAACTCATACTGCCATACTTCACATAAAAAATAAAAAATGATGTGTATATTTAGTAATAGCTCTTCCACGCTGGTGCAAAAAAGAATGCAAACCAGACCAATGACTGTTCACAGAAAACCTGAGTATGAAGGTTGCTCCAGCGGACAACTTGGAAAAACGACAGGTATAATGCAATGAACAGGGTTTGTGTATATTTTGTGCAGATTTCAATATTGCCTGCAACATATACCTGTGAAGACTTGCTTGAAAACTGCACAATGTCTACTGAAATCTCCAAAGCCAGAAGGTGCTGAATAAGTCAGGAGTGGTCTAGTGGCCAGGAGGAAAAGCTTCAGTGCTCTGTTTAGCTGACAAAAGCATAATCATGTGAATGAAGCAAATGTATACAGTCATATCTCGGGTTAAAGTAGCTTCAAGTTAAGTATTTTCGGTGTGCACTCCACGGCGACCTGGAAGTAACAGAGTGCATTACTTCCAGGTTTCGCCGCTTGCGCATGCGCGAACGCTCAAAATGATGTCACGCGCATGCGTGGAAGCGGTGAAACGTGACCCGTGGATGCGCAGACGCACAGTCACGTGTTACGTTTACTTCAGAATGCAAATGGGGCTCCGGAACGGATCCTGTTCGTATCCAGAAGTACCACTGTACAGACATTCTTTATTTGCATGTTTCAGCTCACTTTTAAAAATAACACATACACAGTGCTGATAAGCTAATTGATACCTTTTTCCTGATAGTTCAGATGTTGTCCATTTATCCACTCAGAATGCACTAAAACCAAATACATACGCCTCTTTAATATGCCTACAGAAGCCTCTCATACAATGGACATGTTGGCCTCTAAGGCACCACAGCAACTCATTTCTTTATCCAGCCACACAAACATGCTGTAAAACTGCTGCATGTAAAAACAATGCAGCCTGGACAAATGTTTCCGCCCATCAAGAGTACAGCCCAGATTTAGAAGCTGTGTCATCATATCAATAGTGCTGCAAAGCAAACTTCAGTGACTAGCAGATCTCTGCTACTGATGCAGGTGAAACAGGAAATAAAAATTGCTTTATAACTAGAGGGCCCCTCCACCACCGCTGTAGGGGGAAAATCTCCTAGAACCACATCGTTTTATTTTATTTTTTTACCCTAAAGCCACCGTGGAGCCTATATTCCTTACACATTCTTCAAAAAGATTGTGTTATAAGAAAAAGTGCAGTATTGTTCAATGCTTCCTTCTATGTCAAAGTCAAAATGGGTTTTTAAGTAGTGAAGAGGCAGGCAAGATTAGACGCACATCTCAAATATGTGTTTTTCCAACAACTTTCATTCTACCGTGGTACCTCGGGTTAAGTACCACCCAAAGTTAGACATTAAGGAATTTATAAAAAAAAAAACTTTAACAAATCTACAGGATGTGGAAGTCTGACAAAGGAATTCTATACACCAATTATGTGCAGCACTGGAGGTTTTTTTTTGGGGGGGGGGGATACACAACCACAATGCCAGCAGAACTGGAACAACTATACAGTGGTACCTCTGGTTATGTACTTAATTCGTTCTGGAGGTCTGTTCTTAACCTGAAACTGTTCTTAACCTGAAGCACCACTTTAGCTAATGGGGCCTCCCGCTTCAGCATCAACACACACAAGACCTACAAAACCCACCTTGTATTTAATAACTGACTTGCTAGCCAGAGGTGACCAAGAATTGCATATATCTTGGAGTTATAGGAAAAAACTATAGAAACTACAGGCTTTGGGGAAACTTTCAGCAGAGGCCTTGAGGTATTATATCAAAATCAGAGAGCAATAATGTAGAAATAATGAAATAACAGAAGATTTCAACATAAAGAAAGGGACTAGGCAAGGCTGCCCTTTGTCACCTCTATCGTTTATTATGGTATTAGAATCATTAGCGATTGCAATAAGGAAAGACCCAGAAATAAAAGGAATAGTAGTAGGAAGTAAATCATATAAAATAAAGGCCTTTGCAGATGATTTGGTAATATCTACCAAAATTCCGGCAGAAAGCGTATTAAAAATATTAGATAGAATTTCTGAATTTGGAATGGTGGCGGGATTAAAAAATAAACAAAAACAAAATGCTAGCAAAAAATATGTCTGCATAAGCGAAAAAAGAGCTGCAAATAAATTCGGGATTAACAGTTAACAAGGCTAAATATTTGGGAATTTGGTTAACAAATAAAAACAGTAACCTATTTAAAGATAATTATTTAAAGATATGGAAAGAAATCAAAAAGGACTTAGAAATATGAAATAGGCTGAACCTATCGCTCTGGGGGAGAGTATCCACAGTAAAAATGAATGTGCTTCCTAAGATGATGTTTTTGTTTCAGATGAGCCCAGTGACTGGGGGTTCAGGATGTTTCAAGTCACGGCAGAAAGACCTTTCGAAGTTTCTTTGGCAATACAAAAAACTTAGAATTAAACATAAATTATTAATAGACAGCAAAAACAGAGGAGGACTTGCACTGCCAGACCTGAAACTTTATTATGAATCGGCTCGCTTAAGTTGGTTAAAGGACTGGATGACACTACAGAACCCAGACTAACTTGATCTGGAAGGTTTCAATAACCGTTTGGGGTGACATGCATACCTGGGATATGAGAAAGTAAAAATTCATAGAGGCTTCCTAAATCATGTTATAAGGAAGCCACTATGTAAGATATGGGGGAAATATAAAGATCTATTATAGGGGTAGGTAACCTAAGGCCCATGGGCCACAAGCAGCCCACAGGGGTAGTTTAACTGGCCCACAAGCCGCCCCCCAACTGAGTCGCCTGATCGGCGAGTCCCCGCCACTGCAGTGCCGGAAACTGCATCTGCGCAGAACTGGAAATCATGTCTGCACAGACGCCAGAAATCACGGGCCACAGAGGGATCTCCGCTGCAGTGAACAGGCCGAGGCAAGGTAAACTTTGCCGACCCTGATCTATTAGAACCCAGAACTCCCTTTGGAGGCAACAGCAGTAAAAGAAAAAGTATGGGTACAAATTGGGCTACATATAAAGATCCAGAAGAAGAAGAAGAAGAAGAAGAAGAAGAAGAAGAAGAAGAAAACAAATTGAAAGTGAAATAATACGGGGAAATAAGGCAACACCTGACGGGCTGGCAACAATATCATCAACAGAGGTAGTTACAGGTAGGTAGCCGTGTTGGTCTGCTGTAGTCGAAGAAGTGTGCATTTACACAAAAGCTCAAACAGTGGTACCTCAGGTTACATACGCTTCAGGTTACATACGCTTCAGGTTACAGACTCCGCTAACCCAGAAATAGTGCTTCAGGTTAAGAACTTTGCTTCAGGATGAGAACAGAAATCATGCTCCAGTGGCACGGCAGCAGCAGGAGGCCCCATTAGCTAAAGTGGTGCTTCAGGTTATGAACAGTTTCAGGTTAAGTACGGACCTCTGGAACAAATTAAGTACTTAACCTGAGGTACCACTGTAACAATAACAAACTTAGTTGGTCTCTAAAGGTGCTACTGGAAGGAATTTTTAAATTTTGTATCAATAGAGATATTCAAGAAAAACGATAAAAAAGGTTTTGCAATGGAAGAATCAAAAATAGATAAAGAACGAATACAAAATAAGAAAAGAATAATTTCTAGAATGTACAGGCTTAGAATGGGAGATAAAAGATGAAGAGGTAAAAGAAGTAATGATTAAGTAGGCAAAAGATTTTGGCAAAAATATCCAACTATTGGCATGGGAAAGATTCTGGAATAGAGAATGGAAATTTATGGTCTGTTATACACTAAAGGAAAATCTGTTGAAGATGTTCTACAGGTGGTATATAACTCCCAGAAAACTATCTAAAATGTATAAAACAAGCTCTAACACTTGAGGTAAAAGAAGTAATGATTAAGTAGGCAAAAGATTTTGGCAAAAATATCCAACTATCGGCATGGGAAAGATTCTGGAATAGAGAATGGAAATTTACGGTCTGTTATACACTAAAGGAAAATCTGTTGAAGATGTTCTACAGGTGGTATATAACTCCCAGAAAACTATCTAAAATGTATAAAACAAGCTCTAACACTTGCTGGAGGTGTAAACAGGCAGAAGGGACACTGTTTCACATGTGGTGGGGTTGCAGAAAAATTAAGAACTTCTGGGATATTATATATGAGGAGTTGAAAAAAATGTTTAAGCAAACCTTTATAAAGAAACCAGAAGCTTTCCGTTTGGGCATCTTAGATTCAGATATCCCAAATGAAAAAAAGAGAATATTCTTATATGCTACAATGGCAGCAAGAATATTAATAGCTAGAAATTGGAAAAGTGAAATAGTACCAACAAAAAGGGAATGGCAGGATAAATTATTTGAATATCTCGAATTGGCAAAATTGACAGATGCGATTAGGAGACAGTCTAACCAAAAATTCCAAAAGGAATGGGAAATTTACAGAGATTATTTTAAAAACTGTGTTCCCAAGTCAAAACCTGGATTTGCTTTGATTAATTTTCACAAAACACAACATGGATTGCAAGTATTGTATGCTGAAAACAGCAGAAATGAAGAAAGGATAAAAGGAGCAGTTTAAAAAATATACAAAGTAAACCCACATTGAGGACGGAAGCCTATTAGAGAAGAAAAGGAATTGAGATTAAAGAATAGGGTGACATAAGTCCGTATGTAATAACTTATCTATTTATGGTTGTATGTATGCTTTTTGTATTTTTTTTTTCTTTTTTGTTTGATGTTGTCATTTTACTATTTTGGTTTATTTTACTGTCTGTGTTTGTTCATCAAGTAAGAAAACTAATAAAAAGAAAAAAAGAATTGGATGCAAGTGAAGAAATGGGTAGGCTAGTAGCAAAGAAGGAACAAGTAAGTTCATCCTCCACTGCCAATGTGGAAACACAAACTGCAGGCGGCTCAGTTGGGGGGCAGCTCATGGGCTGGTTAAACGACCCCCATGGGCCACTTGGGCCTTAGGTTACTGACCCCTGTAATAGATCTTTATATTTTTCCCATACTGAGGCTTGCAACTTGTCTGGGCTCATTTGCAAAGCTCCACAAAACAACAGTACAGCACCCTCACTCCATCAGTTTTAGGAGCTCAGCCAGGAACCACTATGTGGTTACATCCTCTTATGCTGCTTACAACCACCATTTGGAGCACAAGACACCAAAGGAAAGGACAGCCCATGCAACACAGCTCCCACCACAGTTCAAAGAGCCCACATAGCCCTCCTGCTGTGGGAAGTAGGAAATGGTATTGCAAGGCCCACCAGGGGGAAGGGAACAAATGTCCCTACTCACCTTTTATGTTGAGGGGGAAAAGGAGCATGCACTCAAACCCACACTGAACAGCTCCCTAATCACTCAGCCGCAACAGCAGACAGGAAATACACATATCATGGGGAACTGTCAGTGCCCAGCCACAAGACCCAGTCATAGGTAACAGGAGTCCAGAGCCTGTAGGAGCCCTGCCTGGGCAGGGATCCCCAGGTTCAAAGAAAAGGCACGACCCCACACTTGGAAACTGAGCCAGTCAGCTACACAGATTGATAGGCCAGCTCTGCCATGTAGGATCCCAGAATGGCTCATTGCCAGGCCTCACAGAAGTTCTTTATGTAAGAGGTGCCCTTTCACTCTCTGTTTCCAGTCACCAAAGTTCCCTCTTGTGAGCTCTAAGAGTGCATGACATGGGGTCATATATAACTGCATGTGGGTTTGTATACTGGTAGTAGTGCACCGGGACGAAGTGTTGGGTTACACCATGTCCCAGAGTCAGCAATCTTTTTCAGCAGGGGGCCGGTCCACTGTCCCTCAGATCTTGTGGGGGGCCAGACTATATTTTTGGGGGGGCAGGGATGAACGAATTCCTATGTCCCTCAAATAACCCAGAGATGCATTTTAAATAAAAGCACACATTCTACTCATGTGAAAACACCAGGCAGGCCCCACAAATAACCCAGCCCAGAGATACATTTTAAATAAAGGGATACATTCTACTCATGTAAAAACACGCTGATTCCCTGACCAACCGCAGGCCGGATTTAGAAGGTGTTTGGGCCGGATCCGGCCCCCGGGTCTTAGTTTGCCTACCCATGCCACATCCAGTGCTGAGTTAGCAAATAGGGGCTGTTATTTCCCTGCCCCCTGCACATCAACTGAAGTCAATAAGCAGCAGTGAGTATGCCTTTCCTCTGTGATGCCTACATCCCACCCATTCCTTTTAGGATGGCAATCTCTGCATTTCACAGCAGAGTTTCTGACAAATCCCATATAGTGGTACCTCTACTTGTACGTTCACCTCCAGTTACGTATCCTTCAGGATACGTGCGCAGCAAACCCAGAAGTATTTTTCTGGGGTTTGCCACGTGTGCATGCACAGAAGCACTAAACCATGCCGCGCGCATGTGCAGAAGCGGCACCTCCGGATACGCACACCTCGGGATCCAACCGGAGCTCCAGAATGGATCCCGTGCGCAACCAGAGGTACCACTGTAGCTGATAAGCCAGCAAAACATGAGTGTAGGATTGTGCCCTGAATTACTACTACTTTTTAAAAGTAGCCTAAACTACTAAAAAAAAGCAACTTCCAGTCAAAAGTTGCAAAGCCTCAATAAACATCTTCATAACTACATCTGCAGAAGCTGAATATAAAAACCCTACCCTTACCCCACCCCCACAAAAATCTATATTATTAAACCCCCAAACACTTATAATGGGAGATGAAAGTGCTTTACAAATTCTGTTTCTAGTGTCAATATGAGTTTAGTGTGATGTTGTCCCCCCCCCCCCCGAGGGAAGCTTTTTTATATCCTATTTGGTTCTACAGAAGGTGTGGGAGTCTTTCTGCAAATCACTTCCATAATTCAAACTATAACGTGGCTACTCATGAAAAAGGCAGATTTATGACAGGAACCACAGGTCAGCACAACACTATTTAATTGACTAAACTCAAAATACGATACTTTCACAGACATAAAAAGGGGTTCAACAGCAACTTGTTAACTGAAGCCAGGGATCAACCAACAGTTTTCACAAAAGCTGGAACTGAGGATGTGTTCACATTTCTGCCTTAGAGCCAGTAAGTTGTGCCTGCCCCGAGGCCTTTCACAGCACTTCCCCCCAGATGTTCACATCAACACAGCTTCATTCCTTTGTTTTTGTACATGTCAAGGGGGGAGAATGTTCCATGCAAAGGTGATCCTAATTGGTCTCTAGCCAAGGTGTGAATGGCTTCAGGACTCCACTCCATGTGAAGCTGCTTTGAGAAATAATGCATCAAACAGTAGTATTTTATTAAAAAGTACAGGATACTTATGCATTTAAAAGCCAGCACTGGAAAAGAACTGAGTACACAGTAAACAGGAGTATGGACAAAACCTTAGGCTACAGGTTCTGACCCAGCATCCTGGAACCCACAACAGCTACTTTTCATATTTTGGTTGTGGGTGTTTGAACATCCTTTCAGTAATGCACACAGTGCTTCAGCTGTAGAAGGGCCAGGAAGTGTGTGCATATATATAAGCTTGCAGAGTTTCATTTCCAGTTTCTTCTGCATCTGCACAACACCAGCTCATTCCCTTTTTGCAAACCACTTCTTTTCAAGATTTTCAGTGTTCACCTTCTGTTGGCAAGCCCCTTTTGATCTGCATCTACCTCCATAAAAGCCTCAGCATCAGGGCTGTAGGGCCACGGGCAAGTATTGGTAACATCATGATTTTTTTGTGGCAGGTTCAATTGTAAGAAGAAACATTTAAAACGTATGTTTGCATCATATCATTTTCTTCCCCTCCCACATATATAGGTAGATTTATATAGATATAGATATATAGATATAAATATATTGTTTGACTAAGACGTATTTTAAAAACCAAAACACTTTTTATGCCAGGGAAGGCGCACCAGATTATACGGCACCAGATTTAAAAAAAATGAGGCTTGAAGAAGAAGATTGCTCTGAATTTTCACTTCTTTGATTTCAGTTTTAACCCATGACACAGCTTGTTGCAATTACAAAATGCCAATTCACATCCTCACAGAAAGAAGATTAAGGCATTTAATCACTTGCAGAACAGCTTCAACCATAACTAACTACCACATAGGACCAATTGATACATTATTTCCATATAGGCACACCTGTACCTGTAAAGCTCAAATGGTAATATAAATCTGTTTTAGAAGATGGACAGTTGTCGGACAAGCCACTCAAGTGGTTCATCAGCTTTAATTTCCTCTCTTTGGAATATTCATACCTTTTCTCAACAACGGATGGGGAACACTTGAGGGCACCACCATGTATTTTAGAACTAGCATGAAAAGCAGCCCTGAAGACATTATACTATTAGCTCCCAAACTGTTTGTCAAGGAGACCCATCTAACCAAGCACAACAGGAGCATCCACTGTTGGGGGCGGGGGGGGGGGGGCTGACTGCTTTCAACATCAAGAAAGGTGCAGGGACAGGAGAAAGCAACTTTTGCAAACCTTACCACATCACACTGAATAGCTGAGGAGACAAACGACTTGAAATGACAAGAGTTTGAGCAGGATAAGAGTTCATCTCCCTCCATGCCTGTTTTGATGCCAATCAATGGATGAATAAACATGGCTAACTCCATCATGTTGTGTGTGGCCCTCAATTCCACAGCAAACAGAGATATTGCGGCACCCCTTCGTTTCTTTTGAATATTGATTCTCTGTTAGTCTCCCATCAGTCCACGAACAAAACATTTAAACTAATCCTCAAATGTGTTTTTTTTCTAAGTTCTTAACAAATGGTTACACTGTGTTTTGTGATGCAGTTGTGCAGGGAGAGCGGCAGAGAACCAGAATGATACAGATGGCACAGCAATAGAAGCTGCAAACTGCACTACAGCACAGTATGATCTTTTCAAATAAACAGACACCAAAGCTGGAAGCTTGGTACATAGTACAGAGGAGAAATTGTTAAGGATCTAGTCAGCTTGCAAAAATACAATCCGCACAACGTTGCCAAAGCCAACAGAAAGCCTGGTTTATCAAGCACCCTTGCACAGCCAGCTTTACAACTTGCTTTTAAGCAGCTCTTCGCCTGCTTCCCAGGCCTCACAGTACCGTCTTCTTCCTCATCAACAAGAGAACATCACTTCCAATTCTAGTGGCCCAAAGCATACTTTTCCAAAGAATGGTCGCTGCTACAGCATTTAACAAGCTTCTGACCTGACCAATAATGCCCAAAGAGTGGCACTAAAGGGTTTTCACCTATAAACGTGAAAAACGACACTGGAAGCCTATGGCATCATCCACTTCTGAGAAATGATGCCCTTTAAAAATGAGCTGCAATTTAGGCCCAGTTACATATACTTTCCCCCACCCACACTGGGGTATCTAGGAAACTATCAAACATCTTTTTTGCCAGTAACAAATGCCAATGTCTATATATGCAGAAAAATAGGCATCTTTAAGCTACAATGTACAGTGGTACCTCGGGTTAAGTACTTAATTCATTCCGGAGGTCCGTTCTTAACCTGAAACTGTTCTTAACCTGAAGCGTATGTAACCTGGAGCATATGTAACCCGAGGTACCACTGTATAGGGGGCTCAGTAGGCCAGGACCACTGTATTTTAAAAAATAACCTCTGGGTTGCAGCCTTTGGATCCAAGCTCTTACTAGGCCTTGGGAAACTGCCTTTATCTAGCACAGGAAAGTTTAAAAGAGCTGAACAAATGTTTCAAACTAGTAAAATTTGCTAAATTGGAAATATGGCCTTAAAGATGACACATAGCTCCCTTTCCTGTTCGCTTTACTCTGCCTCACTTGCCCCTGGACACCCCCCTTTCTTTCCCTAAACCCTTAACACTGTTCACAGTCGTATCTCCACCATACACATAAACCATTTCTGCATGTGAACACTTAAATATTTGTCTTTTCTTCCTGAACCTTGTAGCCTCCTGTGTGTTCTTTAGATCCATCTTTGATTGAGGAAATTCTGTGGGGATCTGTAGGATCTGGAACTTCACGTGGAGTTTTCCTATTACAGTGGTACCTCGGGTTACAGACGCTTCAGGTTACAGACTCTGCTAACCCAGAAATAGTACCTCGGGTTAAGAACTTTGCTTCAGGATGAGAACAGAAATCGTGTTCCAGTGGCGCGGCAGCAGCAGGAGGCCCCATTAGCTAAAGTGGTGCTTCAGGTTAAGAACAGTTTCAGGTTAAGAACGGACCTCCAGAACGAATTAAGTTCTTAACCCGAGGTACCACTGTACATGCCTTACCACACTAGCTCTCACTAGGAACTTGCGCAGGGGCCATGCTCATTTTCTCTGTATCGTTCCAATTTTAGTATCTGTGCTACCGAAGCGAGCACGCTCTCAACAGGCACTTGAATCAATATTTTCTTTTCTAACATTAACATTTTAGGGACATTCAGGTAGGTAGCCATGTTGGTCTGATGCAGTTGAAATAAATAAAAAATTGTCCAGTAGCACCTTAGGACCAACTAAGTTTTCTCTGGGTATAAGCTTTCGTGTGCATACACACTTCTTCAGATACACTGAAACAGAAGTCACCAGACCCTTATATATAGTGGGAGGGTGGGATGGGGTTTTTCTCAGAAGGGTAGTAGGAGATGGTTGATTGACTCAATGGGTATTTTAGGGACATGGGGATTTCCCCATCACTAGTCCAGGCTTGTGCCCCAGGAATGTCACTTCAGTGCTGCTAACACAATGGTTTGACTTCCCCTCTGAAGGTGCACTCCATTTTCTCTTGAAACAGACGGATGCTAACAAGAGTCTAAAGTCGGAGCCAGCCTCTCAGCTGCAACCTATTCAAGTCCAGGTTTTAAAGAAGGAGGGAGCAGACAGCTTTCTGTGTCATGTGGCCAGCATGACTAAACCACTTCTGGTGCATGAGGATACCGCAACAAGTACCAGAGTGCATGGAAACACTGTTTACCTTCCCACCACAGCGGTGCCTATTTATCTACTTGCACTGATGTGTTTTCGAACTGCTAGGTTGGCAGAAGCTGGGACAGAGCAATGGGAGTTCACTACCATTCTGTGGATTTGAACCGCCGACCTTCCAATCAGCAAACCCAAGAGGCTCAGTAGTTTAGAACACAGCGCCACCCACGTCCCTAAAAAATCTCAACTAAACTATCCATAACAGATGGCTAGGTTGTATATATGTGTAAATAAGCCAACTATTATAAAGACACCACAGTCCACTGTGCCTCATTTTAAAAAGGAAGCACAGACCTTGGCTAAGTGCCTGGAACCCCTGGAATCTCATACCACTTGGAGTTTGGGGTAGCATGCAATAGTAATCTAACTCTAAAAGCAACAGGAAATTGTGTGGCATGAGGAGGAAAAGGAAGATAAAAAGGAAAGGGGCAGGTGCTTTGCAGCTGAAGCTGCCATTAAAAACAACCACAGAACTTGTATGCCAATCAAACCACCCTTACCACAAGTTATGCTGTTAACAAATTATTGGACTCAGAGACACTCCAAGTTGCAACAACAAAATGCCACCTAGTTGCCCAAAGAAAACACATACCTTGCCATCCCCTCTACTGGGAATTTTTTATTGATGCTGCTAAGCTTTGGAGCTTTTCCTTCTCCAGAAGGCATTAAGAACATAGTAGCCTAAACAAGCAGATGAAGCAGTAGGCAAACAAACATAATGAGCATGTTTAGAACAGATCCCTGAAAACTCAATAACGTAGAATCCCGGCAGAACAAGGCATGCCTGTGCCTTGGGCAGAATGCCAGCGACATCCAGCCCCTAGTTATCCCATGCTTTTAGTCAGTGTCTGTCATTACATGCATTATTAGCCTCCCAATGGACTATCACAACACACTCTACATGGGCCTGCCCTTTAAGGCAGTTCAAAGACTTCAGCTTGTATGGAATTTTGTACCCCATCTTTTAATGAAAGCAAGCCATAGACAGCATGGTCCCTTTCACACTAGGTCCCCTTAACACCACTGAGGCAATGTTCATGCAGTACCATTGAAATACTTCAATGCTTGCTCATTTGTTTAAAATCATAAGCGTTTTTACTCATAATTAAGCTCCATAAATTTCTAAATCAGTAAACGCGGCCTGTTTGAAATATGTCCTTTAGTCAGTTAGTCTTTTGCTGTTGTCTGTCATTTAATGCCCTTTAATTACACATTTCCTTTTTTTTAGTCAGTGTGATTTCACCATTTTATTGTTGTTGTTTTTTTTCATTTTTCTTTCTTTTTGACACAATAGTTTGCTTCCATGCAACTATTTTACTCTGAAATTGATGCCATTAATTCATTAGGTCATCACGGAACATCATGGTAATAATAATAATAATAATAATAAATTTAACAACTACTTTTATTATATTCAGAAAAGAAATGTTAACAACAATAAATAAATGTTTCACCATCATAATCAATAAAGGAAATTGAATCATTGCAGTTCTTAGGTAAGTTACCGTATGATAAGACTTTACTATGATTAAATAAAATAATTTTAAATTGTGTATGTAAGTTGCCTAGAGGCATTTTTGTATTTGATGACTAATTGATATATAATAAGGTGGCATTGCTTCCAAACCATTGCATTACTGTGTTTTCTACATTGCCCTCTCTCCCTTCCTTTCTATTAAAAAAAAAAACTAAACCTGCTTTGTGGCAATTTTTTTTTGTCTTTGACTGGCTGCTCCTCTGTAGACTGGAAGTATTGCTGTACCTGCTAGGAGGCAAGTTCTGTGGGGTAGCTGGTGATGTCCCACCTTTCCACACTGCTTGTCTTGTATTTTTTGTCTTGCTACATGGTCCCTTCACTCATAGTCAGTCTTGCTTGCGTTTAGGGCAGCGTGGAGCCTGCGGGCGCCCAAGCCACTACGTCACTCCCAGGAGAGACGCATGGCTCAGGTGGGCTGCAGGCCCTGCGGTGAGTGCCACCCGGCATTTTGTCACTCCCCTCATTGGTGACATCTGGGGCAGCGTGCCCCCACTGCACTCCCTTCCTCCACCCCTGCTTCTGAATGCCAGTTATTATCTTTAAAGTCGTAGGTGGCCTAGGCTCTGTGTACCTTAAGGAATACCTTTGCTTGTATATTTTCCCCAGTCTCCCAAGTAAGTGGGTAGGCCCTGCTTTCACCAAAATACAATACCAGGAGCGTGGAGTTTGGTAACTTCTGTTGTGCTCATTGGAACTCCCTGCTCAAGAGAGATCCACCAGATTTCTTATCAGCTGCATTTTTGTCAGCAGATACAACAGTTTTTCTCAGTCACTGATAACACAATTGTGCTTACTTGTAGATATTTATTATTGTTTTAACTCAGGGAGGAGTAACCCTTCAGATGAACAGAGGCAGTTAATACTGCACTGTTTGCAAACTAAGTTTCTTGAACTACCTGTGAAAGACAAATGTATCCAAACACACATTTAAGTCTACAAGATAAAAGGGCAGGGGATACAGTTCACCCATTATTATCATCGCAGGGCTGTTAGCAAAAAAGTGATGCTTTTGGGAGGCGTGACCAATTAAAGGCTACTCATTTCTGCAGAACTGTGAGAGATTCATATTGGTAAAGAATTCAAAAGAAATTCCCGAGTTTCCACTCTCTGCAAGATAGGCATGTTGATCCTACTTTTAAGGTAGCCAACTGTGGTTAATTCTAACAATAATGAAGCATGTCTGCCTTGAGCAAACATTTTTATAGATCTACAAAAGTGTAATATCTTGCCTGAATAATTAACTTTTGAAAGGCACAATGCAAAAAGATGCCCGGTATTATCTCATCATAACTTGCCAATAAGCGTTGATGTAGTGCTCCTTTTTGAGTGTTCAAAGCTTTTCATACCCATTACCTTAGTAACATATTCAACAATCCTATATGGTAAAGGTAAAGAGACCGCTGACCATTAGGTCCAGTCGTGACCAACTCTGGGGTTGCGGCGCTCATCTTGCTTTACTGACCGAGTGAGCCAGCGTACAGCTTCCGGGTCATGTGGCCAGCATGACTAAGCCGCTTCTGGCGAACCAGAGCAGCGCACGGAAACGCCGTTTACCTTCCTGTCGGAGCGGTACCTATTTATCTACTTGCACTTTGACGTGCTTTCGAACTTCTAGGTTGGCAGGAGCAGGGACCGAGCAACGGGAGCTCACCCCATCGCAGGGATCCGAACCGCCAATCTTCTGATCGGCAAGTCCTAGGCTCTGTGATTTAACCCAGAGCACCACCCGCATCCCTATATGGTAGGCTGGTATTATTCCAACATGGAGCTGGGATGGAGAGTATAGTGGTTTGCTTAAGGCTACTTAGCAAGTTCATGCCTAAGGCTCACAAAGCAATGTTGGGTGCTTATACACTTTCCAGAAACAAGGATTGTCAGTAGGTCATGCTGAAACGCTGATTCAGGCGCCAGAGGTGTTTTTGACAACACTAACATTAGCAACTAAAATAAAAAAAATTCATGCTGGTCAGTAATTGGCAGCCATCTAGTAAAAAGGCAAACTGCTAGCCTAGAAGAAACATTCTGCTTGCATATTTTATATTTCAGGCTCTATTCACCTAGTGATGTGTACAGGAAACAATAAAAGGTGTGTGTTTACAGAGAAGAACATCATGCCTCACAATAGTTAATTGTGACTTTAAGGTGCTGGTTTTGACCTTTAAAGCCCATTGCAGCCTAGGACCCACGTACCTA
This sequence comes from Podarcis tiliguerta, assembly GCF_965153285.1. Lineage (NCBI taxonomy): Eukaryota > Metazoa > Chordata > Lepidosauria > Squamata > Lacertidae > Podarcis > Podarcis tiliguerta. Next base: position 38,087,410 of record NC_139550.1, read on the forward strand.
TGGGACCGCCTCTCTTGGTATGCCCCGGGAAGGACCTTAAGGTCCACAAATGACAACATTTTGGAGGCCCCAAGTCGCAAGGTGGTTAGATTGGTCTCAACTAGGACCAGGGCCTTTTCAGTACTGGCTGTGACTTGGTGGAACGCTCTGTTACAAGAGACTAGGGCCCTGCGGGACTTGACATCTTTCCACAGGGCCTGCAAGACAGAGCTGTTCTGCCTGGCCTTTGGTTTGGATTCAGTCTGACCCTTATGTTTCCTTCCCCTTATGGTTTTGATCTATGGGATATTATTAAAATGAGGCTGCATTTTAAACTGTATTTTAACCTGTATTTTAATTCCCCCCTCCCCTATTAGCCGCCCTGAGCCCGGCTCTGGCCAGGGAGGTCAGGGTCTAAATAAAAATTATTATTTATTATTATTATTATTATTATTATTATTATTATTATTATTATTACAACTTTGTCATGGAGTAGAGGGGCACAATGCTGGGGGGGAATATGAGTATTGTTTGGGGTTACACCCACTAAGGATGAAATCTACAATCTCATGGCCTACGGACAAAGCTATGAATCTGATCATTAGTGTTTACAGGAAAACGTTCAGGTCTTCAGGTCTAAATCAAGCACTCAAGTTTGGCCTGAACCGTTTCAACCCCCTGTGGGCATCCTTAAGGGATAAGACTACAACTTTGACTCCATTATTAAAGAGTTACTGTAAGTGAATCTCTATATATTGCCTGCACTCACTCTTTCACTTATTAAACATTTGTCAAAATCTAAATTCCGAAAGATTTGGTTTGATTTCTTAAGTGCTACCATATATGCTATGGCAGATAGATCATAGTCTCGGTACATCCAATTGTGCGAGGGAACTGTGCAATGGAATTTAGCCTCAGTCGCCAAAGTTTAGTGTTATAAGCGTCGGTCACAGTGAATCTCAGGCTTGTGCACATTCCACCCCATCCTCACGTACAACCATGAAGACTGAAGAAGCTTTAGCTTCTGTTTTAGATTACCCGCAGCTTGCTATGACATCAAATCCAAGAAAAATGAAGTTTTAACTGTGGTTAGAGCAGGGTGGTCTAACACGTGGCCCTCAATGTGTGGCCCTCAGCAACATATGTCACCCCCCCCCAGCCCTTGTGCTGCTTTCCCAAAGCCATTAAGCAAGGTGCTGGGATTGGGGAAGGAGGTTTGAGGGCTCTGGCAAGGTCCTAGGGTCCTTCAACCTCCTTCCCAAAGCCTAATTAGCACTTTGCCAGCTTTGGGAAGGAGTTGGGAGGGCTCTAGGATGCTGCCAGTGCCTCACTACTCCTTCCCAAAGCCGGCTTCCTCGCTTAGACAGCTTTGGGAGGGCAGTGCATGGGCTGGGTGTGTGGGTGTCAAATTTTTGCCCCACTCCCCCTCACATGACAAGGCAGTGTGCATGTCAAAGTACTCTTGCGGTCCACTTGGTATCAAAAGTTGGACCACCCTGGGTTAGAAGAAATAAGTTAACCTCAAACCATTGTTTACAAAGCTGGCTTGCTTTCACTTACAGTTAAGATTAATAACAATTTAAGGTTCAGGCATAATGCTGAACTGGGCTTAATCTAAAAGAGAAATGGAAGCTTCCAAAATCCCCTCATAGCTATGCCAGAGGACAACAACAGTAGGGGCTCACTGCGACTTGTGCTTGACCATGGTTTAGCATTACATCCAATAGTATATGACAACTGGTTTTATTGTAAGACCAAGTACCTTACATTATACCCTTTATTTGCTGAAATAGTTTATATTCTCCTTCAAATATTTAACATTGCTGTGTTACCTTCTGTGTTACTCAACATATTTCTACACAGACACCAATTTAATACACATGTGAAAACAGTGCTCAATATGTTTTAAATCCACTTGTCTGTACTTGTCTTTGTCACATATTTTAGCCCAGCAACTGAAAAATTACTTTGCGTCTTAAATGATGCTCCAGTGGAAAGGTACAACCCTCATACTACAGTCTTCATACTACAATAAGAGAAATGGCTATATTAGCTACAAGAGACTGGACCAATATATTTGACTTAGAAACAAAGGGTGGGGATGGGGCGAGTCATAAGGAAGTGGGATGAGAAAAATAAACTGGTCACCTAATTCACACTTAGATATAGGAAGACACAATTACAGATACACTGTTGTTGTAAATTATATAAGCAGCTCTTCGTGCAAAAGGCACATATACAGTTTCCCACAACTGCAGCCTCTAAATGAGCAACATAAGATTCTTGGTCATCTGCAATCACAGCCAGCTCTACTTTGATATCTGGATCACACCAAGTATGAGGCATTTGTGGATGTGACTGAGGAATTGTAATTGTGAGTCCATGACTGAAGTCCATGACATACTGCCATCATTATGACAACACAACTAGATTTTACACAAATCATTAACAACTCCATGATTAAACCAATAGCCCAGTTTTCCACAAAAGCTTATTCTTCGCTAATTTATCTCATGACACAGTATTTAATATAAAGACAGATAGGTAGATAGATAGGTAGATAGATAGATAGATAGATAGATAAGTCATATTTCCATGTCGTGGGGCTGAGACAAAAGGAACTGACATAAATTTGGCATATTCATAACATTCATTCCAAGAATCTGAACAGAACTGTAACTTATCGTCAGATTACTTAGGCCTCTGGGCAATCAGGATTTTTCCAATCCCAGATTTGATACTATGGAATTAAAGAGTAGTATTTGAAAGTTCTCTGCTCTAGAAGTCTCCTCAATCTACAGCAGGCTATCAGTCAACCCAGGGAGCACACACATGACAGCGTATGTAGGGTCTGGAAAGCTCAACCTCAAAAATAAAAGACTGGTATAAGACACCCAGGATGACAGGATGACAACAGGACATCACTTAGGACTAATCCTATATGTGTGCAGGGGATATTGTTTTTGTTTATTACTTTGTTATGTATTTTGTATTTTTATATTCTGCCCTATGATCCTCAGATGTAGGGTGGTGTAAAAATGTAATTAATTAATTAATTAATTAATTAAACAATCCTCTTGCTATTTTTCCCTACTTCAAATAAAGGGGCAAAATGGTTGAAGATCATCCTTCATCCTTCTCCTTACACCTTTTGTGTACATATGACCTCTGAGTAGATTCAGCGTATTTAGGGATGGGGGAAACACACTGCCTCTACTAACAGACACCCTGGGATCACCAGGAGGGTCCTGCAAGGAGTTATGGGTATGTAGATGATGGGTATGTAGTACAGGCAACTTCTGTGGAGAGTTTACAGGCAGAGAAATCCATCCATTCTATTCTGCTAGCACTGACAAATCAGATGCAAGTGAAGGAGCACCTGCTTCAACAATTTGCCAGTACAATGTTCACTAGGAAGCAGAGTATCACCAAACAGAGCCAAAGGGTGTTCCCCCCCAAAAAATCCAAAGGGGGGCACCCTCTTAACAGTGCCACATAGGCCAAACATTTGCTTCACAGCAAGATGTCAGATTATGTTTTCAATAATAACATCCCAATTATAGAAAACTCTCTCCAGTTTAACTGGTGTTGATCCTGATGCATTTGCAGCACCAGTTAAAACACATTTATTTGCTCAAGTCTTTGGTGGAGATGGATACACTTGCCCTTGCAGAACCTGTTTGTTGCTGTTGTTTTAAGGTTATATTGTTTTTATCTAAATTTGGTTTTATCGTGTAATTATATTTTATATTCTACTACCACTCTAGAATTATTCTAATGAAGAGTAGGCTTGAAATCCTCAAATAAACAATAAATTTCCAACCAGATAAAGAACACCAATATTATAAGTGCTTTTTAATAAACAAATACCTGCTAAACATCTGTTAAAGGTAGAAGAACTGAAACTGAAATTCTTGGGGGGGGGGGGGAGAAAGAAGAGTACCCCCAGTGCCCCACCCACCTCTAATTTCTACCAGAGGCATGCTCAGCAGAAAATGAGTCACAAATATTTTGTATTTTATGCACCTTCCTATGACACCGCAAGCGTGCATATTATTAGTGTTCACAACACAGCAATTTCATGATCTTAATCTATCATGTCCCCCAGGGCACTGGTATTTTACTTTGGGAGTAGCTACAACCCTATGGGAGAGCAGAGATTTTCCCACATCAACACTAACATACCTGTGTAAAACTGAGTTCTTTAGACAAGTTAGATGTGAAACATGGTATTAAGATTCAATACCTGGATAGACAAGGTCTCACACAAAATTTAAATTAACATTTCACAAAAAGCCTACTCTCAAAATACCTCCCCCAAACTTACGACCTCTGCCTCACTTGTGAAAAGTGCCTGAAGTTTTTACCTTTTCAAGTTTCTCTCTGCAAAACTTGGCGAGAAACACAAAACTCCTGATATATCAAATGAATTATATGAACACCCTACTAGAAGCCACACCTTTTGTTTCACACCCAAATCTTCACCATGCAGTAAACAAAGGCTCCAGGACATACATTTGTAGCACTGTACAGAGATTTATGCGGGATAAGGTGGGGCAGATATTTTAACACAAGGAAGCAGCAAACATTCATAGCCAACTTATGTTTGGAATATATGCACAACATGAAGCAGATGCACTGCAGTGCTTATAAGGTTTTATGAGTAGAAGGATGGAAATGCCACCTAAAACCATAAGGGTGAAGGTGACAAACATGATTGTACCACTCCAATGTCTGACATAAGCACACTCAGTTGTCTTGAGCTAGGAGAGGATGTAATTGGAGAAGCAACTATCAACCAAAACTACAATAACACTGGGAACCTGGTTTACAAAGAGCAAGCAGTGATATTATGGACTGGGTAGGAAAAGTTGCAAATAAATAGTTTGACAACTAGGATTTTTTAAAAAAATTGTGGCCAATTTAAGCAAGGATAGGATAATACCTGCAAAGCCAATACATAACAGAAGCAGATAATAAGTGTTAAATAACTTATGTGAACAACACAATTTATTTCAAAAGTTATTCAGGATAAAATCATTAGTGATATTTTTCCCCTACAGCCAAAGCACAAGCGGTGAAGGCAAAAAAAAAAAAAAAGGAAAAAGGATGAAGACCAGTTTTTATCCCTCTCCATATACCTACAGACCACATATAGTTGTTTTGTGACTGAAATGTTGTGATCACACAAGACAGCTAACATGAGAGGTCATCAAATAATTGGTAAAGAATTGGTAATCATGGCATCTGAGGATTGACAACATCAAAGTACAAAGAAAATGACAGTTACCATAAATAGAGTGACACCTACTTTCCCCTTCCCGCTCAGAGGCAGAAGACAAGTGGCACAGGCCAGGCCACAAACATGAGCTAACAAGGGCCAAAATAGATGCCCATGTGTTTTTGAAATACGTGTTTGCCTGTCTGGCTATAAAGCATGAATGGAGGAATTTATTTTTAATACCAAAAAATGTGCAAGTGGAATGGGAACAAAATTCAAACCACGCACTGTCCCTACCTCGCTGGGCTTCATTGCTTTGACTTTTTCTCCCAATCAGCAAACTTGCTATATTGGGAATGGGCTAGGAAGGAAAAAATCTTTAAGATAAGTGGCAAGGAAAGGTAAAGCAGGGGAAGAGAGTTAATTCTCATCACCCAAATGCTTTTAGTATTAAAAGTTAACTCCCTCACCCAATTTTCAAAACGGACTGGAAAGTTTGTGATTAATTAGCACATGCACAGTTGGTTCGACCCTCAACGAATGAACCGCTGCCTCTGCCTCCAATTACTTTCTCCTCTCTCTCTCTGGAAGATGCAACAGTAAGGGCTAAGTCTGCTGGGCAGCCCAACGAAAAAGTTTATGTGAACAAGAAGATATCCACTTGTCCTTTCTTTCTGGACTACACAGCAGGGAGAACTGGGGCCAACAGGGCTGCCAAAAGTGTGTGCACAACCACATAAGGCAGAAGCAACCATCTCCCAATCATTCTGCTTGCTCACACTCTCTGTTTAAGCAGTATGGTGGGAAGGCTGGATACTGCCAAGTCAGGCAGTGTGAGCTGCTGCCGCTGACCAAACATGAACATGCTCACGCTGTCAGTGGTACTGGATCCAGCACTCAAAAGGACATCATAGATAGGGCAAGTTCTGCATCAGTTATCTTTCTACTGGTGGTGTAGCTGCAAGAAATCAGCCCAGGTAGCCCAACTGTGCAACCCAAAAAAGAGGGAGAGCAAGCAAGTAAGCAGAGTTGGCAGTTGTGCTTGTAAAAAACACAATCGTTTCTGGTTGCTCATTCATTCTGGGAAGATGCATTGGGCCCAATTCTCCACACCTACCCTAAAGAGAGAGGAAATAAGTGAGTGGATCAGGGATCGGGAACCTGCGCTCCCCATGTTGCTGGACTACAATTCCTACCGTCCCTGATCACTGGCCATACTGACTATGTCATGCCAAATACAATAACTCTAATGGACCAAAGAAGCTTCTTACCCTGAGGTTGAGCCTCCCAGAGCAAAAGCAATGATGGTGATAGTCTGAAGGCAATCACTACTCTTGCAAGAAGCAGCTACCACCTCCTCTTGCTTGCATATTCTCTCTCTGAGGGCAGTGAAGACAGACAGCAGCCACTTGTGTACCACCCTGAGTAAGGGTGTAGGGGAGCAGCCACTGCCCTTACTCATCCACCAGCTCTGGGAAAGGAGACCAGGCAGATTGGGCAAGTCGTGGCTGTAAGGAAAGTTCATGTCTGCTTCCAGTTAGTTGTCAGCCATCTAGAAGGCCCTACCAAGGTGCTTACTCTTTCTCTTTGAGTGGTGTGGCACAAAGGACAGGGCCCAGTAAGCCAACCCATAGCAAGCCATCAGCCACCAACCCTGTTTCCTTGCCCTGCCTCACTTTCTGTGTGATGCAGTGAGGAGGTTTGAACTTGCTAACCCCAATCCTCACCACCGCTTTGCCCAGTGGAAATGCACAGGTGAGTCAAGCGAGACACACACACACACACTGGGCACCATGGCACTTGGGATGGAGCCCAATCCTCCTTGCTGCACAACCCAGAAAATGAAAGTGAAGAAAATGGGCAGAGGCACCAGCTTACGCTGAGGGAGGCCCAAACCACCAAACCACACACAGCCTACAGGGACACGCGCACTCTGCCCACTGCGCTGCCCACTCTCTGTGGGCAACGATGGGGTAGAAGCAAGCGGAGTGAGAGATGGAGATAAAGTGGGCCTCAGAAGCAGGCTGCCAGGTGTCCCCATCACCTGAAGTCCCAGGGCGGGCTGGGCAACTTGGCATGAGGCGCTCGCCAGAGGGACTGGGGAGGGCAAGGCACCTGCCAAAGCAAGAGGGCCACGGCAGGGATGCGGGACGAGGGGCCACGGCTGGCAGATGCCACCAGGGAGCGGGCACAGGTCACCTCTGACCTCAAGCGCGCGCCCCGCGCCAGTCCCTCCCCTCCCCTGCCCCCCTCCGGGGGCGCGCCCCGCGCCCTCCTCCTCGCCCCTCCCATTGCTGGGCAGAGGGGATCGCTGTGACGCACTCGAGGCCCTGGGCGCGCAGAGGGAAAGGGGAGGAGGAGCGACTGCCAGCGGAGAGAAGCCAGCGGCCGCAGCCCCGCCGCGCCGCCCCGCCGCCCTCCCCGCCGCTGGCCATGGTCCCGCCCGAGCCCCCTGCGCAAGTGGTGCGATGGTCCAGCCCGGCTCTTCCCCACCCCCTCTCCCCGGGTCACTCACAGTCTCTCCTCATCTCCGCTCGGCGCCGCCGCCATTTTCTTCGCAGCGAAAAACCCGCGGGGGGGGAGGGGGGAAACCGAGCCGGAGAGGAAACCCGGAGAGCCAGACCCCGCCCTCTTCGCTGCAATTGGATGCCGATTCCCATCACTCAGGGTACCTTCACGGAGCTATTGGCCGGTGCTCTTCTACACGGGCGAGGCTGCCCTGTTCCCGGCGGCCGTTAGAATTGGCGGGAAGTGCTGTCAGTAACAACGATAAAAAGTGGGTGGGGGACAGGTGCCCGCGCTGCCTCTGATTGGTTCGTGAATGTTGTCTGCCTAATGATAGGCCCGTTGGTTCATCCTTCACTGACGAAGAGGGCGGTGCGGAGTTGCGGGCAAAAGGCTTTTTGAAATGTAACGGATCTAACGGTTTTTTCCTTTCCCTTTTCTCGAAGTGCCTCAGCGGTCCCTCCCCTTTCTGTGTGGCTACGGAGGATCCTGGCCTTCTCAGGGCAAAGCGCCTTCCAAACACTGATCATTGATGCCAAGACCATGCCTGTTACTTGGTCTTGAATGTGCCCATCGAGATATACCAAGGTCATGTTTCTGCAGCCATTACTCACCCCATGAGGACCCCATGCCCGCTGGAATGTGGGTGCAGCCAGGCTGGCCCACCCATGAGGCCAGGTGAGGCAGTTGCCTCGGACAGCAGAACCCACAGGAGCAGCGGATCCCGAAGGAGAGCTTTGTGGTTCACCTCGGGTGCAAATCTGGCCATGTGTGTAGCCTAGAACACCAAGGTCTTCTGGCACGCTTGTACTGATGCTCTCCCTCAGTTACTCACTATATTGCCACGCTAAGGCCACCTTCCTCCATCCCTCCCCACTAATTCGGTCACTCATTTAAAGCCTTTCGATGGTTCCTGAAATGTACAGGTAGTCAAAGATAAGTGCCCAGCTCTCATGTTGAAACAGCAGCACCAACACATTAAATCTCCCCTCATAATATTGCACTCTTGTCTTCTAGTAAAATAGCAACACAGTCTCAACGTATTTTCTACTCCTTACAACATGAATGCAAGCCAACTGCCATGCCTGATATGTTCCAAGCATCTGAAAGAAAATTATATCATGTAAGCAATTTTTGTTAACAACCAAAACAGTCAAAACAGCCGCTCAGGCCCAAGTACCTTGAGCACAGCATCTGCAATAACATGATTGCCAGGAACAGATTCAACACAGATAAGTATATGGACCTTGCTCTGTGCTGTGCTGCAGATGTAGCATGACTTTGCCCACAGATCTCAAGGGGGAAGTAACCATGTTACGATTATAGATGGAGAATACAGAGAAAATCTATGCATGCCCTCTAACATTTCAAAGTTGAAAATAACAACCATGTGGTAGCTTAAGTTTTCCTTTGGTAAACAGATGAAATACAGGTATCCCTCTGGAAGCTGTTGCCAAAGATGAAAATAGGGGTGCATCTGTATTTATAAAACCCTTATTTTTGCATCAAGATTCAGAGGCTGTGCTTGTTGCTTCCTTATATACTAGTATATATTCACTGGTAAAAGTATTGAAACTACTCATACAGTAAAATTTACTTATTTAATTCTTTGTAGTGATGAACAAATACATTTATAAAATTATGGTTTGAAATAAATGTATTTGTCTTAAAAAAGACAAATTTTAAGTTTATTATGTTTATTATGTGGCATCAAACTTCTGACTGCCGTGGTGAATTAGTAGTTATAGGACATACATTAAAAGTATTACAATCATTACAATGAAATGCACTTGTAAAGTTTAATTTAGACTGCAATCCTAAACTCACATAATTGGAAGTACCGTAATTCTCATTGAACCCAATCAGACTTACTTTTCAATAGACATGTATAGGGCTGCAGCTTCAAGCTCTTTGAATTATTGGCAGAGTTGCGGTAGCAGTGTAACTTAGACTTCATACATAACTGCTATAGCTAAACTTCAACCAAGTATTTTGAGATCAACAACACAATTTACACTGAACTAAGTTGTAGGGCTATCTTAAAAAATGAGGGAAAGGCAGATCCAGGAAAATACACAACAGTCAGCCAGATGTTGACACCAACCAAAATTATACAACAGATTATTAAGCAATCGCTCTATGAGAATTGTTTACAAGAAGCCACATGAGTTTTCCAAGGATGTCATGTGACGCAAACCTTATCTACTTAATTTTAATTGACAACCTTCTAACTATAATTCTATGATCCAAAACAAAGTAGAAATATCAAAACAGCCCCACATAAGTTCATCCCACACAGGAAGAAGGGTAAAGGAAGAATGTGCATGCAAAAGTGAGAATGTGTGAAGGAAGGAATCCTTCAAAATCAAAACCTTATACATATTGTTGTTTGACCCAAAAATGTATTCACTATCTTACAAAGGGTTAGTCAGCACAAACAAGCAAGAAATGCATTTATCCTTCTGCCATAATACATTTGATATTACAGTATTTTAGATGCCACAATTTTTTTGTTCCTTTTGCAGGAAAAGGAGGGGAAAGAAAACTCAGTGGCAGGGATGGTGAAGGGCTTGCATAATGCTGCCAGCAGTAGGCAATCTGGCCAGGTTGATAGTAGCGTCCCATGGTGGACAGCTCCTTGCCTGCGCCTCACTTCAGCGAAGCATGCAGTCATGACCAGGACTTGAAGGGGGGGGGGGGGAGTATGGAAAACAAGAGTAAGCTCCCATCCCTGTGACTTGCCATGTGTATTAACTGTAGTTGCATCTGCCCCTAGTGCCTTTCAGGCAGAAGTGGAATAAAAACAATAAAATAAGTTTTAATTGCTCCCTTTGCAGCTTCTGCCAAGTAGTTAGAATGTGGCACCAGCTTCTATACAGCCATAAATCCCAGTATTTTCATGAGACAATTTGCCAGGGATTCACACAAAAAAATGGGAATGTCCCAGGTGAATCAAGACTGTGCTGACCTTTAAGTCTATATATAAAAGCAATTCTACACACTCGGTCTCTTTTCTGTCCCCTTCAGTGAGACTAAAGGGTAAAGCTTTTCACATGTTCCGCAGTAAGACTTCAGAATCTAGTTGTAGCAGCCACTTAAAGTCACATAGTGGTTCACAGTAGGGTTGCCACTTCTAGTTATCAGAGGGGTGTATATTATTATTTTTTAAAACAGATGAATAACAAGCACCAGATTTGTTACTTCTGTTTCTAGTGTTTTCAACTCAGTACTTCAACAGTTTGCCACCAAGCCTGCCCACTCCTTACCTAATGGCCTTGCAACTTAGTGTTACCAACATTTCTTTTTTACAAGGCTTTTGAACCCTTAACAAAACAAGAGACAAAACAAAAATCCAGCAGGTGAGTTTCTCCCCTCAATGTACATACTTTCCAGAAAAAGCCTCCCCTGTTGAATTCTAGACTCTCATGCAGTTGTTAAAACATGCAACAAGCTTTCCAGAAAAGCAATTACAACCCATTTTCATTACGATACCAAAGTTGACCAATTCTCAAAAAAATTACTGCAGAGTCATGTGTGACCACAAACATGCCAGTGCCTCTGTTTTTCTCAACGTGACCTCACTAAGATTGGAGACACATTCTCTCATCCACTTTTGCTGTATAAACGCTCCTGGGTCAGTCAGCTCGATCACACAACTCGATCACACAATGATTGAATATGCTTTTGTTATTTTCTCATCCTAATTGATAGTTAACTAGTAAAGCTGTTATAAATTATTTATCCCCTAAAAGTATTATTGCAACAACCTTTTGACTCTTGCTATTTAAAACCTTTAGTAAAATACTAAAAAAAAGTAAGCAATATATCTATAAAGAGGTTAAATTGATATCAGCAGTGAGGACCACATAAATGAAGGGTCAACTAGTAAGTTAAACTGACGTTTCCAAAACACAGGACTGCCACTGCCAGCCAGGATAAACAATGCCGAGTTAAATGGAACAATAGTCTGAGATTGTGTAAGGCAACTTCCTATGCTAACAAAACTACATCCATGAGGAATATAAAATTTTATTATGTAGAAATAAAATAATTATGTATGTTATCCTTAAGATTAACTATTAACATTTTTGTGTTCCTTATATTGAATGTGTGAGAGAGGAGGGTAAACAAACCATAAAGAGCTATAATTTTATGTTTATTCCATAAAAATAAAATAGTAAATATTAAAATTTCCAATGATAATATCTTTTAAGTATTTATGGGGTGCCTTTAATGGCTGAAATCCACTGTAGACACCTTTGAAAAAATATACTTAACATATTTAACAAAAACATCAGAACAAAAAAGTATTACACTAAAATAAGCACTAGAAGAAGACATAATACTATTATTTTTAAAATCAACTCAATAAAATACTAAACTCCAGTACTAATTACAGGTAAGAAGTGAGCAGCCTATAAAACCTATGTAAGCAATATTCAGACATAATCACAAGATTTATACATGGAAGGTTAGGAAAAAGGAGCTGACAGCATTTCAAAGGGAAAATGTAGACTGGGTTTTACAGTATTAGGCAGCAATCCTATACTCACCTGGGAGTACGTCGCATTAAACTCAGTGGGTCTTGCTTCAGAGTAGACATGCATAGGTTTCCACAGTCTGCTTAGAGTAAACCAATATTGACCAGCATAATGTTTTGGTTTTGGAGTTTTTCTTGTGTTCTTATAATCAGACAATTTATCCATTATGGCATAATCTCACAATTTTGTAATAATTGTGTTATTCTTAGTATAGTTGATGTCTTCCAAACTTCTGCGTAAAGAGACAGCTTGTACTCCTTACATAGAAGTGTAATTGAAAATGTTTGTTTTGGAGGTACTTGTCTTTTTCTTTTTCTTTTTTTATGTATGTATGTGGTTCCCCCCCCTTTTTTTTGCATATTCAATGTGTGTGTGTGTATGAAATATTAAAATATGTTTAAAAAAATAAAAGAAGAAACAAACTTCTGTGTAAAGGAATTTAACAGCCACTGTAATATAACTGGCAAATTGATACAGTAGCCTTTGCTTTCCCAGTATTAAAAGAATACAGTCATTTGATACAGTACCACTGATTGTCCCTATTTTTTTTTTTTAAAAAGTAACTGTACACACTCATTTTTTTAGTTTCTTTTCTCGGAAGATGCCCAAATAGAAGCCCAACATTGTTCTTTAACTCCCACAATTCAAAAAGCAGCTAGGGAATTTGGGCACAAGCTTTCGGGGAGGGTTGGATAGTGCTGTTATATGTGCGATATTTTTCTTGTTAAGGGAGATGGCACTGAAAAAAATTGAGAGCATATTGTTAATTCTATTAAAATCAATAGGATTATTTTTAATAAACAGGCCCCATTCAACATAGGCATACCATTTTAAGCATAGAAAGTTAAACAAATCTCAAAGGTTGGTTTTCAATCATGTTAACATCATAATTATGGTTTCAGTATTTTCTCACTATACACAGAATGTATGGTCAATTGCTATATCAGAAAAAATAACAAAGAGATTTTGTGCATTGAATAACACAAATGCTGAAGACAATTTTGTTGAAATATGACATCCTATTATAAAATACTTTATTGATAACCCTGAAGAATGGCAACCACTGAAATCACAGACTGGACAGAAATAGACTGATCTGTCCTAGAGCAAGGAAGGGGGTAAATTGGGATTTTCTTTTTCTTTTTCTTTTTTATTGTTATTGTTACAGTATTGTTATACTGTATAATGGAAATTAATAAAACTTTATTTATTTATTTAAAAAGCATTTTCTTACCATACACTGGATATTTTGTCTGAGATAAATTTATTTGATCATAGGTTTGCATTCATTCATTCATTCATTTAACTATCTATATGTGATCACCGTAAGTATTAATTTTCCTGATCAGTAACATGTCTTAAATACATTGGCATTTTACATTTGGGCAATTTTTTTTTTAATTGCAGCCTAAAATCTTATTATAAGATATAATCTTATCCACTTTCTTGAGTTATTTAGGCTATAGTCCTAATCCTACTTAATAGAAGCAGATACGGTTAGGATTGTTCTATTAGTCATCACTCCAGCAGCAGAGAGAATAATAACTATCGTCACACACGTATTAAAATTACTTTTAAAAAAGTTTTTTGTTTATTTTCCATTTATTTGTTTTAAATATCATTTTTGTCTACAGATACATGGGGCTTCCTACAATTTTGATATATTTTGAGTTTAAAAATAAGCAAAACCATCTATCTATCTTAACTTGTAATGTATATGTTTGGTTCTCTCTGACACCCCCATTCTAAATTATATAGGGATGAAATTTGATTCAATTGACATTTAAAGGCAAACTTATCTAATCCACACACTCTGAAACAATATGAAAACCGAACTCCAGCTATCTCTCAAAATTCAGACTTCTTCAAATTTGGCAGTGCAGTTATTCAGCCAAGGAGGGTTTACAAAAATGCATACAATGATGTAAAATGTCTGTACAAGTGCATATATTGCTTAAAATAACATACTATTCTGAAGGAAATTGCTAAGCAAAAATGTGTATGTTAGGCAAAATTGCATGGAAATTTACAATCACAGCGCTGATGAATTTTCAGGAGAACATTTTTTTTAAAATGCAAACTGATGTGGAAATGTGAAAAACTGAACTCACATTGGGGCAGCACGGCGGGGGGGGGGGGAGAGAGAATCAGATAAACCATCCATTCATTCATTTTATTTGTATGCCACTTTTCCACACACAAAATGCTCAAAGTGGCTTACAACAAAGAAACAGGGATACATTTCAAACACTACAAAAACAGTTTCATAATAGCATAGCAAAGCAATAACATAGGAACAATATCATAACATAGCAAAACAATAACACAACAATTTCATAATAACTTAGCAAAATAAATATATAATAACATACAAACATGCACATTTCAATACTATAAATATAACAGCATCACTTAAACAACATGTGGCATTTAATAGCAAAAATAACAAAGGAGCTTCACAGTTATACCTTAGTCCTAGAATTCCCCCTCCCATGATGTTGCTCCTGCAGCAGCTTCTTATAAGATGCCCCCCCTCCCCACTTACGCGGGGGTTACGTTCTGTTATGTTTTGAATCGGTTTGTATGTACCAGTCTATAGTGGAAAGAAACACAACCAAGCAGTACATCTCGACCTAAAAATATTTTACAACAGGAAATAAAGGATGCTGACAGTGTACATATATATTTTTATAAATAGTAACAACAATAAACTTGACTGTAGTAAATAAAAAACGAGGAAGTGGTTATACAACAGTATTCAACCACCAATTTCTAGTGGCAGATTTTAAAGCTGTGGCCACTAAATTTTCTTGAATGCACTGAACTCATCAGTTTAGACTATTTGTATACAGTAATTCAGGAAGAAGAGAAAAGATGAATTTGGGGAGAGAGAGTCACATTATTTGGTTTCTTTACACAGATTCAAGCTTGTTTTTATTATGTATTTTACCTAGCCTTCACCAAAAGTTTCCAGGGTGGGTTATAGTAAATAAAAATACAATTAAACAACAACTCCACCCACAACTCTGAAACAGTCATAGCATAGAACATATTCTAGGGCCATGGTGGACAGGGGGTGGGGTGACCATAGAGCAGAGGAGTAAGAGGAGGCTTGAGCACCTGGCAGTTGCAGGTGCTGGGCACCTGGCTGAGGTGAGCCATGAGTGCCCAGCAGACAAGTAGCAGGAGATGATGGCAGGGCAGAGTGCAGAGGCACTGGGAGTTTTGCCTCAGGTTGCAAAATGGCCCAGCTCCGAGAATAAGTAAGTTTTTCTTGATTTTGCTGTTTTATCTTTTGTAAACCACTTTGAGGTTTTTAAACATAACAACAACAACAACAATATACCACCCTATACCCACAGATATAGATTTTATTAAATAATATAAATAAAAATAAGGGACTGAATGCTGGAGGGACACTCATGGAATCAAGTTAGGAAGGTTTCCCTCCCAGCTGTTTAGGTTTGAAGACAAAGGGTTGTCTCCAGCTTTCCATTCTAGAGGGAAACAGTTGTAACTTAAAGAGACCACATCCTATTTCTTAAACATTTACTGCTGTAGGGTTTGGGAGTCTCCTGCTGTCCCCAGCTGTGAATGGGCATCTGTCAATTTTGGTTTCACTTTCTCATTTTTCTCAATGTTGGTTCACCTTTACACATCACTTTGCATACTTTATTATTTCTTTAATCCTCATAAAAATTAATCCACATTTTAAGGTGAATTTATCCTAATATACACATTTTAATGCACTTTTGCCTAATAGACAAATATTGTGCCAGAATGTGCAAATTAGGCAAGTTTGCATTTAAATGTGGACTGAATTGAATTTCTCCTCCATTCCTTTTGTGGAATAGTGGTGGCAAGATACCCTCCTGCACTGTGCATAGTTCTGAGGAGAAGGAGAAAACAATGGCAGGGCTATTTTGAGAGAAGCAGGTGCTGGCTCAAGGGGATACTCCTTCTGCAGGAGTCTCCAGCAGGGCCAGTATTTCCAGGGCTCTCTCTAGCAGTGGCTCCTGTCCCCAGTTTTGTCCGTTGTCTATCATAAGGGTCCAAATCTGAGCCCAGGTCAACTGCATTGCTAAGATTCACATTACCTGTACCGTGTTGGTTTTTAAAGAAACTTGGGAGGCTGTAGAACGATTAGAGGAAGAAGGTGCTTAACCCATTCCCTGCCAACTCTCTTTCCATTCAAAATTAACCCACACCACACTCTGTTTCTCCTTACAGGAGTCCTAATGCATACTTTGGGTTATCATATATCTGGAAACAGATACTGAGAAGGAAAAACAGCCAGCAGAGAAAGACCCTGCTTTCTACCATTTTTCTTCCCTATTCAAAGCTGTAGCCTGCCAAGGCAGATTTTAATTTGTGATCACCACCACCATCATTACTGCTTCATTGCAAGTTCTTTATGTGCAAATGTATAGTTTGCCTTCTGAAAAGCTAACACTGCAGCAGAGGGCACTGTTATTCCATTATAGCTGCTGACTTTGATAGAGCTATATAGAGATGCAGAGGCCTTAGAGAAATTCAACTGTACAAATAAAACTGAGTATCCATTCTGAATATCCAAATTGCAATTAGAACTATATCATATTCTGGAAAAATAAATAAATAAAATAAAGTGGGTGACTATATAATTCACATTTTAAGCAAAGTCATAAAGGAGTTAGCTTGCTCCTCCAAGAGATAAAATTAGGAAAGGTTCACTTTCTTCAAATCCATATCAGATACAGTGGTACCTCTGGTTACGTACTTAATTTGTTCCGGAGGTTCGTTCTTAACCTGAAACTGTTCTTAACCTGAAACACCACTTTAGCTAATGGGGCCTCCCGCTGCTGCCGTGCCACTGCTATGCGATTTCTGTTCTCATCCTGAAGCAAAGTTCTTAACCCAAGGTACTATTGCTGGGTTAGCAGAGTCTGTAACCTGAAGTGTCTGTAACCCGAGGTACCACTGTAGTTTACATTAGGAGCAAGGGGTGTTTCCTCACAGTTTCAAAGATAAATTGGATATCACCGAATAAATTGGATTATCACAGGATAAATTGGATGCATATTTCATATCAAACAATAGTGTGGGTAAACTGTATGTGACTTCAATGTACATTTAGATTCTGATAATAATTCCTGATTATGCATTTCAATGAATGCTTATGTGCACAGATCTCATTGCTTAGAGCAAGCAAGGAAATGTGGGTTGCATGGTGAAGGAAGTTTAAAAGGATGATAAGTTAACTCTTCAAAAAGTAGGAGCAAAATGCAGAAGCAGTTGTGTTTTTTTAAGTTACAGGTCTGTGCTTATGGAAATGGGGTCCAACTTGGTTTCGTCTGCTGGGTAGGGGGAGAATAAGCTTAAACATATTCAAGAATAAGTAAAAATCAATTAGTAGGATGTGACAATGGAAAAAGCAATTTTGCACTGCAGTTGAAATTGACTGGTAATAGGAAGTACAAAATGCATTAATTCTAAAAGTTAATTAATCATTCTCACATAATTATATAAAAATTCCAAAGCAACCTAAAAATAGTAAACACACCATGAGCCCTACTAATATACATTGGAAACTCCAACTGTTCTATTTAGAAAAAGATTCATACTGTTAAAACCATAAAACTTGTGCACTCAGATGGTGTTGCACACAGGAGTTTTACAGGATTGCTGCTTAAAAGCACATTTTAAACACCATTAAGACAATTAATAAAAGGTGAGTTGACCAAAGCAATTAATTGCCACAAGATTTCCTGTGTCCAGTACCATAGAAGGGTTAGGAAAGAATTAGATTCACTTAAAGTGCAATTCTGTACACATTTGCCTGAGAATAAAACATCACTGAACTCAATGGGGTTTACTTTTGATTAGAGTTGTATAGAATTGTGCTGTCAGGGGGGTTAAGATCTATCTGTTATTGTGAGCCATGATGGCTAAAAATGAAGCCAGTTTTTAAAATTATCTCTGATTATTTCAGACCAGCAGCACAGAATGTGTATTATGTGGATCTTGCCCTGGTTGTGAACTTCTCTGGACAATTAACACACTGTACAAATTCTTACATTCCTCTTTCAACACTCAAGCAAGTTTATAGGTCTTATGGCTTTGCTTTAAAATGTGTACCCAGTGAAAATAAATGTCAACAATCAGTTTGAAGACTTTACAAATTCAGGAAGTGGGATGAATGTAAATTTAATACACACATATATATAATTAAAAGTAAAATCCCAAGAGTACATATCAGGCAAAGATAAAGTAGACCTTCTAGTAAGCAGCAGGTGATTGGGCCTCTCTTGTCTGGTCCCAGTATCTACATAATTAATTAATTAAACTTTTATACCACCCTTCATTCAAAGATCACAGTGTCATTCACAACACAAAAATACAAACTGAGAACACAAACAAAGACAAATCAATAACTCCCATCCTACCAACACATTTAAAAGTCCATAATCAGCCATAATCCTCTGGCACCCAAAGATAGTTCATCTATCAGAGTTTTTTCCTCCCTCCAGTTAGGAGAGTAAACTTTATTTTATAAGCATTATTATTGCAAACAAGACAATGCAAATTAAGCAAATATATTGAAAAGTGTTTTATTTAAATTGCAAAAACTGGATTTTATTTCTATGTATCCTGATAACGTTTGTCTTCCAGCAATAATGTTGGCAGAATGCCTTTGGCAACGGAATGCCCTTTATATTTTGCAAATGGCCCTACTCTGTGTTGTGTTAAGTTTCCTCCTTGCCCTTCCTGGAAGTGTGAAGCAGGGATGAGCTAGGCTTTAATTGGACCGGGACAGCTGTTGTGTGCTAATCCCCCAAGTTTAATTTCTTCCCATGTTCTCTGCCACTCTCTGAGGATTCAAAAGGATAATCCACTCCTCCTTTGGCCACAACCTCTTCTACACTCTCCTCAGAGTCAATAAGGTTAGAGTCTATTAGCTATTGCAGGGCTTTGTTGGACTCCAAACCTGTTCATAAAGACCCTTGACTTCCTAACAGAGTTCTAGTGCTTTGAATAGTTGCGCAACAGAAAGGAATCCAACAGCTGAAATTGTTCCTACCATGGAGATACACTGATGTTAATTTTTTCCAACTGTTGAATATCTGCCTATTGTTCATTTGTTAAAAGTGCAGCATCACTCCTAGGAAGAAAATCTGGTCGCCCTGCTTTCAATTCCAACCTGCTCCTTCAAGAACAGCCATTATGCCGTGGACTTTGCACCCCACCCTCTAAATTTCTACTGTCCATCACTCCTAAGATGTATAGATGAGGAGGAGGAGGATATGTATACCATCCTTCATCTGAAGATCACAGGGCAGTTCACAAGACATGAGACAAATATTGATTTGTTTAAAAAAAAAAATTCTCATTCTGTATTTTTCTGTTGTGAATAATAATACTCTGCAATTTTACAAGAAGTAAACTGAAGGCAGCTCTCAACATAGTAAAGGCAAGAAAAAAACACAATCACACACAACCAATAAAATACTTTAAAAAAGTAATTAAAACCATTTTGAAGGATGGGTCAGAATTTATAAAAAGCACCCTGGAATAAATCAGACTTTGTTGCCTGCTTTAATGCAGGAAGTGAAGGAGCCAGGTAAGGTGTTTCACTGTCCAGGTGCTATAACACCTCCCTCCCCCTGTCCACTTGTCGCACCACTGGTGGCAGGAAAACAACGATTAGGGTCTCTGTAGAGAAATGGAGTTAATGAACAAGTTCATATGTCAAATCGTGGCCTCAGGCTACTTAGAGACAATAACAGCACTGTAAATTGACAAAGAAACAGGCTGGTAATTAGTGAAGTTGTTAAAGGATAACAGTAATGTTATCTGACATCCTGGTTCCTGCCAGAATTTAGGGGAGGACACATTCTGAACCAACTGAAATGTATGAATTATCTTCATGGGTAGCTTCATATAGTTTGCAATAAAGTTGTCCAACCTGGAGGTGACTAGGTACGGCTGCCATTTCAAAAAATAAAAACCAGGACACCATGAAAGTTCTTGAGCTTTTTTCTTTTGTTTTCTTTTTTATTTTATTTTTACAATAATGTCAAAAAACTTGATTTTTCAATTGACTTTTATTACTTTAGTGTACAGTGCAACTTGAACATTATCCTTTAATTACCCCTTGTTTAGTTTTTGTTTATTGAACTCAGGGGTGTGTCTTAGTTAAAATGCTGGTCTCTTTCCTCCTATCCCCCCTTCACTTTTTCCCGTTATAACAAAATAGCACAACTTTTATATAATGCCATAACCCAGTGATAACCCATGCATCCTTCTGGAGAGCAAAAGCAAACTAAGGAGGAAATAATAACTGATTTCCCAAGCGCAGTGAACAAGAAAGAAATAAAAACAGACAGAAACTATAAACAGAAACTTTTAAATTTGAAGGAAATTGCACTTTTAGTAACAACAAAAAATATACACAAATCAAGTCAGGGAAAACATTAAAGGCTGGAACGCAATGATTTGACAATGGCATCTTGTGCATTCCCCACAAAAAGTGGGCAAACAAAGGATGTCAATGCACTGTAGGACAATTGTTGTCTCTGTGTTCTGCCTGAGTTAAAACAATTTTTGAGGCCTAAATTTTAACATAATTTTTTGGCTTGCAGTGCGCTGCCATTTACCTCATGATCAGTGTTTCCAGCCCTAGTCTACCAACCTGCCACACAGCCCCAGACCAGATCTCTCTTATTATAGCTTTTTCTATAATGCCTCTCTATCCCTTGCACATTTTAAATCCCTACATCCTTTTCTTTCTTGGGGTGTGTGCATGCGTGAGAGGGGGCAATTCCGTGACCTCAATCCTGAGATCCTCTTGTTCTACATTTTGTGGTTGGCGCCCTTCCTGTTCCTCACCTAGTGTGGAAAGGGTGGGGTGGACTGGATCATGCTGTGGGTCTCAGGAAAGATGCTAAGCCTAATACCTGATCCCTCTGGCTCAGAGCCGATGGGACAGTAAAGTAGGCCATGGAATAATGGAGGGTGGGTACAGGAAGGGTAGTAGAGAAGGGTAGGTTGAGATGAGAGATGCTCACATAAATTGGTATTGATAAAGAAGGATAGAAGTGTCTTCCTCCACTGTAGTGGTCTGGCTTCAGTTCCAGCATGGAACTACACTGTCTTCACTGTTGTACTCAACCACCGGCCTGTCAGTACTGTGAAATTATATTCCAACCAAAGAAGAATGGTTGAATAAATTATGCGAATACTTGGAATTAGCTGATTTGATAAGACAAAAGCCAAAAAATATAATCCAGAAACAATGGAAATGCTTAAATGATTATCTATGTAGACAAGGAATAAATGTAAGGTATTGGTTATGTTTAGAATAGATTTATGAGAGATTTAGAAAACTTATTGATTAGAATATTTGTGTGAGATTGTATGGAAAAAATACGGAATAACAAATACAATCTTGCTTAAAATGTATATAGGAAGTGCAGTGTAAGCGATGTAAGTCAATCAATGAAATTTTATTATTATTTTCATATTGAGATATTTGTAGAATAAATCTGAAAAATTCTTCCAACTTTTCTTCTTTTTTTCTTTCTTCTTTCTTTTTTTTCTTTTCTTCTCCCCCCCCTTTGTTCCTTTTTTCATATATATGTGCTTATTTATTATTATTACTATTAGAAATATATATGTATGTAATATTTTGCTTATATTTTGTAACAATTATGTTAAATGAACAATAAAATTATTTTTTAAAAAGGAATATGTTTGCACTATGTACAGCAAGCTTGTACTATACACCCTATGGAAACAGGTTTGAGTGTGAAGGCTCTTTTGTAATGAAGAGTGTGTGGTGTGGATTTGGTGGTTGTTTCCCCTTTTCTCCGGCAAGATAAATCCTGCATCCTGCTGCTGCTGCTGCTGCTTCTAGCCACAAACTTTGACCTCTGTAATCCAAGGCTGGAAATATTCCAATATAGCGGCTAATGCATTATATTTTGGGGCTCATGAGCTCATGTCTTCTCTGGGATGGCCCAGCTGGGGCAAAGGTAGTATAAACAGCCCTGTAAGAAATGCAGGAAGATAGAACTTTGCTGCCCCTCCTGTGATGAAATACATTTATGCTACTTTCCCAAGTTCCAATACCCTTTTAACTAAATGAAGAAATGGGCAGCAGTATCCGGACGACGTGAGGGAGCTGTGAAGATACAAATACAAGCAGGTTTGATGCTCAATAGAAAGGGCAGGTTAAGCCTCCCACTCCAAGTCATAAGAGAGATTACAGTGTATTTCTGTGTGCAAACACCTTGGTATAGCACACAAACCTCGAAATATATAAGCTCTCCAGCATACATGCAGACTACTCATAATAATGAGAGGCATTTTATTGAGGAATTTCATAAAATTATTTCTGGCAAGTAGATAAGGGTGATCTGCACAATGGCATACTTGGTAAACTGAATCTGGTGTTCTCGTGCTTGCAGCATTAGTTTCAAATAAATGAAGCAATTGATCCATTTTATCTAACTGTTTTGTGTTTGGAGGCACCCACAAAAACAATTGCAAAAACCACCCCCAAATTGGGGATATATTTTACTGGAACTGGATAGGGTCTCATTTTAGCAACTTACATTTTAAAAGATTGATTAATATTTCACAAAGCAAGCAGTGTTGTAAGGGGGAGCAGGGAAACAAACATTGGACATTCCAGAAAAAAAATGAACATGAGATAAGCTCTCAAGTACAGAGTACAGTATATAGTCTGTGGCTAATGAAACACCTGACACAAGGGGAGATGTTTTATCCGTCTCTTACAAAAAATGCGCACACATCCTGTCAGTGCACCTTAACATAACTCTTACGCTAACAACAAAACCAGGTCTAATTATAGCCTAATCACTATGCTCTCCCAGTACAGTAGAGAGAAAATGGGAGAAAACCAGTTATTAGCCCTGCCAAGAGCATCTCTGCACCAGCCAATGCCATTCTACCAAAGTTCCCTATCCTATTCTACACTCTATTTAAAGTTTATTCTTAATTTTAAGTTTAACCTTGCGCATTGTCCCTGGACCACTGCTTAGACTTATTTATTTGCAGCATTTATGAAATTCTGTTCCAGTGAGAAATTTCTCAAAGTATGATGTGATAAAAAGAGCAGATACAATTAAACAGTGTAGAATAAATGAACAAATAAATAAAAACATGTAACTTACATATAATAAGTAAAACGGCAATTTAAAACTGGGGAGTGGAGTGGAGGCAGATAATGAAGTAGTTTAGTGGGCTTCCCCATGGAGGTTGTTCTGTAACCACTTAAGATGTTTCATTAAGAATTAAGCAGTATACAAATTATGCTAATTATGTTAAATAAACAAATAACAGTGTAGGCACCACCATTGAAAAGTCTCCATTCTACTGTGCCTCAGAGACCTTACTTAAAGGG
The DNA here is from genome assembly GCF_965153285.1 of Podarcis tiliguerta. Taxonomy (NCBI): domain Eukaryota; kingdom Metazoa; phylum Chordata; class Lepidosauria; order Squamata; family Lacertidae; genus Podarcis; species Podarcis tiliguerta. The sequence continues at coordinate 38,111,063 of NC_139550.1, forward strand.
ATACAGAGCAGGTCCCAACAGCTGGAACCAACCTGGTTCCTTCAATTCTCTGAGGCCTCCTCTGGGTACTTCCTCCAAGGTTGGTTCAGAGGGTTACAGGAAGGAAGAGGGCCTTTTCCATTGTGGCCCCTACTTGTAGAATTCTCTTCCCAGTGAGGTCTGCCTGGTGCCACCATTAACATCCTCTGAGTGCCAGGTAAAAATTTATCCCATGCGCTTGACAGATTAGGATTATTTTAACATTGATTGTAAAAATTTTTGCTGCTGTTTTACCTGGTTTGTTTTATGGGTTATTGTATGGTTTTTATTGTACTGCAATACTCTTATGCCATGCACTATGCAGGTTTTTTAAAAAAGTGTCAAATAACTAATTAATTGAAATAATAATAGAGAATTTGCAGGGGCTAGCTACATGTAACATGCAAATCGAGTACTTTTATTTTCTTTTAAAATTAATTACAGTTTTGGAGTGAGGAATTTAGAGCCAAGTAGTAGCGAAGTAGCTCAACACTTCCTTTGCCTTTCAGTTTCTGCACTACAAATTGCCTCCCCCTCCTTTTCAACACACACACACACACACACGCAATCCCAAAGCAGCTTTTCTAAATAGAACAAACCTAGGCTGGGCTCTAATCCAGGGGGTGCTGCAAAGGAAGATTGTTGTCTCTGGGTGATTTACAATTAATCAGCTGGGTTTCCAATGACAGCCACCCCACCCTGCCAAATTAGGCCACTAAAATTAAGAAAGCTTTAGGGAGAAAAGAAGAGCAGACTTTTGTGTGAAAGGAATATGAGCTCAGTTCTGGTACGGAAAATAAATTCCTGAGCCGGGAGCAATCAGAGGCACTCTTTTCCTAAATTTCCTCTCCACTGAGTACTTTTTAAATACCTGGCTCCAACTGGTGGATCTACAGGTTGAAATGAGAAAACAAAGCTCATCTTGAAAACCTGAAATTTGACCACCCTGTTCTAATACATTTGTAGTAGTACACTCCTTCAGTGACTTCAGTCTGAAACAGCTGTAAATTTTTCAAATAAAAAACTAACATGCACAATATTGAGGGTGCTATCCATTTTAAGCATTTTAGAGAATGGGAGGATATAAGTGTATAATAATAATTACTATCAAAAATTTATAGCCTGCTCATCATTAAAATAATCCCAGAACTTGGTGCAATATGAAAAATCAAAAGTATATAATCAAATAAAACATAGAACCTTCAACCCAAGTCATACTGATCCAGGAGGGCAAGCATGCCCATCTCCACCATAAACAAATTAACCACATCAACAGAAGCCAGGACAAATAAATTTGCTTTTAACTGGTGCCAGTCAAACCTGACATGCCAGGGTACTCCATCATTGGGGGCCCACTCCTGAGAAGGCCCTCTCATGCCCCACAGCAAATACTTGGTAAACATGGCATAGATAAGAGGGTGTTTCTGGATGTATCATTGGAGGTTTTGAAGCTGACGTTGGGTGGCCATCAGTTATGGATGCTTTAGCTGAGATTCCTGCATTGCATAGGGTTGGACCATATGACCTTCAGGGTCCCGTCCAACTTGACAGCTCTATGATTCTGTAACCAACAGACAGGTGTATATGGGGACAAGCAACCCATCAGGTATCTACTGTAAATCCTAAGCTGTGTTACAGCTTTGTATGTCAGAACAAACAGCAAACCAGCAGCTAGGGTGGTTCCATCAGAACTGGTATAATATGTTATTGGCCACAGCCTGCACCAACATACTGCTCATTCAAATTAAACTATAGTTTATTTTGTCTACTGTTTGTGATCTGCAAACCAGTCCTGTGTGTAGTTCATTTTGTCATAATTAACACATACTCGATTTTTCCTAACCATTCCTTTATTTAGAGATATTTTGCAGGTTTCCAATATCCGGGGGGGGGGGGGGACCCAATCAGATCACTATTTAAAATAAACAAATGCACAGCTGGCGGGAGTGGTGGATGGTTTTGTTTTTAACCAACTGCTGTTTTACGTAAGGAAATAGGTACAAGGTCTGAATTACTTTTAATTATAATTTAGTGGTGACTAAGGACAGATCATGAAGCTGACGCTCCAGTACTTTGGCCACCTCAGGAGAAGAGAAGACTCCCTGGAAAAGACCCTGATGTTGGGAAAGATGGACAGCACAAGGAGAAGGGGACGACAGAGGACGAGATGGTTGGATAGTGTTCTCGAGGCTACCATCATGAGTTTGACCAAACTGCGGGAGGCAGTGGAAGACAGGAGTGCCTGGTGTGCTCTGGTCCATGGGGTCACGAAGAGTCGGACACGACTGAACGACTAAACAACAACAATGTCACTAGAACAAGTTCTGGGGGTGGATATATAAGCATACTAAGGGCCAAGCTTGTATGGATGTAATTAACATGGATGGTATAAAAGGAAAAAAGAGCACATGGATTTTAACCCCCACCCCCCTGATTCTGACAAAGATGCTCCCCTTGTTATTTGCACTAGGAAGGAAGCCTCCAGAAGATCACCTCTTTTGTACCTCTTTTTAATAAAAGTGGGACCAATATGGAAATAATTGCTGATGATTTTCAACTGACCTAATGAGTGTTGTATCAATAACCACCATTAATTGATTTACTGTATTACATTTTATTTACTTACTGCATTTATTACATTTTTATTAGGATTGAAGAAAAATAAGCAAGTGGGAAAAGAGGAAGCAACAAATAGCAAGGAATAAGACAGATTGACATTTATATAAAAACTGAAGGACTAGAGGCCATTGGTTTATACTGAACATTTTTATTAAAAAAACCCACACCTGTCATATATACTGTAGACTGTCCACCTGGTAGAGCACCTTATTGGTTTTATACATATATGTAGTATTTCAAACAATACTTGGTGAAAACAAGTTATCTCCCTGAAGCACAATTAGCACTGCTGCAATAAATGTATGTACATTTTGCTGTGGCTCTCAAGGCAGGATTGTGGCAAACAATGACCAGGAAAAGAATGGCCAGTGGAAGAAGTTCCAAATTGGAGGTACATGTGCTAGGGATAGGTTCATTAAATTGCCAAAATCAGATACTTTCACCACTCCATTGATTTGTATAGGACCAGAGGAATGGAATTAGGATAGGAATTAATTCAGTTTTTCCCTTCTGCTGAATCAGGGCTGGTAAGTAGTAGCACAAAGGTAAATAGTGGTGTCAACGGAGAAGTCATTCACATTGCATTCCAGAAATTAGACACATAGGTGTGACTTTAGCAGGGCTGTTGAGAGCAGATGGAGTGCTAGTCTCAGTTCTGGGAAAAGCTCATAAGGTGAGTTAGAAATGGATCACACATCCCAAGTGTCAGGCTGGGGTAGCAAAGGGGAGGTTTGGCCTCATTGAAGTGCCTCAGTTCAAACGGAAGGAAGTTTGGATCTAGGATGGCAAGGGACGGCAGCCTGGGCTTGGGAAGTGCCAGCAGAGCCTCTGCTGGAGGTGCCCAATGAGGAAATAATTTTCTCCTCAAACTCAGCTTCTTAGCTGGTCTTGTTATCTGACCTGCCCTCCTCCCCCTTTGAGTCCTTAATCGGGCTCCACCGTCCGATTAAGTACCTCCAAAGCGGCTTGTCAGGCAGCTAAACCTGTCTTTCCTTGCCCCTTTGGCTACAACTGCTCTGCAGTCCTTGAGGATAAGCTTGGCTTAGCTGAGGCTTTCCAGCCTTAAGGACGATTAAGGAAGACAGGAATGCCGGGGGGGGCACAGATAATTTGTAGCCATACAAGAAGAGACCTCGGGACCCCTCAGGTATAAAGGCAACCTGTACAACCACGCAGTGACTCATGACCCGCTCGCCATGGTACCCCGGGCCGCCCGGCTGCTTGTGACTCCGTCCTCGCAAAGGGATGTGAACTGAAGCCAGATTCTCTTTCTCTTTCTGCCCCATCTCAAATAGCTGCCTCTCAGCCTGCCTTTCCCACCCATTCCCAAGCAGGCCCTCTGTTTCAGTTTTCTCCGCTCAATCCATCTTACTTTGCACACACTCCACTACCCTCTCAACTCCCAGCCCCATCATTTCCATCTCATTGTCCCCACTGCAATCCCCACCATGCACAAAGCCCGCTCTGACGCCCAGGATGACCTCCCGGAAAATTTCTTCATCCCAGTGCCCTTGGATGTTGCCAACATCACAACTCTAAGTCCTTTTCTGGTACCTCAGACTCATCTTGGTAGTCCAGGCCTCTTTATGAGCATGGCTGCCTTCATGTTCCTATTGGTTGTACTTGGGGTACCCATCAACATCCTCACCATCTTCTGCACTTTCAAGTACAAGAAGCTGCGCTCCCACCTCAACTACATCTTGGTCAACCTTGCTGTGTCAAACCTGGTGGTGGTCTGCATTGGATCTACCACTGCCTTCTACAGCTTCTCCCACATGTACTTCATCATGGGCCCTCTTGCTTGCAAGATAGAGGGCTTTGCTGCCACATTGGGGGGTAAGTAAATGTTTTGGAACTTAGTAGCATTGGGAAGAATGAGGAGGATGAGTGGGTGGATGAGAGAGCAAGAAGACACAAGACTGGGAAAGCTACAGGATTGTAAGGGATGAGTATGTGGGGCTATCTGAGGATTTCAGGGTACTGTGAAGTGACATTGTCAGTTAGCAAGCCAGAGACAGCTTGAATAAGGGCAATTGCACATTGTGAATAAGACAGCAGAGACTGAGGTTTGGGGAAAGCAAGGAATTGATAAGTGGCTGTTTTCTGCATCTGCATTTCCATATGCATAGGGGGCTGACTAGACTATCCTGTCCTCTGTTTTTTCACTCCCAACCAGGCATGGTGAGCCTATGGTCCCTGGCAGTTGTGGCCTTCGAACGATACTTGGTCATTTGTAAGCCTCTGGGAAACTTCACCTTCAGAGGCACCCATGCCATTGTTGGTTGCGTCGTAACATGGGTCTTTGGCTTGGTGGCTTCAGTACCACCCCTGTTTGGCTGGAGCAGGTATGTGCTGGAGAATAAGGTTATGTCAGGGAGGGGAAGGCTGAGCTGAGATTATGGGAGCAGAGGCAGTCTGGGTTAAGGCACTAAGATGGAAATTTATACCTTACATGGAATTGCCTGAGGTACCTCACCAGTTCTTTGCCATGCCTAATGTATTTAGAGTACAATTAACACCACTCGCTGCTATTAATGGAAACCTATTGCTGAAAAGTGTTTAACTTCCTTAGGTATATTCCTGAGGGGCTGCAGTGTTCGTGTGGTCCTGATTGGTATACAACAAACAACAAGTGGAACAATGAATCTTACGTCCTGTTCCTCTTCTCCTTCTGCTTTGGCGTGCCCCTGTCTGTTATCGTCTTTTCTTACGGTCGTCTTCTTATAACCCTGCGGGCAGTGAGTACTACCTCTTTCCTCCCTTCTGCTCCCCTCTGATGAGACACAGCACTAAGGAAAGGTAGCAGACAGCACCACCACCAGGGTGAAAAACTGCTTGGGTGTGTCACTGTCCAAACTCAAGAGGAGTGTCTAGATAGGGATGGGTAAGAACAGGTGAAGCGGCTGTGGAATGCCGCAGTCCACCAACCAGCATTAGCTCTTTCCAGTCTTGTTGCCAAGTATGCTTTTTGTGGGAGAAGCTAAAGATCCAACATGGAACTTTCTATATCATGCGTAGGCAAACTAAGACCTGGGGGCCGGATCTGGCCCAATTGCCTTCTAAATCTGGCCCGTGGATGGTCCAGGAATCAGCGTGGCCAGATGGGTGGGGTATGTATGTATGAATAAATAAATTATTATTATTATTATTATTATTATTATTATTATTATTATTATTATTATTATTATAGCAGTGTGTTTATACATGAGTAGAATGTGTCCTTTTATTTAAAATGCATCTCTGGGTTATTTGTGGGGCATAGGAATTTGTTCTCCCCCCCCCCTCTTCAAAATATAGTCCGGCCCCCCACAAGGTCTGAGGGACAGTGGACTGGCCCCCTGCTGAAAAAGTTTGTTGGCCCCTGTTGTATATTAAAAGCAAGTGTGGCCCCTCTTTGGCCTGCTTCCCCTCAGGGAGGCTCTGGTGGACTGCAACCCCTGCCTGGACGGGGATTTGAACTCGTGTCTGTTGTTTCCTGAAGTGACATGTTCTTGACCTCCATGCTACACAGGCACAGGTTAATGTAAAATTCTGTAGGTGCCACATGCCTAAGGGCCAAATGAGATGTGATATTAAATGTGTGAATGCATGTCAGGTGTCTAGTTAATGGGCAGTCTCCAACAAATACATCCCATCAGAGTAAGGGTTTATGCTTGCACAGTGGAACTTCCTCCCCCTCTCCTTCCCGCATGCAGTCCATAGCTTCCCAAAATCTGCTCCAGAGGATTGGGGGAACCCCTAGAACAGATTTAAGATGCACATGAGAGGGGGGGGGGAGAAAACTCCGTTGCACAAAAATACTTGAACTGGCAGGAGACTTACTTTGTGCTATGTTGGATACAACTGAATATCTCTCAATAACTGTCACCAGGGAGCCTAATAAGGATTGGTACTACATCATACAAATAGGCAACGTAAACAATCTACCCTGCTTCTGCAATCCTAATTAAAATGTCCCTAGCTGATACTCCCCCTCGGGTGGAGAAAAGAAGTCATTGGGACTGTTGTGGGGGGAGACATTCTCTTCATTGTGCATTCATGATGCATCGCACACATGATTTTATTGGGGTGGTTATATGCAAACTCTGTTTTTATTGATTGATGGATGGATTGTTTGGATTTGTTACCCATGCTTCACCAGAGTGGGCTACAGCAATTTAGATATACACTATTAAAAACATATCCCAGGGCAGGTCTCAGCAATTTAAATATATATTATTAACGGTAGTTTTAAACAAATTACAGTCACAAGAATGGTATGGGGCCTAAAATATATATATCCCCAGTGTCAAAGGCCACAGTAATATGCATCTTCAGTATGCAACAGAACCTACACAAGGAAGGTGCCGGATGCCCCTTTGTGGGCTGGAAATCCTACACTTTAGGGGCCACCACAGTGAATGCCCTGAACTTCTGAGGGTGGTGCACCTACTTCTGCTCATGCACACCAACTTACAAAGCTGATTGAGGGGACTGGTGTCACGCACACAGATTGCGTGTGTGATGTCACATGCCTGCGAGCGTCCCGAAGGTCAGCTTCTCCTCCCCTTCCTGTGGTTGCCAAGGGAAGAGGCCCCGGCTCCTGCCAACTGTTGCGCCAAGTGCTGTGCACACTGAGGGGCCTGATCAATACTTTTCAAGCAAGGCATCAACAGATTCGGCTGCAATGGCAGCTGTATATGTGTGTTGAGTTACATCTGCATACTTTCATGCACTGCACACATATGAAGGCACGCCAGCGTGTACAAATCTGTGTACAGATGCAGAGTTCCTGCCATCAATCTTCTAAACCAACACTTCCCAAACTTACAATGATCGCATACCCCTTATGGGAGCTTAGACTTACCAGCAGCCGCCTTTCGGGTGAAGATAATTTGGGGTTAGTTTTAATAATACTATTTTATCTTTGAATTGTCTGCTGCAGCTAAAAAAATCAATGTTAAAGTAACATTAAAATTTCTGTTTGCGTACCTCTAGGGGTACATGTATTGTGCTTTGGGAAACACTGCTTTAAGGAATTGCTTCCCCCTGTATCAGCTAATACAGAAAGTGCAATGAAGAAAATATGAAGGAACTGGAAGGAGTAGGAAGAGGAATTAATATTTGTTTTGGGAATAAAAATATGGGAGGAGTCCCATTCATTTCAGTGGGGTTTGTAGAGGAAAGCTGCTCAGTGGATTATGTTCCATATCAGCTAGGAGGTAGTGTAAGAAAATAATGGACTTGCACTGAAGGGAAGATTTTTAGGCCGAATGTTAGCAAACTCGTAAGAGCACAAGCAGTGATAGTTGTGGAACCTCTGATCATGGAAGGTTTAAATAAAAGGTAGAATGACGCCACTTGGCAACGCTCTATGGAGGAAAAACCAGGTTTCAATCAGATAAACCACAAGGTCCCTCCCAATGTAGTGATTCTTAGCCAGGACCTTGCATTCAGAAATCTACTCCATGGGTACTAGGCTCCACCATGAGAGACAGAGGTTGTGGTGATAAGCATAGCCAGTGTTTTATTACAGCAGATTCAACCCCCTTCACCCACTCAGGTAGTGCCTTTGCTCACTGTAGACCTAATCAATACACCAGGGCTGCAGTTTTCCATTTTCTTTCTCCATCAATATGGCAACCCTGTACTGTGTGCAGTCTGCCGCCTGGGCTTCAGTTATTCTCACTCATGGTTAATCATCTCCCCACCTCATCAGGTTGCCAAGCAGCAGGAACAGTCAGCCACCACACAGAAGGCTGAGAGAGAGGTGACCAAGATGGTAGTGGTGATGGTGATGGGCTTCCTGGTGTGCTGGCTGCCATACGCTTCCTTTGCATTGTGGGTAGTGACCCACCGTGGAGAACCTTTTGATGTTCGTCTGGCCTCCATCCCCTCTGTCTTCTCCAAGGCCTCCTCTGTTTATAACCCTGTCATCTACGTCTTCATGAACAAGCAGGTTAGCACGGGAAACATCTATAACCAAGCTGGTCTGGGTAGAAAGAGAGAGTGGCACATTTATCCCTGGTCCTGAATGGGGTAACTGTGCCCCTGAAGAACTCACAACTGTCCATGGAGGCACAGGTCAATTCTGTGTCCAGGGCAGCTGTCTACCAGCTCCATCTGGTACGCAGGATGAGACCCTACCTGCCCACAGACTGTCTTGCCAGAGTAGTGCAAGCTCTGGTTATCTCCCGCTTGGACTACTGCAATGTGCTCTACGTGGGGCTACCTTTGAAGGTGACCCAGAAACTGCAACTAATCCAGAATGCAGCAGCTAGGCTGGGGACTGGGAGTGGCGGCCAAGACCACATAACACCGGTCCTGAGGGACCTACATTGGCTCCCAGTACATTTCCGGGCACAATTCAAAGTGTTGGTGCTGACCTTTAAAACCATAAAGGGTCTTGGCCCAGTATACCTGAAGGAGCGTCTCTACCCCCATCTTTCAGCCCGGACACTGAGGTCCACCTCCAAGGGCCTTCTGGCGGTTCCCCCCCCCCCTGAGAGAAGTTAGCTTACAGGGAACCAGGCAGAGGGCCTTCTCAGCAATAACGCCCACCCTGTGGAATGCCCTCCCATCAGATGTCAAGGAAATGAACAACTATCTGAATGTTAGAAGACATCTGAAGGCAGCCCTGTTTAGGGAAGTTTTTAATGTTTGATATTTTAGCGTTTTTTTAATATTCTGTTGGGAGCCACCCAGAGTGGCTGGGGAAACCTAGCCAGATGGGCAGGGTATATTATTGTTGTTGTTGTTGTTGTTGTTATTCCATACCTCTTGTATGCTCTGTTGGATTTCCCTGGAATCATTTAGGGCTCTGGCAATCTCTCCTCACTGCCCTGAATGTTCATTTGTGCCCCCTATGACCAGGACTTCATGCAAAGAATATAAAATCCATCACTTGGCTTACATGTCAACATTTCTCCCTGAGCTTATCAAGGACTCTGGCATCGTCTCAGGATATGCACTCAGTGCCCCTCTGTCAAATTACCTGACCTACGGAGTATGCATAGCAGTACATGTATTTGGAGACATTTCCGTTTTGAAGAGAGCTCTGTGATTTTCACACTGAACTTGGGGAGCACCCTATGGTTCCCTGCTAGGTTGTCCCTAAAGTGTCAGTAACAGTGGACAATGAGAAGGTCAGTAATTGTTGAGAAGTTTCTCTGAAAGACGGCTTCTGCACCCCTGTCTGTCTTCGCCTGCAATGTGTAGCCACAGAATAATGTTAGGCATGTTCAGGGTTGCGCTCTGAGAGGGGCACTGTTGTGATGGAACAGGTCTGGCAAATGTGTCACAATCTTCTGCAATGTGCAGGGGTTCCTTGGCAGATGAACAGATGTGAACAGGCTTCCCTTAAGTTTGAAAATCAGAGCTGGAACCCTGGCATTCAGTACTGCACCTCTCTCGTATGGACTAGGGCTCAGAAAACTGTTGTGTCCTTCTTCCCTAGGGCTGTGACATCCCTGCTAATTAACCCTCTCTCCCTTTCAGTTTCGTTCCTGCATGCTGAAGCTTGTCTTCTGTGGCAAAAGCCCCTTTGGGGAGGAGGAGGATGTTTCGGGTTCCTCCCAAGCCACCCAGGTCTCGTCGGTGTCTTCCAGCCAGGTGTCACCAGCGTAACCATGAGCAATGCCCACACCACCCACTCTACCTCCAGGGAACACTTCTACTGTATGCAGCAACACCCTTTGCCCTGCACAGCAGGATGCGCCCAATGTGTGCATTACTCCTGCAAGGGTTCCATTGCAGTTCCATTCGTTGCATCTGGCATTTGGTTTCTGTACAGGGCACTCACATTACATACCCCAGCCGGCATTGCTCCACCCGTCTGTACAATTAATGTTGCACTACAAACAGCTGTTGTGCTCATGGACTGCTCTTCCTGTCCCACTGAGGTGAGCAAGGTTATCGGACAGACTGAAAAGCTATGGATGGCAATCAGGGGAGTCACTACCAGCTGCTGCAGAACAGTCAAGACCCTCGCCTTGTGGAAGTGACATCTGGCTGGTCCAGCCTTCCTGTCTCTGCCACTGCAGGCAAATCTGTAAAAAGAAGAGCGTCTGGGTTATATGTGAATGTCTTTCTGAGCTCTGGTTTATGTGCATTAGGAACTGGGTGTGCTATGAACGGTTAGCTTGACAAACTGCAGTGCATGTACTCATTTACTTCCACCTCCATGAGAGAACAGTCCCTTCTCACCAGCATCAGATCTGGCACATCTGGCCACAGGTGCCTGATTTGGAGGAGGGAAAATTTTATCCTCTTAGATAGTAAAATTGCAAGTCAACCTTCCCTTTCTCTTCCTCCTCCATATTTCATTACCTCCAGCAGGAGGCAGCAAAAATATATGTCAGTGCTTCCTGATAGTAGGTCTGATAACCCTCAAAGCAGAACACAACACCACAGATGAGCTTTGTGTTCCAGGTAACCCTAAACCTCTGAATGCAAACACTTTTGCATGGCAGCTGCAAGGCATGGATCACTAAAATTGCCTGATGACTTCCATTGGAGCAAATGCCAGAGATAGGTTACTGGGCTCTGTGGACCATTCCTCCTGAATTCCTTCCATTAACACAATGACTCATTGGGGTCTTCAGAATCAGCATGTCAGAAGACACAAAACCAGTTAACCAGTACCTCTTGAGAAGTTCCTGTCTAAAATATATTTTAAAACCTTCCATTAAAAAGGATGGGGATTTAACAACCCCTCATAGCAGGATATGTGAATACTGAGGAATTATTTCACAGGGCTGTCATGTCATTATCAGATATAGCTATTCCTTATAGTTCTCAGAAAAGCAATTGACTGCACCTTAGGCCACAAAAGTAAGAGCCAAAAGTGCTTTGAACATGTTAACATATTCAAAGCACGTTACATACGTTATCTCAATAATCGTAACACCAGCCCCTTAAGGCAGCCTGGCATTATGAGCTATATTACTGAAGGAGAGCTGATCAACATGGTTTTGCCTAAGGATACCTGGTAAGTTCATAGCTAAATCAAGATTTGAAAACTGCGAACATCCTGACATATAGTGTATGTTCTAAACAAATAGTAAGGGCCAGGAATAAAACAAGGTAAAAAACCCCCTCATAACTTACTCTTTTAGAATGCCTCATGACTTCATGTGACCTCCAATACTTTGAGTTTCCTGGGATGGATAAGTTACTTCCCCCTCTGCTCTTTACCTGTCATCCCCTCATGCCATTGCCAGGGTAGAAAAGAGAGAGAGAGAGAGAGAGAAACAGAAACAGGACTCATTAGGGAATAAAAGTGAAGGCAGTCTATAGAGCTTGAGGGGCCAGTCATGCCCCCCATAGCCTGCTGATAGCAGTAGCTTAAGAGGGCTGTCATGAAAGGTAAAGGGGTCAAGGGCTACCTGCCTTCCCTATCATTTGAGCATTGAGCAACAACCTTCGGCACTAGATAAACCAGGCTGATAGGCTTCAAACTTTGCCTCTGCTGTGCAGCCCCCTTTTAGCATACCCAAGAAGCAGACAGTCATTGCAGGGCAATGGTGGTTGTGTTTTGTAAATATCCAATAACCCCTCAAAATCCACCCACATCTCTGTAATTCCCTTCTATCTTCATGATTATCACCTTATAAATGGAATACCTCTCCCCAGTCTCCCCCAGTTACATGAATAAATACAATGGAGATGCAGCTTTGGAATCCACAGTGATGGCTGGTTATTTGCAATCGCATATTGTTGCTAGAGAAATGCCCATTGCATGCCCCGCCTTTTCCTTTCTCTATACATCTGTTGTGTGCCACCCTGTGCCATGCATCCTTATGACAGATACTTTCACTCTAGCCTGTTAAAGCAAGGAAAACCTGAATATCCCTATGGAACAATCTATAAAATTGTTTATAACTCTTGCCTCTTGCATTTTGGCAAATCCTCCATAATCCCCTTGTCTGAGATCACATAGGCAGATAGCCATCAGGGGACGTTCCTGAATCTGCCAGTGTTTGCCCAGATGCTCTGCACAGAGGACGCCTGCGCAGCATCCAGATTGTCTTATCAAATGCAAATGCTTTGTGTAAACTGTGTCTGGAACCATGTAAAACTGTCTAATCCTCAGGAATGTCACACCTTGGCCTGCCTGAGTCACTGTAACCCCACCTTATTGTGATTTATTTCTGACTATTCGGAAAGGAGATGCAAACCTTTAAGAAGAGATGCTATTGCTCTGTTCTGGGTCCTTCACCTGACAAGGGGGGCGGGCTGGGTCTCTGTTGCAACAGATAATAAAAGATCAGCTTTGCTTTCACTGGATTTTCTGCCTCAGCTCATTCATCTCTGACTGGTAATGAAATCGGGGAGTTGGGCCATCAAAAGGAACCCCCTATTTTCTGGTAAAAGTATGTGATGATAAAGTCTCCATTTCTTCCCTTCTCTGAGTGATGGGGGCTGGGCTGTGTGGAAAAAACAGCAACCCGTCCAGGAAGGGCCTTGAATTCAAAACACAAGGAGCCTGTACATGGACAAGTTGCTAACGTGAATCTGGGACAGGAGTCTCCCTTGCCCAGCCCCTCCTGCGGAAGCCTTGCCCTGGGGCCTTGCCCCCTGAAGAGTGTCAGGCGCGCGGCCGAGTTCTGCTAGTAGTGAACTTTTTCTAACTGTAAATAGTTCAGAACTAGCGGAATTCCTGACGAGAGCCCAGAAAGCTGGGGGCAAGACCCAACTAAAAGACGAGATTCATCACAGCAATACTCTTGGCAACTCGTTCTACAAGTCAGGATCCCAGATCTCTTACTGAAGGACTGTTAAAATAATCCACCACCTAACAGTCCTCAGACAGATACTCTACCTCCCCATTCAGATTCCACTTAAAATCCACCATGCTGGATCCACAGATACTTCTGATAACCGAAACCACAGAAATAGTATCATGTGTCTCCATATTTGCGAACTTGCAGTCCCCCACACTTTATCTAGCTCAGAAGGACATGGGCCCCAAACTATAGAAAGTATACTTAGCTTTCAAACTGTAGGTTCTGCCAGGTTTCCACAGCTGACAGAGGTACATGCACGTAGTTATACCCCACCATTAGATGTCAGAAACTGACAAAGCCAGAGAAGGTATATGGAGCAGTCAAAACCTTTGGCTGGGAAAACAAGATAATCAAGAGGTCTGGATGTGCAGTAACATTACGAATAAAAAGCACCATACTGTGGAAAGAGGTGATGAGCTGCAGAGACCTCCACAATATGCAAAAGCTGGAGGGTGTTGCACATATACGATCCGAAGAGAAACCTGAGCATGCAATGTATTTTTTTCTGTTTTGCAGCTGTGTGATTTGTGTGCATATTGTATTGTAATGGCCATTGGCTACAAACAATAAGATTGATTGATTGATTGATTGATTACACATATACATGCATACCAGCAGAGTCTGCCAGGCACTTGTGGTCTCTATCCCTTGGTGGCTCACAAAAAAAAGAGAGTACAACATCCCATAAGCAGCACAATTATATCTTGAGCTGATTGATCAAAGGTGTTGGGTGTGTGCTCTCCCTAGAACCAACTACAGGTGTCATGCAGGGAGGAGTGAGCCCAGTGCTTTTTTCAGCTGGCACTCACTGGAACTCAGTTTTGACACCTCTCAGGTGGGCACCATTGCCATTATAAGAGAACAAGGGAGGTGTTCATGGTGAGTTCCGGCACCTCTTTTTCTAGAAAAATAGCCCTGGCTGAGCCCCTCCCTCTCTCTTTCAAAGCACATGTGATTAATCATCAGGAGAATCTATAGCTGAAGGCACAACAGGTAGCCACAGTAAATGCTTTGTTTTTTCATAATTTAATCACAAATATATCCAAGGACAGACATTTTTGAATCTTCCCCTCCACACTAAAATATATACATGAAATGTCATCATTGAAGTAAAGTGCAATTGCACACACAAGCAAAGCATTTTCATTGCATCCACCATGTTGCATATTAGAAAGTAACCAAGGTCCTTCCCCCCCAGTGTGCACAGTTGCGCAAGTCATTTAAATATGCCCCATGCACTGAACTGCACACAAATGTACACCCTGCAAATATAACTGAAACCCCCTTCCACCCAAAAGCGTTACCCCAAAGCGGAAGCTTCAATGGTCCTCTCCTTAAATGTGACTGACCCTGACATCCATACCAACAACCCAAGGTACCTGTCAGGATCCGGTCCCCGCGGTGTGCCCCTGGCGCTGCCTCCTGGACCTTTGCTGCGTGGCTCTTTCCACCTCAGCTTCCTAGGGCTCTGCCCCCTTTTCCGTGGCCGGGAGATTAAAGTTTCCAGTTTCCCTTAATCGGACTCCCCCGGAGTGACCCAAAAATCCCCTGGATTAGTTGGGGCCAAGGGGGTGGGTGTCACCTCCCATCAGCTGAGCAGCTTGGACTGAGCGAAGCTCACTGCAGTTTAAGGGGGAGGAGAATTAGGGCAGGTGTGAGCCGGCTGGCAAGTAGAGAAGGGGAGCCAGCGGAGTCACATGGTTAAAATGGGGATCAGGACAGAGCGAGGCATTTGGATGCCTGTATGGAGCATCAAAATGGCGCACACACCAGATGCCGTTCTCACTGAAATGAACAGAAAAGCTCTTTTATAGTTCCTGTTAATTTAAATGGGGCTTTCAATGGAGATGGTGCCCAGTCGCTCAAAATAATGTTTCTTAATCCGCTGCTCAGAGTTCACATCTTGAGTCATAGTAAGGGTTACCGGCGGTGGGTGTTACATGTGGAAGCCAGAGACAGCATCTGCCATTCAAGAATCCAGTAATCTAGTTCTTCCTGTACCACAAAAACAAGTTCTGGGCGATAAATCACAATGATACCATGAAAACATTCTATTTCATAGAATCATAGAATCATAGAATCATAGAGTTGGAAGAGACCACAAGGGTCATCGAGTCCAACCCCCTGCCAAGCAGGAAACCCATCAGAGCACTCCTGACATATGGTTGTCAAGCCTCTGCTTAAAGACCTCCAAAGAAGGAGACTCTACCACACTCCTTGGCAGCAAATTCCACTGTTGAACATTTCCCTTCAACCTATATAATAGAGCAGGGATGCAGGAGCTTTCGACCCTCCTGGTGTTGCTGGGCCGCAGCTCCGATCATCTCTGACCACTGGCCCTGCTGGCTGGGGTTGCTGGGAGTTGGAATCCCAGAGCACCTGGTTCCCCCTCTCTGCAGTAGAGTCCTCTGGCTGTGTGAGTGCAGGATATGGAGTCCAAGAAGTGTGTGTGGTCCTTCCTGTTGGATTGCCAGAAGCCAGAAGGTACATACTGTATATTCTTGACTTTTTAGTGGATTCTGATGATCACATTATGGGGACCGAGAGTTCAAAAGAGCCCCATCTCAGACAAAAACAATATTCCGCTGAACAGCCTAATACAATATATGTACTTTATGGTCTGGATTCTTAGGCACTGATATAAACACAAGTTCACACTGAGGTAGTAAACCTGTATCTGGAAATACCCCTTCCAATTCCAAGTGGCTCAGATGATGGAATGTAGATATATAAATAAATTCCTCCTCATAGAAGATTAGCATGTCAGAGAGAATGCCATGCTAGACAGAGCCCCTCTACCTGACATGCAAGCTTTCTTTATGCAAGAAATTTATTTTGTGGGTGCTCATCAGCCCTGAGAACTAGGTTTCAGTCTCTTTAAACCAAATACTGTAAGTCTTTGAGTCTGTTGATGTGTAAGCAACAAGCATCCAATGAGAGAGCAGAGCAATATCGCTTGAGTGGTTTCTTTTGCTCAGGGCAGTTAGAATCTTGTTTTTGTGAAAGAATGGAGAAGAAACACAGGCTGTTAAAACAAAGTGAGGTCATTTTCAAATTGCATTTGAACAGTGCTATACACACCAGAAAGGGGGCAGGCATGTCTTCACCTGATGCACATTGCCTGTTTGGTTTCCCAACACCTGCAATCTCCCCAGCTCCTGTTCATGAAGCTATCCTTTGTGCATGCACAATGCTTTTTTCAATGTACACACCTCAGCTTAACTGCAAAGTGAATGTAGCTTACGTTTTCAAATCGGATGGAAGCCAGTTTGAGAATAAATGAACCAAACAGGAGTATTTATCAAGAAAATACAAGATAGATATGTATTATGGCTAAGGTCATGTGCACACAGCTTCCAACACCAGTGGCGGAAGCCCACTGAAGCGAGAGTGAATGGTAATGTGTACACAGCCACATTGTTATAAGGTCTAAGATATAAAATACAGTGGTACCTTGGGATGCAAACGGGATCTGTTCCGGAGCCCCGTTTGCATCCTGAAGCGAACGCAACCCGCATCCGCGCATGCGCGTGCCACGTTTCACTGCTTCCGCACATGCATGTGACGTCATTTTGACTGTCTGTGCATGTGCGTACATGCACACGCAGCAAAACCTGGAAGCAACGTGCTCCGTTGCTTCCAGGTTGCCACAGAGCACAACCCGAAAATACTTAACTTGAAGCACATTTATCCCAAGGTATGACTGTAAATGTTCATAAATGTACCAGGCAAACACATAAATAAATAAATAAATAAATAAATATATAAACCACATGTCTGAAACAGTATAGGAAAACAGTCCTGAAACCATTTTGATTCTCCCAAAGTGACCTCAAATGTTTCTCTGCAAGGAGGAAGGAAATGGGAAAAGATCCCCATTGTCTTTTGCTTACCTGTCTTAAGTGTGTATTTGTGTAGGAATAGGGTGAGCCTGTGACCTGGATTTGGGAACTGAGTATTTACCATCACAAAGGAATGGCCAGGTTGCCCAGGTAAATGCAATCAGTGACTGTTATTAGGTATCCTGGCAAACTGTCCCTTGAGTGATGTATGTAAGATGTATTGAGGGTGGCCTTGAGCTACGGGGGGGGGGGGGGATTTCAAAAGTTTATATAAGGACTTGAACACCAGTGTTCTGGGTTCCTCCTCCCTCCTGCATGGGGGGGGGGTGAGCATCCTGTTGCAACAGTTTAATAAAGACCAGGCTTACTAGCTGCTTTGCTTCTCAATATTCTCTGGTTGGCCTCTGTTATTTTTCTCCTACCGATAGAGAACCTACATAAGGACTCTATATGGGATCTTGGATACCCCATAAGGGGAAAAGGAGCAGTTTTTTCTAACAGATTCAAGAAGATGTGGGAAGGGGGAATGAATTGCACATTTATTCCCCCTTCCCACATTCCCATTCAATCTGTATCCAGTGCTCTCCCGCCACTGATTTAGTGTGCAGTGCGCACAAGACTGTTGTTTCTTATGAAGTACTGCATTTTGATGTGCTTCAGCCAAGCCACCTCCAATCGAAAATGTGGGAAATAAACAACCTAGCTGCATTTTAAGCTGGTGCAGCTCTAAAGGCAGCAGTTGAGATCAATGTTATCTCATTATGTTTATGGGTTAGTGGAGGAACAGGGACCCCCAGACCCCTGGGTGCCAGATTTCCCCTCTAAGTGCTGGGGTTAAATCAAAGCCATGAAGATTAAGGTGAGCCAGACAGAGGGGCAGAGGGAGATGATGGCCCAGCCATTAACCCATCGCAAAAGACAAAAGACAAAAGACCCTGCCAGTAACCCAGGGGGAGGTTGCGAGGGCAATGTGGGCATGATGTCACACAGAAAAGAGTTGTCCTTTTGCACAGAGGTGTTTTTTGGCAAGCTGTTTTGGGAACAAGAATGAGGAAGTTAAAGAGAACTCCATGCGGTGCTCATACCACCCAACATTTCTCCAATGAAAATAGGGATGTCCTATTCCATAATAAGAAGAATAAGAATAATTTTATTACTGCCCATCTGACTGGGTTGCCCCAGACACTCTAGGTGGTTTCCAATATATGCTGTATTTTTCGCTCTATAAGATGCACCAGACCATAAGACGCACCTAGTTTTTGGAGGAGGAAAACAAACAAACAAACAAAATTCTGAATCTCAGAAGCCAGAACAGCAAGAGGGATCGCTGCGCAGTAAAAGCAGCTCTCCCTCTTGCTGTTCTGGCTTCTGGGATAGCTGCGCAGCCTGCATTTGCTCCATAAGGCGCACACACACATTTTCCCTTACTTTTTAGGAGGGAAAAAGGGAGTCTTATAGAGCAAAAAATACGGTATATAAACATAATAAAATATTAAACATTAAAAAACCTTCCCTATACAGGGCTGCTTTCAGATGTCTTCTAAAGGTTGTATAATTATTTATCTCCTTGGTTCAGAGGTTGCATAACTCCATACCCTCCAACATTTCTCCAGTAAAAATAGGGACGTCCTAACGAAAAGCAGGACATTCCAGGATCAAATGAGAAACTGGGACGGCTTCTGTAAATCCAGGACTGTCCCTGGAAAATAGGGACACTGGGAGGGTCTGAAACCCTCCAAGTGTCCCTATTTTTCAGGGAAAGTCCCAGAATTATGAAAGCCATCCCAGCATCTAGGCCTAGGACCCTCGTACCTACGGGACCGCCTCGCCTGGTATGTCCCACGGAGGACCTTAATGTCCATATATAGCAACACCCTAGAGGTCCCGGGCCCTAAGGAAGTTAGATTAGCTTCAATCAGAGCCAGGGCCTTTTCAACACTGGCCCCGGCCTGGTGGAACACTCTGTCTCATGAGACCAGGGCCCTGCAGGATCTGATTTCTTTCCGCAGGGCCTGTAAGACAACAGAGTTGTTCCACCTGGCCTTTGGCTTGGAGCCAATTTTATTCCCTCCCTCTCTTTCTTTTTTCCTTTCTTTCTCCTCCTGTGAAGTGGCAGCATCTTAATGTTTTAATGTTGTATTTTAATCTTGTTTTTTAAGTTGTATTTTAATCAACTTGTTTTTATTGTTGGTTGTTAGCCGCCGTGAGCCCGGTCTTGGCTGGGGAGGGCGGGGTATAAATTGATTTCATTATTATTAGTAGTAGTAGTAGTAGTATCTGATTTGATCCCGGAATGTCCCTCTTTCCCCCACCAGTGCTGCTGCCGCTGCCCTTGGGCAGGAGGATGAGCCGGTGTTTGTCCTGAGCAGTGGCAGCTGCAAGGGAGCACCTCTTGCCTCTCCCTGGCCGCTGCCACTGGCCTCCTCCCAGGGGGAGAGGCTGGAGCCACCCAGCCCAGCCCCACATGACACACCGGCTCTGAGGGGCAGGCAGAAGGCAGGGTCACCCTGGGCATGAATGGGGAGCGCAGCAGCTTTGTGCACTCGCAGCTAATCTGGCCACTTTCTAAAATTAATTTATTGGTGTGTGCTTTTCTTTTTGCAAATCTACCAAAGAATAAAATCAAATCAGGATTAAGGGGTTTTCTCAGGAGGGTGGAGGGTGTGTGTGCTGTGTCCCACTGGTGTTGTGGTGGTGGAAATACTATGCAAGTGGGGGGAGGGACAAAAAATGTGGGGCCAAGGAAGGCCAGTTGGGGGGGGGAGTGAGAAATGTGCCTATTTTCCGCTGAGGAATGTTGGAGAGTCTTGGCCAGGCATAGGTAAACTCAGCCCTCCAGATGTTTTTTGAGACTACAACTCCCATCATCCCTGACCACTGGTCTTGTTAGCTAAGGATGATGGGAGTTGTAGTCTGAAAATATCTGGAGGGCTGAGTTTGCCTATGCCTGGTCTTGGCGCTGGCTGGAGGAGGCTGCAATGAGAGACTGGAGGCCACGTCTGGCTGCCGCTTTGAGCCCAAGCTCACGGAAGAGAGGAAAGGCGCAAGGAGGGACATTCTTGGCGTGTAATGTTCCTCACCTTCTTCATTAAAGACTTTAGGTGAAAATAGGTGTACAATAAGCCATATTTCTTAAAGATTCTAGTCTCCGCTGTGCCTTGATTTCTCAACCGAAACATAACCCTGGGTAAGTGCCTGGAACCCCCTGGAATCTGGCTGCTGTTTGACAGAGATGGAGAGTGGCGTGTAATATTATATTGGGTGGACTGTGTAAGTGCTTCTGTAGTGAGCATTAAGTCTAGAATTGGGGAAGGGTGAATGCTCTCAAAATGAATATTATTCCCAGGTTTATTTATATTTTGAGAGGGCTTCCAGTTTTTCTATCTGGATCATACTTCCAAAAGATAAACCCTGTTTAGAAAATGTATTTGGGGCTTAACAGCACCCAGAATATCCTTGCAGAGAATGCAGTTACAAATTAAAGAAGGCAGTTTTGGAATTCCAAATTTGGAACTATATCATGATGCTTATTTGCTGTCAAGTATTAAATATTGGAAAACCACTGTTGGTATAAATTTTCTGACATGGGTAACTCTAGAATACATACATAGAGCACCTTTGGTTGGTTGGACAATACTAGGATCAAAATATTCAAAATCCCAGGTGACTCTGGAAACCACTAAGTCAGTTAGATGGACTATATTGTCTAATAAAAACAAATTTGATTCATTCTCACATGCTAAACTTTCTGTGTGGAGAAACCCTACTCTAAAAATTGCAAAAAAGATAGTAACATGGAAAAACTGGGTGGAAGCAGGTGTGTTGACTTTGGACCAGCTGATAGATGAGGAAGATGAATTTTATACTTATGCTGTTTTAAGACAAAAATGTCGTCCATCAGATGAGGCCCAGTGGCAATATCTTCAATTGCAGCATCTCCTAACAAGAGTTTGGGCCGTCAGCCTTCTCAGCTTCTGAGACACCTGAGATATTGGAGCAATTGGATAGCTCACTTGAAACTAAAAAGCCAGTGATTACTTTTAAAAGATATTTATTACAACAAATAAGTTTGGTGTGCAAACTTTAAGAAATGATTGGAATAAAGAATTGGAACTTTCAGTATTATCCAGACAGTGAGAAAGTATTTTAGCCTCGAAACTCAAGATATTGATGGAGTTTAAATTAAGACTTATACAACAGAAAATAATATTCAGAATGTAACTTTTAGCGGAGAATATTCTTTTAACTATATACCTATTGTATGGAAGTTAAAAATGGGACAATTAAAATGGTGACCAAGAGACTGATACTGATGAATTGGAAAAATGAAGATATGATCCCCTTTAATCAGTAGATTGACAATATGACAATACTCGCAACTTATGAATGGACTGCTTACAGACATAGACTTTGGATAAATATGACAACATTTGGAATGAGTTTATGAAGAATGTAGTAGGATATTAATATTTACATATGTATTAGGATAATAACATCATATATATTTAAATAAGAATGTATGGGAGTATACTACATTGAATTTTTATATGTTGTTTCCTACTCTACATTTTTCTTTTCTTTTCTTCTCTGTATCATTTTATTTCTTTATACTGGTAATTGAAATTCTTTCAATAAAGTATTAATACCCAAAATAATATGGAATTGTCATGCTTTGCTCATTCATTTCTTATGGGACACTAAACCACATGATGCCACCAACCCCTCGTTGTCATCCTGTATCCCCCTCACCCATTTTGGTTCTTTAGTGTTTTAAGTCCAGCTTTTTTCAGAATGTAAGAATAGAACCATATCTTTAGCACAACCTTTTTTTTTAAGGCAGGGTTTTGAAATGGGCAATATAAACTCAGGAAATAAAACCTATCATAGACCATCACACTTTCAGTATGACCTTCATTTTATGACCCAATTATTTTTAATCAGTATTTTTATTACACTATACTGTATATTGATCTTCAGTGAAAGAGAGGCAAAGCACTAACATTATTATTTTTTTAAACTAAGAAACCTTTTTCTGTCAACATAATTAAAGGTGGTGACTAGATAAAGATATTTTAAAAATGATAAAATTAAATATTAACATGATAGCTTCATGGTGCTACAACACTGTAACTCTCTTTCATAAAAGAATAAATTATAACAGGAAAAGTATTGCAGTCCTAATTAAAAGATCAATTTAAAATGGGTTATAGAATGATGCCCCCCTCAGCGGTTCTAGTGGTTGACCTGTCTCAAGCCCATGGCTGTGGACAGAACAGAGTGGCCTGGGCACACAGAAACAGTGCAATACTCTTGGTACTACAGAAAATCAGTTGCAATTCTGCTTGCAGCTTTCAAAGGAAGAGCAATGACTGGGCACTGGAGCTACTTGTCTGGATGCAGCCCTATTTAGAGTTGGCTGTTGTGTTGCTGTACAGTTACACACATCTCTATGATTCTGTAACTGCTGACACCCTGTGAGTGTCCTTCACTGCTTTCCTTATGAACCTTTGGAGAATTACTGAATCCTGGCAGCTGAGAGATGCAGCAAAAGTACACACTGTTCAACAAGACTTATATGTAACATGATTTTGTAAGAGAGGTTACCTCCCTTTGAAAGGTATCCCTCAGGGAAGGCTTAAATAAACAGAAACATCTCAGGCAACTGAAGTGGCCACTTGGTGCGTTGGTGAGTATGGATGAGAGCCAGTGTAATCACACATTTCAGTGGGCCTACTCTGAGTATGATTAGCACTGGTTATTACCCACAGAAATTAATGGGGACTATGAAGCAACTTAAGGGACGCGGGTAGCGTTGTGGGTAAAACCTCATTGCCTAGGGCTTGCCGATCGCATGGTCGGTGGTTCGAATCCCCATGGCGGGGTGAGCTCCCGTCTTTCGGTCCCAGCTCCTGGCCACTTAGCAGTTCAAAAGCACCCTTAAAGTGCAAGTAGATAAATAGGTACCGCTTTCTAGCGGGAAGATAAACGGCATTTCCGTGTGCTGCGCTGGTGCTGGCTCATCAGAGCAGCTTCGTCACGCTGGCCACGTGACCCGGAAGTGTCTCCGGACAGCGCTGGCCCCCGGCCTCTTAAGTGAGATGGGCGCACAACCCCAGAGTCGGACACGACTGGCCCGTACGGGCAGGGGTACCTTTACCTTTATGAAGCAACTTGATTTCCGTATATTCCTATACAGCTTCTACTCATTTCATTGGGGGGTGATGAAAAAAAATAAAAATGAGAGGCACAAATACAAGATGGGTGACACCTGGCTTGAGAGCAGTACATGTGAAAAGGATCTAGGAGTCTTGGTTGACCACAAACTTGACATGAGCCAACAGTGTGACGCTGCAGCTAAAAAAGCCAATGCAATTCTGGGCTGCATCAATAGGAGTATAGCATCTAGATCAAGGGAAGTAATAGTGCCACTGTATTCTGCTCTGGTCAGACCTCACCTGGAGTACTCTGTCCAGTTCTGGGCACCACAGTTCAAGAAGGACACTGACAAACTGGAACGTGTCCAGAGGAGGGCAACCAAAATGGTCAAAGGCCTGGAAACAATGCCTTTTGAGGAACGGCTAAGGGAGCTGGGCATGTTTAGCCTGGAGAAGAGGAGGTTAAGGGGTGATATGATAGCCATGTTCAAATATATAAAAGGATGTCACATAGAGGAGGGAGAAAGGTTGTTTTCTGCTGCTCCAGAGAAGCGGACACGGAGCAATGGATCCAAACTACAAGAAAGAAGATTCCATCTAAACATTAGGAAGAACTTCCTGACAGTAAGAGCTGTTCGACCAGTGGAATTTGCTGCCAAGGAGTGTGGTGGAGTCTCCTTCTTTGGAGGTCTTTAAGCAGAGGCTTGACAACCATATGTCAGGAGTGCTCTGATGGTGGTTCCTGCTTGGCAGGGGGTTGGACTCGATGGCCCTTGTGGTCTCTTCCAACTCTATGATTCTATGATTCTATGATCCATTTCATTATGGATCACCACTTGTGTTTCCCACTCCAACGCCATTAATGGCACCAACAAACTGCTGCCTTGGGTGTTACCACCTCCCAACAGTGGTGGGCTTTGGGCTGTCAGATTTCAATGGTGCCCAGAAGCACATTGCTCCAAAACCGCCTCTGCTCCCATGTCCTTCTGAAGCAGTCATTCTCAAGGTGTAGCCCTGCCTTCTTCACACAACAACCCTGACAGAGACCCCAGTTAGCTTATGTATATGAGTTACAAGAGAGAAGTGAATACAGTGGTACCTCAGGTTACATACGCTTCAGGTTACAGACTCTGCTAACCCAGAAATAGTACCTCGGGTTAAGAACTTTGCTTCAGGATGTGAACAGAAATCGTGCTCCAGTGGCGCAGTGGCAGCAGGAGGCCCCATTAGCTAAAGTGGTGCTTCAGGTTAAGAACAGTTTCAGGTTAAGAACGGACCTCCGGAACGAATTAAGTACTTAACCCGAGGTACCACTGTATTGTCAGAAAAATTAGGGGCTGTTGTTCCAACTGGCCTGGGCCCCAACTCCGTCAGCATCTTGGATGAATGGCAGCGGTGCTTTGTGGTGCCGCAAGGACACACACCCTTCCGCCTTTCCCTTCCTGTAGCTCTTGACTTCTTTGTGTCCCCCCCCCCATCTTGTTTCTTGCGCTCACCTGTGCACAATGTTGCCAGGCTTTTAATCTCCTCTGATCTCCTGTTTAACCCTAATTAGCAATTAAGGTTCCATTAATGTTTTGTCCTGCTTTCTATTTATACAACTGGAGAGGAGAGGAGTAAAGTCCCATCTCATCTCTTCCTTTTACTCTCTCCAAAGAATGGGCTCACCCTCCATCCTGACAGGGCAGTGGCTCATAACCCCCTCTCTCCCTCCGAACCTTCAAAGACTTGCCTGACCACTCAATGATTTTCCTGCCTGTAGGATCAGTTGCAAATGTGCTGGATGCTGCAATGCATGATTGACAATTGTATTTTTGTTGCCTTTTTATTTCTCATATATTGTATTACAATTTGAATTCCATAGAATTAAAAATGTGATACAGTAAAATACAGCATATGAGAAATAAAAGAAGCAATAAAAATACAACTGACAATCAATATGAATATTTAATGCAATGGTTGAGCATTCTTTCATCTTCAGTGTCAATTCTGCAGACCACAGAATTAAGCTTGAAGATCACAGTCTGGGAACACCTGTGACAGGGAACTATCCTGCCTACGAAGGTGATCCAAATACAGCTGTCAGCAGCAATATAGGACAAAGAAAGCAAGGGGAGTTTTTGAGCCACAACCACACTCTTGTTTAAATGCAATTTCCTGGATATTTCTGATAGTTAGGCACATCAGCTTTCCAATGTCAGCCCTGTCCCTGCTCTCAGCAGAGCATTGCTCTTTATTTCGTTCCCCCTGCTGGGTGCTCCAGTTGGACCTTTGCCCTGACCTATACACTCAAGTGATATAACAGCAATTTACTCTGGAGCAGCAATGGAAGTGACCCAGCCCAGCTTAATATCTGCAATGCAGGAATCACAGCTAGAAAATCCTCAAGAGACGGCCATTCAACCTCTCTTTAAAAATCTCCAATGGAGGAGAGTACACAACCTTCCAAGGGACTTAGTTGAGACTCCTGCTTTGCGGGGGGTTGGACTAGATGATCCTTGGGATCCCTTCCAGCGCTAAGATTCTATGGTTCCATGAGCCTGTTCCACTATCAAACGGCTCTGAGGGTCAGAAAGTTCTTTCAGATGTTTAGTTGGAATCTCCTTTCTTGTAATTTGGATCCACTGGCTTGGTCCCTGCCCTTCAGAGCAGGAGAAAACAAGCTTGCTCTCTCTTCCGTGTTGTAGCCCTTCAGCTATTTGGCCCATCACAAGGAATATGGCCAACCAGAGTCTATGAAAAAGTTCCACTTCATTTTGCCGTCTTCACAAAACTTCTAAGTCATCAGTGTGACCATCAACATGTGGGATCCGCACCTTTTAAAAATATCCTTATGACTGCTTGTTTTCCAGACTCAGCCACCATGGTTCTTGATGCTATATCCACACGATTCAGATGCCCCCTTACCATTGAGATGTAGTCATTTATTGTAGTGGCTTCTTCAGGTGGAAAAGTTAAGAGGCCGTGCCATGTTACGGCCTCCAACCCTGTGTCGTTCAGGGGGTGCATTGCGGAGCACTAACCAGGACACCCCAACATATTCTGCTTTTTCTCCTACTTGATTTTCTGCCCCGGCCAACATTCAATCAGCATCCGGGTTGCCATATTTTGAAGAGCAAAAAAGAGGACACATTTGTGCCACCGGCACTGCCACGTGGCCCTCGCACTCTCCCTCACACACTCAGTTACAGACACACATACATTGCCCCCCCCCCACTGAAAATAGCAGAGCCGCCACCAATGCTGCTTTTGCTGCCCCCTACTCCTCTGGAGAGATTCAGCCTGCACTTCCCTCGCCATGAAGCGGGCAGCAGGGCTCACGGAGGGATTCCAGGCTTCCTGGCACAGGGGAGCTCGGTGCTGTGATCCTGGAGAGATGGCGCCAGGCAAGGAGCTGGGGGGACCGGGGCGGGCAAGCAATGAATAGGTGTGTGTGCTGCCGCCCCCCAATACATGTCTGCACTCCCCGCCTCCCCCTAACTATGCCACTGCACACACACACACACACACACACACACACACACTGTCCCCCTATTTCCCCCTCCCCACTACCTTGGGCAGCTTCCCAGCCAGTTTGAGGGACACAAGTGCATGCATATGCTCCCTTGGAATGAAAGAAAAATACCTGGACATGCTTGCAGATTCTAAAAATTCACCCAGAGATTTTTACCCCTGGAAAAAAGAACGTATCCAGGAAAATCTGGACGTATGTCCATCCTGACAAAGCCACTGAGGTGTGTGTTCCCCTTTGCATTTTTGCTCTCCTAAACATTTTTTGCGCTTCTACAAACCTTTGTGTTCCTTCAAGTCTACTGACTCCTCTCTTCCCCCACCCCACAGGAAAGAGTTATTTCTTTCTTTTTACATGCAACCTGCTACAGTTCAATATTTTGGGAGTCAGAAACTCCTCCCAACAGACCTATACCTCTCCTCTCTTTTGAGTGTTGATGACTTTAGCTGCACAGACATCTGTCACCATTTTGTGACGGGTTCCGCCCCTGCACGGCCATTTTGCGACTAGAGGGCCTCTTAAGTCTGTGCAGCCATCTGACAGAGGGGGCTGTTGCATTCACAGTGCTGTTTTATGCCCAGTGAAGCAATCTGTGCTGTGCTTTGAGGTGCTGTTTGCCAACATGTCCATTTGGGCTTCTGTCAGTTCCTCCTTTTTTCAATCCATGTTTCCACATCAGTTTGAATTTTTTAAAAGTCCTTATGAAAATTCATTGGCATTTTAATGCAAATTTCTCCTAATATGCACATTTTTTACAAAGCAGTTTCTCATAGTAGAATGCATTTTTATATATCTTCACAAATATATGCATTTATATGCATACTTTACCCTGGCATATGCCTTTTAGGACAAGTTCTTTGGCTGGAGAACTGCATTGCAAAATTCAGAGAAATGTGGATTTTGAATCAAAATCCCCTCCCCACCCCGTGCCTCCCGCACCCCCCTGAAACATAACTGCTGACTTATAGGTTGCTTCTCTGAAACCCACATTCCTCTTCCCTGGAGCTGACTTTCATACTGCCTAGTTAAACGTCCTGTGTAATAGCAAAGGTATGGAAAATGGACATGGCAGGGGGCAGTCATACATGCTGTGCTACTCACAGGAGCGAATGAAGCCAATTTGTTCAGTTATTATGACCAGAATTCCATAAAAGAGCTGGATTTTACCAGATTTTCAGATGGTTTTTCAAATTGTGGGTGCTAAACACACACACACATTTGGAATACCAGTTATTATTCATTTAGTTAAACATATCAGACATATATAAAATTTTATTGTACACAGAAAAAAAGGAAATAGAAACACTTGAGTGTCTGATATGTTTAATTAAATAAATAATAACTAGTATTCCAAAAACTTCACTGGAGTCTCAAAGTATTCCCAAAAAAGTGTACCTTCTTATGTTTTCTCATACCTTATTATATCTCCCTATCACCAGATGGGACTAAATCTTTAACACAGCCAAACAAAAGAGCTAATATGTGAAGACAATAAAGAAAGATCTAAAGGGTTTGAGACCTGGGTATCTTGAAGGACCACCAACACTTCCTGATTTTATGCTTATCACCTGAGGCCCTTGATGGAGTCTCCCCCAACCCCCTGCCTTCTGAAATTAGGCAAGTAGTGACAAGTAAGACGGCATTCCCAGGTGTGGCCCTCTGAGTGCAGAACACCCTTCCAGGGAATCCCATCTGGCACCAAATGGTGTCTTTCTGTTGCCAAGCAAAGACATTCTGCAACATGTTATCCTCAGCATTAGTCTGGCTTAAATTCCTTTTTGCTGTTTTATTGCTCTGTTTTGTTTGTTTCTTTCTTTGTTTGTTTGTTTGTTTCATTTATTAATTACATTTGTATGCATGCATATTGTGGTTTTTCCCTGCTGTGGTTGTGTTAACTCTATACTGTTTATGATGTTTATGGTCTGCGAACCAACTACACTAAACTACTACTACTATTGCATTTATAGTCTGCTTTCCTCCAAGAAGCTTGAGGTGGTGAACAGGGTTCTCCTACCCATTTTCTTCTCCCTGTGCCATGCTCCCGTCCCCAAGCACGACAACAGTGGCTCTTACTTGAAACTAAATATAGATATTTATTCAGGCTAATAAATGTGCAAACTTGGCAGCAGGATTTGAGTCCAAAAGTCATGGTCCAAAGGGACACAAGCAAGGCAAGAGATGCAGAACTGAACAGAACCAATGAATATGTCCCAACAGTCTCCCTCATCTCCTCCCCAGCTTTTGAATACAAGATGGGGCAAGCTCACTTACAAGGCTCTCTTCCCACGAGACCCCTGCATGTTCAAATGCACACTGCTTCAGGGTGAGTGTGTCTGATTTCACCTATGGAAGCAATGCTCCCTTGTCTCCAGCTCTGCCTCCTCCCCCTGTTTTGCTCCTCACCCTGAATGGGTGAAATACTCCCCCCATGCTCTTCCCCAATGAGGTGCTACACTCCATAGGAAGGCTGAGGAAGAGAGACAGTGGATCTGCCTTCCCCCTCCCCAACATCTGGAGTCATAAGGGGAGGACCTCCATCCTGTTTTTAAGCCTCCATCCTGTTTCATCTTCTCTTCTTCTTTCATCTGTGGTTTATTTATTATTTCATAAAATTTATACATAGTTCGATTGTTAAAAAACCCCTCAAAGTGGTTATGAAAGGAAGACAATAAAATCAGGGTGGTATGCAATGAAAGCCTTACTCAGAAGCAAGAGTTGATAGCTGAGGTGTGTGAACTAGATGTTAGAAGCAGGCAGAAGTCAGAGAGAGAAAGAAAGAGGGTGGGAGGGAGGGAAGGAAGGAAGGAGGGAGGGAGGGAGATATCATAGAATCATGGAACTGTAGAGTTGGAAGGGACCCCAAGAGTAATCTAATAGAACCCCCTTGCAATGCAGGAATCTCAGCTAAAGCGCCCATGGCAGATGGCCACCAACCTCTGCTTTAAAATCTCCAGGGAAGGAGAGTCCACCACCTTCCGAGGGATCCCATTCCACTGTCAAATGGCTCTTGCCATCAGACAGTTATTCCTGATGTTGAGTTGGAATCTCCGTTCTTGTAACTTGAAACCTCTGGTTCCCTCCAGAGCAGGAGAAAACAAGCTTGCTCCATCTTTCATGTGACAGCCCTGGAGATACTTGAAGATGGCTATCATATCTCCTCTCAGTCTCCTCTTCTCCAGGATAAACTTACCTAGCTCCCTCAAACATTCTTCATAAGGCTTGATTTCCAGACCCTTGATCATTTTGGTTGCCATCCTCTGCACTTTCCAGCTTGTCAACATTGTTCTAAAATTGTTTTGCCCAAAATTGGACCCAGTATTCCAGGTGTGGTCTGAGCAAGGCAGAATAGAGTGGCACTATGACTTCCCTTGATTAGGACACCATACTTCTGTTGATACAGTCTAGAATGGCATTAGCATTTTATTTATTTATTATTATTTTTGCTCCTGCATGCATCACACTGCTGACGCATGTTGAGCTTCTGGTCCACCAAGACCCCTAGATCCTTTCCACATGTCCTGCTAGTAGGCCAAGTGTCCCCCATCTTATATTTGTGCATCTAGTTCTTCCTGTGTAAGTGAAGAACCTTACATTTGTCCCTACTGAAATTCATTTTGTTAGCTTGGGACCAGTTCTCCAATCTGTTAAGGTCATTTTGAATTCCAATTCTGTCTTCTGTGGCATTAGTTACCCCTCCCAATTTGGTGTCATCTGCAAATTGGATGAGCATCCCCTCAAATCCTCCATCCAAGTTGTTTATAAAGATGTTGAACAACTACAGGCCCTGTGGCACCCCACTCGTCATTTTTCTCCAGGATGATGAGGAATTATTATTATTATTATTATTATTTATTTATTTATTTATTTATTTATACCCCTCCCATCTGGCTGGGTTTCCCCAACCACTTTGGGCGGCTTCCAACAAAATATTAAAATACAATAGTCTGTTAAACATTAAAAGCTTCCATAAACAGGGCTGCCTTCAGATGTCTTCTAAAAGTCTGGTAGTTGTTCTTCTTTTTGACATCTGGTGGGAGGGCGTTCCACAGGGTGAGTGCCACTACCGAGAAGGCCCTCTGCCTGGTTCCCTGAAACTTGGCTTCTCACAGTGAGGGAACCACCAGAAGGCCCTTGGCACTGGACCTCAGTGTCTGGGCAGAATGATGCGGGTGGAGACGCTCCTTCAGGTATACTGGACCGAGGCCATTTAGGGCTTTAAAGGTCAGCACCAGCATTTTGAATTGTGCTCGGAAACGTACTGGGAGCCAATGTAGGTCTTTCTTTGTTCTTTTCTTTCTTTGTTAGAGCCTTTATTAATTTTCCAATAAAAAAATCCAATTAACATATCAAATCATAATCCAAAAAAAATATAAAATAAAATAAAAAAGATCAAATTGTCTTCCAAATTGTAATTTTGATTTTAATTTTGATTTATCGGCTTCCCACAGTCTGAACCTCGAAGCATATCCAAATCTCAGTCCTGCCTCTCATTGATATTTCCATATCTCAATTTTATCTCTCCAGACTTCTTTGCTTCTGGCTCTGCGATCCTCAATCATGTCAGAAAACAGATAACCTAGGCGGTCCAGAAGGATGTTATGGTCGATGGTATCAAACGCCGCTGAGACATCCAGCAGAACTAGGAAACAGCTCTCACCTTAGTCACTAGCCCACCGGAGATCATCAGCCAGTGCGACCAAGGCAGTTTCAGTCCCATGATGAGGCCTGAATCCCAACTGGAAGGGATCCAAATGGTCCACATCCTCCAGGCATGCCTGGAGTTGTTCAGCAACCACTCGCTCTTTGGTTTTGGTCCTCCAACCAGCTACAAATCCACCTAACAGTTACTTTGTTCAACCCACATTTTGCCAACTTCCTCACAAGAATATCATGGAGGACTTTGTCAAAAGATGTTTGATTTCTGTTTGAATCCAAGGCTGCGGTTATGGGGAAAGCAAGACTCCCTTGGGGTGTTCATGCTGTGAACCCCTCCATCACAGGCTCAGGTTGTATATATGTTTAATGAAACATCTAACATAAGGACCCCCCAGTCTCCACTGTGGTTCATTCTAAAGGAAACACAAACCCAGAGAGCCCTGGAATCTTGCATCGCTCGGAGCTTGGGGTGGCATGCGCAAGATGATTGTCCTTCTGCTTAAGGAAGCATTTTGTGGGGTTTGTTTTGGCCTTGGCAGAGGACAGGCAATTCTGAGGCATATTGCTTTGTGGTTGGTGAGTCCATGGTGGGCTGAAACCTTGCCTTCAGCGATGAACAGCTATCTCCGGCTGTAGGAAAATTGGGCCAAAACGTCCTTTGGCCTAGTTAGAAAAATGGGCCATTAGGAAATTGCAAGGAAGGACCGTTCTGAGAGGGATTAGCTGAGCTCTTTTGACTCTCTAATCACCCTTCCATGCTCATCCCTCACCTGAAGTGTCCGGCAAAGACACCCATGGTGACGCAGGGTACGCGTGAGTCCTTCATGCCATGGTAAATGGGGGGGGGGGCTGAGACAGGGAGGGGGCCAAATCGCAGCCCAATTAAGGGATAAAACATTTAAGGGCTTTGGGGATCTTGTGCTCCAAGCTGGGTGCTTAATCCACCTGGGGGGGTAGGTATATAAATGAGTATTTGTCCTGGACCCTGGCACAGACAAGCGGATGGGAGAGACTGAGCGGTAGCGAGGGAAAGAGAGAGGAAAACAGAGAGCAACAGAGACAGAGAGAATCTAGTAGGAAAGAAAAAGAAAAAGGGAGGGAGTGGGACAGGGCAGCAAACAAGTGCAGGTGGAAGGTGGGAAAGAAGGCAGCAAAGGCCATGACAGAAGCCTGGGATGTGGCTGTATTTGCTGCCCGCCGGCGCAATGAAGATGATGATACCACCAGAGACAGCTTGTTTACTTACACCAACAGCAACAATACTCGGGGTGAGCCCAGCAGCAGGGCAGCAGAAATGGGGGGGGGGTTGGAAGCGTAAAATTGGGGATTAGATATGGAGGTGCAGTGGCATTTAGTTGAACCTTGATAGAGCAAGTGATGCAGCAAGGGGGATGGTTAGTTGGTTACAAGCCTGTCTAGGGGACAAGTGTTCAAAAAGTGGAATTTGCCCAAGTTTTTTGGGGAAAGGTTCTGGAAAGTTTTTGGGACTAGACAAGGAAGGGTTCTCAGCTGGTCCAGGTGGAGGTCTCTGTGTGCAACTAGAGAGAGGTGTAACCTTATCCACATTCCTGGTGTATGACTTGTGAAGGGGAAGGACCCTGTACGGTCTGCAAGGGAAGGGACACTAAGAAAATATGGGAAGATGCCTTCCCAAGTCTTGGTACAGTAGATTCCTGATGGATTATCTTGTGAGGCAGGCTGGGACCCCTCCAACTCCTAACCTTTTCCCTCCTTCGCAGACCCTTTTGAAGGTCCAAACTATCACATTGCACCACGATGGGTCTATAACATCACTTCTCTCTGGATGATCTTTGTGGTCGTTGCCTCAGTCTTCACTAATGGTTTGGTATTGGTGGCCACTGCCAAATTCAAGAAGCTACGGCATCCACTCAACTGGATTTTGGTGAACTTGGCAATAGCTGATCTGGGTGAGACAGTTATTGCCAGCACCATCAGCGTCATCAACCAGATCTTTGGCTATTTCATTCTTGGTCATCCCATGTGTGTGTTGGAAGGATACACCGTGTCTGCTTGTGGTAAGAGGCCAAGGGATTTCTTATTTACAATAATTTCTGCTTAATGCTCTGCCATCCTATTCCTTCCCCATGTTATCCCTCCTGGCTCATATATTTACCCCCATTTAATCACAAGCCAGAGTCCTGTTGTCTTCCAAGATCACCACACTCTTTCCACCCTGCTTCTCCTTGTCAGGAATTTATGGGGTAGAAGGAATGCCAGCCCCACCCTTATCCCTGCTTGTCTTCCTCCTATGAATTCTGTGCATTCCAGAACTCTTTAGCTATGGTGCTTAGCAAGTGCAAAAGTTTGATCTACAATGCCCTCAACTATGATTGTAGTTGCTGAGAAAGCCAGGTAACGGGAGATGAATTGGGACAGTCCCAAAGTCTCATGATAGAATCCATACTCCCTTTTTGTGACAACTGCTCCCTCTGTTCTTTCCTCTCCCACAGGCATAACAGCCCTCTGGTCTTTAGCCATTATCTCCTGGGAGCGTTGGGTTGTTGTCTGCAAGCCCTTTGGAAATGTCAAGTTTGATGCCAAATTGGCCATGGCTGGCATTGTCTTCTCCTGGGTGTGGTCTTGTATTTGGACAGCACCGCCCATCTTTGGCTGGAGTAGGTGAGTGTGAGGAGAGACTTGGACCGGCAGCAGCTGTGGAGAGAAGCAAGTAATGTAAGCACATGTACATAAAAAGAAGGGCTGATGATGGGGACTGGGAAGGTTAGACCCTCCTCCATTTCAACTGTGCTAGCAGGACAAGTGCCACAAGCTTTGCCAAAGTAACACAGAACTGGTCAAGCCAGGCAATGTCCACCGAGAAAGATTATAGGGAAAGAAGAGGTCATGGAGTTCCTTGCTGTGAGAAATCTGCCCCTTTTGCAGTCCGTGAGATATTACATGTAGCTTTTGGCATGGGGAAATTTTCCTGGGGTTGTGAAGCTTAAGTAGGGTATTCTATTCAAGTACTGCCTCAGGCAATGGGCATTTATGTATAAGGCTTAAAGCAGTTTGTGTCAATCAGCTTGTCACAGGAATATTCAAACTATAGAATGGTTAGAATGTTTATTCATATCACAAAGGCCACCACTCCAGGTGTGTAGCCAGGATTTGCGGGGGGGGGGGAGAGAACCTCAGTTAGCTATGTATTTTTTTAACCCCCCCCCCTCCCACTACGCCCTTGCACTGCTCTGTTTTCTCTTTTGAACTGCTCTGGATGAGAGACAGTCGTTCTCTCATCAAATAGTGGTGGAAGAGACTCAAAGGTGATTTAAGTCCTGTTTGTGAAAATGGTCTCCCTCTTTCCTCTCCCTGTCCTGCAGGTACTGGCCCCATGGTCTGAAGACATCATGCGGTCCAGATGTATTCAGTGGCAGTGAGGACCCTGGAGTTCAGTCTTACATGGTTGTGCTCATGATCACCTGTTGCTTCCTCCCACTGGCTGTCATCATTCTCTGCTACCTGCAAGTGTGGCTCGCTATCCGTGCGGTGAGCACCCACCCTATCCTAGGACCCCACCTCTGCATGCCCTGACTCTCCCTCAGGCTCAGAACAAAGCTTCACATAGGAGCAGTCACCCTTAATCCTGTCCCTTTTGCTGACTCTCCTATTTCTGAAACTGCATCTCTCCCAAACTTGAGCTACCATACCTCTGGGATCTTTGTCTGGGATCAAACCACCAATTGCTAACATTCTACCATGCCTTCATTTTACTACTTCCACTGTGGAATCCCCTTGGTCACATTGCAACCAACAGTAGAATGTTCTCTCCGTAGCTGCATGCCAGACAAGACCCCACAAATATAGTGGGATTTTCATTTCTGTAGCAGACCCCACTCTCTGCCCCTGCTTAATTTCTTGGTGAGCCCCTGTTATCCAGATCCAGTTGGCACCCCCCCCCCCTCATTTCCACTGGGTTCCTTCCCTTTTCCATTGCTTGTGAGAAGATAGCCTGGTTGAAACATACCTGGATATAGTCTCCCATGAGACCTTCTCTTGTTTTACCTAAACCAGGTTTGTTGCAGGTTGAATCCCTCTCACCCATGTTCTGTGTGTGGGAATAATCTAAACACCATCTTTAATCTCACCTCCTCTTCCTCTTGTACAGGTTGCTGCCCAGCAGAAGGAGTCGGAATCTACACAGAAAGCTGAGAGGGAAGTATCAAGGATGGTAGTGGTTATGATCATTGCCTATTGCTTCTGCTGGGGACCATATACGATCTTTGCCTGCTTTGCTGCTGCCAACCCAGGCTATGCCTTCCACCCCCTTGCAGCTGCCCTGCCTGCCTTCTTTGCAAAGAGCGCCACCATCTACAACCCCATTATCTACGTCTTCATGAACAGACAGGTAATCTGCTATATTGTAAAATGGAGAATTAAGAGGCTAGCCAAGATATTAAAAGTACTGAAAACCAGAGTTGTACGGGAAGGGATTTATGGACAGAAAACCCCATGTAGGATGAATGGCCTTGTAGATGACGCATGTTGTATAACTATACACACTGGAGTCATGTAGAACTGCTCGCCAGTTCTGATTAACCTTGTCTCCATTTCCTCCACCCACTCGCCCTCTCTCTTAGAATCATGGAACTGTAGAGTTGGAAGGGACCCCAAGAGTAATCTAATAGAACCCCCTTGCAATGCAGGAATCTCAGCTAAAGCACCCATGGCAGATGGCCACCCAACCTCTGCTTTAAAATCTCCAGGGAAGGAGAGTCCACCACCTTCCGAGGGATCCCATTCCACTGTCAAATGGCTCTTGCCATCAGACAGTTATTCCTGATGTTGAGTTGGAATCTCCGTTCTTGTAACTTGAAACCTCTGGTTCCCTCCAGAGCAGGAGAAAACAACCTTGCTCCATCTTTCATGTGACAGCCCTGGAGATACTTGAAGATGGCTATCATATCTCCTCTTAGTTTCCTCTTCCCCAGGCTAAACTTACCTAGCTCCCTCAAACATTCTTCATAAGGCTTGATTTCCAGACCCTTGATCATACTATGACTTTCCTTGATAAGGACACCATACTTCTGTTGATGCAGCCTAAACTAGTATTAACCTTTTTTGCTCCTGCATCACACTGTTGACTCATGTTAAGCTTGTGATCTACTAAGACCCCTCAATACTTTTCACTTGTACTACTGACAAGCCATGTGTCCCTCATCTTAGTGCAGCTGGTTCTTCTTTCATAAGTGTGGAATCTTACATTTGTAGAACCTTACCTCTTCCTTTCTCTCCGGCAGTTCCGTAACTGCATATTGCAGCTCTTTGGCAAGAAGGTTGATGATGGCTCTGAGGTCTCCTCCACTTCCCGTACTGAAGTCTCATCTGTCTCTAATTCCTCTGTATCACCATCATAAGAGCCCCATGCCTGGATGGACACCGTGACAGAACTCAGCCTCCCAGGAGAGCCCCAGTGATTGTGAGCCTCCCCTTCCTTCTGTGCCGTATGGATTCCCTTTGAGCATATGAAATACTGGCCTGCCATCTCAACAGATCCTCTCCTTTGAACTTAGACTGTGCCCCAGGCTGGGGTACTGCTGTTTCTCCTGTGGTTGGGGGAGGGAAATGTTTCTGTTTTTCTCCGAGAATTGTTTTTGGATGGGGGTGAAGGATGCAGAATTCCATGCTCAAATATACCAGCATTGTGCACCTTTCCTGGGACATCAGGGGTTGCTTGGACACTCCTTCCCCTCAGCTGTGATCCTTAAGTAGTCTCCCACTTGTTACTCTGTCTCCCAGAAGGGAGCAGAACTAAGGGGGCTCCTTGTGGGAAGTATATAGCTTTTGTAAAGCAACTCTGTCCAAGGCCCTTCCTTGAAACTGCCCCGAAGACCACACATCCCAAGTTCAACACACTGATTCCTGTGGATGAATGAGTTGGTGGATGTGAACCAATGTAATTCACAATATGACCATGCAGCACCTATTTTGAATCCCTTTTGCTCTGTCCTTCCTATAAAAAAAAATCACTGGTACCAGAGAGTGCATCACAGGGGTGGACAGGTGAATAAAGTTTGTCCTCCAAGGTGTCTGTGCCTCAGCAAGGTTGGGTGTATTGAGTTCTAGCTCTGTCTAGGAGCTGACGTAATTCTAATGTGGGACAGAACCACGGAGAATCAGCATGAGCCACCTTGGACACCACTGAGGACTTAGTGCTTCTCCCCAACACGGCTCAACTGGAACCTTTCTGTACATAGTGTTTGATACTAAAGCCTATTGTGTCCCTGGGACATCTAGCTAGAAATGCAATGGGGGGAAATGCGGGGGGGGGGGGGGGACTGACTGCAGCAAGAAGAATGAGATAGAGAATAAAGATTTTTAACTTCTGTATAAAAGCTCAGTTTTTATCCTACAAACTATGTAACCAAACAGTGTTTGATGCATGGGAAGGGGGTGCAATAGTTGCCAGAGTAATAACTGTGGAGAGAGGAGAGTAGTTTTCGTTGCTTGCAGGTGCAATCAATCAATCAATCAATCAATCAATCAAGACAACCATGAGGCAAGGTGAAGCAGTTGCCTCTGGCAGGAGGGTTTTCAGTACTATTAAGAGTTGAAGAATGGGGGACAAGAGATCTAACCCACCAGGCATAATCCATTGGGAAGTTCTTGTGTGCAAATTCTATTGACATGAGCAGGAGCTGAATATGAAAAGCACTGCCATGGAGAGTGCCTTTTGTTAATTAGGGGGTAATATGATGCAATTAGGTTTTTCTACCTCAGGACAAGTTCCATTTGTGGTTTTTTTTCCATACTCAAGTCAGCTTTCAGAACATGTGTGTGTCCTAGCTCTCTGCCCACTTCCTACTGAGTCACCTTGCTTAGCATGGATACCACCACCCAAGC
Source organism: Podarcis tiliguerta (assembly GCF_965153285.1). Taxonomy (NCBI): domain Eukaryota; kingdom Metazoa; phylum Chordata; class Lepidosauria; order Squamata; family Lacertidae; genus Podarcis; species Podarcis tiliguerta. The sequence continues at coordinate 38,149,491 of NC_139550.1, forward strand.
TCCTTACAGATTTTTGACCCATCTTGGATGTTGCAACCTAGAGTTAGGCTTATCACCTGGAATGATTTTTCAGTTAACTATCACATATAGCTTGGCATAGCCACAGGGAGAAATAGACACGTCAGAAAGCACAGGGGAATAGGCTCTTAATTTTTAATTAATAAATAAACGAACAAGTAGTTAAATAAGCATTAAATAAGCATTAAATAAGGAGTGTTGGAGAGCATCAGGATGGATAAGGAAATATGTGTGCCATTTTGTTCTCTGTCTACCAGGCAGAGGGAAGCCATGTTCTCCATTCCTGTTGACGAATGACGGGCAAGTACTTCCAGGCAGCGCTTATGATGACAATCACAAGCAGAGTGGCCAGGGCACGCCAGCGAGTGCGCAGGAGAGGAAGGGAACAGGCTGAAATAGTAGAAACACACACCAAGAGAATGGTGGCAATGGTCAGCAGCAGGTTTATGAGCTGTCCATAAAGTTTATACACACTGGCCTGGGGTAGCTCCATTGCCTCCTGTTGCTGGGTTTGCTGCTGCATTTCGAGTTTGGCCAGCCGGGTCTGGTAGGAGTCCAGCACCTCCTGGCAGGGGTAAAAGGAAAAGGCATGAGGTCCAGATCAGATCAGGTTCTAGACCACCTGTCCCCACAATGGCTGGTCTTTCCCTCAGATAAACCTGTTTGGGTTCCCACACCCTTATTTCTCACCTGGAATGTGCAATTCTTAAATTATAATGCTATTCTTTGGTGGTCCTATCATATATCTTGTTAGCAATCTCAATTTGCCAAGTGCCAGTTCTTAGGTGGTCAAGTGGCACAATGCTCATACAAAAGGGAGGCATCAGCAAGCTCAGGGAGACCCCAAGGTGTGCAGAAGTAGTACACAAAAATATTTGGTGAACATAAATTGGGGAGGGGGGCAAAACAGCCCAATGGAGTTCAAGCACATTCTGTAGCAATAGAGTGCTTACTGAGAGATGGGGAAAAGAAAATCCTTGGGAACAGGGGTGCCAACTTGAATAAAATATTGTGGGGATCCAGGTAAGCCCCACCCTGCATAATCAATCACATGAGGCAGTGCATGCAGACCATTTTAATGGGAATGCACATCAACTTTGTGGGGGCCCAGCCCCCCCAAATATTTTATTGTGGGAGCCAAAGCCCCCACAGCCCCTAGGAGCTGGCTCCTGTGATTGGGAAGGGGACTGAAATGGAACATCCTGAATGGGAGCATTCCCCACTGTATAATTTTGTTATAGGTCCCATAGTTGATGTGATAATGATGTTACAATATATGCAAGTGAAATACTTGCCAATAAGGAACGTATCAGCATATGGGTAATAAAACCATCCACTGGCCAGCTTGAATCAGTACACACCCACCCACCTTGGGTATCACTCTACAAAAAGGTCAATGCCACCCCACCCTCCAATATTCTAAGCTATATAATTAATATTGACCTGAATCCTCTGAGCTTTCTAGCATTCTACTTTGACATAGGCAATACGACATGACATCCCTGTGGAAACACAGGCTGCATCTAAAGCTGACTGTTATGGCCTGCCCCATAATGTGATATACCTCATTGCCTCTGCATCCACACATTCTGTCATGGCCAATAACATGAGGATCACTCCATTGTCCTACTCGCTGCCCTTCATAATAGTGCCATGCATACATCTTGGGCTCCTAGACATGGGAGCTCCTTACCCAGATGTCCCGGGACCTCTCATAAGACTGATAGACCATTTTCTCCTCCGTGCATGCCAGGTCATGTTTGAGGTTGGTGATCTCATTGAGATTTATCTGTATCACATCATTCACCTGCACTTCGAGATGGTAGTACCTGGAGAAGGGTGGCACAGTCAAGGAGGGAGGAGTGAAGTTCTGCAGTCTGGTCCTTTATCCCTTGCTTCCCTCTTTGCACACACACCCCAAGCCAGCTGGCTGATCTTATTACAGCCTGAGCTTAAAACACTGCCGGTAAATGGATTATGATTGAGTTGGCTCTGTTCCCTCATTTGACACTTCCAGTGACAAGACACAGGTGAGCAGTGAAAGAGAGATGGCCATGATTACCCAGCAGACTCAAGGGCACCAAGTAGTGTGTGGTAAATATTAGGGCGCTGAACCAAAGAAGAAACACTTTTGGGTGTCCTTGAAGATCAGGCCCCACGTGAGCATGTTACCAGGATAGTTTGACACCCAAGAATTGGTACTGGGGGAAATGTGATTCTGGCTGTGTTGAATTTGCTGTTATGCTAAGTATTCTATAGAGTATAGAAAAAATACCAGGCAGGTTGCTCACTGCTGAAGTGGAATTGTTGGGGGGGGGGCGGTTATCAAAGCAAACTCTTCTATAACACTGCCATTCTATTTGAAATGACAAATGTGTTTACTAGCAAATCAAATGCTAGCTCAGCCATCAGCCTTGCCCCTCATCCTATGCATCAGATGGATTGTCTACTTTTCTATTTTTTAAAAAGTGTTGCATAAGCAGATAGTTCATTACCTTATTTTTAAAAAACTTTTTTGAGACATCACTGGCACAGCCAAACAATATTGTGTTTCTGCTTCAGACTTGCCAAACATTTTCCCCACCCAGAGCTTAAGCTTGGAGGAAAATAGGCACATTTGCATCAGCTGCCATTAATGTGCTTTCAGAATGTCCATTGCTCTAAAAATGTGCCCTTTTGTGGAGGCTAGGTATCTCTTCTTTGAACTGAAGACATTGACATTCAGAATTCCTTCATTTCTAAGGACATGATAGCTCTTCCCTTTTCCTTATTACAAGAAAATTGGGACCTTGGTTCCCATGTAATGTAACAGCAGCAGAAAAAGCATGGAGATCAGAAGGAATTGGCAAGCTAGATCCTGTACCATGGTATAGGTACAGTATAAGCTATGGGGGGAAAGGAATTTGCTTCTGTGCCTCTGTGTGAATCAGCGCTAGTTCCAGGTTTTTTTTTTTGTGGGGGGGCCAATTCACACTCAATGCACCCCTCTCCAAAGCATCACTATCCAGTTCTTTGCCCTCTCCCTCTGTTTCCAATCCACACAACTACCCAGAGGCAGAGCACAAGGGGAATGGAAGTTGCTTCTAACCCATCTCACCCTCTGCAGTGTGGACCTCTGCAGTTACCCAACAATGTGCTGGCCCTGGTGTTGATGCAGATGGAAAAAGGGAGTGTGGCACACAGTTCAAAAAGCCCATGTATCCAGTAATAGAAGTCTGATCACATTCCTTGGTGGGCAGTCTTGTGGCCAGGCCTCAGACCATGCAAATGATCCAGTGAATGGCAGGCTCGATCGCCTGGCTCCCAGCTATTGGCCAATACCAGCAGTCCTGGGATGGGCGTTCCCCTGGTGGTGGGCTCAACCAGCCAATGGGAATGCTTGGGCCCACTCCCAGGGGGCGTTAAATTGCGGCCTGCCCAGAGGTCTTCCCTGCCTTTTTTTTTTTTTGGATCCCCACCCCTTGATTTGATTGCTTTTAATTGTGCTTTCACCTTGCTATGAACCAAGCCGGTCACCATATTCAGGGCTGGGCAGGAATTTTTCCATTTGGCAAACTGGCACTCACCATCTGGTTCTCACCTTTCTCATAGCAAATCACAACTTTGTAAGGCGGTTAGGAATTGGGTAAGCCTAGATCTTGGCTGGAGGGGAGGTTGTAGCCTCTGCCTGCCCCCTTTGGGAAAGGGTATCCTGTTAAAAGGATCCAGGAGGAATGGTTCTGTCTGACACCTAGGCAGGGGCGGGGGCCTCACCACTCTTCCAAAGGGGGCCCTGTGGGGGGGTACCCCTATTTGATATAGGTCAAAGGGCATTTCCCCCCTCCCCAAGATGTGATTTATCCTTTGATGCACTTCCAGCAGATGCACTGGAGTGGAATAGTAACGGCTTTACCCAATGCTTATGCCAAACCATTCTTTACTGTAACCAATTGTTACAGGCAAAATTGTTCAAGGCAAAAACCCAATACAGTGGTACCTCGGATTACAGATGCTTTAGGTTACAGATGCTTCAGGTTACAGACTCAGCTAACCCAGAAATAGTACCTCGGGTTAAGAACTTTGCTTCAGGATGAGAACAGAAATTGTGCGGCGGTGGCAGGAGGCCCCATTAGCTAAAGTCGTACCTCAAGTTAAGAACATTTTCAGGTTAAGAACAGACCTCCAGAACCAATTAAGTTCTTAACCCGAGGTACCACTGTATGCTGTTGTCCTGTGTCATTTCCCTAGAGAACTGTGGGGTCATGGGGCCTTGGCACACAACTCTAGATTCTGGCCCTAACAGCAGAGCATTGAAGATCTTGAGCCACAGGCTCTGAACCTGTGAGACTGAGCAGGGGGACAAGGAGACAGGAGACCAGGAAACATCAAACCTGAGAATGGGGTGTCAGGAGATGGGATACTGGAGCCAACTGCCCTCATTAATGTGGGTGCCCACCTCTTCTTCTCCTCCTGCAGCAGTTCCATCAGCTGCTGTTTGTCAGCCTTCCATGACTCATCCAGCTTGTGCCACTCATCCTCCAGGACCTTGTGGTCTTCTCTAAGATCAAGCAGCTGAGCTTTCAACTCTTGAACCCTCTGCTTGATCTCTTCCTCAAGGATTTGCTTTGAGGAAGCCTCTTGAGCAGACCTGTTTTCTTTGCTCTCCGAGATGGAAGGAAGGAGTTCCTCAACAATGCAAGTTTCTGTAGTGCGGTTTCTGGGCATGCTGAAGGATGGCTGGTGAGACATGCTGTTCCTGGGAGTGGTGAGCTGCTGCTGGGCAGGAGTAGCACTGCTGCTGCTGTCCTGGCTTGTAAAAATCCTCTGTTCCAACTTCTTCAGCTGAGCCCAGGAATCCTGCAGACGCTGTTCTAGTTGGGCAATATTGGCTGAGGAGCGCTGGTTGATACGTTCAAAGGCCTGCCGGATGGAAGGTGCTTTCTCTCTGTCTGCCTTGCCCACCAGCTCCACATAGCATGAGGTATTGTCATCCCGATTGGCTTTCTCCACCCGCAGCATCTCAGATAAGTGGAATATGCGATGGCGTAGGACATCCTTTGGGTTGCGGTTGCTTAATTGGGAAGCGGTAGAAACAACAGAGACACTGCGGGGCCGAGGGGGCTCCACCTACCACAGGGACGAGGTGGGAAGATGATCAGAGAAAGAGCCAATGACATCAGCTATGAATTCATGCTGGGTCCCCACTAGCTACATCACAAGACACTGAATTATACTTCATCTAGAATGCATTCTGCCATGGCCATTATTGATCTTTTTATCTATCCCACAAAGCACTCTGCTGTGCTTCCTCTAAGGACTGATACCATTTACAATTTTAATCATAAATTTAACAATACAATTAAAAATAAATTGGGCAATAATATTTGAATGTACATGATACTGCTCCAGTCACTTGGGATGAAGGACTGGGGTGCTGAACAAGAGACAGCTGACTTGGCAAGCACTCCTTGTAGGCTAAACAGTCACTCAGGTTGTTCACCACCAACACTTCCTGACTCCTTGATTCAAGCTAAGCAGGACTAACATCACAGTTCCTATTGAAATTATAGCCTTGAGCCTTGTTCACCATCTTCCATCCTCACTACCTGCCTCTCCCCACAATGGGATTAGGCACTTATTCTTCATTGGCATTGGGGAGGGACCCAGGTTTAGTGAGTGAGCAGGACTTGAGGGGAAAAGCCTTCCTTTGGTCCCTGCTGACTGCATTGGTAAGGCATGAGAGAGAAATGTTTCCTGACTTCTCCTGTCATGGGTCTCTGTGCACACAGTGACATCATAGTGTTTTCTCCCCTAAAGCCATGGCAGGTGCAGCTCCTGGAACCAATTATCACAGATAGTGGGCAGTTAATGTGTGGAACATGGGCTGGGGCTTTTAAGAGTCTCCCCAAGAGAGCCACATGCCCTGGGGGAAATGAGGCTGTATCTTTTGGTCACTCACTGAACTGGCAGAGTCTTCTGCTTGCTGAAAGGATTCTCCCTTGGTTGAATTACAGAGATCCACCATGGGTGCTGTAAGGAGACAGGCATGTGCATCAAGAGCAATTCATTCAAGAAATGAAATTCCAACTAAAGATGCGGAAAAACTTTCTGACAGTAAGAGTTGTTCCACAGTGGAACTCTCCTTGTGGACTCTCCTTCCTTGGAGGTTTTTAAGCAGAGGTTGGATGGTCATCTGTCGCAGATGCTTTAGCTGAGATTCCTGCATTGCAGGTTGGACTAGATGTTCCTTGGGTCCCTTCCAACTCTATGATTCTATGATTCTATCTCATCCTGGACCCAAGCCAAGGGCCCCAAGAGACACTACGCAAGGGACAGTATGTGTCCACCTTCATCTCCATTACTCCAAGTCTTTATCAACATTGTCATCATCATCGTCATCATTATCCTTAATTATTAAATGAATATTAGACATTTCCCATCCCATTTGTTAAGTATCAAAAGCTTACAAACAAACACATTAAAAGCATAATAATATATTCTAGAATTTTCCCCTCCCCCAAAAAATGTTTGTGATCAGGAACACTTTGGGGAGGACCGGGGGGCCCTGAATGCATGATTTTGAGGGGGTGTGAGCCAGGTAGCCTCCAAGCAAGGATCCCCACCATGCCTGTCACTGGGGGTCTTTGGGCCCAGGAGCCCAGCCTGTCCTGGCCTCCCCTCACTGAATGACCGGCTGGCCAGTGCTGGGAAAATTCATCCGCCAAGGGCTGTGTTGGTCGCCTGGGCTCCTCCTGCGTGGGTGGGTGGGCAGGTGGCACAGCCTGGCGCCGTGAACCGCCTGTGCCCTGGGTGCCAATAAAGGACACAATGCCACTGTTTGTGATTGAAATGTGAACAAGTTCAATCCTCTTAATACAGGGATGGTGCACCTGTGGCCTTTCAGATGTTGTGGACTCCAACTCCCATCAGCTCCCCCAGTCAGCATGACCAATGGTCAGGGGTGATGGCAGTTGTAATCCAACACAGATTCCGCACACCTGACTTCATATAATGCAGTTTCCCCTTCCCACTAATCAATCCTAGAGCTCTGCCAACAAGACTTTCTACAAGAGAATTTCCTGGTGCATTGTGCTTTATGTGTTAGAGTTGTATGTCCTTCAGCTTTCTGCCTGAGGCAAACACCTCATTTGCCTCATGGTAAGATCTCTGCGGGTGGCGCTGTGGGTAAAACCTCAGCGCCTAGGACTTGCCAATCGCATGGTCGGCGGTTCGAATCCCCGCGGCGGGGTGCGCTCCCATCGTTCGGTCCCAGCGCCTGCCAACCTGGCTGACTGACCGGACCCAAAGGGTGCTCATCAATGGTTCCTCTTCATCCTGGAGAAGAGTGACTAGTGGGGTGCCACAGGGTTCTGTCTTGGGCCCGGTCTTATTCAACATCTTTATCAACGACTTGGATGATGGACTCAAGGGCATCCTGATCAAATTTGCAGATGACACCAAACTGGGAGGGGTGGCTAACACCCCAGAGGACAGGATCACACTTCAAAACGACCTTGACAGATTAGAGAACTGGGCCAAAACAAACAAGATGAATTTTAACAGGGAGAAATGTAAAGTATTGCACTTGGGCAAAAAAAATGAGAGGCACAAATACAAGATGGGTGACACCTGGTTTGAGAGCAGTACATGTGAAAAGGATCTAGGAGTCTTGGTTGACCACAAACTTGACATGAGCCAACAGTGTGACGCAGCAGCTAAAAAAGCCAATGCAATTCTGGGCTGCATCAATAGGAGTACAGCATCTAGATCAAGGGAAGTTATAGTGCCACTGTATTCTGCTCTGGTCAGACCTCACCTGGAGTACTGTGTCCAGTTCTGGGCACCACAGTTCAAGAAGGACACTGACAAACTGGAACGTGTCCAGAGGAGGGCAACCAAAATGGTCAAAGGCCTGGAAACAATGCCTTATGAGGAACGGCTAAGGGAGCTGGGCATGTTTAGCCTGGAGAAGAGGAGGTTAAGGGGGGATATGATAGCCATGTTCAAATATATAAAAGGATGTCACATAGAGGAGGGAGAAAGGTTGTTTTCTGCTGCTCCAGAGAAGCGGACACGGAGCAATGGATCCAAACTACAAGAAAGAAGATTCCACCTAAACATTAGGAAGAACTTCCTGACAGTAAGAGCTGTTCGACAGTGGAATTTGCTGCCAAGGAGTGTGGTGGAGTCTCCTTCTTTGGAGGTCTTTAAGCAGAGGCTTGACAACCATATGTCAGGAGTGCTCTGATGGTGTTTCCTGCTTGGCAGGGGGTTGGACTCGATGGCCCTTGTGGTCTCTTCCAACTCTATGATTCTATGATTCTATGAACCTAGCAGTTCGAAAGCACCCCTGGGTGCAAGTAGATAAATAGGGACCGCTTACCAGCGGGAAGGTAAATAGCGTGCCGTGTGCTGCGCTGGCTCGCCAGATGCAGCTTGTCATGCTGGCCACATGACCCGGAAGTGTCTGCGGACAGCGCTGGCTCCCGGCCTATAGAGTGAGATGAGCACACAACCCTAGCGTCTGGCAAGACTGGCCCGTACGGGCAGGGGAACCTTTACCTTTACCTTTAAGATCTCCTTTGAGTAGGGGTTGCATATATATTAAGCAAATAGATGTCTTGGAGGACATTTAGAGGTGGGTGTGAGGGGTGATGAGCCAGCACCTCAACCCCAAACAGTCAAAGTGATTTACCAACTTCTGTAACCACTAGCGATAGAAGGATAAAGTCCTAATTAATGGAGGCCCCAAATATCTGAAAGTCTGCCTCCTCAGGTGTTAAGAAAGGCAGAGAGGGCTGTATTGGTTATTCCACCTGTGACATACTATCTCACTGAAGATGTGAACTAGGTAATGTGACTTATTTTCTCTGTGTTTAAAAGTTTCATCTCTCCCTGTTGACAACACTAGGTAGGCCTGTTTGTGGTAGTGTTTCTTTATTATACTACAGCCAGGTGTTTTACTTATGTGAAGGATGCTGTGTGTTCACTTATTCCCCCACACAGAGATTCAATTTAAGGAGGATGCACTTCTGGAACAAAACTAGACTTTTAATTAATTACACTCATGGAGGTTGGAAAAGATTGTGAATTGAACCAATGTATGGTGAATTTGCTCTCACTGAATCCTTGCCGCAATAATGCTTGTACATCATTCTGATTACATAAAATACTTGGAATGTGACAGATTTGGAATGTTAACAGATATTATGAAATGCCAAAAAACTTAGTGAATGCTAGGCCCAGACTAATTGGTTGTCATTATGACCTATATACTAGAGCCAAGGCTGTAACATAAATCAGTCGCTTTGGACAAAGGCCAAAATTTCTGATACGTCATGCCAAAAAAAAAAAGTACCGTACATACTGGTAAGTACCGGTACTTGCATCATTGAGTCATACATGTATCTACCACTAGATGGCAGATGACTGATATTAGCTGGCCATATAGCCACGAAATTGCTAAAATAGGCCTGAGGTATTGCACAGCCATAAGCTGTTCCCAAGTAATCTGCCTAGAAGTCATGTTTCACCAGTTTCCAGCTGCAGACATAAAGTCTAGCTCCACCAGAATAATAGAGAGACTGTCTTCAGGCAGATATTGAAGTAGGTATCATAAATGAGGGTTGGGGGGGGGGAGAGAAACAAAAACTATGTGACTTGAGTTCATTAAAATTCAATTACATTACATTTTGCTTTCTCAAAAGTTGCCTTGGGTTTCTGCTCAAAATCTCCCTAGGAAGCAGAGATTTGCAGCACCAGGACATTTTGCTATTAAAGCAAGTGAAAAGGTTTATATTAATAACCACTTATGATTTATCATCTTGGTAACCCAGCTTTGTGCACAAGTGTGCATACAGTAATTCTTTTTTTTTTTTTTTTTTTTTGTTCAGTATCTACAGCATGGGTGTCAAACACAAGGCCCGTGTAGCCGCCGCTGGCCGCCAGCCTTCACCTTTTATTCTCGCTTTTTTTTTTTTTTTTTTTTTGGAGCCTGGATAGCTCAGTTGGTTAGACCATGGTGCTGATAACACCAAGGTTGCAGGTTCGATCGCTGTATTCATAGAATTCTAGGATTCTATGATTCTACAAGAAAGCCGCCTCTTCAGCGCATGCGCGGCAGCCTACAAGCCAGAGAACGTCTGCCCTCTAGCGGCGCCACGGCCTCCGATGAATTTGAGTTTGACACCCCTGATCTACAGTATCTACTGTAGTATAAGAATAAAGTGCAGATTGCTCTCCACTTACAGCCCACTTTTTGAGGGCGATATCTGATGCTGAACAGGCCTCCTCCATTTTCTTAGTTCACATGGGCCTCTGACTTTCCACTAGAGAACAGCAGTAGCCTGAATTAGCCATTTGTATTTTGGACTCCAACTTCCTGGCCAGCATGGCCAATTGTTAGACATGATGGAAGTTGTAGTCAAGCAATATCTTGAGGGCCAAAGGTTGCTATAGGTTGATGTTTTATTATGTTAGTTGGCCAGTCATTTTCTGCATATGGGGTGCTTCTTATCTGTGTCTTTTATAGGTTGTGCATAAAAGCGATGCTGACCAGGTTACAGTTATTGAAGCATGTGCTACAGTCCATGAAGCCCTTGCAGCTGCTGCTGAGCTGGCCAAACAAGGTAATGGAATGCTGGGTTCTTTCCGCCGCCCCCCCCCCCCTTGTGGAATTCTCTGATCTTTTGCTTCCTCTTAAGCATCTATATCCCTTTATAATCAAACACTTGGATGCTGCCACCATAACCTCCGATGCCATAGCCATCAGAGGCCAAATCACCACTGCTGAGGATCACTAGAGAATAAGCAATTTACTCATCATGTTTGCTTCAAAATGACTGGGGAATGAAGGTTGTGACTGTGGAACCATGGCACAGGATGCTTGTGAAGAGAAACTATTCACGACAATTCTGGTTCCTCTTGCTTTTTTGATGACATGTTGTGTCTGCAATTGCCAGTTGTACAAGTGTGGCTATATGTTAGCACTGGAATATCACCACTCTTCCAAATGCCCTGCAATTAAAAAAAAAAAGTGGAAGGCCCTCCCAAAGGAGGCGAATCAGTCTCCTTCACTGTGAACTTTTAGGATATACAGTGGTGCCTCGCAAGACGAAATTAATTCGTTCCACGAGTCTCTTCGTCTAGCAGTTTTTTCGTCTTGCGAAGCAACCCTATTAGCGGCTTAGTGGATTAGCGCTATTAGCGGTTTAGCGGCTATTAGCGGCTATTAAAGGCTTAAGGGATTAGCGGATTAGCTGCTAAAAGGCTATTAGCGGTTTAGCAGCTTAGAAAAAGGGGGTGGGGAGCAAAAAAAAATCTCAAGACTTGCAAGACATTTTCGTCTTGCGAAGCAAGCCCATAGGGAAATTCGTCCTGCGAAGCGCATCGAAAAACGGAAAACCCTTTCGTCTAGCGGGTTTTCCGTCTTGCGAGGCATTCGTCTTGCGGGGTACCACTGTATTTAAAATGATTCCTGTTTACTTGGCCAACTGATGGCTGAAAATTCTGACCCTAGCAACTCTGTTATGATTAGTTTGAGTGTAGGTAATTGCTTTTAGGAATTTTAAACTGTTTTAGAAGGTTGTTTTAAACTGTTTTTTTAGTTGTGCACCATGGACTCTCTTGGTGGATGGCTGTGTGCCTTCCCCTGTGCTAGGACCTTAATAAGAATCTGCCAGATCTATCAGCAAAACTTGGGTTGTAGGGATTTCCCATCAATAGGCCACTGATTGATGCTAGCCTGCCCCCATCCTTCTGCCTGATCTCAGGAACTTTATGTTTTGCAGGCAGGGTGGTTAAGTACTTGCACAAGCTTGGGCTTATTACCATCTGAGTATTCCTCCTTGGGTTTGGCTAGGTCCCTGGTTATTGAGGAGACAGTACCAACACCACAAAGTTTGCTCTCTGTGCCCACTTGTATCTACCTGATATCCCTCTGCAAGAGTTTCTCCAAACAATTTATTGACAGCACAGGTTTGTCTTCTACTTGTGGGGAGAACACTGCTGCTGCTACACTCATAATAATAATAATAATAAGAAGAAGAAGAAGAATTTATACCCCACCCTCCCCAGCCAAGACCAGGCTCAGGGTGGCTAACACCAAATATAAAAACAATTGGTTGAAATACAGCTTAAAAAACAAGATTAAAATACAACATTAAAACTTTAAGATGCAGCCTCATTTCAGTGGAAACTCAAATCTAAAACGTTTTGGGGATGAAAACGTCAAGTCTTCACCAAGGCTAACTATCCAGACAGGTTCTACATGGGCCAGAAAAAAGCCAGGGAAGTCCCCAAATACGAGTTCCAACAGAAGGAGAAAGGAAAAAAGAAAGAAAGAGGGGGAGGGAATCAAACTGATTCCAAGCCAAAAGCCAGGTGGAATAACTCTGTATTACAGGCCCTGCGGAAAGAAATCAGATCCTGCAGGGCCCTGGTCTCATGAGACAGAGTGTTCCACCAGGCCAGAGCCAGTGTTGAAAAGGCCCTGGCTCTGGTTGAGGCTAATCTGACTTCCTTAGTGCCCGGGACCTCTAGGATGTTGCTATTTAAGGTCCTCCGTGGGGCAAATCGGGAGAGGCGGTCCCATAAATATGAGGGCCCTAAGCCACAAAGGGCTTTAAAGGTCAAAACCAGCACCTTAAATCTGACCCTGTACTCCACCGGGAGCCAGTGCAGCTGGAAAAGCACTGGGTGAATATGATCCCATGGCAGAGACCCCGTGAGGAGCCTCACTGCAGCATTCTGCACCCACTGGAGTTTTTGGGACAGCTTCAAGGGCAGCCCTGCATAGAGCAAATTACAGTAGTCAAGCCTGGAGGTGACCGTTGCATGGATCACTGTGGCCAGATCGGGGCGGGAAAGGTAACGGACCAACTGCTTGATGCGGCGAAGGTGGAAAAATGTTGCCTTGGCTGTTGCTGTAACCTGCACCTCCATGGAAAGGGAGGCGTCAAGGATTACACCTAAACTCTTAACGGAAGGCAATGACACTAATTGGGTCCCCACAAGAGAAGGGAGTTGGTCCCTCATCCCTATGCCATCCCGACCCAGCCAGAGGACCTCTGGCTTCGAAGGATTTAGTTTCAATCGGCTCCCACGAAACCATCCAGCCACAGCTTCCAAGCATCTGGTCAGTGTGTCCGGGGCCGAGTCGGTGTGACCATCCATCAGCAGATAGAGCTGTGTCATCAGCATATTGGTGACAACCCAGCCCAAAGCTCCAGACAATCTGGGCAAGGGGGCACATAAAGATGTTAAAAAGCATCGGGGAGAGGATTGCGCCCTGTGGCACTCCACACACCAAGGAGTGGTGCAATGACATCTCCCTCCCTAGCACCACCCTCTGTCTCCGACCAGAGATAAAGGAGCACAGCTATTTTCAGGCTATGCCCTGTATTCCCACGTCGGCGAGGCGGTGGTCCAGAAGATCATGACCGACGATGTCAAAGGCTGCTGACAAATCTAAGAGAATCAGCAGTCCCGACCCGCCTCAATCCAGTTGTCTACAGATATCATCTGTTAGGGCGACCAGAGCCGTCTCAGTCCCGAAACCAGGATGGAACCCAGAATGAAATGGATCTGAAATGTTATATGATTGACAGCTTTGCAGTAGCCTGTTTGTGAACATCTAACTTTCCTCTTTCCCACCTCCCTCTTCCCACCCTAAATAGCCTCCTGTCAATTGAAAAGAGAGGGTTTTTTATAGAAAGTTTGGTAGAGCTCTGTCAACACTTTGTCACTTTGAGCTCAGGAAGACCAGAACTGAGCAGAGGCACACTCCCGCACTGGAAGGTTATCCCAAGGCTAACTTGCATAGCCCTGCTCACTGGAGCAAGTAGGAAGAAAAAGTCATTGTAAAAGTCCTCTTCCACTGTAAGGGGGAAAGTGTACTTTGGGAACACACAACGAATGATATACAGATTACCGTAAATCTGGCCCAGTTGGCTTGCCAGTCATATCTGCATGTATAAACAACTTTGTAGAATCATAGGCTTGGAAGGGACCATGAGGGTCATCTAGTCCATCCCTCTGCAATGCATGAATCTTTTGCTCAATGTGGGGCTCAAAACCACGACCCTGAGTTAAGAGTCTCATGCTCTACTGACTGAGCTATCCCAGGATAGTTCCTCATAACTTGATTATGTCTCCTTTCTTAAGCCAAATAGGGGTGCATTGGGTTAAGAATCAATGACCATGTTTTCTGTGTTTGTAGGCTCCTTCGCCCAGGAAAAATGGCATAGATAAATCTAGTAGTTAAGTAGTAGGTCCCCTGTAAGCTGTGAAGAGCACCTTTGCCAACAAATACTGCTTTCTGCCTTTTGATTGGTGGAAGGGATAATGGAATTATGAAAAGTGAGGGTTTAAAAGAGCAAAGGTGTCTCTCAAACATTAACTTTTTGACTTCTTGTTTCCAGTTTTGACATAAATGCTAACATTCACAGGCTTTGACCTGTCCAATTTACCCTTTTCCCCAACCCTAAGCCATGGTACTTGATTTTTAAACTACTCTTGTATTAACTAGGCTCAAAAGCTTCCTGGCAATTATATGTGGACCAAATAGTACTTGTCTTACCTGAACCTGTTGACACCTACTCCCGTACCTGGCTCCTACCCTACTTGGCTTTCTTCTCTCATGCCTGACATTCCAGGGCCCTGTTGCGTAGTAAATGTTTCCTGGCTGTTTCCTACCAGAAGGTATTGACATAGAATTAGTTTTGCCTACAGAAATGCAACGGGATGTCACATAAATGCTTTTGCCTAAAGTTCCTGTTGTGATATTAATTCTACTCGCAACCATCTTCCTGTTTTATATGTACTATATCTGCTATTCACAATGCACATCCAGCAAGTCAATAAAAAACAGCACGTTCTCAACTGTTACCTTTCTGGATAATTTGCTTCATAACAGTAAGAGGTAGTGAAAGGACAGAAAAAAAACTGAGGAAGGTTTGAGCATATGCATGGAAGGCAGGGGGAAAGAGAGAGAGAGATTTTTAGAGCAGAACTAGATGTTAAGACAGAAAACTGGAGCCCCACGTTGGGTTTCTCCCCACCCCCTCAGTAATATGTAGTGAAAATTAGCCATGGCCAAATGAAAGCATGATTTTGCTGGGACAAACTTAAGTTCTATTGGCTACATTTCCCCTGGACAAGAGCCTTGCTTTTATTTGTAAAAAAATTATATTTTTTTATATTGGAAGCAGGATTTTGCAAGATGCACTGTACTGCTGTGCTGTAGTAGCATACGTCATCTCTTGCAAAACTTAGCTTCACAATATTGTTGAAAAGACCCAGAGGGTTGAAAACAATACTTTGCAGCATTTTACAGGAAACAGATTTAAGCAAGAACAAACAAGGTGGTGAATAATATTGTGTGTGTGTGTGTGTGTGTGTGTGTGTAAAAGGTAAGAGGTCCTGGCTCAGTAAATAATAATAATAATAATAATAATAATAATTTATTATTTATACCCCGCCCATCTGGCTGGGCCTCCCCAGCCACTCTGGGCGGCTTCCATAGAAACCAAAAATACACTAAAATATCACACATTAAAAACTTCCCTGAACAGGGCTGCCTTAAGATGTCTTCTGAATGTCAGGTAGTTGTTTATCACTTTGACATCTGCTGGAAGAGCGTTCCACAGAGCGGGCGCCACTACCGAGAAGGCCCTCTGCCTGGTTCCCTGTAGCTTTGCTTCTCGCAATGAGGGAACCACCAGAAGGCCCTCAGCACTGGACCTCAGCGTCCGGGCAGAGCGATGGGGGTGGAGACGCTCCTTCAGGTATACTGGACCGAGGCCATTTAGGGCTTTAAAGGTCAGCACCAACACTTTGAATTGTGCCCGGAAATGTACTGGGAGCCAATGTAGGTCCCTCAGGACCGGTGTTATATGGTCTCGGCGGCCGCCCCCAGTCACCAGTCTAGCTGCCGCATTCTGGATTAGTTGTAGTTTCCGAGTCACCTTCAAAGGTAGCCCCACGGAGAGCTCATTGCAGTAGTCCAAGCGGGAGATAAGCAGAGCATGCACCACTCTGGCGAGACAGTCCGCAGGCAGATAGGGTCTCAGCCTACGTACCAGATGGAGCTGGTAAACAGCTGCCCTGGACACAGATTTGACCTGTGCCTCCATGGACAGCTGTGAGTCCAAAATGACTCCCAGGCTGCACACCTGGTCCTTCAGGGGCACAGTTACCCCATTCAGGACCAGGGAATCCTCCACACCTGCCTGCCTCCTGTCCCCCAAAAACAGTACTTCTGTCTTGTCAGGATTCAACCTCAATCTGTTAACCACCATCCATCCTCCAACCGCCTCCAGACACTCACACAAGACCTTCACCGCCTTCACTGGTTCTGATTTAAAAGAGAGGTAGAGCTGGGTATCATCTGCATACTGATGAACACCCAGCCCAAACCTCCTGATGATCTCTCCCAGCGGCTGCATGTAAATGTTGAAACGCATGGGGGAGAGGACAGAACCCTGAGGCACCCCACAAGTGAGAGCCAGGGGTCTGAACACTCATCCCCCCCCCACCGCTTTCTGAACACGGCCCAGGAGGAAGGAGCGGAACCACTGTATGACAGTGCCCCCAGCTCCCAGCCCCTCAAGACGGTCCAGAAGGATGTTATGGTCGATGGTATCAAACGCCGCTGAGAGATCCAGCAGAACTAGGAAACAGCTCTCACCTTTGTCCCTAGCCCGCCGGAGATCATCAACCAGTGCGACCAAGGCAGTTTCAGTCCCATGATGAGGCCTGAATCCCGACTGGAAGGGATCCAAATGGTCCGCTTCTTCCAGGCGTGCCTGGAGTTGTTCAGCAACCACTCGCTCAATCACCTTGCCCAAGAATGGAAGATTTGAGACTGGGCGATAGTTGGCCATCGTGGCCGCATCTAAAGATGGTTTTTAAAGAAGCGGTTTAATAACCGCCTCTTTCAGCGGGTCTGGGAAGGCTCCCTCACGGAGGGAGGCATTCACCACCCCACGAAGCCCATCGCCCAGTCCTTCCCAGCTAGCTTTTTTAAGCCAGGATGGGCAAGGATCCAGGAGACAGGTGGTTGGCTTCACTCGTCCAAGCAGCCTGTCCACATCCTCGGAGGTAACAGATTAGAATTGATCCCACGCAACTTGACTAGACAGGACTCTAGCACTCTCCCACCCTGGCCCTGCTCCCACGGTGGAGTCTACTTCTTCCCGAATCTGAGCGATTTTATCTGCAAAAAACTTTGCAAAATCATTGCAGGAGAACATGTGGCCCGTACTGGGCCCCAATGTTGCAGGTGGTTCCGCTAAATTGTGAACCGCCTGAAAAAGTCTCCTGCTGCTGTTTTCTGCAGATGCAATAGAGGTGGTGAAGAAATTCTTCTTTGCCGTCGCTATCGCCACTTGGTTGAGCTCTAACCTGTGTCCGGTCAGATTCGGAATGAGTTATCCACCACCGGCGCTCTAGCCGTCTCAACAATTGTTTCATTGCCCTCAGATCTGTGGAAAACCACGGGGCTGTCCGGGCTCCATGCAATCGGAGAGGGCACTTCGGAGCCAAACAGTCAATAGCCCTGGTTAACTCCACATTCCAGCGGGCCACCAGGGAATCAACTGAAAGGCCATCAACATGGGTTAGAGCATCCCCTACCACTCTCTGGAAACCATTTGGATCCATTAAGTGGCGGGGGCGGACCATCCAAATTGGTCCCACCTCCCTGCAGAGGAGATGGGTCGCAGAGAAGTCCAGTTGCAACAGGAAGTGATCTGACCATGGCACTTCTTTCGTTTCACTTTTACTTAGTGTCAGATCACCAACATCCATAGAGGTAAACACCAGGTCCAAGGCATGTCCGTGGCTAAGGGTTGGGCCAGACTTATTCAGGGACAGCCCCATGGAGGCTATGCTTTCCACGAAGTCCCGAGCGGCCCCTTGTAAGGTCGTGTCGGTGTGGATGTTAAAATCCCCTAGGATGACCAAACTAGGTGTCTCCAGGAGAACATCCGCCACGATCTGAAGCAGCTCGGGCAGGGAATCCTTGGTGCAGCGGGGAGGTTGGTACACCAAAAGGAATCCTGTACTGCCCCTATTGCCCAACTTCCAGAACATGCACTCGGAAAACTGGGTCTTCCCAATAGGACGCCTGGTGCAAACTAATGACTAAAGGAGCATCTGCCTTGTATACAAAACATCTCAGCTTCACTCCCCAAAGGCACCTCCAGGTTGGGCCAGGGAAGCCCCTGCCTGAAACCCTGGAGAGGCACTGCCAGTCAGAGTGGACGGCCTTGAGCTAAATCCACCAGTGTTAGGCAACTGACCTGGTGCAAGGCAGCTCCCTGTGTTCCCACTTGAAAGCTGTGGAAAATTTGTGGATCTTGACAGCTCTGCAAGGCTGTAGGTTGTGTTTTTGCTGCAACAGGCTAATATGGCTGTCCTTTTGGAAAATGTCATATCGATGGAGCCATATAAATTAGCAGTGTTCTTATTAATCATCCTCACCGGTATTGGGTTTCTTTAAAATCACTCCCTCCTTCCCCTTCAGAAGTCTGTGTCTTTTGGGGTGTATATTTTATCTGTAAGCCACCTTGAAACCTTGTGAGGAAGAAAGGTGGGGTACAAATAAATTTTTTTTAATAATAATAATAATAAATATAAAGGAGCAGAGAAACACCATGCCTATCTTTTTGTTTGTCTTTCTCCTTTATTGCTATTATTATTATTATACATTTTTTAGAGAGTGCTTGGTCCCCTTGGAAAAAATGACCCCTTATCGCCCATCCACGTTCCCTTTGAAGGCACTTGAAGGGGGCTCTGTCTTCCTCTGAGGAGAGAAAGCAACACCTGTAAGTATCATGCAAGCGACCATTAATTCCTGAACTTCCCGACCCTCCCTCACCTCACGCAGATTTCGGAGGGCGGGAGGATTAGGGAGGTTCCTACTAATTAAATCTGCCGAGGCTGCATTCTCATTGGCCTACACACACGTCACTCAGCGTGCGACCGGCCCCTATGTCGTTGACCGTTATAAAGGGGAAAGCACGAGGAGACTGGAAAGCGCGTTGGCCGCCAAAAGAGGGGCGGGGCAAAAGGCTTCCGTAGGGCAGACCTGGGAATAGAATACGGGGCGTGGCTCCCGGAGGATCTAGCCAAACAGAAGGCAGGAGGGGCGCAGTTTTGAGAAGCCGATAGCAAAGCGTATCCCATATAGCACAGCCCACTCCCACCAGGCCTGCTGCTCAGCCTATCATATCAGAGGAAGAGCGTTACGTGAAAGAACCGGCCAATTAGAACTGCGGCGCGCCGAGTCGGTTGCCCGGAGAGACCAATCAACGTTATCTCCCCAACGCTCTGTCAGACATAATGGCGCGCCAGGAATTTCAAACGTTCGAGGGGGGAGGGGGAGGAGCGGGGCTTATAAGGGGCGGAGCGGGCGGAGGATGAATAGCCTGTTGATGGCGGCGGCGGCGGCGCCTGGCGCGGCTGGCCCGCGGAGTGTCACTGCCTGACGCCGGCCGCGCGGAGCGGCGCCTGGGGACGCCGCGTGCGGAGAAGAGGGAGGCGTCCCGCCCTCCCGCCTGAGGCGGAAATCCCCCGCGTCGGCCTCTGCCGGGGACCGGAGGAGTGATCTTCGCGCCCAGCCGCGCTGCCGCTCTGCCATTGGAGGACGCGGAGGCGGAGGCCACGCCCCTCGCCCGCGAGGTGAGGGCGCAGGTGTGTTTGCGCGCCGGCGGTTCTGCGCGCGTCGAGCCCGGCCTCGGCCCGCGGGAGCGGCGTCCTTTCGCCTCAGCCCGCGTTCAGATCCGAAAGTGACCGCCGAGTGCCTTTTCATTACGCCTCTGGAACCCCAGGGCGTTAGAACACTGGGCCGGGTGGGGGTGGGGGGTTCGGGGGTTTTTGTGGGGAGGGGAAGCGGCAGTATTCTCAAAGCGGATTCGCGCCAACAATATTCCTTGCACGAGCTTGCAAAGCAGTTTTCTCGGCCCTCTTCCGGCTTGTTGCCAGTCACGCAGTAGGGTGGTGTTTCCCACCTTTTGAGATGCGTGAAAAAGCGAAATAAGCGGTCATTTAGAAGACGGGAAGGGGGAAGTAAACCCTTCAGAAATCCACAGCAGGGCAGTATTTTTTTATTGGGACCAACCAAAATGTCGCAGAACAGTGAGGTTTTGAGATCTCGGAAAGTGGCAAGGCGTCACGCAAAGCACCGGGTGGGGGAGAAAGTGTGGGGTTTTGTGGCTGGAGCACAGGTTCCGATTTGATTCTGTGGCTGGAAGCACAGCTAAAGGTGGGTACCGTGCTCCATTACTTAATACAGAATGTGAAGCAACAATCTTCTGCACTATGAAGAAGTGAAGTCAAGTTACACATTCCTAGACTGCTTAATCTGGATTAGTTACTTTGGCCAATGCCCTAGCATGTGTTCATGGGTAAAATGGGATTAATGGCAGGAGGTGGTCATTCTTCTGGAGTGCAAGGATGGTAGGTATGCATGTGTTGTTTCTCCAAGACAGGATATTACAGCATTTTTCTGCAATTGTTCTTACTGTTTATGGGAGCATTCCTTTGATACTTGTGGTATCTTGATTGCCGCAGTTTTGACTCCTGTTGCTTACTGCCTTTTCAACTTTGGGTTTCAGCTGTTTGACTGTGTCCTCCTTCTCACCCGCTCATACATTCAGCTCTAGCCTAGTTCTCTTTAAAATGGCCAGTTTGCCTTAGGGCTATACCAACTGAACCTCCAGGTGAAAGCTTGTGTGATGTAGTGCTCTTTCATACGGTCCATTCTCTTGTGAGCCCTCGCCTGTGGTATTAAATTGGTACAGCCCTGGCAAATCCATTTCACTTTGGCGGCAAGTAAGCCTCTGCACTTATTACAGTACTAACATTGCCCTGCACTCATTGAGTCATTGACAGACTCATAAAGGTAGCGCTGTAGTCTGTAACTCTCATTGCATTGGTGTGGAGGGAAGTCAAGTGGTGGTGGATCAGCTTATGTGTCATCAAAGCAGAAGTCTCTCAAGCCTGTCTGAAGACTGTTGTGAAAGCAGAGTTTAGTTCTAGCTTTTTTAGCTGTATCCTCATTTCCTCTAGTACCCACCGTAGGAACTGTGGTAATCTTACTAGACTTAAGGTGTCATAAAGCTCTTTGTTTTCTTAGCAAAATGATCTGGAGAAGATACAACTTGCTTCATTTCCTGTGATTGCAAACTGCAGTATAGTATTTGGTTCCGTGGGTACTCCTGGAGCGGGACAGGTGCAAATAAGGTGTTCTGGGTTGTAAAGGGAAGTCTGGCACCCTTCTCCACCTTTGCTATCCAGTACTTCTCCAGCTAGTAACATCTATTTTCTGGGGAAGGCAGAGGCATGCTCCTTTGTCTCAAGGTAGACTGGTGCAAATAACATTTACTTTCTAAGCAAGTAACTATTTACAAGTCTGTGGTGGACCATTCTTTGATGGAGTTGTTTTGTTACATCCTTTAAAATGCTTGATAATGTTAAGGAGTGGATGACAACATTTTGTTATATTTTGTAATGGGGAGCAATGGAAATCAAGGCACATATCTTCTAGGTCAGCATATAGCTTGGTTTTGAATGTCTGGCCAATCAAAAAACATTTTCCGCCAAATGCCTGGTAGTAGAAGATACATTGATCCTGAAGGAATTTTCCTAAGTGGAGGCTCATCCGTTGCACTCTGGGTGTGCTGACCCCTGCGATTTCCCTAAATGTAAACCTGACTGTGTAATTTGTGGTAATTGTCAAAGCATTAACAGCAGGTATTAACTAATAACAAAAAGCAAGTTGTGAACAGTGACATGAACTCTAATCTGATACTCCACCCGTTAGACAGTGATATTTTATTCTGATTACTGCTTGTGTTATTTTTTTAGAGAAGCTTGCAGTTATAATGGTTAGCCAGTGTGAAGCTTTGTTCTGCTGCTGTTTGCCCCCTCACTATTACAAGGAAAGCAAACCTCACTCCTGACCTTCCTAAGCATGGCTGCATGCTTTCTCTGTATCCCTACCACTACCACCACCAAATTTTCCATATTCCTTATGGAAGCTTGCATATTCCTAAATGATACTTCCATGCACAGAGGCGGTACTGGATGCTGTGTAAAGAATGACAGTTGCCTTCACTCTGGGGTTCTGAGTATCTGAAAGGCATCTCCCCAGTTTCCAGACATCCCTTGGTCTTTTCCTGTAAGTCAGTTCTTCTCATAGGGAAGATGCTACTTCTATCTAAATTATAAATTATAAAACAATGTTGTCCCCTATATCCCTAAGAAGCAACTCCTTCCATGTTGTAGTCAGTACAGTCTGTCAGTAGCAGCCTCTCTTAGTATGCTTCAAGGAGCATGTTCCATAGGCAAGGTTTTGCATGGAGGTGTTTTCACTGGATGTTCTTTTGAGTTCAGAGGGTCTATCAAAGCCAAGGTCTCCTCTAGAAGCAATACATTTATATTCAGCCACATATATTGTGAGCAGGGGAGCTCTCATTAAACATAATTTTAGGGCAGGTTGAATTTGCCTCTCCCAGTGGTACTATTATCTTTCCATCTGATTCCCTCTTGGTCATTAATTATGCCATGCTGAAGTCCTTGGAGAAAGAAAGTGGGATACAATTGCTGGGCTGAGGACTGTGATGTTTCTGACCAAATAGGCACCAATGTTTGGCACAGTAATGGTCTAGCTGCGACCGTTGCATGATGAATCATACATGTTAATTGATTTTTAAGTAGTTGTGCCTGCATGCTGAGATAATGGATTAAAACTCCCAGTAAATATTTTATAGGAGGGACACGGGTGGCACTGTGGGTTAAACCACAGAACCTAGGACTTGCCGATCAGAAGGTCAGCGGTTCGAATCCCCGCAACGGGGTAAGCTCCCGTTGCTCGGTCCCTGCTCCTGCCAACTTAGCAGTTCAAAAGCACGTCAAAGTGCAAGTAGATAAATAGGTACCGCTCTGGCGGGAAGGTAAACAGTATTTCCGTGCGCTGCTCTGGTTCTCCAGAAGCAGCTTAGTCATGCTGGCCACATGACCCGGAAGCTGTACGGGCCAATAAAGCGAGATGAGCGCCGCAACCCCAGAGTCGGCCACGACTGGACCTAATGGTCAAGGGTCCCTTTACCTTTACCTTAAATATTTTATGCCTTGGTGTCTGGGGCTAACATCTAAACTATTCTTTCTCAGATGCCTCCCAGAACAATAACTCTTTGCCTGACTTTGAATCATTAGCTCCATAAAAGTTCAAAATGTGTTGGGGTGCAGTAATCAGATTAGTGGAGGCTAGTACTCTAATTTTGTATCTTTATTTGCTGTTTGGGTTTTCTCAAGCTCCTGGCTAACTCCTAGCTAATGCACATCTGAGCCATCTTTGGTCTGTTTTGTCCATGGTGGGGGTTAGGTCAAGTCAGACTTGTAAATGTTACTGTATGAAGCCACAAATTAAACCTTACTTGTCTATAAAATATGCCTTACCACATACATGTCTATACAGTTAATTGCCTATAACTGTTTTAGAGGTTTTACTGCAACCAAGCGGCATATATTGTTAAATAAAAATGAGTAAAATATGTCTCTTTCTTTAGTATAGGTCAAAGTAATCAATAGATTAGACTTGCCTGGAGATGTTACTCATCCATGCTAAGAGTTGGCCTAAGAACCCCAGATTTTAGTTGGAGCCCCAGTGGCATATTTGAGTTTTGAATGAGCAGGGGAGATGAAATCTGGGTGTGCAAGGGATCTCCATAATGGGATTTAAAAGGGGATTGACTGGCAGCTCTGTCTATTGGATAGAGAAGCCTGATAGTTTTATCTTCTGTGCTTCCACCTATGCTTTCCTGCCTCCTAGCAAATATTTATCTGTCATTGGCCAGGGGCAGCATGCCAGCAGCCTCCATGGCCCAAGATCCAGAAAAGCTTCAAGCAGAGGTGGAGCGACTGGTGGCTGAGCTGCAGGAGGCAACCCAAGAAAAAGTCCAGGCTGCACAGTATGGGCTGGCTGTGCTAGAGGAAAATGGTGAGCTCAAGCAGCGCTGTGGTGAGCTGGAAGGCCAGTTGGAGGTGCTACGCATGGAGCTGGTCCACATGAAGGAGGTGAGTGAAAGTTTCCCCTGTTCTGCCTTGGGCAAGGATGCCCTTAACATGTTTCCAGCTTGGGCAATGAGCTCTTAACCATAATCTCCCGCCTCCTTCTATCTTGCCTAGGCTTTAGCAGAGTCCCACAGCAGTCACAAACGGGCAGCAGCTGATGGCGAGAGCCGAGAAGAATGTCTGCTCAGAGAAACTGCTTCCAAAGAAGCCTGCCTGACTCAGACCATTGAGGAGCTTCAGAACAATGTAAAGCATCTGAGATCCCAGCTGGACAACAATGGGGTAGAAAATGAGCGTATTGGTGTGGCTCTGCGGGACTTGAGGAAGGTAATGTGATTGTGTTAAGAAACTGCGGTGGGGGTGGTCCATACGGGTTGTAGTTCAGGACTGTCTAGCACACAAGTCTGTACATATGTATTTTCTAAAGTGTATTAGGTTAGTTGCTAAATTGATAAAGGAATGAAATATTTGTAGTAAGCAGTTAGCTGCATTTTGCACAATTCTGTTTCCACTGTTTTATTGATTGATGTACCACCTATATGCCATAATAGTTTCTAAGTTAGGAAGGGGCAGATGAGGCCCTCAAGTCATATAAAGCACTGCAGCCCCAGTATCTGGCTACTGTAAGTCCTGTTTGTTTCCATTCAGAAAATCTCACCAACCACTGCCCATGTGTATCCAAGATTATTTCTGCAGCCATCAAGACTGGAAGTTATATTTTTTGTTCTTTAAACTAATGAAAGCCAGCTACATAGAATACTGAACTAAATGCTTATGGGTTTAGAGTTTATAAAGCTAGAGTATCCCACCCATTCTGGTGAGCTTGATGAACCCTAGAGGTCATCCGAAACTTGAAGCTGGGGAGGTGCTTTGGGGAATCATCTCAGAAATCATGCTGTGCTTTAGAGGTCTTCTGGTGGAGTACAGGGTCAGATTTAAGGTACTGGTTTTGACCTTTAAAGCCCTTCACGGCCTAGGACCCTCGTACCTACGTGACCGCCTCTCCCGGTATGCCCCACGGAGACCCTCAAGGTCCATAAATAGCAACACCCTAGTGGTCCCGGGCCCTAAGGAAGTCAGATTAGCTTCAACCAGAGCCAGGGCCTTTTCAACTCTGGCTCTGGCCTGGTGGAACACTCTGTCTCATGAGACCAGGGCCCTGCAGGATCTGATTTCCGCAGGGCCTGTAAGACAGAGTTATTCCACCTGGCCTTTGGCTTGGAGCCAATTTGATTCCCTTCCCCTCTTTCTTTTTTCTTTTCCTTTCTCCTGCGATGAGGCTACATTTTAATATTTTAATGTTTCAATATTTTAATGTTTTTTAATTTTGTTTTTAAGTTGTATTCATTCAACTTATTTTTATTATTGCTTGTTAGCCGCCCTGAGCCCGGCCTTGGCTGGGGAGGGCGGGGTATAAATATTAATAATAATAATAATAATAATAATAGTTGTTGTTGTTGTTGTTGTTGTTGTTGTTGTTGTTATAAAGCACAACACAACTATGGTAACCCTCATAATGGGAGGAGGGCCGGGGCTTGTCTGTGTCTCATTGCTTCCAAGGTTTTTGAAGTACCTCAAGCATGTTCTACTTCCATCTCCAAGTTTCAGGGGAGGTCTGCAGTGGTTGTTTGATTTTGCAGCTTGAAATGTGTGTCTAATGCCTCAGAATGATAGTGTGGCAATTCCCCCAGACTTTGAGTTGGGAGGTAACTTGGAGGATCATTTCCACATTTGTTCTATGTTTCTGAGCTGCTCTGAGTGCTCACACAGTGCAAAAGCAGGAATAAGGTTTTGCCCTTCTGCTATTGAGAGGACCAAGATCTTGGCAACCATAGAATTTAGCCTTGGTAGCCAGCCAACTGAAATGTGTGGGCCTCTTTGGTAGTGTATAACATAGAAAAACAGAATAGCAAAAAAGGGGGAATCTAACACAATGGTCCTACAAGCCAGAGTGCAAAAATGGTTAGCTGTGAAATGGGAAAAGTAGTAGTGATTTGTTCCTGGAGTATTAAGACGTCCATGAGAATGTGAGACGTTGCTCCCTGCATTTTGTTATTTCTACAGTGTACTCTGGGTGAAATTCACCGTCATGCCATAAAAATGTTCTGCTGTGGTTGACCACCAATAGCAGCTTGTACTTGCAGCTTGATGTAAGTGTTAGATATACTTCTAAGTGTGAAACCATGTGGACACTTCTCCCTCACTTTGATTTAATAATCAAGTGCTCAGGCATTACTGGGCCATGTTAAAAAGATGAAGGGGACCACAGGGACAATCATGCTAGCTCTGCCTCCCGTTGCCATGCTGGTTATCCTCCAAGTTGGAGGACAAAGCTTTGAAATGGGGGTTGGGTGGGGTCCCTGTGCTCAAGAATGTAAGAAGAATCCTGCTGGAGTAGGCCATCTAGACCAACTTTCTGTCCTCACAGTGGCTAACTTGATGACTGTGGGCAACCCTCAAGCAGGACCCAAGCACAAGAGGACCCTCCCCTCTTTAATTTCTAGCAACTGGTGTTCAGAAGCAAAGCTGTCTCCCAACTATGGAGGCAGAGTGCTACCATAATGGCTAGTAGCCTTATCCTCCATGAATTTGACCAGTCCTCTTTTAAAGCCATCCACTGTGCTGGTCCTCACTGACTCCTTTGGAAGCAAGTTGCATGAGCTGTATGAACAAGTACTTTCTTCTGGTGGAGGCTCCTCATGCAGCTTTGACCCCCAGAAAAGCAGGGTTTTAAAGCTTAATGAGGAGCCTCCATGAATTAACATGGAAAAAGAAAGCTTTAAAAAGTGTTTGTAGGTAGGATGAAGTTGCTTTGGGTATTGGATCTTGCCATTAACCTATCCTATATCAAGTTCTTCCTTATCCATTCCTGCCTTGATGCAATACCATATGATGGGTGTTTTGTGGCATGTCTGACTTGGTTCCTGTTTTCCCCTGTCTTCCCAGGAACGTCAGATCCTAGAATCCGAGAAGGCCCGGCTATGTGAGGAGATCAAACAGATCAAGACACGGGAGCTGCGTCAGTTGCAGGACTGTGCTGAACTTGAAGAGGAGAACATCTCTCTGCAGAAGCAGGTCTCCGTGCTCAAGGGCAGTCAGGTATTGGTATCTTCCACATACTATAGTGGGCCTGGCACTGTACACTTGAATGTGTGCCTTTCATACAGTGGTGTGGACCAAATGTAAACCACACTGTTGTATAGCATCTGCTTTATAGGAATACTGCTTCAGTTGTCTTCACCTGCTTGAATTTTGCAAATGTATGTTTGCTTTCACCTACAACCATGTCCCAATGGACCTTTGCTGGCTTGTGGATGGAAGTGGGGTGATACTAATACAGCTGCTATAGAGACACTTCTAAGATGGCTGAACTCTGAGCCTTGATTAGTTGATTCTGAACCTCAGCAGTCTAGCAGTATTGCAAGAGCAATCTTATAGGACTTAAAACATGCAACCAACCATCATAAACAGTCTAAAAATATTTAAAGCTGTAGTTCAAAACGTTAAGGGTGGAATTCAATGTCGTACTAATATGAACATTCTACCAGTGCAAGAATTCTGCTTGCAGGGTAGAATTCTCCTCTCCTCTTCCCCATTTGCACTGTTCTGAAGGTTCCCCTGACCCTCCCAAGCTGATATGGGGGTGCAGGAGGAGGCAGGGAAGCCACATTGTGCTACTAGGACTTGTGCCAGCTCCTGCTAGTGCAACATTAGTTGAATCTAGCCCTGTTTTAAAGTGTTAGCCATTTAAAATCTTAAAACCTTTTAATTGTCTTGGAGAATTTAAAAAAGAAAGCATTTGCCTGCTGCTAGAAAGACCGTAGTACAGTCATACCTTGGATCCTGAACGCCTTGCAAGTTGAATGTTTTGGCTCTCGAATGCCGCGAACCCGGAAGTGAGTGTTACTTTTTGCAACCCGAACGTCCAACAGAACTTCCGTAGCTTCTGATTGGCTGCAGGAGCTTCCTGCCCCTTGGTTTTTGAACATTTTGGAAGTTGAATGGACTTCCGGAACAGATTCTGTTTGATTTCTGAGGTATCACTATTAGGAACGCGAAGCAAGCCTCTTATAGAATCATAGAGTTGGAAGGGACCCTGAGGATCATCTAGTCCAATCCCCTGCAATGCAAGAATATTCAGCTGTCCCTTACAGGGATTGAACCTGCAGCCTTGGCATTATCAGCATTATGCTCTAACCAACTGAGTTAAGGGTCATTCCATATCAAGTGATCCAGTTTTTTTACCTCATGTCATCCAGTTTTCTTAATATTTTCTTCCTTAATATTTTGTAATATTAAGTTTAAGTTTTGATCAATCAACAAGTATACATTGGATCACCTTATATGGAATGACCCTTAAGAACCTTCAATAGTTTAGGCATGGCAGGGGATGCCTCTTGGAAGGCCTGCATGTTAAAGTACTATTAATATTTGTTGAATTTATATTTGTGTTCTCATTTTTTATTTTTATGTTGTGATCCCCTCGTTATCTTCATATGAAAGGCAGTATACAAATTGAAATTATATACAGTGTGTGTGTGTGTGTGTGTGTGTGTGTGTGTGTGTTTGCGTTTGCCTTTGTACCTGGGATCTGTGCAATTAATTGGGTTTGGAGGAAGTATTTTTTATCAGATTGAACGTATTTCTCCAAGGCTCTTAACTTCAAAGGGATCAGAACTCTTAAAAGCTCTGGGGGGTGTAATTGCTATACTCAAGTTTGCACCCCACAATACTGATTTCTCTGCAGTGGTGTTAATAGTTGGGGAATGGAGCAGGCCAGTTCTCGCCATCCTTCCATTCTTAAGTTCCTTTCCCCTTGCTTTTTACTGATGCTTAATTGCTCGCATAGTCCAATTTCTAGATTCGAATACCTGTTGCTATGTCTCTTTCTGTGTTGAGTTAAACTAATTTTTTTTATAGTTCCACAATTATGCAGACATATTGACTTTGCTGATGCCCTTGTTTCACTAAAAAGTACAGGACCACCGCCTTTGCTACTAGGATATAGGATTTGCATTTTAAAATTATTTTGAGCTTGTTGCAGAATAATGTGCAAGATGAATAAAACAGAATTGTTTAATAGCTCTGTCAGGACTGGTCGTTGTCCTCTTCAGATCACCACACAAATGCTTCTTGTTCTTTATAAAACTTTTTATTGCATATTAACAAAACAATCTTATAAACGGTTCTTAAATATTCTTCCTCAGAGTCACTTCTTTCAGATACCTTCTGAGCTCTGCTTCTCCATGACCAGCCACCCTCAAAATGGCGAAGGCGCCTCTCCCTTCGTTTTCCCGCTCTTTTTTCTAACCTCCTGGCCTGTATCTCCTCTCCTCCGAATCTGAGCTAGAACTTAACCCTTGCCTTTCCTGGGAACAGCCAGCCCCTCCCTGTTGTTCCTCTTGCTCCCTTCTATTAGATTCACTGCTCTCCCTCCCCCCTTGGGGAATGCTTTCTCCCTCTGATAAACTGAAAACTTCTAACTCTTCCCTGACATCACCCCCTCCCCTAAGCCCCCCTTCCTCCTCCTCGCTCTCCTCTGTTTCTGAAGGACCGAACCCTCTGAACTCTTCTTCCTCGCTATCTGTCTTTTCAAAAATTTCTTGAAGATGCCAGTTATGGGGTTTTGGCTTGTGGGGATATTTTCTATGAAATTCTCTCTGCAATTCTGGAACGTTAATTTTTTCTGCTGATTCCCATGAGTTCTCAGACTCATCTAACCCCTTTCCATGCAACCAAATACTGTAATTTCCTCCTACTTATTCTCGAGTCTAATATCTCTTCCACTTCAGCCTCCTCTTCCCCCATCATGGTGGGAAAAGGAGGTGGTTCCCTTGAAATTTGATACTTATGTGCTGGTACAAACACTGACAATAAAGATCTATGAAATACAGGGTGTATTCTCATATTTTCAGGTAAATGAAGCTTGAAAGTGACTGGGTTAATTTGAGCCTTTACTTGGAAAGGTCCCAATCTCCTTGGTTCTAGCTTTTTACACCTCCCTCGTATTGGTAGTCCCTTGGTAGACAGCCATACCCAGCTCCCTACTTGGATTTCTTCCCCAACTCGCCGGTGCCTGTCTGCAGCTCTCTTGTAAGCCTCTTTAGCTTCTTCCAAATCCTCTTTCAATATCTCATGAATGCACCTCAACTCCTCTATCATTTGTTCTGCTGCTGGTACTGCTAACTGCTCCTCTTGACCTGGGAATGCCCTTGGGTGCAAGCCATAGTTTGCCACAAATGGGGCTCTGCCCGTAGACACATGCATTGCATTATTATACGCAAACTCTGCTAGACTCAACTTCTCTAACCACCCGCTCTGCTGATAACCAGCATAACACCTCAGATATTGTTGTAGTGTTGCATTCGTTCTTTCAGCTTCCCCATTGGTTTGCGGGTGTCTCGCCGACGTGAGGCTTAACTCCACATCTAGTAACTGCATTAACCTCTTCCAAAATTGTGATGTAAATTGGGCCCCTCTATCTGAAATGATTTGTGATGGCAAACCATGCAACCTAAAAATATTATGTAAAAACATCTTTGCAGTTTCCTGTGCGGTCGGAATTTTGGTACATGGTATGAAATGTGCCATCTTGGTTAGCATGTCAACCACCACAAAGATCACTGTTTGCCTATGGGATGACGGTAGATCCGTTATAAAATCCATAGACACCACATCCCAAGGCCTTCCCGGCGTGGGCTTAGGTTGCAACAACCCTGCGGGAGCTGCTCTGGGTGCCTTGGCTCGTTGACATACTTCACAACCTCTTACATATTGCGTTACCTCCTCCCTCAACTTTGGCCACCAGAACTGTCATGTGATCTGATACAGGGTCTTTTCTCTACCAAAATGTCCTGCAGTCGGGTTATCATGATGTTGCCTCAACACTTTACCTCTTAATTCACCTGCAGGTACATACAGCACCCCTCTCCTGTACAACAATCCATCTTTTTCTTTGAAACCTTCCTCTTCCCCTCTACCTTTTCTCAGTTCCTCCATTTTCTTTTGTGCAAACTCATCTGTTACTGTCAATCGCTGGAATTCCCTGCCGTCCACTACTACGGCTGCACACCCCCACTGATCCGATCTCAGTATTTCTCGCAACTTGGGAGGTGCTTCCCCTTCCATATACTCAGGTTTGCGCGATAGCGCATCTGCACGAACGTTTTGATGCCCAGGTATATACTCAATCCTAAAATTAAACCCAGCAAAAAACTCCGCCCACCTAATTTGCCTTTGGTTTAGCTGTCTAGCAGTTCTCCAATACTCTAAATTCTTATGATCTGTTTGTACCACCACCTGATGTGACGCCCCTTCCAAAAAATGTCTCCACACTTTAAAGGCAGCATGCACAGCTAAAAGTTCTTTATCAAATATGGTGTAGTTTTGTTCTGATTGATTTAATTTTCTAGAGTAGAAGGCACAGGGTCTCCAGTCCCCTTCCTTGTCCTGTTGCAGCAGAATGGCCCCAATAGCCCTATCAGAGGCATCAGTTTCTACCTTCATACGTTTACTAGGATCTAGGTGCATAAGATATTTTTCTGAAGCAAACACCGCCTTTAGTTTATCAAAGGCCTTCTGTGCTTCCTCAGACCATCTGAATGGCCCCTTGCCTCTTAGACAATCAGTCAGTGGCGTTGTGATTTTGGAGTAATTACCTATGAATTTACGATAGAAATTAGCAAATCCTAAAAACCTCTGTAGATCTTTCTTAGTCTTAGGTGCCTCCCATTCCACCACTGCCTGAACTTTACTGGGGTCCATGTGCACCCCTTTGTGGGAAATGCAATATCCCAGGAACTCCACCTTTTGTGTATGGAACTTACACTTCTCTAACTTCACATATAACCTGTTGGTCCTCAATCTTTCTAACACCTGTGTGACATGTTTTACGTGTTCCTCCATGCTTTCACTATATATTAAGAGGTCATCTAAATAAGAGACACAGAACTGATCCAGTATACCTGCTAAGACGTGGTTGATGAAGGTTTGGAATACCCCTGAGCCATTTTGCAAGCCAAAAGGCATTACCAAGAATTCAAATGCACCATACTTAGTACAAAAACTGGTTTTCCACTCATCCCCTTCTCTGACCCTTATCAGATTATATGCTCCTCGTAGATCAAGCTTGGTAAAGACTTTGGCTGACCTTACTCTCTCTAAGAGGTCATCTATACGTGGCAGTGGGCACACGCGAGGCTTCATTTGGCTGTTAAGGATTCTGAAGTCACATACTAATCTCGGTGCCCCTTCCTCCCCTTTCTTTTTGACAAAAAAGACGGGAGCACCCCCCGAGGCTGTGGACTCTCTAATAAAACCTCTCTGCAAATTCTTTTGCAGGAACTCCCTCAATGCTGCAGATTCTACTTCCGACATGGCATATATCTTGCTTGGTGGCAACTGTGCCCCAGGGACTAGATCTATCTTGCAATCATAGGGCCTATGTAGTGGAAGTTTATCCGCTTCTTTTTCACAAAAAACATCCCGATAAGCAATATATTGTGACGGAATCTCACTTTCATTCCCCATCAACTTCCCTTCTACCTCTGTTCCCATTACTTCCACTGAGATTTTTCCCTTTTGCCCCAAACAATGTGTCATACAATAGATTGAACCAAAAACCAAAGACCTTTGATGCCAGGCAATCACCGGATTGTGACGATTGAGCCAACTCATGCCCAGCACCATCGGGTGTCCAGCTAGTTTGGTCACATGAAATGCCCTGGTCTCTGAGTGATGACCCATATCCATTCTCATTGGTGGAGTCTCATAAGTCACTTCTCCTGACAGTAGCAGTCTGCCGTCAATTGTTTTCACTCGCAGTGGGAAATTCAAAGGTAACAAAGCGATTTTGTGTTCCTGTACCAATTTCTGGTCTATGAAATCTGCTGACGCTCCTGAGTCTAACAGCGCCTCTACCTGGACCCTGTGTCCATTGGGTAGTTGTAGTTGCACCTTCACCGTTAGTCCTGGGATAGGTGGTTCTGCGTGAGAGCCTTCTATTGCTTCTCCACCCGGCTGCAAGCTCCCATTTCCAGCCGGGGACATTCGTTTCCCTGATGCAGTTCCTTTGGGCAATTGTCTTCTCCCATGTCTGCTCCAGATAGAGACTCCCATCCTTTACGATTGCGACATTGTCGTGCTAGATGCCCTGGTTTTCCACAGACGAAGCAACGCCTCATGTCTCTTCCTCTCCCTGCATTTCCTCTTACCATGGAAGAGGTAGTAACTGGGAGGGGTCTGGCTGCTCCTAATTCCATGGGCTCTGGCCGCTCTCGTCCTGGCATATTGCCCGCTCTGCTCTCTGTACTTTCAATAATATTGTTTTCCCGCCACCGTGGTCGCCATTGTTCCTTCCTTTCATTAGCCCTCCGTTCCACGCGTAGGCTCAATTGCAGGCACGTTCGAACCAGAGAATCCAAGGAACTAGGCTCTGGCATTTGGGCCAATTGGTCTAAAATCTCATTATTCAGTCCTTCCCTAAAAAGGGCTGCAACTGTTGGGGAATTCAGATCCCATTTTAATTTCTGCACCAGCAAACTAAAGTTGGACCAATAAACTCCCACAGTGTCTTTTCCTTGTCTCATTCTCAACAGCTGCCTTGCTGTGGTTACTTCATGCGCAGGGTCTAAGAAAATCGTGTCTAGATACTGCAGAAACATTTGTAGATTTCCTAGGGCGGCATCCCTTCGAGATATTAGGGGTATAACACAGTCCTTAGCCCTCCCTTCCAAGAAATTAATCACATAAGCAACCTTCTCTCGCTCAGATTGAAATTCTTTATCCTTTATCTCAATTATGTAAGAAATTTCTGTCTTGAAAGCCATGTATTCAGAGCTTTCTCCCTTGAAGCTACGCGGACGTACAGTAAATGTTTTACTCACTCTATCTCCACACGTCGCTTGCAGCATGGTTCTTTGTTCTCCCAGTGCTGCTGACAGTACGTCGACTTGACTTTTCAACTGTAAGTTCTGTTGCCATAAGTCCTGTAATGTTAGCTGGAGCGCTGGGGTTTCTCCTTGCCCAACTGGCGCCACAGCTCCCTCCATTTTGGCTTCTCCTTCTTTACGTATAGTGAAGAGGCGCAGAGCAGAAGGTATTCTGTCAGGACTGGTCGTTGTCCTCTTCAGATCACCACACAAATGCTTCTTGTTCTTTATAAAACTTTTTATTGCGTATTAACAAAACAATCTTATAAACGGTTTTCAACTTTAACTATTCTTCCTCAGAGTCACTTCTTTCAGATACCTTCTGAGCTCTGCTTCTCCATGACCAGCCACCCTCACAATGGCGAAGGCGCCTCTCCCTTCGTTTTCCCGCTCTTTTTTCTAACCTCCTGGCCTGTATCTCCTCTCCTCCGAATCTGAGCTAGAACTTAACCCTTGCCTTTCCTGTGAACAGCCAGCCCCTCCCTGTTGTTCCTCTTGCTCCCTTCTATTAGATTCACTGCTCTCCCTCCCCCTTGGGGAATGCTTTCTCCCTCTGATAAACTGAAAACTTCTAACTCTTCCCTGACAAGCTCTTAAATGCCTGTCCAGCTTATCTACGTCATGAATAGGCCACTCAAAACTCACTCAGGTTTTCTTGTTTTGGTGTCTGGAACTGTGATGATAGGAAGTTCCACAATACAGGTGCCTGTCCACAATTCCACATGTCTGTCTGACACTTACATAAGAGGACATGGAAGAAGGGCTTGCTGCTGGATCTTAAAGGATGGTGGGGATTGTTTTCCATCTGTTGGTGCAAAAAGAAAGTGTAAGCATGTGTCATATTCAGTCATGCCAAACTGGTCCAAGTGATGTTGAAGCTGAAAGATGTGGGTGTCAGTAATGGCAGGGCCTGATGAGCAGCAGCCAACCACCTCGTATTGTGCCCTTTTTTCCTTCCTCAGGTGGAGTTTGAGAGCATCAAGCATGCCCTTAGCTGCCGAGAGGAAGAGCTGGTGCTTGCTGGGACTCAGCTGCTAGAGCTGGGTCGTCTCCGGGACCTGGCAGAACACCAACTTCAGGAGGCACTAGAGGCTCTGCAGGCAGAGCGTGAGCAGAAGCAGGAATTGCGGCGAGAGCTGGCCATCTGCACAGGAGGGCGCCATGACTCCCTAAGCAGCTTGCAAGCCAACCTAGAAGAGCTTAGCCACAGCCGTGCAGAGGAACAGGATAGTGGCTTTGCCAATGCCAGCAGCCTTGGGAGCATGGCTTCCACACCCCACAGCATCCGGCCTGCACCTGGTCTTGTGGCAGACCTCTTCAGTGAGCTTAACTTGGCAGAGATTCACAAACTGCAGCAACAGCTGCTCCAGGTAAGCAGGTTTAGCTCTGTGGATCAGGGAGAGGTTTGGTTTCAATATGAGATGACTAACAACGTGAATTGCATTCCTGTTGCACAGCGGAGCAAGATGTGCTATGTTTTAGGCCAATGCCAATGGTTAGCTATCCCCACCCCTCACCCTACCCCAGCTGGCTAACTTGGGGTTTGCAGCTCTGTTAGAGATTTAGTCCACTGCCATGTACTGTGTATCCAAATTCTGAAAAAGTCCTTGCCCCAGTCTCTGTAGTTACTGTGTAATACTTCAAGGGAGGGAATCAAATTGTTGAATGCTCCATTGTAGAAAAACAAAGCTAGTATTGGCAAGAAGATTCTAGTTTAGTCTTTGCCCCTGGTGATTTATATTTGAATGTGCAGAGACTTGTTTTTTACAGGAGGGCATCATTTAAACCAAATTCTTCTTCCTTGGACAGTCCATCTCTTACTTTGGCTAATAGGCAGTTGTCATTGATCTCCCACACAAGAGTCCTCTGGTGCATGTGGGGAACTTGTTAGGAGGGATGTGCTTCAGTTCTCATTTTATGCTGGGCTTGGGGAATAAACAGCACTAGCTGTGCAAAGCCCAGTGTGCTGATGCAAGGCAAGACCCCTTGTTTTTCCTCTTCCACCTCCCCTCCTGCCCAGAGCCCTCTTGTACCTGCAAAGAATGCAGAGCCTAGGGCTTGCCGATTAGAAGGTCAGCAGTTCGAATCCCCGCGATGGGGTGAGCTCCCGTTGCTCAGTCCCTGCTCCTGCCTACCTAGCAGTTCGAAAGCACAAAGTGCAAGTAGATAAATAGGTACCGTTCCAGCAGGAAGGTAAACATCGTTTCCATGCACTGCTCTGGTTCACCAGAAGCGGCGTAAGTCATGCTGGCCGCATGACCCAGAAGCTGTACGCTGGCTCCCTCGGCCAGTAAAGCGAGATGACTCGTCTGCAACTGGACCTAATGGTCAGGGATCCCTTTACCTTTACTTATCCTTTGCTTTTATCCAGCCACACGATTGTCAGAGAACCTGGGGAGAGTGAGTGGTCTCTTGTGCCCAGCAGAATTATTCCCTCCCTGTACGCAAGCTATGAAGAACTTAAAACCTTGTTGACAGCGGCAAGAGTTATCATAGCTAGGAAATGGTAAAAGCAAGGTGGATGCTGAATAGAAGAATGGTACAAAGAAGTGTGGGATATAGCGATTAATGATAAATTAACGTGTGCTATTAAAGTAAGAAGGGGAATATGGAAGAGAAATGATTTTGAGAAAATATGGAGAATATTTCTGGAGTTGTTAAAACAGAAAGGAGTCAAACCATCTCAAGTCTTAAATTTTTGGAAATTTATCATGATAAATGATAAGTCTCATGGTGGGGTGCACATTTCTATTTGTATTTTTTCTTTAAGGAAAAATAAAAAATTAGAGAATAATAATATTCCCTCCCCATTCACAGAGGATGCAGGAGTGGGATATTTTGGTGTTGACTATCTGGCAAGGGCAACTCCAGCTAGATTTGTAGACCCTTGATTTTTCCATCTGTAATCCTGAAGTGGTCCAGTGCAGCATTGGATGGCATCCCCTAGAACTGCTTGCCATTCCGTTTTGCCTCAGGCACAGAGCATGAAGGTATTACAGCACAAATAATGGCCACCATTCCAATATGAGCAATCAGGCTGTGATGTCAAAAAGTTGGTTCCTGTTCTTTAAAGCTTAAAATGTACTGCAATGGGACCAGTTCCTCTTTCTGTAGGGCGGGGAGCATGGGTGTGGCAAAAGCTAAGAAAATGCTAGGCTGGGAAGTGATTTTCTAAGCAAGGTTTTAGAGATCAAAATTATGGCTTGATAGTATTGATCCACAGTGAACTCAAAGGAGCTATTCTGACTGCAAGTCGCTCAGATGCCAGAGGCATTGCTTTCGGGTTTCTACTCTGCCAATAATCTTGTCTGTGGAGTCTGCTGTTTGTTTCTGTCTGTCTGTCTGTCTCCCCACTCCGGTTGAGCTGGAAGCTTCTCAGTCGCCTGTAGAGTGAGTGGCAGGAAGCCACTAAAGTTATTCCGAGCAGCTGCACATCCTGCCCAGCTGGCGTCATGCTCTGGCCTGACCCTGTTGCACTTTCCCCACCCCCTTCAGACTGCTTGTCTGCAGATTATCTCTCCCTCCTGCCAAGCCAGTTGTCTTGGCAAAGGAGGTTTGAATGCTGTTCTACTCTTGCAAGGTGTTGGAGACATTTGTCCACTTTTTGTCTAGAATGCAGCTCTCTCTTCTTCCATCTTCCTTCTATTTTTAACAGCTTATCTTGTATTAGAGATCACCCACAGTTTGGAGAGCCTCCTGAAGGTGAATGCTATGATAGTTGATTCTGGGTCACTTCCGGCTAGCCTCATTCTGGCCGCCCTTGGCCAAAGGAAATACCTGGCTGCGAATCAAAAGCCCTGAAGCTCAGCTTCTTTTTGTATGGCTCTTTAAAGCCCAGATGGAAACTTGAGACCTGGGAGTGGCAAGCTCTATAAAGAGAGAAGCCTGTCTCTTCTGTATTGATCCCTCCAAAAGGGTCACGGTTTCGGAATAGAACTGAGCAGCCTTAATCTCGGGTAAGGCTGCAAAACCAGCGCTGTCCTTGCTCATTCAGAGCACTTGCCTATTAAGAGTGTCCTTGCCAGCTACTCCCAGTTTAGTTCCTGTTTTCCATGCCAGGATGTAGCTCTGCAAAATACACTGCTCTTGAATATGTCCCAACAACTTAGAGTTCTATTGGCCTCCTTGGATCTGGATTTATCTTATGGCACATGCCTTGTGTTGGGAAACATAAACACCAAACTCTATTCCCATCCCCTTTCTAATTTCCTGTTTGCATTATTAGGCAGAAAATGAGAAGGCCTCGCTCGCTTCAGACCTGCAGGACCTTAAGAAACAGCTGAGCAGCACCCAGGAGGCTCTAGCCCAGCAACAACTGTGCAACAACCATGAGGTGGAGCAGTTTCAGACCCTGGATGCTGGCCCTAGCAATGGCGGGGACCACCCATCACCCTGTAAGAGGGAGCGCTGCCATGAAGAGTTAGAAAAGGCCCAGCTGGCAGCCCGGCAGGAGAGAGAGGCAGTTGCTCAGTTAGAAACGGAGTTGCGGGTTGCCCGAAGGATGGCACGGGAGAGTCAGTCACGGCTGGCGCAGGCCCAGGAAGAGCTCCTGGGTTTTTCTGAGGAGATGGCCGCTCTGTATCATCATGTCTGTGCCTGCCACAGCATCACCCCTCAGCGTGTTGTGTTGGACTATTACCGGGAAGGTCGTGGAGCCCGGAGCATGTGCAGAAGACGGTCCTCCCGAAAACTCCTACTCACAGAAATGGAGACAAGCAGCAGTGGGGACCAGTCCCCAGCCAGCAGCCCCAGTTCCCCCTGTGGGTTGGAGCCCCTCAATGTGGCCAACCTGACCGCCGTCTTGCGAGAACAACTAGGGCACCTGCAGGTGGCGCTCTCCCTGGTGCATCAGCAGGGCCTGATGGGGCACAGCGCTGAACTGGAACGTGACAAGGAGGCGCTGGTGGAGGAGGTGCTGAAGCTGAAGTCCCTGCTGAGTACTAAGCGGGAGCAGATCGCCACCCTGCGCACAGTACTCAAGGCCAACAAGCAGGTGGGTGCAGGAGTAGCCTGGTTGTGGTGCGAGTCAGCCCTGAGTGAATAGGATGGGGAGGGTGAGAAAGGTGTGGGCCTGCAGATGGGACTGGGAGCACCCTCGGCTAGTGCAATGAGCACTTTTGGTGGGTTGCCCACTGCCAGTAGCACCTTTTTCATCTTGCTGCTGCTCCTCCTGCCAAACAGTGCAGGTAGAGGAAGAAGAATGGAGTTCTGCTAGGCTACTGGTGCCAAATGGGCTCATCAGTGAGAGTTATGGGAATTTTCTTACACTGACTGCAAAACTGAATGTGTTAAGAAGTCACAAAACAGGTATCATCAGACTGTGAGTATGTTGTGTCTAAAAGTTAATGAATCTTTGCCTAGGCAGTATTTTGCGATCTTGCAAATTGCAGAATTATATATTTATTTTACACAGGTTTCTTCTGTCTATCATGGGAAGAGCAAGGGATTGTTCCAATTATTTTTATTGATTTTCCAAATTATTACAAATCATTACTGAATTAATTCAATACAATTTCCAAAACTGATTTCCCGCTCTTCTTGCAAGATATGTCCATGATAGACCCCCGTTGCTGTTAGTTCTCAATTTCTAGTTAAAATCACCCCATAATTCCAATTATATTTTCCATCAGCTGCCCCTTTACAACCCTGCAAAGAGCAAATATATTTAAAAAAACTTAGTGTGTATATTTGATTGCAGCATGTGTAGTATTTCAGTAAGTTATTATTTCGGCATTTATTTTCCAGCTTGAATATTTTCACATGTTCAAATCAAAGTTCTTTCCCTGGTTCACTGATTTATTACAGTTCTCCTGTCTCCTCCATCTGTGCTCGCCTTACCCAAACTCGCATTCCTTCCTACTGATAACAGTGTCAAGCTACAGCATAAATTAACTCACAAAAACTGTTTACAGAGAGACCATTTTAAGAGCAACCCAGCCATTGGATTCCATCACTGCAATGCCTTAAAAACATATTTTCCATTACATATGTCTTTCTCTTTAAATCATCCTCTTTGTGTCTTCCATCCTTCCATCATGTCAGGTTAACTGTGGATTGTTATTAGCTGCATTTTCTCCTCCCACAACAGAAATATTTTGATGGTGGCTTACAACAATGAAGGCTAGAAACATGTTCTAAAACTAAGATTCTCTGGAGTGGAATTGTATTCCCAACCTCTCATTCAGTGCTCCCACATGGTTTTGGCCCAGAAATAGGCCTGGATGTGATGTGACATGGCCTGAGATCACAGGCCCTTGCATACCATTTGTTTTAATGTTTCATAAGCTGCTTTTTTGGAAAGCCACCAAGAAACAAATAATAACAACAACAATCAAAGAGCAGCAGACTGGGGAGGCAGGCTACAGGTCTGCCTAAATAATAAGGTGCTTTTCACTAGCCTTTGGAAAGCTGATGGGTATGGGGCTAAGTGGGCCTCCTGGGTTCCAGAGTTTCGGCACAACAGCTGAAAAAAAACCTTGACACATTTAACCACTAGCTGTACCTTAGATGGTGGGGAATGCAGAGCAGGACACTTTATCTAGGTACCCAGACAGCAGGCCCTGCCTTCCAAATACCAGTGCCATATTTAAGCTCTGGACGGACTGACAGCATCCAGTGCAAACCAAGAAAATGCACTTGGAGGGGGTGGTGGCTTATAGCAACCCTGTTAATAGAATTTCCCATTCTCTGGGAGGGGTTTATCCACCCCACTTCCTTTGGCTGCAGTCCTGGGGCACTCTTACCTTCCTGTCCTTGTCCTGTTCTGCTGCTCCTCCCTGGTCCCACCAGCACTGTTCTCTTCACAGCCCTGCATTCCTAGCAACATTGCTGCTTTCCTCACTGTTTGCAGCATGAGCCCTGTGCTTAGGCTGTTGCTAGGGTTCCTCCAACTTTCCAGGCCTGGGAAAGAAGGCAGAAAGGGCTGCATCCCAAAAGAGTGGTGGTCTGGGCTTGCATTCAGTGTTAGAAACTCAGATAATTAAGCTAATCACCAAATGGCACCTTAAACCTATGTTATGGTCACCACAACATGATGTCTAGGCATCATTTTTTGTTTAAAAAAATTGAAGCTTGTTGTTAATTTTGTTTCTATACCACTTTACATTTTAAAGAAAAAACATTGGTGGTTTACAACACATTAAAACATCAAGTAAAACAAACAATCCAGAATAAAACAAATTCAAGCTTCAAGGAAAACACTTCAGATCCTACTCCAAGTGACATTTTTCTTTCCCCATATTTATTTACCTACTTATATAAACGACTCCACAGCAGAAGTACTCTAGGAAGCCAGTTTGGAGTAGTGGTTAGAGTGTCAGACTAGGACCTGGGAGATCACAGCCTCTGAATCTTCCTCACAGGGTTGTTGTAGGGATTAACTGAGGACAGAAGTTAACCATGTACTCCTTGGAGAAAAAGGTGAAAAAGGTCAGATATAAATGCAATAAATATGCTCTTCAGCTTATCTGCTTAAGAAAGCTGGAGAGGCCAGTCAGGTGGAGATGTCTCCCCCACCCCCAATTTTTTTTCTTGATTTTCACAAAATTAAAAACACAAACAAACAAACATAACTCATAACCTTATTAAAACTAATCTTCTTAAGTGACTTCCTTGTATCCCCCTATTTGAATTTCAATGCTTATCATTTTAACGGTTTTCCAAATCAAAGTTCTTATAATTTTAACTTAATCGCTTAACATCACTCTTTCTTCCCAATTCAGCATTAAACATAATAATTCATCACATTACTTATTTAAGTCCAAAGCCTAACTGGTGATTGCAAGCTTTTTCCAATTAATTTAACTTAACATATTTAACTAAAATCATTAAATTTCATCCATTCTTCCTGGTCCTCCTCCTCCTTCTGGTCACGGAATCTTCCGTTCAGGTCGACTAGCTCCAAAAAGTCCATCATCATCATCATCATGATGAAAATGAAAGATGGAGATGTCAGTTGCCAACCTGGCATCCAGAGATCTCCACGTGGTTGCAGTTGAACCTGCACCTGTTGAAAAACACACATGACGAATTTCTGACACAGCTTGCATGTGTCCCTGGAGCTTGCATGTGTAAGACTGGATATTGGGAATACTCCTTGCACATATACCAGGATTGAGCAGTCCTGGGATCTTTCAAGCACCCTAGGCTGGAGGCTCCTTGCTGGAGCATCTTCTCTTGCTTTTAAAAAAAGGGCTGAAGCAAGAATGGGGCCACCCATGAGTGTAATCCTAGAGACACATAAACTTGTTCAGTCTCTGAAAGAAGGTGCCCTGTTGATGTGTTCCCTGTTGCTGACCTGCAAGTGAAGTAGCCTCTTGAAGGTATTTCCTTATCAGCAGGCTGGTAGCCCCATGTGCCTGGCTCTTCCAAGATTGTTCTTGTGGGTAGAATGGTTCCGGCTGCCTGTTTGAGTCTCCTATGCAGAGCAGCATAGAAGGGTGTGTGCGCTATGTTTGTGTGCCAGTGCTTTAATGATACTTTCTGCATACGGCAAAGGGTGTTTCCATGGGAGAGAAGCTATAGGTCAAAGAATTGGAAGAGACTTCAATGGTCATCTAGTTCAACCCCCTACAATGCAGGAATCTCAATTAAGCATCCGTGACAGATGGCCATTGAACCTTTGCTTTAAAACCTTCAAGGAAAGAGAGTCCACCACATCCCAAGAGAATCCCTTCTACTGTCAAACAGCTCTTACTGTCAAAAAGTTCTTCCTGGTGTTTAGTTGGAATCTCCTTTCTTGGTTCAAGTCCTACCCTCCAGAGCAGGAGAAAACAAGCAAGCTCCATCCTCCATGTAATATCCCTTGAGATATTGGAAGGTGGCTATCATATCTCTTCTTTTCCAGGCTAAACATACCCAGCTCCTTCAACCATTCCTCATAAGGCGTGGTTTCCAGGCCCTTGTTCATCTTGCTCATCCCTCCTCTGCATATGTTACAGCTTGTCAATATCCCCCTTAAATTGTGAAGCCCAGAACTCCAGGCGTAGTCTAACCAAGGAAGAACAGAGTGGTAGTATTACTTCCATTGACCAGACACTAGACTTCTGTTGATGCAGCATAGCATAGCATTT
The DNA here is from genome assembly GCF_965153285.1 of Podarcis tiliguerta. Classification (NCBI taxonomy): domain Eukaryota; kingdom Metazoa; phylum Chordata; class Lepidosauria; order Squamata; family Lacertidae; genus Podarcis; species Podarcis tiliguerta. The sequence goes on from NC_139550.1 coordinate 38,192,566, forward strand.
GCTTTTTTTGCTGCTGCATCACACTGTTGACTGAGGGTCAGCTTGTGGTCTACAAAGACCACTAGATCCTTTTCAAGTGTCCCCCATCTTTTATTTGTTCATCTGGTTATTCCTGCCTAAATGCAGAACCTTACATTTGTCCCTATTGAAATTCATTTTGTTAGTGCATCATCTGACCCTTGGCAACCTTCCCTTTTAGACTGCAGAGGCCGCCCTCTCAAACCTTAAAGGCCAGTTTGAGGGCGAGAAGGTGCTGGTGTCGGAGACCATGGCCAAGCTGCGTCATGAGCTGAAAGCCTTGAAGGAGGATGCTGCTACTTTCTGCTCCCTGCGTGCCATGTTCGCCAGCAGGTTAGGAACGGGCATCCCAGGGAGCTGTGTGCATAGTAGAGAAGGGGCAGTGGGGCAGAGGTTGGAGGTAAGCCACCTCTTGAAGTGGGTGGGGGCTGGCATTGAGCCTTTGATCTACTGCTGCTCCTGTTTCATGTTGGAATTGTGCCACTATCCTCACACAAGTGCTGGAACTGAGGACTTGCCATGTAGATTGGAGGAATCAAGTAATAGTGGTATTGACTGGTTGTGGACTAGGAAGGCTGGTTTCACACGATGCATAGAAAGAGATGGAAAGCTGCTTAGACCGCAGAAGTTGCACAAGAGAAGGAAGCTGCAGGGGCGAGGTAATGCTCTTTGAGGGGGTGCTGAACTAAAACAAAACTCCAAGATGTGCAATGTTTGTCATATTCTGTGACACCAAAGGGTGGAATATAGAGCCTATATATTGCACAGCATAAAACAAAATTTCTTAGATTCCTCATAACTTGTTTTGACAGTTGGCCAAACTATTCATATTATTGAAGCCCTATTCCTATAGCTTCTGAGATATTGCAAGGCATTGCTCATGCATTTTCCAATATAATTTCACAACCATAAGGACTAGAAACCACCCTTAATTTAAAGGGAGCCAAGATTTCAGCAAGCAGTGATTAGTGTCCAGTGGGATATTCCATTCCTTTTCTGGCATTTGATGGGACCCTGAGTATATGCAAAGCACTGAGAGCTGGTGTAAGGCCTGCCCAGGATTCTGTGGTGTTGATCCTTTTTGACACTCGCCTTGAACTCACCACCTCCATCTGTCTCCAGGTGTGACCAGTATGTGAGTCAGCTAGATGAGATGCAGCGGCAGCTGGCAGCTGCTGAGGATGAGAAGAAGACACTGAGTTCCCTCTTGCGCATGGCCATACAGCAGAAGCTGGCACTCACACAAAGGTTGGAGTCCCTGGAGAGCCCGGCTGAGGTGCCACGGGGAAGTAGCAGGAGGGCACTCAGGCCAGCCAAGGGTAGTGCGGTAAGAACAGTTGGAGCAATGAGTTCTGCTATGGGTGGGTGGTGAAACAAAACCCCCTGAAGCCATTTACCTGCTTAGGATGCAATGCTGCCCAGCTGCCTTTGGGAGTGATACACAACTTCTTCAAATTTATCAGTTCAAATTTCGCATAGAACTGTGGCAGGGTAAGAGCCCTGAGAAGGTGTAGCCTTGAGTGATGTATAACCAGCATACTTGTTCAGCTTTAATAACACTTACTTATCCAAGCAATTATCTCTGGAGATGATAAACCAGGAGAGTCAGTGTGGTAATGTGGTTAGAATGTCAGACTAGGACCTGAGAGACCAGGGTTCAAATCCCCACTTGTCCATGAAGCTCACCCCCAGTCACTGCCTCTCAGCAGACTGTTTTGGGGATTGTATGAGGAGCTCCATAGAGAAAAGGTGGGATATAAATGCAGTAAATGAAAATTAAATGATGACACACGTGAGAGCCAAGGCTCTATTGTCCACGGACCAATAGCAATCCCCTACCCCACCTTCCATGCAGCCTTATGACTGAGAGTTAATGTGGCACTGAAGCCTTTGTGAACCCACTAGGTGGCCTTATGCCAGCCCTCAGTGTCCTCCCTCCCACCCCAGTCAGCAATATTGCTCAATACGTTGGCACCTTAAACAGTTCAAGTGCTGTGTGAATGCTTAGCTGTAATAGGAGTATCTATGCCAGGGCCAGCACAGGAGAGCTATAGGAAAACAAGCAGTACTTTTTAATGCATCTTTCTAACTGCCTTTCTTCTCTCCCTGGTCCCCGTTCTCCTTTCAGAGATGAGACAGCCAGTATCCAGTGCAGGATTTCCAGGCACTTCTCATTCATTCAGTGCCTTCCATTGTGGTCACAGAACTCCATTCATTATTATTATCTTTTGCATAACATGGAGAAGCCTGGCACCTGCAAGCTGTAGCCCATCAAGAGGAACCCTGTGCCAGCAGCAGGCCTCCAGCCAGTGTTTGCTTCCTGCCCTCGTGCCTTAAGAGTTATGTGAAGATGCACACACCTTTTCTCTGTTTGCCTCAGTGCTGACCTTCCTAAGCGCCTCTAACACTGTGCCTTTTTGTGAGACACTGATGTCTGCCTTAATGACCAGGGCTGCCTGCTTTGGGTCTGGCTGTGAAAAGATGGGTTCTTCCCTTCTCCTGAATTTCTTTGCCCTGCTGTACTCTCCCAGGCCCATCACTTCTCTACCTGTCTCTCCATGGGGTTTTGCACATAGTTAATGACTACATTGCTGACTGCACGGATTGTGGGGAGAAGGAAAACTAGCACCATGCAGCCATGAGACATGTTGTGAGATGGACCCAGCAGTGTCTCCTGTTAACCTCACCATCCTGACACCAGCAGTATAAGAGTATGAAACAGTTTACTTTGTAGTCTGGAGCAAGATGAGCCCTGGTTGTTTGCCTCAAATAAAGAATTGATTTCCCTGCAACCCTAGCCTTTTTTCCTTAACTAATTCAGAGCATTAAATCATAGTTATTACAAAATATGATAAATAACATAAGATTACTAGAAAACCACTCTTTGATTTTAGACTATACCACTTAAAATGGTACTATAACAGTGTTCCAATTCATTTATGTACAGTAGCAAGAAAGGATAATCTAAGTTGGGGTTTTGTGGCTCTTTCAGTGTTTGTCTTGGACTCCAACTTCAGTCAGCATGTCAGAGAGGATGGGAATCCTGGAGGGGCTACAGGTTCCAATCTCTGGCCCAAATGGAAGCCATGTTTTTAAATACCATATTTTTCACCCTATAGGACGCACTTTTCCCTCTCCAAAAATGAAGGGGAAATGTGCGTGCGTCCTATGGGGCGAATGCAGGCTTTCGCTGAAGCCTGGAGAGCGAGAGGGGTCGGTGCGCACTGACCCCTCTCGCTCTCCAGGCTTCAAGTAGCTCTCCGCAAGCCGTGGGAGAGCTGCGCGACTTCGCGCAGTTCTCCCACGGCTTGCGGAGAGCTGCCTGCACCCAGAAGCCTGGGGCGCGCTGATCTCAGCGCCCTTCGGGCAGCTCTCCCACGGCTTGTGGATAGCAGCCTGTTCTGGGGTCGGGGGAAGCTCGGGCTTCCCCCGCCCCGGGGGGGGAATATATTTTTTCTTTATTTCCCCCCCAATTAAAATAGGTGCACCCTATGGGGCGAAAAATACGGTACATTGTCCATTTGCCTTCTAAATTCCATAAGCTTTGGGTAATATTCAACTATGTTTTGCTCAGAGGAGACCCATTTAAATTAATGAACATAACTAAGTTAAGTCTTTTTCATTTTAATGGATCAAGCTTGAATAAAACATGAATGCCACCCACTCCCACTTGGTGATCTTCATATCCACATATGGCGCGGGTGGTGCTGTGGTCTAAACCACTGAGCCTCTTGGGCTTGCTGATTGGAAGGCTGGCTGTTTGCATCCCCACGATGGGGTGAGCTCCCGTTGCTCTGTCCCAGCTCTTGCCAACCTAGCAGTTCAAAAGCATGCCACTGCAAGTAGATAAATAGGTATCACTGTGGCGGGAAGGTAAATTGTGTTTCTGTGTGTTCTGGCATTCGTCATGGACCTCCATGCACCAGTAGCAGTTTAGTCATGTTGGCCACATGACCCGGAAAACTGTCTGTGGACAAACACCAGCTGCCTCGACCTGAAAGCGAGATGAGTGCTGCAACCCCATAGTCGCCTTTGTCTGGACTTCACTGTCCAGGGATCCTTTACCTTTACCTTTTACCTATATCCACATATCCTTACAGCTTCTCTAACCATTCTGCTGTCCTTGGTACACTTTTCTGTTTAATAAATAACATCCTAGTTTTGGTGGTTGCATAATACTTTCCTTCCACTTTTGTCTTTTTACCAAATTCACTTCTAAAGGATGACAAACTTTGCTAGACCTCTTGGGGCAGACCCTATCCTTAATTCCTTTATCCAAGCTTTTGTTGCCACCATGCTACAAAGTAATGCAACTTCTTTTTCTATGGTCCTTCTCACTAAGGATATTTTTAAGAATCTTATTGTGAAGGCATCATGGCTGGGTGGAGATGGCTTTCTCTGTGCAGGGAAAACTGTGTCTATGACTTCAGCCAAGAAGACTAGCCCATCTGGCTTGCTTGCACAGCTTTCAAAAACTACTTTGTGCTTCAAGCAAATTGTGCCAGGCACAGTGTGTGTGGTGTGTGTGTGGGCCTCTGTGCATTTAAACAAAAAGCAAATGGACCACAGCTTGAAGACGAGGAGGCAGTGTCAAGAGGTCAGATATCAACGAAAAGAAAAGAGCTCACTCTGAAACTCACCTACAGGTGGTACCTAACACCAAGAAAACTAGCGCTAATACACCCAGGAACCTCACCAAAATGTTGGAGAGGTGCACCTCCACAGGCACATACCTCCACATGTGGTGGGAATGCCCCCAAATCCAACTATTCTGGGGAACAGCCACACAAGAAATATGTAAAATAACTAAGCAAGTATTAGACATCACCCCAGAATTGGCCCTACTAAACATCTTCCAAGACAATGCCCATTTACACCACAAAGAACTCATAACCCACCTACTTTCAGCAGCCAGAAACACCATAACCAGACACTGGAGAGACCTGTCAGGAGTAAGCATGGACCAATGGTACCAAATAGTATGAGAAACAGCCCTACTAGAAAAATTAACCAATAAACTGAAACTGACATGGGGACAAACAGAAGAAGATGCCTTCTTCTAAAAAGGGTATGGCTCCCCTTTATCACATACACAGCCCAACAAGACAATGACAATAATCCATCAACAGCATACAAATCAATATGGCTGACCTGATCCAAAACACCCACCCACCCCACTCACACACGAAAACAAAGATCACCACAGCCTATCACAAACAACCACGCCCTAGGCCAACCCTAACCTCTCTCACCACCAAAGGAACACAAGTGAACAGCACAAGCAACGCTGACACCAAACCCTACATACATTAAGCATAATAGAAACATCGCCACCCGACCCCACCCCCACCCATCTCCCCACCCCACCCCTTTTTTTCCCCTCCCCCTAATGTCTCAACAAATGAAACGGATTTGTAAAAATGTTACATGGAAAAAATACAAGAGACATTACACATACTTCTGTAAAACAAGAAAATCTTTAATAATAGTTAAAAAAAAGATCTGTAGATGGTTGATGCCCCCTTCTGGCAAAAATGGAAAGTAGTAACACACAAAAGCTTGGAGGCTTGGCTAAGCCCCGCCTCTTGCTCAGGTACTTGGAGCAAAGCTGGGTTTGTTGCTGTGCTTTGTGTCAAATGGGTCTCAGCCCTTCATCCTCTGGGCTAAGGCTGTGGGAGTGTTCTGCAAAAAGGGAGGAAGAGAAGCTAAGTCATTAGAAATGTTGCTGTGCAGAAGAAGCATTCTTCCTTTGTACACTGGAGTGAGACACCTAGTGTGTGCAACAGATCATACTTCTGTTAAGTTTCCAGCATGGAGAGATTCACCGTAGTAGTGCTCCCTCATCAGTACCCAATTTGCCATAAATCTATCCCAAAATATACATAAATACACATACTCACCAATAGAACAATCCCAAGACAGCTGATCATAATATAAAGTTCAGCATATACTTGCCCTCAATCAGTCAACTCTGCTACTGTGGCCAATGCTGTCATTCAAAAGGTCAGGTAGAAAACAAATACTTTCCCCTGGTGCTGAAAGCTAGCTAATGCCACTTCTAGCCATTTGTTTTTCTTGCTGCTGCATTACACTGTTGCCTCAAACTTATACCTTCCAGGTTGACTCCCCTCAAATGTCTACTTTTTCACTTAACTTTTCCACTACAGTGGTACCTCGGGTTACATACGCTTCAGGTTACATAGGCTTTAGGTTACACACTCCGCTAACCCAGAAATAGTGCTTCAGGTTAAGAACTTTGCTTCAGAATAAGAACAGAAATCTGGCTCCGGCAGCGCAGCAGCAGTGGGAGGCCCCATTAGCTAAAGTGGTGCTTCAGGTTAAGAACAGTTTCAGCTTAAGTACGGACCTCCGGAATGAATTAAGTACTTAACCTGAGATACCACTGTACAGCCAAACTCCATCAGCCTTTGAAAGAAAAGTGTTTACAATATTCCAGATTTGTGCACGAAAAAACAGTCAAAAATAAAATGTGTGCTGCTCCACTCCAGCCAAGGATTGTTTATGTGCAAGGCTGATACTTCCTTTCCTTTTCCTTTCCTGACTCCTGTATGTATATTTAATACGGCTGTTTTATGCAAGAGCTTCTGCAGAAAGAGCTAATTAAAAACTAAAATATTATGGACATGCCTTCAACAGCAACCAGTAGAAAAGGGCAGGCTGCATTCTTTCCTCTGGGTTGATGGAAACAGAAGTAGGGGGTACATTGAGAGATGGTGCTTAGTGACATTTTACTACATGTGGAAAAGAAGTGCCAACAATGTGCTTCAGTACACCCAAAGTCAGGTAACATACATTTTATATCTGATATTCCCTTACTGGATGATCTGTTGATTGGGAAAATCTAAATTTAATGGGGGGGGGAGTGTGGTCTGCCACTTGGATGAAGAGGATGTCACGCACACAAATTGGAAGTGGGGAGTGAGTTTAATTGTGAGACTTGCATCTGCTGGTTTTTAAAATTTATTGATGCTCAGAGATACACAATAATACATACCCCTTACAAAGTTATCTCTTTTATAATATACTGGTATAAAACAGCTACCTAGTCTAAAAAAGAACAAAGGCAAAAAGGGGAAAAGACAGGGGGGGGGGACCTAAAGAAAGAGAAAGCTGGTATTACAATTAAATCCCATCAGCAGAATAGGAACCAACTGACAGTGCCCAAACTCTACCACGTGTACTTCATAGCATGTGTACTTCATTGCTGTCGTTGGTATAAAGTTGTAGGCAGATAAAATGACTTCCTGCAATGGATATTACAATTCTATTATTCTATATAAATAGAGGGTCATCTAGTCCAACTCCCTGCAATGCAGGAAGCTCAACTACAAATCTGCCTAACAGTTACCTCATCCAGACCATTTTACCAGCTTCTCTGCAAGAATATCATGGGGGGCTTTGTCAAAAGCCTTAATGAAATCAATATCCACAGCATTCCCCTGATTCATCAAGCTTTCCAAAAAAAGAATTGAGATTTGTCTGGCATGACTTGCTTTTGAGAAACCCATCACAGCCTCCATTTCTAAGTGCTCCCAGACTGCTTAATTATCTGTTCTAGGATTCTGTTTCATTTCTTCTAGCCTTTTCCTAGGTCTGATCTATCAGCTGCCAACTTTTGTTTCTCCCAATACTGGGATTGCTGCTTTCTCTCTAGCCCTGGAACACATGGATTTTTTTGTTTTGTTTAAAATGATGCATTATTAAGTGTAGTTCCTCAATGTGGGGGGAAGTCCATACCTGTAGGCTTTTCCTGGTTGATGTCTATGCATAGTGTATGGATGTCAGAGATAGACATCCTTGCATGGGACTTCCTTCATGCAATAGATGTGTGAAGGGGGCTATTGAATACAATATGCCATAAAAACACATACAAAGCACATCCTTTCCCTCAAATAATTCTGGATGCTGTTGTTTGTTAAGGGTTGCTAAGAACCGTGAGGGAGTAAACCAGGGTGCCAAGAATTCCTTAAATGTGCTTTAAAGGTATAGTGCAGGGGTAGGCAAACTAAGGCCCAAGGGCTGCATCCAGCCCAATCGCCTTCTCAATCCAGCCCACGGGTGGTCAGGGAAACTCATGTTTTTACATGAGTAGAACGTGTGCTTTTATTTAAAATGCATCTCTGGGTTATTTGTGGGGCACAGGAATTCGTTCATTCATTTATTTTTAAATATATAGTCCAGCCCGGCACACATGTTATTTCTCAGTCCCCCCCCCCCCTTCTCTTGAAGCAGCCCCGCGGACTCCTTCCCGGTCCACACGCAGACAGGCTGCGGGCTGTAAGATTGCAATCCTAAGGCAGGTTTTCAGGACCGGCCCACCCAGGAGGTGGTGCCTCAGGCGGCGGAATCCTGCCGGAGACGCGGGGGGCGGGATCCGATGAGATCTCCCCACAGCGGCCACTTCTGCCTCGGATCTGCTAGGGGGGCTCTTGCATTTCTAGCCCCCTTTTCCTTCCAAGGGGCGCGCGGAGGAGGCGGGGGAGCTGGGAGCGGGCGCCGGCCAGGTCCTCCCTGCCGGGGCGGAGCCGCCTCTCTCTGCCCGCCCTCCGGGGCGCCTCGGCTCCGCGTCCTTCGGCCGCCGCGTCCACACGCCTCTCGCGCCATGGCTGGCGCCGCCGCGGAGCGCGCTGGCTGGCTACTGCTGCGCCGGGCGGGCGCCTCGCTCTCCCGCTGCCGCCGCTTCGCGACGGAGGCGCCCGGCGCCCAGCCCAGGCCTCCGTACGGGAGCCGCCAGCCGCAGGCTCGGCGGGGCGCCGCTGCCGCCCCCGGCGCCGACCAAGAGGCTCTGGCCGGCAGCGCGCCGCCTCCCGGGCCGGACCGGCCCACCTTCCTGTGGGCGCGCTACGGAGAGCTGAAGCGGCTGGTGCAGGGTGAGCGAGGGGCTTCGACTGGGGAGGAGGAGGAGGAGGGCGCCCGGCCCCGGCTCCCTTCCCCCTGGGGAGGCTGCCGCCCCTTTGGCTTCTCTCCCGTCTCTCCTCCCGCAGGACCCCCCGTTTCTTCTTTTCCCTTTCCATGTACTTTGTAGCAGCGCCCTTCCTGTGGTCCCTTTTGGCCGACCCGAGGGAACCCGGTTCCTGACACATTTTTAAGCGAGGACTGGACTCGCGAATCTCCCTTGCTGCTTCTGTTGCGGTGACTCTGCTCCGGAGCCTTCGTGCACTCGAGCTGGGTCGTGGGATCCCCTCCCCTTTCTTTTGGAGACATGTCCGGGCAGAAACAGCGGGGAAGGGGCTGCTTTGTGTCTGGCTTTTCAGGCAGGGCTTTGGAGGGGGGAGGAAGAGCGCAAGACCCGCACGGCGGCTGCAACAACAGGGAAAGGCTCACAGTTCCTGTGGCGTGGATCTGTTAAGTCTTGAAGGAGCCGCGGGACTCTTCTGCAGCAAGAACACCAAACACAGTGAATTTTAAAGAATTGGAGTTGTTTTATTACAGTAGTTTTAATTGATTTAAATTTGCACGCAAAAAACAGGTAAAACAAATCTTTGGAAGAAAGTGGCATCCTTTCTTTGTTTTTAGATTATGCATCCATGAATCTGGAAGAGCCATTCCTTCCTGTGTGGGAGAGAAGCCTCTTCTAAAATGATGCCTGCTACCCTTGATTTTTGTAAATATTTGCGTATTTTAAAAAAGTATTCTTTCTTTAAATCTGCCTGATTAATACAGGTGGTGGAGGCACTTATAAGACTGACTGGAACGGATGATTAATCTGAACATGGTAGTACTAATCACCCCCAGTCCAAAGAAGCAGATCCTGATTTCTCAAAAATATGATGCATACATTTTGGGTTCTCCTTCTGAATTCCAGGTATCGGGGGCGTTCTCCCAGTCCTTGTCAGGGACCAGCCAAAAGTATGCATCTAGCAAGCTTGCTGGGGCAGGGGAGAACAGTGCAATTTTAGAGTGCCCCCCTTATAAACCACTAAACATAGATTAGTTACTCCTTAACATGATTTAATCAATCTGTTCTAGTTGCAGCCAGGGATGGGCTATAGCTCAGTAGCAAAGCTGCTGTTGTCCCTTCTATTTTCTTCCTCTTTCTCCCTTTTTCTGTGGTCAGGATTTTTATCAATATTACAGAGATCGGGAGGAGGCATGGGCTGGCGAGTGGACTTAATTGTGCAATTTATGTTAAAACTTGTGATAAACAATTAGAAGGTAATGTAACTTCATGGTATGAGAATACCACCATTACATTACCACCATTACTGTTCCCCAGCCCCCAGCATCTTTAGTGCCTGAAGCCTTGGAGAATTGTGGTAGAGAGCATAGATGCCTCAATTTAGCTTGAGACGACTTCCTATTCTCACCCGTTTTTATACATGTTCATCTGCGGAATTGAAGATTCTAACAAACCCTGTACAGATGGTGTTAGCTTCAAAGTAAACCAGTGTGCTTTTGTATATTTAGTGTAACGTTAACGGTATTTAATCCAGTTTTGTAATAAGGATGGACATACTTATTTGGATGCACAAAGTGATCAAAGTCCTGCTCTTAATTCCTGACTTTCTCCTAAGTGCTACAAAAATTGCCATGTCTCTCTCTCCTCTCTTCTTCCCCTCCCACTGTCATTCCTCTGCACCTCACAAAAATATGCATTACAAAGCTTAACAGTTTCTTCCTTCCTTCCTGGGCACTGCCAGTTTCTGGAACTGTGGCATCACTACCCACAAAGTTTATTTGACCACACCAGGCTGTCTGACCCAGCAGTTCCCTCTGTGCTTTGCCTGTTGACCACAAAGAATCTTATGCATTTCAGCATTTGCTGAATACAGTAATTTTTATTTCCAGCTCAACCAGTTTATTGGGGGGGGGGGTGACAGAAGGCAACGTGTATTCCGTGCTCCGAGATGAGCTGACTCATCACTTGGCATAAGGCAAATTCGTCATTAGTGTGCCTGCTTGCACTTGATAGGGTTAACTAATGCAGGATGTCTGCTGTTGCACAAGTGCTACGTGTTTCGAGCAGCAAAGTGTATGTGCTGCCCAGGTATAGCCGTCTGTATTCTTAAAAGACTGAGAGCTGTGTGGACAACTGGATGCTTTATATTTTGGCTGTGAACCAGTTCTGCCACTTGTTCAAGCTCCTCCCTGAAGGACTGAGGAATACAAGGAGCTGCCTTCTACTGAATCTGACCCTTGGTCCCTCTGGCTCATGTGGACAGGCAGGGGCTATCCAGGATCTCATACTCTCATACAGGGCTCTCCCCAGCCCTGCCAGGACATGCTATCGGGGATCAAGCCTGGGACCTGCGTGCAAAGAAGACAGTGTAGTTGAGAATGGCCAAGATCCATTCTGTTTCCAGTGGTGCCCATCCAGCTTCCAAGCCAGCTATGAATGTGAAGCCATAATAGTGCTTAGAGAAAAACTAATTTGGAGGAGCAAAGGGGTGGCAAAGGCTATTATGGGGAGATTTAATCTTTGTTGTCTAGCAGGCAGTCCCAAACGTTGGTTCATGGAGATAAGCTTCATTTAGGTGGTTAAAAGAGTGACTGTGGATTTGTGGTTGAAGAAGGGATGTTTTGCCTCCTGAGTTGGAGGCAGGAAGCCTCTGAATACCAACTGCTGGCCATCAGAAGTGGGGGAGGAGAGTGCTGTTGGCTTCGGGTTCTACTTGTGGGCTTCCTGTGGGCATCTGGTGGACTACTGTGAAAACAGGATGTTAGAATCATAGAATCATAGAATCATAGAGTTGGAAGAGACCACAAGGGTCATCGAGTCCAACCCCCTGCCAAGCAGGAAACACCATCAGAGCACTCCTGACATATGGTTGTCAAGCCTCTGCTTAAAGACCTCCAAAGAAGGAGACTCCACCACACGCCTTGGCAGCAAATTCCACTGTCGAACAGCTCTTACTGTCAGGAAGTTCTTCCTAATGTTTAGGTGGAATCTTCTTTCTTGTAGTTTGTATCCATTGCTCCGTGTCCGCTTCTCTGGAGCAGCAGAAAACAACCTTTCTCCCTCCTCTATGTGACATCCTTTTATATATTTGAACATGGCTATCATATCACCCCTTAACCTCCTCTTCTCCAGGCTAAACATGACCAGCTCCCTTAGCCGATCCTCATAAGGCATTGTTTCCAGGCCTTTGACCATTTTGGTTGCCCTCCTCTGTACACGTTCTAGTTTGTCAGTGTCCTTCTTGAACTGTGGTGCCCAGAACTGGACACAGTACTCCAGGTGAGGTCTGACCAGAGCAGAATACAGTGGCACTATAACTTCCCTTGATCTAGATGCTATACTCCTATTGATGCAGCCCAGAATTGCATTGGCTTTTTTAGCTGCCGCGTCACACTGTTGGCTCATGTTAAGTTTGTGGTCAACCAAGACTCCTAGATCCTTTTCACATGTACTGCTCTCAAGCCAGGTGTCACCCATCTTGTATTTGTGCCTCTCATTTTTTTTGCCCAAGTGCAATACTTTACATTTCTCCCTGTTAAAATTCATCTTGTTTGTTTTGGCCCAGTTCTCTAATCTGTCAAGGTCATTTTGAAGTGTGATCCTGTCCTCTGGGGTGTTAGCCACCCCTCCCAGTTTGGTGTCATCTGCAAATTTGATCAGGATGCCCTTGAGTCCATCATCCAAGTCGTTGATAAAGATGTTGAATAAGACCGGGCCCAAGACAGAACCCTGTGGCACCCCACTAGTCACTCTTCTCCAGGATGAAGAGGAACCATTGATGAGCACCCTTTGGGTCCGGTCAGTCAGCCAGTTACAAATCCACTGAGTGGTAGCATAGTCAAGACCGCATTTTACCAGCTTCTTTACAAGAATATTATGGGGCACCTTGTCAAATGCCTTGCTGAAATCATGTTGCGCTAGATGAGCCATTGGGTGATGGACCCAGCAGCCTCTTATTATTATAGAATGGCACTGAATGGCCTTCATATTGCTCATTTAAGTAAGGGGGAATCCAAATGACTAGTTCTTAATTTCTAAGAATAAATAAATAAATTAAGGCTTGGGGTGGGCTGAGGCTGAGGTCTATTTAGGAGCCATCATGTCTGCTTTGTACCTTAATCCTGTATATGTGGAATCTACCTGTGGTCACTCAGTAGTAAGGAAAGGCATGCACACTATACATAGTTAGAGGCATGTTTCTTTGTTGTAACTTAATGGATTTGAGGACTGGAAAGCACATTCAGAGGCTGAGACGTGGCAGACATAAAGCCCTGAGGGTAACAAGGACTCCTGGCTATGCAAGATGCCTCCTGAAATGTTCAGTAGTAACAGATTGCTGGTGTGCAAGAACAGACTTAGAGGTGGGGAGACTCTCCAAGGAGGTCAGATAGACAGTCGCTTGAAGTATTGCAATAAAATGAAATCCAAAAAAATAAAAGAAGTAATGCAAATTCAATTAAAAAAAAAACATTATCAATATTTAATGTGATGGATGTACCATCTCCCTCCTGTCTTCAGCCACAAATCAACAGACACACCACAGACCACCTGCATGAAGCTCATGAACCACTGGTGGTCCATGGACAGAAGTTGGGGAACCCTTGATTTAAAGCATTCTTATACCACCTTAATGGTTATGGAGAATCATGGGAACTATTTTTTTAAAGATGCTGAGAACTGTAGCTTTGTAAGTTCAACACCCTGAACTAACTAAGTATGGTACACTGGAGGGGGGGGCAGGAGGAGAGTGAGGCTGAAATGGAGATGGTCCAATTTTGTGATCATTTGGGCCCTAGTTCTTACATAAATGGCATACCATGACACAGGTAGTGGTTCACATGATGGGTTGATCCTTCATACAAAAACACTCCATAGAAAGCTGGCATACTGGGGAGAAGGCTAAGCTGGACCCCTTCTCCCTGCCTTGCTACTTCTGTATTAAAGGTTTTCTTTTTTAAGGAGAAGCATTTAGTTCTATGACTCCTAGCAATCATCTGAAGTTGTGCAGCTCAGATACAGATTTATCACACCATTGAGAACTAGGTTCTGGTCTCTCCCTATTCTGTGATGGAAAACAAGGTCCTGATTAGCTGAAACAGGACCTGTTTTTTCAGGGATCTGACCCTTCCCTTAACAACTAAATTCCTATTTCTTAGCCTTCTGCTTTTCAGAGAAACCAGTAAGAAAATGGCCATGCACTCCTTTCAACCTGTCTATAGCCTGGTTAGCACATAATGCTAAATCATGTTTTACTTAGCTCAAGTGGTGTTTGTTTGAATGCCTGATCTCAGCCCAGCTGGGTAACCATGGCTTCTTTTCTGGTTACAAACCACAAAATGAAGCCATGGTTTGTTGTTGGCTTAAGAACCATGACCTGTTTTAACTGTGGTTTGACATTATTTCCAAACCCAACAGGCTTGCTTAACTATGATTTGCTTGTTTCCTGCAGCCACTCATGATGACACATAGGCAAGAGCATCTGGAAACCAAAGCAAGCTTTGGAGAAAGGAGCCACGTCTTATTTGTTCGTCTGCAAGATGATTTGTTGAATAAACCATGGCTTAGCATTATGTGCAAACGCAGCTGTAGAGGACTTATCCCACTAACTTTGGTTCATGAGTGAGGGACATGTTTTGTCAGTTACCCACTCTCTAACAATCTGCCTCCTGAGATATTTTATTTTATATAACAGACCCAGGGGGTCACCCCACCCCTTGTTTCTGGCTTGGGAGTCATCTTTTCCTAGAAGAATTCTCCCCTTCTGGCTAGAATGAAACCCAGGTAGTCTGTATTCCCACAGGTTCTACCTTCCCTGGCACAGACTTAGCCTTCCAGTCTAAATACCTTCTCCAGACTCTCAACCCAGTCTTCCTATCTAAGCTGTGAGGCTCCTTCCTCTTGCTGTAGATTGTCTCCTCAGTGTGGTTGTTCAACTCAAATCAGAACCAGTTCTCCCTCAGACAAATTCTATCCGAATCCCTTTCTCCCATCTCAAATCAAGCCCTATCTAAAAACTCCCTCAGAAACTGTTCCTTGTATTCTACCTCCCATCCATGCAATGAGTCAGGTCCCCTCCCCTCCATCCCTGGATCACAATTTTATTACCTTTTGGAACTAAATAAAACCATATATTTGGCTATTTTTGGTGAATCTCTATGTTTCAAAAAATGGGATTTCCTTGCCTTATTATGGCACTGGGAGTGCAGTATAGGTTGTCGAATGGAGAGAAATGTATAGAAAAGGTGGTGTGTGCGTGTCATTGCAGCATAGCACGCAATCTCAGGAGGCCAACGTTTCTGATGTGTTGAGTACCCCTCCCTTTGTAAGAGGCATCCATTTGGAAGTGTGTGGTAATTGCTTGTGCTTCCATCTTCCTCCAGATTTGCTCCCCCCAGGGGTCTGCAATCTTCTGAACCCTTCAACAATCTACTCCAACAATGAGATTTCCCTGAGTACTATCGGAGTTTATGGATTTGACTATGACTACACACTGGCGTTATACTCACCTGCCCTCCACTCTTGCATCTACAACACAGCTCGGGACATCCTTGTGGAGCAATATAAGGTACCTCTCGAGCTTGCATGTCCTGTTGACTAGAATACGAGAAAAGTAATTGGCAAAATTGGAGGGTGCTTGGCTTGGACAAATGGTGGTGACTGAAGGTTTGAAAACCTTTGGGTGGGGGTGGGGAGCCTGTGGTCCACAGGCCAAAGTTGGCCCACCAAGGGTACCTGCTTGATCCATGAGCCCGTTTCCCCCAAAACTTGCCCTCCTGCCCCCACACCTGACATCATATGTACACTTAAACCATGTTCACAATTGTGCATTGGCAAGGGAAATCAGGCTTCGGATATACTGCCCGTCAGCTAAGCAGCGCTGGATTGGTGCTGAAGTGCTCCCTGTGTGGAACTTCCTCACACACCGGATGTCTGCAGAAAACAGGTTGTGGCTCTACCCCCCATCAGCTGGTGGGCAGTAAAACTGGAGCTGCAGGCATTTTAAAGCACAATGCAGGACTCTTGTACTGTACTTTGAAGTCAAAGGCACTTGCTATCATGGTGACACCAGGTGGTTGGCAGCCAAGGCCAGGATCTGACCAGTGGAGCTAGAAAGGTTCCCCAGCCCTGCCTTAGGCTAAGCAAGACATGAGAGGAGGAGGCAGCCGTGTTTGTATGCTTGTCCTGTTCTGTGTAAACTGTATGTGTTTGGTTTTTGCATCAAAAGGGGCGTTCAGGTGGACGAAGCTGAACCCTCTGCTGTCTTTACCTCACCATGCTCTGTCACTGCAGGCACTTTTCTGGCAGCTCAGTTATCCAAAGTGGCCCAGGCTAGAAAAGACATTTGAAGCAATGGGGAAAGGGGAGGGTTTAGCACTCCTCATACAAGTGCTAAAAAGTTAACTTTTATCTCTTGTCTTATATGTGAACAGGGCAGACAGACCAAGAGGGCTGCTCCTTTCATGCCTCCTCTGCCTCTTAATGGGTAGAATGTGCATTTGCCCTTCATGCTTGGGAACCTGTATGGGCTTCCCAATGTTATTGGACTCTCAACTCCCATCATCCCCAGAAAGCAGCACGGCTAATGGATTGGGGCTGATGGGAGCTGTAGTCCATCAACATCTGGAGGGCCACAGAGGTTCCCTATCCCTGCTGTCTGTGCTTGCCTCTGGGATCCCAATGGTAGCTGATAAACATGGATAGCATGGTTCCAAGCAATTCCCCGCATTGACTTCATCGAGAAAAAGTATTATCTTTGAAATCCGCTTCCAAATGACACTTGAAAGGCTCTAGACTTTTTAAACTGATTGACCACCTTGCAAATTGTATGTTTTGTTCTGTCCCATCAGTATCCAAAGGGCATCCTGAAGTATGAATATTGGCCGAACTTTGCCATCCGGGGCTTACACTACGACATTGCCAAGGTGAGACAGAGACAGGTGGCTTGTCCTGTTGTTGTGGCAGGAGAGCAGAGGCTGGAAGAGCAGAGCTGTGTGTGCATGTGTCAAATCTCACTTTAGCCTGAAGTCACCAGGTGTTCTTTGCCAAACTGCAGTGGCCTAATGCAGTAGTGTAATCAACGTGGAACATTTTAAAAGTCTTCTTAAATAAATGCTAAGCATTATTACTTGTCACCTGTGCAAATAAGGGCCACTTTCAGCAGGAGGTTAATTGTAAGCCAAGGGAAGAGTTTGTTCTTTTTTTCCATTGTGGTCATCCATGTAGCACAAATGTGGGCAGGCAATGCGTTATACATAGGGCTGCCTCGGAAGGCGGTTTGGAAGCTTCAACTGGTGCAGAACTCGGTGGCCAGGTTGCTCACCAGGGCAAGACGGTTTGAGCATATTACACCAATCCTGGCCCAACTGCACAGGCTGCCAGTTAGTTTCTGGGCCCAATTCAAAGTGCTGGTTTAGACCTATAAAGACTCAAATGGCTAAGGACCACAATACCTCAAGGACCACCTTCCCCCACATGAACCTACTCAGACCCTGCAATCATCATCTGAGGCCCTTCTTTGTGTGTGTCCTCCATGTGAGGACCAGAGTGTCCTTTTCTATGATGGCTCCCTGCTTGTGGGATGCTCTCCACAGAGAGGCTCACCTGGTGCCTTCATTACATATCTTTAGGTGCCAGGCAAAAATGTTTCTCTTTAATTAGTCCTTTGGCTTTGGCTGATCAGGGCGGTCCAATTTCTCATACCAAGTGGGCTGCACGTTGCCTTGTCTCATGGGGGGTGGGATCATCAAGATTTGACTCACACACCCGGCCCTGCTTTGGAATGAAGGCACTTGGCTCTGGCAGGGTCCTAGAGCCCTCCTTCCCAGAGTTGGAAAAGCACTAACTAGGCTTTGGGAAGGAGGCAAGAGGAATCTAGGACCCTGTCAGTGCCCTCACACCTACTTCCCAAAGCCCAGCGCCTTGCTAATCCAGCTTTGGGAAGGCAGTGCAAGGGATGGGGCATCAAATGTTGCAAAGGGCCACCGTAAAAGGCTTTGGGGGCCACATGGAGCCCTTTGGCCATGCGTTGGACCACCCTGTGTGTTCTTTTAAATGTGTTTGTGGGAAGAGTGCTATTGGTTTGTTATTGCTCTTGTTTTTATAATGTATTTTGTGTTCATATTTTGTATTTTTATGTGGTGAACCGCCCTGTTATCTTCAGATGAAGGGTGTTATACAAATTCTATAAATAAATAAAGTATTGTTTCCTGAACTAATTTGCAATATGGGTTTCCTGTGTGCTGACTCCACATTTCTCTTCTGTCTGCCATACAGGGCTTGCTCATGAAGATAGATGCCTTTCATTACATTCAGCTGGGCACCGTTTACCGGTAAGTGTTGCTCACATAGAGCAGAATTTCATAGCTGAGATATTGGAATTGAGGCTGTTCCTAGACCTAATTTTTAATATTCTTCTGTGTGGTCATGCCTAAGATATAACCCTGACTCCCAGGAAATAGAATTTTCAAGTTGGGAAGCAGTCCCGAAGGCATGCGGTCCTTTTAATTTCCCTTGAAAACTCTGGTTAAATTTGTGTTAGCCATGGCTAGCTGTGGTTCACATGGAATATTAAACCATGGTTAAGTCAAACAAAGCAAGGAAGAGGGGAAGGAGCATCCATCCCTTGCTCTGGCTCAAAATTTGCAAACTAGTTTGTAAGGAGACCGCATCATGTCTGCACCAGTCAAACTGGAATTCATAACTTCGTAGCCACATTACTCACGTGCAGTACTTTGATTCAGCTGCTAAATGATGCTCTCCTGGCGACACTTCAAACTCCTAAACCTTTCCCCTTTTTGGCATTCTCCAGGGGCTTGAAACCGGTTCCAGATGACGAGGTGCTGGCGCTGTATGACGGTACCCTTCATATCCCCCTCCACCAGGCTAGTGGCTTCTATGGAAAGGTTGGTTCCCTTGCTAGCCCTGGAGTTGGTTTGAAGGCCATCGGCCAGTGTCTCTCGTTGCTCAGTTTCTGACTGAGATGTGGCAAGAGGGGACCAGGTGCCAGCAGAGTGTAGCTCCTTTTATTTGCCTTCCTATGTATCTCTGCTATCCAGGGTCCACCAAGTTATAAAGGGAGCTTAGTTGGCCTCCAGTTGCATCTACTTTCTAGGCTGGACCTCCATATTCACATGATTTCTCTACCAAGTATTTGGTAGGGCATTGCATTGTCTCAGGAGTTTTGCAGGGAATACTGCAGGATGCATGGCAAACTGAGATGCTGGAGTAAGGATGAAGTGGTCTTCTTTGAAAAGGGGCATCCATAGTGAAGTTTTCGTCATGTTGGCAGAGCACCCCACATGCCAGTACTGGCATTGCCCTTGGAGCCAGTCCTAGATGTACATAACCAGAAGTAATGTGTCGAAGAGGTGTGAGCCTCTCTAGCCGAAGGTGTAATGTTGCCCTGGCTCAGAGGACTCAAGCGCCATCCCACTCCCCAAGAGTCAATGGCAGATAAAGCAGACTTGGTCCCTTTAAATAGGGTTGCCATACGTCTGGTATTCAGCCCTCGTAAACAGCGTCCGGGTGGAAATCGATGAATGTCCAGGAAAATCCGGGTGTGTGGCAGCCCATGTCAGAAGTGTCGGTTTTGGTGAATTTCATTAAAAACAATGAACAGCTTAACAACTTTGCCCCCCACCCCACCCCTGCAAAAAAGAGCTCAACTTTTGTGTCCAGTTTTTTACTTCATGGGCGCAGAGCCAGCAACTGAGATAGAGCTGCAGCTCCTGTTTAAGGTTCAGTCTGAGGATGACTGTTGCTGAAGGAAAACCTGAGCTCTGCTCTTACTGTGCAGATAGCCTGAGCTCTGTGTGTGTGTGTTTGGCTCAACATGAGAGGAAATTGTTACTTTATTTTATTTATTCATTCAAAGATCTAAGGATAATCCACAGCATAAAAATACAAGATAAAAACACAAAATGCATAATAAAAACAAGAACAAACCAAACCAATGACCTCCTCCCCCCACTCTCAATGCACCACTTTCACATCCTAAGGTACCACCGTCCTGGTCCTGATCCAGTTCGGAACATTCCATAGGTGCTATTTTATGTTTTCTAAACAAATGAACGAACATGAAACTATGCATTTAACATAGTGTGTTGTTTGACACTCAAAATGCAGTGTGGGTAGGCAAGAACTTCCCGGTGAAATAGTCTCACGGCAGCCCCTTTCCCCTGCTCATGGAGGGTGCTCTGTACCTCCTAGCTGCCTTTATCTAATCTTCATGTCTCTTGCCTTCCCCATTTTTCTCCAGTCTGGATCTATGTACAGTGGTACCTCGGGATGCGAACGGGATCCGTTCCAGAGCCCCATTCGCATCCTGAATAGAACATAAGACGCATCTGGGCGTGCCGCGTTTCGCCGCTTCCGCACATGCGCATGACTTCATTTTGACCGCCTGCGCAAGCGGCGAAATCCGGAAGTAATGTGCTCTGTTACCTCCGGGTCGCCGCGGAGCACAACCCGAAAATACACCCTGAAGCTTATTTATCCCAAGGTATATCTGATAAATCAAATGATGGAAGCGGAAGTAAATATGCTCACTCTCACTTAATTGTGGATTTTGAAGGTGGTTGGTGAATGTAGGGCTCTGATGTGTAGCTGGACTGGATGAACCAGGAATTCTGCAAAGTTGGACACTTACAGTCCCTGCACTAGCAAGAAATGGGTGATGAGTGCAGGCAGTTCTGACTGAGAGTTGCTGTTCAAGCCAGGAACAATCTTTTGTTTCTCCTTCCGTCCCTTGGTCTTCCCAGGGTCCAGCCATAAAGCAGTTTATGGACATCTTCTCTCTCCCTGAAATGACCCTCCTGGCCGTAGTCAATGACTTCTTCATCACCAACGACATTGATTACGATCCCATCCATCTCTACAAAGACGTAACGGTGTGTTTCCCTCCACTTTCCTGTATATTCTGCTCTTGTTGCTGAGTGTTGAGATGTAGGCTTGTGTTGAGAATTGGCAGGAGGATTGTTGCTTGCTAGGTGTCCTTTTTTTGTGGGGGGGGGGGAGGACTCTGTGTTCTCTGTGGTTTACCCTGCAGGCAAATTGAGGAGGAGGATTTGAGTGCTCTCAAGGGCTCTGTTCAGTTCTTTCTTTTTTACTACTTTGTTGTGGGAGGGAGTGACGTATCTCGCCACAGCAGAACAGGCTGTCCTGAACCAAGGAGAGAATTGGGAGGGGCTGCCTGCTTAGCTGCCAGGCAGGCTTATCAAGGAGCCCAGCTGCCCCAAGGCACACGGCATGGGCCTCTTTCTCCTCCTCTGCGTGTGTTTTGAAAAGGCAAGTCTCCTTCTTAGTTGTATCTTTGGAAACTTGAGACATCTGGCTCTGCCTCTCAGACTCCCAGCTTCTCTGGAGCCTGCCTGTCTCCTTGATCCAGGGCAAGAGGTCAGAACAGGCATTGTCATAAATAGCATTGCTCCATTGCTGCCTCCATGCACGTAGGCCCTTTGACTCTTCCAAGAGACCTCTCTATTGAGCATTCATTCCAGTTTGTTTGCAGGAAGATTAGATGGCAAATGCTCATTAGCAAGCCAACTTTCTGATTTGTTTGTGGGGAGATTTGATGAAATTGTGTTACCCCACACTTCCCAGTGCATTTGTCCATCACTTTCCTTATCACAAGAAGTCTTAGGGGGGGAAGCAGGTTTGCTACACAAGACCTCCCAATCAGTGATAATTGCACAATTCTATTAGCCTCCCTGAATGTGAATTTGCCTGTATCTGATTGAATTCCACCTGAAAATAGGGACAAGCTTAGGGACATGCTTGTATTCTACAGTGAGGGGGGAAAGTATTCGATCCCCTGCTAAATTTGCCTGTTTGCCCTCTGATGAAAAAATGACCAGTCCGTAATTGTAATGGTAGGTTTATTGTAGCTGTGAGAGACAGAATAACAACAGGAAAACCTCCAGAAACCCAGAGGACAAAAGTCAGAGATTGAAGTGCATTATAATGAGTGAAAGAAGTATTTGATCCCCTATCAACCAGCCAGATGCCTGGCTACCTGGTATCTTCACTGTACGTAACGAGCTGAGATTAGAAGCACCTGCTGTAAGGGAGAGGTCTTACCTGTAATCCCAGACCTTTGTCTTCTGGGTTTCTGGGGGTTTTCCTGTTGTTATTCTGTCTCTCACAGCTACAATAAACCTACCATTACAATTATGGATTGGTCATTTCTTCGTCAGAGGGCAAACGGGCAAATTTAGCAGGGGATCAAATACTTTCCCCCCTCACTGTACTTGTTCATATGAGAAAGATATTTCAGGTATTTCAGAAGTCTGCACCCAAAAGCAGAATTCTTCAGCTTGCCTAAATTACATAAATCAATCACATTTGCACATTTGTCGCATTATTTTGCACTTGCTGATTGTGCAAAAGGCGGCAGAGAGCTTTGCCAAGATGCCACAACTGAGCACCCTCCCCCCATAGCTTCTAGTATGTCATGACACCTTCAGGCTTAAGGGTTAAAGGTTTTTCTTCCTCAGACTGTGCAGGATCTTGGAATGCACAAGTCTTGAGACTTTCCTTCTGGGTCAGACAGGCAGTCTGAGTTGCTTAGCCTTCCTGAATGGAGTTTGGGGTTCTTCTTGTTTTGAGCCATATGGTCCTCTCCAAGCAGTTCCTGTGGTGCAGGCGTCTCCTGTGGTGGTTCTTCCTCCTCCTGCCTACTTGTGATGAGGATTATATATATGGACATTCCTATTTCAGGGGCTCAAGACCTTCTGGTCCCTTCCAGCCCTACTGGTTTTTTACCTGTACCCCATGGATGTTTCTACACCACAAATTTGTGAGTGTGTTTTAAAACAATTATCATGACCCCCAGCTAAGGAATCCTAGCAGCTTTCTTTGGCTAGATACATACCAGGCTGTTAAGGCACAGATCCAGTTCCCCCATATGTTCTTGTCTGCACGCCTATCCACGTGAGCAATGGAAAGCACTGTCACAGTATTTCCTGTCCACGTTGGTGGCTAGTAGTTGATGGGATGTATTCACACTGTGTCTTATTGTCCCCTCCTCTCAGTACTTCCCCACCTTCCCTAAGTTCCAGAAACGTGAGGCCCATTGTGGGTATGCACACATGTATTCATTTTCCTATGGAGGCAGCCAAAAAAATTTTGGATACAACTTTTCTGTTATACCAGATTTGCATTAAAAATAGATTATTATTTTTTTTAAAAGACCACTGAGGAGAGCTGTCAGGTAGGGGTGTGCAGCAAAATGTCACCACAAATGTAAAAAAAAACCCTGTCTGCAGAGTGCCAATGGGATGTTGTCAGTGCCAAAAGTGTATACACATGGAGTGCTTAGAAACCATTTTAAACCACTGTGTACACACCACTTTTTTGGAAAGTAGCTGGGAATTTCTCTGTGTTTGAAAGAGGAAGAAAGACAGAAACAGGCAAGGACCAAGCTAGTTGTAACTGTAGCAAGGTCTGCTGCATTTATTTAAACAGGTAAAAACACCCGTGGGACTTCTCAAATCAGATTTGGGCTGTGGTTCAAACGGAGAGGTTTTCCCCTTGTAAATGCACCCCCCCCCCCCCGGACACACTGAAGCCGCTATTTGCCCTGCGGAGGAAAACAAGCAAGTATCAGTGTCTCTGAACTCCCTCCACCCACATCCCTGTCAGGGAAAGCAGGGCCAGAAAGGAAAGGGTTAACCCTCTTCCTACAGTTCTGGAGTCCCAGGTGGATTCTTGTTACCCCCCCCCCACAAAAACTGGTGGCTACTATTACTTTTTTTTCCTTTCTCTAAACTGGTTTGGCCATCGGAATATGTTGTAAAGCAATGGAGCAACAGAGGCAAGTGATTTGTGGGAGGCTGGGGCCAGTTTGCAAAAGTTTGCAGTGCCTCCCCACCCAACTAGGTAACCCAGCTTGGGATAGAGGGGCCAGTGGGGTGATTCCGGCTCTTAGCCCCCCCCCCCTTTAGCCCAAAGCCAGCTTGGAAGGGGTGCAGAGCAAGGGAGCAGTATAGCCTTCCTTTCCAAAGTACCATCTCTCGAAAGCAACTTTCAGGGTGTTGGTGAAGCATTGGAAACGCAGGTCTGGGGGAGCTAGACCAGTGTGCACACTGTTAAACTTGTTTGTGTATTTCTGAGGTGTTTTTTAAAAACTATTATTAAAAAAAGTTTTTCAATAGGATGCCATCCGGGATGTCCATATTAAAGGCTTTATGTACAAGTGGATTATGCAGGATCTGGGTGAGTATCCATCTGCCAAGGGGCTGGAGGCAGGGCAACCACGCAAGCAGAGGGCTGCAAGGGATGCAAATGGCCTTTCCAGACCTGCTGCCTTTCCCAAGGGAAGAGCGTCCACCCACTAGCTAAGCTGTAGAACAAAACACACTGGTTAGCTAGCCTAGTGTGTCAGAAGGGAAATGTTTTTCTGCATGAAGTGATTTAGCAGAATGGCACAGAGGCTTAAGCAAGTGAACCGAGCAGTGGACTGCTTAAGGGAAGGCAAAACCAAAGATCAGGCCTGGCTAGAGTCTCTTAGTCTGTGCATTCTCTGTGCCTGGACCAAGCACATTCCACACCAAGAAAGCTAAATTCTGCAGTCACAGGAGAAGCCAGGAGACTGAAGCCCCGCCCTTCGTCTCAGAAATCAGAGAGGGATTGGCCAGGTGCTTTCATGTGCATCTGCACAGCCACAAGGGCTGGAAACTTGCTTTAAAGGGGGGGGGTTGCATTGTGCCACATTGTGTACTTTTTGTTCACTTCCACAGGGTAGGCATATACACAAAGCCCAGCCTAAGTCAGAAAACGAAAACAACAATCCTTCTAGCACTGCTCCTTCCCACCCAGTGAACCTCGTTTCAGTTTGTCTCTTGGTTCTGTCTGCATGGAGAAGTTTTTAATGCCCATCTTCCCTCTGCAGAGAAGTACATCCTGCGTGGGGATGAGACATACGCCGTGCTGCACCGCCTGGCCAAGTGTGGCAAGAAACTCTTCCTCATCACCAACAGCCCTTTCAGCTTTGTGTGAGTCTGAACATGGCAGGGCTGCAAGCTAGAAGTAGGCTGGGCATTAACATTGTCTCTGCTTAAATGCTGATATTGAACCACTCTGTTGGGATCTCTAGGGCTCTCCTGCACCAGCTGCTCCTGCATTTTCATAGAATTGTAGAGTTGGAAGGGAGCCTGAGAGTCATCGAGTCCATCCCGCTGCAGTGTAGGAATCGTAACTAAAGCATCCAGGACAGGTGGCCATCCGACTTCTGCTTAAAGACTTCCAATGAAGGAGAGTCTATCAAACAGCTCTCGCCATCAGAAAGTTCTTGTTTGGTCAGAATCTCCTTTCTTGTAGCTTGAAGCCTTTGGTTTGGGTCCTGCCCTCTGGAGCAGGAGAAACTAAGCTTGCTCCATCTTCCGTGTGCTGGCCCTTGAGATAGTTGAAGATTTTTTTAGGTTTGACCTAAAGTGTTACACTACTAGCCCTAGCTCTTTTAGGCGGCTCAGGCAGACAGCTTACACTAATTTGACAGTCTCATGGCAGATACGAGAATAAAGGAGGAAGGTGAACAGGGAGCACTACTGTGGGCTGTGAGAAAGGAGTGAATTGTAGCCGCTTTGAGCCCGGGTTTGGCCGGGGAGGGCGGAATACAAATAAAATATTATTATTATTATTATTATTATTATTATTATTATTATTATTATTATTATTATCTCCTATTATTAGCCCTCTGCCGATTCTACTGCTGGAATATCTGCTGCCCTTCTCAGGCTTCCTTGGTCTCTGTTGCAAGAGCCCATAGAAGCTCCCCCTGCTGTCTGCTACTGTCTCCTATTCCTAATGTGCCTTTTTCCTCCTTTCCAGCAATAAAGGGATGCGGTACATGGTTGGTAAAGACTGGCGGGACTTCTTTGACGTGGTCATAGTCCAGGCAGACAAGCCTCATTTCTTCAATGACTGTGTCAAGTAAGTGTGGCCCACTCTCAAGCTCCTGCTGTGGGTTCCAGATCCTGTATGCCACATTGAGGGATGAGTTCTAGTGCATCCACCTTGGGCGGTTGTGGGGCAGAGCGCATAGCCTGAAGTCTGGGAAGCAGTGCTGGCCCTCGCACACATGCACCGTCTTATAGATCACACCACTCAGTATAGAGACTTGAGCCTTAAGAACCTGGTAGGTTGCCCCTGGCCACTTTGCAGAGAGCCAAATATTCGTTTGTTTGCTTTCCGTTGCTGGAGGTGGGGGCATTCTGTGTAAATTTGAAATCCTGCTATCTACCCAACTGCATCATTTTCCTCCTTTCTTTCTTTTTTAAAAAGTGACTTAATACTGACTTGCTTGATTGCCCTCAATATTCCTCTGCTTGCTTTTGTGTGGGGTGGGGAAGGCTTACACTGGCTTGGGACAGAAATGATTGTCTGCTTTTATGAAGATAGGGGTGCTTTGTAAATTATACATGACTTCTGAATATTCTGTTTTCACTTCCTGTCATTCTTCCCCTTCTTTCCTGTCTCTTGTATACTTTCTTCTCCTTCCCTTTTTGTGTCTTATTGACATTTAAACCACATGGAACGGTTTAAATAAAACCACATGGAGGTTTTATTACAATCAAGAGGTACATATATTTTTGTTAAATAAGTAAAAGAATGAAAATAAGTCTTTAAGGAGGTGCATCTTAAATTGCACTTTTTATAATATTGCCAAAATGCAATGCAAAGTCACAGCTCCTGGTTTTCCTTGGCTCCAAGAGCCGCTTCACACAAGAATTTGCAGAAAACATCTACACAATCTTATGTGTAGGTTCCCCACAGAAACAGTGTGAGGGTGGGCAAGTGAGAATGATTTTGTGGGTTTGGAGGCCAGATGCTGGGTCCCAGGAGCTCATGCCCCCCAGCTCTGGGAGAGCAGAGGGTCTTGTTGGCACCCCACCCACCACTTGCTTCTCTCCTCAGACCTTTCCGGCGACTGGATGCTAATGGGGATCTGCAGTGGGACAAAATAACTAAGCTGGAGAAGGGGCAGGTATATAAGCAGGTGAGGAAATGGATTGTGGATGATAAAAATGTCATGGTGGTGGGATTGTCTGTCTTCTGGAAGAATGGAATTAATATACCAGATCTTTCCATGCTTGTAACTTGGGCATGTCAGTCCTTCAGCATATCATCTTCTGTACACACACACATACACTTTTCTCCACTTGGTTATTCTTGAGGCAGTCAAATCAGATACCTAAGGGATGGGGGAAGTAATCTCCTCTCTCGCAGGTCTAATCCAGTTCCACCCTATGACAGGAGCCTGTATGGCCCTTCAGATGTTATTGAACCACAACTCCCATCAACCTCAGCCAGTATGTCCACTGATCAAAGATGATGGGAATTGTAGTCTAGCAGCATCTGGAGGATCACAGGTTGCCTATCCCTGCCCGACAGTTTCAAGTAGGGTGTGAGGAAGAAGTCGGGAATGGTGTTGAGCTGGCCAACAGGGCCACTTTTAACAGCCACCCTTTGCTAAGTTGTGTGCGCTCGCTCTCTCTCTGGTGGTGAGGACACGGCCTAGTCTGGGCTCACCCTCACCATGGCACAGTGGGCAAGCAAGGGAGAGGAGAAAAGCCCACTGAGGGCTTCTTGCTCAGCGCTCTCTGTTTCTGGAGGTTGGCACCAGGCTGCCTTCTCCATACCAGCAAGTAATTCCATATCTTTTGTCAATTCTAGGTCAAAATTCAGCCTCTTATGTTTAACCTCATTCTATATTAATGTAAAAATTGTGTAGCCATTTTGTTCCTGTATTTATAGAAGTCCTTTAACTGACTTCACCTGTCTGGTGATTTTAATGCACCCTTTCTCATTCCAAAAAATAAAATATAGGGCAACCTTGTTGACTTCCTCCAGCTTACAGGCTGGCGTGGATCCAAAGTTCTCTACTTCGGCGATCATCTCTACAGTGACCTGGCGGTGAGATCTTTGGGCCTTTTTCTCTGGGGCAGGAATGGAGTGTGGCCTGTGGGAGCTGTGGCCTGACTTGAGTTGAAGGGAGGGGAGGGGGGTGAAGTTGCTTTGGGCTTGCCTATGCCTTCCTCCTTCCACTGTACCTGTCTCCCCACAGGACCTGATGCTGCGCCATGGCTGGCGAACAGGGGCCATAGTTCCCGAACTGGAAACAGAGACCAAAATGGTGAACACAGAACAGTACTCACAAGCACTCACCTGGCTGCAGGCCTTGACCGGCTTGCTGGAGCGCATGCAGGTAGAGGAGAGTCCACTTGGTGGCTGAGAATGGAATGGGGAAAGGGCACAGAGCTCTTCATGGAGGGTTGCTCTTGAGAGATGGCAAAGGATGCTAAAATAGTAGAGCAATAATCCTAAAATCCTAGAATTGTAGAGTTGGACGGGACCCTGAGGGTCATATTGTCCAACCCCCTGCAATGCAGGAATCTCAACTAAAGCACACCTGGCAGATGGCCATCCAACCTCTGCTTGAAACCCCCCAAGGAAGGAGAGTCCACCACCTTCTGAGAGAGTCCCTTCCACTGCCAAACAGCTCTTCCTGTCAGAAAGTTTTTCCTGATATTTAATCGGAATCTCCTGTCTTGTAACTTGAAGCCATTGGTTATAGAATCAATCCATTGGTTATAGAATCAATAAGGTGCCCTAAAGACCAGTTAACATAGAAGAAATGAAGTTTCTAGCTAGGTTATGGGCTGTGGACATGAATCAATAGGTAAAAAGGCAGATTTCTTCTGCAGAAGTTGGTTTAGTGAGTTTTAAGGCAGGATGGGATCATCAGATGCTTTTCTAACCACTTGGTTTGTTTCTCCAAAAGATGTTCAAGGATCCAGAAGCTCAGAAGGTGTTCCAGGACTGGATGAAGGAGCGACAAGAGCTCAGGTAGCATTTTATCTCTGCCTTCCCATTAATTTTGCCTGCCATTCCTCCTCTGTAGGTACTAACTCCTCTCTCCATCTTTGTGCATATAAAATTCTCACCACCTAAACAGACTAACTTTTTTACTTGGAACCTCGGATCTCACCATACCTAAAAGAAAGGCCTCAGCTCTTTTTGGAAAGGTCTTCCAAAATATTTTTTTCCAGTTCATTATATATCATTTCCCAATATTCTTTGGCTCCACCACACATGATTGAAAGTCCCATCCATAACTTTACACTTCCAACATTTACCCAACTCTGACTTATACATTTTTGCTAATCTGGTGTCAAGTACCATCTATAAATCATTTTCAAATAGTTTTTCTTAAGAGCGTAGCAGGTTGTAAATTTCAGTCCTGTTTTCCACAGCTTTTCACACAAATCTAACTATATTATGGCCTACATCTCCTGCCCAACTAATCATTGCCAATTTCACCATTTCATCCTGTCTCTCATTCTTGTAATAACATACATTTTAGAAATTGACTTATCGTTATTTTCTATCAGCTCTTTCTGAGGTATGTTCCATGAAACCTTATTGTTTATTGACGCCAAATGTTTCATTCACTTGGCAGTATTGCAACCAATCTGTCACTTGTTGCCGACTCCTTCCATCTTCTTCAGGCTTACACTAGTATCTGTAAAGTCCAGTAATTCTCCATACGTTGGCCATATTTTTTCCATATTAAGTTTTTCACTGCAATTGTTTTGATGGGTCAAAGCCACAAATGTGTTTTCCTTTCTAGCAGGTTTTTATATTTTCCCCAGACTCCATAGATATTTCTCCTAATTCCATGATTCATAAAATTTTTACGTATTCTTGCTTTGCCATACCATAGATATGTATGCCAACCAAATTTAACACCACACCCCTCCAAATTGAGCAGTTGAGTGTTCTTCAACTTTATCCATTCTTTTAACCAACACAAGCATGCTGCTTTATAATATAAATGCAGATCTGGCAGAGGGAAGCCTCATTTTTCCCTAGTATCAATCAATATCTTATATTTAATTCTTGGTTTCTTCCCCTGCCAGATAAATCTAAAAATATTCTTCTGCCAAGAAATATCCTTCTTTAAAACAGCTTAGGTTATTAATTATTGGGGCAATTTGAAATAAAAATAACTTTTCCAACAACACGTTCATTTTTATGACCGAAATTCTACCCAACAGAAAGCTGAGATTCTTGAAGAGGTGCATCCTTCAGCTATCACTGCATGCTGCAGTTTCCATGAAAACACATTGTCCTGTTGCAGCTTGCTAGGTCACCTAGCTAGGTACAGAACCTAGGAAGCCAAAGATCTAATTTTGTATGCTGTTGCCTAATAACTCTTTCTCTTTCTCTTCTCTGTGTCCCCTCAAACTTGCTGCAGGGCACTCACCAAAAACCTCTTCAATCCTCAGTTTGGCAGCATCTTTCGCACCTGCCACAACCCCACCTATTTCTCACGCCGCCTGTGCCGCTTCTCGGACGTCTACATGGCCTCGCTCAGCTGCTTGCTCAACTATGACCTCAACTACACCTTTTACCCAAGACGCACTCCCCTGCAGCACGAGGCTCCCCTCTGGATGGATCAGCTGTGCACTGGCTGCATGAAGACTCCCTTTTTGGAAGAGATGGCTCATATCCGCTAGGGACCTGCGCAGGCAGGGCTGCAGAGGCTCACGACTCTGCCTAAGTGCAGCAGTGAGGGCTGACTTCTTGAATTAGAGTCCCTGCGGGTTATTCGTCCAAATTTACAAAGCAAGAGTGCTTCCTAGGAATGTCTGAATTGTTACGGCCTAATTCATCTTTGCCAAGTGGTCTTCAGTATCCAGTCTTGCTTGCAGGCATCAGAAGTGCCTTGCTGGCTCAGACCAAGGTCCAACTAGTCCAGAATTCTTTGCAGGATTCCCAGGAGCTAAGTAGGTTCTTGGGCCTATCTCAAATTGGCCAGGAGCCCAACAGCAGAGTTTTGGTTGGCCTTCTTCCTGCAGGTGCTCTAGGAAGCTGGGAAGCCTGTCAACTGCTTGTCCGCTGGTGGAGCACCTTGGAATGGCCTTGCAGTCCTCTCTGCCCTGCCCTGGGGTGGATAATTTCACAGGCAAACTCACTCAGCAGCTGCGTGGGGGTGGGGGTGAAATGTTATTTTTGCTCCAACTCACAAAACTACTCCGCCCCCACCCCTTGCAGGGGTGTTCTGAAGTGCTTGAAGTTTACCTTTTCCCCACTGTTGGGTTTTTGTGAGGGTGATTTTTGCTTGCAACCATGGAAGGTCTGGGGTACTGTGGGGAGGGGCTGGGAGGGAAATATCCTGTCTCTTGGTGGGGGGACAGGAGGTGCTAATGGGAGGGTAGGTGTTTGTAGCTCGTAAGTCAAATTTTGTACCTTTAATAAAGTTCAGGGTGAAACCTGTTCCTGGTATGTTTATTTGCCAGAAAAGGGGGGTACAGGATCAGAGGTGGGGGGGGACGTGTTTTGGCTCCCAAACGTTCCCTCTTCTACTTTGTCCTAACATGTTTACTCTTTTCTGAACCATTTGCCTGTGATGAGGAGCGGTTTTGGGGTGCATGTATATTCCTCACTTTAAAAAAAATCCTTTTCAAAGTAATCTTCCATTCTCTTCCTATGTAAATTAAGTAAAGTGTACATTAAGATTTCTTACTCTGTCTAGCGTATTCTGCTAAATATGAGGGTCAATGCAGAACTCTGAAACTGCCCCTGACCAACAGGAAATGCTGTTCACATCCTTGGTCTTAATAAGCATTTCCCACACATTCTTAAAATTTAACTTGAAGGACTAGAAACACACTCTCTAATGGCAGCAGCTGTGTATTGCACAGTCCAGGGCATGGATAGGCAAACTAAGGCCCGGGAGTCAGAGCCGGCCAAACTGCCTTCTAAGTCCAGCCCACAGGTGGTCTGGGAATCAGCATGTTTTTACATGAGTAGAATGTGTCCTTTTATTTAAAATGCATCTCTGGGTTATTTGTGGGCATAGGAATTTGTTCTCCCCCCCCCAAAAAAAAAAACAGTCTGGCCCCCACAAGGTCTGAGGGACAGTGGACCAGCCCCTGCTGAAAAAGTTTGCTGACCCCTGGTCCAGTGTTACTTTGCTGCCACCTCATGGCCACATAATAAGCTATGTGGAGAGTGATGTCTGGAATGTTACTTCGTGCCATGTGCCCACATAGAAAGACGATGCTACCTTCAGCTGTTTTAGGCACACAGAGCTACAGCCTTGTTCAGCCATTTGTTCCATGGGAGAGAATGGAAGGTGACAGTCCAAATTTCCTCTGCATTCTCCTAAAATGGAACTATTGCTACATCCTTTCCCATAGCCCCAGAGCTTCCGTTTAACTTGCAATACTTGCTTTGCAGGGTGGGGTGAGGTGCTGTTCTTTAAGAGGCTTGATTTGGCTCTGGGATCTCCTGCTGCAGGTCACTAAAATAGTTAACAAAGTGCTTTATAATTTTCTTTACCTTCTAAAAGCCAAGGGAGTAAGCGCTCATTTTCCCCAGAACAGCAGTAAGAATAATGAAACATTATTCTTTATATGGATAATGAAACATCATAAAGAAACAATGAAGCTAAACAGGCAGCAATCCTGCACACACACAGGAAGAGGTCCCATGGGGAGTAAGTTTGCTTGGCCCTGCACTGTAAGCTATTGAGCCCCAAGAGTGTCTTGCTGAGAGCCCTGGACAAACCTGCGGCCACGCTGCCCCTCTCCTCTCACCCCTGTCATTCCTTGCACCATAAGACTTCAGGAGTAAAGGTTGAACCCCCCCCCCCCATAAATACATATGAAGGCTTTCATATTTCTGCCAATATTTTGTTGCAAAATAAAGTCTGCTCTGTATACGGCTACATGCTGAGAGGCATAGGAAGTCCTACAAATAAACTGAGTTGTATAGGCTGTCCCTGGCACCTGAAGTCCCCCCCCCCCCCCCGTCCCCAACTGAAATTAAGGCTAGCTGCAGTGCTGAAGGTTTGACACAGACCCTGGACTGGCTCCAGTAGAAAGCTTTTTTGAAGTCAAATTGGGGGGCAAATGTTAAAAGTTGCCACTGAAAACCCACAATGGTTTCTCCTGGTTGCAATAGGCTCTCAGAGTTCATGGTCTCTCTGCCAGTGCCAGGCTATTTTGTGGTCTAGGCAAGACTACTTGCACCCACCAAAAAAATTGCTAACTTCAATTTTCAAAATTAGGTGTCTTGTGTGATAGGGAACCTTAAGAACAACGGGAACATTAATTCAGGAGCTTTTGTTACGATATGAAGAGAAGTGCGGTACTTGTGGTGACAGACTTTTGAAGTCTTTGAGGTATTGCTATAAGCTCACAGCACATCTGTGCCATAAGCACACAGCACATTCAGCATCATAGAGTTATAAGGGCCATCTAGTCCCACCCCCTGCAATGCAGGAATCAACTAGATCATACATGACAGGTGGCCATCCAACCTCTGCTTAAAAGAAGAGCCCAGCAGCTCCCGAGGGAGTCCATTCCACTGTTGAACAGCTCTTACTGCCCCAAAGTTCTTCCTGATGCTTAGTTGGAATATTCTTTCTTGTAACTTGAATCCATTGGTTCAAATCCTTTCTCCAGAGCAAGAGAAATCAAGCTTGCTCCATCTTCCATGTGACAGCCCTTGAGATACAGTGGTACCTCGGGTTACAGACTCTGTTAACCCAGAAATAGTGCCTCGGGTTAATAACTTTGCTTCAGGATGAGAACAGAAATTGCGTGGTGGTGGCACGGCAGCAGTGGGAGGCCCCATTAGCTAAAGTGGTGCTTCAGGTTAAGAGCAGTTTCAGGTTAAGAACAGACTTCCAGAACGAATTAAGTTCTTAACCCGAGGTACCACTGTATTGGAAATTGGCTATCATATCTCCTCTTTTCCATGCTAAACATACCCAGCTCCTTCAACCATTTCTCATAAGGCATGGTTTCCAGATTCTTGCCCTCCTCTGCACACATTCCAGCTTGTCAATATTCTCCTTAAATTGTGGTGCCCAGAATTGGACACAGGATTCTAGGTGTGGTCCAACCAAGGCAGATTAGAGTGGTACCATGACTTCCCTTGATCTGGACACTAGATTTCTGTTGATGCAGCCTAGAATAGCATTCGCTTTTTTGCAGCTGCATCACAGTGTTGACTCATGTTCAGCTTGTGGTCCACCAAGACCCCGAGATCCTTTTCACATGTTATATTGGTTCAGCTGCTTATTCCTGACTATTTCTAGAACCTTACACTTTTGCTTACTGAAACTCATTTTATTAGTTCTTGGTTTCCATGGGTTTTCCCAGTCTCATTGGCTTCGAGCTCCTTCTGCTCTCCCGGGCCGAGGTCTCTGCGCCAACCTGCTGCCTGCCGGGCTGCAGAAAGGGGCGCAGGAGCAGCGCCGGGCGGAAAGGCCGCGCTGGGGCTGGGGGGTTTCTTCGCCGGCTGCCCGGCTCTCTCTCCCCCCGGTGGCGCCCGATGCCCCTCCAGCTCCGCGCCGGCGAGGGGGGCGCGGGCCGGAGCGCGGGCTGGGCGGCGAGCGCCAGATCCAGTTTCCCTCCGCGGGCGCGCGCGGGCGGAGGCAGAGCCGAGCGGCCAGGCGGCGGCCGGCCGGGGAGCGAGCGGCGCGTTGGCCGCGGGCGCCTGTTCGTGGGCGCGGATGGCGGCGGCCGGGCCACGCGGCCTCCGGGCCGGGGAGGTGGCGGGGGCCGGGGAGCGGCGAGGGGTCGGCGGCGTGACCTGGCAGCGGGACACCGCGGGCAACTGGATCCGGCGCCTGGAAGCAGCAGGTGAGGGGCGCCGGGCCGAGAGAGCAGCTCCGCCGCCCGAGCCGCGCATCCTGAGCCCCTTGAAGTGTCCTCGGGGGGAAATGGGAAAACTCCTTAGCAGAAGTGAAAGTAGGGCGGGCCTCTTCCTTTTATTTCAAACTCTCTTCAACTCTCCTGGGAGGAACA
Source organism: Podarcis tiliguerta (assembly GCF_965153285.1). Classification (NCBI taxonomy): domain Eukaryota; kingdom Metazoa; phylum Chordata; class Lepidosauria; order Squamata; family Lacertidae; genus Podarcis; species Podarcis tiliguerta. The sequence goes on from NC_139550.1 coordinate 38,227,327, forward strand.
AGCCGCAATCACCCGCCTCCAGATCTGTTAGTTGGTGAATGCTAAAGACACTCTTAATTTATTTTTATTTTTTTAATGTTTCTGGTGTGCTGCTGAAATAGGAAATGAAAGAAGCAGCACGCCCGTCCTTTCTAACTATTCAAAAAGACAGCACAGTTGAGAGAGTGGTCGGGGAAAGGACAGAGGATTAATCACCTAAAAATATTGAATTGAATTGACAAGCCCTAATCTGAAACCAACGTGGCTGAAGATTGGGAAAGGAATTTGAGGATGGGGCAAAGTTGCCCTAGTCCTGCCTGACGCCATTTCTTCTCCAACTCCTCTGCACCGACCCCCATGTCCTCTCCCTCCTTAGGATTTCACCTGGACCCCCCATGCGCCCAGCAGGGGACCTGAGCAGGCGGGGAAGAAGGCCCCCTTTCCAGAACATAGCTGTCAACTTTCAGATTTGAAAATAAGGGACCAGCAGCCTCCCCTGTCCCGGGGACAGTCCACGGGAGATCTAACAATCTGGGAAGCAGCGGGAAACGGCTCTGGAATAAGGGAATTTCCCGCAAAAAAGGGAAGGTTGACAGCTATGTTCCAGCAGGAGTTGCAGGCCTGGCCCTCCAACTGCGAGGCATTAATCCTCTTCTTCTTCTTCTCTGCTCCTTCCAGCAGCTGCACGTTCAGAAAGCGCAGCCAAGGGTGCTGAGGGCCAGCCTGCCGCCTCTTCGCGGGCCACAAGCCCTGCCAAAGGCCCTCGGAACCAGCAGCAGCTGCATCGAGAGTTATTGTTCACCCATCGCAAGTATGGCTAGAAGCTCCCGGCCTGCTCTCGCTCTCTCGTGTTTCTTGAGTGTCTTTCCAGTGGGTCTGTGCTGGTTGCTGGGCAGAACAACCCACACCTCTGGGTTCTTTCAGCTTTGTTCCCATCCCTCTTAAGGCCTTTCCAGGTGACTGTGTTTCTTTCTTGCAACGTTAAATGTATAGCTTGTTGAGAGGAAGCCAGAGATCCTTTATCAAGGAAATCCATTTTCCAGCACTCCAAACGCAGTATCTTGTTGCTCAGAAAATTGCTCTCCTCCCCTTCCCTGTCTCCACTGCTGGTCTGCCTATTGCAATGGTTTTTGCCATCTAGACCCACTTTGTGGAGGTGTCAGGAACACCTGTGGCTTTGTTAGCGATGGGCAACACTCCCGTTTCTCTATGCCATTTCACAACTTTAAAAATAAATAAAAGTCAATTTGGATGGCATTCTGCAAGCAGAGTTATACACATATAATAAAACTTTCCTAGTTTATTCTGGACTGAAGTGCTGGCCTTCAGCCAGAATAACATTTCCTATGTATCTGTAAACTTGTGAGAAAAAGTATTCTGAAGCTTCACAACTATCACCCTAGTTTATCTATCCGTGAGAGAAATGTGTTGAGGTATTAACTCAAACGATGATACTTCACCTCCTTCCCTAATGTGAAACTGCTGTAACAGTTTGTGCATATTCATGTTTCCCATTTTGAGAGAGAAACATAAAAAATTGTATTTTTCTAGGAATGAGGAGAGTGTACCCAATTTTGGGCTTGCAGCTCATGGGGTAATGGCCCTAACGAAGTTGGTGCTGTGCTAGTCCATTCCAAGCATATTTGCATATTTGTTATTTAGGTGACAGCTTCTCTCCCACAATGTAAAGTTAAGGGAGAAGTGGTAGGTGGTTTATTGTAGCAATAAACAATATCTAAGTGGACTTTATTTAAATTATGTTGGAGGTGTAACACCCTAGAAGCAGGCTGATTTCTTTATGTGACAGAATTGGGGGGCGGAGGGTGGGAACCGGCTCAAACCATAAGTGCTCGAGGGCCTTAGTATGATGGACCACTGTCCTCAGTTTTTCCAAATATTTGCCCACTTTTTGAGGGTCCTCTTGAGCTACTCAGTAACACAGCAGAACAGGTTCCACTCAAGCATGTTGGTAGAGCATGAGACTTTAAATCTCAGGGTTGTGGGTTCGAGCCCCACATTGGGCAAAAGATTCCTGCATTCCATGGGGCTGGTCTAGATGAGCCTCAAGGTCCCTTCCAACTCCACTTTTAGGATTCTAATGCCAGGGAAAACTCTTTTACTCCTTCTAGCAATTAATGGATGGCTGCATGGAATGTGGGCTGGGCTTGTGATTATTAAAAAGAGCTGATTCCCCCCCCCCCCATTATATTTTAGGGTATCTGGATTCTTATTTTTTAATAATAATACTAGTTTAAAAGCAAAATCCTATACCAATCTAGCCAGAAGTTAAGCCCCATTGAGTTCAAAGGGGCTTTTCTCTCTGATAAGTGGGTATAGAATTGCAGCCTGACTCAGTAACCAAAGAGTTATGGAGAGTCTAATGTTTATTTCCCCTGCTATCTTACTGATGCTCACATGCACGTCTGGTTCTTCTATTTGCTTTTACATTTTTGCCTTTTTCTTTGTGTGTGTAAGTAATTCTGGAAGGATGGGAAGAGGTTTAGCAGAGGCAGGAATCAACAGCATTGCGGAAATATTTGTTAATTGTTAGCCTATGTGTGAATAGTGTAAATGTGAGTAAATAATTATATACATACATCTACATAATTCCTCTCACATTTGCTCATGAATGTGTTTATGTGAGAGAACTAAGTGGGAATGGACACAGATAAAATATTGTGTCTACACAGAGAGAGAGCTCCAATTGATAATAATTTTTGTGTATTACTTTAATATTCCACCTTTCCTCCAAGAAGCTCAAGGTAGCATACATGGCTTCCCCTCCCCCTGTTTATCCTCATAACAATCCTGTGAAGCAGGTTAGGGCGAGAGACAGGGACGGGCGCAAGGTCATGCCGTGGTGCGGATTGTGGCCTCCCGTGTCTTAGTCTGGCATTCGAGCCCCCGCACCACCCTGTCCCTGATAATAATGCCAGCTCTGAATGTGCTGCCCCACTCTTGCTGCACAAGTCATGCCCACTGCCAAGCTGGAGAAAACTGTGGCACTATCCTCTTCCACCCACCTACCTGAGAGATCGCCATCCTTCTGCTCAGGATTCTCTTTGTAACCTGATTCGCATCCCCAGCCCAAGAGGCTGCAGGTGTCGCCTTTCCTTCCTCTGCTGGCCTCCAGCCAAGCCCAGCGTCACCCAGGAGCTGCTTTCCCTGGCCACGCTCACTGGCCTACTTCTGGGGCCAGAACAGGGCAGCTTGGCAGGGGGTGGGGGGTGGTGGCTCTGCTCTGCCCACAGAAAGAGCAAAGCCCACCACTCCCTCAAGCCAACTCTGATAATGGGGAAATTGCTCCTCAAAGCAATTGGGGGCAGGCAGTGAGGGAGATGGCGGAATCTGTCCATTTCTGGTCTCACATTTTTCTAACCTTATGTTCAGTCATCCACATGTCTTCAGAAATTTTCAAGTAAAATAAAACAAAATAAATCCTCATGAAAATTCCTTCAACATTTTAGTGTGAATTTATCCTAATAAACAACTTTTATATTCAATTTTGCCTAATGTACACATTTTTGCATGCACTTTCTCATAATATATGCCATGCATTTTTGTGTTGTTTTCATAATTTCTTTTCCAAAAAAAGAGTACTGATTAAATTTGTATACCACCCTTCATCGCAAGATCTGAGGGTGGTTCATAATATAAAAATACAAAATGAGAATACAAAATACACGATAAAACAAAAACAAATAACCAGTTCTCCATCAAACACATTAAAAAAATGATAGAATGTTAATCAGCCAAAATCTCATTATTCTGTCCCCATATTTTTTATTCCCCTTGATTTCCCCTATAATTTATCAAAGTGATTTATCAACTATCATCATCATCAAACCTTTTATTGGCATCACATACAAACATCCATAGCAAATCAATACAGAATTCCCACCTTCCCAGTGACACAAAACATTAGTCAAACGAAAGAGGCAAAGCAGGCTAACATTACATCTCTATGTCTCCAGGGAGATCAGACGTCTGCAATGTGTTTGAGTGCCAAAAAACCAGATAAAGATATTTAGCCACTAACTTGGTGAGCTCCTGATTATTCCCCAGTAATAGAAAATGTATGACCTCTAACTCTGGTTTCCACCTGGGGATGCAGAGTTGATCTAGGAACTGCTGGCACAGATCAACATATAGTTTACATTTAAGAACCATATCTGTAAGAGTTCCCACCTGATGGTCTTCACATGGGCAAATTCTTTCTCCTTCCACCATTCCCGAGAACCTTCCCCATATGAGGTTTGAAGGATTTAAATTAAACCTGGCCAGCAAAAATGCCCTTCTTTTTGAGGATTAAGCAAAAATTCAAGATCAATTGTGGTTAATTTCATATGCCCAAGAAAGCTGACAGTTAAGAGGGGAACATGTTTTCTCTGCTGCTGCTACGGCTTTTAGTTCCTGGCATTCATTGTCCCACAACCTAGTTTTTATTTTAGCCTTGGCAGATGGTGGGGACATCAATTGCAAAAATTCCACTGACAACCCAAGTTGCTGTACCATTGTAGCCCCGGGGAAAGAAAGGGATCTAGCAAAACTTCACTAAGGAGAGGATCTTTATCTGTTGTGAGGCAGATGTTTAACCAGCATGTAAGAAATATCCCAGGCTACCGTCTCTACCTTGTGTGACCTCCCTCTAAACACAAGGCTGCATAGGGTACACAGCGTGGGACAGTAAAAATCTTGAAGAGGAAAGCTGCCTGCACTCATTCTACCAGCTGGGTAAACCCTGGCAGCCAGACTGGAATTCCGTAGAGCAACTGAGCTATATCTTTGGCGTTGAAGACCTTGAGGGCAGAGGGGATATGCGAATTACCTCTTGTTCTAAAGAAACGCCTTGTGGCCTGCATAGACATCTTACTGACTCACCGCCTTTGCATGGTGCGAGGACCAGAGAAGCCTACGATGGAATGTGATTCCCAGGTAGCTGAATCTGAATACCTGCTGGGTGGGTTCCCCACCAAATACCCAGCTCTAGCTTTTGCGTGAATTCCCAAAAACCATTATTTTGCTTTTATCAGAGTTCATGCACAATTTCATTCTGGACAGATAGTCAATTCAGGAATTTAACAAACGTTTTAGGCCAATTCTTTTCCGTGAAAGCAAAATCATATCATCAGTGTATAGAAGGATGGGAATGCTTGATGCATTGAGTTTTGGGCTGTGGGCATCCACCTTGTTTTAGTAAAGAAGTGAGGTCGTTAAGAGAAAGATTAAAAAGAGAGGGAGCGAGTAAACAGCCCTGCTTTACTCCTCCATTTATAATGACAGGATCTGTCATTACATTCCCTGGTGTTGTTCTTATGCGACAGGTGTTCTTTGCGTAAAGCTTTTTGATCAAGTAAAGTAATCTAGGTTCTAGGCCCATTGTCTCCAATTTGGACCATAACAGCCCCCTGTCAACAGTGTCAAAAGTAGCCTTGATATCAAGGAAGGCCACATAAAGACATTCTTTTTGAAGCCACGTGCATTTAGCGGCTAAATGAGATAACACCTAACAGTTGTGTAAAGTAGATTTCCCTGGCCTGAACCCTGCCTGATCTGGACCTATGATGTTATTTTATTCTTATCAAGCCAAGTAGTTAGTTTATTTAACAGATGTTTAGCATACCATTTCCTGATGTTTGACAGTAGACTTATTGGCCGATGGCAGCTTTTTGTCACCCTTTTTAAAGATTGGGATAATTATAGATTGCTGCCATGAGTTAGGTATGATACCAGATCTATCTATCATAGTGAATAGTTCCTCTAGTATTGGAGCCCACCACTCTGGCTTGGCTTTGATCAATTCAGATGGAATAGCATCAGGGCTGGCAGCCTTTCCTGCTTTCATCTGGTCAATTAAAGTTATAACTTCAGTGATGGAGACAGGGGACCACTCATCTGCAAAAGTAAAAGTGGTATGGTCTTGACTATCAGGTGGAATACAGTCATCAAAGAAAACCGCCTTAAAACGCTCTACCCATTACAAAGATGGAATCAATGTCAGTGAATCATCCTGTGTCTGTGGGGAGTCTTTACAATTGAGGGAGCTATTTCTGGTCGCCAGAAGCACCAACCCAGTCTCAAGAGATGTTGCCTTTTATAATTTGCTGTTGATTTCCTCCACTGTTCTGGCAGTCAGCAGACCGTGGTCCGCGAGTGTTTCTGCACAGAGCGGTGCCCCCTCTGATAGTAGTTCATGGGATAGTTCATGGGCGCTCGTCTCAGCATTCTCCCCTGGGTGATCTCCACCCATTAAAGTGTTCCCACCTACCTGGGAATGTGCTCTACTGGATGTGGTAGGTTCTGAATTCTGTGCTCTTACGAAATCATCCAGTTTACTCTGCTTGCACTTCTGCTGTGGGCTCACTTGTGGAGAAGAGACCGGTCGCTTCTTTCTCCTAGTCATTTTCCTGGAGATGCAGCCGCTACTAATTTCTGCTGTAAATCGGAAAGCTCGGCGTCCTCCCAAAATAGAGCAATTAATCTCCACTCCTGCTGATAAGTAGTTGGTAGATTGAGTGGAGCTGGAGCTAATTAAGGCTTTCTCTGAGACTTGACAGGACTTTCTCTAAGACTTTTAACTTGAGCTTTTAACTCAAGCTTTGTGAATATATTAGTTAAGGAAAAGCTGCCAAATGTTGTAGATAAAATACTGAGGCTGATAAAAGCTGATAAAACTAATAAAAACTAATAAAAACCGCACAACTGATGTGGAGCTCAAGTCAGTGCTTCCACTAATGACGCCATCTTGGTAAAGTATCTTTATCAACCATAGTTTCTTCTGTCCACTAAACCAATCTGCCCGCTGCCACGCCTCAGGTGCCAGGGCTCCATGGTGGGGGCACTTGATTGTGCCCCCTCAAAATTGTGTGCCCAGAGCCACAGCCCCCTGCTCCCCCCATGCTATGCCTCTGCTCCCAATAGCACTTCTCCATGCAGAGGACCTGTTACTTGCTTGCTCTTCTACTTGCCTTGAGCATACCTGATGAAGCCTTTTTGATAACCTCTTGCAAGCCTGATCTCATTCTGAGGGTTGGCCTAGCCTGTCCTCCCTGCCACCGCATCTGTGATTTCCCCTTTCTTCCATTTCTATACATGCCCTTCTTAAACCTTGGCTCACCTCTAAGCTCCTTAAGCAGTCACACGGGTTTCTCTACGTGCCTCTCACTTTTCTTTATTGTTAGACTTATCTGCCATTGTGTCTTCATTATTTCACCTTTAAGAAACTCCCATTTTTGAAACCAGCCTTCTTAAAGTCCATAGCATAGTTGGACATGCACTCTGGACTTTAAAAAGGGTGCTTTTAGTAAGTTTAAGGAACTACTGGGTGAGATCCCATGGTCAGAAAGACTTGAAGAGAGTCCAAATTGGATATTTAGTATATTTAGGTTGCAGGAGTGCTCACGATAGTGTTTGTTTCTAAGAATTCCAAAGCACCACATTCCCCCCAAATCTCTGTGTGTGTACTGAAGGGCAAACTCAAATCTACTCGCTCACCTGCAATGAGATGCCTTGTTGCCTGTGACTACTAGGCAAGGGTTTAAGCACAAAAAGCACACTATCCTTTGTACTTTCTTCAAAGAAACCTGGAAATTGTAGTTTCATTGAGACAAAAGCCCAATGTATTTTATATATATCGATGCCTAAGCAGCTGAAAATCTAAAATCCTTTTTACTCTCTGCCTTTTGGCAAAGGGAGCCAGGCTGCTTCTGAAGGTGTTGACGCCATTAAAAATGGGAAAACAGTCAGTTTGTAAATAAAATACTGTAGTTTTACTATGCCAAACTGTTCCTGCTTTGGCTTTCCCACCAGAACTGTGTGGGTTACACTTGTACTTTGTAACTTACTGAGTTGCCCAGAGTAATGCAACAACTCCAGGCCAATGTTGTGGAGAGTAGATTAGGAACATTAACACACAACCCTGTTAGCTTTACAGGGATCCTTAGACGGTTGAAGTCATCTTACACCCTCTTAATTCAGTAGCACTGGCTTAAGCCGTGAATTTGTTACTTGGCTCAGTGAAGGCAAAGTAGGTTGGCAGGTGGTTGCCACAGACATTAGGGAATGAGCTGCTGAGGGTGGGAAGGGACAATTTACGGCTGTCTTGTTTTGACTTCCCTCCTCTCAGAGGCCTGAGCCTTCGTTCTAAGCCAGAGCTGCTGCAGGTGCTGGAGCACCGGAACCGGCGCCGGGACGGGGTGGAAAGTGGCGTGGAGCAGCCGTCCCTGGAGCAAGAGCTGCTGCGCTGGCAGCAAAGGCGGGAACAGGTAACGCCCAGAGAACGTGACTGTGGCTGTCTTGATGCGGCTCCCGCAATCTCCTGAAAGGCCACTTGCCAGCACTGCCATGGTGTGTGGGTCTTCTCTATGGTTCACTCAGAAACACCTCAGAGAAACAGGGTTTTTTTTTGTCTACAGAACCAGCAACAGGAAGAAACAGGTGATACGGTTGGGAATCAACCAGAGTTCATCCAGGTCCGGGAAAACCTACGAAGGACACACTATCCACGAGATCCCCCTCCTCTGCGTGCAGCCCCTCCCCCAATATCCAGCCCCTTCCTGCGCCCTCATCTCACTAATCGGCAGCCCTTCAGGATCTCAGCCCCACGCTCATCTGTGGTCCCCAAGCCTCCAGCCCCACAGCTTCAGGGCTCCCTAAAGGGCTCAAGTCTCTCCTCAGCTCCCCTTGCCAACACATGAGCTTCCTGCCTCCCACCACACTTGTCACTAATACGACCAGACACATTATGGCTCCCTTCTGCTCTAGAGCTAGAGAGGCAACCCCACAGCAGCCTTTGTCCTAACTGGCTGGGCCTATACTGCACCCAAGAGCTGGAATAACCTGAAAGGGAAGGGGGCCAGGGGTTGCTCTGATCTGGATCCCCCTTCTCCACACCACTTGTCAGTCAGATAATAAAAGCCCTCTTAAACAGAACGTCTCGCTGCTTGTTACCTGCAGTTTTAGAGAATGACCTGCTACTTCATCTGAGGGAAGGGAGGAATAAGCAGCAGCAGTGACAATGGAAAAGGTGAATTAGTGATTGTCCACACAGAGATAAAAATGAAAGACACAATCTTTAAAAATACAAAAACAAAACCCTTTGTGGGGTTTATTGGATATTTCATGTTTGCACACATGTTTAAAGAAAAAGCTATTGATAAGCTACATATATCCCCTCATTTCTCTTTCCCGCTCATGTGAAATAGCCACCCATGCCCAATTAATAAAGCACAAGTTACAAAAATAGCAGATTAAAAATACTCCAGATTAAGCTAGCTGAAGTTTGACCAGGGAGGTGGGGAGCTGCCATGATTTGGGGAGGTTGATAGGATCCCTCCATCTTTCAGCCCCTCTATTCTACCCTCCACTTGGGGGTTACAAACAAGAAGGCACTTAGTGACGGCCTGAGAGAGATTTCCCAGGCTCTTTTTGAGGAGACGGCCTAGGTGTACAATGTGCCCCCATAGCTGAGGCCTCACTGCTGAAGAAACTTCACAAAAGGGTTGTCGTCAGCACCGCCCTGAAGGAAAAAGTAGATGAAGGCCAAGAAGCCAGCCAGCAACACAAAGAGGAAGAGCTGGGGCCACAAGGGCAGGTAACGTTTTGTTCCTGTGGCCCCTTCTGCTGCTTGGGTCTGGCGCTCGGGATGGATGGCACGGCGTGGCTCCACCCCCAGAGTGGACAAGCCAGGTGATTTCCGGTAGAAGATGCTTTGGTAGGAACTGCTGTCCCTGAAAAGGCAATTCCAGAGGAGAGAGATCATTCCTGCCACCTTCCACTAGGGCTTAGCATGAGCCCCACCCACCCTGCATAAATTAAAGGTAAAGGTACCCCTGCCCATACGGGCCAGTCGTGACCGACTCTAGGGTTGCACGCTCATCTCGCTCAAGAAGCCGGGAGCCGGCACTGTCCGAAGACACTTCCAGGTCACGTTGCCAGCGTGACGAAGCTGCATCTGGCGAGCCAGCACCAGCGCCGCACACAGAAACGCTGTTTACCTTCCCGCTATAAAGCGGTCCCTATTTATCTACTTGCACTTAGGGGTGCTTTCGAACTGCTAGGTTGGCAAGACCTAATTTATGCAAGACTGCATAAATTAAAGTCTCCCTAATACAGATTGTCATGGTACCCACCGCATACGTCAACTTTCCAAAGGGCAATGGCCCCATGTCTGCCAATGACCCCTCTCTTTTCACATTTGTAAGTGGCTGGCAATTCTAGCCACAAGTCTGGGTATGTCTCCTTTCTGCTCCTTCTACACATCTCCCCTTCCTTGTACCCAGCCAGTGGGGAAGCCTTCTATAGAGAATGCAAGAGGCCACCCTAGGGCTAGGTTGAACTGGAAAGCATTAGCAAGTGCTGTTCTTCCTAGGTGTGTTCTTCCCTGCTGTGGCATTGACAAAACAGACAACAGTGTTTCAGCAAACCATTGTGCAATGACAGATTTGGGCAACTGCCAAAAGCAAAACTTCCTTATCACTAATTAATATGAGGCACTATCCATGGATTAAGTCTCAGTGAAATTAAGAAGCGCTTCAGAGCACAGTAATGCTGTTTCCCAGCTCCAGTTTGTTTCAGTGGAGCTCATAAAAGAGAACACCCTGGTGAATTGTTCTGCAAAGGTCCTTCCTGCTGAGAACTGGTGTAGCACAGTGGCTCTATCACCTGAGCAATGAATCTAGACATCCCTCATTCTAATATCATGTCTGCCCAAAGCAAGCCCTTTCCCCCTCTCTCCACCCATCCCCTGGCCACAATCATTCTGGCTACCTTACAGAGCAGAAGATAAATATGTGCAAAGTGTTTTGAAACTCCGGAAAGCACCACACAGATGCTAAACTTTTATTATCATTATATAGCTAGTTCTCAGTCGCTCCAGAAGACAGGATTAGAACCAATGGGTGGAAATGGAAAGCAAGCAGATTTTGGTCTAACCATTAAGAGAAATTTCCTAATGGAAAGTGTTGTTTAACCATGGAATGGGCTACATTGAGAGCCAGTGGCCTTTCCTTCACTGGGGGTGGCCAGGGCTAGATGGCCACCTGCCAGCGATGGCTATAGTTGCTTCTGGCATTGCAGATCCTGCACTGAGCCCGGAATTAGGCTGAATGGCCTCCAGGATCCCTCCCAGCTCTCATGCTGATTATGACAATTACAGGGCTTGGCATCCACTGCCTGAGGCAGCAGGCTCACCTCTAGGCACTTGGTAGCACCACATTTAGCCAGTCCTGTGACCACCCCTAGTTTTATGTCTAGAGCCAATTTAGGTTCCAGAACTCCTTAGTAGCCTGAGAATAAGCTTGAGCCCTAAACCTGTAGGAAAGCCATCTCCTGGCTAGAAGGTGGTGCCAGACCCAGGAAAGGGGGGGGGGGAATACTGAGCATCCATCCAGCATGGGCCACGTCTGCCTCAGCAAGGGGCCAAGCATCTCGCTCCACCACCAGCTCTGCCTGGAATATTGTTTCCCGCAGGTGCCTCTGCATTATCCCTGCTTACCTCACAGATGGGACATCCTTCTGGCTAGAATTGTAGGGATACGGCTCTGCAATCTGAAAAGATAGACAGATGCCCATCAGCACAGGGCAGCTATGAAGGGACCCTTCCCTGGGTGAATTGGATGAAGCCCAGCGTGGGTAGCTTCCTCGTTCTTGCCACAAAGGTGAGGAACAACCTACTGGTTGGCGGGCACTTGGTGCCTCTGGACGTGCTCCACTGGTCAACGATGACACGTAACTCTGGTAGGAAGATGTGGACGTCTCAGAAGAATTGGCATCCCAGTCTGGGGGAAACAAAGACAAAAAACAAAGCCATTAGATGGAATAGGCAAGAGTAGGGATGGGGAAGGGCGGGCCAGGAGATCTCCCCAGCCAATAGTGCAACAGCATTTTTCCAGGGGGGTTGTGATAGCCACATCCCAGCTCTTGTGAGTGCTGTGCTACCTGGGGAAGGGAGACCTGGCCACAACAGAGAATGTGCCCCCTCTGCTTGCACCCACCCTTCTCCCATTTGAGGTTCTTGTTGCCACCAGATAAGAGATTATTTGCCAGGCTGCCCCTTATCAAACAGTCTCCATAATTTCCCTGGGGTCTCTCTGTTGCATCCTTAGGAAGCGGAAGTTATTGCTATAGGCATCAAGGTGTTTACATTAAGCTGAGACCACACAGGTTTATGAAACCAGAGATAAATTTACTAAAATGGAGACATATTGAATTTAGAATGTGCAAATATCACAATGAAAGAAATGCAACTCCCCCAAATTAGAGAAACTAAAAATATTCCCTTTGGAGCAAACCTAAATACAAAGTGGATTAATGCAACCCTCTATCCCTAACCTATTCAGACCCTAAAACTCACCAGGTTCTCAGGAGAATCCCTATTTATGGGTTGCAGCCTTTTCCCTTGCATTGCCTGTATCCCCAGCCATCCCGTTTCTTCTTATCATTCTGAGATCCCAAAGAGGCCTTTGCTGCTTCTTACCAGGCTCAGCAAACTTTTGTATATCATGTGTGACCTCCCTGATTTGAAGACCCTCCTGGTTCCATCTGTTTTCAGAAGCTCCCCATTTCAATCACAGACCCTTCCCTTTACATGTTTCAGATGAGCCCTCGGATGAGCAACGTGCAGTTCATCACATCAGCAGTGACAGGTCCCTTTTTCTTGATGTTTAGGGCCTTAGAAGCAAACGTATACATTCCCATATGATACACAGATAGTTCAGGACAGTAAAGCTCAATTCCTTAACAGGTGTATCACAGCTAGGAAGGATTAACCCTCCCTATGTGCTGCAACCTCCCATTTGGTCAAACTCCATGCAGCAATTAGGCTTGGGAAAAGATCTTCAAGTGGAGGCCGGATTCAAGATTAATTGCTGCAATGAAGGTGGGGAATCTTCAAAGAGATTTCTGCAATCTTCATGAGAACTGCAGCTGGAAAGGGAAGCGGCAGTCTTCAAAAGGGTCACCCTGCTCCCTGCCAGCGATTAAAAAGCTAAATAAAAAAACCCCAAGCCTAATTGCTGGGGAGTGAGAGAGCCTGTGTGTCAGGTGCTGGTTGCACCCACTTTTGCATTGGCCTTAACCACCACTAGCAGGCGGTTAGGGAATGTGGCCTGCAGCCTGAAAAAGGCTCCCCCTTCCTGAGATGGAGTGTAGTGCTAAGTATAGTATCAGCTGATGGACTGAATTCAAGCCCACTAGATGATGTAGCCTTCTGGTCTTCAGCTGGTAGGTGGGTCACAATAACAGCAGAATTACCACCATATAAATACATGGTAAAAAAAAATCAGAAATGGGTCCCCAAATGCAAAGGGTAAAAGTGGATCCTGGGTCTGAAAAAGTTGGAAACTACTGGGGTAGCCAACTCCTGCAGAAAGTGAGCCCCATAGCACTAGCAAAGCCCCTGCACAGCACTTCCCAAGCACCCAACCATTACTGGATGTTTGGGAAGTGCTGTGCAAGGGACTTGGGTTATCCCACTCCTCTGCCAGCTGCCCATCTGTTTAGTCATCCAATGGCAAAATGCTGTTAAGTGACTGACAGCTGGGTTGTCCCACCCACCTGTCATGGTTGGCGTGTGGGAGGTGGGGGCAGATAAGGATCTGGCCTGACAGGGCAAAGAGGGTTCCCCACCCCTATGCTTCAGCTCTGATTCTACATGGCTGGTTTCTCTAGCCCCCCGTCTGTCCTACCTTCAGTCGCATATGTGGAGCGTCCTTCATGGCGAGGCAAACGATACTTTTCACTCAGGTAGGACCTGGTGGGACTGGAATCTAGGGAAGGACAGGGTGGGGGAAGATATTTAGCAAAAGGGTTTTCCTCTCCTATTAGATTTCATGGCTTTGTTAAAAATGAGATTTCTAGGCTTTGTGGCTGTGGGGAAATGTTAATAGGGAGAGTGGGAGACGGGCAGCAACAGCAGGCAGCAGAATAGGCTTCAGCACACTGCATTTCTGCACTCACATTATGTGGATTGTAGATTAATCTGTTTGAGGTGCAGCATGTTGGTTTTTACAGGGCGTGCCTTCCTTGTCGCAGCTAACCCAGACTGTCGGAACACTGCAAAATCAAAACTGCTCACCTAAATTCACCGATACTTAGTTGCACTTTGTCCCATCAACAAATCATTGGGACAAGAGATCCTAGACTAGCTTAAAGTTAATTTTCATAGGATTTTGCTTTGTAAACCGCTTTGAGGGGCTTTTTTATAATCAACTAGTATATAAATTTTATGAAATGAAATAAATGACTAATCTTAGTCTACGTATGAGATACTGAAGCCAAGCTGAGACAATATAAACCGTTTGGCTTATCAATTTTAATTACTGTATTTTCAGAAAGCAAGACTTGAATGTGGAGACCAGTGGAGCCCCCTACCTTCATTTATATACTCAGAATAGTATTCCTTGGATCCTGGAGAGTCATAGTTTTCTGTTACGTAAGTCCTTGTAGAGCCAAGAGCTGGAAGGGGCAAAATGAATTGGAGAGTTTGGTTTGGTGGCAGCAGTTGTCCTTTGTTCCCCAAAAGTACTAGGAAACTGACAACACACCCAGGCTGTGCTGCCCTGCCCTGATCTCCCCTGAAGAGATGGTCCCCTTAGTGATTCCACCCTGACAAAGCTACCCTTTTTGCTCCCCACATCTCCTAGATTGATGCTGTAATGGTCCCTAAATTCCTCCCTACAAACCGACTTTCTGTTTTACTGGGAATTCAGGAGTTGTTTCTAAAACGTCTCACCTTCTCGCCCATAGTTGAGGTTTGGCCTGCTCTGAGGACTCACAAAGGTCTCTCGGATGTAGCTTTCGCTGGTGGATGGCTCTATGTTTGTAAAAACACATGGGAAGGAGGGGCATTAGGACAAGTGTCTGACGGGGTACCTTTCCCTGTTTTCCCCCAATTATTCTCACCTGTGGACAGTGATCCTTTTCCAGGTGAAGGACGCTTTCTACGCTCAGTCTCGTATTCATAGACTTTCTTTTCATAAAGTTTCCGGGTTGATCCTGAAGGATAGAATCCAAGCTGAAGGTTAACTCCTAGATGACAAAAGTTTACTGCTCCCACAAGACTCTCACCCATGCCTCTTTCAAACAGCTGCCCGCTTCAAAAGCCCACCTGACCTTGCAGCCTTTTCCACACACCCTCTGCCGCTTGAGGATCACGGCAATATTGATGGCATGCAAATACCTCAGTTAACCAACAAGGTTTTTTCAAAACAATTATCCACTTTGGCAGCTTTCTTTTCCCTCCATTCTATCTTCTAATGTTAAGGGACAAACCAGGCAAGATAAAGGCTCCCACATTTGTTCTTTGTGGCTGCTTTTCTTAGTCCCCTTGAAAGCACGGGCTGGTGATTATTGATTTTTAAAAGGAGGACATGGTGAATTCTCCCCATCGTACGCTCCATTCTTCCAGACACCTCTCTCTCCAACCTAGCCATACTCAGAATAAAGAGCTGGACAGGAAGGTGTGTGACAGGAAGGATCCACCTTCCCTTACCCACTGTTCCCTTCTGCTATGTAGAAGGCAGGCTTTTGGGTGGCTTTTTTTCTAGAAAAAAAGGTGTTGGAACCTTGTTCTCTTATAATGGCAATGGCGCCCACATGAGAGGTGCCGCAACTGAGTTCCAGCAAGTTCCAGCTGAAAAAAAAGCCCTGGGTGGCCTGATCCAAGACAAGACTGGGCTACTACATCTTTACAAATTCAGCATACAAGAGGGAATTTCAGTACGTAAAGCTGAAAACCCCTCCCCTTGTTGGCATCTCTCTCGAGAGACAATGGAGTGCGCCTAAAAGGGGGGTGGGGAGAAGACAATTGGTGTGTTAGCAGCAAACCTGGGGTGCAAACCTGCCCAGTCCCAAAGGAAAGCGGAACAATATGTTTGGCACCAGCTTGGCTGCAGGAGTTGCCGGAAGGAGGGCGTACAAGGTGCCACCCAACCGTCTTCGGGACTCTACTCCAGATTGGTTTAGGATTTATTCTTTAGCCTTTTCTTCTCCTGAAGAAGTGGAGTGGAGGTTTAGGATCAGAGATTTCCTCCTCCTAGATGGGTTACTTTCCCAGGTGGACAAGCCCTGGCATCTGTCTCTCATTTCCCACAACAGCACATGCAGAATCCACCTTCTTTACCATTCTTTACTATTGTCTGCTCAGTCCAATTCTCTTTTACATCTGTCCACTCTAACAGATTCCCCTGTTTACACTTTATATGTAAGCTGTAGGCCTGGCTTACTGAGTTTTCCCTTTCTAAGCTCCAATCTATTTCATTCCCCTGAGAGAGACAGGTGTAGTGCTAGAGTCCATACCAACAAGAGGCCCGTGTGGGATGCTGTATTTCTTCAAACGGGCAATAAGCTCTTTATCTGTCAAACCTTCATACGCCTCCATGGTGCTACCTAGAAAATACAGAATGGGGTTGGGGGAGCATGAAGGGAGAGTTACACACAGTACTCCTCATGCCATGATTTTAAGAGGAAATAAATAGATATAAATATATTTTTAAAAGACTACACCAGCAATTAAAACAATTCACCCTGAAACAAAATGCAAGCTGGTAACAAATGAGATTGTGACAGGTTCCGCACAAAGAACTGTTTCATAAGTGGGGATGATTTCAGTGAAGTGGGCAAAACGAAGTCAGGCACTCACAAAACCAACTACATAAGAATGAACTAAGGCAGGGAAACAAAAATAGTCTGCAATCCTAAACACAGTTCACAGAGAATTAACTTCCATGGAACTCAATGGGACTTACTAGTAAACATTCCTAGGATTGCTCTGTGCATCCAGTATCCAATAAAAGGGATTGTGAGGGGAATGTGACATGAGAAACCATGGAAAATTAAGTGCTTTTTTTCTCCACTGTCCCAAGAGAGGTGAGACAGGCCCCAAAGGCAGCACTGCCTCAGCAAGAGCTCTTAACACTTACAAGCGATTGATTGCTAATGGGTTGGGCAGGGCAGGGCAATGTGATTTGAAGCAAAAGCAGTTTATTGACCTTGAAAGGAACAGTTGCCAAAGTCTATAGAAAGGGCATGTAATTTCCCAACTGCTCACCAGGTGGTGAGAAAGGGGACTGACCTCCTCCTGCTCTTGTAGAATTGGCTGCAGATAGAATACATTTCAGGCACATCCAGAGGGATTTAATACTAAATATGTGATTTTCAATTATTATTTTTCTTTAAAAAAACTGAACTGGGAAAATATCCAGATTCAGCTTTCACAAACACGTGTACATATACAAACACCCACACACATTTTTAAGCCCTGCTAATTTTAAATGCTATAGAAACATATAAAAATATTATTTCCTAAATGTTTCTGCAAAAATTCAAAGTATGTGGAAGGGGATGCCAGATTCAATTCTCCTGTTTGCCTGGTACTGGATAGCTGGATGTGTCACCTGGCCCCTTGTCCATCTCTCCAGGCAGGAAAGGAGACCTGGGCCCCAGAAGCCTATTTCCAGCTGGCCGCCTGGGTGTTTGATACACATTTTATACATAATAGTGGAAATTTTACAAATATTACAAGTTTCTTTTTAAAATACGTAAACATTTTAAGTGATTTTAAACTTTTGGTACTGAATAAGGTACAATATGAATGGTCTCCTCTTTTAAAAAATGGGAGCAGTTGAAGGTGGGGAAGGGAACCCAAGAGAATATTTGCCGTATCAATCCAGACTACATAGATTTGAAGCAGAATGAGCTACGTGCAGGCAAAGTCCTGAACTCCTCCCAGCTGCACATGTTCGCCCCGGAATGGAGAAGGCAGTTCAGCAGGAAGAGCAGGCGGAGGCCGGAGGCGGGCAGGCAGGTGCCCGGGGTTTCTCAAGAGCGGCAGCCTGGCAAAGCCGGGGGAGGCGAGGGCGAGGCGCCGCCAAAGGGCCGCGGAACTCGGGTATCGCATCGCTCCCAGGACAGAGGCCTGTCGGGGCTCCAGAGCATCCCTTAGCCGGGACGCGAAGGCCGAGGGAGGAGCGTCAAGCGACCGCGGCCAAGTTTCCCAAAGTCAAGGCCGCGGGACCGAGGCGGCCAAGCCGACGGCGGCACGGCCTTGGGCGACGCGGCTGGGGAGCGGGCGGGCGGCACTCGGAGCGGGGAGGGAGCGCGGCACCCGCCGCGCCCCACGTGCTCCATCCCGGCGCGGCTTGCCCGAAGGGGCGGCGAGCGAGAGGCCCCGCTCGGCCTTGGCGCTGCCCAGCCTTCAGCCCTGGCCCCTCTCGCGCTCCCTCCGAGGGGCCCCGGCTGCTCTGCCCCCCGGCGCCCCGGCTCGGTCTCGGCGTCCCTCGCTCTCCGCGCTGCGCCTGCCACAGGCAGCGAGCCTCCTCGGGAGAAAGGCCTCGCCCGCCGGGCAGCCGCCGAATCCGGCCACGGCCGGCCGAAGGGCGCTCGGCGGGGCGGGCGGGGAGCGGCGAGGGGGAACCCGCCGAGGGAAAGACGCGAGGAAGGCGAAGCGGGCGCCGCGCCCTACCTGCTGCTGCTGCCTCTGCTAGGGGCGCGCTGGGCCGGGCACCATCGCCGAGTGACTCAGGCGGGATCTCGCCTCGCCGCGCCCGCCGCGCCGCCCTGCCTCTCGGACCCCGCCCGGCTCCGGGGCGGGCCTCCCTCGCGCGCCCTTGCCCCGGGCTGCTTGCCAGCTCGCGCAGGCAGCTGCGGGCCCGACCAGGGAGAGGCCGCCCGCCGGAGAGGAGACGCCCGCCGCCTCCCGGCCCGCTTGTCCGCAGCGGGGCGCACGAAGCCGGAGGCCCCGGGGATCTTGGCGGGGAGGCTGGGGAGTCTCTCCTCGCCTTGGCCGAGCGGGTGGCAAGCGGGACTCCGGCCTGATTTACTGCGGCGCAGTTTGGGGGAGAAGGCGAGAGAAGCCCCTCCTCAGGCAGCCGGACATCTAGCAAGGAAAACCCACCTCTTTATTTTATATCTATGAAAATTTTATATTTAATTCTCGGTTTCTTCCCTGCCAGACAAACATAGAAATATATTTTTGCCATTCTTTGAAGCATCTTGCTATGCCTACTATTGGAGCCGTTTGAAATAAAAATAGCATTTTAGGCAAAATATTCATTTCTGTAACCAAAACTCTGCCTATTAGAGAGAGTTTCATTCTTCCCCATAACTCAATATTTTTTCTTACATCTTTCCATGTCTTTACATAATTATTTTGAAATATATTGGAGTTTTTCACTGTTAACCATATTTCCAGATACTTCACCTTTTTCTCAGTTGTCAGCCCACTGGCCATCTGCCAACCTTTTTTTGCCTGTGCATCCATATTTTTCACTAAAACCTTAGTTTTAGTTTTATTTGTTTTAAGACCTGCAACTTCTCCATATTTCCTTAAAGGTAAAGGGACCCCTGACCATTAGGTCCAGTTGTGGCCGACTCTGGGGTTGCGGCACTCATCTTGCTTTATTGGCCGAGGGAGCTGGCATACAGCTTCCGGGTCATGTGGCCAGTGGGACTAAGCCGCTTCTGGTGAACCAGAGCAGCACACGGAAAAGCCGTTTACCTTCCCGCAGGAGTGGTACCTATTTATCTACTTGCACTATTGAGGTGCTTTCGAACTGCTAGGTTGGCAGGAGCTGGAACTGAGCAATGGGAGCTCACCCCGTCACGGGGATTCGAACCACCAACCTTCTGATCGGCAAGTCCTAGGCTCTGTGGTTTAACCCACAGCGCCACCTGCGTCCTTCTGTGCCACCCACATCCATATTTCCTTAATTCCTCCAATAACTTAGGTACACTTGTCAATGGTTCTTCTACAGAAAACACCACATCACTTGCAAAGGCTTTTATAATTCCGTTGGCCCATCCATATCCCCTTTATGTCAGAATTATTTCTTACCCTCCGCATCAACACCTCTAGGACTGATACATGATTGAAGCAGTGATAAGGGGTCCAGTAATGGTAAAAGATGATTGCCTCAAAAGATGGCAGAAGGATATTTCTAAGTTTGTCTGGCGGGGGGGGGGGGAGGCCAAGGATTAAACATAAGATATTTACAGATATAAAAGAAAGAGGCAGTTTTGCCCGCCCAGACCTCAAACTGTATTATGAGGATGCATGTTTGGTGTGGATTTGGGACTGGATAAAACTGGAATAGGAAGAAACATTAGATTTGGAAGGTCATGATAATAGATTTGGATGGCATGCATACTTATGGTATGGGAAAGGGAAAGTGCACAAAGGATTTTACAACCATATAATCAGGAGATCACTAATGAGGTTGTGGGAGAGATACAAAGATTTAATAGAACAAAAAACACCTTGGTGGTTATCACCAATTGAAGCTTCGTTACTCAAACCACTTGGCACAAAGGGGAAGTGGCCTACATATAGAGAGAGATTTGCTGAAAGACCAAGAAGGGAAATGGAAATTAAAAGATTATGAGGAAATATATCATTTTCAAAGTTGGTTACACTACAGACAATTACATGAGATGTACAAGGAAGACAACAAGAAAGGGTTTAGTTACACAACTTCTACATTTCAAAAGGAAGTTATAGAAGAAGAAGTGAAAATGCTGAAGAAAGCATATAGTATCTTGCTAGAACTGGAGACAAAAGATGAGGAGGTCAAATCGGTCATGATCAAACAGGCACAAGATATAGGACATAATGTACAATTTGAGGACTGGGGAAACTGTGAAAAATAGATTTAAAATTTACAAACTGTTCTCTTTTGAAATAAAATTACATGAAAATGATGTATAGGTGGTATATAACACCAGTACAGATAGCAAAAATGTATAAAACTGGGTCAATCACATGTTGGAAATGTAAAGAAAAAGAAGGGACTTTTTATCATATGTGGTGGGAATGTAGGGAAGTTTAAAAAAAACCTTGGGAAATTATATATAATGAATTGAAAAAAATGTTTAAATTGACATTTGAAAAAAAACAAACCAGAAGCATTTTTGTTAAGGATTGTAGGACAAGACTTGCTAAGAAAAGTAAAGAACTTATTTATGTATGCTACAACAGCAGCAAGAGTCTTGTTAGCACAACAATGGAAGAATGAGGAAATACCATCAAAAGAACTGTGGCAAGAAAAATTGATGAGCTATGCGGAATTGGCCAAATATAAACTGCGTGAAAAGGACAACTGTGACTTCAAGGAAGAATGGTAACTTTTTACAAACTATATAAAAAGACAACAAAATGAATTGGACTCTTTGGCAAGTTTTGAATAAACATTCACAAATTTATTAGCTGAACATGTGATAGATAAAGTAAGGAAATGTACAATTTTACAACATGCAGAAAACAATATATGTAAATAAATCAGGGAGGGGAGATGAGGGAAGTCCTTGGGGGGGGAAAGGGGGGGGAAATAATGTAACTGATTAAGAGGATTGGTAAATTGTTATGTGGAAATTGGTTAATAAAAATATTTTATTTTTTTAAGAAGAAGAAGAAGAAGAAGAAGCAGTGATAGGGGGGGATCCTTGCCTTGTCCCCTTCTGTATCTTACATTTTTCCTGTAATGGCATTATTTACAATCAGGTTTGCAGTTTGTATAAATTGCCTTAATTCCTTTTATGAATATGACTCCTAATTCCATATTATTATTTTTTGTAATAACTTAATCATAAATGACCAAAAGCAAAAAGAAATTCAATAGGGACTAATCTGAGGTGCTGCACCAATATAAGATGAGGGATACGTGGTTTGCTAGTCGTACATGGGAAACGGATCTAGGGGTCTTAGTGGACCACAGGCTTAACATGAGTCAACCTGAGAGTGATGCAGCAGCAAAAAGTGCTTGGAGCACTTCAGGGTTCAGAGCCCCTGAGCCAAGCTGCCTGGCAGTTCTGGAGGTATAGCTGATCTTCCTCCAGCAGGTGAAATGCAAAAGTCAGGCTGTCAGTTCCCGGGGGGGGGGGCGCTCCTCCGCATCTGAGAGTGCAGAGTGCAGTGGGGGGCAGGTCTGAGGGATCCACTCCCTGCTCTCATTTTATCCTATACCCACCCCTAGGGAAGGGATGTGGAACCCCAGCACATCCGCAAAGAGAAGAACATGGGACAGGTGAGTTCGTCCCAGAGCCACTGGCAAGGCTATTCTAAGAGTTTTCTCTTGTATTCCAAGTCCTACTACAGGGGAGGGACACCCCAGGCTTTAGGGGCTAATCCTGGCCTTCTCCCCAGAACATGGCTCCCCAGGGAAGGTGCCCCTCCCACTGACAGCTGCCCCCTCCCCTGCCTTGCCCCGCAGCCCTGCTTCCTCCATCGGTCGCTAGGGGGGTTGGGTTTCCAGATGCTGGCCCAGATGGACTGTGGGTCGATCCAGCCATCTGTCTCTGTACATCTTTGGACTAGCTGCCCCCCCAGCTCATTCCTGCCCTCTTCTGTCCCAAAAAGGAGACCACTTGCTCACCTGACGCCATGGACTGCTCTGGGCCTTGCAGGGGGGCCCACCCTGTTGCTGCATCTTAAGCACCTGAACCTAGAAGAGACAAGACAAGAGAGCGACTCAGAAGCCGGCAGCCCCAATTCTTGGGGGATGTTTGTGTGTGAGGAGGGCCATATGGCCCAATTCCTTCCATCTCTGCAGTTCAGTGACCTGAAAGGGCATCACTAGGAAAGAGGCAGCCCAGACCACAAAGGGCTGGCAGAGAGAGAAAGGAGGCCCCAAGTGCTCTGGGTTCAAGAGCTCCAGCCCAAAGGAAAGAGAAGCATTGCCAGCTGTTTAAGGGCTGCTCTGCCTCATCTTCTTAGGACAGCCCTGCCCTTCCTAGAGAGGGAGGTGACCCCTAGGAGGGTCCTCCAAGCATCAAGGTGTCCCAGAAGAGGAGCAGAACATGAGGCAGGTGGTGGAGTCTTCCTTGGAGCCAGAGAGACCCCCAGGAAAGGGGAGAAGGCTGAGGTCGTAGGGCAGCTGGAGATATGCAAAATGGAGCCAGGCAGAGGTGTAGTTGGAGGGCTGGACTAGGAGGACCTGGGAGAGCAGGGAGAGCAGCCATGAAGCTCCCTGGTGGACCTTGGGCTAGCCTAGCCTACTTGGCAGGGCTGCTGTGAAGATAACAATTGGTGGCTGGGAGAACCATGAAGGCCACCTTGAGCTCCTGGGAGGAAAGTGGGCTAGGAATGTCCTAGTAAATGTAAATGATGAGAGAGGAGAGGAAAGGGGAAGGCAGGGGAACAATGTGGAGGAGCTGAGCTCTCTGGAGAAGACTGGCCGGGTTGATTTCCAGAGAGCCAAGGCTGTGCAGGGGACCCCAGGACTCGCCCCCCAGGAGACCAAGAGAAAGCAAAGGAATGCTACTTACAGTCTGCACATTTTGTTCACGGAAAATTCCACCCCCTCTCTAAAGTAACTAACTATCTAAAATGCCTGCCAAAGCCTAACTCTGACCCCACCCCCAGCACTTCGCCTAAGCCTAAGCCCAACCCCTGCCCTAACCCTACACTTACCCCTAACTACTCCTCTCTACACAAAATAAATATACAGTGGTACCTTGGGATATGTTACCCGAGGTACTGTATATGGTAACGTAATTTTGAGTTACAAACGTGGCAAACCCGGAAGTGTATACTTCCAGGTTTCACCGCGCGCGCATGCGGAGAATCACTCTGCGCGCTTTGCGCGTGCGCAGAAGCACCGCCTCCAGATATGGACTTTTGGGGGTAAGTACGGAGCCCCAGGATGAATTAAGTTCATATCCGGAGGGTCCACTGTATACAAAATATATACAAAATGTGCACATGTGCACAAAATAAAAATGTAAAATAAAAAATATGAAAATAAAGAACGGAAAGTAAAATACAAAAGTAAAATAAATGTTTAAATAAAAAGTAAAATAATAAAATCAAAATAAATCGAATCAGATAAAAGTAATTAATCAAATCAAAATCAAAATAACAATCAAATGAACCCCTCTCCTTATTGTCTCCAACCACCACCAACTCCTCTCTCTACTACTCAACTCGCCTCACTACTAACCCACAATGGCTGCCTGCAAGTGTGTGGCCTTTAAGGGAGAAGCAAGAGATGTCACAAAGGAGGGCAGGTCCTTGTCACCGTGGCAACAGTGGCCCCTCCTGAGAGGTGATGCTTCTCTGTCAGAACTTCTGTTCTGCGTCCTTCTGCAGGTCTTCTGTCCTGGGCGGCATCTCCAGGGTGGGCTGGGAATGTCCCCCCCCCCATCCGAAACTCTGGAGAGCTGCTGCCAGTCAGTGCAGGCTACTTGAAGAAGGATATTGAGCAGCTGGAAGGTGAGCAGAGGAGGGAGACCAGGATGATGAAGGGTCTGGAAACCAAGCCTGATGAGGAATGGTTGAGGCAGTTGGGTATGTTTAGCCTGGAGAAGAAGAGACTGAGAGAGGAGAGCCATCTTCCAATATCTGTGGGCTGCAAGAGGGAGTAAGCTTGTTTTCTGCTGCTCCCGAGGGGAGGGGAGGAGAGGAGATTCAGACTAAACATTAGGAAGAACGTTCTGATGGTAAGACTCTCTGTGACGGTGGTGGACTCTCCTTCCTTGGAGGCTTTTAAGCAGAGGTTGGATGCCAATCTGCAAGGGATTCAGCTGCAATTTGGGGAGCACATAGCACTGGCCTACTTTACAGGGTTGTTGTAACCACACAGGGCTGCTGAGCATCCGAAAGTGCCTGACAAATGTTCAGCCTTCTATTTCATTGTGAGGAACAGCTGCAGCGCATCAGGAGGCGTCCCTCAACTTTTGTTTCTTCTCTCTCCTGCAGCCAAAGGGGCCGGGCTGGATTACCAAATAGGCAGAGTAGGCACTGGCCTATGGGCCCCACACTTTTTAGGGGTCCCGCGACAATGGATCAAAATAATATTTTGATCTTGAAAGAAAATGACAATCAAGCTTTCTTAGTTCAATGTTACTCCAGTGTGCGCATGAGGCCTGCCCCCCAACCAGATTTTGACTGCCAAGGGGCCTCCACAGGGTTTAATTCAGCACTGCCCAGTGAACGGCCCAGTATACCAAAAGGAGCATCTCCACCCCCATTGTTCAGCCCGGACACTGAGTTCCAGCTCCAAGGGCCTTTTGGCGGTTCCTTCCCTGAGAGAAGCAAGGTTACAGGGAACCAGGTAGAGGGCCTTCTCGGTGGTGGCAACTGCCCTGTGGAACGCCCTCCCATCAGATGTCAAGGAAATAAACAACTCTCTGATTTTTAGAAGACATCTGAAGGCAGAGGAGTAGGAAGGGGAGTAGATGGGTGCAGAACGCCACAGGTGTTTCGTGAGCCCAATTTTTTTTAACAAAAACCCTCATATTTTTGTCATTTTGTCACCCCCCTCAGTGATGACACCCGGGGTGACCCACACACCCCGCACCCCCTTCCTCCACCACTGGCTCTTCTTGTGTTCTAATTAAGCTCTTTAAGAGTGGGTGCATATCTGCACCGGTGCTTGTTTTTTGCAGTTGTACTCACACAGCACCTCAGCTTCCTGCCGTCCACATCAATAGTGGGCTGCAAATGAGCGAAATTAAGTAAAAAAATTAATTCATAATAAATTCTCATCATGAAAAACAGGTTTTAAGTGCTTATGCTCACAATGTTAAGTAAATAAATCAGAAAATAACACTTGCAACTGTAAGTATCTTATATTTCCTTCTTTTAATAATTTCAATTTGGGGGTGACAATAAATTTTATGCCCTGGGTACCACCTGACTGTGCTATGCCACTGGGGACAGAGGGATCTTTTCCCATTTATGAAGGAAGTGTCCCAAGGGTCACAATTTGGGAACACCATTTATTTATTATAGATTGGACAACCATATATAGATAAATATCTAATATACTAAAATGTTCTGTCTGCATATCTCCACCTCTCTCTTCATTAAACCTATGGACAGGCGTATGTCAAACTTTTGGTCAAAATAACTTTTGACTTGGATGCTGGCTGCAGGCTGATCACCACTGCATAGAAAGGGAAAACGTTACAGAATTTGCAAATATCGCAACAGTACCAAAATATGTGGACTATTGCAGAAAAAACGACACATAAGTTGCAGCTCTCCAAGGGCTGAATAATACATGGTGGGATTTTATTATTTATACTTTGAATACAGACTTAATTGTCTGCACCATTATGTGAAATTTCGCTATATCGAAGGACTTCTGTCCTCTAAATGTTAAATTATGTTGGAGCTGTGGGTCTTGTTCTGCTACTATACAGTTACTTATACTGTATACATTTCTGTTTCCCAAGGAAAGGATTTTTGCAACCCATTTTCTGAGAACCTTGTCAACACTTTCGTTTCTATTCTTCTGGGATACTTATTGTTTCTGTTTCCCAGAGGTTCCTGGAGGGCAGCCTTAGTCATGGAGAGGGACTGAAAAGAGGGTAAAGGAAAGTGAAGAAAAGAGGATCTAAAGCTGAGCTCTATGTAGCTGAGGAAGTGGAACCCTTTGGCAGTTTCTGATCATGAAAAGGCACCACCATTCGTTTGTTCACACATTACCTTTGTATTTCTTGGGTTTCCAAATCTTCAAATGTTAGCAGCAGCATTCAGCGGAGCTGCCTGATGACTCTGGAAGGCTCCTCTCCAGAAAACGCTGTCTGGCAGCCACTGGTCTCAGAGATCACTCTAAACCTCTTGTTGACTAGCTGGATGTGCGTGTGCACAGCCATGCACACACACAAATAAATACATTTAGGACACCCATAGTTTTTTATTGGAATTGATTCCTATATTATTGCTGATGCGAAGAGTTTCTGAGTTTTATCCAAGTTTAATGACTCAAAAAAGAGGAAAGGGAAGGCTCTTGTGTGTAGTGTAGAAGCAAATGCGGCATTTAATATAATCATAGAATTGTAGAGTTGGAAAAGACCTCCAAGCACCATCTAGTTCAACCCCCTTGCAATGCAGAAATCGCAACTAAAGCATCCATGACAGACGGCCATCCAACTCCATGTGACAGCCCTTTAGATAGTGGAAGGTGGCTATCATATCGCCTCTCAGTTTCCTCTTGCCCAGGCTAAACATATCCAACTCCCTCAACCAGTCCTCATAAGGCTTGGTTTCTAGACCCTTGAAGTAGTCTGGCAGGAAAAGAGCCTGAAGCCTGAATTTTAAAAGGGAGACAGTAGAATTTGAGGTACTAGCAGAGTTACATGTAAACTTTAATACACTAGATCTAGGGAGCTTTAACACACCCCTCCCCAGGAACAATTAGAACTATCAAAATCTTTAGACATTCCTCTGACTAATATGAGCCTTAGATCACCAGAAATCCTAAAAAGTCTCTAATAATGAATTACAGAATATTGTGTGTGTTGTTCCTGGGGGGTTTTCGGGGGGGGGGAGGGATGATGAGCAATCTTAAAAGAAGGGGGGATGCAATTATCTAGCAGAATTTCAACAATTAAAATGATGGCTGTTCCAAAATTTACTTCTCTGTTTTACACATTGCCAATGGAGGCTCTACTTTATATACTCCAGTGATGGCAAAAAAGAGAGGATAGGGTACTTTCAAAATAAAAGCCCTAGGACAGCCAAATATTTTTGATATAAGGACAGTGGTACTGGTGGCTGGGCCATACCATATATTAAAAATTACTATGAGGCTTGATGTATTTTTTCAAGGAGGAAAATGGTGGGCAACACATCCAAATAGAATACCACTTACTGAATTGACCCTGGGAACTCAGCCAGCCAGAACTTACCCAGTCCTTGTTCCACTGGAAAGCCAGAGGAAGGGCCTGGGTTGTGATTTGTATACTTCTACTGCAGAGCGCCATCCCTATGCCTGCTTGTGGCTGTTGTTCATGCTGGGAAAAGCCAAGGGGACTCGCAACTTGAGTTCCTGCCCAGTGAGGAGTGTGGCATCATCTGACATCTGGACCCAGCACTTTGCTTGATGTTTGAGGTTGCTTGTCTGCCATCTCCCCTGACCTTGGGGGAAGCATCCCTAGTGGGTATTGGGGTCCCCTGGTCTTTGGACACAGATTCCTCCTCCTCCACCGATTCTGGACCAGGCTTGGTTCTGACAAGGTTTTACAATGCTTCAGGGAAATGCTCAGCTTAAGACCAAGAGGCTTTTGTTTTAATAACTGTGGTGGATCAAATACTGAGGACGTGTGTTTTTCTCATACAAACCTTGGGCACTGGAGGCCTTGTCAAGGGTTGCTCATTTAGAGGGGCACAGAGAAGAAGACAATCTCTTGGATATGAAGAGAAATGGCTTCTGTGACTCAGAGCAGAGGTGGGGGACCTGTGGGGGACAGTTGTTGGACTCCAATTCCTCATCATCCCTCACCACTGACCATACTCCCTGGCACTTTTAGTGTTAATGGGCCACACCTGGGGGAATGTTGGTTGCTCCAAAAAAATGGGATGCTATCCTCAGGGCTACACATCTGGTGCACAAGATTTAGGTACCAGGTAAGATTTTCCCTGTTGTCTTTGTCCATGGAGTTTTCTTGGCAGGGATACTGGAGTGGCTTGCCGGTTCCTGCTCCAGGTGAATCATGTTTGGTCAAAACTCTCCACTATGACCTGTCCATCTTGGGTGCCCTGCTTAGCATAGTTCATAGCTTCTCTGAGTTATTCAAGCCCCTTCACCACGGCAAGGCAGTGATCCATGAAGGGGATCCTCAACTGATTGGTTCAAAATTGGGAAAGGAGTACGACAAGGCTGTATATTGTCTCCCTGCTTATTTAACTTATATGCAGAATTCATCAGGCGAAAGGCTGGGCTGGATGAATCCCTAGCCGGAATTAAGATTGCCGGAAGAAATATCAACAACCTCAGATATGGAGATGACACGACCTTGATGGCAGAGAGTGAGGAGGAATTAAAGAACCTTTTAATGAGGGTGAAAGAGGAGAGCGCAAAATATGGTTTGAAACTCATCATAAAAAAAAAAAATGAAGATCATGGCCACTGGGCCCATCACCTCCTGACAAATAGAAGGGGAAGAAATGGAGGCAGTGAGAGATTTTACTTTCTTGGGCTCCATGATCACTGCAGATGGTGACAGCAGCCACGAAATTAAAAGACGCCTGCTTCTTGGGAGAAAAGCAATGACAAACCTAGACAGCATCTTAAAAAGCAGAGACAACACCTTGCCAACAAAGGTCCGTATAGTTAAAGCTATGGTTTTCCCAGTAGTGATGTATGGAAGTGAGAGCTGGACCATAAAGAAGGCTGATCGCCGAAGAATTGATGCTTTTGAATTATGGTGCTGGAGGAGACTCTTGAGAGTCCCATGGACTTCAAGAAGATCAAACCTATCCATTCTGAAGGAAATCAGCCCTGAGTGCTCACTGGAAGGACAGATCCTGAAGCTGAGGCTCCAATACTTTGGCCACCTCATGAGAAGAGAAGACTCCCTGGAAAAGACCCTGATGTTGGGAAAGATGGAGGGCACAAGGAGAAGGGGACGACAGAGGGCGAGATGGTTGGATAGTGTTCTCGAAGCTACCAACATTAGTTTGACCAAACTGCGGGAGGCAGTGGATGACAGGAGTTCCTGGCGTGCTCTGGTCCAGGGGGTCACGAAGAGTCGGACATGACTAAACGACTAAACAACAACAGCAAGATTTTTCCTATTCATCTGGTAATTTCATTTTAGTTTCTTCTTCTTCCTCCTCCTCCTCCTCCTCCTCCTCCCTGCCATTCACCCTGAGGTCCCAGGGCAGGTTACAACAATGTTAAACACAACATTAGCAACAATTTAAAACAACATTAAATCTCAAAACTAGGGTGCCTCCTAAAAAAAATATATATCTCAAGTCAATTGTCAAACGCCAAGGTAAAAGGTTCTACTGTTCCAGGTCTGAGTGCTGCTGCTGCTGTTAAATGTAAACCACGTTGAAAATTTTTGCTTAAAAACCCCTCAGGGGAAAAGAAAGTAAGTCAGGGGCATAAGCAAGCAAGCAAGCAAGCAAGCAAGCAAGCAAGCAAGCAAGCAAGCAATGATCAATCCCGGATTCCGTAACTCATCTGCCCATTTTAGGGACTCTAGATAAGCGGCTCTTTTAGGCAAGTGCCCTCTAGAGGGCAAAGAGAGATTTGCCTCCAATCGAATAGCTCCGTCCCTTCTCACCTTAACTGGTGGATGCGCTTTCACGGTCCCTGCCGGATGGAGCTGCCCGCTTTGCCCCCCCGCCCCGCCCCGCGCCGTCTTTTGTTTCTGTTCTTCACTTTCGTTTCTATTCTTCTGGGATGCTTTTTGTTTCTGTTTCCCAGAGGTTCCTGGAGGGCAGCCTTAGTCATGGAGAGGGACTGAAAAGAGGGTAAAGGAAAGTGAAGAAAAAATTATCTAAGGTTGAGCTCTGTGTAGCCGAGGAAGTGGAACCCTTTGTCAAAATTACAAAGTGAATTAATACAACCTAAAAAGAAGACCATCTCTAAAATGTACAATTTGCAGTTAGAGTGGGAACTGAAGGATGAAACAACCAAAGAAGTAATGATAAAGTGGGCAAAGGATTTTGGTCATACAATCCAACTGGAAAATTAGGAAAGGTTGTGGAAAGTGGATATCAATTTCACAGCCTGTTATATGATAAAAGAGAACATGATGAAAATGTTTTACCGCTGGTACCTCACTCCGGAAAAATTGGCTAAGATTTACAAAAAGCAGTCAAACGTATGCTGGAGATGTAAGAGGGAACCTTTTATCACACATGGTGGGGATGTAAAATTGTAAGGAAATTTTGGAAAGAGGTATATGAGGAGCTGAAAAAATTATTCAAGATTTCGTTTGCCAAAAAGCCAGAGACTTTTTTGTTAGGCCTAATATCAAATGACATTCCCAGAGATAAGAAAAATGTATTCCTTTACACAACAGCAGCAGCCAGAATACTGATTGCAAAGAACTGGAAGGGGGAGGAAACCTGCAGGGGTAAGCAAGGAAATAATAAAAGAATCAGCCGAACAATAATTAAATTATAATAACACAAGAAGACGGAAGAAGTTAAAAAAAATTGAGATCACACATGGGTGGAGGGGAACGGGGGTATAGGGGAATCTGAAATATTATTTATGATATAAAAGCTTCAATATAAAATTTCTAACTGTGTTGTATTTGTATACAGCAAAGACAAGTTTAGAGTAATTAGGTATATTTAAATTTACTTAATTATGTAATAGGTTTACGTTAGAAAATGAATATGGATGTTGAATTTGATGTTTGTAATTTTTATTTTTTCGGTTTTGGAAATAAAAAAAATAAAAGAAATAAAAAATAAAAATAAAAATATATCTCTCAAGTCAATTGTCAAACGCTAAGGTAAAAGGTTCTACTGATTCAGGTCTGAGAGCATGGCTGCTGCTGCTGCTGTTAAATGTAAACCACTTAAAAACCCCTCGGGGAAAAGAAGGGGCATAAATCAATCAATCTGTAATGATGATAATGATAATCAATCCCGGATTCCGTGACTCATCTGCCCATCTGAGCGGCTCTTTTACGCCAGCGCCCTCTAGAGGGCAAAGGGGGGTTGCACCCACTCGAAGGGCTCCGTCCCTTGGCTGCTGAACTGATGGATGCGCTTTCCCGGTCCCGGCCGGGCGGGGCTGCCGCTTTTGCCCCCCCCCCCCCGCCGCGCCGTCACGTCCGGGGCCGGGCGGGCCGGGCTTGCCCGAGCATGTTGCTTTCGGTTTCCCCGCAGTCCGCCTTGAAAAGCCTGCCGCGCGCCGCCGCCCAAAGTCCTCGCTGCGTTTGTCGGGGGAGTCGGCAGGGAGCTGTAGGTCACCCGGTGAGTTTGACTTGGCCAACTGGGGGGGGGGGACCCCGGGAGTTTTCTTCTTCTTCTTCTTCTTCCTCCTCTTCTGTCCTCCGGTGCTCAAGGGGCAGGTGGAGGAAAGGAACTGCTGAGAGGAAAATCGCCAGGTGCTGTTCTTCGGTTTTTTAAACCCTGGGAGGAGTGCGATTTGCCACCCGGTTTTCTTTTGCTCCCCCCCCCCCCCGGAAGCGCCTCCCAATGATTTCCTGCACTTGCTCCCGAGTTTGTCGGTGTGCATTGGGGGTTTATAGCATGTAAATTGCTTTCCTAGACCGAAGCCCGTCCGGTTGAGCCTTCCTGCTTTCCTTTGGCGGCCGGCCGGACTTCTCTGGCCTGACAGGGAGGCCCTTCCCTTCTTCTTGGTCCCGCTACTTAGCACAGTATTCAAAGGGCTGCTGCCCCAGACCAGGGGGCTCCATTGGGCTCGCATAGCTGTTGATCCTGAAACCCCTGTCAGCCGACTTAATTGTATGCTTTAGACTTTGAGATTCAGGAAACTGTATACTTGTTATCAATGTATGTTGCCTTGGAAATGTTACTGTCTTGAAAGGTCACTTAGAAACAACTTAAACCAAAAGATAAATAGATTGAATAGTGTATCCAACATAAAGCCATATTGTACTCTGAGTAGAACCATTGACATTAAAGGACATGATTAGTGCTGGCCCATTAATTTCAATGGGTCTTCTCAAAGCAAACATTGGATACAACCCAGTAAGTTTTGCTAATAGGAGAGGAAAATACATATTGCCCCACAATGCAGTTTTAGCAGTTTGTTGTGTCTCTAGGCTCATCCTCTCCTGTTGTCGTCTTCTGCTTATTTTTTTTAAGCACCAGCCACTTGTCTTCTGGAACACGCTGCACTCCCTTCATCACTGGGTGGTCCTTTTGAGTTAACTCTCCAGTTCTGTGATGTTGTGTGTGCATGTGACAAGAAGAGCATTCTACATGTTTCCATGCTGCATTCACACATTATGCCTCCTGCTGTTTCATTCTTGCATGCCTTTTGAATGGAGCTTTCTTCCATTGCCAGATGATGAGAACAACACTTTTTAGAAAGCTTTTCACTGTACTCCAGAAACCCTTTATGGGCAGTGGATTTGGACCCTATTGGATCTGATGTGAAATTATAGATTGCTCTGAAAGAGAAGTCTGCGGTCCAGGGCTCCTGTCCATCACTCCGGGGCAGGGCAGGGGCCGCTCCCAATCAAAATGACAAAAATCATTTTAAAGCATTGAAAGTACTCAGTTAACTGAGGTTGTGCCCCCCCCCACCAAAGTCTGCCCCTTTTGGGGGGATATTTTTACCCATGATTTCCCCAAAACAACAACTCTTGAGAGGGAGGGGGGCAGCTGTCCCCCTGCCTCACCTTGGCTGTGCTCATGCCTCAGTCTGATTTTGTGACTGGGGTGGCCAGAGGTAGTACGCAGAGGGACATCATCCCATTGTCAATCCTTTTTGGTGTATTTAAAAGTTTATCCATAGTGACAGAATGCCCCACCTGTGCCCACAGAGAGTGTCAACATACCAAGGATTTGCTCCTTCAAATGGCACCTTGAACCAATTGCTGCCTAGGAGGCAAATGCCAACTTCAGCCTTCCTGGCCCCTCTTTGCTGCTCCTGTTCCTGCACCAGGTGTACTGCTGCCTGTTGAGAAGCCAGGAGGTGGAGCGGGCTAGTCTTGCCCTGGAGAGCAATTGTAAGAACTTTGCTGCATTTGCAGCTGTTTCCAGGGAGAAACCTCTGGCGTGGAGAGTTGTTTTGTGGTGGGAGTACAAATGCAATTTGTGCTCAATTCGTGGTGTATCTGGGTTGTTGCTGTTTTATATTTTTATTGACGATTTATTCTACTTTTGTATTAAGGCTGTAATTTCTCCTTTATCAGTCTGTTCACTGCTGGTGTGGGGGACTGAAGTGTTATGCATGCAAGCCTGGGTGGAGCTGTTAACCTCTGGTGAAGAGATGAGCGACTTCTGAAGTTTGGCAGTGCAGCTGAGACTGCTGTGGCATTTGTGTGAGCTGAAGCTCTGTCTCTCCACATGTAGGGGAGAACTGCGCTCATGTTATTGCTTTTCCTTATGGCCTGGTGGTGTGGATTTAATCTCTGCTTGCGTATATAAAGATTCTAATGTTCTTTTCCTCTGTGCCAGCCAGCCATGGCAGCTCTGCAGGACTTCCAGACATTTGTCTTCCTCGATCTTGAAACCACCGGCTTGCCCCATGACCAGCCTCGCTTGGCTGAGCTCTGCCTCTTTGCTGTGCACCGCCGTTCACTCCAGTGCTCTCCGCTGCCGGGCACCCCCCAGCTACCCCGCATCATAGAGAAGCTCACTCTCTGCGTTGATCCCCAAAAGCCCTTCACCCTTGAAGCAGAGAGGATTACTGGGCTGAGCAACCGAAACCTGGAGGAGAATTGCAAAGCAGATTTCAACCGCGGTGTGGTGGATATCCTAAAAGGGTTTCTGTTGCGGCAAGAGGGCCCAGTCTGCTTGGTGGCTCACAATGGCCTTGGCTTTGACTTCCCCCTGCTTCGTGCAGAGCTGTGGCGAGTGGACGCTGACCTGCCCCTGAGCACCGGCTGCCTGGACACACTGCCAGCCTTGAAGGAGCTGGAAAGATCTCCTGGCATGAGCTACCAGCTTGGGGCACTGTTCCAACATTTCTATGGCCGTGAGCCTATCAGGGCCCACTCAGCTGAAGGTGATGTGGTCACTCTTCTGCTAGTGTTTCTTGCCAAAGCCCCTGAGCTAATGACATGGGCAGCTCGTAATGCGCAGAGCTGGGGGAAGATTCTGCCCATGTACCTCCTAAGCAGAAGCAGGAACTGATAGCAAGAAAGATGACATGACCTCTTTCCCCACAAGTGCGCATCCACACAGATCAAACCTTGAAGTGTCCTCCTGTACTTCCTGTGTGCAGTGGAAATGTGGAAGATGTTTGTACTGTGAGAAGTTAGTGATGTACGGCAATGACTCTTCTTGTGCCCAGACCTTGGTTTGGGGTGTGTGCCTGCAGCATTTCTAATCTTGTATTGGACACCTGTTGATAAAGTGGCTAATTTCTTATCTATCGCTTGGCTCTGGGTGGGGTTTCAAGGTCAGCTGCCTCTTAAAGGAGCCCTGGGATCCCATACAGGCTCTGAGAATGTTTGTTTGTAAGAGATAACAGGGGCTTGGAAAGAACCACGGCATAGTGAAGGCCCTGCATCCCAGCCCCTGTAGGAGTCCATCCACTGCTGTTCTGAGGGGGTCCTAGGGTCTGAAGGAGCCATACGTATTGCTTATTCTGTCTGTAATCCAGCTGGGATAAACACCTCCTATCCTTCACTCGTGGGTTTGGTCACTGCATTTGGAGCCAGTAAAAGAACCAGTCCCGTTGGCAACACGCTGCAATGACCAGCCTCGGAAGGCCAGGCAGATGCAGCAGGTGGAGTGTTTGCCTTGGAATTGTGGGGCTCAGTGTCACATCTCCACCATAAATCTCAATGGGTAACTTTGGGCAAGGCACGACCTCTCATGCCTGATGGGCGCAGTTTTTAAAAGGTGAAACCAGTGTTGCCTAAAAACAAGTTTTAGCTACATTTTAGTAGGTTATTGAAATTACTTTTGTAACTGCTTTGAAATAGCTTAGGGGTTTAGAGAAGCCGTCCCAGTTTCTGATTTGATCCCAGAACGTCCTGCTTTTTCTTAGGATGTCCCTGTTTTCATTGGAGAAATGTTGGAGCGTATGGCAAAGGAGTGTTATAAGGATGAAAGGTACTAAATAGATATTTGGTAGTATAGTTTAGCAATGATGCTTCCCTGTTTCAGATAGAGGGAGTCCCCAGGACACATTCTTCCCACTCCAGACATGTTCTCTAGCGGGGGGGGGGGGGGTGTGGCTAACCTTTGGACTCCATACTTTCCATCCAGCATGGCCAACAGGGATGATAGAAATTTGTGGTCCAGCAACATCAGGGTTTCCTGTCCCTGGTCTAAAGGTACTTTGATGCAGCCACGTTGCTAACATTAGGCATGCTTGGGGTCTGATCAGTGCCTGGGTGGGCTACTGCTTGGAAGCCCCATGTATGATGCTCTGAACTCTGAGGCTGTAGTCCCATGCACACAGTTCTATGGGGTTTTCTGAGCAGACATGCCTCAGATTGCACTGCCAAGGAAACAAAGGGTATGAATGTGATAAAACGAATTAACAAGAATAATTTATCCAAACTTTTTTGTAGGGGAATTCATTTTTATTTGGGGGGGGGGGATAAGGCACAACCTTCTCCCATATGTCTACAGTGGTACCTCCGCTTATGAACTTAATTTGTTCTGGAGGTCCGTTTGTAACCATTCATAACCCAAGGTGTGCTTTCGCTAATGGGGCCTCCCGCTGCTGCTGCACCCCCGGAGCATGACTTCCACTCGCATCCTGGGGCAAAGTTCACAACCGGGAGCATCTACTTCCAGGTTAGCGGAGTTCATAACCTGAAGCATTTGTAAGGAGGACGGTATGTAACCCAAGGTTCCACTGTATTTACTGAAGTAAAAAGTCTATTCACTAAATTTGGTGAAAAGGTGATAGGGAGAATTATTTTTGAAATGTGCATGTATGGCTATCTTTCTACAACTCTACATTATAAACAATTGTGAGGTTTTTGCATTGTCCCTTCTTACCTACAGAAAGACAACAGATGCCAAGGATTTTTTTTCTTCCTGAGGTTATATGGAAGTAGGGTATAATTTAGGTGTCCCATCATTAATCATTGTATAAAGCAGCTATTTAAGTATTACGATTAATTAAAACATTCGGAGCATACCAAGTTACATATGAATTGCCATAATGAACTTATGTCTCATGAGCAGTAAACATACTTAGCATTTTAGAGTGTTAATTTCCCAAATACATTGTTAATCACTGTCCTCTGTAAAGTTGCTCTCTATTATTATCAATGCACACCAGTGCTTTATGGGGCTGAAATTTGATGAACTGGTGTCAAATCTGAACGAGAAGTCCTACAAAAGAAATTTATGAGGCAGGTATTGGGGCTTCCTCCTGGGACTCTGTTGACTCATCCGAGAGCTGAGTTGGGTCTCCCCTCAATAGCGGCCAGAATTGATCTAGCCTATTTTAGCTACTGGCATAGACTTTGAGGACCATATTCTCACCAAGCTCAGCTGGTTGGAGCAGCTAAGGACAGGAGGTTGGGTACAAAAGTGTCAAGACAAGCTTAGGGCTTGAAATCTGCATCCCCTCCATGAAATATTTATCCCTTAGCAAACGTAGAAATTGGATATTTGACCATGACGCCAAGCAAGCCAGAGCATTCACAATTGCTGCCTGTTATTCTGTTTGGGACCCTCAAATTAAGGACAACCATTCAAGGCCTCACTACCTTGGGATGCTGACTTCCCCACATAGGGCCTTTGCATAGGGCCTTTGTTGAGCTTC
Source organism: Podarcis tiliguerta (assembly GCF_965153285.1). Classification (NCBI taxonomy): domain Eukaryota; kingdom Metazoa; phylum Chordata; class Lepidosauria; order Squamata; family Lacertidae; genus Podarcis; species Podarcis tiliguerta. Next base: position 38,264,427 of record NC_139550.1, read on the forward strand.
GGTTTCAGCAGATGCCCTCAGCATCCTTAGAGGGGAGATACCTTGGAATACCTCAGATGGCATGGAAACGCATTTATGGATGTAATCAGGTCGAGGATGTCTTGCACCATTTGTTGGTTTGCCCCTTATATACGGTGCCCAGAGAATTTTTATCTCCTATTTTTATTGGTTCTCAGATTGATACCCCCAGGAAGTGATAGTTAAACTCTCTACAAATTACTTATCTGTAGCCAAATTGCTCTGGCAGCTAAGAAGCTTTGCTTGTTATATTAATGCATTGTGATTTTAAATTTTGTGTTCTAAGCGTCTATGCTGTAGACTTTTATAGACTTCAGTTTGTGATTTTAGAGGAAAGCCTTGCTTTTGCCCTCTGTGTGTGAAGTCTTTGGCTATATACAATTAATTCAACTGAATGAATGCATCAAAAAAATATTAACAATGAATTGCAGAATATGGGTGGGGCAGACTGAAAGCGGCTTACCGCTGGCGATTGCAACCCTATACTCACTTACCTGGGAGTAAGTCTGTTGAACTCCTCAATGAACTTAGTTTTGCATAGACACCAATAGATTGTGCTGAGGTATGTTTTGAACTGGGGACTTCTTAGTTCACAGCTCGGTCTATTAGCTGCTATGCTCTCATCATTACCACCAGGTGCCTTCCATGTTCAGTTGCTGGTTGTCAGTATTGGCTGTTCAGGAGTATTTACAGGTGGCCTTATATTTGCCTTATATTTGTCTCTGTTGAATCATGCTTTGATTGGCCTGATCTGCTGCTGGATTAACTAAGACTTTTCAAGAAGTCATTTGTGCTGCTCACCATTGCAACATCTTATGGGCAGTGAATTACATAAATAATTGTGGGTTCCTCCTAGGATATACTTCCTGTTTATCCTGTAAGCCTGTTGCCTGTATATTTCATTAGTGGCCTGATTTCTTGTGTGTGCCTCTCATTTACTCTGTTGCAATGCCCAATAAAAGCTCTTTTTAAAATTGCTGTTAGTCTTCTACTTTATGTTTTGCAGTGTCAAATGCCAAGGCCAAAGGTGTACAACATTTAGTCAGTTAATCGGGTAGATTAAAGTAGTGCCTGACTGAGCAGATTTTAAAAAACTGTTTTTAATGCAGGTACTTACAAAATCTATCAGTCACAGATGGCATTTTCCTACTTCTCGTGCATTAGGGCAGTCTTTGATAACCATTAGCCCCAACCACCATAACCAGTAAGGAGGCATGATGGGAGATGTAGTCCCAAAAAATGTACCTAGAGGCCCATTTGTTCTCCATCCTAAATGAGTGCACTGGCAGTTAGTGCTTTATCAGCTCTGAATTTCCAGATTAAAATGGCAGGAGTGTCTGTCTGGCACCTCACATTCTGACTCAATGGATTTTAATGGGGGAGGGAGAGGTTTTTGAGTCGGGGGGGGGGGGAGGCAAGGCATATAATGCAGTCACATTTTCAGCCTGATTTCCTTCGCCCAACAAGCTTCATGTTTAAATACATGAAACTCTCACACTTGTGATACCAAGACAGAATTACCAAAAGAGTCAGTGTACAGCAGGGTTAGCGTGTTGGAATAGGCCTGGTGAGTCCTGGGTTCAAATCCCCAATCAATCACAAAGCTCCCTCAGTGATGCTCATCCTCAGTGATCCCTCATCATCGCCCCAGCCCAGCATACGTCAGAAGCTTGTGAAAACCAAGTGGAAAAAAGAGCAGCATTTGCACCACCCCCAACTCCTGGGCAGAAGTGCTGGATTCTTCTTTCTTACATCTGTACTGTTTCTTATCCTGTGACCTCAGGTTGGAAGAGTGACGTTTCACCTTCTACTTTCAGAAAGCCTTTCCACAGCAAAGTGAGGTGTGTGATTCTCCATCTCCAGTCCCCAAATAAACTTGACTGGCCCTGGCTACCTACTATGTGTCTGGAGGGACATTTGCTGGTCTGCATCAGGCAGCAATATACCTCGGCCAGCCCTGCACAAGTGCCCCAATGCTGAAGGACCGTGCACATCAGCCAAAGTATCACAGTGTCTTTTGCACAACTGTTCCGGGCACCCCTGCATGCATACAGTGGTGCCCCGCAAGACGAATGCCTCGCAAGACGGAAAACCCGCTAGACGAAAGGGTTTTCCGTTTTGGAGGTGCTTCACAGGACGAATTTCTCTATGGGCTTGCTTCGCAAGACGAAAATGTCTTGCGATTCCTGGGGTTTTTTTCCCGCTCCCCACCCCCTTTTTCTAAGGCACTAAGCTGTTAATAGCCTTTTAGCAGCTAATCCGCTAATCCCTTAAGCCTTTAATAGCCGCTAATAGCCGCTAAACCGCTAATCCGCTTGCTTCACAAGACGAAAAAACCGCTAGACGAAGAGACTCACGGAACGGATTATTTTCGTCTTGCAAGGCACCAGTGTATTTTGTCTATGCAGGGTGCTGGCCCTGCCCCAATGGATGTCAGTCTTGCCCCGACCCCCTGAATGGCAATAAGGAGGCCTCCAGCCAGCTTCTGGTTTGTTTATTGCAAGTGAAGACAAGGAGGAATAGTCAACTATAATTTACGGGTGCTTGTTGGCATTTCTGTTTGTATCACTGAAAACCCCCAATAAGTTCAAGGGTTCAGGGTTCCCTGCAATACTTTTCACAAACACCTAAGCAAGAAGAACAAATGACCTCAGAGTTCCAGATTTCAAATGTAATGCTGTTTCGAAGTGGCAGGCGTTTCTGGAAGGACAGCTGATGGCATTCTTGTTTGTGCCTTGCAGCAAAGCCTCCTCCCAGCCCTTAGCAAACAGGGCTTAATGGAGAAATCAGTCAGTCAGTCAATCAGTCAGGAAAGGCTATTTTTTCATCTTTCAATTGGGTGCGATACAATATGGGATTTTCCTGCACATGACTATTTGAAACACATGGGTGTTGCTCAGAAGTACTGCTGTGAGGAAACATTAAGAAACCCTGGGCACAGTTTCCTCAAAATCACGTCTGTAAAGCATCACCAGCAAAGGCCTGGCCTTCTGTTTTTCAGCAGCCCCTACCTGACACAGAAGTATGCAAGCTTGTATTTACATAAATGGGGATGAATCCTTGTGCTGTATCTTCACAGTAGCCTTGTCAAGGTAAAGACTGTAGTGTTATACCTCTCAATTATCCTGCTTTAAACAGGACATCCTAGCATTACAGAAGCCCCCCCCCCCCCGGCTTCTGACTGGATCCCGGGGGGGACATGGCTAGCGCAGGGGAAGGGTGTGGCAATAGAGGCCACCAACCAAAATTTTACCACCCACATGACCAAAAATAAAAATAAAAATAATGCAATAACCTGCTTCCACACCAGAGGTAACTTCAGATGCATATTGAGTTATTTTTACTTATCAAATGTTCTGCATTAAGCTGGGGGCAGGGATATAAAATGTAAAAAAGGAGGGGGAGATTAAATGTTCTATAAAGTTCAGACTGCAATTTCACTGCTGATAGCATCGTGTGGATGCTGTGAGCAGCACCAGTTCAACCATAAACACCTTCCGAAAGCTATGATGGGCAGATACTTTTCTAAACTGCTGAGTGGCGGGGCTCATCCAGACTTGCCCTTGTCCCCCCAGCTTTCTCCCCCACCACCCGAGGAAACCTGATCTTTACCGCTGAATGGGAACAAATGTCAACTGGGTTTTCTCCAGATTGATGTTTGCTCCGATTTGGCGCTAAAGAGGTAAGCGGAAGTGTGGGCGAGTCCTCACACGGACCTGAAGTGACTGGGTGAATCAGAGACCAGAGGGATGCTATGAAAGGGGCCTTGGCTTTCTCCAAGAGGTTTGGCAATTTCATCTCACTAGGAGGATTTTGGGAGACATAGGGCTCCCAAATAACAAATGCAAATGCATTATTTGCTAATGCATCCATTACCTGAGCAGGTGTACAAACTTGGACAAGGGCATGAAGGGACAGGTCTGCAGGACATAGGTGGTTACATCCATTTTAGTTCATTCTTACATTTGAGTTTAAGAGATATAAAACATGATAATAATGACACAAAATAAGGACACTTCAAATACTTATTTTTTAATACATTTTCTTTCCCTTTTTATTTGGTTTTTATCCACTTTTTTCTCTATACCTTTTGGGTGAGGGGGCAGATTTGGGGGATTAATGCATATTTTTCCTGTCATTTTGCTGCTGTTGTCGTTGGTATTTTTGTCATTTAAAGATGGAAGAAAAAATCACGATATCGACCGGGGCAAAGAGCCGGACAAACTGAAACGCACAATTACGGCACGATCAGATACACAGACACTGAGTAATATATAGTCAGAGTGCCTCTGGGAATGTTGGGAGGGGGAGATGGGGAGGGGGATGCTTTGGCTGCTATGGAAAATAGGTTGGTTTGGAGGCCACAGGCTGCAGATTAAGAGTACAGGAGCAGGAATTTTGGGTTAGGCCAGGAAAAGAAATAGGTCCATAGGAAGAGAACCATAAAGATGAGAAAAAGAAAGAGGTGAAAAAGAAGATTGGGAGAAGGGTAAATCAGACAGTGAAATGAACTGGAGACTGGGGGAAGGAGGGGTGGGGGGAGATCAATATTATCCTGATCCTAAACAAATTTACTTGGAAGTAAACCCAGATGGAACCAACTTCCAGCTAACTGCTAAAGATTACGACCTGAAACCACAACCACAAGATTACACCCTACAATTCTATGTGAATTAATCAAGAATAACTACAACACTTCCTCACAACTGTCATGGTGCAGCAAAATCCCCATATAAACCATAGGCCTCCTTTCTGTGTATGAAGGGCAGTATACTAATAAATAATAATAATAATAATAATAATAATAATAATAATAATAATAATAATAATAATAAATTATTGTGAGTATGTGGAACCACCAACGGGCTCAGTACCCTGTGGAAATTGTGCAGAGGCCCAGTCTGCCTGGGTTCCCCGTTGGACCTAGACATTTCTGAGCCACAACAGATGCTCAGAAGTAACATGGCAGCTCTACATACAGGTTCTGTGTGGAGGTGTCAGTTCATACAATCTGTACGTCCTGTGCAATTCCTGTTGGGCTGTTTGCCTGACAGAAACCCCACACGCTTCTCACAACGGCCTCAGAACTAAGGTCGTGGGGACACACCTGAATCACCCTGACTGTGAGTACAATGAGTTGAGAAAAGGGATCCAAGTGGCTCCACTTTCAAGTATCTTGAATATGCAATCTTAGAAGGAGAAGGAAAGGGGGGGGGGAGGAAAAAGGTTGTATAACAGAGTCTCCCCCTTGGTCCTCCCCCCGCCCTGAGCTGTGGGCCCCAAGCTGCACCGGTGATCATGGCATACATGCTGGTATAGGGGGAAATAATGTAGCCCCCAGAAATACAACTCAGTGGGAATGATACCCCACCCCACATTTTGCCCTTCGTCTCCCCTCCAGAATAAATCCTTCTGCAGAGATTACGTACGCACACACACAACCTCCAAACCGTAACAAACACAGCAATGCTGTGGGTCCCCCGTTGGGATCACCCTCCTTTTAACACCCCACATCCCTAATACAGACCAACAGGGAGGAGAAGCAGGAGACAATTTCCCCCAATATTTTGGTTGCCCTCTATCCTGACCCTTAAACTTTTGGGAGGAGGGGCTGGGAATGGAGAAGTGAGTGTTAAAAACCTTAATTAAAGCGCTGAATATAATATTGAACCCCAAACCCCTTAATAAACCCCAAATCTGCCGGGCATTCCGACACTGAAGATGGCAACTGAATCTCCTCCAATCTCAGACCCCTCCCCCACGACCGGCTGGTGTTCCCGGGGGGCATGCGGAGGGGAGATGGAGGAGCATTTGCCAAGAGTGGTGAGAGTCATGCCATGCTTTCCACAACATTGGGTGGGTGGGGTTCCAAGGGAATGGCGGGGGTAGGTTAGAGAGGAGACGGGAGAGCGAGTAGTAGCTGGGGAGTTGGGGGTCTGGAGCCGAGATGGCGGGGGTAAAAAGGGAGCCGTGTGAAGCCACAGAGCTGTCCCAGGGGTGGGAAATGAGATCGGGCAGAGTGTGTGCGCACGAGGCAATGGGAGAGGGGGCGGTCTATCTCTAGTTGTAGTTTCTCATATATATATAATATATATATATAAACAGCACAAACATCTACATTCATTTGGGAGGGGGAGGGATGACACCCCACCAGCCCCCTCCCAGTGCAAGCACCCACCAGCCCCCCCTTTCCCCTGCTCAAGGGGACATGGGGGGCAGGGACAGGATGGTAGCTTCCTCCACACAACGCCTCCTACTGGGGGTAGGGACCTGTGGGGAAAGAGAGAGAAAGAGAGAGAGGAGAGAAAGTAGATGAACACAGAAAATAGGAAGCTTTCCTGTGACAGAAGCAACACTTGCACACAAAACACCCCCAGGAGCAACTAAACAGAACTGAAACGTATCTCTGAAGTGTTTCTCCAGTGTGGGTGGAGGGAAGGGCTCTTCCTGGCTCAGCGGCTCAGGGGAGGGGTTGTCCCCAACCACGGCATTGTCACCCCTACCCCCCTGGCCTTGGAAGACCACCACACAGAGCCAAGAGGCCGATGGGCGCCAAGCAATGATTGTCTTCCTCGCAGGCCTGGCATGACAGGGCAAACGCAGAGGCCCAGGAGGACACACCACTGCTAGTGACTTAATTTTATGTTGATGTAGCCTATTTCCCCTGTTTCTGGGCCTCCCTCCCCCCCCCCCCGTGGATCCTGCTGCCTGAAGCAGCAGCCTTATCTTGCCAGCCCTGGGTAGGGCCCCAGGTGAATTCTGGGGCAGGTAAGATGGCGGCGTCTGCTGCAGCTGCTTTGCTCAGTACTTCTCTTTTCAGCGCTGGGCTGCCCCTCTTGCAGCGCTCCCTGGCCAGCTTGCTTAGGGCAAGAGCCTGGAAGGCCCCTGGTGAAAGTTCCCCTCAAATGGTGGCAGCCCTGGCCGGAAATTTATAGGCTTCCTGAGTCTGAATGGTTAAGGGGAGAAGTTTTATTTCCACGCTGGGAAGTTGGATACAAAATGCATTTTAAGACATGAAACTCTACTAAGTGGATTTCAGATATGGGCTAGCTTCCATTGACAAGAAGCCCAGCTGTTTTAAAATAAATAAAATAAAGTCCCATTGCTAGAGAGCAGTATCAGACTCAGTTGCCCAAACTTCATCAGACTACTTGCATGAGTGCTGAGCCGGCAAACTTTTTCCCCTACCACAGCTCTTCTGAAGAGTGTCTTAGCTCAATATCTGGTGCAAATCAGTATTTGTTAACAAAGAAAACTGACACGCAGCCAATTTTCTCTTATTTCTGATTATGAGGGTTTTTCTTTCTGGCTGGGACCATGGCATACACAATTTTACCAATTAAAATCACTCCCCCACCAACTCATACAACACATGTATGATATTTTACTTATTAAAAGAATTCATTTCTCTCAGTTGTTGTTTGTCAGCAGAGCAAAACATCTAAGGCATGGTGCAAATTGCAGCTTGGGTGTGTAGCGAGTGAGGGAGGGGGAAGCTTAATTTGGAAAGGAATTTAATCCCTCACTCCCTAAGTACCACAGTCCCAATTTCATTTGGGGTGGGTAGGAGAGCTGCTATTAACTTTTTGACCCAAAGGCATATATAAATTTGCACAAAGGAATCTTGACATCATTCTTTACGGCTGCATGCAAAGGACAAAGCCTTGCTTTCATTTACATCCTGACAAAGGACTCTTTGCTTATTGATTCAGCTGAGAGTGTGTTGTAGAGCAGTTTGAGAAAGCCTCGACTCTCGGAGGTCCCTGGCCAGGCTTAGGAAGCTGCCTTCTGTGCACCAAGAGCTGAGGACGACTCCTCAGGGAAGGAGACACGCTAAGGCAGAGGGGGCTTCTGGCCATGAAGACCAACGGAGGGGAAGGAGTCCTAGCAGCAGCCAGCTGCTTCTGTAGTCCATGATGGAGTTCAAATCTGAACCTGATATCTGGGGCAAATGTGCCTAGAGACCTACAGACACACACAGACCAACAGACCATTCAACAGTAGCCAAAAGGCTCTCATATCAGGGATCACGGTCATTATGTCAGCAATCCAGATCAGGTGAGGGGAATGTTTGGCCCTCTAGATGTTTCTAAACTACAACTCCCATCATCCCTGGCTGCGCTTGCTGGGGCTGATGGGAGATGTAGTTCAGCAACATTGTAAGACCAAAGGTTCCCTTCACCTGAATTAGATGCTCACAGTCCAGATGTGTAGGATGTTATTCTCCTCCAGATTCCACACCTTTCAGCCTCAGGCACAACTGTGTATTAGGGTCTACGCTGCTATAATATACAACTGGATAAAAGGTGCATGTCCCAAATATCAGTGAGCTGCCAAATAAGACCACATTTGTTGCTAAATGCCATGTTACTTCACAAAGCATAACAGCTAGCAGCCTGCTATTATTATTTTTTGCATGCTTTGGATGTGGGGAAGCATTCGAATCTGGGTGTGCTCACATTAGTAGCTTGAAACGCAGTGAGGTCATTTCATCTGGTTGTGTTTCTAGCCAGATTTGCATGGAGTTGTTCACATCGCAGAAGGGGCACAGATGTATTTACCTGATGCACATTACCTTTTGGGTTTCCTCACCCTATAATCACACACCCACACCCAATTCCTATTCAGCTGGCACCTGTGCTTGTGCACTCTTCTGCACAACGGCTTTTGGGGTGCCACATTCTGAGGGTTGTTCATGTCTTAAAGGGTGTCAGGACTGTGTATGAGAACTACAGGTTGACTTGCAAACTGTCCCTTTCATAAAATTGGTGTGTGGTGATCAGGTTCCAGTGGTCAAGGAGTGACGCTTCAGGGCCCTGCATAGCTCCTTGTTCCTCCTCCATGACCAGCAAAACCATAATAAATGACACAAATGTGCTTAATTTGCAGAACATGGGTCTCGACTGCAGGACTCAGCTTTTCCTGCAGAGTAATATTTTTAACATGTTGCTTGCACAGCCTTATTCAAGGGCGAGAGAAGAGAATTCCCCCCCCCGCCTCCCTGTCCAGCCAGCCAGTAGCACAACTCACCCGCCTACATCTGGTTTGCGAAGGAAGTGGGCCCGCCTTGGACACCTTGCTGCCCATACTCTCCCTGCTGCCCATAGCCCTGCTGGCTGTAATCAGGCTGGTAGCCACCCTGCTGCCCATACGTGTCTTGCTGCCCATAGCCTGGCGCTTGGTTGTAGGCGTCGCCAAAGGCCTCAGGTGCTGGCGGCTTCTCCTGGGCAGGTGGGTACTTGACGAAGGGGGTGCTCCAGCCCGTCTCTTTGAACACGAACCACAGGTTCCCCAGCCAAAGCACCAAGTTCAGGAAGCCAAAAACCTGGGGACAAATGAAGACGGGGTGGAGAAAGGACAGTTAATTGCAGAGCCTTCCTCACCAATCCCAGTTCCCTGCTATTTGAGAAGCCTCTTCTGGAAGAGTGTGTGTGTGTGTACATGCACACAGGGCTGGGCTGGAGACAGGTGGGAGGAGTGGCAGATTTGGAAAAGGAAGAGAGGGACATATCGTGTGCCTTTGCTACTCCTCCTTCAGCTGTGGATGCAATGCCATTAGCTGCCTGCCTGGGCCCAGCGCCTCTCTTGGTGACCCCACAGGGCAGAGGAGGCAGAGGGGGAGGGGTGCGTGGGCCCAGCCACTGCCACTCCTGCCACCCTCAGCCACTAGCTCAGTTGCGCTGGTCCCCAGCATCGTCCCCACCCAAAGCCGGGTGAGGGGTTTAACTGCTGCCACCAATGCTGCTCCTGCTGCCACCTGTTGAAGCACTCTTAGCAAAGTACCATTCCCGGGAGGACTGCCATTTTCTGATTTGCCTCGAGCAGCAAAATGTCTTGGGCCTCCCTGGGTGGGTGTGCATGTTAATGCTGCAAAACAGGGGAAATTTTGAAGCCCATTTGCAGAACAAAGAAACTCTCATGGGCACCCTGCGTGCATACACGCTGCAACCTACACAAGTTTGCTTTACTAAAGAGTTAGGGCTTGTCCCCATTTCCACTTCTTCCGTGCCTGGAAAGCACAGGTCTGAGCAGTTTCCTATTTGCCCTGCCACTTTCCCCAAGGAAATCTGTTCTTTACCACTGAATTGGAGCAAAGGTCAATCTGCAGAAAACCCAACTGACGTTTGCTCCGATTCAGTGATAAAGATCGGGTTAGTTGAGCCCTTAGGATCTTAGCCCATCTAGTATTTCCTACACTGACTGGCAGCAGAGTTTCAGTCAGGAGTCTTTCCCAACCTAATCTGGAGATGCTGGGGATTGAACCTGAAACCAGGTGCTTTACCTGTTTGCTGTCTTTCCAGTCTTCTCACTGAAGAGAACCCTAGAGCTTCTTAGAGCATAGTTTTGTTTTAGGAAGACAACCACGTTAACTGTGTGTGCCTCCCCCTGCCCTTGGATCACGTCCAATACTCAGCTGATGCTGCCTGTTTGCAGGGCAAGAGGGGTGCGAGTGGGCAAGTACCCACCAGGGAAGACTGTCCTTTATTAGGACCTTCTCCTTGGAAACCCCCAAAGGTTTCCCTGCAACAGTTTGAAGATTACCATTTGCTCTAATACTTCATAAACATTGCAGCTCATTTATTCATAGGTGCTTAGCCACAAGTAGATCAGCTAAAGGGCTGCTGCAGTGCTGCTCCCTTGGAATGGCTCCCACCAACAGCCACATTCTCAAAAATTAAATCTCAGGCCTTCCATCATTCAATCATTTTTGCCGCTGCAAACTGAAGGTTGATTTTTATAAGCACCTACACCAGATTATATCTCATCTGAAGAATCACTTTGGCTTTATTTTGGTCAACATGACCGATGAGGTGAGGCAGAAGACAGTAAATGGCCAAGCGGCAAGGGAAGGAAGACTCCTAGCCTTACTGGGGCAACGGAGACTCAGCCATTGCTTCTTGAAACATTCTGATAAGGATGTAAGATGAGGGTCTTCCCTTTCCCCCTTAGTCACTGCTCTGGAGACAGCAGCCAAATATTACCTCCCCTCCACCCCACTGATACATCAGCCAGTTTGGAGAGGGAGAGATCTGTTCTGGCAACCCTGGGAAACTATGGACTGCAGAGCACTGACATCTGTCAGTTCCCCCTAAGACAGCTACTCTTCTGAAAGCTAGCAGCTGTGCCATCATCTTTGCAGATTATGAAATAAGATTAGAGGATGTTCCAAGCTTCTCTTTTAAGGCTGTAGTTCTTCAAGTCTGCTTGGGGTCCTGTGCCACATTGAACTCAGTGGGATCTACATTTGAGTAAATATGCAATATGTATATAAATGAACAAAAGCAATTCTGTCCAGAAAGCAAACATCTTTTCCTCTTATTTCTTGCTGTAATTTATTTTTATTGTTGTTTATAATTCTTTATATATCATATTTTAGTATCATATTTAGTATATTTATAATTCTTTATATATCATATTTTAGTATCATATTTAGTATATTTATTGACAGGTGGATAAAGAACATCAATCAATCATTGGCAAACATACATACCCACATATTCCTGCATGCATAGATTATTGTTATTCTCTTACACTAACATGAACACCAGCAAAACTCACCCAAATTAAAGAACTCTCAGTCCCACTGATAAAAAGTTGTTGCCAGTGATTAAAATGGGCCCCAATGATTATTCAATTAAAGTTTCAAATGGATTAATTTTAAAACCAAATTAAAGATGTGGTGTCCTACGCAGATTTACTGTATTTTTCGCCCTATAGGACGCACTTTTCCCCCTCCAAAAATGAAGGGGAAATGTGTGTGCGTCCTCTGGGGCGAATGCAGGCTACTTGGCTTCAGCGATAGCAACGCGAAGCCTAGGAAGCCTGCGCTCCGGAGGCTTCGCGTTGCTTTCACTGAAGCCAGGAGAGTCTGCTCTTTGAGGCTGGTGGTGGGGGAAAGCAGCGCTTCCCCCCATCGCCAGCCCCAGAGGATCGGGGGGCAGCGGGAAGGCGCGTGACGCCTTCGCGCTGCTCCCCGACCCCGCTTTGAGGCTGGCGGTGGGGGGAAGTAGCGCTTCCCCCCATCGCCAACCCCACAAGCTGGTTCGAAAAGCCTGCAGGAGCCACGCACTTTAAAGGGTGTGCGGCTTCTGCGGGCTTTTCTATGAGGTGGGGGAATTGTCCGCTGCTCCCAGAGCTGCGGGGGGGTGGATCATTCCCCCCCTTGATTCCCCCCCCTGAAAACTAGGTGCGTCCTATGGGCCAGTGCGCCTTATAGGGCGAAAAATACGGTACTTTGAGGAAACATAACAGTATGAATGATCTACCACCCTACAAAATACGGAACTACATATATACACATGAATACCACACACACACACACCACCACCACAAAACACATAAGACACCTTTACAGCAGCTGAATGCTCAAAAGCACCCAGAACTGGCATGGCTGAGCACTGGCCCATACTGAACAACTGGCATGAGGCCGCTGGACCTGCTCCTTCTCTCCACCCCTGCCACCGCCTCACCTGCTCTCCCTCCTTTTGCTCTGGCCCAGACAACGGGGGGGTGAAGGGGAGGAGCAGCAGGGGCACCAATCTGCCTGGCAAGCAAGCAAGCAGCGAGTAGCAACAGCAAGAACATTAGTGTGGCGTCTGACTCACTGAAAGAGAGTGTTTTGCCCTAGGGCTCTCCAAAATCTGGAACTGGTACTGAACGCACAGGCTATAAGATGCCTTCTTAGAGGCCAGAGTACAAATATACACAGGTTGCCCATCCTATGGCTCAGCAGCATCCCATCCTCCTTGATTCCAGGGCTCAGGAGTCTGCCCTGGCTGCCCTTAGGCTCAGTCACTGAGATCCTCAGGGGAATCACTGTTAATAACCCCCCATGACTTAGATCAACCTGGAGCCATGCCTTCAGTATTGTGGGACCAATCTTATGGAACTCCCTTCCATAAACCCCTGAAGTCAGACAGATCACCTCCCCACTGAACTTCTGGCACCTACTGAAGACTTTTTAAAATTCCATCTGGGATTCTAACCGAGGTTCCATTGTACAGTTTTAACTTGTTTTTGTTTTTGGGTTGTATCTTTGCAGACTGCTTAGAGATTATAGTAGTTAAGGGGTATATAAAACATTGAAGCAAGCAAGCAAGCAAGCAAGCAAGCAAGCAAGCAAGCAAGCAAACAAGCAGATAAGTGCTTGGAGGACTAACCACAGAGGTGTTGAGGCCGGAGGTGACTGGCTCCCGCAGCTCATTGCACTTGTTGCCTTCACTCCGGCACACAGCCATGCCTTCAATCACATTGTCAGGGTCAGTGGCCTCCTTGACATCTGAAAGGCCCTTGGCCCAAGCACAGGAGCTCACCAACCACATGAAGGTGAAAACAGCCGTGACGATGAAATCCTGCAGTGGGGGGTGAGGAAGGGCAAGAGGTTACAACTATGGTTGCCAAAAGATGAGGCAGGTCCTTGTAGGAGAAGCAAGTGGCTACCAGTGGATTGTTAGGACCCAATGGTACTCAGACCCTGGACCAAAGACACTACCCAGTGTCCAAAGAAAATCCAGGAAGAGGTGGAGTCACCGGGGCCCACTGTGAAACCACTGCGCTGGTGATACTTGTCCATTTGGATGTGTCTCACTCAGCTTGGGCTAAATATGGAGCTCCCCCCCCCACACACACTTGTCCAGATCCCCTAACCCAGACCCAGTTCCTGCTGCAAAGCTCCTTAGCTGCTTTGGGCCTCCTGCTTCACACTTGCTCCCAGGACCTTCTGGTCTGTTCAGAATTGGTGGAAACACACAGAGAATTTCTGGTGTGCAGTAAACTAACCAGCTGGTCACAGTCAAGCCACTGTTTCTAAAGCCCCAGGTAGCTAGCACAACAAACACAAATGGTTTGTCAAGCCCCTGCTGAGCCCCTCATGCATCACTGCTGGCTGCACCCAGCATGGTGGGTCACCATCACCCTAAAGTCCAGCTGCACATCAATATTCAGAACTTCAGTTCTTCACTCAACTTTCTTCCTGTAGTCCAAATACTTTAGAAACCCTGCCTTATTCCCTCCATCCCTAGACCAAGCTTTATGGCTCTGATGTTGCAGCATATGAGGCAGGAAAACAAGCACCTTGCCCAGAATATAACTATCTCATAATGTTGCCACTACTCTTTGACGGTACTGAGTTAGACACTGCTAATGGCCATTGGTCTAACGGCAGAGGTGGCTCTGGCAACAGGCTTTCCTAATGTGCCACTACTCACAGCACCCTTCAGCTGCTGTGACGTCGGCTTCTGGTTGTTAGGAAGTGTCAGGGTTTGGGGCAGTTGCCTAAAGGGTCCCTGGGTCATCCTGTCCCTGCATTCAGCCACATGTCTATGCTGGAGTTTGGGCACTCCACACCCTGGAGTTTGGGCACTCACAATCATGGGTCCCTTGTTGTTCTCCCTGTACTTGTCCTGCATAAATACGTAGACTACAATAACGGCAAGGGAGTAGAGGAAGGCGAAGACAGCAATGGTGACAAAGAATTCAGCAGAGGAGGAGCAATCTCCAATCAAGAAAACTTTGTCCTTGTTCCCTTTACAAGTAGGAGCTTCAAAATACACCTGGTGGAGCCTGGGATGGAGAAAAAGAGTGAGAGTCATCATAGCATCACAGAACTGGAGAGCTGGAAGGGACCCCAAGTGCCATCTAGTCCAGCCCCCTGCAACGCAGGGATCTCCACTAAAGCATCCATGACAAATGGCCATCCCACCTCTGCTTAAAAACCTCCAAGGAAGGAGAGTCCACCACCTTCCATCAGAGCTGTACATACCCTGGGCTGTTGCTCTTTGAATTCTGCACCAAAGCAACACACATCTGGTGCCAAGAGAAGCTGAATTTTGAGTTAGAGGATTGTGCAATTATGAATGACTTAGGGGAGGAGTGCTTGAATCTATCTTATCTGCAACCTTTAAGACAAAGGTCTGCAACCTTTAAGACAAAAAGAGCCACTTGGACCCATTTCCGAAGGAAAAAAAACTGGGAGCCGCAAAACTCGTCATTATAAAAATAACTTTTTTGCCACTTTTTTATTATTTATTTGTTTGACCCCTCAGAATTACTCCTCCTCATAGAAATAAACGTTAAATTAACAAGTTTCCTTTTTGTGTGTGTGTGACCAGCGTACATGCCCCCTTTGAATGTAGCGGGCGGGCGGGAAGGTGACGTCGGGACGGTGCGTGACTAACGCACGCACCACCCCCATGCGACGTCACAGCCAGTACAGCGCCCGCCACAGTGGGGAGTGTCGGGGCACACAATGTGCCTCCTCCCCTCGCTAGTATCCGCCCCGGATCCACGGCAAAGGTGTAAAAGAGCCACATGCGGCTCCGGAGTTGTAGACCCCTGTCTTATACCAAATCACTCATTAGTCTGACTGACAGCATCTCAAGCCAAGGTCTTTCCCAGCCTTCTTATATGAGGTTCTTTAAACAATGCTAAGGCATTGCACCAAGAATTGCTTTTGGGGAAAGTTGTTGATTGTGTTTGCATTTTGCACAGATAAGTGTTAAATGAACAACAAATAAACTCAAGGCAGGAGGTGGAGAGAACAGCCCCTCTCCCAACAGCTGGGGCTTGGTGTTGCAGTCATCCCTTCCACTGTGGTTGGAGAAATTCCTTGCCCTTGATGGTGGATTAGCTGCCCTTCTCACACTATAGCGGGGGCTGCTCCCCCCCCCCATGTTATGCAAGGATCTGTGTGCGCTTACTGAGTGTGAGCTTGATGTTTGTGTCTGCTACCAGTGTGTGTTTACCAGATTTTGAGGTTGTGCAGTACCATGCAACTTATGCTTATGTAGTTGGGAGTGAGTGGATGGAAGCAGCGCTATACCTGCTCTGGTACAGGCCCTCAGGTGAGAGATGGGAGAGGAGTATTACATCGTTCAGTGGGGGTTGGGCATGAGTCCATTAGTGCTTCAGAGATTAGGAGCATGTATGTATGCTTGGCAATGACCTGTTGTGTGTGGGTTGTGATGTTGTTGGGTGTGAGTGGATTATGCATGAGTGGTTGATGGAGGTGATGCTTGAGACAGGGAATGGTTGTGCGAAATGGATGGCATTTGTTTGCACATTGTATAGATGGAAATTTGATATTGTGGCGTGCTCTGATTTGTTCTGTTTTTATATTACCTTTATGTATATGGACATTGCTTATATATTTTGTAATGTGACTCATCTGACATGGTTTCATGGTGCTTATTGGCTACAGTATATATAAGCTTATGGATTTATCTACTGTAAACCACTCTGAGATCTTTTGGACAGTAAGTGGTTATAAATGGAAATAAAAAAATACAAGAAATTGTATTTTATAAGCTGTAAGCTGCCTTGTTATATTTTATGAAAGAGTGGGTTATAAATTTTCAAATACATGAATAAATAAAACTGTATGGATCTGCCTCTGAATAATCGCTGCTGAGGATTCAACTCACCGGAAGGGGTAGGCAAACTCCACCTTTATATCAAGATCACTCTCAGTCTTGTTCGCACATTCAACACTCATGCGGAATTCTCCACTGTAGCTGCCACATGTTGCAAATGCAAAGATGGAAAAGAACTGGAGAGGGGGGGGGGAGAGAGAGGCAGCAAAGGTTAGTGCTCAGAGGATCCTGGGCCATTTCACCACAACCCGTTGATCTTCTGCGTGGATCCCGATCAACAAAGGATCCTGCTTGACTTCCCAGCATAGTTTGATGTGACAATTCTATACGAGCATAAATGCCTGTGACTTAATACCATGGTTTACCACCATTTAGCATCACCACATGTGACAACTTACATACGCATGGTATTATTCCATGTAGGAAGACAACTAGTGGTGCGTGAGACAGGAAGAGGAGCTGCAGGAAAGAGGCCTAGAAATGTTCACACAGAAACCCACTGGTTTCACAAATGATTGTACCCATTGTACTACACATCAGCAATGGTTAAAAAAAAGTATGGCCCTGCACAAGCAAAAAGTTGACGTGTGGTAAGAAATGGCATAGATTTCAAACCTACTTGGTGGTCATGTATAAGTAATCTGCACTTCTGGGAAGGAGTTATAAAAGAGTTTAAAAATGCAAAGAGAACTCCCTTTGGAAACACTTGTTATTTTATTGGAGAAAGTGTAGGCTGTTCTACAAAGGAAACAAGATTGTAAAATTGTAGCTTGCAGCACTTAAGATCATTGCTAGTTACTGGAAGCTTCCAACAACAAAGCAGTGGCTATGGGAAATATGGCAGCGGGCGTCAGTGCACAAATGTGCATATTATAACATCAACGAGGTGGTTTAAGAGCGGGTAGAAACCCCTTGGAACAAGAATGAATCTTCTCTCTGTTCAGCCATTTTTTCCACTCCAAACTGACCCCCCCCCCAGCTGCATCCCCCTGTTATTTAGGGAAAAGATTAAACTTTGGTTCTGATGTGAACAGATGAATATGAGTTTTCATTTCTAGCTATTAAAGCTGTTAAGGGTGGTGGTAGTGGGAGAAAATATGTGTCAGCTGCTGCTACATATATGATTTATAACCACAACTTATCTTTCACAACTTCTCCCAGTCTCCTGGGAATTATAGCTCACTGAGGGTGCTGAAAAGTCTGTTAGAGAATCCCAACGCTGCCTCACTCTGCCATCACAGGAACACAGTTGCTTCACCCTCTTTAAAGGGAATAAATACTGAACCACTTATATGCCTTTGATGTAGGCATATTCTAAGCACTTGGAAACAGAGATGGTCCAGGTGACAGAGAGGCAGTCCCAAACCTTGGCTCCCAAACACCTCCATTTGGAACATTTCAGCTCCCAAAAGCCAAAAACCTGGAAGCAAATGCTCCAGTTTTTGAACATTTTTTGGAAGCTGAACGTCCGACACAGCTTCTGCTTGAGTGCAGGAAGCTCTTGCAACCAGTCGAAAGCTGCGCCTCAGTAGTCGAACATTTTGGAAGCTGAACAGGCTTCCAGAATGAATTACGTTCGACAACTGAGGTTTGACGGTATTCAGAGAGACCCAATCTTGTCTAAGCTTTATTTTCCTAACTTTACACACCCCATTAGAACCCGCTTCTGCTGACATGCTGGTTTTCTATGTGGAAGGGATTTTTGTGCATGCCATGGTGTCGTGTGTCCTGACACTGTACAGCAGGGATGGGAAAGATGTTGTTGGTTAGAGTGTTGGACTAGGATCTCGGAGACCAGGGTTCAAATCTCCACTCGGCCACAAAGCTCACTGGGCGGCCTTGAGCCAGTCACTCACCCTTCACCTGACCTGCCTCACAGCGTTTTGGTGAGGATAAAACAGGGAGGAGCAGAACTCTGTATGCCACCTTGAGCTCCTTGGAGGAAGGTGGGATATAAATGCAATAAATAAATATGTAAATAAAATACTCAAGAATGATCTGTAGGGCCAAGTTTCCTGCCTTTGATGTACAGCCCAGTTTCAGATTAACCATCTCTGTGTGAACTAGGCCTTAAAAAGGAATGAGGCGGCACTTAATATCTGGAGCACATCCAAGTTTCTCTGACGTTTATTTGTTTTTGTTTGTATTAATGCTTTATTGAAATTAAAAGGAAACAACGAACAAAAGATTTATCCATAAAAAAGAAAAGAAAATGGTAATATTTGTTACATCATATCACAATAAGGTCTTCTTGCATTTCTAATGACTTTCCATCACCCCATTGTGCATCTACCACTTAATCTATCTAGCGCACTGTTTGTTTTCATTTTCTTTTGTTAATTTTCATCAGTAATATATTGTCTTATAATTATCCATCATACCACATAAGTCATTTGAGGTCTGTCACTGATGTCATATTATTACAATACTCCTTAAGGTATTTTTTGTACATGTCCCATTTTTTAATAAATGTTTGATCAGTATGACCTCTCAGTTTCTGTCATTTTTGCCAACTCGGCGCACTCTAGCAGTTTACTTTGCCACTCCAGTTTAGTTGGAATTTTCTCTCCTTTCCAATTCATAGCGATTAATATTCTTGCAGCTACCGTGGCATACAATAATATTTCCCTCGCTTTTCTAGGTATGTCTGTGCCTGGTATCCCCAGGAGAAAAGCCTCCAGGTTTTTTTTAATGAAGGATACTGTAATCATTAAAAAAAAAAAAAATTAAGGATACCGTAATCATAGGGACGCGGGTGGCGCTGTGGGTAAAACCTCAGCACCTAGGGCTTGCCGATCGAAAGGTCGGCGGTTTGAATCCCCGCGGCGGGGTGCGCTCCCGTTGTTTGGTCCCAGCGCCTGCCAACCTAGCAGTTCGAAAGCACTCCCGGGTGCAAGTAGATAAATAGGGACCGCTTACCAGCGGGAAGGTAAACGGCGTTCCGTGTGCTGCGCTGGCTCGCCAGAGCAGCGATGTCACGCTGGCCACGTGACCCGGAAGTGTCTCCGGACAGCGCTGGCCCCCGGCCTCTTGAGTGAGATGGGCGCACAACCCTAGAGTCTGTCAAGACTGGCCCGTACGGGCAGGGGTACCTTTACCTTTTACCGTAATCATTCTTCTCTGACGTTTATTTGAGTTGAGTGGTAAGGCAGACCACCTTGTGCCATTTTATGTGCCTTGGCTCTTGACACACAATGTATGCACACACCATTTGAGAGGACGTTCCCTTCTCACAGCCAAAACTCCTTTCTCATGAAAGGCCCTCTTGCTGGAATCATAATGTCGCAGAGTTGAGCACCAGTTGCCTCCTCTCCTGTGGAGGCCTCAGGACCAGCCCCTGTGGAGAGGAATGCAAGACTTTCTTGGGCTACTGGCTTTTCTTAGGCCAGCAGGAGGTGCCGGGGGGGGGGGGGCAAACAGACAGATGGTTCTTTTCCAGCTGCGGCTGCTGCTGCTGCTGCAACCTTCTGGGGCTCTGAGCAGTAATCCCAGCCTGGGGGCGGGGAGGCTTTTGGTTCACGGTCATCCCGGATCAGCTGAGAAACTCACTGTGCAATCATAGGTATTTTTAGAGTTGAGCGTGAGCTCAGTATAAAATGAGAGATATAAAGAGGAGGGGAGGGGAGTCTTCTTCCCCCTCCCTTTAATCTCCTCCTTCCGGTGGCTGAGCAGGGACCAGATATTAACCCAGCACCTGACCCACTTTGCCGTCTGCCACCCGGAGAGTTTGTGTCGCCATTCCTGCGCTCAGCTTCAGGGAGGAAGGAGATACCCAGGGTTTTAAGTGCATGCTTTGCTTTGATGAAACCGGTTTCTTTCTTTCTTTTTAAAGTATGTCATTGTGAATTTTATAGCGAGGAGCTTAAACATCATTCTAATTAAGTGGTTTATAAAGAAGCAATTACAGTGAACAAATGGGACTGGCAACATATTGACTGTTGCTGTTCAGGATACTCCAATTTCTCCCTTCTCCTTTCAGGATACTCCAATTTCTATCCCCTCCCCACCTCGCCTTCCAGAGTCAGCTGGCATTCTGTGCCTGTGCAACATGTTTGGGTCCCATTGAGCTGTTTTGGGTTTCTACTGCCCCCTTAGGGCTTTTTCCACCTAACATTTTGTTTTGGGGAAATCCTGCGGTTCCCTGAAACCTACAAATACCTACCTCTTGTGTGGATGGTGCTATATTGGCTACATAAGGATCCATCTTTGAAGACTTTCCTTTTAGCATATACTGTATAGGATAAATCAGTAAAAGAGGGGGAGACTGGGCAGGACGGCTCCAGAGGAGGATGAGCAGAGTTGTAATGCTTCAGCCATGGTTGGAAGGAGTAACATTAGCACACCTGTGTTTCATGTGCACTCATTCACGCTCAGTGTTAGGGGGCTTTTGGTGCATCTGGATATGAAGCCGGCTTCCAGGTTAGGTGCAGTGGAAGGATTGGCTGAACTGCACAAGCAGCCTGAGCTTGTTTCTTGGGGTGACAACATTTATAAAGGTGCCAGTGAAACAGTGTGCAATCTGAGCATTGCACTCCTGTACTCGTTACAACATGGTGAGGACTGTGTACTACAGCTGACTGGAGTGGCCCAACATCCTGGGCCCATTTACATGATTATGTGCATGTTGAGCTTCTCATAAGTTTGCAGGACTGTTGGAAACCTTTGTGCAGCAAGTGTGACATACATCAATCCTAAATAGTAGGACAAGCATTACACTGGAGGACACCCTTCTGCAGCCTTGATCTGCTTCTCTGGTAAAAACCACTGGGAAGGTGCTTGAGGCCACTGCAGAAGCTGCGCTTTCTCCTCAATTCCTCTTCAGGAATTGCAAGGGCATTAAAGGTACTGACAAACCCTATCAAAATCTTAATGCAGATGTGCCTCTCTAGACAACTTACTGCACGGCACACAAGAAAAGATGGATTAAGAATTGCCAGTGGACCTGAAAGATAAAGGGATTTAGGATTTATCTAAAGCCTCTGTGGCAAGAATTGCATGCATCTGCGAAAGAACAAACCAGGGAAGGTGTCTAGGGGTGCTCCAGGTGGCAGCACTAAGGAGGGCTCCCCATTGCCATTGCTCAAGTCCTTCTGGGTGAAGTGCCAAAGCACTAATTGGCAGGGAAAACATGGGCAGCTGCAGATTTTGCCAGCGAGGGAGGTCTAGAATTGTTCCAGACCCTAATGAGATAGAGGCAGTACCGTGCCACTTTAAATAGCTGTGGCTTCCCCAATAGAATCCTGGGGGTTGTAGTTTATGAAGGATGCTGAGCACTGTTAGAATACACTCTTTCCCTCACAGAGCTACAATTTTAGAGTGACTTAACTATCAATTTTTCTTCCCAGTGAACTCTGGGAGTTGTAATTCTGTGGGAGGAATAGGCAACTCTTAACAACTCTCAGCAGCCTAAACTACAATTCCCTTGACTCTTTGGGGGAAGCCACTACTGCTTAAAGTGGCCTGATATTGCCTTAAATGCATAGTGCAGATGGGGCCAAAAGGCCCGAAATAGTGGGGTATCAAAAGCCCAGAAGGTCTCCAAACACTGTTGTGGTTAATGCTCAGAGTGCTATACACTTCTCTTTCTCTTTCTACTGCAGGAATGACAAGAAGTGGTGTTAGCTGAGTTTCCCAACCACCACCACCACCTTATCCTCCTGCTTTCTACCTAAGTCCAGCATAGTTGTACTTATTTGTAAACAAGCATCAGGAGAAATGCTGACAGTGGCAGGATCCCAAAGGATGTTTGAGGGTTTACTTATACAGGTATATATCATTGCAAAGAAGCTGGTAAAATGTGGGTTGAAAGAGGTAACTGTAGGTGGATTTGTAGCTGGTTGACTGATCAAACCCAAAGAGTATTCCTTAATGGTTCCTTGTCATCTTGGGGGAAAGTGACCAGTGGTTCTGTCCTGGGCCCATTGTTGTTCAGTGTCTTTATAAACAACTTCGATGAAGGAAATCTGCTCCTCAGATTTGCAGATGACACCAAACGTAGCTGATGCCGCAGAGGACAGAATCAGAATTCAAATTGACCTTAACAGATTGGAGAACTGGGCACAAGCTAACAACAAGAGTTTCAGTAGGGACAAATGTCAGGTTCTGCACTTAGGCAGGAAGAACCAGCTGTAATAATATAAGATAGGGGACACCTGGCTTAGTAGCAGTACATGTAAAAAGGATCCAGGGGTCTTGGTGGACCACAAGCTGAACATGAGCCAACAGTGTGACGCAGCAGCCCAAAAAGCGAATGATATTCTAGGCTGTATCCACAGAACTTTAGTGTCCCAATCAAGGGAATAGTATCATTGTGTTCAGACCATACCTGGAATACTGTGTCCAGTTCTGGGCACCACAATCTAGAAAGGTGGTTGACAAGCTGCAACGTATGATCAAGGTTGTTGACAAGCTGGAACGCTGATTAAGGGTCTAGAAGCCAAGCCTTATGAGGAACGATTGAAGGAGTTGGGTGTGTTTAGCCCGGAAAAGAGGAGACTGAAAGGAGGTATGATTGCCATCTTCAAATATGTCAAGGGCTGTCACATGCAGCAAGCTTGTTTTCTCCTCCTCTGAAGGATAGGACTCGAACCAGTAACTTTAATATCAGGAAGAACTTTCTAACAGTAAGAGCTGTTTGACAGCAGAGCAGAATTCCTCAGGAGACAGCGGACCTTCCTTGGAGGTTTTCAAGCAGAGGTTGGTCATCTGTCAGGGATGCTTCCATCGTGATTCCTGCATTGCAGAGGGTTGGACTAGATGATCCTCAGGCTCCCTTCCAACTCTACAATTCTAGGAAGGCTTAAGCGTCACCCAGAAAGCTGATGTTCTGAATTTGTGGTAGGGTTAGAGCTCAGTTTGGTCCACGGTTCCCTGCTTTACAGCAGTTCCCCAACTGTGTCCTTTCTCTCTCTCTCCTTTGTGCGTGCATTTGAAGGGGCTGGGGCAAAATGTTCAGAATGGGCATGTGTTTTTAGGGTACATTGTGTGAGCTGAAGTAGTTACTTAAGGTTTAATGATGCCAACAACATCATTTGGAAGAGGAAGCGGAAACCTGTGGCCCTATACTCTTCTCATCACACAATAGCGCTATGGAGGTCCTTTGTCTCCTTTGGTTGTGCTTGGTGCATATTTGGTGGGTGCAAGCTCCTTCCACGGCTCATCTTATGTTCTTCTTATAGACAAATTCATGGAGGACAAGGTGATCAAGGGCTACTAGGCACAGCGGCCATCTTCCACTTCCACTGTCAGAGCTTAAGGCCTCTGAATGCTGGGAAGGGCAGGAAGGCAGAAGGCCCTTGTGCTCAGGTCCTGTTCTGGGGCTTGGCACAGGCATCTGCTTGGCCAGAGGCTGGACTAGGTGGGCCATTGGCCTAATCCAGGAGGCTCTTCTGATGTTCCTTGCTTCCTCCTTTGTTCCCTGAAAATTAGGGAAACTGAGGGATCTTTTTTCTGGACTTTTGTACTCTTGATTCTTTGTGCATGTTTTTTTTAATTTGAACAACCTCAAGGATGGCCTCTCTCCATATAAACCCTGAGGTCATCCTCTGAAGCCCTTTCTCGTGTGCCGCCTGCACATGAGGTCAGCAGAATAGCAACACAAGGAGAGGCCTTTTCTGCAGTGGCTCCGTTTGTGGAATGTTCTCCCCAGTGAGGTTTGGCTGGCACTTTCATTATACATATTTAGGCCCCAAGAGAAAACGTTCCTCTGCACCTAGGCTTTTGGCTCAGTGACAGCCAATGTCCCTTTAAATGTGTTGTCAGAAGGGGGGATTCTTTGTTTCTGTTCTTATTTTTATTATGTCTTTTCTCTTTTTCATGTTGTAATTTTGTGTTGTGAACCACCCTGAGATCTACAGGTATACGGTGGTATAAAACTTTAATCAATCAATTAATAATATAACAACCTAAACATTATATCTTGCCTTTATCTGTGAGGGAGAGGCCTGGGGAACTCCCCGCCCCCCCCCCCATTACTGGCCATCTGGCTAAGGCTGGTGAGAGCAGCATTGCAAAGAGACCCAGAGAGGCTACAGGATCCACCTGTCTTGACCATGGCCATTCTTTGTGGCTTGTAGCATTATTTCATTATTTTGTGGGTTGTTCTGACTAAGCCTTTCAAAGCAATTTCTATTGTCTCCATTTTCAGTGGCTTACCTAGTTAACAAACTGTGACCATGACTCTGTAAACCAAGGTAATGCTTTAGCTTTATCAGATCTGTATCAGATGTGGCTATGAATTGCAGTTGTGTTGAGCTCTAAGATTACTCTAAGCACAGTGGGGGAAATATCTGATATTACTCCTGATTCTGCTCCTTGGGATCTAAAATGGCTGGTTCTTGCACCACAGTTGCAAATACTGTACTACACGAGGGGTTTGAACCCCTTTTGTTGTAGCTAAGAAGACATTCCAGATAAAATTACATATGTATTTTCACCTTAATGAAATTAGTCTACCACCAGTTTTGTTCTCATGGTTAGGGCTCCTGGATCAGAATTACTGCTAATAGATACTGCTTGGGTCTATTTTAAGGCAGATTAGTTAATCCACAGCATGCTTGAAGCTTGATTCTCTGGTCTCCTCTGCATGGCAAACAAGCTGATTTGACGAGGCAAAAGAGCTGCTATGTGCAGATTAACACCAGCACAACAAAATACCCAGGAAACTGGACCAGGGCAGCAGTGGTGTGAGGCCCCAGCAAGTGGAGTTGGAATGGCAGAGAGACACAGACAGAATGGACCCTTCACAGGTGCCATCCATCAGGAAATTATCCTGCACAAGACCTATTGCTATGCTCTTGCACAGCTCCCCTTCCTTTCAGGCAGACAAGGTTACTTCCCAGAGGATTGTGTCCTCGGTCAATTAGGGAGGAGCACCTGGATTTTCCATCTCATACACCAAGACACTCCAGCTCCCACCAGCTTTTTGAAAGGCTGTTCTTTCAGGCATTTGTTTCTACATTAATGATACTTTGCTGTTGGTTACTGATGATCATTCTGCTTATGAAGCCCCCCTTGTCAGGCCACAGTTGGGAAAATGCAGCTTCAAATCCCCCCTCAGCCATGAATCTCACTGGGTAGCCTTGGCCAGCCACTCTCCGCTAACTCCCTTACATAGTTGTTGCAGTGATTAAATGGGGGGGGGGCGGTGAGTGTGGAGAACCACAAGCAGCGCCTTGAGCTCCTCAGACACAATGAGGCATATAAATGTAATAAATAAATGCTGAGCAGAGGGCAAAACCTACCAGAAATTCGTTTTGTACAAATGAACAGGAACTGCACAAGAGGTACTGCATGCTTCATTGTTCAGTTGTAATTACCATTGTTTGGAAAACAACATGACAGGTATGTGCCAACAGCAAAAATAAGTAAATGAATAAATCTGTTTTCAGTAATCCTAAGAAGGCATGTTAGCATCATCTCTTTCTCTCTCTCTCTCTCTCTACACATACACAGTGGATAAGAGACTATTTCTTCAAATACTGATATTGTTTAAAATAGTTATTGTGCTTGTTGTCTGCAAATGCTCCAGGACATGTGTGTAAGAATGAATTTTTTTAAAAAGCCCTCTCCATCTTTTATTGGGGAAAAGATCAAGTATTTCTCCAGAATCTGGATTTGTTCAAATCCACACAGCCAAGAAGTCAGTCTAGATGTGCCACTGGTTATGAAAAGCTTTAGGAATACTTGACATTCTGAAGGTGCCGGTGGGCAGCCTCCATAAGAGATGGGAGTCTGCAAGCTCTCTCTCAGGTTGAAGACAGAGGCCGGGTGAAAGCAGAGCTCACAACAACCTCTCAAGCTGCAAGGTGAGCCCATCTTTCTCCCAGCTTTGCGACCCAAATGACAGATGTATAGATTGATGAATCAAATACTGGCTCAGAAGTCAGTGTTGCAGGGATAAGGACCTGTCAAGCCCGCTTGTTGCAAATATAGACCTCCAGTTGCTGCTGGACTCCCACTCCCACATCCCAGGGGACGTGTTGACTGGGGAGTTCAATGACACCTGGACACCAAAGATGCCCCACCTCTGATATGCATGTAGATAAAGAAATGATCTCATTTGCCTGCTTGAATGCATTGCATTTAAGTGAACCGACCTTGCCTAGGAAAGCTCTTTTTCCTGCAGCAAAGCAAGCATGATTTCAAGGAGCAGCCCCAGATGTCCTTCCCAAATATTAAAGTCGGTTAGGTAAAAGCTGTGTAGCGCTTCCCTTCCTGCATGAAGGAGACATTTTTGTTTCAGAAATTTGGACTGGAGATTGCACTAAACTATGTGCTGGGTTTCCCACAGCCCTGTGATTCCCTTGGCATAGAGCAGGGCAGGATGTGTCCTTTGCCCACTCCTGCACATCTCCATTCCCACAGTCCCCTATATGTTGGGGGCTGAACTCAGTTAGTTTCGCTGCATGGTCTAGAACCCAGAAAGATCAGGGTTTTAATAAATTGTGCTGGGAGCCTACTTGAGCACAGCAGGCTCTCCACGGCAGACAGCCAGTCCCTGACCCGTGGGGGAGGCCACAGGGGCATCTCAGATCTCTGCTTGGACAATGGAGAGGAGAGGACAACTGAATGGGGAGTTCAGGTGACAACGATGTTCCAAACCAGGTGGAAGTGTGTCTTTTTTCTTTTCTTTTTAAAGCACATATTTCAATGGGTTCCAACAATCACATTTTAATCTTGAGCATTTGGACACCTGCAAAATCTGTCTGGGACTCTTGACACATGTGAATATCAGCAGTCAAATTTTGGACATTCATTGTATCATATAGAAGAGAAATTGAAAGCTTTTTTTCAGCTTGGTGGCACATTCCCCCATAGGCCAGCTGGGGCGGGCTGAGGGGGTACACGTCTGTGGTGAGAGGGGCAATGAATGTGACTCTTTTGTACAGTCCATCACAGTTTTCTTACATCTCTCTATCCAGGCAAGCAAAAGGCATCATTACAGTCCACAGACACATTCCAGGGAGGCACGAGAACAGGAGGAGCAGAGTGGAGGGCCAGTGGAGGGGGTGTCCTCAGGGGCAGCGGCCTTGGGAAAGTCCTAGGGCCCAGACTGACAGGCCTGGCCACTAGGCCTGAGGTCCCCCCCCCCCCCCCCGGTATGGAATGTTCTGCTTAATGGCAATGCAGAGGCTTTATTATAGAACCTGGCTGCTGCAGAGGAAGTGGCAGAACATCATTTTATCTTGTGGCTGGTTCCAACATTAATTCTACTTGAGATCAAAAGGCCAAGGAACAAGGTAAATGTTTCCCCCCCTCAAGTCTTATAATCTGTTCTCCACCATGTGAAATGAGCTGCTTGGGTTTCCCTTCCTCCCCCAGCACAGTGTTGTTCTTTGACACTTTCCTATCTGAGCCTGAGGTGTGTGCCTCTTGTGACACCACTTTAACAGATGCACCCTTTCCTTACATCAAAACCACCATCATTTCCAGGATGCAGCCCTCTGCTGTTTCCATGCCTCCTGCCAGATTGCCACAGTGACTGTGGCATGTGGGAATGCCAGCTGAGCAGGTAAATAAGAGCCTGGCCTGCTCCTGTGCCATTAAGGATAGCTGGACCTGTAGCAGCCTGCCAGCAAAGTAGTTTACCTCTGAAATGTGGAGAGGAAGCTACTGCTCTCTCTCCTTCTGTCCCCACATGATGTTAAGGCACCACAAGTTCCTTCTGTTGCTCTTACTGCTGGGACAGAGCAGGGTGGGGTGGGGGGTAAAGCAAGATGGGTTCCTTGTTCCATGCTTCAAAGCACTCTGCATTAAGCAGCTCAATCCTGCTGGGACAACCAACCTAAAGACTGACAGATAGTAAAAAGTGGGAGAATTTGCTGTTATGGATATTAATTTTTCATACCTTTATTTTTAGATATTATGACTGATGTGGAAATTGTGCAATTTGTTGTGCACTTTTGGTTGTGTTTCATTTATTGTTTATAGCTCCTTTTGTTGTGTTTGTAATTATGAAAATCTTTTCATGATGTAAGCAACCTTGAGCAAGGTTTTAACTAAGGAAAGGTGGCATACAAATAAAATTATGATAATGATGATGAATCCAGCAAAGAATGGGAGGAGCAGAATGGACAGCCTCTTTCCCAGCCCGTCTTTGGCCTACACAGAAGGTGACTAAGTAGAGGACTTGGACTCACCCATTCTAGCAACTTCACAAAGCCTAGAGGCTCCTTGAAGATCCGGAACTGCCCGACGGCCACCAGCTGTGAAGAGAGAAAGGACAAGTTTGGTTTAGAAGCTGCTGCCTTGTAGGAACTGCCTAGGGACCTAGGAAGCTGCCTTCTGTGGTGTCCCACCGATGTCATCACTGTCTACTCTGAGCACCAGAATTTCTGGCAGAGGATTCCCAGCCTCATCTGGAAGTGCTGGGGCCTGGGTGCAAATGCTCTCCCACTGAGCTGTATAGGATGCTGCTGCTGCCTTATAGTGATCAGGGCAAGTCCCGTCTACGTCAATGAGCCCTCCAGGGTCACAGGCTATCTGGCTATGCTGGGAGAATCCCAAAAAGGATCTGAGTGCAACTGTGGAGGCAATTCAAAGTGTCTGGAGCACACCAGGCTGGTGAAGACTGATCTATCACAAACATTCTCCAAACAATAATTAACTGGATTAAATATTTCACAGAAGCGGCATACAAAGAGGAATTTGTTCCTGGAACCCCACCGGGAATCGGGCACAGAACGGCAGGAATTCAGCTAAGTTGGAATCATGCCTGAATCATGGCACTACCCATATCCCAGAAGTCCTGGCCTTCACTGCATAATCAGCAGCATCAAGGAAGGGGAGGTGATAAAAACAAAATAGCCCTGAGTCTGCTTTGAGCCCAAAATACCAAAGAGGCTGCCTCTTAACTGCACTGGCTTTCCAACTAACCTCCACCAGTAAGGTAAAGGTAAAGGGACCCCTGACCATTAGGTCCAGTCGTGACCGACTCTGGGGTTGCGGCGCTGGGGGCAAATGGTTTTATCCCACTTCGGCACAGTTTGAACTGAAGCATTTAACCTTTCCCAAATCACAGAGATGCAGCACATTTACCGGCTCTCAGATGAAACTCCCTTTCATGTCTCTGTGTGAGTCTCTGCTCTGGCCTGACCCCTTCTAACCAGTGACTCATGAGGAGAGATAAGAAGGTGAGCTCCTCTTATGTGCTCTAAAACCAAACCTTTGCACCTTATGTTTATTTATTTTGACAATTTCTATATCACTTAATTATAGTTGCCTCTAAGCAGCGTACAGGATATGGAATACAATGGAACAAAAAATGTGCTATGACTATAAAATCAAGAACCCAATTTAAAAGCCTGTGGAATACAGAAGTCTTGAATATTCAGTCATTCTCACCACCCATATATAACACAGCACTTCCCTAATGTATCACATCTTATCCATATCACACATAACCTCTTTTGGACTCAAAGACAACAATATTTTCTTACCAAAATAACTTTGGTTGCTAACCTGTTAGCCTTTTATTAGCCTGACCACTGAAGCTGAGTTTTGTCAGGTAACCACCAGTACTGGTGTTTAAAAGGCCAGTAATATCCGAGCTCAATCTCTGGATTGATTGGCTTTGATTCTATCTGTCAGATTCCACCCAATGATCCACCAGCTTCCTCCTGGTTTAGGTAAAAAGGTAAAAGGTAAAGGATCCCTGGATGGTCAAGTCCAGTAAAATTTGACTATGGGGTGCAGTGCTCATCTCACTTTCAGGCTGAGGGAGCCTGCGCTTGTCCACAGACAGCTTTCCGGGTCATGTGGCCAGCATGACTAAACAGCTGCTGGCGCAACGGAACACGGTGACAAATGCCAGAGCACAAGGAAATGCCGTTCTCTTTCCCACCGCATCTACTTGCACTGGTATGCTTCAGGGTTAGCCCCTGACTTGGCCAGATTTTCCTCTGGCTATCTCCTGAACTTTGTCCACACACGCCCTCAAGGAACAAGTAATTTGATTCTAATACCACCGTAATTGAGGCAACCACATACCAAGCACTATGCCATCATAGCCAAAACAGTTGGAGGGCACCAGGTTGGGGAAGGCTGCCACAGAGAACTATTTCCTCTCAAAGACCACAAAAAGCAAGGCAAGACGCATCCTCTGCCCTGACGTTTCTCTGGGTGCAATTAGTCCTGCAGTACACCCATAAAAAAACCAACTTGTAGGAGAGATCAGCCTCTCCTACCTTGCACAACACAAAACACTCTGCCCTTCTGAAGGAAGCAATTCACCATCTACTGAAATAATACTTAGCATTTCCATGTGCTCACGCATTTTATAAAAGTAATGCTTACAACAACTATGTAAGGTAGGCCAGTGTTATTGTCCCCATATCACAGATCAGAGCTGAAGGGCCAGTGATTTACTTAAGCCACCTTGAGAGTTTATCTGCTCTGGGATGGGCTGAAACAATATCCATCCAAAACAGCCATTCTCCATAACGTTCTATGATCCGCACACTCCAGTGGAGGGAGGTGAAAGTAAAATAAACTACAAGAGTAGCACCACCCACATATAAACCCCTTCTCAGCCTTTACCCACAAAAACATCACCACTAACTTCAAAGTCTGTGCATCCCATAGCCCCACCATGCATCATCTCTCATGCTTACAGTTGGCGAGCTCCATTCTAGTTATGACACACACATCCCTGATTTGCACACTCAGAGGCAATGCGACAACACTGCCTACGCACATCGCCCAAGACCCAAACTGTCCTCCAACCACCGGTCTATATTTCCTCCTTGCAAAACAGAGCAAAAAACTCTCTTGCCCATGAGCAATTAACCCCCAGCTCATGACCCAGCACAACGCTGCACCTGCACAAAATCATCCCTAACCCTAAAAAGACATTCAAAACAACCCATCCTGGGCACCATCACCAGTAACCTCAATTAGCACCTCTGCTTTACATCTATCACGCTCCACTGAGAAAGTGGTTCTAGTCAGAAGCACAGCTAACAGTTCCCCATCCCAAGACGTTAACATAGTGGAGTCGGATGCTCCTGGACACCCATTCAAGGGCTGCATACTTTGGCCTCTCTAGCTGGGCCAGCTTGGCAAGCAAAGACACATCAAGCAGTTCCAGATCTGAAATCACAACACCTTAAAGCACACAAACATTAACACATGTTTAAAAGACAAAACAAGCCCAACAGTACCAAATTTAGCTACATTCTATCTACCAGATGCTGCCCAAACCCCAAAACAGCTATGATTCACTGACCAAACACCTTTTGAGGTTTATGGAAATATGTTCTCTTTTTCCTCTGCTGTGTGAAATTTCTAAGTGAGAAAAGAGAGAGTGGGGCTGTGATCCTAAGCACACATATATGGGAGTAAACCCTCCAAAATGCAGTGGAACTTACTTCTGGGTAAATGTGCACAAGACTGAGCTGTGAGAGTCTTAATGCAAAGAAACTGCCCACACCCTCTTCAGGATCGCAGCCTCTCCCAACACAACGCAAACTGACATCTCAACTCCCCATTTCTGGACTCTCTCCTTACCAAGCAGTTCTGCAAATGGCCACCACCAGACACCCCCCACCCCTCTGACTCCTTGACTAGTAGCCCCACTGTAAAGCCAAAAGTCCAACCTAATTTCTGGGTGCTCCGTCCAGAAATTCCCTCCCCAAACATGAAGGCCACCTTCCTGTGCTCAACTCCCCCAGGCCAGCTGCCCAAGCGAGTGAGCAGCAACCCCCGCAGCTCCAAAAGCGACACCCCCATCCTATGCAAAATCCCTCCCCCCCCATGCATCTGACTGCAGTTGCTCTGGGGAAGAGTCGTGCGAAGACGCCCCTCCGCGGCATCTCCTCCTTGCCAGCCCCCGGGCTCGCAGCACGGGTCGGCCGGATTGCGCCCTCCAACCTTCTTTATTGCCCGACAGCCGCCTCCCACCTCGTCCTGCCACAGATCCTGGAAAAATAAGAGAAGAGAGCCCCCCCCCCCCGCTGCGCCTTGAGGTTCTTCTGCAGCCATATTGATGCTTCTCCAACACCATCTGCTGCTGCAGCAGCCGGAGAGGGGGCCCTTCTGCCCGACGCCTCCCGCCGAGAAAGGCCGCCCGCCCCCCCCTAACCTGCACTCCCCCCTTCTGTTGCAAAACAACTCCACGTGCCCCCCAGCCCTTGCCCACCCCAGCCTGCCTCCCGCCCCCCCGCAGGGTGCACTTGCTGCGGCCCGCAGAGCCCCCTCCGCGTCCCCCCCCCCCCGCTTTCTGCCGGCGGCGGGTCTTGCGTGCGGGGGCAGCGATCGCCCTCCCCGCCCCTGTTTACTGCAACGGAGAGCATCCCGCCCCCCCGCGTCCTTCGGCTCCCCAAGCGCCGTCCCCCCGGGCGTAGCTCTACTGCATCGCCCAGCCATTTTCCTGACCCCCCCCCCCCGCTTTCCGATCTGCTGCAATGACCGCCGGCAGCATCTTGTCGCCTCGCCGCGCCGACGTTACTGCAGCCCCCTCCCCGAAGCCATTGCGGAGGAAGAAGCGGGGGGGGGTCCCGCTATTTCGAGGGCATTTTCATCCCAGCAGCCTCCGCCCCCCCCGCCCTCACTGCAGCAATTGCTCCGCAGCCCCCCCGCCCTGAGCTCCGCGCATCTGCTGCAAATCGCGGCGGGGGGGGAGACTGGCTTACCCCCCCGCCCCCCCGTCAAGGGGCTCCTGCCCGCAGCCCGGCCGGGGGGGTCCGGGGGGGCGTCGGGGAGCCGCTCGCCGGGTCTGACTTGGAGGCTCACCTGGTTGACGACTTCCATCTTTGCGGGGAAGGCGAGCGCGACGCAGCAGAGCGCCGGGGAGGTTGGCTGGGGCGGGGGGGGGGGGCAGCTGGGAGGGCGGGGCGAGGGGGGGCTGGAGAGCCGGAGGCTGACGTCACAGGGCGGGCGGGCGAAGCTGAGCGGGAGCCATGTCCTTCGTGGGCAAAGGGAGAAGAGGGCCGTGGGAAATGGAGGCTGCTGGCGGGGGGGGGGGGGAGCTGTCTGTCTGTCTGTCTGTCTTGGCCCGTGTCCCTAAGGAGCAGGACCCTCGTGGTGCTTGATGCAAACCCCTCAATATGTAGAAGGCAGCGGCGAGCAAGAAGCGGGTCTGTGCCCCGAGACCCTTACAGTCCCAGGGGCGGCAATGGAGGGAGCTGCGAGGGAAGGTCAACGGGGAAAGGGGCTCTGTTCGGTTCAGTTTCTCTGCAAAATGGACTGGCGGCTTATTAAAATGATAAAAAGACAACTATGCTGCATCACACATTGTATTTGTTTTCTAGATCTTTTGCTGGCTTGGAGGAATTTTGCAGGGTGTGTGGAAATGCTGTGCATTCATTCTGTCTGTTGCAGCAACAGTGACGTGTAGGAAATTACAGGGCGACAGCGACTGTTAGGCATCGGTTGCCTGTTCTCCAGCTATATGTGACCTGCCCAGGATGGCTCTGGGTTACACAGGCCCCTGGATGCCATTTTGCTTCACTGATGTGAGCTGCACAATGGTCCACGATTTGCTAGACTAAAATATGGCAAGCCTGGAAGCTGCTTCACTTGTAATTTCCAGTCCTGGTCCCAAGAAGGTGGGAGCTGATACTCACTCTGAGGCTGCAATCCTAACTCCACTTACCTGGGAGTAACCCCCGTTGTACAAAAGAGGAGAGAAGTGAAGAGACATGGTCAGACTTGCAGTTTGGCTGACCTTTTTGTTTGGTCAAGGAACATACCTATTCCCTTGCAGGGAATCTGGCAGGAGCCACATGCTGCCTCCAGGCGATGAGGAAGCCATCAGTGGGTGGAACAGGATCATCACATTTGAGACCCTTTCTGCCACCCGCTTCTCCCCGCCCCCCAATGGCCAGAGGGCTGACATGATTGCTTGTGTCTGCATGGGCATAGCCACGATTTCTGTTGGGGGGGGAACCTCAGCTTTCCCCAACACCCTCCAGAGGTTGTTGGACTACAACTCCCATAAACCCCTGAGAACATGCTGTCTGGGGCTGATGGGAGTTGTAGACCAAAGCACCAGGAAGACACCAGGTTGAGGAGGCTGATCCAGCTGCCTAGAGGGAGCTGCAGTTCTACTTACGGTTCAGCCGGAGCAACTTTCAAATCTTTCTTGTCTGACTTCCCCCGGCAGATTCCACTTGGAGCTATCCAGGGTGCTGCCCGCTTTGCTTGTTAGCTTAGGTGGACCTTGCCCTCTGCTTTGCCTGACTTTGCTAACCTGAACTTGCTCTCTGCTTTGCTTGACTGACATTGGAACTGGGTCTGGCTCTTTGGAATCTGACCTCAGCTCTTTTGACCTTGCCCTGCTAGAACCTGACCTCTACTTGACCAGACATTGTTTTGAGATCCTGAACAGGCACCAGCCATGTGACCTTGTTTCTCTGGAGTATGTGCCTAGCACACCCACCCACCACTTAGGATACAAACCTAGGAAGAGTTACGCAAGTTTAATAAAACCCAGCGGGGTCCTATAGAGGCAGCAGCCAAGGCTGGCTGTATACGAATATATGCGTTCAAAGTAATTCTTTGACTCTGGGAGTTTTGATGTCAGCAATCTCAGATTTCCAGGCAGTCTTACATTGAGAAAAGTGGTCCTGCTTCGCATCTTCTGCCTTCTGGGTGGGATCTTATGAGTAAATGTGGACTTACAAAAGTCGCAGTGTAACTTACAAGCCCACCTTTGTTATTATAGCTAGTCTAATTAAGAAATTGGCATGAAACCCAAACTGGCTGCACTGCATATGGAGCTGATGGGAGGATTGTTCCCTAGCAAAGCAGTTTAGCAAAAAAACCAAAACAAAACAAAACCCCACTGCTAAGGGGAATTGTGTAATTTCCTTGTGGGGATTGGTGGTGGTGGTCAGTCCACTGAACATCTGTCTGTATTGGTAGGTGACTCATGGAAGGCATTCTGTCCAACCTTTAGCCATATAACTGAAAACCATTAATGTGACCTGTTCGATTATCCATTCAGGTGGGTGGTGGACCCTCCCTGCTCTCCATGTACGTGAGTACAAAACAAGGGCCCCGTAAAGTATACTGGATTAAATTTTGATCGCATTTATGAAACACCGTATTCTACAAAGAGTTGGTGGAGGTTAAAGAAAAGGAAAAGTGGGAAACTCAGGGAGAAGAACACCTTATTTTTTCAATTGCCCCCCCCCTTCTGTCCAGTATTAGAAGCTGCAACTATGATTTATAATGTACATAGCTGGTAGGAACATGACTGGCAACCCCCATCAGTGCCTGGACCTCTGTGGAAAGACACAATGGGATGAACCGACAGCAGCCCCTGGTCACAAGGCCAGCCCCCATATTGGATGGGATACTATGGCTGAATAATATGGGTATGAATAGGGGAGCAATCCTAAACATCTTGTGATGCCTCTCTTATCTTCTTCTTTTTGGGTTGATGTGCATCACATAGTCTTATAAGAATAAAATAATATATATATATATAAAGAGGCAGCAGCATCTTTCAAAGCATCTTTTTATTGCTTCTGATAGAAAAAGACATTGTCTAATCGCCTTGGAACCCCCCCCCAACCTCTTCAAAATCCACAATCCTTGCTCAGAGGAAGAAATCCAGAGGTCCCTTTCTCTTTCTGGACCACTGGGAAGGAGTCAAAAGCCTGGAGAAGGGGCAGCAAGGAGCAGACTGCCTAAACCAGGAAAGTAGTAGGACAACGTTTCTAGCGGCTGCTTTTGTATCAGCCAATGGGAGGGCAGCATTTTGTCTCCCATCCTTTGGCAGTCACTCCCACCATAGCACAGCTTTGGGCAAGCCTATGCCTGTAGACTACAAAGGTTGCAGAGTGCTAGGTATCTCGCTGCAGCAGTTCTCCTCCTGTGCCCCGCCAGGGGGCACTTCCTGGTCAATAAGAAGTCACGCAGGCCATCTCGTCGCCCAAGTCCTCTTCCTCACGGGAGCGGAAGGGCTCCTCATCGCTGTAAACGGGACCTAGGCTCCCAGCCCCACTGTGCTCCCCGTCGCTGCTGTACAAGGCGTGACCACCACCACCTCGGCTGCTGCTTTCGCTACCAGGGACCTTGCGACTCAGCAGGTCTGTGGCAGCACTCTCCATCTCATCAATGGTCATGTGGCAGGCATCAGCAATCTCCCGCTTGGTGAAGGCCACAAACTTTGGGTCCCGTGCATAAAGGCCTAGACCCTCAGAGATGAGCACCTGGAAGAAGAAAGATGAAAGGGGTCTGCTAGTCAAAGTTATGCAGTACACAACCAACCAAGTCAGTAGCTCAGTTTGGACATCACACCAAATCATGGTTAAGTAAGCTTACCTATGTTGTCTAAATTGGTAAACTAGTTTCAGTCAGCTGGCAAACTGGAAATAGAAATCATGGTTTGAAGTGACCTTGAAAACCATGGTTTGTGCTCACTGTGGCTTAGGATGATTCCTGAACTGACAAACCATACTTATGGTTATCACTCTGCCTCAAGAAGCTGCTGCACAACGGAGGTGGGAGCACACTTATGAAACCAAATAAGCAACCATGGCCAGCCTGTTGTATATTTGGAAGTTCAAACCATGGTTTGGATTGTAAACTATGGATAACACAATTCATGGATCGGCATGCTGTCTTAATAGAGCCAGTGGATTCCATAGGTGAGAGACCCAAAGAGCCAGTGGATTTCATAGGTGAAACTGTTGTCCTCCAACATTTAATACCACAAGCCAAACACTAGAATGGATATCAAATCCAGTAATTTGAGAATCACATATTTCTGCTAAAAGCAAATGCCTGATTTTAGCCTGCACAGTGTTGGGGATGCGCTAAAAAAACTTGTAAAGCTGTGCCCAGTACAGCCTTCGAAGGCAGCCAGGAGTGAGGCTCTGGCTCTTTCTCATTCTGCCATTGCCAGTAGAACCAGAACGAACTCTGCATAATAAGGATGACACCAGCTGATGTGCACTTTTGGTTTTAGGCTGCAAAATCTGGCTTTATTTGGCATGTAATTTGACATAATTTTCAGTGCAGCACACATACAACCCTCCTAGCGATAAAATCTCTTCTGCCCTAAGCAGCATACCAGAGGACTAAACCAGAGGAGCTTTCCATACTGGGGCTGGTGATATCCTTAAGTAAGAAAGGTTCACAAGCTGGAGGGAAGGCACAACTTGCCACTCCCACCCCCCACATTGTATTTATGTGTGGTTGTAGGCACACTTGCATGAGGCTGAGTAACCAAGGGAAAACAAAAGGATTTAAATACATACCAGTGTTTCACAAACTTGGGTCCCCAACTCCCATCACCCTGAGCTAGTAGGATCAGTGGTCAGGAATGATGGGAGTTGTAGTCCAACAACAGCTGGGGGTCCAAGTTTGAGAAACACTGATTCACCCACCCCCACCCCAATCAAGGTGACAAAAACTATTCTTGCAGGAGGGATGAGGGGGCAGTGGAAGGTGGGTCCCAAAGAGCTTCATCCCAGAGACAGAGAAGTCTGCCTTGCACTCACCGCCTCCACCAGGCTGTCGGCACTGCCAGGCTTGTCGCTGTAGCTGTGCTTGAGTGGGCCGGGCACACGCAGCTGGCCATAAGAGCGGTAGGGCAGCTCAGGCTCATTCATGTACCAGCGCCCTCGCGACATGGGCGGAAGGCTGTTGCTGTTCTTCTCCCAGCTGTGCCCTGGCAACCCGTCCTCCTCCACCAGGATTAGTGGGGCATAGAGCAACCGGCCCCGCTTAGGTGGCGTGGCCCACGACTGTGAGGATGCTGTTGAGGAGTGGCTGCCACTGTGCCACGAATCATAGCTGCCATAGCCCTGGTACAGAGGAGAGAGCTGGTGAGATGGCCAGTGGATGGGATGGCCTCAGCAGTAGAACAGAAGTATGGTACGTATTAAGTCAGTCTCTCTCTCTCTCTCTCTCTCTCTCTCTCTCTCTCTCACACACACACACACACACACACACCCTGTGCAAGAATTACCTGTGCACGTGCGCGGCAGGGTGGCGCATTCTGGTGGTAGGTGCCTGGGATGGGGATGTCATCACAGCTGCCTTGACGCTGCAGGCACTGGATGCTGAAGGCTGGTTTGCGGCCTGCCAAAAGCAGGGAGGTGGGGAAAGGAAGGCCAGAGAAGGTATAAGAGGCCACAAGTGTGGGGTGGCTGCCCTCTGCCACACCAGCCCATTTGGCTGAACCCACTGACCACCAAACTGTTTGTTCATTTGATATATTACACACCAGTGTTTTCAGAGGGGCTCACAATGTTTTTAAAAAGGTTTTTAAAAACAAAGACACACCAAGAAACATAAACTCTCACGCCACAATAACATACAGAAGAAAGGACAGCAAAGCAAACAAAAGACAAAAAAACAAAAACATACAGCCGAGACAATAACTCTATAGTGGTTTAAAAGGCCTGTTGTTTGTTTGTATATCTGGGGGGAAATGTCTTGTTGTTGGAGGGAGGTAGTGTGAGTTGTGGGGGGGCAGAGGTGAGTAGGCCGTATTGCTGAGTCTCTTCCAATTCCTGGATCCAGCAAGGAATAGCAAGGCCAGGTTCTTTGTAATGGCCACCTAAGTATGGGTCATTAGTATAAGTGAGGAAGCTGCTCTGTCCCTGCTCCCTCACCTGCCTGGTAGTGGTAGTGAGAAGGGAAAAGAGTTGTGAGATCTGGCTAGAAGAAGCCAGAAGGCCAGAGAGGGGGAGATAGATAGATGATAGATAGATAGATAGATAGATAGATAGATAGATAGATAGATGATAGATATAGATATATATAGATATATATGTCTGCTGCCCCTCATTCCAAATAAGTTGAACCCTGGGTAAGTGTTGAGAACCCCTGGAATCTCACATTGCTTGGCGATTGGAGTGCCACGCAATACCGTCTCTCTCTACATATACACAGTGATACCTTGGAAGTCAAACGGAACCCCTTCCAGAAGTCCGTTTGACCTCCAAAGCATTCGGAACCAAGGCACGGCTTCCAAGGCAGGAAGCTCCTGCAGCCAATCGGAAGCTGCGGAAGCCCCATCAGACATTCGGCTTCCAAAGAACATTCGCAAACTGCAGTTGGCAGCGTTCGGGAGCCAAAATGGACGAGTAGCAAGGTGAACCCTGAGGAACCATTAATGAGCACTGGTCAGTCAACCAGCTACAAATTCAGCTAACAGTTACCTTGTGCAGCCCCCATTTTACCAGCTTCCTTGCAATAATATAATGGGGAACTTTTTCAAAAGCCTTACTGATTCATATTCTCTATGTCCACAGCATTCCCCTGATCCATCAAGCATGTAACTCTATCAGTGTTTAAATGCTCCTCTCATGAAGAAAACTCCCTGTGCATAAAATAGCTGCATTCTGACAGAAGACTTCTCCCTGCTAG
The DNA here is from genome assembly GCF_965153285.1 of Podarcis tiliguerta. NCBI lineage: Eukaryota > Metazoa > Chordata > Lepidosauria > Squamata > Lacertidae > Podarcis > Podarcis tiliguerta. Next base: position 38,304,143 of record NC_139550.1, read on the forward strand.
CTTTCTATCTGCAAGAAGCTACCCACCCACTCCCAGGAGAACTTGGAACCAAAGTTTGAACTAAAGTCTGAAGAAGTACTGTCTATGAAAAGCTTTTCTGCTTGACTCTGCAGCATATACGGTGGTACCTCGGGTTAAGTACTTAATTTGTTCCAGAGGTCTCTTCTTAACCTGAAACTGTTCTTAACCTGAAGCACCACTTTAGCTAATGGGGCCTCCGGCTGCTGCCATGCCGTTGGAGCATGATTTCTGTTCTCATCCTGAAGCAAAGTTCTTACCCTGAGGTACTATTTCTGGGTTAGTGGAGTCTGTAACCTGAAGCGTATGTAACCCAAGGTATCACTGTATTTAAAAAGGGGGTGTATTTATGACCCAGAGGAGCCATGCAATCCAGCCCTCCTCCTCCACTTACGGACTCCCAGAGTCACTTGCCCAGGAGACCCAAGTTCCCTGCCATCCTGACCTGTGGGTGTGGGAGGCAGGAGGCGCCTGCGCTTGGGTTGCCTGCCGTCCAGCATGCCATTGACCATCCCATTGTTGATGCGCCGGGAGGGGAGGGGCAAAGAGCCGCCATAGCTGTTGTCCCAACGACGGCGATGGGGCTGAGGAGTGTGAAGACAGGGCTGCCTGCGTAGGGAAGAAAGCACACAAACCAGTGAATGACAAAACAGCCTTCGTTCCTAATGGCCCTGGAACCCTCGTTCTTTGCAGCCTCGGCGCTGAGTGAGCATGCCGGCCCCAAGGAAGCAAAGGCCTGGAAGGGATTTGAAAAGGCCATCAAATCCAACCCCCTGCCAGTTCGGGAAATCCACTATGACAGGTGGTCAACAAAACCTCAAACGAAGAGTCCACCACTACCATCCGAGGCAGTCTGTTCCACTCTCAGTTTGCACCAAGAGGAATTTCTTCCTGGTGTTGGGATTTGCCATAATCACTAACTGTCCACATACTGTGGCCCTTCAACAATGAGGGCCATATATCATAAAGACACCAATGTCTATGCTGTCCCTCAGTGGCGACATTGGGTCCGGATGCCCCTTTCACGTAGTTATGGTCCGCGGATGGAGGAAATTATGTGATTCTTTACTATTTGACTTCTGCATGAAGGAGAAGGATTGCAGCAGAAGGTGCCACATTATTCCTCCACTGAGATGTTATCTGGAACAAGGTGGAACTGGACTACAGGGAAGCAGTCATTTTGTTATGGCAACTTGCAAATAAGGCCAGGGCCATGTCCAAAGTTGTTCTGTTCTGTCCCAGGACCAGACTCTTACCTGTCACGGGAGGCCAGGCTCTCAGAGTCCTCTTCCCGGCTATAGTATCCCTGCTCCACTGAGGTGTCCTCCCTGTAGTCTTCGGTGTGTGTGGCTTCTTCATGCACTGTAGGTGGGATGCCGCTGCTATCAGAGCTCCGCCTGAAGAGGTACAGAGGGCTGTAAGGAACTCTGGAATCCTGGCTCCTGCCTCCCCACTCAGCCACACCACACCCTTCCTTCCCCCGCAAGCCCAGGACCTCATCCCGGCCGGCACCTGCTCATCCTGCGCCGGGTGGGGATGTTGGGCAGTTCAGCAGGTTCCTCATTGCCCCCAACGTTCTCCTCATAGTGGGTTGGTCCATTAGTCATGTGGGAGAGGCTGACGCTTGAGGGGTGCCGGGAGCCCACAAGGCCATTCATCAGAGTCTTGTTCTCCCCGTCTGGTGAAGCAGCTGTGACGTGGTGGTCAGGTGCACTGCCATACAACGCCTCAGAGCTCTGTGGGAAGAGAGAAGCCTGGGCATGTCATAAAAACCAACAGTGCTTCTGAACAGTCCATTGCTGCCCTCAGATCACTTCACACATTACAGGAGCACTGAAGGTCTGCAGCACAAAATCTGGCTGCTTCTTTAAAATATGAATGTGTGAACTTTGATCTCCTTCATCTCTCCAGCTCCTGACCACTTATGCATATTCTTTCTTCCTCAAATTTGCATTCTGCCAGTCCTTCCCTCCTGAGGCTCCTCTGCCCTCCGACGTTCTCTCCTTCACTACTCTGCCTGGACCATCCTTACTTGCAGCTCTAATATGAACTGGCTTTTCTTTATGACTTCCAGTGCAAATCTCCAGCCCTGATATAGGGATGCCAGAGAGATCCCATGCTGAGAACAAGGCTAATGTTTTCTGGCTGCTCCAGCCAGAGGCAGCTTCCCTTTTATAATGGGAATTTGGGCTATGAGCAACCCTAGCATCTTCCTACCTCTGTGCCTTTCCAGACATCTTTTTTTATTGAGCATTCATCATGATTTGTTCTCATGATGCTATTGCTGCAATTATATGCAACCATGCTTTCAATACCATTGCGCCTGCGGATGTGCTGGGGTTGTCACAGGTTTCTGTCAGCACAAAAGTGCCTGAGCTTCTGGAGTCGGTATTGACAAGCCATGAGCACTTTACAACTTTGCAGAAAGAATTCTTATTTCCTTCCTCCAAATCTCTCACAACCTTTGTAATTTCTTCTCTTCTGGAATTTGGAACAACATATTGTACACACGTCTGTTCTCTCAGCAATTCAGTTGCAGCCTTTTCCAATTTGGGAACAGAACAAGGGGCGTGGAAAAGCAGCGGAGAACTGGTTAGTGGAAACATTTCCAATTTGGCATTCCACACTAAGCTCTCTGGGAAGGTGGTTGAAAGAGCAGAAACCAGGATTTACCTTTCAAAAGAATTTGCTCTCCATCACTTTTTACGTAAAACGATTCTGTAAATTATTTTCAAATCTGCTAATTAGATATACTATGACACTCTATCATAATAACTGAATAGAATACAGTTCTGGAAGTTTGTATACAGTAAATATTAATTTAGCATCCTTTAGTTTGAATGGAGGGTGGTAGCAAACAAAATTAAAACCAAGAGGAAACAAGAGACTATGCAGTGCCTTAAGTTAAAGCAGCCATCCCCAACCATTTGGGCGTAATAAACAAGAGTGATGGGAGGCGCATTCCATCAATGCCTGGAAGGCCATGGATTTCTCACATTGTCTAAGCTTTGTCTAACTTCATCTATCTCTTCTATAGATTTCCTGGCAACTGGCAAGGAGGCCCCTGGTGGTTATTATTCCACTGCCTTCCTCACTGAGCTGCTCCATGTGCTCCACCTCTAGAAAATTATTTCCCAACCTGAGATTTGATAATAACTACTGTGAATGTGGCGTGAAATGTCCCTTCTGAACTCCAGTGGACAATGTTTTTGGCCCTATGGTAATCTTCCTCTCTGGCGATCACTCGTAGCCAAGTAAGATTGTCTTCCATGAAAACGGTCTTAACAGTGAGTCTGTAAGTGGAGGTCAATTCTGGATCCACATGTCCATCCACAGTGGGGACAGAGGTTTCTGGGCAGGAGTTGATCATGGTGAGGGATTGCCAAGTGTGCCTTCCTCTTAGCTCATTTCTCCTTTTCGTCCTAAGTTCAAGCTTCTTCAAAGTCCATGACACCTTTGGTCAAGGCTGTTCTCCAGCTGGAGTGCTTGCAGGCCAGTGTTTCCCAGCTATCAGTTATCCCTATGGTAGTAGTCCATGATAACCAATACTCTGTCTGCTTTTCTGCCCTGCTCAATTAGTGGGCAAAGAGGAGGCATCACTGAGGTGATGAACCTATATTTGGGCTGTACCATGGGAGCTGCCATGACTGAATTCTGCTCTGTTAAAAAGAGAAATCCCAACTTTAGCATTCTTCCTAACATGTGTTTTCCAGGTGCAGGGAATGTTTTGATATGGAGCAGCATTCAGTCATAGGATTCTTCCATATGTTGAGTCCAAAGTGGTGCACTCCAGATGGAGGTTAACTCACTCAGAGAAAACTAGACCAAAGGCTCACCTTATAGGTCACGGTTTCCTCCTCACACACAGTTTCCTCAGCTTCCTCCTCTTCTTCCAGGTCACAGGACATGGCCCGGCGGATCTCAGGCCCCAGGTCTTGCAAACTTTTCAACCCAGCCTGAATGGGAGAGAAGCACCGAAGCAGCAGGATCAGCCAGCCTGGTATCCATGTTGCATTCTCTGTTCATTAGGGCAGCTAAGAGGCCCACAGCAAAACAAGGATACTCACCTGCAAGGCAGTAGAGTTGCTTGGGGACCCATCTGGACCAAGCATTCCTTTCTCCTTCCGCTTACGGAATTTACGGAAGTAATCCTGGATCAGGAATGTGGCATAGAACTTTCCAACAGTGACCTCCTCCTCTGCCAAGGGAAGACGTTAAGTGCACTCTTGTTAGGAATCTGTGGCTTGTTTTTGGGAACATCTGTATTTCCAAAAAGCTCCATGGAATAGGTGGGCTGGTTTTTAAAGGTCACAGTGTCCTATGGCATCTTAAAGAGTACAACCTTAATTTATGGTGGCAGTCTTGAAGGTGCCACAGGAGCCCCTTTATTTCCTCTGAAACAGATTAACATGGCTCTTCTGCAGATCTGAAGGTCTATTTTTCCCAAAGATGATCTCCATCTTGCGCCAAATACAATATGACTTTATTTCCCCCCAGAGTGGCTGGGGAAACCCAGCCAGGTGGGCTGGGTATAAATAATAATAATAATAATAATAATAATAATAATAATAATAATAATTGCAAAATTCTTCATATGTGCAAAATCCTTCATAAACAGGGCTGGCAATGGGCAAGACTGGCACCTGCTCCAAGGTCCATGATTGCTGGAAGTGCCCATAAAGCCAACACAGCCTCTGACTTCCCCATTTCTCTTGATACTCTGGAGGTATGTGGGTAGGACACATTAAAGCATGGTGTGGTTTTGCCCGGTGCCTGCTGTAGATCACTTACTTGGTGCTCTGCAAACACGCAATACTCTCCCAGTCCCCTAGGTCCACTGAACTCCTTGCGTCATTGCTGCAGGAATCCCAAATATCACTACAGCATCATGTCTTCCAAGCTTCCTTTCCTTATCCTTTGTTGAACTTGCCAAGGTGGCCCTCAGAAGGTAAAGCAAATGCCACCTCCGGTTGCTACACAACAATGCCCTAAGCAACCTAGAGATTACTTCAGTGCTTGGAGCAGCCCTGAGAGCAAACCAGCACCCTGTTAAATGGGACTCAGAGTAGGTTCTGGATGGAAAGCCAAGAGTGCTTGGTTCAGTTTTTATCTCTGGGCAGTGGGGATGGAACAGAGTCCGGTTGCTAGGACAAAGGGGCACTGACCTTCCGGTGGAGGGATAACTTCATCCAGGATTTTGGGCTTGGTCCGCTTCCAAATCTTTTTGATTACAGCACGAAGCTCCTTATTTGCCACATCCAGGTCTCCTACAAGAGTGGGGGGAGAATGAGGACCACACCACACATTTAAAGCACATGGCTCCCCCACAAAAACCTGGGAAGTATAGTTTACGCCCAACAGAGCTACAATTCCCCAAATCCTTTAAATGTGCTTTAAGTTTGTGGGTTGGATCTGAACAAAACCCCTCTTCTAGATTCCTGCACTAGGGGGTTACAGTAATGCCTTGGCACCAATCCGTGCCCTTGCAGTCTACTCTGGGGTTTGCCTGTGACTTCTCAGGACCCTGCAGCTCAAGCCCAAGTCCTTGCAATGGCTGTTCCACTGAACTAGTCCCGCTTACATGATTCTCTCCATCTATACATATGACTGGGGTGGGGAGGTGACAAATGCCCCCCACAGATCACCCCTATTGCCTGCTTCTGTGGTTAGGCAGATGTTCTGTGGAATATGAGCAGTGGGTTCTAGTCAGTTATGTTTCTTGCTGCATTTTTGTGCCTTTAAAATGTTTTTTTTAAATTGTGTTTTGTATTTTGTTGTCTATATGAATTATGTAAAGGTGGTGCTGTGGTCTAAACCACAGAGCCTAGGGCTTGCCGATCGGAAGGTCGGCGGTTCGAACCCTCGCGACGGGGTGAGCTCCTGTTGTTCAGTCCCTGCTCCTGCCCACCTAGCAGCTCAAAAGCACATCAAAGTGCAGGTAGATACATAGGTATCACTCTAGCGGGAAGGTAAACAGCGTTTCTGTGCGCTGCTCTGGTTTGCCAGAAGTGGCTTAGTCATGCTGGCCACATGACCCAGAAGCTGTACACTGGCTCCCTCAGCCTATAGAGTGAGATGAGCGCCGCAACCCCAGAGTCATCCGCGACGGGACCTAACAGTCTGGGGTACCTTTACCTTTATGAATTATGTAAGAAATTTGATTGGATGAGTAATCCCAATACAAAGATAATGAGTAACAAGCAAGCGAACAAACAAATGCCCAGGGTCACCACTGGGGGTGCCTTGTGAACAACGAGGTGTGCATAGGGTGGGTGGGTGGGGGTCCAAGCCAAAGCGGAGTGGGGTGAAGGTGGGGCAGTGGAAACCGCAGGTGGTCTGACCCAAAGGACAGTTGCAGGAGGTGGGGAAGGAGAAGTGAAGCTTAGGACCAGATCGTATTTTTAATGCTGGGTCTTAGCCCTGGAATTTGGAATGTAGGGTCTGCAGAGTGTGGCTGAACAGCCCGCTTTATTTGTGGCCACCATTGACCCTTTCAAGGTATTTCTTTCCACAATCCTGCAAAAGCCTAGCAGGGAAGGAGAGAAGTTTCTAACTTTCCACTTTCTCTTCTGTGGATTTCCAGGGAAGGAGTATTTCAGCCAGGTGTGTGGCATAAGATGGGAGTTGCAGTTGCTACTAGCAACTGGGCAAGTGGATTTGCATAAATCCAGTTACGTGCTTGGAGAAAAACCATAATTCCCGGAGAGTATAAAATGTTCTTTCTCATTAGCTAGTAACAATTCTGCATATACTGAGGACAAGCGCCATGAGAACCGTCTTGCACCTCACCTTCTGTTTTGATCTTGAGGGATGTCCGCACCAAGGCAAAGAGAGTGGCATTGAAGGTGACAGTTCCATCGGAGTTCAGGGGCATGTTCATCGCCACCAGCCTCTGCAGAGACAAATGAATTAAAAGCAAGAATCCTTGTCACCTGTCCTCCCCAGCTACCTCTCTACTGCAGCCCCATCCACCTCATTCCCTTCATAAAGTCCTCCAAGGGAACCCATGAGGACTGATAGGCTCTGGAGCTAGAACCCGGCCACGATGTTCTCCTAGGAAGCGAGAACCCAGGAGTCACACTCAGGTGGGCCCCTTGAGATTACCTTGCAAGCTACTCGGTGGGGGCAGAGTTTCCCAAAGCCCAGCGGGGGCTGTATCCGGCGTAGTAGAGTCACTACATCAAGGTGCTTGATGCGGCCCCTGGAGGAAGAGAACTTATTTATTAGTTGCAGGTTTGATCCCTGTAAGGGACAGTTGCATATTCCTGCATTGCAGGGGGTTGAACTACATGGTCCTCAGGGTCCCTTCCAACTCTAGAATTCTGTGATTCTATTATTTATTGCATTTATATTCTACTCTTTTCTCCATGGAGCTCAAGGTGGTGTACATGGTTCTTCCCTTCCTCATTTAATCCCCACAGCAATTGTGACTGACTCCAAGGGGAGCTTCAGGGCCAAATGGGGATTTGACCCTAGTCTCCCAAGTCCTAGTCCAACACTCTAACCACTGCACCACATTGGCACCTCAAGTGGGTGGTAAGGAGCTGTGGGATAGGTGGGGTGCTGCTTCCCTCAATGGGACTATGAGTGGTGGCAGACTAGCCATGGCCTAGAAAAGACCCCTATTCCTTATCTGAACTATGTGAAGCAAAACCATTGCTCTCCTCCAGCTCTGCTCCTCTGGGTCAGGAAGTGACAGGTCCAAGTACACTGTTTAGCAGGGGCATCTTACCCATAGGGGCTAATGGCGCGGGGCGCCAGGGCACCAAGTTCTGGAGGGCGCCAGGGAAGAGGCAGAGGCTGGACACAGCACCTCCTGGCATCAGCTCGCCGCCCTCGCCTGCCTCTGCCATGCCACGCCAAAGCAGCGCCACGCCCGGAGCCTCCGTCTGCCGTGGCCACCGCAGCACGAAGCGGCCAGCTGAGTCAGGAGGTGCCGTGTCCAGCCTCCACCTCTTCCCCGCTGGAGAAGCCGCCCTCCAGCCGCTGCCTGCCTCCTCCAGCCCCGCCAGCAGCGCCGGAGCACCAGAGGGAGCATTGCACCATGGCGCCAGATATGCTTAAGATGGCCCTGCTGTTTAGGGCCCCTTGTGGCACACAATTACACTGGCAAAAATGTTAAAATAACTCCCCTCTTATTGCCTGAGATTTCAAGATATTGTATCACGGGACCTCTGCAAATGAAGCTATAAACCAGGAGAAGGACAAAACGTCTCTCTGCTGCCCCTAGTAGAAAGTTCCAGAATTTCTGGATGATCGGAACATTCCATTGCATTTCCAGGTAAGTAGTTACTGTAATTGCAGAAAAAAGACATGTGTCTCTTACTTGGCAGCTGGATCGTACTCTGACCAGATCCTCTTGAATTCATCAAGATGGTGGGGACCCAGAATGGACCAGTCCCGGGTCAGATAGTCAAAATTATCCATGATGACAGCAACAAAGAGGTTGATGATCTAGAAGAGGTGAAATGGCGTGAAGGTCAGTGAATGCACCCAAAGAGCCCATGAGAGGCAAGGAGAGCAAGACCTCAGAGGCAAACAGCCTGTTCCTCTGAACATCAAGATCACTAGGACCTACTCCCAAGTAAGTGTCTTTTGAGTTGTAGCCACCATTGGAAGGCTTTCCATGAACCAGAGCTCATAAACTCTTATGGAAACTGCTTTCGGGGCTTTGACTCAATGTTGGAATGTGCACAATTAGCACCATGTTGAGGACAGATAAATGAAAGTCCTTCTTCAGACAGTTGGACTATGGAACTCACTTCCCCTGGATGGAATGGCTTTAAAAGAGGATTAGACAAATTCACAGTTGAGAGGGCTATCAATGGCTACTAGCCAACGTGGCCATGCTCTGCCTCCAGAACTGGAGATGGCAATGCTTCCATGGGAGGTGAGAGGGCTGCTCTTATGCTCACGTTCTGCTCCCTGGCTTCCCACAGGCATCTGCTGATGCTGAGCTAGAGGGGCCATTGGCCTGATCCAGCAGGTTCTTCTGTTCTTATGAGGAGAGCGCATGAGAGCACGGGCAAAGCCCATTTCCGTCAATCCACATGTTTAGGATTGGAAAATGCCCAGTGCCAGCTAGAGGCAGTAGTGAAAAAAATGGGTTAAATCTGGCACAGACCATCTGCCTAAGATTTAGTGCTGGTACAGGGATACCACCAAAAGGTGTAAGGCACACACTGAGGCACTTTGCTGTTCCTCCTGCACTGTCGTTCTCTTGCACATTGGCTAAGCAGAGCCGTAGCAGAAACATTTTGAGATCTCTGGGCAAGGACAGATAAGAACGCAACCAAGGGATGAGGAGGAGAATTTTGAGAGGACAAATGGCAGGGAGGTAAAGGGTTAAACTTTAATGGAGAGCAGGAGCTCTCTCTTAAAGGAAACCAAAAATATTCTGCCCATTCCCGGCCCACCGCAGTCCCCCGCCTGGTGCAAACAAGGGCTTTCACGTGTTGGCTACAACTGGGAGCCTGGCTTTGCAAAGCAGGATTGGCATCTGTTTTTTTGGAACTGGCTGAGGCGGAAGAGAGCCGAGGGAAGTCTGCTGCAGAGTCTCACCAAGAAGGCGCAGAGCATGAAGAAGCTGATGAAGTAGACAATGGCAAAGTTGCTGCCACAAGTGAACTCCTCGCCAGGCTCATAGTCGGACTCAGGGTCACAGCGTTTGCCAGGCAAACTGGCCAGCATGATCTCCTGCCAGGCTTCCCCTGTTGCACACCTGGAGGAAGAGAGAGGTGGGAAGAACATGGTGAAAGCCACCAACTGGGGCTAAGGACCGAGGCACCCTGTGGGAAAGGGGCAGAAGCTTTGCTGCGGGGGGCACTTAGGAAGATGTCATTATTCCTCAGGGGCTCCTGTTTTTTCCAGTCAGCTCACTGGTTCCACACACCGAGGGACCACCAGAAGGTCTTAAAATGGGCTTAAGTTGTTAAATGCAGAAATACTTTTGCTTTGTGGAGGCAAAGAGGCACCTGAAGAGCAGCAGCACCGCCTGCGGGAAGGTCTGGAAGTTGTTGTTGCGGTTGATTGGCGTACCGTCCTGCATGGCCACTTTGCCAAAGGTCTGAAAGGCAAGGAAAGCACTCTCAGAGCCATGCCAAGATGCCATGAACAGATTCCAGCTGCAGAATCTCTGTGAAGCCAACTGGAATACAAACCATTAAGCCCTCCTCTCCCATGAACTAGTGGAGAATGAAACTGCACCAGCACCACACAGCTAGAACTATGACAGGAAGCAGGATGGTGATTACAGCACTGGACCAGGTCCAAGGCTTTCCTGTATGTGGTGATAAGCGAAAGCCCACTTAATGTTTCTCACAGGCATCACTCATTCAGCCTGCATGCTACAGAATCCTATGCAGTACTCCGGTTGGAATAGCAGGCATGCACATGTGTTTGTGCATGTATAAGTAAGTGTGCTGGGTGTCCCTTTTCTTAAAGCATGTACCCACACACATGACGCACCCAGAGCCCCTTGCACAATAAAGGCACACAGTTCTAGCAAAGCCCATTCATAGCACACAAATTGTGGCATGAATTAATTTGCTTCTTGGCAAGCTTGGAGAGCAGTAGGGGAGGCTCCGTCCGCTCACCTGCATACCGATGACTGCGTAGATGAAGAAGATCATGGCAATAAGAAGGGCAACGTATGGCAAAGCCTGGAGGTGGAACAAACACAGAGTGAACTGGGAGTACTGGACCCACCCACCAGCTACCAGGCTCAGACATGCCTGGTTTAGCCCAGTACACAGCACAGCCTATAAAGATGCTTCTGTTTGTGCTCAGCATTTCTCTAGCATGCTCTTCTCCTCCCTATGTGTTGGATGGAGCACAGCACGCTTTGATCTACTGTGGGAGGGAAAGGCCACATCCCAGGAAATCCCTCTGACCTGGAAGGATTTGATGAAGGTCCAGAGCAGGGTGCGGATGCCCTCTCCTTTGCTGAGCAACTTGACCAGGCGCATGACACGGAAGAGGCGGAAGAAGGTGATGGAGATGCGAGAGCTGTCCTCCGAGCTCTGTGGAGGCAGAGAGAGAAGTCAGGTTGCAGCACCCACATGACGACAACAAAGAACTCCATGCAAGTCAGGCATGAGGGATCGTGGCCGTCCAGATAGACTCCACTCCCAGCAACCCTGGTCCTCATGGCTACAGCTCAGGGATGATAGAAGCTGGAGGGCTGCAACATCTGGAGGGCCACAGGTTCCCCACCACTCCTGTCTGATGTATAGACATGCTACATGCAACTTGGTGCACAGCAGATGCAAAAGGCAGGGAGCCTTTTCAGGCCCAGGGCCACATTCTGTTCTAGGCAACCTTCCAGCGGCTGCATGCTGGCACATGCTGTATCAAGAGCAAAATTGGGAAGGCAGCAAATGTAAATTTTGCTTTTGTACAGTAGATTAGTTTCTGCACACACTCGGGCATGCCTTTCTACCCTCCATCCAGACCAGCAAGAGGCATGATCAGAGCTCAAGGACACATTCCAGACAGGCAAAAATGCTTGTGGTGCAAAGCAAGGCCAGTGGGGGGGGGTGTTGCTTGTGGGCAGGGGGCATGGCCAGGAGAGGTCTGGAGGGGAATGCTTAGCACTTGAGCCTGAGGTTCTTCACTCCTGAACCGAACCCACCCACGTAGGGAAGATCCTTTTGGCTCAGGTCAGGTCATTTCCCCAGCAATCCACAGGTCAGCAGCAGCCTGTGGGAGTTCATAAACAGAGCCTGGTGTCTGTCCAAAGCACCTGGTGCCAGGAGGAACACTGCCTCTGCACAGGGAGGCTCCATATAGCTGTCCTAGGCAAGACATATGTATCTTGGGATCCCATATTCACACAACCACAGGGCATCCTATACACAAGACAAAGGAAACAAAAAGCCCTTTTAGCATCTACCCTGAAGGCAGAGCAATCTGATGGGAAGGCCTGCTACAACTTCTCCCAGGTTCAGAGCTGCCTGCTTTGCCCCGGCCCAGGATCAAGGGGAAGAGGGTTGCCAGGCAACTGTGCTATCTCCTTTGTTGGGCATCTTTCTGCTGCTGTGGGTGACATAAGGAAGTGCCTGCTTGTGAAAGTGGCAGCAGTGGGGTTGGATTCAGCAAGAAAGAAGGTGAAGCAAAAGCCCCAGATCCAGGCAGCCCACCACTCAGGACTACCTTGATAATCACATGAACCCTGTCAATGTTTGCACACATCGGGCCAATGCTGCCTTTGCACACACAGAAACCTCATGCCAGATGCATGTTCACCCATCCAAGGGCAGGCACGGTGTGTCAGGAGGACCCAGGGCCACAGTAGATGAATGGTGTCAGGTGAGGGAGGGTTCAGCCTGAGCACCACCAACCAGCACTAGCCAAAGCGTAAGATTACAAAAGACCAAGCACGCCTGCAAATAAAGCCCCCTGATGCCAAAAGGCAAAATGAACCAATTGATACTAGTCCCTGACTCCCTATGAAAGCAGAGTGGGGGCAGACTGGCTGGCTTTGCTGCTCCTTGTGCTGATTAATACGCAATTTTGCTTTGTAATTATGCAGTTTTGCCTTCCCCCACCTTGACGGGCATTAGGTCTGGCAACACATCAGCTGCCAACACCTGGTGAATCATATGTGCAATTACTCAAACATAGCACACTCACAGCTATAGACACACACACACACACACACACACACACACAGCATTTGCACACAGTTGCCTGAATTTGGAGGCCCTTAAATGATCACTTGCGACCCCCATGACACCCAGTTACTCTCAATATCTGACCCTGCCACCACAAGACTGCTTGTTACCCCCAAGCTTACACCATCTGCAAACACTTAATTTATTACATGATATACTGCATTTCCTCCAAGGAGCTATATGTGGCGTCTCTCTCCATTTTAGCCTCACAACAAACCTGTGAGGTAGATTAGGCTGAGAGTTTGCCACCCAGCTTCGTGGCTGAGTAGGAATTTGAACCTGGCTCTCACCAGTCCTAGCCTGACAATCACTGCACCATACCGGCTCTCTTATGAACCTGTTTGTTGCATACACTTAGCACTGACGCAGCTAGCCCTTCCACCACCCCTTTCCAAACTTTCTTGAGATTAAATACATGTGCAATACCTCTCCAACATGACCTCCATTCTAACGCAGGATAATGAAGGGAATGATGATGGCAAAGACGAAACGAGGGTTCATAACATCCAATGGGAGACAGCGGCATGGCAGAGAACAGGTGAGAAAGTGAGAGAGAAATAGCAGAATGGATACATAGATGGATAGACAAAAGGCAAAGAGACAGGCAATTATAAAGGTGGATGAATAAATGAACTCCAAAAGATGCTTTGCTTTTAAACCATCTAATCAGTTTGGTTTATTGCATTATGCAGACGCAAAAAACTTAAACTGGGATCTAGCACAAAATTTTATATCTTTGTTTAAAAGCAGATTTCCAGACCTCAGGGTACTATGTTTGAGTTATGCTGTCAAAAAGATACAAGTATTCAGGGTATTCATTCCATACATGTGCGGTGCTGCAACACATCCAAACTCTTTCAGCAACTTTGCTGCAGGTGTGCTAACATTTTCCAGCAGAAGAAAAAAGCTGAGGCTGTTTCAGAGGACACATTTCATGTTGGGAATGACTCACGTTGACTTCAGTGACTGCGATGTCAACTACACTCCCGACCACGATCAGAGCATCAAAGGTGTTCCATGCATCACAGAAGTAGTGCTGGGGGAAAGAGAGAGAAAAGGCCACTCTGGAACAAATCCTGCATAGATTCTTGTGGAAAAGCAGCCAGAGCTAGACCCACATGCACTTCTTTTTCCTATAGGTTCTAGAATTATACAGAATCATAAAATCTTTGAATTGCAGAGTTGCAAGGGACCCTGAGGAGAAACTTCTGTCCTTCTCTCAGTTCCGCTGATAGAAGGTAATTCCATGGTTACTGTCAATCAGATGGTCTGACTATTAATCACTCTGGAAGATAAGAGGGGTTGAATGGGAGGAACCTCAAATCCTTTGACCTCTGCTGTCTGCACCTGGGGGCTTGGCTGCAGGTTAGAATGAGCAGGCAAGAGGGGGAGCTGACATCTCCGTAAGAACCCCTTGTGGGTTCCTTCTTAAATGCTTACGGGACAAGATAAACTGTCTTAGAGATATTTATCTGTCTGCTGGTGAAAAAATATAATCTGAAGTCCTGTAAAAACTGCTTTCTGTTTCTAAGTATAACAAAGGGGAAAATGGCCGTTCAAACGTCAAAGGCAGAGTGAAAAGCCTGATTTATGGTTGGCTTCCTCCCACTGTAGACTTGCTGAATTCCAAGTGTGAACAGCATTCTGGGAAATGCTGCAAGACCTACCTGCTTGGGCTGGCCTTTGGAGCTCAGGCCTGTTGGAAACAGGTGGAGGGTGAGGAGGGAGTGAAATGAACATGAAACTTGATCCTGGTTTGCTTTCTTATGCACTCTGGGCCTTTGGTGTGAGTTGGGCTATGTATCGAATGACATTCATCATACATTTTTTTCGGACTCCTTGGAAGTGTTAGCTTGAAATGCAGAAGGCTCCTTTTGCAATATTTTTATATGCTATAGGATCTCATGCAAAGAGGCTCTCTATAGATACAATAAATCCCTGATGTAGATTTCTCCCAAGAAAGGCCATTTTCACAGAGAAGGCTTCAATTACTCTGGAACTTCTCTTGCCAGTGCCTGGATCCAAAGATTGGTAAGGTCAGGCATTTGCTGAGGCCTGAAAACTGATAAATGGCCACTGGCTTCACTTTCCACAGGCACCAAAGAGCATAGGAGGCAATGGGAGGAAATTCTTGGATTGCATGTCCTGTCTCTTCCAGGATAAGGGGCAACCTTGAGAGTGCCTTGCCTGATACTCCACAAAATCCTGGAGTCAGAATTGCATGTCACACTAGTTGCTGGAGCAAATGATCATTATCAATGCAGGGGATTGAAACTAAAAGCCTCAGACCCTGTGGGATTATTATCACTCAGCTGGAAACTTGTGAATACTGGCATAATGCCAAGATTCCTGCCAAGCTCCAGAATTAACTTGAAAACATATGGTTGTTTATGGTGAGACTCTAAGCCAGGTGTGGAGGACCTGTGACTCTCCAGGTATTGTTGGGCTCCAGCCAGCATGGCCAATTATAAAGGTTTGATGGGTGCTGTAGCTCTGCAAAATCTGGGGGGCCGCAGGCTGCCCACCTCTGCTCTAAGCAAAGTATCTCTTGAGTAGAACCCCCAGCTCCCAAACCTTGGGCTTGAAGGCAATGATCTTCAGCACCATCTCGACAGTGAAGAGGCCTGTGAAGACCATGTTGAGCAGGTCCATGACATAGTTGAAGGGCTGGGACTGTTCGTAGTGCTGGAAAAGGAGAAAATGCACAAAGCATGTAGGAGCACCTTGGGGATCTTGTGGTCCTCAAGCTGGGAGCTGTTGTGATTTGGTGCTTTGCAACCTTGTTCTCAAAATCCACCCAGCATTCCCAGGTTCTTTTGGGCTCCTATCTACCATACCACACATTTGTTGGTTGGCAGCCAGAGGCCCTTCCACTGGTCCTGATTTACTGATCAGCCATGGCACACTGTCTGTGCACACACCTTTCAGCAAGTTTGTACCATGGACTCTGTCTTGTCTCCATCACCTATCTTTCTACCTTGTTGCGAGGTGTGACCTGGGCTTCTCCTGCCTTCTCCCCATCCTCTCCAGCACCCCACCTTCCACTCAAGGGTTGTTCCCTTTGGAGTGAATATTGCCTCAGCTTCAGAATGCCTGTCTCCTTTAGTGTGCTTGCCTTTGGGGGTCAAAATCCCAAAGTATAAGTATGCCATGCACTTCACTGGTCCTAGGTATTTTGAGAAAGCAGGATGGGGGGGGGGAATCCTGATCTACCCTCAAGTCCCACTGGCTCATATTCACTCTTCTGCAGGGCTTTTTTAAAAGCTGGAACTTGAAAGAACTCAGTTCCAGCACCTCTCAGGTGGGCACCATTGCCATTCTAAGAAAATGAGGGAGGTGTTCATGGTGAGTTCCAGCATCTCTTTTTCTAAAAAAACAGCACTGCTCTTCTGGATGGTCTCCTTTAATACCAAAAATAGCTGTCCACATGAACATCTCCCCCAGAGCCAGCGTTTCTCTGCCCTTGAAGCCCTGGCACCTCACAGCCATTGAACACCGCCACTGTGCATCACATTCCCTTTGTTCTCATGACAAAGTTCTGATTCCTGCCATCACTACAAGCCTTGGTACTCCAACACCTCAGTCCTTTTCTCTCTCTATTTAAAATAAAGACAATGGTGTGTTGTTGTTGTTTTAAAAATGATACAAGTATCAAAATATGCATGTACAATAGGCCCCTCTATACAATAGGCAAAATATTACCCTGTGTATGGGTTGTTTAAGCATAAATTCCCTTTCCCACAACACAGACTTCTCCCACACCAAAGTGAGCCCTATTCTACCAAGTGAGCTTCTTGGTCTCTCCACTTCTCTTTACATTCTGAACTGTGTGCCTGTCATCTCACACCTTTCTCACTAAGAATCAAACTAGTCATGGCAGGGGCTGCCTTGCTTGTTGACTCATGTGTCTGCTCCACTGATGTTTGGAAATGGGGATTGTGAGGTGGATGGGCCTAATTCTTTCTTTAAAAAACAACAAAAGGAGCTTGAAGGTAATGTGTGCCTCTTCTCTCCTGATCTTATCTCACGGTGCTTCAAGCCCACTCAGTTTCCTACATTGGGAGCCAGGCTGAGGCAATGGAGCACAGGAAACTAAGGAAGGGAAGAGGGTTCTGTTTCATTCGTCCACATGCTCCTTTTGTTGTGTAGATTTTTTGGCTTTAGACATGAACAGGACAAGCAAGTGAAGGACAAATGTCCCGTCTCTTTGGCCTCATCTGCCTTCCATCACCAATCTCCCCCTCACATACCCTCACTGCCCTTCTCATTGTTACCTGTTCACTCTCACCTGCACAGCCAGTGCAATGGTGTTAAGCATGATGAGCACAAACATGATGTATTCAAAACCAGTTGAGTTGACCATGTACCAGAATTTATACTGGTATTTGTTCTTGGGGATGTAGCGCCGTAACGGCTGGGCCTTCAGGGCATATTCCACGCACTGCCGCTGTGGAAAGTAGAAGAGTTTTAGCTAGAAAACAATGAACAACCCTCCACTAACTGCCCCATAAACATCATCACCACTTCAAGGTATCTTTGAAAGCTCTCCAGATCCCAGGCATGTTAGGGAGGTCTTATTCAAAGATATTGGTTCTGGAGCCCCAAGTTGACATTTGATATAGACTTAAGGCCACAAGGAGACTAGTAGCCTTGCTGCATGAGCAATAGATGCTAGTACCATAGGTCTCTGCAGGCAATCAGTTTAGACCTCTGGCAAGAGCAACCTGTTATTCCCCTTGTAGATTGCTAGGTGGGGAGGAAGAGGAGGGACAGAGAGGGGAGGGTGAAGGATAAGGGTGAGAGAAAAGGAGCGAGAAGGGATAGTCCCACCCACTTTTGGTTCTGGTCCCGTCCCCTGAGAGATTATACCCCCCCTGCCAAGGAAATTCAGCCCTCAACAGAAAATGTTCCCTGCCCCTGCTTTATTCAGTACAAGGAATTGCGGGACAGTGACTGGAGGGAGAGAGACAGAAGGAAAAAGCCACAGTCTCCACCAGCTCCATCAGAACTGCACAAATTTGAAGTAATCGACTGCTGAAGTTAATGTGGCAGCAGAACAATGAGGATGGGTTGGTCATGGTGGCAGTGAGGTTGGGAATAAGTGGGAATGGTGATTTGCACCAGCAGAGCATGAAGTGAGGAGAAAGAGATACCTGGTTCTTGTCCAGCTCACAGTTCTTGTATTCCTGTTCTCCCTGTGCCCGGAAAGTGATGATGACGAAACCCACAAAGATGTTCATCATGAAGAAGGCAATGATGATGATGTAGACAATGAAGAAGATGGAGATCTCCACCCGGTAGTTGTAGATGGGCCCCTCGTTTTCTGCATTGGCATCGATAGCCTTGTAAAGTAGCCTGGCAAGGGCAAAGTGGTGAACAGAGAGCATAACAGTGAAGAGGAGAGACAGACCCATAAAAAGCATGAACTACCATTCTGTGGACAGGATATACGACCATTTGGATCCCTTCCAATCAAGAGCCTGTGCCTCATCATGGAACTGAAACTGCCTTGGTTGTGCTGGCCGATGATCTCCAGCAGGCTAGCGACAGAGGTGAAAGCTGTTTCCTGCTTCTGCTGGATCTCTCAGTGGCCTTTGACACGATTGACCATGACATCCTTCTGGACCGTCTAGAGGAGTTGGGAGCTAGGGGCATTGTTATGCAGTGGTTCCACTGGGAGCGGCCTCCAGGCAATAAAACACTGGTCTTAATGGATCCACATTGGTTCCCAGTACGTTTCCAAGCACAATTCAAAGTGTTGGTGCTGACCTGGCACCCAAATTTCCAGGGCCAACACCCATAAAGGAGCCCCACTGACCAAGATCGCCATCTTGGCTGTGACTTGACATGGGGTGTGGATAGGCAGTGATAGCACACCTAAGCCCTATGCTCTGTTAAAGCACACCTCAGAGTTCCTGGTAGCAGTGCAGGATACATTTTCTCTGTTCATGTAAAGTGCTAAGGGTGTGAGTGTGTCTCAAAGCAGCCCTTGCTTTGCAGCAGTCAGGCTCCTACATCTTACTTCCCATGCCACTGAGGCATAGTCTTCCTGCCCAAGTAACTGCAGGCAGAGCTGTATTCCTCAGAACTCCCACCAAGGCACCAATTCAAGCTTCCCCAGTTGACTCAGCCCCTGTTCATGAGACAGAGGCTCCACCGAACTCTACAAAGCCTCATGCTAGCAACCAGCCCAATCTGAGCAACTCCTCCACAAATGTGGTGTTCCTGTTCCCTGCCCTCCCTGCTCCCCAGCTGCCCCTCTCAGAATGCCAGCCTTTTTCTGCTTTGGACTTTGCCACTTGCCTCTGGTGGATCCACCTGTCTGGTAGAGCCTTCCCTCCTAATACTTGGCCAAGTTGCCCCAGGAGTCCCAGAAATTGATGCCAAGTATTGGTCTAATCCAGTCAGGAATTTTTATAGACTGCAAAAAGTGTGGGAGATGATTCAGAAGGCAGACATAGGAAGAGGCGTGGAAAAATGGGTGGATTTCCTTTCCAGTCTTCAATAAGTCACACAAGCTTCTTTATTATGGCAGAAGACAACGGGTAGAAAGCTAACAACACGATAACTTGCGTGTGGCAAAAGAGCTGTGTCACGCTTTATCATGTTCACATTTTTGTTTTACATAGTGACATGCCAGAGAATTATGGGAATGGTGAGAATCATCACAAACACAATTATATACACACATGTGTGCACACCCTGTGCACAATCCCCAGTAGAGTAACTCACGCTGGCCAGCCTTCAAAAGTAGAGACAGTGAAAAGGGCCATCATGCCCGACAAAACATTGTCAAAGTTGAAGTCACTGTTGAGCCAGGCACGCTCCCGCACCATTGGGTGAGCCACATCTCCATCCTTGTAGACAATGAATGTGCCCCTGTGTGCAGAGGAGGAGGAGGAGGAAGAGGAAGAGGAAAGGAAGAAGGAGCAGAAGGAGCTATCAGTATGGGCTGCACCTGGGAGTCATTGAATTTAGACAGGCAGACCAGATCCCAGAGTGTAACCCTAACACAATTTCCAGCTGCAAAAACCACAGTTCCTTTTACTGCAAAGCTACCCAGACACCCTCCTTTCTGCCTCTCAGACCCCTCTCTCCTATCTTAGGGACAAACTAGATGCTAATAGTCTCCCACCTTTCTCTTTTCTTCCTCTCTTTATTTTTAAACTGAAAAGCAGATACATGGAGGCAGCTGGTCTGAGTGGAAGAATAGCAGGGATTGCTTAACCTTTTCCCTTTTTGCCATTTATTTCTTCAAAATTATCAGCAGCAGCTTGGGGAGGGGAAGCAGAAAGACAACAGGAAAGGAAAGGGTCAAGGAGCACCTCCTCCCTGCTACTCTTTGGGTCACAATCACAGACTCAGAGGTTAGTTTTCAGCAAAAGAAACAGGAGAGGGGAAGGAAGAAAGGTAGGAGGTTATTACTGTATCTCCCATGTGATGTCTTGTTTGGGCCTCACAGACACCCACAAACAACCCTTAATTCACAGGCCATTACACGGTACTAGATCACCTAGCTTTCATCTCAGATCAGCCATACATGGGAATCCATTACATTGCTGCAACATTTTGCCAGTTGAGATCTGTCCAGGAGTGAGGGAAAAAGAAAAAGGCAAGAAGAAAGCAGGGCCAGAGAGCTGCAGGCAGCAATGTTAACAACAGGCCCCGGTTTGATCTGTGGGGTGGCTAGACATCTTGGTTGGTGTTCTTGGTATTAGGCTAAAATGCCAATGCCGCCTGGAGAACTTGGTTGGGGAAGGTAACGGGACGCTCTGCTCTTCTTGAGGGCAGGGCTGAGACTTACTTGCATTCATACGGAGTGTGCTTGGCCTCATCTGTGCAGCTGTAGAACTTGCCCTGGAGAGAGAAGTGGCAGGAGATTGGAGATCGGGCACTGATGGGGAAGGAAG
The DNA here is from genome assembly GCF_965153285.1 of Podarcis tiliguerta. NCBI lineage: Eukaryota > Metazoa > Chordata > Lepidosauria > Squamata > Lacertidae > Podarcis > Podarcis tiliguerta. The sequence goes on from NC_139550.1 coordinate 38,324,745, forward strand.
GTATCCACCCTGGGGAAATTCTTATCTTTCTACCCTGTGGGCTGCCCCCCACGGCCCTGGGCATGGAGGAAACAGTAAACTAGCCTCACACAGGGTGGGGCAGTCAGGGCTTACCTTTACCCTGCCCTGTAATGAGACACCCACTTCTATCGACTTTTCATCTTAGGGTAGAGCAAGATGTTATGCTCAGCCCAGGTCAGTGTCAGGTTGTCATCCATCTCCCTGTAAACTTGCCTCAACCTCATCATATCATGTACTTCCCCACCCCAAGTCATTGGGGTCGTGCTGGCCCAGTGGAGGTGGGAGGTGGGGAAGGGCCTGCCTAAGCTTAACAGAGAAAGGTTCACAACAGTCTTATGTTGGGCATTATGTCTAGTTGCTCTTTTCACATTGCTTTTCCTTTACAAGATCTCCATACTTCTCTGTCTTTCTCTCGGTCTCCCTTTCCCTCTCTTGCTCACTGTCCACCTTCATCAAATATGGCAGTGTGTGCTGAGGGAAGCTACCAATCAACTAGCTGAAAAACAAGAGCAACACTTTGCAATGCAGATGATTTACCGTATATCATTATATGATTATTATTACTATGTTTACCCATGTAACTTCTATGGCTGTGCCTTTGCCCATGTATTTTCTTTCTTTCTCTTTGAGCTGATTCCCCCTCCCTCCTTGTGATGACCTACAGCTGAAACAAATAAGCCGCCCGACTAGTGTCTATAATGAGGTACAGGATTGGTTGCTAAGGTGATGGTATTTGGAAGTGTTTTGGGTGCAAGCCCCAAAGAAACACGCCCACACTCAACATGTCCTTGATCCAAGCACATATACACATCTTGCACACACTCATTTAATCCAAACCGCCCCAAATAAATTAGCACTCCTTACCTTGAAGAGCTGAACACCGATGCAAGCAAACATGAACTGCAGCAGGGTGGTGACTATCATGATGTTCCCAATGGTGCGGATGGCCACAAACACACACTGGACCACGTGCTGTCAGAGAGGGAGGCACAAGGGATGTGAGGGGGCCAGGAGGGAACTTGGGCGACCCTGTGGGTGTCAGGGCTGGTGCAGGACATTTTGGCACCTGAGGTGAACCATAAAATGGTGTCCTGCTCCCCACCAGGGAAGAAGCGGGGAGTGGAGATTGACATCGGGAAGAAGGGGGAATAAAGGTCTACCTTGGGATCCACTGCCCCTGTGGATCCTGCCACCTTGAGGCAGTTGCCTCGCCCTGCCTCATGGATGGGCCAACCCTGAGTGGGCTGGGGAACACAGGCACCACATCTTCATGCTGTGGGACCTCCTTCCAGATCCACATTGTAGAGCCACCACCTGCCCTTGCAAGACGTCCCTCACCTTCAGCCCCTTGGCCCGGTTGATGGCTCGGAGAGGGCGCAGCACCCTCAGCACTCGCAAGATCTTCACCACAGAGATGGCACTGGAGCTGAGGTGGAAAGAGGAAGGGAGGTGTGGGAGAGTCTTGGGTTGAAAAACCAAACTGCTTACACCTTCTTTTCATTTCCTATAAAATAGCTCCTAAGAACTTAGTAAGAAGAGCCCTGCTGGATCAGGCCAAGAGCCCAACGTAGTCCACCATCCTGTTCTCACAGTGCCTAACCAGATGCCTCCAAGAACCCTGGAAGCAGGACCTGAGCACAAGAGCCCTCTCCCTGCTTGTGAATCCCAGCAAGTGGTATTTCAGAGGCTGGAAGCGGAAGATGGCCATCCCAGCTGGTGGTGCATCACTACGCAACATTGCCCTTTCATCCCGGACCAGGCCAGCACAATCCTTTTCTTCTTCTTCTTTTCGGGGCCTACTCCCAAAGTATCTTGACCATTCCCCAATCAGACTTACTGGATGCCAAAGGAGATGAGTGAGACACTGACAACCAGCAGATCAAGGAGATTGAACCAGTTCCGGCAGAAGGAGCCTTTGTGCAGGAAGGCGCCGTAAGCGGTCATCTAAGGACAGAGACATGCTAAGCACCCCGGCTCCACCCAACTCCTCTTTCTCAGAACTGTGGCTGGAACCCAGAAGCTTGGAGATTAGGTCCCCAGGTGCCCTGCGCCAACCAAGTGACCCTGCCTTCCCCCCACCCAGGCTCAGTCCCTTTATATTCAAGAGCAGATGTGCTAACTTAAGAGGCAGATTGGGGAGGGGGCTGATGTCCCACCTGGGTGTGATGTCACACACATGCACAAGCACCAAGCATCCTGAGGGCCAGCTTCTGCTTCTGCTTCTCCTTCTGCTGCTGCTGCTGCTGCTGCGCCTGCCAGGAAAAGAGGCCCTGGCTCTGCCGACATTGTGCAGCCTACAATGAGCGCTGAGCACCCCAAGTGCCACACACACATTGGGAGGACCCAGGGCCTCTTTCCTTGGCAGCCAGAGAAGAAGCTGGCCCTGGAAGCTGGACCCTTGGGTCCCTCGAGCTCAGCCCTGTGTCTGCACTGACTGGCAGCAGTTTCAGGAAGGAGGCATTCCCAGGCTTACCTGGAGATGCTGAGCATTGAACCTGGGATGCTCTGTGTGAAGGGAAGATGCTCTTCCATGGAGCTGCATCTTCAGGATCTCTTTAACAGCTAAGGCTGAGTCACGTGAACCTGAGTTACGTGACTCATGCTTAACAATGTTGATCAAGACCAGCCTTCTTTGCAAGAACCGCAGCAACCAGCAGGCATGAGGCGGTCTGCAGTCTACCAAAGATCTTGGTCTCCTTATGCCCACCACTGTTCTGCACAGTCCACAGCTGTGTTGGAGCTAAATTCATGGTGGGTAGTAAGAGTCAAAGGCCTCTAGACAGGAGCTGAGAAGTGCAGCCCTGACCTTTCTCTCCTTGTTGCTGGGAGCCACATCTTCTCTCCCACCCCCCTACTCCCCAATGACTTGTTGCTGACCCCCTTCCCCACCCCAACCCCAACCCTGATTGCCAGCCATGGGGCTATGAGGGCACTAGCAGAAGCAGCTAAGGTCTGGTTGTTCGGTGCCACCCTGCAGACGTGGCCCACGTGCAGCTGTGGGCAACCCTAGAGACTTGGCCACTGGGGCATCCACTGAGGGCTGGCTACTCTCCCCTTCCTCATCTTCTGGTACCTTGAGTAGGATCTCAACAGTGAAGATAGAAGTGAAGGCATAATCAAAGTATCCCAGAATCTGTGTAATGAGAGGGGGGAACAGGAGAGGGGTGGGGGAGAAAGAGAATGGAAAAATGAGGAAATAAGAGAGGAGTGTGAGAGAGAGAAAGGGCGGAGCAGAGGGTGAGACACTCTTCTGCCTCTAGCCCCCTCTCTTCCATTCTACCCAACCACCTTTCCATATGGCATGGCTTACATTGTTGCGGAAGGAGTGTGCTCGGATAGGGTCCTCTGCTGCCAGGGAGATGCTGCTGAGGATGATGAAGACAAGGATGAGATTGGTGAAAATGTGGTGATGGATCAGTTTGTGGCACCCAACACGAAGCCTGGCGAGAGAAAGAAAGGCGGCCACCCTAGTGAGCCAGCAACACAGAATAGGAGCAGCCAAGGCACATGCAGACTCCCCTGCGAATCAGGAGGTGGAGATGGGGAGCTAAAGGGCGATCCTGGCAGATGTGGGCAAGATTAGAGGGAAGAGGCTGGGTGGTGCCTTGGAAGTGGGCTGGACTGACATGGGGAGAAAAGCCAGCAGCAAAATCTCTGAAGCCAAGCAAAGATTGACCTTGGGATTTGCCTACTCCCTTGACCTTGGGTTGAGATACCTGGGAAGAAGGCTAAAACTCCACCACCAGCGTGAACCCTGGCAGTTCTGGGTCTGCCCAAGCATAGCCAGACAGTGCCTCCAGTTGTCCCCTACTGCTCTTAACCAATGGGTCCCCAAAGTGGGACCACAATGAAACCAGGATCTCTGGCAATTTTTTTACCATAGTCTTACACTGGTTAGTCATGCCCTCTGCCCCAGGAACCCAGGCAGCACTAGAAATCCCTTGCCAAACCTAGTTTCAAGGATTCTTTGGGGTGGAAGACACAACAGTTAAATGGATATATAAATTAGTAGCATAGATATGCTTCTACATGTAGGTTATTAGGGCACTCACACCAGGGACTCTGACCTGCACAGCCCTGGCACCAGAAGAGGAAATTCCTGGACCTTACCCTACAACTCTTGCAGAATTGTGAACAAACTGAGGTCACATTCCACTGAAAGAGAAAGCCAGCCCCACCGTCTTCCTCCTTGGTTCATGCCTTTCTGTACTCACGGATTTGTCTTGCTAAGGCAGAAGAAGGAACTTCCATCAGGAATTGGTAACACCTTCTCTGTGGGGGTTTCCTCCAGTTTGTCTAGGTGAGACTCTGCCAAGCTCTGCTGATCTCCTTCTGCCTCTTCTTCCTCTTCCTCCTCACCTGAAACAAGACATGGTGTAGGATTAAGCAAGGACTGAGGAACCTTTGGCCCTCATCTGAAGCTGAACTACAACTCCCATGAGCCTCGACAAGCATGGCCAATAGCCTGGGGCGATGGGAATTGTAGTTCAGCAACATCTAGAAGGTCAAAGGTTCTCCACATTTGGTTTTAAGGATTCCTCGGGAGCCATATTCATTACAGCAGTGTGTGTGTGTGTTAATGAGAGAGAGAGAGAGAGAGAGAGAGAGAGAGAGAGAGAGAGAGAATAATGTCTAACTATTATGAACTGATGTGATAATTATATAGTACAGTCAAACCTTGGTTCCGAATGCCTCTGTTTTGGAACGTTTTGGCTCCTGAACGCCGAAAACCCGGAAGTGACTGCTCCAGTTTTTGAATAGTTTTTGGAAGCCAAATGTGCTATGTGGCTTCTGTTTTGAATTTCCCTATTGTATTGAGGCTTCTGCCTTCAGTTTTCGGTTGTCAAACCTTTTGGAAGTCAAGCGGTCTTCTGGGGCAGATTACGTTTAACATCCAAGGTTTGACTGTACCATAAATGTGCATGGTGCACGACAGAATAACAGAGTAACAACAGAGAAGAGGTGCAATTGCCCCAAGAAACCTACAATTTAACAGTTGATACAGGAAGGGAGGAAGGTTGAGGGGAGGCTATGCAAAGGCTAATGGAAAAAGTGAGCTGCAGCAGGAGAGAAAGAGGCTGCATAGAACCACAGAATTTCAGGGTTGGAAAGGACTCTGAAGGTTATCTAGTCCGACCCCCTGCAATGCAGGAATCCCAGCATCCCAGACAGATGGCCATCCAACTTCTGCTTTAAAATCACCAGGGAAGGAGAATCCACTACCGTCCAAGGGATCCCATTCCACTGTCAAAAGGCTCTTACACCAGAAAGTTATTCCTGATGTTGAGTCAAAATCTCCTTTCTTGTAACATCAAGCCTTTGGTTCCCTCTGGAGCAGGTGAAAACAAGTTTGCTCCATCCTCCATTCAAGAGCCTTTTTGATATTTGAAGATGGCTATCATATCTCATCTCAGTCTCCCCTTGTCCAGGCTAAATATCTCCAACTCCCTCAACCATTCCTCATAAGGCTTGGTTTCCAGACCCTTGATCATCATGGTTGCCCTCCTCTGCACACGTTCCAGCTTGTCAACGTTCTTCTTAAATTGTGACGCCCAGAACTAGGCACAGGGCTCTAGGTGTGCTCTGACCAGGGCAGAATAGAGTGGTACTATTAAGTCCCTTGAACATTATACTTCTGTTGATGCAACCTAGAATAGCATTAGCTTTTTTGCTGTTGCATCACACTCTTGACTCATTTTCGGCTTGTGGTCCTCTAAGACCCCTAGATCTTTTTCACATGTCCTACTGGCATGCCCAGTGTTCCTTCTCTTATATTTTTGCAGCTGGTTCTTCCTGCCTCAGTGAAGGACCTTGCCTTTGTCCCTATTGAAATCCATTGTGTTACTTTAGACCCAGTTCTCCAAGCTTAGAGTCTGAACTCATGTTTCCATTGATCCCCTTCCTGGTTCCCTGCAATACAGTAGCTGCCTTTTATACTTAAGGCTTAAATATCCCAGAGGAGCTCAAAGGCAATTTATGTTGATGCCTGATAGTTGTTTACGTGGAAGAGAAAAGCTGGGAGGAGGAGAGGCAGAATAAGCAGCCTGGTCAATTGTAAGTTTTACATTCAATTACAAACCAGGCTGCAGTCAAGAGCTGCTTTGGTCTCGTGTGTGAAAACATAAATAGCCTTTTTGTCTCCGCAAGGTAACAATCCTCATGATTGTCATAGTACCATACACAACGTTTCTTTCCTCACCTGCTTCTTCACTGCCTTCCTCTACTTCCTCCTCCTCTTCCTCCCCACATTCCACCTGAGGAGAAAGCAGACTGGGCATCACCAATGAGAGCAGGAGAGACTGGACTTAATACAACAGTTTCTGTAGTATTTGCTGGCTATGGCTACAGACAGAGTGAGGAGAGAGGAGTGTCCAGTTCAGCCTTTCTGACCTTCAGGACTAAGGCAGGAAACTCCTCCACCCTGGACTTGGGCAGACTGCCACCACCCTAGAGGTGGGGGGTGGGCACTTCCTCAGGAGGGTTCAAGTGCGAGGCTGCCTTAGACGTGTGTGTGTTTGCGTGTGTAATGGGGGTGGGGGTGAGATCTGAATGAAAGAGAGAGATCCTTCTCAAAAGTTTCCAGGCTTCCAAGTGACTGTTGTGCTTGCACGAGGGCCTGTGCAGAGAAGGGCATGACAAGCACCTCTGCCTTGTACATGTGCGCGCATGCAGCTCAATTCAGGATGCATTTTTTCCTGCCAGGGGCACTTCCAGATCTCCTTTTTATTGTGGATCCATGACAATCTGTGTTCACGATGGTTTCCGAGCAGTTGTACTCAATCCTACTTTTAATCCTGTCTGTGCCTGCAGAAGCTTTGGGGCAGACGCACTGCTTCATTTCTAGCCAGCTTCAGTAGCTTCCTGCTGAAATCCTGTAATTTTTCGTACCATAAATGCTCTAGGATTTATTTTGTCCCACTTTTATTGTGCTATGGGGCAAGAGTGCCTCTCTAAACAGCAATAATACAGCAACACTGGGAAAACATGCCAGAGTAACAAATAAAGCAGAAGGATGTGGTTCAGTATAAATCCACCACTACTGCACTATTATTGTACCAATGATATGCCTGCAAAGAGAGAAAGAGGCCCTGGTCTTCTACAACCTGCAGAGTCTGTTTTATCACCAAGCAATAAAGATGAGGAGTCAGCCACAAATGATATGACAGGAAAAACACACTTCTTCTTCATATGTCTGCTCCATCCATGTCTAAAGCAGGCTGGGGGGAGGGCAGTCTAAGCAACACCAATTCTTATATTAAAATAGATGTGTGGATGAGACACTCCCACTCCATTCCTACCAGAGCTTTTCTCCTCAGCCCATCACACTTTTACCATCAGAACAGCGCTGAGAGAACAGTGTGCTGAGCCTAACTCACTTTCATGGTCCTTTTGTTGTAAAAATTAGACCTCTCAGTTCCTGCTTTTGATTCAAACAGAACAGACGTGTGAGCTGCAAACATGGCTGCACTGCCTCATTTACTTCAGCCCTTTAAGGAGGAGCAGGGCAAGTTACCTCCATGCAACCTGTTGAGCCACTACAGCTCTCCACCATGTGACTAAAAGCTAGCAAGCCAGTTCACACATGCACACCTGGTTGAGGCCTGTGCTTACTAGAAATAGGCAGAAGAGGGCACTCTCTCAGAGGCTGAAGCAGACATGATGCAAAGGCCATAATTAAATCTCCAGGCCTTTCTTTGTCCTCCACCCCCTTAAAAGCAGCCACAGCAATGGCTCCAGTTATCATAAGAGGTGAGGTGTTGGGTGTTTATCATTCCCCTGTGACATTTTTTGATCTGACCACACTCCACTGAAGCTGTCATAAACCCCAGGGGTGGGGGGATGGAGCTTTATGTACCTGGATGAAGCCTGTATTTGGGTGGAGGATAGAGGTAAAGGTAAAGGGACCCCTGACCATTAGGTCCAGTTGTGGCCGACTCTGGGGTTGCAGCGCTCATCTCGCTTTATTGGCCGAGGGAGCTGGCATACAGCTTCTGGGTCATGTGGCCAGCATGACTAAGCCGCTTCTGGCGAACCAGAGCAGTGCACAGAAACACCGTTTACCTTCCCACCAGAGCGGTACCTATTTATCTACTTGCACTTTGGCATGCTTTCGAACTGCTAGGTTGGCAGGAGCAGGGACTGAGCAACGGGAGCTCACCCCATTGCAGGGATTCGAACCGCCGACCTTCTGATCAGCAAATCCTAGGCTCTGTGGTTTAACCCACAGCGCCACCCACGTCCCTCTGGGTGGAGGATAGGGGGTCATAATAGCTGTGTGTGTGGTGGGGGATGGAGAGTGGGGGGTTGCATGAAGGGGTGTTCGGTCTTGCAAGTCGTTGCCTGAAGTCTGAAGTGGCACAGCCCAGAAACAGGCTGTGTTTCTTTACAGTGCAATCCTTACATCTGGTCCATGCTGCTAAACAGGGTTAGGTTGAAGTGCCAATGACCTTCTGCAGGTGGCGACTTTTGGTACTCAGTAGGGTAGGAAGCTTCCACCAGTGGCAGATTGTGGAAATTCTCCAAATGGGTCTTAGCAGGCTACCAGTGGCTATACCTGTGGCACAGCAAAATCTGAAACAAAACCCCTTCTGCCCTGGCCAGCACCATGCAGAATCCATTCTGGCTTGTTCTGGACAGGGGAGGAGGTGCTGGGTGCTTTCTCTTTTAGATTTGGCCATGCCACTGGCCAGCAGCAGCCAGCAGGGTTTCAAGTGCAGTGGTTGATCTGCCCTCCTGCTGCTCCCTGGGCAGAATTCGGATCGTTCTGTTAGTGAACTAGGCCATAAAGACACATAGAAATCAGCTGGCTAAGGCTGGTGGAAGTTGTAGACCAAAACCTCAGGAGGACATTGGATTGGCAAAAGCTGCCTTAGACAGTGATAATGAACAGAAAGTTATATATCTATTACTCATGTGGAATTGCTGCCTACTGATCTGTGGGAGGACTACTTGCATCTCTAGAAGCAACAAGGTCAGAAAAGAAGGTCAGGGTTTCAGTTCTCACCTTCACATTTTTCTCTTCTTCTTTCTCATTGCTCTGCTCCCCCTCTGGTGGTGCCTCTCTGAATTGTGGCAGGGAAGAGGGGGAAAGATGAGAGTTATAGAAAAGGGTAGGAAGGAAAATCTAGACTCTGCCTCAGGGGGAGGAGGACCCAAGGGGGAGGCGGGCTTCTTTAAATGTGCCCTTTCTTTCAGAACAAAATCATCAGAAGGAAGACTTACAATGAGCAATTTAAAAACAATACAAATAAAAACAAAGCTAGAAACTGAGCAACATTTGGTCAGTTCACTTTCTTCTCCAACCTGCCACCCCCCCCCCCCGGATTACAGTTCTCACTTCTCCTTGTGTTCCCCCTCCTTGGAGGTATTGATGTTGTCGCCATCTGCCAGATTGTCCACAGCAATGGCCAAGAAGACATTGAGCAGAATATCTGGGGTTGAAAGTTCAGAAAAATGTAACCTGATGCAATGGGGTAATAACCACCCCGAGCCAACACACCCTCAGGATGAGGGCTGTGCCCCCGTTAAAGACATGTGAACAGATTAATCATACGAGTTTTATTTGTTCATTCTAGCAATCAAATCTATATAAGCTGTAAAAGCAATAGTTCTGAAAGAAGTTGTATACTATTCTTTGCTGTTAGATTATGCACTATGTATCCTAGTCAGCATCCTCTTAGGAGAGGCATTTCATCCTGTGTGTGAGGGAAGCGAGAGTGTCTCTTTCTAGATGATGCTCCTCATCTGCAGTTTCATAAGCATTTAAAAAGAATATATGCTGCCCAATGAAACCATGTATCCCAGCATTCACAGATGCAAATGCCCTCACTCCTGCTGCCTGCCCTGTATCCGATCCCTATTTAAGCACTGCAGTAGCAACCACTATTCCATCCTAATGTAACCATGGGAAGGTCAGCTTGATTTCTAACTTCAGGGTCTGGAAAGGTGAGGACCTGAATTAAATTTGGGGGCCCGACTCAGCAATTTTTCATCAGCAATCTAGCAGCCTAGCATCAATCCTCTTGGACTTAAGGTCCATTAATCTTCACCGCCAATCAAAGGATACAGTTGCCGCAAATGAAGAGGATGATGAAATAGACACAGACCAGCATACCTGGGAAATAGGGGCCGCCATAGGCCATGATCCCATCATACATCACTGCATTCCAGTCCTCCCCTGTCAGGATCTGTGGCATGAGCAAAGGGAACAGCAAATATAATTAAGATAGTTCCACAATTAAATGTTGTTGTTTTTTAACTGCTTATTTAAAGTACTTATATGCTGCCCGCCAATACATTTATCCCAATACATTTATTACAATGCAATTTAAAACAAATCAATAATAAAATCAATTAGAGGTAATAAATAATGTAATTAGCACAACACTCAACTCTACAGCAGTCTTCCTTGTGGTATTCCAGGGATGGGGAACTTGTGACACTCCAGATGAATGCAAGATAAATACTCACTGTCATATAATCATCCCGTAAACAAATCAGAATATGTGCTTAATAAAGACCAGACCCAAGACTTGCTCATACTTGCTCATCTTGCTGCTTTCCCCTGGGGAAAACCCACTCTTAGTGCTCAGTTGGAGCAAACAGCAATTTAAGTTTCCCCCAGACTGACATTTGCTCCAAGTTAAAGAGTGAGTTTTCCCTAGGAAAGGAAGACGGGGAAGGAGAAAACTGCTCGGTTGGACTCGTGCTTTCTAGGCATGGGATAAACAGAAGTGTGGAAGAACCCTTTGTCTAACCACCAAGTAAATTTTGAGCAAGCAAATTAGGATGACTGTGAACAAACCAGTAATCATTTATGTTAAATTCTTGGAAATATTTAGGGACTATGAGATAGTTCAGATTGTGAGCTTAAAATATAACAAAATAAAATATTCAGAAACAGTATAAACATGAGCCGATCTTTGTATATATCAGCTTCCTACCATCTGAATCTCTCTTGCTTATAGCCCCTAAATGGCTAGCAGCACCTTACTCTAAAGGCGCCAATAAAAACTTGGATCTTAGAATATGGTATCCTATTTTCAACTACTGAAATCTCAATACCTAGCCTCTGTAATACGGTAAGAAATGTTTCAGAACTATTGTTGCTTATCCTAGTGGGTATGCTTTATATAATGATATCCATGTGTTATTAGAAGTATTTGTTTAGTAATAAAAATAGAAGATGAAAGCAAATATTCTCTTGTACCTGGTTACTGTATACGAAACCAAAATTGAACCTGACACAGTTTTAGGTATGCACTTTGTTAAAGTGCTTTTATCAGCTACAGGTGGTAAATTGGCAGCCTAGGGCTTCCAAAAGACTGTGATTATAAACTGAGAACACAAAGTCTAAATTCATGACACCATACATGTCTTTCTTTCCCTATCAACACTTAAAACCCCCAGAAAGCTAGGACCAGTCACAGTTTTGTGTTGCTTCTCCCACAGAATGTGTAATTAATATTATTATAATTGTGGTGATGAGGTGGGGTAAACCAAGGCCTGTATTTTTAGAATTTTAGGGTCAGCTAAATTAGAAGTGATTATGGCATACAGATCTGAGGGCAAGAATTGAAAGCTTAATGGAGATTGAAAGGATCTCTTTATTTCTGCTGTGAAACCACTACACCCCAACTGTTTTACTTCTGGTGGGATATATTTCCCATTTTGGAGTCCCAACCAAGAAAAGAGAGAACTGAGGTGCAGAGGCTAATAGGGTTAAAAGCTCAGGTTGGCGCTCAGGTTGGTCTGCACTCCTGCTCCTTCCTTATATGCAATTGGCCACAGAGCCGATATGAGCATACTAGTTTTGCCTCTCGTTCCGTAATGGATACCCATTAAAACTGTAACATGTGATTCTATGGAACTTTAAGCTCTTTTTTCTTCTGTGCACCGGGGTCAACAACCCTTCAATTATTGAAGGGATCACACTGCTTCCTTGTACTGTTCTTTAAGTCTGTTTCAAGGACACAACTGAGTGGCTTCTAAGGTCACCCAGGAGTCATGGGAAGCTGCATTGACAGCTGTTGCCATTCCCTCCCTCTTGAACGTTTTTTTAAAATAATAATAATAATAATAATAATAATAATAATAATAATAATAATAGTGGGATGGGGAAGTTGACAGGATTGGGATCCAGGTGGGAAATAAGGGGCTTCAACCCTTTGTCCCTTACATAGCCCAATCCCCAGTAAGCACCCAAACCTGTCGAAGGCTGGTCCCAGCCCCCCCCACTTGTACCCCATGTGTGTTTTTACCTGGAAGACTGTGAGCAAGGCCTGGGGGAATGTGTCAAAAGTACTGCGCTTGGTCTGGGTCTCATCAAAGTTGAACTTGCCCCCAAAAAGCTGCATGCCCAGCAATGAGAAGATGATAATGAAGAGGAAAAGCAAGAGCAGCAAGGACGCAATGGACTTCATGGAGTTCAGCAAGGAGGCCACGAGGTTGCTCAGCGAGGCCCAGTGCCTGGAAAGCAAACCAGGGATGGATAAATGGGTCGAGGGACTTGGGGCACTTCAGCTCACAGGTAAGAACCAGCACTACTAGAATAGGGATGGGGAAACTGGCCTCGCTGGCCTCCAACTCTCACCAGGCCCTGCTAGTATGGCCAATAGTCAAGGGACAATGGGAGCTGTACTCCAACAACATCTGCAGGGCAACAGGCTTCCCTCCCCTGATGTAGAGGAAGCAGATGTAAATTGATCTTAGCTTCTGAGGGAAGAGGCTAATATGTGCAATAAGTACATACTGACCACCTGCCTAGGGTTCTATAGTAATACATCTTCAGGCCATAAGCAAATCAACCTGAATTTTCTAGCAGGCAACCACCTTGAATTAAGCTAACCCTGAGTGCATGCCCCAGCCCTAAGCAATGCCACCCAATCACCCATGACTACGACCACCACCTGACCTGGTGACTTTGAAGATCCGTAAGAGGCGGACACAGCGAAGCACAGAGATTCCAAGAGGTTGCATGATCTCAAACTCTACCAAGACAGTCTCCAGGATTCCACCACATACCACAAAACAATCAAAGCGGTTGAAGAAGCTGACAAAATAGGCCTGTAGTCCCAGGCTGTACATCTTCAACAGCATCTCCATGGTGAACAGCGATAACAGTACTTTGTTAGCATAAGCTGTGGCAAGAAAGAGTAGAGGGTCAACAAGAGGTATATGGGACAGCCTTATGCTCCTAGTCCTCAATGTTAATTAAGTACCACACAGTACACTGGGTGTCAGACAGACTGGAGGACAGATGCTTTTTCACAGTTTCCATCTGCAAAGTGGGAATAATATGTTGAAGACTCAAAATATTTTGAGCTGGACGAAAATGGCAGAGCAGAGAGGAGTAAATGGAGACTCCTCAGCTCTCCATTTGACCATCTTCTGCACTTCCCTGTTGATCCTTTTCTACAGAGTAACTCACATATACAAGGCACTTTGGAATGGATGGGGATGAGATCAGCTGCCCAAGTATTTTTCAGCAAGCCTACAAGTTCAAAACAGGGATGGTCAACTGGTAGCCCGCAAACTAGACTGACCAAGCAGCTGTAGGATTTATATCATGCACTTCCAAACAATTCATGCATATCAGCTCAAGTATGCGCAATTTCAATATTCTCAGGGACCATATCATTTGTTCCCCAGATATCAGTCCATCCAGAGGTAGGAAATCCACACAGATGTGTAAGCGGTCATGCTCCATATTAAAGCTGGTGTCAGTTAGGATTTCCAGTTAGGAAGAGCATGTGCTCAGGGCAGGCAATGCATTGCATACAAACATATGCAGTTACATATTACATACTCGGCACAGATAAATCTAAAGAGAGGAATGTAAAATATCTGAATATCTGTGTTTCTTATGGCTTGGACATGTTTTTCTTTTACTTGCAAATAGAACTGTGGGCAAAGTTTTTGCTATGTCTTGGTAAAGGTTTGTTAGGGCAGGAAAGAGCCAGATAAAATTGCCTTACAATAGGGATGGAGAAACGGTGCCCCTTGAGGCATCAGTGGGCTCCCTTTACCCCCCCCCCCGCCCCCAGCCAGCACATGCTGCCCAGTGTCAGGTCACGGATGATGGAAGTTAAAAGTCCAGCAACACCTTGAGGATCATGGTTCAGCCACTCCTGCTACAGAACAAGAACAGTAGATGGCAGTCAAGAATTTCTAAAGCAGTGTGTGGTTTTGTTTAAGAGAAGTGGAACAACCAAATTTTGTTTCCCCCCAAAATCCATAGTTGGGGAAGGGAGGCAACAACCCCCCCCCCACCTCAGCCAATTGTATATTAAAAATTAATTCAAAACCATGTTCCTGCTTCTCAGTCCTGACCACAATCACTAAGCTACCCTCTTAGGCCACATCCATACCATACATTATCCACTTTAAACAGCAATGGTGCTCCAAAGAATCCTGGGAACTGTAGTTTGTTAAGAGTGTGGGGAGTTGTTAGGTGACCCCTGTTCCCTCACAGAGCTACAACTTCCAGAGTGGTTTAACAGTCAATCCCCCTTCCCAGCGAACTCTCTTTAAAGAGGCATGATACTGCTTTAAATGCACAGTGCAGATGGGCCTTAGAGGCTCTCCCTGCTCTGCGCTAACTCCTGGACAATACTCCCTTGCTGGCGCTAATACACATTCCCTGTGTCTTGCAACCCTACCTTGGATTTGCGTGAGCCAATCAGGCTGATTGTAATGCTCAGAGGCAATTGTGAGAGTGTTGAGAAAGACAAGGAGCAGGACCATCCAGTAGAAAGAGACAGATTTGACAGCCAGGCGACATTTCTTCCGGAAGAGACGGTTGATGCGTCGCACTCGGCGGCTGCAGCAGAGGGGGGATGGGAGAGGGACAGATATCACTGATGAGAGCCAGAGAGCAGGAGAGCCCTGGGCAGAGGGAAAGGCAGCTTTCATCCTACTCACCCAAATTTGGTCTTGGAGAGCTTGCCTCTGTGGAAGACAGGAGAAATTCAACAAGAAAATGAAACACAACTCTCTCTCAGCTGCAGTTGAAAGCTGAGAAATTACAAATTGATCAAGGATACAGGGGCAGCAGTTCTTAGAGGAGGCTCACAGACACTGTCAGCATTTCACATTTTACAGATATCCCAAACCCAAATTAGGGTTGCCAGGTGGCACCCCCGACATTTTATTTATTGATTTATTTTGCTAGCCTTTATGCTACACCTTTAACTGCAACCTGACAGGCAGAAATGAAGCAGATGAAAAATGTCTCCCATCACTGCATCTTCATGCCAAGAAAAGATTTCAGGCAAGAACACTAAAAAATAGCGTATCTCTTTCTGTTTCTACTATCAGGTAGTAAATATAGGACCGTCGCTAGAAGAATCACCTTCTAAAGTTGTCTCAGCTTTACCGCAGTTGCTCAGTTTTATGATCTGGGCTGGAATCTGACCTCTTGTAACCACTGGGTTAAGCCATGGTGCACAGAGGTTAAAGCAACAATCAAGAGTTGGGACAGCCCAACAATGTGTCTCCCCCTCTGCCCATCTCTATTCTGCCCTACCCTAGCAACTATTTTCTCATGTTCAGCTGCCAGGGGTGCCCCTACTATGAGGCAAGATGAGGCAGTTGCCCGAGAAAGCATATTTTGAGTGCTATCAAGGGAGACAGAGTGGGACAGCGGGTGGTAACTAGACCTGCCAACGAAAGCCACTGCAAGGGCTTCTGCTTTTCTTCCCCTCGCCTCCCCCCATCCCTCCCTCCTCCCCGCCAAATTGGCTTCAGCAGAGATCAGGATAACCCCCAGAACAGTGTACAGGGGGACGAGAGGGCAGATTATTCCACCAGGCAAGCAGGAATGCTTGCACTGACAGAGTAATCTGCTTAGCATTATTCTGAATTCCTCCCAGGAAGCAACATATGGGACCCAATCCACTTGGACTTTCTCATGTGCAAATCTTACTAAAATGAATATAAGCTGCTGAAGAGCACTGATAAATTGTGCCATATTAAGTCACAGCGGTAAAGGAACTGTGTCATGTTTAACTTAAGGGCCTAAAAATGCCTGGTTACATTCTTGGCAAGACACACTCGCCCTTCAGTGCTGATTTGGGCACCATTACAAAGCCCTCTTGCCTGAAAGGAGAGAACACACTGTGGTAAACAGGAGGAAGTGGTTAGCAATGTAGGTTAGGTTCAAACTATGAAGCTCTTTCTAGGCTTATTTTAAATCTAGAATCAAAGCTATCTGGATGGTAAAGTTGCAGCCTCTCCACATTTGCCCATAGTCTTGTTTTCAGCACACTGAGCTAATTCGCTCAGCTGCCTAGCTGCCACTGCTGCTCTGCCACTCCTCCATCTCTTCTATTTTACACGGAGTATGTGATGTCACTGTGGTGCTCAGCCTCCTTCATTCAGCATGGAAACAGAAGAGGAGGCAGAGTGGTGCAGCAGCACACAATCATTGGCAGAGAGGAGAAGTGTCAGAGCATCTCAGCAGCAGTGCCCACCTGCCTTCTTGCTTGTCAGCCCACCCACTTTACTTCATGCAAGACCACCTGCCCAGGTGACTGAGCCCAGACTAGACCTGGAAGAAGAGGGTAGCAGCAACAGGAGTGCCTTCTATAAGCTTCAGCTGGTGGTGGCCCAGCTGTGCCTCTATCGGGACAGGGATAGTCTAACTTCTGTTGTCTACACTCTGGTAACCTCTGGGTTAGATTACTGCAATACATTATATGTGGGGCTGCCTCTGAGGATGGTACAGAAACTTCTCCTGGTGCAGAATTCAACAGCCAGGTTGCTCATTGGGGCAAGACGATTTGAGAATAATGCCAATCCTGGCCTGACTGCACTGGCTGAGAGTTTCTGGGGTCAAGTGCTGTTTTTAACCCACAAAGCCTTAAAGAGCTCAGGACCACAATGCCTCAAGGACCATCTCTCCCCATATTAAGTGACCCAGACCCTGCAACCATCTCCAGAGGCCATTCTTTGTGTGCCTCCACAGAAAACCCAGAGGGTTGAGACATGAGAGCAGACCTTTTCTGCAGTGGCTCCATTTGTGGAATGCTCTCCCCAGGGAGGCTCACCTGGTGTCATCATTATATATCTTTAGGCGCCAGGCAAAAACGTTCCTCTTCTCCTAGGCCTTGGCATTTTAAATTGGGGGCGGGGTACTGTTTTTGTTTGTTAATACGTTATGTTATTTTGTGGGTGGTTTTTTTTTTTTGTAAACTCCCCTGTGAGTCAACCCCAACCCAAAGAAACTGAAAATGTAACATTACTGTACTAATCCATTCTGCCCTCCCTCCCTTTGACTAAGGAAACTCACAAACTCACAAACACACATCGCAGCAGTTGTTCTGGTGATGCTCTTCCTCCCCAACATTCTCCGTATTCACCGAGGTGGTTTCACTGGCAGGGAGACTGGCTGGAGAGAGAGAAAAGCAAGCGGGATTTTCAAAAACAGCACAAAGTCCTCTCTGCACCATTTCTTATAATTATCCAGGCCCACTGCCTGGCATTAAAACCACAACACTGACTTCCCTTCGGCGTCATGAATGTGACATTGGTCACATTCATCATAAGAGTAGGTTGAAAGTTTGAAAAGTTAAAATTTTGGCTGAATTAATGAAATAAAGCAAACTGCCTTTTGTAAGTAAGAAGTAGTTTGAAAAATGGCTACCACCTCTGTTGCAGTGACAGTGGTGCTGAAATTCCCAGTTGCCATTGGCTGGGGCCACCATTTTACTTTCCCCATAATGCCCTTGTGAGTGATGGATGTCATCATGTGGGGGGCGGGAATGGCATCTGCCAACAGCTGTCCACTGGGAGCAGCATAATGCAGACCAGAGGCCGTCTCTGAGACAGAAAATTCACTGCACTCCAAAACATCCCACAACATGAGCTCAGCCCAACACAAGAAATTTGTTTTTGTTGTTGTTGCTCCCAAATGTACTTCTAAGGCTGAATACAAAAAAGTAATAAGTAGTTTGAAAAAGCCTTCTCTTCCAATGGTGTACACATCCTGCCACCTCTTATTAAACAAGTTTTGCAGGTGTTTGAAACAATTCAAAAACCTGCTTCCCAAGAGGCAAAAATCAGGAAATGTGTAACCATATTAAGCATTTTCAAACTGCATTCAACTTTGGAAGACAAAAACCTGTCTCCAGCTTAAGCATGAAGATGGATGTAACATAAAAAGAAAACATGAATGAAATCAAAGTAGGCTGTGGATGAAGCATAGGTGGGGGATTGGACAGAAATACATGATGCGTTTTGAATATATATTTTTCTGCTTAGCTCTTAAAGAGAATGAAACATGGCTACTTATGGAAGAAAATGAGGAAATTACTGTGGGTGTCGGTGGAGTGACTGCTGTATCTGAACCATTTCTTCTTCTTCTTCTCCGTCAGGTCTGCCACAGTCACGCCTTCCATAAGCAAGGCAGGGATGAATGACAGGATGGAGGGATGAATGGGAAAGGAAATAATTTAGGGAAAGGGGTAAATGAATGAAGAATAACAAACTAATGTGAATTACATAACAAAGACAATGGAGAAAAGTGGACAAGTTTCTCTGGCTCTCTTCAGATTGCTTTTTCTTATGTCAAAGTTGCCAAGATTAAACAAAGAAGCAAGGGCTCCTCCACCCCCAATTTGCACTTCCTAGTACTGAAAGCTACAGGGGCAGACTTGCGCTTTCCACACGGCAGCTGATACTGTGCTTTCTGGGGATCCAGGGGCGAGCGAAGGCATAGGGACACCCGGGGCGGGGCTAAGCAGGTGCATGTGTGGCATTGCTACGTACGATGCATGCACTGTATGTAGCGACGCTGCACATGCGCTGTACATAGCAGTTTGCCAGCGGCGCCACTCCAGCGCTGTACGGATGGTGCCAGGATCATCTGCTCGCGGCTGCAGCCACGAACGGAGGATCCTCCACATGTGGCTGTGGCTGCGTGATGGCTGCTTGCACTGCAGCGGCAGCGCAAGCCCCCGCAGGGTGCCTTCTTGTCACACCCCCCCCCCCCAGACAGGGTACCTGGGTCGCACCGCGCCCCCATTGCGCCCCCACTGTGTACACCCCACTAAGCTCCATCCAAACAAATGGGTGTGACACAGCCATGAACCTTTATGAAGGTACAATCTGATACAATATTTTTCATCATATTTCAGTGCAAATGTTAAAACTGATCAAAAACATTATTTTAAAGTAGTGTTGAACAAATTTTAGAAGTTTACTAAAAAGTGTTTTAGTGCTAACTAACAGATCAGCAGAGAAAAACGGGCACTAAAATGGTGCTGATTGAAAAGGCAACATGTCATTTTTAATTCTAAAAAAGTAGATTTTTGCTAGAGCACTTTCCCCTCATTTATCTATTTATATAGCTCTGTCTAAAATAGACATAAGGAAACAACAAAGGAGGGGGGATGGAGGCAGTGGGAAGCAGGGGAAACACTTGTGATTATTTTCATTACACGTACCTGTGCTATTTTTCTAGAAAAAATGGTGCTAGTACTCACCATGAATGCCTTCTTTGTTTTCTTATAATGGCTATGGCACCTACCTGAGAGGTGCCAGAACTAAGTTCCTGTGAGTTCTGGCTTAAAAAAAGCCCTGATATATTCTTTGCCTTAATTACAACAGGTCCACACTTTAAAGCTCTGTGTCTGAGCTCTCTCTCTCCCTTGCTCCAAAGCTTTCCCTGTGAAAACCCACTCTTTACTGCTGAATTGGAGTAAACGGCAATCTGCTGAAAACCCGCATTGCTTTTTGTTATGCTTCAGCTTTAAAGAGCAGGTTTTCACAAGGAAACCTGTGCCTGGAAAGTGCAGGGCTAAAGGTAAGTGTGGATAAGCCCCTAGTTGGAGCGCACTGGGACTCCTCAAGTTGCCTCCATTTCTGAGAGGGGAGGCAGAGAGGCAGAAGGGTGAAAGGACCCAGATTCTCCAAATTTGTCCTCAGCTGACTGGGGAGGGAATACAGATGAGATGAATAGGAGACTCATAAATATCTGTCTACTCACAATGCTGACCTTAGTTGCTCTTACCACTTGCTCAGCGACCCCAAAGTAACTAATGAGGTCCCAATGAACTAATTAACTCAGTGCCAGGGGTTTTACCCTTGGAACTCTCTTCCGTTTTCCCTTGCTGCAAATTATAGCCATGGGGAAGGGTACGCACAAGTAAAAGCATGCTACTAATTGGCCAATTCTGGGCATTGCTGAAGGAAAGAGCACAACCCCGGTATCCCTTCCCTCAGCAAACGGCAGAGGGAGAAAAATAAAGAGACAGAGGGATTGGCCTGGCCTGCCCTTCTCTTCTGTTCCTGCCACCCAGTCGTGTCCCCGACTGCCAGATCCACCTGCTTCCCCAGTAGGTACACGGCATCCGACTCCCCTCCCTCCTCTCCACAAGAAGGATCCCTTCCCCAGCTGCCAGTTTGCTCAGGTTCTCACTAATCTTCCATCGCTGCTGCTTGGATTGATTCCTCTCTAATCCCCTCACCCAGAGCTGCCACAAGGCCCAGATGGTAGCATCCAGGCCACTGACTAAACTGTCCCCTCCTTCAGCAGGGCACTGGTCTCTGGCAAAGCAGGGCTAGGAAGCTGGCAGCGGGTGGCAGGCGGAGCCCTTACGAGTGTGCTTCTCGTCTGCCTCGTCCCCTTCCTCGTCAGGCTCGATGTCCTCGGCCTGCGTGATCCAATCCAAATAGCCCTTCAGGTCTTCCTCCATCTGCTGCTTCTCCCGTAACTTTTGGAAGTCACCCCGGGCCTTTGCCTTCTCTCGCTCCTTGGAAAATTCTCTGTGGGGAGAAATGGGTCAAATTAGCCGCACAGGCCAGCTTAGCCATCTGCTGAAAGACACCTACTGGTGCAAAGCCCGCCTGCCAGTAGCACAGCCTTTGATCCAGCTGGTTGTCATGTGTTTGGCACAGCCGGAAAGCTCTCTCGGTGCTTAAGGGACACACAGGGCTGAATAAAACATCAGAAAGTCAGAGCAGGGAATGGGAAATTAAGTACAAGCTCCCACCTACCTCCACAAACATATAATACATACACTCCAATGTCAGGATCATCCACGTGCCAGCTACCCACAGATCTGGCCACCTCAGCTAGGCCACAGATGTCACAGGCAGACAGCAAACAGAAAATACACCACAGATGGTCAACCTGTGACATGGGGTTATGACAGTTCGTGGCACTTCTGAAGCACTCCTGAAATCTGCAGCACTCCTGGCTATGGCATACGAGAGTCAGGCCTGAATTCTTGCCTGACACGCTAGTTCTGCACTGCTCTGCTCTACAGATCCATAGATTAGAGGCGAAACCATAACAAGGCACAGGGTGACAAAAGAGCAGCCCTGCCAGATCAGACCAAAGGCCCATCTAGGGCAGCATTTTGTTCTCACAGAGGCCAGCCAGATGCTAATGGAGATTCCACAGCAAGACATGAGCACCACAGCACTTTCCCACTCATGGATCCCAAACCTGTGAGGTAGATTAGGCTGAGAGACAGTGAGTGGCCCAAGGTCACCAAGTGAGCTTCATGGCCGAGTGGGGACTAGACTGTTGCTCTTCCAGGTCTTAGTCCAACACTCTAACCACCATACCAATAGGGGTCTCTATTATAACGTCTAACGCTTTGGGCATGGCTTGTGTCACACTCAAGGCTGCCCCAAGACATTTTGGAACCTGCAGTGAACCACAAAATAGTGCCTCCACTCTGGCCAGGAAAGAAGGGGTGAGTTAAGATCTACATCTGGAACAATGGGGAAATAAAGATCTATATCAGGAACAAGAGTTGGAAGAGACCAGCAGCACCTCCTGTTTGCAAAGAGGCTGCAGTAGAGGCAGCGGGGGTGGGGGGCTTGCCAAGGAGATCTTGCTCTCCAAGAAGTGTGCCGCAGCTGTTGCTGCCACTGCAGCAGTGGCAACAGTGGGCGATGCTTTCCTTGGAGGGCGGGTCTGCTGCCCCTGTGGATCCTGCTGCCTGAGGTTGTCGCCTCACCTTGCCTCATGGCTGGGCTGGCCCTGTGCACACCTGCTAAAAAAAATCAGTCACCACTGCTATTATACACTATATCAAAGTGGCCTGACAAGTCGGTAACTCAGCAGAATGGCTCTTCCCTTTGCCTGGCATCTGGCATCAGTCATTCTGGCCCTAAATCCATAACCCTCTAGCTTCTTCTGCTCCCTTCAGTGGGGGGGGGGGGGGCGAGCGGTACAGCATAGAACCTGGACCACATCAACTGTCATATGCTAGGCTAAAAGATATCATACCAACTCATGGTTCACGCTAAGCAGTTAACTACACAAGAGAAGTCATGGTTTAGAGAGGTGGTCTGCTACCATTTCCCGTTTTATCAGTAAAGGTAAAGGTACCCCTGCCTGTACGGGCCAGTCTTGCCAGACTCTAGGGTTGTGCGCTCATCTCACTCTATAGGCCAGGAGCCAGCGCTGTCCGCAGACACTTCCGGGTCACGTGGCCAGCGTGACAAGCTGCATCTGGCGAGCCAGCGCAGCACACAGAACGCCGTTTACCTTCCCGCTGGTAAGCGGTCCCTATTTATCTACTTGCACCCGGGGGTGCTTTCAAACTGCTAGGTTGGCAGGCGCTGGGACCGAACGACGGGAGCGCACCCCGCCGCGGGGATTCGAACCGCCGACCATGCGATCGGCAAGTCCTAGGCGCTGAGGTTTTACCCACAGCGCCACCTGCGTCCCACTGTTTTATCAGTAAAAAAAAGGTAAAGGTAAAGGTACCCCTGCCCATACGGGCCAGTCTTGACAGACTCTAGGGTTGTGCGCCCATCTCACTCAAAGAGGCCAAGGGCCAGCGCTGTCCGAAGACACTTCCGGGTCACGTGGCCAGCGTGACATCTCTGCTCTGGCGAGCCAGAGCTGCACACGGAAACGCCATTTACCTTCCCACTAGTAAGCGGTCCCTATTTATCTACTTGCACTTAGGGGTGCTTTCGAACTGCTAGGTTGGCATGCGCTGGGACCGAACAGCGGGAGCGCACCCCGCCGCGGGGATTCGAACCGCCGACGTTACGATCGGCAAGCCTTAAGCGCTGAGGCTTTAACCCACAGCGCCACCCGCGTCCTACTCAGGTTTATAACTTCATTCTACTAGGTGTGTCTTTGAGAAGGTAAGCAACCATTGTAAACTATGCTTTCTTAATTCAGATATCAGACTAAACCATAGTTAACAAATATAGTACTTCAAACCAAGTTTTCTGGTTTGGTTTGCCCAACAATAGTTTGTCAATTTAGACATCACACAATACCATAATTACATTTTCTGGTTTTATTTTATGTCCTTCCTACCCTCTTTTTGCTTATGCCTCATTCTTCCTATCTGACTGTGAACCCGTGGGAACGGGTTTGTCCCCTCACATTACTTTAAGCACCCAATGAATGAATCATAACAATTCCACGATTTATGCAAGCAAGTGATACTACATGCTACCATGAAAAACCAAATATAGAATCACTACTACTAGACTTGCGAGGTGGAAAGTGGGTGTCAGTGCAGAATCTTTCCCACTAAAATATAACCATTTGATACTGCAAATGAGCAAAATCAATTCAACAGATATTACAAAGTACAAATGCAACCCATGCTACCTTTGGCAGATTCTGGATCTCTCACAGAAGTCACCTCCCCATTTGAATGCTGGTGGAAGCATTTTGTGTGAATGGTTACATGCTATCTATTTATCCAGCTATCCAGTTACAACATGTATGTAGGCACAAGAAGCAGCCCTCAAAGGCATCCCAGAAATACACTGGCTGATTCACATGCTATACTCACTCCAAATCAGACTTACCCACTCAGCACACCCAAAACCAGATTGAGCACGAAGAAGGAGCCAAAGATGACAAGGCTGACAAAGTAGAGCCAGGGCAGCTCGTGACCCATTGCATCCTGCATCTGGAGTAGAGAGAGGGACAATAAGCAGAAAATGATATGGATTGCTCTGTATGAGCCACTGGCAGTGCTGCTCCCCCCCCCCCAGTGGAGGAAGGTGCCTCACCCAGTAGAGCACATCGGTCCAGCCTTCCATGGTGATGCACTGGAAGACTGTCAGCATGGCAAAAAAGAAGTTGTCGAAGTTGGTGATGCCACCATTGGGTCCTTCCCACTTCCCACGGCACTCACTATTGTTCGTCAAGCATTCCCGTCCGTGCCCAGAGAAGGCACAAGGTGATGGGTCCTCCTCAGCCTCCAGGTCTGCAAGGGATGCAGAGATATTTTTTTTGGGGGGGGGGGTGGACAGACAGGGAGAAGAGTGACAGGTCCATTCTAGTGCTGAACCAAACTATGTTTCACAAACATCTGCATATCTCTCAAACTGTGCCCTGTATTTCCAACACCCCCCACCCCCCACTACTAAAATACACACACAGCAAAAATTCACTTGATAGTTCAATGTTCTTTTAACATTTAGGCATTTAAGCATATCAGTAGACAGCTTTTAAAATCCAGTCATGCATTTATGTTGCTGAAAATGAAACTGGCTATTTGGGTTAGAATCATAGAATTGTAGAGTTGGAAGGAATTCTGAGGGTCATCTAGTCCAACCCCCTGCAATGCAGGAATATGCAGGTGGCTTGTATGGGGATCAAACCCGTGGCCTTGGCGTTATCAGCAACACACGCTATCTAACTGAGCTAAGAGAGGTTGCATGTGTAATAGGGAGCCCTCGGAGCACCCACAATTGCCTAGCCTTGACTCCCATAGGTTCAGGTCGGGGTCACAAGCAAGAGACTTCAGCCAGGAGATAGAAGCAAAATGGTGGCCTGTAGGCCTGATCTTTATTGTTGCAAGACTTTCCACCACCACAAACACGAAGCAGCCAGAAGCCCCAAACATTGTTACATCAGTTTTAAAAGTTTCCCATAATACATTTCCAGAAGCATCATCAAGACATCATCGCTACGTCACAGAAAAGGTGTGGTCACAGGTAGAACCTGAGATCCAGGAATGTACCTGTCAATCAAATATAGTCTTTCACAGTACAAACTCCTTGCAAAGGTCCTGCAGACAGACATGACTGTACATCTCAGGAATTATGGTGGGCTCACCAACCCCTCCCCTTATACCTCACTTCCCTGGGTCCTAAACGTCATTGGAACTGAGACTGATACAATGAGTAATTTCTTGAGCCAGTACGTAGATACATTTACCAGTGAATTACTACATTTGGTATTGACACTTCCCCTGTTTTCCCTTGTTGGAGGCCTGAGGCTCCGTGGGGAGGCGTGGGCACCTTCTGCAAACTCTGCTGTTAGTCCTTTTCTCAACTTTAGGGACTGCCCGTCAGGGCTCTGCAGCCTCTGACCAAACAGGCACCTTGCGAATGGAGCTTTGAACCCAAATGAATGAGGTTTTGAGAATGTGCAGTGAAGATTCCCTGTTCTTGCCTCGTGATGAGGCAAGGCTCGGGGGGGTGTCTCTCAACCTCTCCCATTCAATTTCCCTGTAACACATGAAACTCACTATGTAGCTCCGGATCACATTGTGAAAGGCTCTTTCAAGTTTATAACAACAACAACAACAAAGCAGATGATGATAAAAGATAGCTGCAAATCGGTATGAAAAAATGTTTGAAAGAGAAGCCTTTCACATTCTTCAGAACTGCAGCTCTCACACTGAAAACTGAATTCAACAGAAATTCATCCCAGCAGTGCTATTCCCCATTCTGGAAGGAAGGAGTAGGATTATTCCCTACAGTTCATTTGCACACACTTGGATTGGTCTCTCTCCCTAAAATTTAACATTTTTGGAGGCAAGAATGATCTACCTACCTCCCCCCCCCCCCTTGCAGAACTATACCTGAACCAACGATGAAGCAGGTCTTGTGCATGCGGCCGATAAAGAGCTCCAAGCCAATGATAGCATAGATGATGATGACGAAAAGGACAAGCAGCGCAATGTGCAGGAGGGGCACCATGGCTTTCATGATAGAGTTCAAGACAATGTGCAGGCCTAGTTGGTGGAGAGGATTCAGAACATGGTGTTAACTTTGCAGAAGCATGATGAGCAGGGCTGCAACATGCAGCGCAATCACAACTGGCCATGTATACAGGGGCACATGGCTGCAGGTGGAGAGCTCAGTCTCAGGAGCAGAATACAACCAGAAGGGGTGGAGGCATTCCCCTTCACAGCACAATGAACATTTGTAGAGAACCTGAAGCTAAATCATTTGCAGATGAATTGTCTCTGGGTCAAATTTCATACACGGCATTGAAGGAGCTGCTCCTGCTATCCATTGTGCAATGTGCTTGCAGCAGTGCAGAGCATGGTGAATACGGCTGTGTGCTGCTGTGCATAGCATGTAATACAATGTGGAAGCATGAACTAAAATGCAAGTGGTGCTTTAATGTGGCCCTGCACAGCAGGCATGCAGTTTGTGGGAACTGTATTTAAGGAGACTTGCAGAGTGGCTGTAAGTCACAATAATGCAATCACACGGAATGTGTTGATGTGCTGCCTAGCAAGACAGCATGCAAATATGTGCACGTGGTATGCTCTGGGTAATACTGTGTGTCTGCATGGAAGCCAACATGAAGCTCAATGTGCAGGTCTGATTGTATACAGTGCAATGCCTGTGATGCATTGTAGCGTATTAAACATGAGCTGCAGTATAGTACTGCAGTGTGATCTAGTGCAGAATGATAGCATATGTTTTGGCAAAATAAAGTGACTCTGGCTAATGCCACGACATGTAGTGAGGTGCAATAAGGCAACCATTATGTGGCATATGCCCCAAAATTGCTGTGAATGGTCTTTATTGCTCTGTGGTATAGCAGCGCAACTGTGCACAATGCAGTGTGGATATGGCATCACAAGAACACTGCGACAACACATGGTACAGCACCTCTCTGCTCAATAAGCTACTCTGGCAAAGCAAAGCAGAGTGCAGCCACTATGCAGCTAGCAGCAAAACCAATACAGTGGTACCTCGAGTTACAAATGCCGCAGGTTACAAACTCCACTAACCTGGAAGAGTAACCTCGAGTTGAGAACTTTGCCCCAGGATGAGAATGGAAATCAAGTGCCGGCGGCACAACAACAGCAAGAGGCCCCATTAGCGAAAGCAAGCCTCTAGTTAAGAACAGTTTCAGGTTAAGAACAGACCTCTGGAACGAATTAAGTTCATAACTAGAGGTACCACTGTATGTACAGTTAGGCACATGATATGTGGTACAGCAGAAATACCATATACAGTACAGTGTATATGTAAAGGTAAAGGTAAAGGTACCCCTGCCCGTACAGGCCAGTCTTGACAGACTCTAGGGTTGTGCGCCCATCTCACTCAAAGAGGCCAAGGGCCAGCGCTGTCCGAAGACACTTCCGGGTCACGTGGCCAGCGTGACATCGCTGCTCTGGCGAGCCAGAGCCGTACACGGAAACGCCGTTTACCTTCCCGCTAATAAGCGGTCCCTATTTATCTACTTGCACTTAGGGGTGCTTTCGAACTGCTAGGTTGGCAGGCGCTGGGACCGAACAGCAGGAGCGCACCCTGCCGCGGGGATTCGAACCGCCGACCTTTCGATCAGCAAGCCCTAGGCACTGAGGCTTTAACCCACAGCGCCACCCGCGTCCCTTCTTCTCAGTGTATATGTACAGTGTATAAATGCAGCTCAGAGCATCAACCCAACGGCATCTCAATTTGACCCAAAGCAGTGCAAATAATGGTGCACTGATTGTTATTGGCTTCTTTCTTCAGAGACTACTACCAAGGAAACATATGGGGGGCCCTCCAGACATCCTTTTTATTGCACATCATGATTATTTGCGCTCTTGATGTTTTTGGGGCAGTTACATGTGACCCCACTTTCAATACTGTTTGCACCTGCAGAAGTTTTGGAATGGTCAGACGGCTTCATTTCCAGTCAGCGCATGCCCGGTAACCTCCATCTGAAACCCCTTAATTTTTATACCCCAAATGTTCTGGTTTATTTTTGTCCTCCATTTGTTGTGCTGATAGCTCCTCTGGCTAGCATTGGGGAGACATCACACAACAAACTAAAGCAGACTCAATTAACCACTACATGTATGATTATTGTGTCAAGAACATATTGCAGAAAGTTCACCAACAATTAAGCACCAGTCCGGAGGCGCCCTGTTTGTAAAAGAGAAATATGCTTACTAGGGACACCAGAGACGAGGCGCAGAGGTCTCAGGACACGGAAGGCTCTCAGAGCTTTGACATCAAACCCACCCGGCTTCCCACTCATGTGATGAGCCTCTCCAGGCTTGTGGGAAACTTGTTCCAGGATGACACTGAAGAGACTGGGGGGGGGGGGGGAGAAAGGACCATGATGAGACAGGCAGGGGACCTTTCTTCCCATGAAGAGCCCACCCAAACACAGATAAAAGAATGACAAACTAGCTTCTAGCCCCATAGACCCATTTATGGCCTTCACTCTCTAGGGCTAACAGTGTGAAGCAGGCCCTGGGGGGTATTATTGTTATCATCATCATTATTATATCCACTCCATGGTCCCAGAGCGGGTTACGACAATTAAAACACAATGTTGAGGTGACAGCCATTGATAGACCAATCCTATATTTTAATCCTTTTTAAAACTACCTTAAGGAGGGGGTGGTCAGATCTAATTCTAGAGATCGGTGTTCTTCATTGGATGAGGACTCAGAGTATTGATCCTCAGGCAATAAGGACTATCCCCTTTTCAAGATCATTCCCCTTAACCTAATCCCAAAGGGAACTAAGGATTTGGGGATTGTCTGGGGAGATGCTTGAGCCTCCCCCCCCCCCCACAAAACACCAGAGCTGGGCTCTAAAATGTGGGGTATAATAAAGGCAATTAAGCATAATTCCTTTTGCTCTCCTCTGAGCAACAATAGCTGGCCTCCACATATCTGATAAATTACACTTGAATCCTCAGGGCATCGTATACAAGGTTATTCCATTTTATCCTCAAAATAGTGAGAAAGCGGCCTGGGCTTACCCAGTGAGCTTTACCACTAAGCAGAGAAGAAATCTGAATTCAGCTCTCCCTGGTCCATGCCCAACACTGTCTACTGCTGTACACTGCTGCTCAACAGATGGCTCATGATCCATGCCAGCATCTGACACACCATGGCAATAGGTCCTGGGGCACACATTTAATATAATGACGTGCAGCCATTTTGGGTGGTAAAATGTCCTTGATGGCCCTGATGATGGTGGAGGGGGGTTTTACTTGGGACTTCTGCAAAGAAGGCTTGCCTGAGGGTTATAGCTCCAGGAGAAATATCCCACCCCCGCCAGTGGATGGCTTGGTATGTAGCACATATTGCAGTCTGAATTGCATGGGCCATGTGTAGGGGACCTTCGGTCCTCCAAATGTTGCCGAACTAAAACTCCAGTCAGCCCTAGCAAGTATGGCCAATATGTAGTTCAGCAATATCGGAAGGGCCACATAGACCCCACACCAGTCATAGGTTAATTTGTAAGCAAATGAACAAGTGGGATGGCATAGCCTTTTAGCAGACTTGCCATGTCTCTGGAGCTGACCTCAAGTTTCAGGATCTTTATCAGATGGCGAGAAACCTCCAGGCACAGCAGGGGGTGTAGGAAACTGCCTTGAAGTAGGTCTGCCCAGTGCAAGGCGGGCTCTTTAGGTTATTTAGGTTATTGGTTCCCCCCCCCCACCTGATCCTTTCCACCAGAGGTGCTGGTTCTGAACCTGGATCTTTCCATGCGCAAAGTGTGGCCCCTCCCACTGAATGAAGAGGTCTGGCTATCGTCCTCTTTTATTTGTGTTATTGATTTTTATAAGTATATATACCACCCAATACTTTTTGATTCCAGGGTAATTAGCAATCACACAAAAACACCATTAAAACTACAATAAAACAGCATAAGACAATTTAAATGTACTGTATCTAAGAGTCACGGTGAATTTGGATAAAGTGTTATCTACATGATCTCTGTTGGGTCATATATGCAAGATAATTGCCCATTTTGTTTATTTTATTTAAAATGAAATAAAATTAATATATATAAAAAAGACATGATGAATAATTGAAAAATGTTTTCAACTGGCACCTAAAAGGTAGCAAAGAAGGTGCCAGTCAGAACTCTCTGGAGAGGATGTTCCCCAAACTGAGGACCACAACCAAGTATATCCATGTTCACCAGCTGCTTCACCTCTGGCAGCAGAGGCATCTGGGGAAGCACATTTCAGGTGGCTTCCATAAATGGGCAACTTGGTGTGGTGCAGGGATTCTTTTGCTTGAGAGCTTTTACAATTAATTCCATGTCCTTCCCCGGCCTCATGTCCATCAGACTCCCCTTTCAGGCACCAGGGTGCCAGGTGTCAACCCTTGTCCCGACCAGGGACCATAGTGGGCCTCATTCCTCTCTTAGCAGGCCCCACACTTTGAACTACCAGGTACCACCCCTTAGGTCACAGGTAGGGATGGGTGAATGTCTATTTCAGTTTCTCATTTTCTAGGCTTAAGCACAGCTCTTCACATTTCAACATCAGTTTGCTTTATTTTTTAAAAGGCCTCATGAAAATTCATCAGCATTTTAGTGCTGCTCTGCTCGTTCCCTTCTACTTTATTTGATGTTGTGTCTGCATGGCCTATTTACAATAAGAGTCCTATTCATATGTTCAAGGCATAAGCATTTAGCAATGGGCACTGGCTCTGGCTAGCTGACCATTTCAAGTCCCTTCAAACACAAGACTCGGGCCTCTCCCTTCCTACTAACATTGCCAGGTACAGACCCCCAATAGGGCTTCCTGTACTTTTAACTGTTTGAAAGAATTATGGCAGCTTTGTCCATCACCGTGGTAAGAAAGGACACATCCTTTGGCACACATTTTACAGAAACAAGGGCTTTTCTCAGGACCTGGATCTAATTCCTCAACTTCGTTCATAATCGCTTGCTATACAGACTTATTTGCATTAAGATGCTGCAGAAGAGCTGCGCTACTGCAGTTTCCCCAAATCTCCCCTCTCTCTGTTGCCAGGCAGTCCATTTGGAGAGATATACTTGGGACTTTTGGCAACCTGCAGAAGTGATTTGCACTCACTCATCATGCCACGGAAAAAACTCACCCCACCACAACGATGACAAAATCAAGAAGGTTCCAGCCATTGCGGATGTAGGCGCTGGGATGCATGACCAGTCCATAGGCAAGGATCTTGAGGAAAGTCTCCACCGTGAATATGATGAGAAAAACATACTCCACTTGCTCCTGTGGAGGAAGAAGGCCAGTAGGCCCAAATTATACTTCCAAGCTTCTGCTGCTTGTGTCCTGAGAAGCAATCTATCACTTTACAGTAGTACCTCAGGTTACATATGCTTCAGGTTACAGACTCCACTAACCCAGAAATTGTACCTCGGGTTAAGAACTTTGCTTCAGGATGAGAACAGAAATCGTGCTCTGGCAGCGCGGCAGCAGCAGGAGGCCCCATTAGCTAAAGTGGTGCTTCAGGTTAAGAACAGTTTCAGGTTAAGAACGGACCTCCGGAACGAATTAAGTACTTAACCTGAGGTACCACTGTATTGGGATTTGAAACCAGTCACATGTTCCAAAGTCAGGACAATCCCAAAGAGCTCCACTTGAAAGCTCCAGTTCTGGAAAGTTACACTAGAGAAAGAGACTGGAAATTCCCATCAAGGGAAATGGGCAAAAAATTCTCTGGATTAGCATTATCTCAGTCCAACACCAGCGCAAGCAGCTTACAGAGTGGGCAAGGAAATAGGAGGGAGAGAAAAGAGTTGGGAGTATCACACATATACATGGCTACAGGAATAAGTGTGGCCACTTGCACACGCACTCCCCAGAAAAGAGGAGCACGCATTTGTCACTCACGGCATGCAAAATTCAATATAAATAAACACAAAAACACAGAGAAGAAAAGATATGTGGAGCTATAGCACATAACCCAGAAATCCTGATCAATAGGCCATCCCTATCACATCTTTACTGAGACCCACTAGTAAGAGAACCAGAAACACAGTGCAGTTAGCACTACTTTCTGCTTCTTTCCTTTTATACCAATAAATGTTATCCTCTCCTTCAATGAGAACAGAATCTCTGGACTCTGTCCTGCCATTGTAAACAACAAAGCCCTCCCACAGTGGCACAGTACATGTACTGTGTGAACTGTAAAAAAATTAATTCTTAAAAAAATGGCTGGCAGAGAAATGAGATCAAGTTCTGTCTTTGACTTCACTGGTGTCAAGCATTTCTGGATTTACCCTGGAGGGGAGAAACAGAGATCAGAAACTGGCCCCCATCCAGTTTCAGTCATGGATTATTCTGGATTTAGTCCAGGGAAGCTGAGATCAAACTCCAGCCCTGACCCCAGCTGCAATCAGCAGATGACTTCAAATTCACAGGGGAGCTTCTGTGGTCTCACTGCAAGACCCTCGGTCACCAGAGTGAACTAGGAAGCTGTGGGGATGAGGGGGCAGGGGGCAGCCTGTTGCCTCAGCTGCCCCCAGTCAGGTGGTGGATTAATGGTTATTAAGAGATAATAGTTTTAATTAGCATTAACGTGTTGCCTCAGACAGAAATCAAGATGTAAAAGTGGAATCATTAAGGAAGAAGGAGGCCACGGCAAAGGAGTTTACTGGACTACAAGGTGAAGAAAAATAAGGAGCAGCTGCGTGATCCAGGATTTGGGGTATCTCTAGCCGGAAGGTGGCATGTGGTGGGTTACAGCAAGGAAGCAGACCTTGGAGACAATATTCCTGGCTTCACATGATGTTGTCTTCCTTGGGCCTACCCATCTAGTTCAGTACCTGTACTATCTGACAACAGTTTTCTGAGGTCTCCAGCTGTCCAAAATCCTTTTCACTGCATCCTTCAGCATGCAGAATATGTGCTCTGCCATTGCACTATGCTCTCCCCCACTCCCCACCCTTCCCTCCAAGGCTTTGGGAAAGGCACTCACCAAGTTGTGGTTGGAGACATTCGAGTCATCCTCAGGGAAAGGGATATAGACTCCTAAGGCCACACAGTTGGCGAAGATGGTCATAAGAATGAGGATATCAAAGGGTCTGGGAACATTCAGTTAAGGCAACAAACAGGAATTTCTTCTCCCTCCTTCCCCCAAGGAAAAAGAGAGGGCCTCCCCACCCCCACCCCGAGTCAGATGTCTCCCAATTTGTAAGAATAGGATGCTTCCATTCAACGATGCTGATGGCAGCACGGCGGATGGGATTGTTCAGCCTGAGACAGAAGAGGGCTCGTGGGGAACGGTGCACCACGTTGGTCCCCTGGGTTTTGTGCTTGTTGTGCTGGAGACGCTTCTTCTGGGCACTGCTGCCTGTAGAGCCCAGTGTATCTGAGCCCCCACCAGCAAGTGTCCATGCCAGGGCCTGGCCTGTTGCCTCCACAAAAGCCTCGGCCGCCGAGCGTGGGATCTCGGGGGTGCCAGCTGCTGCAAGGTGGAAACAGGGCAAGGGGGAGTTAAGGATGGATCTAAAGGCTAACTGCCCTGTTTCTTAGAAAAGGCACAAAAAAGAAATAAGGTTCTGAAAAACACAAAAAGGTTGGTTAATATAGAAATATGGCAGAGCACGTTCCACTGTGGGAGACTTTTCCAAGACTAAGGCCTCTGTGAGCTCAGGCTGAAAGAAAACTTCAGATGTTTGCCTGGCACCTATGGTTTGGCCTCAGGACTTCACACTCATTCATTTCCATTATCAGTCCCAGTTATACATCAAAACACCTCATTCTGATTGCAACACCAAAGCCATACACTTCTCTGTTTTTTTTCAGCTGCTGTTCCAATCTTAAACAGTGTCCAAGCCTCCTGCTCTTTACTTTTGAGAACCACTATAATGCAAAGGTTTGCCTGATGCCCCCCAAAGCTGGACCCAGATCATTCGTCTTCTACCAGCCCCTACTTACCACTGTCTTATTCCTCTCAGTTTCTTCTGAACACACCCCTAAATGCTGCAATCCCAAATGCACTAAGTAAACTCCTTTCAGTAACACTTACTTCTGAGTAAACATGCCTAGGATTGCACTGTAAGACTCCTACCCACCTCCCAACAGCTTGTCCCTAAACTAAACTAAACACATCTACATCTACTCACGTCCTCCGTTGCACTCGGACATCTTGCTGCCTGGTTGTGGGGGGTGAGAGGGCAGATGAGGAAATCTCCAGAAGATGCTAGCACTTTAGACCAACTACCTCTTCCCCTTGCAAGGGGGGGCTTCCCATTCTTTTGGCCTTTCTCCCTGGGCGGGGAGGAAGGACCAAATTCACCCTACGTGCTCTCATGGGAGGGCAGGAGCAGGAGCCTTCCAAGCCCTGTAGATGCGCTCCTTGCTTTCCACAGCAGTGCTCCCGCTGAAAAGGATTTGAGCCCCTGCTCGTGTCTGCTTCTCTCTCACACTCTCTCTCTTTCTGTCGCTCTCCCTGCTTCGTTCCCTAGCTCTCGGTTGAGGATTAAGGCAGATTGCCTACTTTAAAGGGCAGCGCAGGAGGCAGGGAGGAGGGAGCTCACACAGCTGGTTAGGTCACTGACTGTTGAGAGCTGGGGACATCCCAGCCACACAAGCCAGCCTAGGCCTGGAAAGGGGTAGTATGAAAGATGTGGCTGAAATGGGAACAGCCTTGTCATAATCCAACACACCCTACCTGAGTGTTGTGTAAAAGCAGCATAAGGGAGCTCTTGTAAATGATGGATCTCTCCGTGACCAAAACCAGACCGACACCAAGTCTTTTCTGACAGCAAGTTTCCTTTCTTCAGACAGTCTGGCTTCATACCTCCACCCTCAGTCACCCTGGCACAGGTTACACACAAAGAGCCCATTTGCATGTCTTTTTGGGGTGCAGGATGGGATGGGATACTGAGATGGTTGTTCCCAATGTAGGGCCTTGCTCACTTACCTCAGGGCATTCTGGGGTGAACAGACCCAGCTTTTGTACTCCTGTGCACACTACCGCACAAACACTTTTACCTTTAAAACACATTCAAAACACAACCTTTCCCTTAAAAGAATCCTGGGCGCTGCAGTTTACCCCTCAAAGAGTTACAATTCCCAGCAGCCCTTAACAAACTAAAGTGCCCAGAATTTTTTGAGGAGATAATCCGCTTCTAATGTGCTTTAAAGGTATGGAGATACAATGTCTTATGAAAAGGACAGCAACTGGCATAATTAATTGGTGAGTCAATAAAAATATTAAAATTTACTATTGTTATTTCATAATATCGGGTTGCTTCTTAAAAACAATATTAGCCTGATGCCAACAAATGTGGAAAAAGAAGATAAGGTAGTCAAACAAATGTAAAACATTGGCACAGACTATACATGTATGAGATACAATTACTCTAGATCGAGTGCACTCTCAACACTGGTTTGGGAAGCAGTGTTTTGTCTTATGTTTCACATTGTTTCATGTGAAATACTGCATTTTAATGTGTTTTCCCCAAAACCAGCTTCAGAAAAAGAATGACATTAAGCCCATAATGTGTATACAACCTTTGTTTTCCTGCCTTCTGGCACAGGACAGGAAATGTAAAGCATTGCTTTCTGGCTGGTATGTCAAAATTCATGAATGGCTCACACGTGCCAACTCTAAACAGAGGTGGACTGTACCACTATATTTCATTGTTTGATTATATATATATATATGCATATACAGTGGACAACTTGGGTTGCGAACGTGATCCGTGCGGGAGGCACATTCGCAACCCGCAGCGTTCACAACCGCAGCGCATGCGCGGGTCATGATTCAGCACTTCTGCACATGCGCAAAGCACGATTTAGTGCTTCTGCGCATGTGCAAGCGCCGAAACCCGGAAGTAACCCGTTCCGGTACTTCCTGGTTCGGCGCGGTGCACAACCGAAAAACGTGCAACCTGAAGCGTCTGCAACCCGAGGTATGACTGTATAATATATGGAAAGAATGAAACAGAAAGACAGAAAAGTGAAAGGAAAAGAAAGGGGAAGAAAGGACAACTAAATATAAGAATTAAAAAGGGTGAGAGTTTATTTACAGTTAATATTTGAGCAGGTGCAGCTTTTGTTAGCTATACATGGCAATTTGCACTTGATAAAATGTCTCCTTTCATATAATGATTGTTGATGATCCCCAGCAGGCTAGGGACAAGGGTGAAAGCTGTTTCCTAGTTCTGCTGGATCTCTCAGCGGCCTTTGATACCACCAACCATGACATCCTTCTGGACTGTCTAGAGGGGCTGGGAGCTGGGGGCACAGTGGTTCCACTCCTTCCTCCTGGGCCGTGTCCAGAAAGTGGTGTTGAGGGTTGTGTGTTCAGACCCCTGGGCTCTCACTATGGGGTGCCTCAGGGTTCTGTCCATGCTTTTTAATATCTACGTGCAGCTGCTGGGAGAGATCATCAGGGGGTTTGGCCTGGGTGTTCATCAGTATGTGGATGAGACACAGCTCTACCTCTCTTTTAAATCAGAACCAGTAAAGGTGGTGAAGGACCTGTGTGAGTATATGGAGGCAGTTGGAGGATGGATGGCAGCTAACAGATTGAGGTTGAATCCTGACAAGATAGAAGTACTGTTTTGGGGGGACAGGGGGCGCACAGGTGTGGGCGACTCCCTGGTCCTGAATGGGGTAACTGTGCCCCTGAAGAACCAGGTGCACAGCCTGGGAGTCATTTTGGACTCACAGCTGTCCATTGAGATGCAGGTCAATTCTGTGTCCAGGGCAGCTGTCTACCAGCTCCATCTGGTACACTGGCTGAGACCCTACCTGCCCACAGACTGTCTTGCCAGAGTGGTACATCTCTCGCTTGGACTACTGCAATGTGCTCTACGTGGGGCTACCTTTGAAGGTGACCCAGAAACTACGACTAATCCAGAATGCGGCAGCTAGACTGGTGATTGGGAGTGGCCGCCAAGACCACATAACACTGGTCTTGAAAGACCTACATTGGCTCCCAGTATGTTTCTGAGCAGAATTCAAAGTGTTGGTGCTGATCTTTAAAGCTCTAAACCATGGGTGGGCAAACTAAGGCCCGGGGGCTGGATCTGGCCTAATCGCCTTCTAAATCTGATCCGCAGATGGTCCAGGAATCAGCATGTTTTTACATGGGTAGAATGTGCCCTTTTATTTAAAATGCATCTCTGGGTAATTTGTGGGGCCTGCCTGGTGTTTTTACATGAGTAGAATGTATCATTTTATTTAAAATGCACCTCTGGGTTATTTGTGGGGCATAAGAATTTGTTCATTTTCTTTTTCTTCAAAATACAGTCTGCCCCCCCCCCACAAGGTCTGAGGGACAGTGGACTGGCCCCCTGCTGAAAAAGTTTGCTGACGCCTGCCCTAGCCTTGGCCCAGTATACACTGAGGTCCAGCTCCGAGGGTCTTCTGGTGGTTCCCTCACTGCGTGAAGTGAGGTTACAGGGAACCAGGCAGAGGGCCTTCTCAGTAGTGGCTCCCACCCTGTGGAACGCCCTCCCCTCAGATGTCAAGGAAATAAACAACTACCTGACTTTTAGAAGATATCTGAAGGCAGCCCTGTTTAGCGAAGTTTTTAATGTTTGATGTTTTATTGTATTTTTAATATTTTGTTGGAAGCCGGCCAGAGTGGCTGGGGAAACCCAGCCAGATGGGCAGGGCATAAATAATAATAATTATTATTATTATTATTATTATTTACTGAAGTTCTCACCCTGGGCCAGCAGGGGGATACTGTTGATAGTTATGCAAATAAGGGATCGAAAGTGACATTCAGTGACTGGATAGTTTTAGAAAATTGTTACAGTTATGTTGTACTGGAGCTCTATATAAGCAGGCTGACTGAACCCTTCAGTTCAGTTCTGTTCTGGCCTGTGTATAATCAAGAGCTGTTTGAAGAATTGCTGTGTCGTCTGATATGTTCACCTACAACTTAACAATTATTATTATTATTATTATTATTATTATTATTATTATTATTTAAAAGTAAAGGAGCCTTTGTATCTTGCCATCCTAGAGTAAGAATTGGAAAAACAGACCTAGAATAATAGAAATGCATTGTAGTATGAATGAATTTTGTTTTGTATTCTTTGTTTTATAGAATACATATAATAATGTTATGTTACTAAGCAAATTTAATAAAACAGTAAAAAAAAAAAAAAATAGAAATGCAGAGTTGGAAAGGACCCCAATGGTCATCTAGTCCAACCCTCTGCAATTCAGGAATCTCAACTGAAGCATCCATGACAGAAGGCCACCCAGCCTCCTGAAGTAGTCCGTTCCACTGCTGAACAGCTCTTACTGTCAGAAACTTCTTCCTGATGTTTAGTCAGAATCTCCTTTCTTGTAACTTGAAGCCAGTGGTTCCAGTCCTACCCTTCAGAGGAGGAGAAAACAAGCTTCTTCCCTCTTCCATGTGACAGCCCTTAAGATATTGGAAGGTAGCTATCATATCTCCTTTCAGTCTCTTCTTTTCCAGACTAAACATACCCAGCTCCTTCAACCATTCCTCATAAG
This sequence comes from Podarcis tiliguerta, assembly GCF_965153285.1. Classification (NCBI taxonomy): domain Eukaryota; kingdom Metazoa; phylum Chordata; class Lepidosauria; order Squamata; family Lacertidae; genus Podarcis; species Podarcis tiliguerta. The sequence continues at coordinate 38,363,176 of NC_139550.1, forward strand.
GCTTGTTTTCCAGAACCACATTTTACCAGCTACTCCAGAATATCATGGGGGTCTTTGTCAAAAGCCTTACTGAAACCATGAAACACTATATCCACAGCATTCCCCTGATCCACCAAACTTGTAACTACAGTGGTACCTCGGGTTACATATGCTTCAGGTTACAGACTCCGCTAACCCAGAAATATTACCTTGGGTTAAGAACTTTGCTTCAGGATGAGAACAGAAATCAGGCTCCAGAGCGCGATAGCAGCAGGAGGCCCCATTAGCTAAAGTGGTGTTTTAGGTTAAGAACAGTTTCAGGTTAAGAATGGACCTCCGGAACGAATTAAGTACGTAACCAGAGGTACCACTGTATAAGCATATACTGCAGCAAAATTAATAATGGGATCCATATTACAGATGGGTGATAAAGGAGGGACGTTAGGCCTGAAAAGGTTTAAGAGTACTGATTAAGGTTGCAATCCTACCATGGCCATTCCCAGGCAAGTGGGGTGAGCCTTGTAGCCTTGGAGGACTCATTTTCTGATAATCTTTTGGAAGAGGGCTAAAAGGTTATCCTGGACACTCCCTCCTCCTCAAGTTACAGAGCTGTGAGCTTTGGTTTAACTGGTTTTACCTCTTTACAAGGGACGCGGGTGGCGCTGTGGGTAAAAGCCTCAGCGCCTAGGGCTTGCCGATCGAAAGGTCGACGGTTCGAATCCCCGCGGCGGGGTGCGCTCCCGTTGTTCGGTCCCAGCGCCTGCCAACCTAGCAGTTCGAAAGCACCCCCGGTGCAAGTAGATAAATAGGGACCGCTTACTAGCGGGAAGGTAAACGGCGTTTCCGTGTGTGGCTCTGGCTCGCCAAAGCAGCGATGGCACGCTGGCCACGTGACCCGGAAGTGTCTCCGGACAGCGCTGGCCCCCGGCCTCTTGAGTGAGATGGGCGCACAACCCTAGAGTCTGCCAAGACTGGCCTGTACGGGCAGGGGTACCTTTACCTTTACCTACCTCTTTACAAAGGTGCCTCAGCATGAAGTAAGCTGGGCTGCAAGCTGGGAATCCTGACAGAGGAGGGCCCCAACCTTGCCCTGGCACACGGGGCATTTCTCCTGCTTAAGCCCTACTGAATGGAAGGTCTGTGATGTGGCTGCATTCATTTAGAAGGAGCTTGAGTAAGGGAAGGGTCTGGGTGGATTGGGCCCTTAGGGTTAATTAGTTGTGGGTGGTGGCACCAGCGCCATTTGGATGGTTCTCTTCAGGTGGTCAAATATTGTGACAGACTTTGTGGTTTTTAGAGTGCTCTGTCTTTTTATTTTTTCCTTTCTGCTTTTCACACTGCTTGTTTTGGTCTGGGTTGATTGCTTGGCAAAATTAGCCTATTTTATTACATTTTTATAAACAGTTCATTGTAATAAGGTGCATTCATCTTTTTAGCGTTAGTTGATGTTTGATTTGTTTTTGTTTTTTTGTTTTCATCCTTGAAAAATTCTGGTGCTATAACCCTTAAAAAGGCAGGTGCTGAAGATGGCTCAGTTTAAGGCCTACTGCGGAAAGATGTGTTTCAGTTGCTAGGAAACAGTTGCCTCCAATTATCCACCTTCAACTCCCTCCTCTCCCCGCCCAGCAGCAGGAGTGTCTAAGGAGGTACAAAGACTACAATGCCCAGCATGCTCTCTGTTCTTGCTGGATTGGAGACCACATGGTGTAGCTGAACCATAGTTCTTATATAGGCACACTCATAGGTCTCAAGTTTTGGGTTCACTTTGGAAGCTTTTTTATCTCTTCCCCTTTACACCCCATCACAATGAAACATTATTTATTATTATTTATTACTGAATTTATATACTGACCTATACTCAGAGGTCTTGGGACGGTTCACAGAACAAGATCAACGTAAAAACTGCAATATACTATATAGAATCAAAACAAAAACAACAACCCAACCACTCTCCCACACACAAAGAGCCACATTCTAAAACGACATAGGATGTCAATCAGATCAACCAAAGGCCTGGTTAAAAAGGAATGTTTTTGCCTGGTGCCTAAAGGTGTATAATGAAGGTGCCAGGCAAACTTCACCGGGGAGAGCATTCCACAGATGGGGAGCCACTGCATAGAAGGCCATTTTAGTATATTTGTGCAAACTGCAAGGTGAGGAGTTTGTCCTCTTTCTAAAGCAGGAATCATTCAATGTCATTTATTTCAATTACCGGTATTTATTATCTACTATTACATTTATTTCCCACCTTTCCTCCAAGGACCTCAGGGTGGCGTGTACACAGTTATGCCATGCCAATGGTTATTATACCCCTCCGCAATTTTATCCTCACAACAACCCTGTGAGGGAGGTTAGGCTGAAAAGCAGTGAATGGTTGAGTTTGCGTTGGGACTCTTAGAGGGAAAATTATTTTATTCATTTATAGCCCACCTTTCTTTCAATGCACTCTTCCCCAAACCTACTTACCTTCAGCAAAATGGTGGTCTTAAGACCATACCTAGAATAATAGGCGGGGTATAAATAATAAATTATTATTATTATTGTTATTATTATTCTTATTGGGGGAGATTTTGCTCTGGAAAGCCAAACCAGTCCAGCACTGCCTGCAGCCTGCAGGGCTCACATACATTGCTGGGCCATTTTGTAAGACACTCCAAAGCACAGACGAACCTAAGAATACAGGGACAATGAATTAACACTGGCATTTATTGAGCAATTTATGTAACTTCAAATTCAAAATTATAAAGACTTGTGTTAGAAAGAGTAGGAACCCTCGTCTCTTTAGTTGCTATCTGTTGTGTGATGGGGACACTCACTGCTGCCTAACCAAGGAAAAAATAATGACCTTAAATTAATCCCCATTACAAATAACCTTATTGTTTTGCATTTAAGCCCCTCCTCCTGCCAGGACTGCGCCGCTCTTCCCCTTGCTCGACCGGGGCGGAGAAGAGCCTCCTGGACCACAAATCCCAGCATGCTGCGCGCGGGGAGACCCGGCACTACATTTCCCGCCTTCCCCTCGGGCGGGCCCCGTGACCCAGGCGCCGGGCCCAGCTGAGAGCAGAGGGAGCGGTGAGTGCTGCTGCTGCCGCCGCCCGACTGCGGGCTTCCTGGCTGGCTGGCTGGCTTCGTCCCTCCGGCTGCCTCTTCCCCTCGGCCCCGGGGTCCCGCTGCTGCTCCTGCCGCCGCCCCCACCTGGGCAGCCCCGCGGCCCCTTCCTCCCGCGGGCTCGGCCAGGACAGGCGGGCTCTTCCCGGGCGCCCCTCGCCGAAGGAGGGCTGCCGGGGGCGCCCGGGCCAAGGCCTGATCCGAGCGGGAGGCAGCGGCGCTCCCGAAGGCCGGCTGCCGGAGACCGAGGGGGCGGGAGGGGCTCGGGTTTCCCCCAGTGGGCGCCCGGTTGGCCACCGTGAGAACGGGGCGCTGCGGGGCCCCCCTTTGGCCTGATCCAGCGAGACTCTTCTCGGGTTCAAGGGTAGGAAAGGGGCACGTGCCAAAATTCGTCCTCTCAAACCACTTGGCTTTCCATGGCTTTTATCGCGCGTCGGCGAGGGGGGGGGCGTGTGTTGAGGATATGGACATATTGCCGGGGTGCAACCAGAGAGCAATGATAACGTGCGGAGCGGAGCAGCTGTTGACTCTCCTGCTTCTTCCCGAGGCCTCTTGCTGATCTTTGTCTTTCTTGTGCTCTGGAAGGAAGCTGAGCTTCAGTCGTTTGCCCCTCAGCTGACAGAGGAGAAGCAGGGCGGGTGGCAGCGCCCGTGGAAGCTGCCGTGGTGACAAGCTCTCCTGCAGCATCAGTACTGCTAGGTTTACTATGTTGCTGCCTAACGGCAGCCCCACACACCTTCTGTGTGTCTTACAGCATGGCTACAGTTGTGAAGTTAAAGTTTACTCTGTGTTGTCCCACGTGTTCCAAAAACAGGTAATCCCTTCAGTTGCTGTGCCTCAAACCAAGAACCCCAGAAGAGCCTGGCTGGTTCAGGGCAATGGCCCGTCTGATCCTGCGTCCTCTTCTCAAAGTGGCCTGCTTATGGGACGCCTGCACAACCAGAGTGCAGCAGTATTCTCCCCATACGCAACTGGCATTTAGAGGCATATTGTCTCCAGCAGTGGTGGCAGAATAACAGCAATTGTGGCTGGTGGCCATTGATAGGCTTCTCCTCCTCCAAAAGGGGAAAAGCAGAATGAGGGCATCTATACTGTATTGCAAGTTGTTCACAGGCATTGCCCACTTTGGCCTGTACATCCTCCTGATGCCTTCAGGCACCCATTGTAGTGACCTCCACATGTGGGACTCCCAGCTCCAGCCAGTATGGCCAGTGGTCAGGGACGATGCGAGTTGTAACTCAACAATACGTGGTGTTGCCCCTGCTTTAGAAAACCAGAGCCACTGGAATAGGGGGATCCTGCCACAAACCACAGCCTTGGTTGCTAGTATTCTGATGTGGTATTTGTGTTATTCACATCGCCTTAGAATTTGACTCCCTCCATCCACCCCACACCCAGCTGGTGATAGAAATAAAAATATGACTAGAAGGAGGCAAGAGAGAGGCTTTTGAAATCATGAATGGTGTAGCAAGAAAGGTGTTTCTTCTCCCAGGTTCGTCTTCTCTCAGAACACTAGAACTTGAGAGCGGCATAGGAGACATGATAGCAAAAGGGAACTTTCTGCTACAGAGGCCGGACACCTTTGAATAGCAGGTACTAGTGAGGAACAACGAGGAGTGCCTGTTGCTTTGCTCTTTTCCTTTCTAAAATTTATTAGAAATGCATAAAATGACTACATACAAATGCAATAAAACCGAGAATACAGTACAAAGCAGTACATAATGTAACAATAGCAGTTCCAAAGCAGCTCAAAAAACCAGCCACAATCTGTTGATTAAAACCTGAGGAAATAAAATAGGTTTTTAACTACCTGCGTATATTATATGAAGCTGGTGCCAGGCAAATGTTATTTTAGGTAAAGGTAAAGGGACCCCTGACCATTAGGTCCAGTCATGGCCGACTCTGGGGTTGTGGCGCTCATCTTGCTTTATTGGCTGAGGGAGCCAGCGTACAGCTTCTAGGTCATGTGGCCAGCATAACTAAGCCGCTTCTGGCGAACCAGAGCAGCACACGGAAACGCCATTTACCTTCCCACTGGAGTGGTAGCTATTTATCTACTTGCACATTGACATGCTTTGAAACGGCTAGGTGGGCAGGAGCTGGGACCGAGCAATGGGAGCTCACCCTGTCACTGGGATTCGAACTGCCGACCTTCTGATCAGCAAGTCCTAGGCTCTGTAGTTTAACCCACAGTGCCACCTGCGTCCCTACCATGTTATTTTACATGGTCTTACATTGGCAGGCCATATAGGTTCTCTCCAAGAGTTTTGTGAGGCTGGTGGGAGAGCTTTACTTTCTTTTCCCTTTACATATAAAAAAAAGGATACCAGGTTTCAGCAAAGGTATTTTCCTTTATAACCCCATTTGCAACTCTTCTAAGCCCAGTTAGTTGTCCTGAACTAGCTGTATCCCAAATCATTGAACCACATCTCAAGGGGTAGCTGTTGCCTTCCTGGTTGGCTGGTGAGTTTCCCAGAAAAAATTGTCTGTCCCCCTTGGGGGGAAATTGCCCTCTGTGGCCCCTGGCTAGGAATGTCCTTTGTGCTCTTCATATGGAGAGCTGCGCTTTGTTCTGGTCTTCACCTCTACTATAGACTTGGTTGCCTGTGGCAAGAATTGCCTCCAGGCAATAGAACAATGAAATCTTTTAAAGCAGAAAATCTTTCAATTGTGCCTACCCCCTTTCACACTATTGTAAACCACTTAGAGGCTATTCTAGTTAAGCAGCATGCAAATTGTTTAAATAAGTAAGTAAAACGTGGGCAGGCAGGTATGTATGAGATATATTTGTAGGCAACTTACATTTTGAGAGATTATTCACAAGATTGGCCTAACCGGCAAACAGGAGTAAAGTTGCAGAAAGAGGGGGTTAATATTCCAGCCTGTTGTAGAGGAAAAAGGTGAAGATGAATTTGTCCCAATGTCGTCATGGAACTTGCTGCTTGTAGGTACCCCAGCTTAAGCCCTGCTGCTATAAGCATCCAGATTATTGGTTGTTGTAATGCTTCTTCTTTTGCACAGGGTTTCCTGTATCCATAGATGTATTGGCATCATGGAAGAGGTGGACAAGATCCTCATACATTCCCTTCGCTTCTCTGGGACGTAAGGCCATCTTTATGCTGCCTGTACTTCTTCATAGTAGTGGGTGGGTGTGGTGAGAAGTCAGGTGCTCTGGTGCGTGGTGTCCATAGGAAATCATGGGTTTGGCGGACAAAGACAGAAAAGGGTTTGGAAGCATGCCTTCATGCAGGATTTGACGCAGGGGTGTAGGGTGGCTGGCTGCTGTCTCCTGTGGGATTTCACAGGCCTGGAGCCTAAAAAGCTGAAGTCAGTTTCTAGAAATTCAGAATACTTTTCCTGGTGTGAACTCTAATAAAGCAAAGGCTGTGGTCCAGGGAATGGGGTTTCACAGGAGAGCTAATAGACCCAGAAGCTCATGCCAGGGCTTTCTCTTAGGCCAGGCAAGAAATTAATTGGGGTTAAAAACTTACGGCTTTTGCTGTGTTCCATTGGCTCTTTGTTTTTGCTTGGGGAATCATGCTTTCTTGCCGATGCTTTGGCTCCAGCTGGGTGTTTCATGGCTTCTCAGAGCTTCGTGGGAGCAAGCAATTGGCAGTTGCCTAGTGACCAAGGTTGGATTAATCAATGGTATTGCAGAAGCTCATAGGTGGCTCTGTGACTCCCTTTGAACAGCAGTAATAATGTCCATGTGTATTATTATTATTTATTTAATTTGTTCACCACTCTTCATCCACAGATCCCAGGGTAGTTCACAGCATAACATTACAATAGAAAAACCACAAACTACATATTGGAATTAGAACAAGAACAAACCAATAACCCCCCCCCCAACAACAACACATTTAAAAGGGCATTTAAAAGGCCTGGTTGATGAGGAACGTTTTCTCCTGGAGGCTAAAGGTATATAATGAAGGTGCAGCCAAACCTCCCTAGGGAGAGCATTCCACAAATGCAGAGGAGGCCCGTTCTCATGTTGCCACCCTCCAGACGTCTGACGGAGGAGGCACACAAAGAAGGGCCTCAGAAGATGATGTAAGGGACCAGGTAGGTTCATATGTAGAGAGGCAGTCCTTAAGGGATTGCTCACTGGGGCAAGACAGTCTGAGCTTATTGCACCAATTGTTGCCCAAGTGCACTGGCTGCCAGGGAGTTTCTGAGCCCAACATCTACATGAAGCTGCTGAGTGGGGTCATCTAGGAGGCTTATATTCCCCGTGTGCTGTAGCCTTAGCCACCACTCCTACACCAACTCTTCTCTGAAGAGGCTCTTGGCAGTACAGGTAGTCAGTTGTCTTCTTGCAGTTCAGGGCCCTGGGAAATTATTATTATTAATAATATTATTAATATTATTACATTTTGTTGTTCTATCTTGCCCAAAGTGACTTACAACCAATGAAACAAACAAACACCCCAGTTTAGATACATTCAAACCAAGGAGCCTGTATCCCATGTCCCCACAAGCTGCTTATTGGACAGGTGGTACAATGGCAGCAGAGGACAAATTGCAAAAAAGTATGGCAGTTGGCAAGCCATTCCCACGTTCTTCCATCCTACTGAATGGATCGGAAGATGTAGGTAGGCTCTTCTGTTGCAGTAAAGGAAAATGGTCAGTGCAGGGGACTCTAATCCCTGTGTCCTTCTCCCCTTCCAGGGATATCCCAGAGGAAGTGCAGAGCATCCGGGAGTTTACCACCGAGTTGATAGTTGAATCTGTGGTGCGATGTCTTCGTGTCATCAATCCTTCTGTGGGGTCAAGTCTCTGCCACGTCCTGCCTCCAGGGATGTCTGCTCGCTTCCGAATTGGCATGAGCCTAGCGCAAGCTTGCCAGGTAACTACAACTAAACCAGGGTGTGGATGCATTGAACAAAGCAGGCTCTTCATCTCTGAAAGTTTGTGCAGTGGTAGATAGTCTCTCATTAAGTGCCATGAGTTCTGGGCTTGAAGGTGTTGTGAGAAATCTGGTGTAGTATAGAATTTTGTTTGCTGGAAAAGCAAGCTTCTAGGTCTCAGGGTGGAAAGCCATGGGCCACTTTTGTTAAAGGATCCAGAAGTGGCTGGTCCGTGACCTCCAGTTGTGTTTTCCTGCCCTATCCAAAAAAAATTCTGGCACTCAAGCAAGAAACCTAGATTGTGTTCACAGCAGACAGTTGTGCAGTTGACAAAAGGTTTTTGTTTTGTTTTTTAGCAACATTAAATTATCTTCTCCTCACATAAATATAGCCCATGCCACTATGGTGCCTCTGTCCACCTCAGAGAAGTTATTGGAGAAATGCTAGCAAGACTGTGTACTTGAATAATAGCCCAAATTCTGTGACAAGAAAAGCAGAGATGTTTTACTAAATTTGCATAATTATTACATTTTCAAGTTGCCTTTTCTAACTATTGTGTTTAATTTATTCTGCCTTTGCTCATCTTTGTGGCCAGGAGCTAAACAAGGCTCAGAAGCTCAATCCCCTCTGGCTTTAGAAATTTCTGATGGCCTTGAACATTCACATTTTTAATAGCCATAAGGGCTAGAAACTTGCAACAACAACAGCAAAATGCAGAGAATCCAAGGGCAGAACTAAACATGACAAGTAGTAGACACCATTCTTTTCATATTTCTCATGATCCTGCCATTTCTCTCTGTTGCCAGCTCACTTCTGGTATCTGTGCTGGAAAGAGGGAGAAGTAGCTGGAGCAAATGACTATAGCGAAAGGTTTTCAGCTCTCCTTTTACTATTAAATAAAAATGCATTTCTGTTACGTGAGCAAGTAAGTGAATAATGGCTGGTCTGCATTGTTGCTTAAGGACATGCAGAATATCCCCTGTCTCCCTCCTGCTTTCTGTAGAGAAAGTCTGTAATATCCTCACTTTGACTTCTCTGAGTGGGGTTTTCCAAGGTGGGATGTTATTGGGCACCTCCATCCCCATCCCAGACATGGAAAATGTGGGCTTGTCTTGCAGGGTTGCTGTAGGGGTTAAAACAAAAATTGGGTTTGAATACTTCAAAGCACCACATAAATGCTACGTTAGGAAGCCACTTGAGCATACTTCAGGCCAATTAGTTTGCTTCACAGTATCAAATGGTGGTGCTTATGCCAAACCTCCTTGTACATAGATAACTAGCATGCCAGGGAGAAGGGTCAACTTGGCTTTCTCCCAGAGGTGTTGTTTCATTTGTATGTGTAAAATAAACTTCCAGACAGACAGTGCTCGCCCATCCCTTGCAAACCATGTTACCGTTATGGCTGTTGCTCTGAGGTCATAGGATATGTTGCAAGGGGAGGGGAGGACACTGGGTGTTGGGAAAGAGCAGAGGAAGGGAAAGTCAGCTGACACTGAGAGAGGAGGAGGGAGAAGCTGAGGGAGCATAGCTGTCAACTTTCAGATTTGAAAATAAGGATCAGCAGCCTCACCTGTCCCGGGGACAGTCTATGAGATATCTAACAATCCGGGATAGCAGCGGGAAGCAGCAGGAAACAGTGCTGAAATAAGGGAATTTCCCGCAAAAAAAGGGAAGGTTGATATCTATGGAGGGGGCGGGGAGCAGAGAAGGAAGCAGAGGAAGAGTTGGCAATTTCTGTGCCAAAACCAGGCCTAAACCCCATTTGAAATGGATATAGAAAATCAGTTCCTTCCAAAAGTGCCTGGATCTGGTCTGCGACCACTCGCTCTAGAACCTTGCCCAGGAAATGGAGATTAGCCAGTAGTTAGTTAGGTTTTCCGAATCCAGGGAAGGTTTCTTAAGGAGTGGTTTTACCACTGCCTCCTTCAAACAGGCAGGGACCTCCCCCTCTTGTAAAGAGGCATTGATCACCTCCCTGGCCCAGCCAGCTGTTCCCTCCCTGATGGTTTTTATCAGCCAAGAGGGGCAAGGGTCTAGAGCGCAAGTGGTCACCCTGACTGATCTGAGCACTTATTTCACAAATAGGGCACCATGACACTTTCTCCTTTACCCATTGCTACCCACCAAAGTTCAGATAGTGGGGAGAGACTTAGCAAGGTCTCAGGCTGACTGCTGAGTTCTGGCAGGCTTTTGTGGAACCTGAGCCCCCCCCCCCCCCCCAGCCATGCAGAGCTTTGTCAGTCAGCTAGCAAGTCGCGAGAGACAACAGGCAGGATGGCCACATGGCCACCAGGTGTTTGAGTTTTGGGTTGTGTGTGTGTCTGCTTTTTCTTTTCTTAATAGTTCTCATTGAAAATTGGTTATGTTAACTGCTAGAAATATTTTTAATATCCATGGGACTCAGCGAGCAATTGCCAAGTTGTCCTTCATCATCCATTGTTGAGAAGTAGTTGCATGGCATTACAGTTCACAAATGGCTTGATTTCGCAGGACTGGCCTTCCATGGTCCTATCCTGGACTGTGTTAGCCAGGCGGCCTCTTGAGAGTTCTCATGTGAGCACAAGCACCTTGGACTGTTGCACCAAGGAAGCAGGGCTCCTGGTCCTTTGAGCCAGCTTGGAACACCTTTATTTTAGATGCTCCACCTCTCTTTGAACCAGGCACCAAAGAGCCTCACTCCTCGCCTTTACCCAGCAGGCCACTCCCACTCGGCCCCACTGTGGGACTGACATGTTACTTTCCATCATTTAGGACCTGGGATATCAAGGGGAAGTTGGCTATCAGACCTTCTTGTACAGCAATGAGCCCGAAATCCGACGCCTCCTGCTCTTCCTGGTAGAGAAGCTCCCACGCGATTCCTCGGAGGACGCCAACCAGCCTGTGGGTATGGAGGAAACTGGGCAAAGACAGGTCCCGGGCACAGGGAGGCCAAGTGGTGGCAACTTCTCTAACCTGCTGTGTCCTTGCAGGCAAATCAACGACACTTCACAGAGCCATTGCTGCTGCCATCAAAGAGCAACTGGCGGTCCCCTGGGTGCCCCCTGCCTGCCGTACCCCCCGCTTGCAGCTCTTACAGGTGTGCTTCCTCACCCCTCTTATTAGGCTTATGGCCCCACTCCCCGGGTTCATGGCTTCATAAGCAAGATCTGTTGCTGAAATTTTATTTCTAAGACTGCTGACTTCCTTAAAAATGAAAGCCTTTCCAGTCCCCATGTTGTGGAGAAATGCAGAAAACCTTTGCAAAAGGTCATTTTGGATTTTGGGTGCATATGACTATCTAGGGTCTGGTCTGCACTGTTGGGGCTTTTTTCCTTGCCGATAGATTTTTTCATAATCCGCAGAAACCCAAATACTGACTTCTAAGGGACGCGGATGGCGCTGTGGTCTAAACCACTGAGCCTAGGGCTTGCTGATCAGAAGGTTGGTGGTTTGAATCCACACAACGGGGAGAGCTCCCATTGTTTGGTCCCTGCTGCTGCCCACCTAGCAGTTCAAAAGCACATCAAGTGCAAGTAGATAAATAGGTATCGCTCTGGCGGGAAGGTAAACGGTGTTTCTGTGCGCTGCTCTGGTTCGCCAGAAGCGGCTTAGTCATGCTGGCCACATGACCCGGAAGCTGTCTGCGGACAAACACCGGCTCCCTTGGCCTATAGAGCGAGATGAGCACCGCAACCCCAGAGTTGTCCGCGACTGGACCTAACGGTCAGGGGTACCTTTACCTTTGCCTTTAAACAAACCATGCAGAAATATGTAAATCAATCAAATTTCTATGCATCCATTGGTATATCTTAAACAAGATATTGCTGTATTTTTCTTGTTGAGCATGTAAACTCCTTGAGCAAGTAATTCATTTTATAACCCCACTCCTTGCCACCTGTTTTATATTTCTCTTTCCAGAACCTGTAAGCCCAGAATCTATTTCCGCTTACAGTGTTTCTTATCTTTCAGTGGGCTGAATGCTGATTCAGACTCTCTCCCCTCCCCCCTTATCCTTGCTAGGGTTCTTGCCTACTGAAGCGATTCCAAGCTCAACCCTTGGTCCTGCCTCGAGAGTCGGACCCCTTTTTGGGGAAGGTGCCCTCAGGTGAGTTTTGCCCTGTAGCTGGGGGCGGGGGGGAATAAGTAAAATGGAGGGCATGGAATGGCAGGTTTTTCCCGTTCTCCATTTGTTTATTTCCCTCCCACTCATGTAAGGTTGCAATCATGTAAGCAAAGCCAGCATAAATTTGGGGCCCACTTAGTTCCTGCATGGAACCCCTCTTGATATGTCTAGACTTGTACGGCATTGTTTTCTTGCAACAAGTCTCTGCCCTTCCCCTCAGATCCCCTTTGATTAGAAAAGAAGAGGGTTTTCCAGAGTGCTGAGAGTCCCCCCAAGTTAGGGGAGGCCCTTTTTTTAGCTTGTAGCTACCCAAAGGGCTCCTCTTGCATCCTGCCATTCATGGCTGGGTAGATGGTGCCACCAGCAGTATGTCCTTGGTGGATCTTTGGCAATTGCATTCTGGGAGCATGTGCGTACGTGGGATTGTGAATAATAATGATAATGATGATGATTTTATTATTTATACCCCACCCATCTGGCTGGGTTTCTCCAGCCACTTTTGAAAGAAATGCCATGCCAATTTCCAGTATTTGTTCATGCAATCGGCTTCCCCACCCATGGTTGTCTGGCCAACTGAAAATCAGAGCCCAAAAAACATTTACTTGTTTTTCTTCTACTTCTTCATTGTATTTATTTTATTTTGCAACACAAACACACATAACACTAAAGAAAAGGAAAAAGGAAACTTAAAAAGGAAATACAAAAACCAGTACAAACCAAATAATGAACATATAACCATATTTCAGTTCTTCTTTTCTTCTAGTTGACTTCCTTCATCCTCAGCACGGTTCTACTTTCATATTTAGTTAACTGTTTCCTTCTCACTTCATCCCCCCCCCCTTTTCTTTCTATTTTAAGCTTTCACACCATAATTAGTTTTGTAAAAGTTAATCAAAACAAGTCCAGGTATTAATCTGTATTTTCCCTTCTTTTTGGAATTTTTGTTTAGACTGACCCCTATTTGCATCTCTCATTCTAGCCAACGTAATGTAATAATAGAGAATAATAGAGAAATTAATAGAGGAAGGAAAAACAATAGAAGAACCCAAAGAAATTTGTGAAAAATTTGCAAACTATTATAGGAAACTATATCAAGAAGAGATGGAAAAATACTTAGCACAGAACAGACTTCCAATGATAGCTTGTGGAAAAATTAAGCAATTAAACTTACCAATAACGATGATGGAGGTGCAACAATCAATTTCAAAAGCAAAGACAGGAAAATCTCCAGGTACGGACGGCCTGTTGGCAGCATACTATAAGAAATTAGAAGATACACAGTCAGAACCAATGAAAACAGTCATGAATTAAAAGAAGGAAGAATACCAAAATCATGGGAAGAAGCGTACAAAAAAAATATATAGAAAGGACCCTCAAATTTGGAAAAGTGGCAGGATTTAAATTAAATTAAAAAAAATAGCAACTTATTTAAGGATAATTATATAAATATCTGGAAAGAAATTAAAAGGGATCTAAAGATTTGGAACAAGCTAAAATTATCATTCTGTGTAGGAAATCAGTAGTGAAAATGAATGTGCTCCCTAAAATCATGTTTTTATTTCAAATGATACCAATTATTGGAGAAGTAGGATGTTTTTATTGGAGAGGTAGGATGGCAAGAGATTTATCAAGATTTATTTGGCAGTATAAAAAACCAAGAATTAAACAAAAAATATTAATAGATAATAAAAATAGAGGCGGATTGGCACTACTTGATCTAAATTTGTATTATGTTTTGGCCTGTCTAAACTGGTTAAAAGAATGGATGATATTTCAAAATGTAGACTTATTGGACTTAGAAGGGTTCGACAGCCATTAAGGGTGGCATGCCTACCTAGGACATGAAAAGGTGAAAGTCCACAGAGGATTTCTTAATCATATTATAAGAAAGTTGATATATAGAGTATGGGGAAATTATAAAGAGTTATTAGAACCCAAAACGCCCTGGTGGCTCTCACCTTTAGAGGTGATGGCAGTGAAAAGGAAAAATAAGGAATCGAACTGGGCCACGTATAAGGATTTATTTGAAGAAAAAGGTAACAAATTGAAATTGAAAAATTATGAGGAAATAAAGCATTGCCTGACAGGGTGGATTCAGTACCACCAACTAAATACAGTGGTACCTCGGGTTACATAAGCTTCAGGTTACATACGCTTCAGGTTACAGACTCCGCTAACCCAGAAATAGTGCTTCAGGTTAAGAACTTTGCTTTAGGATGAGAACAGAAATCGTGCCCTGGCGGCACGGCAGCAGCAGGAGGCCCCATTAGCTAAAGTGGTGCTTCAGGTTAAGAACAGTTTCAGGTTAAGAACGGACCTCCGGAATGAATTAAGTACTTAACCCGGGGTACCACTGTAAGGTGTTCAAAGCAGATTTAAAAAAAGGTTTTGCAAGTGAAATTTCAATATTAGATAAAGAATTATTACAAAATAAGACAAAGGCAATTTCTAAAATGCATGGAATCTTATTGGAATGGGAGGTTAAGGATGAATAAGTAAAAGAGGTAATGATCAAACGGGCTGCAGATATAGGTAAACCTATTCAATTATCATCATGGGAAAAATTATGGAAGGAGAGTTGGAGATTCACAGCTTGCGAGGTGATAAAGGAAAACTTGTTAAAGATGTTTTACATATGGTATTTAACACCAAGCAAAATATACAAAATGTATAAAACAAAATTAAAAAAGTGTTGGAGGTGCAACCAAGTAGAGGGGACGCTACTACATATGTGGTCATGTGACAAAATTAAGGGCTTCTTATTGGGTATACTAGATTCAGCTATCACTAGTGAAACAAGAAAATATTCCGTTACACAACAGTGGCAGCGAGAACCCTAATTGCAAAAAAATTGGAAAAATGAGACAGCACCAACAAAAAAAGAATGGCAAGAAAAATTATTTGATTACATTGAGTTGGCTAGAATGACAGATGCAATTAGGGGTCTGTCTAAACCAAAAAACATTTTATCCCTAGAATCCTGAGAGTATGTTCTGCTGAGTCCAGTGGTCCTTAGTCCCAAGTTAGTGCACATAGGATTACAGTGTAAAGGACTGTGAACGCCCTATAAACCTCTGGGGACCCTTGAAAAACCCTTTAAAAAACCAGCAGCACTTACCAGACTGGCATGAATGGTGACAGTGGTGGCTCTCAGTCTTCGACAACACTGAAGGATTATGTGGAAACAGCAAGGCAGGTAGACCAGTCCCCCAAAGTGCTTGGCTGTGGGGCAGATTTACTTGCCTCTGGTGGTATTTTGCTCTTTTCAGGCTGTTTTTGCCCTTTTTGCAGTTTAAATTGATTTTTTAAATTATTTCCCAGCACCACATGTATATGTGGTCATGCGTGAGTTGAATGCATGTAGGTGGGGAAACACCTGTAAATTCCTTTCTCTATAAACACGTAATTTTTGGTCCAATTCGCCATTTCTGAATGAGGAACTTGGAGCAGGCTGCTGAGTGCAGGACTTGCAGGCCTCCTCCTGGGTTAAGAAAGGGGAAGAAAGTTGGCTCAACTTGATTGACCCCAAGGCAGGGGCTGGGGCTAACCAGTGTGTGTCAGTGTAACTGGCCTCATCCTCTTCTCCCTAGAAAGGAAAGAGTTCTTTGTCAAGTTCCTGCCCCCCGTGTCAGCCCAGCTGTCCCGACCTGCATCCTTGATGCCATCCCTGTTGGAGCTTAATATGGCTGAGCTGAGCACGGCCCAAGACTGGGAGAACGAGTGGAAGAGCCAAGGCCTTGGATCACGCATGACTCCGGAGGTGGGCACAATGGGTGGCACTCGGCCTCTTTATCCTGACTCGGTGGCTGGTGGCAGCAGCATGGCCATGATAGTTTGCATTGGCTGCCCTCTAAGGAAGGGTAGTGCCCTGTGTTGTGCAGGGTGTGGGTGAGGCCAGAAAAATTGTGACTTGCCTAAGACCACCTTAGTGATTCATGGAAGAAATGCATCTGAACCAGGAACTACAGGTGTGCAGCTCATTCTCTCTGCTATTACATGGTAGTCGTTGTAGCACTCTAAAGTCACACCAGAAGTGGGCTCCTCTGTCTGAGTTTCCTTTCTTCCATTATGTATGGGTTGTCTTTTGTTCCCTCTCTGACATCCACATCTCTTGAGAGGAGAGGAGAAACTGTGTCTAGAGAAGTCAAGGTACCTTCCCTTTAGATCAGGGAGGGCCTTCCAGGTGTGTCTGGACAGCAGCTCCCATCATCCCTGATCATTGGCCAGGTTGGCTAGGGTTGATGGGAGTTAGAGTCCTGCTCTGGTAGGCAGGGGCAAGCAAATAGGAGAACTACGACACATAAGCACACACACTCCAATTCAGTCCAGTCCTGCTGCTCTGCACTTTTGGGACTTGGGAGGAGCTGTGCTCCCTCTTTACCCTTTAGCTATTGATGGAATATTTTTTCACCTTCCTGCTTACCCTGCTTGCCTCTTGAGCACACCTCAAAGGAGCTGCAATAGCCCGACCCAACACTCATCTCCACTCAGCAGAACATGCCCACAGTGAGGCGCTGAAGAGAGTGGTTTGTGGAATGATCTGAAGGCCACAGGGATGGGTGGAGCCCTGGTTTTCCAAATGGCAAGAAGGAGATGCTACTTCTTGGTTGGCCTACAGCAGGTCTGGAGTTCTCCGGGGAGGTCTGTCTAGGATACGACATACAAAACCAGAGCCACTTTTTAGTAAGACACCAGAGCAAGAGGCTCAGGGAAACTGCTGCAGGTCTGGCAGTCCTCCTCTCACGTCAGCTCCATTGCAAAAGGGGATATTCTGCAACCCAATTTCCAAAATGAATGCAAAACATTTTAGAAAAAATATATAACGGTGAGCACTTGCAGAAAGTGCAGTGGTAGATCTTGTGTGCCTGCCCTCTACGTTAGATATTTTTTTCCTCCTCCTCCTTTTAGTCCAGGAATTTCTGGTCATTATAGAAGAGAGATTTCTGAGTGCTCTCCCAGCTAGGAGAAATGGATCTTCCCTTAGGTTGAGAGAACTTTAGAGATCCCACCCCTGACTTCAGACAAGAAGGGAAGTAGCAATCTTATCTCTTCCTGCCTCCACCGCACACTCAGATAATTGTCCTTCCACGAGGTCCTTCACAATGTGTGGAATGCCTTCCTGGATGCCTGAGTTTTCTGAGAGGACCATCCGCATTCCAAAGTCTGGATCTTACTAGAGGTGTTACGGTTTGGCCTTGGTAGAGGGGAATAGAATCCGCTCGCCCTGATCCCAGCTGAGGTGGCTTGTGTTCCCAAGATTATTTGCTTGCCACTCCCCACCCAGTCTCCAGTCTGCACTGCCAAACCCCGCCCCTTATTTCCCTTTGCCCCCCCTCAGGAATACCACCAATGGAAGCGTCAGCGGCTGCAGCGGCGCCTCCTGGACCAGTTCCGGCAGGCCTCTCCTCGTGCTGGGCCTGCCCACCAGCGAACAGCCCAGGACCTGATTCGGCTCCTGGGTGCTTTTGGTGATGGCCGTGAGCATGCTGGGGCTCTGGCCAAGGGCTCTCGCTTCACCCACACTCAGCACTTGGCCTATAAGCAGGTATGAAGGGGGTTGGGGAGGGCCTAGAATGGGGGGTGGGGTGGGCTTAAGGCACAACAACAACGTTTTTTTGGATCAAAGTGATTTGAGTTATTCAGCAGCACCAGCTAAAGAATCTCATTTGTTGAGGTAGGTTGGGGAGCAAGCAAGGAGGGGTGGAGCATGCAGGGGAAGAGGTGATGGCCTATGATTACTCTCGGTTTGGTCTCCCAACAGGAGGCAGAATCGCCAGTGCAAGTGGAAACGCTGCCAATGTCCCGGACATCAGAACAGGTAAACCAAAGAGGGGGGGGGGGGCTCTAGTGAGAGCCAGTTCTGTTTGCCTAAAGGCAAGAGCCCAGATGGGGAAGGGGGTTGTGGCTAAAAAATATTGGGGCATGCTTTATGCCATCTCATTCTGCTTTTTGAATTAATAAAAACTGCATGTATGTGCCCACAGGCAAGGGGGCACATGGGAGGTGATGGTCTCTTAGGTATATTGAGTCTTAAGCTGCTTTGGGGTTTTATTACCATCGCCTTGAATTGTGCTGCAGAGAGAACAGGAAGTCAGTGCAGATGTTGGGGATCCTCATGTCACATATTGTCAGCAGCTTGCAATTGGTGGCAGGAGCTGTTGAAATAACTTGGTGAACACATCAAAGAATCTTCTTTTAAAAATAATAGGACCCAGATTTCCTCTTAGAATCTTCTCTTCTCTTCTTGAATTCTTATAATTCTGATACTCTGGGAAGAGCGGCAGCTTTACAAATCCTTTGCAAATAAAAGGACTTGAAACATTTGTCTGCCCCCTTTTTCCAGACATTCATCTTTGCAAGAATAACTTCTTTAAGATCTTCACACCACAGCTGATCATTCCTCAGCATTTGTTTACATCTTGTCAGCAGGGGTGCCTTTTTACTTTAATCCAAATTGTCCAAATTTGGATTTGGGGGGTGGGGGTGGGATCTGCAACGAAATGCAGCTGTTTACCATGGAAGACTCATGATGGGTTTTTGGAGCCAGAGCGCTGCTTCTTTGACCGCTATGCTAAGATCTTCGCCTCCACCAGCCACTTGTTTCGGCATTAACAGGCTTCCATGGGGTCACGCACCTCCATTACAAGAGGACAACTTGCCTGTCACCCCCTTTTCCCCCACGGTGGGCTCTGTGGTGGGTTGTTGTGGTTTTACATGGAGGAAAAACCATGTGTGTTTTGTCTCAATGCCTTTTGTTGTGCATGTGTGTTTTCTAATTGTTGTGTGAATATCTTTTATTCACACATCTTCACCCAGAATAGTGGCAATTTTTGGAACAGGGAACTGGATATTCCAAAAAGCCTGCCATATACTTTTGATGAAGGGTGGTTAAGGAATTTCAAGTAATAACAAAAAGAAATTATACTTGTAATAAGAGATGGGTTGAGCTGTAGTTTTGCATAAACGCAGGGTTTATTAAGACAGGATTCCAGCTCTGATTCCTCAAGCATCACTCCCCCCCCCCCCACTTACCTTCTCCTCACCCCCTTTCCACCCAGGACTTACGGGAACGCCAAGCAACAGAACTGGAAGCTTTGGAAGGTGAACTGGGCCATCTCATGGAGCAGATTGAGGCTCTTGAAGGCCAGATCGCCACACTGGGGTTGACTCTCACACAGGTGAGAAGAATCAGTTGGGGGATGGCAGCACCACTGTCTGGCTGAGCCCCACCAGCTAAAGGGCCTCTAGGACCTCCTTCTGGCTCTCAGCAGCACTTGCAGCACCTCTGGCAGAGGAAAAGCTGAAGGACTCCCAAGGCCCTGATGGGGCATGGTCTCCAGAATGAGCTGCCTAAAGGTTTGTGGTTGGCAGAGTGGGAGAAATATAGCCCTAGCCCATGGGGCAGATCTCCCGAGGAAGCCCCTCTGAAGCAAGTGGGGGCTGTGCAAGGACACCACGGTGTTCGTGGGTGCCTGCCCCCTCCCCCATTTGGGCTTCACCTTGGGTCAGTCCTGAGGGGGATCCATTTCTTCTTCAGGTGGAAGGGGAGGTGCGGCAGCGGCAGCTGGGAGTGACAGAGCGGGACCAGGTGCTGCGAGTGAAGGGCTGTGCTGTACAGCTACTTCCCGATGCAGAGAACAACATGGCTAAGCTGCAGGTAATGGGCCAGGCAAGAGGAGGGCAGAAGCCCCTCTTTCCCTTGTTGGGAGTGGAGCAGCCAGGAATGAGGAGGCTGCAGAGGGTGGGGGTGCTGGCTGGAGTTTCCATGGGCACCATTGAGAAAGGTTTTAGAAACCTACAGGTGGTTCAGTGGCAGGATGCTTGGTAAAGGGGAGACAACAGATGGATGTGGACATGGGTGGAGGAGGCTGTAGTTGTAAGTGGAAGCAGGGAAGAGGAACACCCTGAATCCGCCTTTGGAGGGAGCTTTTATTAAGCACCGTTGTCCACCACCCACTTGTGCACCCATCTTATCAGATGTCCTCAGTGGGATTGGAGCAGTAGGGGAAGGAGGAAGGGGTTTGGTGCATGTGGGTGTACAGGGTCTCACCTGCTATCTCCAAAAATGGCATAGAAGACCACATAGCAGATGAGAGAGCCCAGGAGGCTTAGAATCTCAGGTTCACTTTTGATCTCCTGCAGGTGGTGGTGGAGAGCAGCGCACAGCGGGTCATCCAGCTGGCCGCCCAGTGGGAGAAGCACCGGGTGCCTCTGATCCAGGAGCTCCGGGAGCTCAAGGCCCTCCATGACTCCAAGGAGGTGACGCAAGCGGAAGGGTGCGAGGAGTCCTTCAAGGGTTGGGAGGGAGCCTGGGCAGCCGTGACACTCTCTTGTCTGTTCCTCTTTGCAGCTGGAATCATCACAGCGCCTGTCAGAGATCAGGGAGCTGCATGAGCGGATCCGATCAGCCGCGGATGAAGCAAAGCGCAAGGATGATCTCTACAAACAGCTGGTTAGCGACGTGTCTTAGGGTGGTGGTTTGGGGTGCAGGGCTCCTGGCAAAAATGCACAAGGTGATTTATGGTCCATTGCTTCTTGTGCAGTGAATATTCCACAGAGAATGAATAATGAGAATCCTTTCCCCACTCCACATTTTACTGTTACTCTGTAATTGGGATATAGTTGCTAACTTTAAATGGGTGACAGTATCTCAGAAAAATGCTTACAACCACCAGTACTGCTGAGAGGACTCGCCTGTTTCATAAGTCAGTTTGTTAACTTATACTAGTTACAATTCCACCTGGTCTCATTGAACAGGTGAACCTGTGTCCAGGCTACATCACATTATGGAACGCTCCCTCATGAAAAAAACAAAACAGAATCCTGCCCATTGAAGACTAGCATGCCTGAGGGAACTAGGCTGGCATTCCCCCTTGCATGTTAGCTTTCTTTGTGCAGGGATTTGTTGTGCGAATGGTGTAGTCCAGGGATTTGTTGGTCATGGTGTAGTCCAGACACGTTTGCCACCTCAAGTGAGTCCTGGGTCTCTGCACAGTGGGATGGGGCTCAGGGGTAGAAACTCCTTAGTCTCTTCCAGGAGCCCCTGTACCATTTGCACATCCGTCTGCTTGTTGTAACCCAGTCCCATTCCTGCTTTCCACTCTGTCTCCAGCTTATGGAGCTAGAATCCCTTCCCAAGGATGTCTCTCGCTCTGCCTATACCCAGCGCATCCTAGAAATTGTCGGCAATATTCGTAAGCAGAAGGAGGAGATCACAAAGGTAAAACAATGGGCACCTGTGAAGTTCTTTCTCAAGCCTTGTCTTGCGTCACTGTACACAGGTGAGAGCCCTGTGTGATGAGCCCATGGCAGAAAGCTGGTGGGGAAGACTGAACATTTCAGGGGTCCTTGCATATTAAAAGCAGCGGTGACATTATCTGCACATACATAACATTTAATGTCAAGGAAAAAGTTGTCCTAACCTGGTTTGAATGTGCAAATAGTGATGAGTAGTGAGCTTTCACGTTTTGCCTCATATGCAGTACTTTTCCATGATGGATCCTCACACTTTTAAGCTCAGAGTCAACAAGCTGAGATAGCTCAGTTGGTAGAGCAGAGCCTTCCAAACTTTTTCATGTTGGTGACACACTTTTTAGACATGCATCATTTCACAACACAGTATCAGTTTTACTAGCAAGCAGGAGGTTAAACTAACCCCTCATAAGATTGTTTGCACAACACACCTCACACTGCAGCTGACACACTAATGTCACAACCACAGTTTGGAAAGCTCTGCAGGAGAACTTGAGACTCTTAATCTCAGGGTTGTGGGTTCAAGCCCTAGGCAAAAGCGTCCTGCATGGCAGAGGGTTGGACTAGATGACCATCACCTCTACAATTTGCTGATTCTATGTGATGCATATAAAATATAGCCATTTTTTAAAAAAATAGCCTCCAAAATAAAGCTTCTGTCTTTGCCACTAGGAGGGAAAATGTTATATTCTAGTTGTAACTGTGAGCCACAGGAAATGACAAAAACATTTCCTCCTGCCCAGTTCCTACCTCAGAGGTGGGATGAGGCTCTCTAGAGCAGGGGTCAGCAAACTTTTTCAGCAGGGGGCCAGTCCAATGTCCCTCAGAACTTGTGGAGGGCCAGACTATATTTTGGGGGGCAAATGATGCAAGAGCCCCATGAGCCCCAGTGGCTGCTTACCTGTCTTGCGAGCAGCAGGGACTGGCGGTGGTGGCAGAGGGATGATGAGCGGCACGCGAAGGGCTCCGGAGAGGGGCTGCTTAAAATGGGGGCCGCTCAAATGCCACTGCTGCTGCTGGCACCAACAAAGCCCAGCCCCCTTCCTCTCTAGGCAGGGCGAGGAGAAGCCAGGAGGAGGGAGGGAGGCGGTGCCGGCACCACCACCATGTGAGGGAGAGGGAAAGCATGTGTGCACACTGGCGATCCTTGCAGCGATTCCCAGACCGTCTGCGGGCCAGATCCAGAAGGCAATTGGGCCTGATCTGGCCCACGGGCCTTGGTTTACCTACCCATGCTCTAGAGTTACACACTGTTGTAGCCCTTACTAGCACTTGTGATTTTGAACCGATTTTGTGTTTATAACTTCCAATGCAAAGCCTAGAGCACTTTCACCATAGAAGTATCAAAGGGCAGAGCGTTTGCTGTTCCGAATCCATAGGTGGATACAGTGGATGTCTCCCCCTACTTCAGATCTGGACTATGTATCACTCTAGACTTTTTCTATCACTTTGGTTCTCACAAACTCCCCTTGGCACTATATAACACAGGGTTGGTACCCTGTGTGGAGGGTGTTCAGGAGACAGTTTTCAACCAAGATGCAGAACATACACTGGGAGGGGAGCGGCCAGGGAAGAGTGTGTAGCTTTCCAAGCAGGGGGTTGTGCCTTTTCAGGGAGCAATTTTTTGGAAGTGTGGTGTACCTCTGACTGAGCATTCTGTATGGCAACAACTGTGGCCTCCTCTGCTTCCTCAGCTCCCTCTGCCCTTGATGGAGAGGCTATAGCACAACGAGAGTCAGTCTGCACAGCAGGATTTACAATCTTGGCACAGTAGTAAAGGGTTTTTTGCACCCACTTCCTGCACATTTAACTATGCTGATGTGCCTAACTGATCAACATATTAGGAAGCTGCTTTATAATCTCTTCCTCCGCCACTTTCTCCTTCAGGAATAATACCTATTGGATGTCGTTGGAAAGTGCATTAAACCAATGGTGATAGATTTAGTAGCTTTAAAAAATCTTCAGCCTGTTTTTTCTTTGAATTGACTTTTAAAAATACATAGGGTGTACTGTTGGTCACCCCTAGGGTTAAGCTACATGACGGCAGATTCATCTGTTGAAATGAAGTACTGCCACAATTTACCAGGCATGCAAGGGGTGGGGGTGGGGTTTGAACAGCATAAAGGCCATGCAGGTGAGGGGGGTGAATCCTCCCACCCCCTTGGGTAGTCTCCTCTCAGCTTCTTCCTATCCTGGCACTTTTTTCGCAGCTAGGCTCCAATTTCAAAAATGGCTGAGAGGGAAAACACTTGAGCCGAGCTATAGGGAAGGAAGCGCTGAGCAGAATGGGCTGGGTGTTTGCAGTCCTCACATGGCTGTGCCTTTGGCTGCTAAAACTGGGCTACCCGCTCCTGGTTTGATACATACTTGGAGCAGTTCCAAGTTTCAGATGCATGGATCTGCAACTTTAACATGCACATAACCCCTCCCTGCAATAAATCTCCACCTACAACAGACAGACCCAAGAAAACAGACAGACCCCTGGCACTTCAGATGTGAGAAAGTATGTCTGTTCTGCCTCCATCCATCTGTTAACATTTTTCATTTCTGTCCAGAACTTTTGAATGAGAGTCCTATATTGGATATACTGTAAGTTTTAATTTTATCTGTTGAGTGTGTGTTTTCTTATTAAAGATATTTGTAAAGCATTCTGGGGGTTTTGTATAAGGGGTGGTAATGTAAGTTGGATGGATGGATATACACACTTCATACTCTTTTGTACGTACGAAAGGAACTTACAGACATACAAAAATCTACACCCAAACATTCTCTCCCATGCAGATAATAGAGATAAGAAATGCACACTTGCTAAGAACCAGGCTGGGCACATTCCCCCTCTTTCACACTACTATTCTTCATTCTCAGGCTGATTTAAACCCAGTTGTAAACTGCCCTGTGCTCCTTTGATGTAGGGCAGTACACGAAATGAAATGAATTAAAAGTATTTAAAATAAAACAAAAGCGGGTGGGTGGGTGGGTTGCCAGTTTAACAAGAAACTAAGCAGAGTCCCCCTGAGATTGCTGAATAAATGGAAGCTGCCTTAAAGATTTAAAAAGGATGCCACTACTGCCTTTAATTCATACTAAGACAAGGGACCCTTGCACTCCCATGGGGCCTGCAAACTCTCATAGCCGACATGCATGTGTCTGATCATGCGAAGATGGCGCCCCTCAGCAGCATTTCCCTGTGCCAGGGATGATCCTGTCATGCAGGCAACCAGCAGGAGCCCAGCTATGGTGACCACAAGTACTATCCCTCACCCCAGGACAGAACCAGCTGTTAGTTTACAGCCTGTTGTTGTTACCACTGTTGTTATCTGTCTTTGTTCCCGAGTTTGAGTTTTCAACCTATTAACAGTCTCCATTTTCTAATGCCTGCTATTTGTGCTTCTCAAGATCTTGTCAGATACCAAGGAGCTCCAGAAGGAGATCAATGGCCTCACTGGGAAGGTAGACCGGACCTTTGCTGTCACTGATGAGCTGGTTTTTAAGGTGAAGGCAAGGGATCAGATTCTGGGGGGTGGGGAGATGGAGAGCAGCGCTTTGACTGACCTTCCAGTTGCTAACTTTTCCATCCCTCCCTTCTGCATTCTTTCTTTCTGCAGGATGCCAAACGCGACGAGGCTGTGAGGAAGGCATATAAATATTTGGCAGCACTGCACGAGGTAAGCCTCAGCAGTAATATATTAATTCATCTATAGATATAGAGCTGCAGTTAGAGCTACATCCCTTTCCAGCTGACTCTGACTCTTCCTCTTCCTTAGAACTGCAGTCAACTGATTCAGACTATTGAGGACACCGGCACCATCCTGAGGGAGATCCGGGACTTAGAGGAGCAGGTGAGGCCTGCCAGAAAGTGGGTGGAAACAGTAACATTACTCTCTTGCAGTAATCTGAACTTCTGTGTGGAGGAATTTTTTTCAGAAATTAGGATACCAGGAAATATCTTTTAACAACTCCCTCTTTAGAAATAAAAATGCAGCTGCCAAACATGGACCCCTGTCCCTCTGTTCTAGCTTCCAGTCATGCTTTCTCTCCTGCTTCCTTACCACCACCCCTGTGCCGAAAGCTTGCAGATTCTGCCATCTGTACACATCAAAGTCCTTTTGATTTTTTAAAATTAATTTTTAAACTTGGGGGTTCTGGTCTCACTCGCTCAGAAGTTGAGATTTCAGTCTAGAAAGAGGGACATTCCACGCCTGCTCTGCCTATATCCTCCCGCCTGTTGTCTGCCGCTTCTGCTCTTTTGGATGAGGCTGCCCCTTGATTCTCAGCCCTCATTATGGACTCTGTCCGTTGTGATTCTGTAGACTCACCATGCACCTCAGATATTTTTTTTACTTCCAGATTAACAAAAAAAGCATGACTCTTGCTGTTGAGGTTGCAAGCAGGAAGTGTGGGTGCCTGAACATACTTCCTGTGGACAGGATGTGGGACCTCAGTGGCCTCCAAATCTGTGTCTTTCTCCCCCTTTCCCATGATGAGTAGGAATAGAATTACGATCCCAGGAGTTGAACCTGAGCCCTCCTGCATCTTGCCAATCCCACCTGCCACTCGCACGATGTTCCTTCCTAGATTAATGCTGCAGTCTTATTCACATGATATGCACGAGGTGTGGTAGGTGGGGGGTTGTTTTAAGCATTACCAGATTTAGCAGGCAAACTTGGTTCAGCACTCAAGCAGAAATAAGTGGTGTTGGGTTTTTTAAAGATCCCCTTAACACTTGCTTTATTTATTTTAAAATATTTATAGGCTTCCATTCTGAATGCAACTCTTACATGGCTGCTTACATAACACAACTGGGATACCATCATAAAACAATAGTTCTCCCTGCTGAACACTGCTACCCATTCATAAAATAAAATGTCTCTTTTCCCAGATTGAGAGTGAAACCAGCAAGAAAACCCTGAGCAATTTGGAGAGGATTCTCAGTGACTACCGGGCCATGAAGCAGGAAAACGCAGCACTGCTTAGCCGTACCCGAGAGACGTGAAGCCCCCTTCCCAGTGCACAGCTACAGGGGGCTGGTGGGGTACCTGGCCTCTTTTTAAGTCAAGACTGCTGTGCCTCTATCAAGGGACGGGGCACGGGGAGTATGAGCAGGGCTCCTCCTTCCAGGCTCTCTCTGCATTGTAAGTTGCCTAAAACCAAGCCAGCGTGCGGCACATTTTGAGGTGGAGGGTGGGATTGGTCCCTAGTGCCATTTTTCTGACATAGATTGTATATTGGAGAAGTAGATGTGGGGAGTTTCCTCCATTTATTATTTCCAAGCAAACCTCCTATCATCTCTTCTCAAAAACCAATAAAATCTCTTCTTTTTGCAGCGTACTTGTGCTGGCTGCGTGTGCAGTAACATGGGGGGGGGGGTTACAGGGGAGGCTTGCATAGGCTGCCATTTCCCCCCTCTTCTGGATTTGATCTTTTTGCAATATTGCTTTCTTGTCTGGAAGCAGGCTCAGTTGTGGGTTGTGTGTGCATGCTGAGGAAAGCTGGTGGCTATAAGAAGCCAGCTTGATTCGGGGGGGGCATGTGCACACACACACTCGCTGCCAGGCCGCCTGCAGGGGGAAGTCTGCACTGTGATCCTTCAGCACATGGTCCCTAAGGAAACAAAAAGTGCGGAGAGGACTCCAGCCTGTGGTGGATGCGCCTTTCTGTTCTTGGCTGGCCCAGTCTCTCTTGGGTTGCAGAAGACCCTGCTGCTGCTGCTTCTTGGCTGTCCAGACATGGGTGTGAATAAGTGGAGTAACGCTGGTTCCTTTTCTTCTGGTACTCAAACTCGTCCAGCGTCCACACGGCTCCTTTCACATTCTCCACACGCACAAAGCACTTGTGCAAGCTCAGGTTGTGTCGAATGGCATTCTGTTGGTTGAGAAAAGATGGGTAGGGTGCCCTGGCCATTAGACCCGCCTTCTCCTTTACCCCGACTTAACTCTCGTCCCTCTGCCAAAGTCTCCCTCCCTCAGGTGCCCTTCAACCCTCTTAGCAGGATCTTCAGCCCCTTAACCCTGCTCTATGGCGTTCTAGAACTAATATTTTATAAAGTACTTGCTATAGAAATGAATAGAAATGTTTCATCTGCAATAAACACTGTGATCCCAGGAATATACAGTAAAATAAACAAGCCATCTTACACTGCCTCAGTTTGCCCCAAATGCTAAGCTATGTATGCTGTGGCTTAGTGGGTGCTTCCCAAACTTTTTCCTCCCATAGAGGGCTTGAGCTTTGCTTAGGGTCTTAATTATTAATTTTCTGTTGTAACAATGGTAAGGCATTGTGCTTTTATTGCTTCTTTTATTAAGAACATTTTTATATGGTATTTATTGTAGTGGTGCAGTAATAAAACTGCTAGCACATTTGCAAAGCTAAGCAAGGTCCAGTATTGTTTATAATTGAATGGGGGACCATTGCAGCAGGTTGGCGTATATGGCTCTTGGGGTCCCTTCCAACTCTAAAATTCTATGATTGTATGATTCTATGTATTGCAATTTAAATTCTATGGAATTCAAATTCAAACAGTATAAGAAATAAGAGAACCAATGAAATACAATTAAAAATCATTATGACTATTTGACGGATAGGTGAGCCATTTCCTGTCTTTAACAGCAAATCTGCAGACATGTCGTGGGCTACTTGGGTGAAACTCAGTCCATGGGCCACACTTTGGGAACCCCTGGCTTAGTGTCAACATGCAAGTGTGCTGATGCACAGTAAGAAGACTGTAGCCACTTTTGTCCTCCTGCACTGCCAAGCCTTAGTTTGACATAACATTCTGTGTGACTTCAGTCTTGTGGCTTGTCTTGTGCCAAACCAACCATAAGCAGTAAGCCAAGAACAAACCTTGTTTAAAGCACATGATTTGTTTGAAGAGAGACAAACAATGAGCCTGGGTTTGTGTATAATGCTAAGTTAAACTAAGGCTTGGCTCCAGGTAGTGTTGCAGGAGCAAGAGAGGAGTGAAGAGGCTGCCATTTTATTACTGTGTACCAGCAAGCTTGCTCATTAACACAAAAGCCATAGCTTGGCTTAGCATTATGTGCAAGCCAGGCTACTGAGTCACAGTTCCAGCTAACCAAGATCAGTCTACTTGAAGATTTTCTACTGGGGGTACTTAGGACTAAGCCATCAGCCTTCCCCATGGTTTCTTGGGCAGTAGAGAATCAAATACCTTTATTATCTCTTGAGTGTTACAGGGTGGGGTGTGTTTCTGAGGCAAGGTTCTAAAACTCACCTCTTTCAGTCTGTTCATTATTATTATTATTATTATTATTATACTTATAAAGTGCTGTCCCACATTTTTCACCATTCATTTCTGTCCTGGTTCCCTAGTCTGGATAAATTGTTTTTCCAATTCTGCAAAGTGTACACATCAAAGTCCTTTTGATTTTTTAAAATTAATTTTTAAACTTGGGGGTTCTGATCTCACTTGCTCAGTAGTTGAGATTTCAATCTAAAAAGAGGGACATTTCATGCCTGCTCTGTCCATATCCTCCCGCCTGTTATCTGCCTCTTCTGCTCTTTCAGATGAGGCTGCCCCTTGATTCTCAGTTTAAGAATGGGATCCCCTTACCTTCCAGGTGGTTACATTGTGCCTGAAGTAGCCAAAGTTGTTAAACCAGCGATAAATCTCACTCAGGCTGAGCTGCTTCTTAGGAGATTGTAAGATGGCCTGCAAGTAATAGGCAGGTATGGTTAACAGCCTGGTTTTGAGGCAAAGGTATCTCAGCGTCTTCTTGAAAAGCAACAAAAGGGCCTTCTGTGCTCCCAGTATTGTTGTGCTAAATTGGATGCATGTAGAAGGTGATGGGAGGGAGGGAGGTTCAGTGTGCCTGGCACAGGGCTCACCTATGTACCCACAACTATGTCCTATGGTGGCTGTAAAAGGCCTCAGTAAATAACACCTCAAAAATCCACAATGCAGAAAGGACTGCTTGTTCTTCCTGCTCAGTTCCTGGTTGCACTGTCTTCTGAACAAAGGAGAGGTGAAAAGAGCATCCCTCACTCTCTGAGCAAGTATGATGGTGACTGATGCAGATGCCCACACCCTTTTCTGCTCTTTTAGATGTGGCAGCCACTTTGTGTTATGCCAGGTGTGCATTGCAGCCATGTGATTCATGCTCAGAATTCTAAAGATGCTCACTAGCCCAAGAAAGATGGCAACCCCTGCTTTTTGAGAGCCCATGCGAGCATTGTACAGTAAGTTATGGAGCCTGAATCAAAGGGTAGGCTGAAATGTTTTGTTTTCTCTGACAGCTGCCATGCACATCGCTGGAAGTGGGCCCCAGTGGGTACTAGGCTCAACTCAACACTTGTATGTTGTTGGAGAGCTGTAGCCAAGCATTCTATGTGTGACATATGCCTGTCATTGTACCTCTTAAAGTACTGATGCCTAAAATAGCTGCTTGAGTTGCTGACAGCTAGGTCTAGCCCTGCACAATCCCCCACTTGCCACTAATTACACTTCCATGTGAAGTATGTGATCAGATGAATGGGCTTTTTAAAAACCCAAACCGAAAGACCCTTTAGATGCCCTTCAGTCCTCACTCGCTTAGTGATCCAGGTAGAACTTTTTCTGTCAATGCAGATAGAGGTGACCTGAAGTCCTCCAGGGGTTGATGGACTCATAGAATCATAGAGTTGGAAGAGACCACAAGGGCCATCGAGTCCAACCCCCTGCCAAGCAGGAAACACCATCAGAGCACTCCTGACATATGGTTGTCAAGCCTCTGCTTAAAGACCTCCAAAGAAGGAGACTCCACCACTCCAACTCCAACTCTCACCAGCCTCAGACAGCATAGCCAGTAGGCAGGAATGATGGGAATGAAGTTTGTGACTCATGTCAGGCTTGTGCCCACCAAGACCCATAGGTTCTTTTCACAAGGGATGATCTGGAGGGCCAGATTCCCCATCCCATTCTTTAGGGGTGTGTTGCAACCACACAGTGAACTTTTCAGAAAGTTGTTGGCTACAGGAAACAGACACAAGTGGAAGGCAACCGAGTACAGAGAAGGAAGAGGTTTGTGGGCAAAGGATAGTGCTGCTGAAGCCAGGAAGTAGAGAAGGGAGGCAATAGCATATAGGGGCAACAAGAATGGTGCCTATTGCAAGGACATTCCATCATACTGTATCTGGAAAACAACATTCATATTTTGGGGTTTTGATCTGGTAAAAAGCTGCATAGCATTTAAAAAATATAGTTGTATCCTATATGTATGGGATTTTGTATTTACCTTTTGCTAAATAACTTACCCAACGAATAAGGGCAGCGTACGTGAAAGGTGGGCGGTTGAGAGTGTGACGGTAATATTCTATGCTGGGGCTTCTCTCTGTAGACAGAAATGAGGCTGGAGGTGTTAGTAGGAGCAATTCTTTGCTGGAGATTTCTGCTTCCAAATCATCTTCTGCTTGAGAGCCCAGTCAGCCAAGACACTCTTTCCTAAATGGCAGACTTCAAACCTGTGTGAGATCCCTTAACTCTACAGCAGTCAAGACTGACTGTGGCGACTTGTGGGAAAGGGCACTCTGCTCATGCTCAGGGACATTTCTTTGTATCAAGCCTTCAGATGCAGCATCTAAATGGCAGGAGGCTCAGATTTTAGGATGCTTACTCACTTCTAACTCAAACTGAGGCAGCATGACAACAAGCCAGCCTCAAATCAGCTTCAAAAAGGAATGGGTGCCATTTTACCCCTTTGTTGCTCTTGTCCTCTTGTTCAAGGAGGACCGTAGAACACAGATGATTCCATTCTGACTGTCCAGGACATCCATGAATCGAGCTTAGCATTGTCAAGGTCTCTATATGATGTTACCAGGGACTGATAATATGGGCATGTCCTTTAAGAGGAATACACATTACTAGTCCACAGAGCACTCCAAGAACCCCAAGCAGAGGTGAGATGGTATGCTAACTGACTCACCTGAATGGCTAAGAGTAAAACATGGTGTGAAATTCAGTGCATGGACTCTGATGTTTCCACTGTGTGTGGCTAGAATTACTCCTGAACTGTTCCCATTTCCTTTCTCAGAAACTGGCATTGTTTTCAGTCACTGCAACCCTGTTGTGGCTCCGACAACCCTCCCCACACCCTAAACAGACAACAGAATTTTATATTTCATGCCCACTCCTGAAATCTAATGGCTGGAATGTGCCATCCATTTCTAGAGCTTAGTGAAGGGGATGGAACCTGGCCTCCATTCTCCACCAACACATCTCACCTGAACAGAGGTGGGCTCCATGGCTGTTAGAGTGGCATTCCAAACCCTCAAACTCATTCCTTGGCCCTTCAGACTGGCATGAAATGATTGGCACTGGTGCATCTGGATGCTGTGAAAGGAAGGCAGGTGCCAACTCTGCGCGCATGACTAACAGTTTCTGCTTCTCTTGTGCCAGCTAGATCATGGGGGAAGGTGGAGAAGAACGCACAATCAGTTTCTAGATGCACCACGCATGTCTCCTCCTGCTTAGTCATAGCCTAGGTTATCAATCGGATGTAAGTTCCTCTGAACAAGGGACAGAGTGCAAAGGGTCTGGAAAATCTTTTCATTGTTTTTTAAAGAGCAAGTTTTGCCTTTGTTGTTGTTTTAGAAAGCAGCAGTGGCCATGCCTGCTGAAAACTCTCTGATTCAGCAAACTGAGCTTTTGCTTCCTCAGAAGACTTCATTGTTCTCTCCCCAACCTGCGGTTGTCTACTATTCACTTGCCATTTCTTTTTTAAAAAAAGAATCTTGCTTTCCTCTTGCTCCTTTTTCACCTAAATGCAATCTCCACACACCAACTCTGGAAAAACTCATGGCTTTGGGAAAATAATGCCAACTAGTGGGAGCCACAAAATAGTGGGATGCTCCTGTTCAGGTTCCCAGCCATTCCATTCTATTCCACTCCCTCTTCACCCCACCATACCTACTGGGCATGTGCTCAGCCCAAACTGGGTCATTTGAGAGGTTCCCCCACAAGATGTTAAGATTTACTGTACGTGCTTCCCAAATCTTGCTCCCTCTTGTGTGTGAGTGTTGCCATTTTGGCTACATAAGATGCTATACTTGGAGGACCATAGGCCTAGCAAGCTCTCTGTTCTGCAGGCTTCCTTCACAGTGACTGTGTCAGCGTCCACCCCCCTCCCTCATCCCACCACCTGCCAACTTTGTCCATACCTGCAGAGCTAATTTGTTCACCAATTCTTCTTGCACCAGCCACTCTCTGCGCATTCTGCACATGACTCTGCAAGAGAAAACAAGTCCGAGACATTCAGCCACTAGGTTCAACTGTCTTGCTTTCTCCCAGGGACAATGCCAAGGACGTGCTCGCAATCTCAGGCCCATCCTACAAAAATCCTGGTTTTGTGTTTTGTTGTGTTGGGGTAACAGGAAAGCATATCAGAAGGAAGCAGGCCTCTCAAACATAACTGTCCTTTATTGCTATGTAACAAGAATGGAAAATGAAACTAACTGGAGCTTTGCAGAATGCAAACTACAGGAGTTCAACAGGTCCAAAAAGTACTACATCGAAGCATAACGCCCCTTGGCCTACCCAAGACCCCTCTCCCCTTAGCAAACAAAATATTTTAACCAACCTAGAGGTGCCTGTTTGCAGTGTGGTCTCTGTATTTTGCTGATGGGACTCTGATTTGGCAGCTGCTGTGGGCGGAGGGGGTTCTCTTACTTCCATCACTTAGTGGCTCTAGTATCGCCACAGGAGGTGTGGCAGGAGCATCCACTTTTGCCCACGGCCCTGAGATTAGGAGTCTCATGCTCTACCAACTGAGCTATCCTGTTTTATTTCAGTGTATTATAAAAATATATTTTGTAATGGGTATGATTTTTGGTATACATTTGAATAATATATTTAATAAAGGAAGCTGCAATGGGAGGTATAGACCTGTTTACCTTCTTAAAAAATTAAGGCATCTAGTAGGGGTGCTTTTGGTACCAGAAACGTGTGGTTTTGAAAGAGGTATTCAGGGCAGTCAGACAGCTCACCTTTCCTCATGGCTGTGAAAGCAAGGGGTGTTGTCCATCGGTGTTCCTTTCGCAGGGGACCTCTCTCTGGGATGGAGTGCAGGGGGGGCTGGGAACTGAACCCAGTCCCATTTCTCAGTGTTGTTCCCTGAAACAAAGGGAGACAAGAATAGGCAGGGAAGCTGCTGTATTCCCACTCACAAATGCCCTCCTTCCCCTGCCTCTACTTACTGTGGGGTGGGGCGGGGCCTGGACTTGCTGAATGGGCTCCCTGGGGTAGCAACAACCCAGAAGGGGGCAGGACGACAAGGGGCCGTTCACTGCCATCTGTGTGAGTGACCTGAGGAAAATAAGAGAGTCAAATGAAATCCAGGAATCTCAGTTGTGAATCCTCCTGGAGTCTTTAAGATAGGGATAACCCAAGACTTCCATGAATCTTAGTGCTCATCCACATTTCTGCTTCTCCTGGGTTGGAATGGTTTTTCCACTTGTCCTTTCTAGGCACAGATCCAAGCAGTTTTGCATTTGCCCAGCAGCTTTCTTCTAGAAAACATGCTCTTTACCACAGAATCTTTCCGCAGGGCCTGCAAGGCAGAGCTGTTCTACTGGGCCTTTGGTCTGGGCCCTGTCTGACCCCCTTCTTTCTTTCTATGGGACCCCGTGTGTAAGTGGCCTCCTTGGTTCTTTCCATTGGCCCATATGGGACCAGCACGGGTGGCCGGGCCTGGTGAACATTTAATTCCTTACACCTACAGTTATGATTTGTGGGTTCCCACTTAATTTTATTTTGAATTTAAATGTGATTTTGAATTGTATTTTAAATCTAATTGCTTGATTTTGTGTTTTTAATGTATTATATATTTGGTGTTAGCCGCCCTGAGCCCAGTCTCGGCCAGGGTATAAATAAAATTTATTATTATTATTAGAATCAAAACAAACAGCAAAAGCAAAAGCAACGCGAAGCCTCCGGAGCACAAGGGGAGTTCCCGCTGCACTCTGGAGGCTTCGGGTTCCTTTCGCTGAAACCAGGAGAGTCTTCCTGGCTTCAGCGAAAGGAACCCGAAGCCTAGAGAGCGAGAGGGGTCAGTGCGCATTGACCCCTCGCGCTCTCCAGGTTCCTTTCGCTGAAACCAGGAGAGTCTTCCGGGCTTCATTGAAAGGAACCTGAAGCCTAGAAAGTGAGAAGCCTCCGGAGTGTGGTGGGAGTGCTCCCTCTGCGCTTCGGAGGCTTCGTGTCGCTATCGCTGAAGCCACGGAGCCTGCATTTGCTCCATAAGACGCACACACATTTCCCCTTAATTTTTGGAGGTGAAAAAGTGTGTCTTATAGAGTGAAAAATACAGTAAATATGTGTGAACAGTGATTTTTTTCTGGGGAGACGCAGGGGTATGCATACCCCTAAACATTTTGTGAATCTGTTTGGTCTCATTGAGGGGCAATATTTCAATATGAGTAGAAAAATGACAGTACCCCTAAACACTTTGTTAGAAAAAAAGCAGTGTGTGTGAATATACCAGATTTCTTAAAGGCGCTTGTTTCTGCTGTGCCTCCTCTTTCCAAGGAAGTACAAACCCTGGTTAAGTTCCAAACCCTTGGAATCTCTTGCTGCTGCTTGGCAGAGACTGAAGTGGCCTATAGCAGTATATTTACCAAAATCCCAACAGGTACACCTTGGCAACTGTCTGATCAGGACAACCTCTGGCACTTGCTATGAGTGGGGTTGACTCCCCACCAACTTACTTCTTGCTTGCGTGGTGCAGCACAAGTCAACACTGTTGGCCGCATCTGAGCACCTCTTCTTGGACTGGGCTGTGGTAGAGTACGGGGAGGTGGACTGGAGGATGGCTTGGAGCCAGGCATCAGGAATGAGGAACGCCTGCAATAACATTTCATGAAATTTAAATTTCTCATTAAAGGTATTGTTATGAGTTTGTGGAGTTCCCGGACTCCCTTCAAATTCCTGGGTGTCACACACTGGATTTAGCATGTTAAAATACAAGCCAGGAGCCAGCCTGGTAATAGCCCACTAAATATGAGTTAATAGTGGGACAAAGTGGGTGGCGCTGTGCCAGAGGGCAAATGGGAGGGGCCTCTCTCTCCACTCATAATTAGTTAGAAGGACAAAAGCCTTTCAAGTGGAGTTTTAGAGTTGGAAGGAGAGCAGTTGTTTTAAGGATTACAGCTGGGGATGATGTGGGTAAGGAGGAAATATGAGTGCAGTCTTAAACACAGCAAGCTGAGCATTCTTGGTTTCTTTTTGCATCCAGCAGCAATGGGAGAAACGGGATCCTCTTGGAGTGTAATGTTTTGAACCCCTGCATCGTAGACAGGGACGCGGGTGGCGCTGTGGGTAAAAGCCTCAGCGCCTAGGGCTTGCCGATCGAAAGGTCGGCGGTTCGAATCCCCGCAGCGGGGTGCGCTCCCGTTGTTCGGTCCCAGCGCCTGCCAACCTAGCAGTTCGAAAGCACTCCTGGGTGCAAGTAGATAAATAGGGACCGCTTACTAGCGGGAAGGTAAACGGCGTTTCCGTGTGCAGCTCTGGCTCGCCAGAGCAGCGATGTCACGCTGGCCATGTGACCCGGACGTGTCTCCGGACAGCGCTGGCCCCTGGCCTCTTGAGTGAGATGGGCGCACAACCCTAGAGTCTGTCAAGACTGGCCCGTACGGGCAGGGGTACCTTTACCTTTTTATCGTAGACAGGGTGGGCAGTGTGAAAAGTCTATATAGGGCTTGCACACCATTGTTCTGGGTCCTCCTGCCTCCTGCGTGTGATAGTGAGTACCCTGTTGCAACAGTTAATAAAGATCAGGCTTACTAGCTGCCCTTTTTCTCAATATTCTCTGGGTGGCCTGTTATTTTCTCCTTCCAATAGGGGACCTACTTAAGGACTCTATACGGGCTCTTGGATACCCCATAAGGGAAAAGGAGCAGTATTTTCTTATAACAAGACCTTAAAATTCTTCTAACATTACTGTTTGGTTTTATATTGTTGTAAACCACTGTGATATATTTTTATGATACAGTAGCATATAAATATGAAATAAATAAATTACAAACTAGACTGATTACAGAGAGCTTATAAACAAAATAGTGTAGTACTCAGTGGGTAAAGTTTATTCACACAGAACACAAAGTGCTCTGTATGACAACCAGCTCCCCGTCTCCCTTTGTGTTTCAATATATTCCACCCCTTCTTCCCTAATTTGCTAAAATTATAATAAATATTCCAAATTCTGCTAAATGCAAAGGAACTGCTAGGGAAAAAAAGATTATTGTTGTAACTAACAATGCATAAACAGAAAGATCTGCCTAGATCTCTGGGTTATTTGTGGGGCCTACCTGGTGTTTTTACATGAGTAGAATATGTGCTTTTATTTAAAATGCATCACTGGGTTATTTGTGGGGCATAGGAATTCTTTCTCCCCCACTTTCCCCCCCAAAATATAGTCTG
This sequence comes from Podarcis tiliguerta, assembly GCF_965153285.1. Lineage (NCBI taxonomy): Eukaryota > Metazoa > Chordata > Lepidosauria > Squamata > Lacertidae > Podarcis > Podarcis tiliguerta. The sequence continues at coordinate 38,399,873 of NC_139550.1, forward strand.
GCCCCCCACAAGGCCTGAGGGACAGTGGACCGCCCCCCCCCACCGCCGGCGCTGAAAAAGTTTGCTGACTCCTGGCCTAGATCATAACTGAAATCTCGGTGGTGCCTCCCCATTCAAGAGAAATATACAGGGTAACAACTGGGGAGGAGTGGTTGAGACTTGGGACACACGCAGGATAAATCCAAGGGAAAGTAATAGGCTATGTTTTTCAACCAGGAATGAGGAAAGGGTTTTTTTGAGGAGGGATCCAAAGAATGGGAGAGATTTTATATCTTCACCAAGGACATAAATATGGTTGTGTTTATTACATAATTGACTTAAGAAGAGTCCATTCTAATATGGAAGGCAACACTTGTGTGAATGTTGTTAAAGCAGGATAGAAAATGGGAGACAGAACTACAGCTCTAGAGACTCCTATACACGTCATCTCAGATGTAAGTCTCCCTGAGTTCAGTGGGGTTTACTCCCAGGATTGCAGCTATGTTTAGTATTCTGGGCAAGGCAAATTTTAAATTCAAATTGCAGCAAAACCAAAGGAAATGTTCCAGCGTATTTAAACATCATTTGTAGAAGCAGTTTGGCAGGTAAACAGATTTGCTAAGAGTTGAGTCTCTTCTGAGTTCAATAGGACTTACTTCTCAGACATAGATTTCAAATTTTGTTCTCAGGACAGATAAGATTGCCCACATATGCTTTTGCACAGGTGCATGGGTATTGGTTGCTACCCAGCCTGGTGCAATAAGTGATATTATGTCTTATGGTTGCCTTTTAGCTAAGACTGATGGAAGACATGAGCCTTTAAATCCGTTAAACCAAGAGCCAATGCAGGAACCTAGTTTTGCCATCTCTCTCCCTTATATCTGCAGTGTGGCACACCTGGATTTTTGCAGGTGAGGGAAGGGGGACAACAGTACTGCAAAGGGAAAGGTCATGAGGAACTGCAGCTGTTTTGTCTCCTGCCGCATCAGGAGGTTTATATGATCATATATAGTGTCTGTGGCGCAAGAGGACAACTTTTGCCCATATGCTATATGACTTAGTCCCTGGTTCATACAGCAGCCCGCAGCCAATGTCCAGAGTCTGCTGTGCCACAATAGAGAAAGGAGACACCAGTCGTCTCTTAGAGCAAGGGACGACAGACTTCAGGCAGGCTTTTTTATGAGAGTACCAAACAGCCAGTGCAGAAAGCACGCTTAAAAATTCTGAGCCAAGGAGGTTATTTTTCAGTGTATAAAATTATGCATGGCATGGAGAGAATGGATAAGTTTTTCTCCCTCTCTCATAACACTAGAATTCATCCAAAGTTGAATGTTGGAGGATTCAGGACAGATGAAAGAGGTCCACCTTCCATAGTCTGGAACTCATTCCCACAGTGATGGCCATAAACTAGATGACTTTAAAAGAGGATTAGACAAATTCAGGGAGGGTAAGGCTATCAGTGGCTACTAGCCATGGTTTTGCTTCACCTCTTCTCTTGGAGGCATCATCATCATTACTCTCAATACTGGTTGCTGTAAACTGCAAGAAGGGAAAGTGCTGTTGAACTCAGGTTCAGCTTGCAGGTTTCCCATAGGCCTCTGGTTGGTCACTGTAAGACTTGGATGCAGCACTAGATGAGCCATTGGCCTGATTCCTCAGGGTTCTTAGCTTCCACATGGAAATCCACTCCTGATTACTCTACTGAGAGTCAGAGATGTGTGTCGAACTACACAGTCACCCAGAAATTTACCTGTAGATCTCAATCTATTTTATGCCCATGCCATCTAACCCCCCAAATAAGTAACAGACAGTGAGCATGGCAGGGAAATGAAAAGATCAGTGCTGCAGATTGTCAGTGCTGCAAGAACTACTCAGGAAACACATAGTAAGTAAAATAGGCATATGCACATGCTTTTAAACACCCCTGCACATGCACCTGAGAAGACTTCTTCAGCTAGGTGTATTGCCAGGGAAGCAGCCAGTAGATGGTGCTCCTGTTTTTCAATTTAGTTTCTATTTCCATATATAGTCACTGAGATAAGGAACGCAGCTGCAGGCATGGGAAAGAAAGGAGTGGCTTTGCTCTGAGCCAGCTCATACTTCAACTTCAAAGGATGGGAAAGGGATTCCAACATGAACACCTGCCGCAGAAACACTGGGAAGCTGCTCCAGGACGCTATATAAGGCCCCAACTCCATCAATTCAATGAGCTCTTGATATGAACCATTCCAGAGGGTGAAGATAAGGCTCTTGAGCCTAAGTTAGAACTGTCTGCCTGCCTGAAGCCCCAGAGATCTCCAAGGGCTGGGGAAGATGTGAAGCTGAAACTATTTTGTGACTATATCTGTTATTATTTCTCTCACCAAAAATCTTTGCTTATTGCCTATACTAATAGCATTATATTTTATATTAGTTATTATTGGCTTTATAGTTTTTGTTAGTTATTACTTTATTCTATATTGTTAATCTGCCTCTCTGCTAATGTCCTTTAATTATCTTTGTTTTGTATATTAGCACCTGTTTCTGTTTCTATGGTTATTATTATAATTGTTAATAAAGGTTGCTTCTGCTGCCTAAGTGTACGTATGTTGCCCTCCATTTGCTGAGATCCAAAGAACCTGCTGCTTGGTGGTTACTACGGCCGGGTGGCCACTAGGGAGCAGCACACTAGATTTCCCAGATTCCCACACGCACACACAGTTGCTTAAATGTCTTTATGTATGCATATTTTGCTTCTATATCTTCCACATTTGATGCATTGGCAACAAACAGTGCTGACTAAAGAGAGTAGTGGGCATAAGAAACTGTTCTGTATCACTAGCTGACATAACATCTTCCCACTGGGCCATAGTTTGCTTGCAAAAGGACTAACTCCTTTGTTCTGCCAAAAGGCAACAGAAGCCTGGGAGACGTCAAGCAGTAGCGTAGCTAGCCAGGGGTAGGTGGGTGGGCTTAGAGTGGCAGGGGGGTCTGTAGGGTGGCGTGGTGGCTGCTGTGCATCTGGGGGTGGGATTCCAGGCAGCAGGGGAGCTTGAGGGCAGCGTGACGGTAGTCGGGTATATTGGGCGCTGCCTGAAATTGGCTGCCCTAAGAAAAGCTCAACAACTTTGGTCCACCCCAAGCACTGGTGGGAGATGCTATGAATTGATATTTTATGTAAAATGAAATGATTTGGGGGGAAAGGAGCACCTGTCAAGTAAACAAACACCTAAGTATAATAGAATAGGTTTCTGAAGATGCTGAGGAAAAGTGCATCCTTTTGAAAAGGTGTTTTGTCCAATGCTGGTCTTACAGAAGGGAGACCCACTGAAATCAATAGACATAACTAATGTTAGTCCATTTAGCTCAGTGGGTCTTCTCTGAAGAGATGATTATGGGAAATGTTTAATGCCTTTCTTGGCCATAACATGGGGCTCCATTTTTTAAAGAAAACAAAACATATAAAACATCAAAACACAACAATACGATAGAGCACAATTCAAAAAATCATTGGCAGTTAAAATTTTCCAACACAGAATATGAAATTTAATGCCTGCCAGCAGCACTTTAAAATTTTGCCAGCACAGTTAATTACTTTAGCTATATATTTTATTTTATATACTTTAGTATATATTTTTATTTATTTAATCAAATGGATATAATAACATATAAGCAATAAGGAAATAAAGGAGGAATGCAATTTAGTTAAAATTAAACATGCATACACACACAAATATACAAATCTGGGTAATTGCATCACAATCCCTTGGAAAAATAACATTGATATTGGAAAGTAGTATCATGCTCTTTTAAAATATTTGTTTTACTTGTAAGTATCAGGGTGTTGCCCTTGGGGTCTTAATGATATTCTCACTTGAAGCTGAAGAGTTACTAAGAAATCCGTTTCACTGGAGGCGTTTGAACATTGTTGCCACTGTTTAAATGACAGAATTGTCTGCCATATAGCTGAAAACAAATCTTTTTTTGATTGTCCTCTACTGTACCTTAATTTTGGAGTTGATTTTTCAGCAACAGCTATGGACAAGATTTGACTGTACCATAAATTTAACCCTATTAGACGAAGGGCATTTTAAGTTTGAGAGTGGTTTAGCAGACATGGCTTGCCTCTCCAAGAATCCTAGGAGCTACAGGTCTGTGGAAGTGCTGTGAAGTCATAGTGTGAGATCTCTGTATCCCTGCATGGGGCTACTGGAGTCGCTTGCATCGCATGCATGGCGGACAGAAGGGTACAAAACCAGCCTACTACATTTAGGCACTGTAGAGATGAACTGGATGAGGAATTTGGATGAGGCATTGGTTTGTCCAGCTCCAATCCGGAAGTGCTATTGACAGGCGGCATTTACATATCATGTTTCCTAAGGACTACACAATAAAAATAGTATTATAGGACTTAGGGATTGGTTTGGATGATGCCCATGGCCCCCCAACCAAGCCAGTGGTTTTGTAGCTACAAAATGAAGGCCTGTTCAAGAAATAACTGAACTGGTCTACCCAGTTTCTTTGTTAGGTTAATGTAGCTGACTCAGGTAAGCACTCCTAACTGCACAACTAAAAAGGTTGCCATGCTACCATAGAGACAACTAGGTTCATGATGTTCTCCAGGAGGGGAGTAGGTATTTTCCTCACCCTGTCACCTGACCAGCCACAAGGAGAACAATAGCCAGAGCCAATGTATGAGAGAGTTTGGCTGAAGCTGTAGGACCTCTGGAAATGGAAACCTAATAGGAAAACAAGTTCTGTTGGAGTGCCAATGCCTCGAGCCTTCCACCCTGTGCTCAGATTGTAGATACAGTATGTGTAGTTTCTGTTGAGCTTCATTCAAAGAAAACCGAACCTCAGGTGGGCACTGGAACCCCGAAAGTCTCTCACTGCTGCTCAGAGATTGCGCCGCACACAACACTAGTATATCCATGAGTTATCAGTGGAATATATTATTATTATTATTATTATTATTATTATTATTTACTACAACATTTATAGTGCTCATCAACAGAGTCCTCTAGCTGGTATGCCGGTGTAAAAAGCGCCCCCCCCATCAAGATTCCCCCCCCCCCGCTTCAGCCTTCCTCTAACCGCTAGACGCCACACCCTTCCCTCAACCTGTTTTGATGTCATCTTACTTGTTATCAGTAAGCTTTGCTTATGTTCATTTCCTAGAAAGGGGGAGAAAATGCCACCCCGCAATGGGTTTCAAATTGCTGACACCTGTTCCCAGCGTATGTGCGTCATATGGTATTGGTGCCGAATGCTGAGTTCTTTCCTATACGTCAAACTGAGCATCTAACCGCTTCCGTGAGGTTAAAAATTCCCTTCACATGGTAGCTTTAGTGGACTGAGGGTTCGAAATACAATGGCCCACTAAAAGAAATATCCAGCTCGAGCATACAATGTGCATTCAGGCCCAACTAACACAGAGTTAAAGCATTTGAACCTTCTTTAACCATCTGTTTTAAGAATTCTTAAGTTACAGAATAGTAAAAGGATAGGTCTTCCTCACTTTCCAAAAACATAGGTCCCATCTGCCATATTATGCCACTTTAAACAGTCATGGCTTCCCCCAAAAAATCCTGGGAATGAGCTTGTTAAGGATGCTAAGCATTGTTAGGAGACCCCTAGTGCCCTCGCAGAACTACAATTCCCAGAATAGCAATCAAGCCCTCTTGTCAGGGAATCATAGGTACGTGAGGGAAATAGGCACACATGAATGGCTATGACTATAATCAATGAGTGCCAGTTATTCCATGTCCATTGAGATTTTATTCCAATGTAAGTTGTTTCTGAGTCTCAAACATGCCTCCTTGTGTCTCCTTATGGATGCATTTTTGTTTATGTGGGATAGCAGCAAGGAGATAAGCACAGTAAACCAACTGGCTTCTAATGTGTGATGGTTAATTCAGTTATCGAAACTGCAAGCCAAATTTATAGAAATTATCAGCCATTCTGAACTTCTATATTAGTGGCAAGAAATTACATTTAATGAAGGCCAAAAACAGATGCTGAAGTATAACAGGGACCTTCAAAAAAATGCTAGTTCACCCCCCCCCCCATGTCAGCCAGGCACTTGTCATGCCCTTCCCCAGTGGGCTATTCCACCCCACGCCAGATTCCATTTGGGTTTTCCAAATTAGTCAACAATCAGTGTGCGCTGAGTATGCTCAGTTTTTACTGTGCTGTCATGGGGGGGGGGGTGTCTCCCTTGTTTGTTCTTTATTTTTGCAGTTATATCCCACTGCTCGTAGAATCATAGAATCATAGAGTTGGAAGAGACCACAAGGGCCATCGAGTCCAACCCCCTGCCAAGCAGGAAACACCATCAGAGCACTCCTGACATATGGTTGTCAAGCCTCTGCTTAAAGACCTCCAAAGAAGGAGACTCCACCACACTCCTTGGCAGCAAATTCCACTGTCGAACAGCTCTTACTGTCAGGAAGTTCTTCCTAATGTTTAGGTGGAATCTTCTTTCTTGTAGTTTGGATCCATTGCTCCGTGTCCGCTTCTCTGGAGCAGCAGAAAACAACCTTTCTCCCTCCTCCATGTGACATCCCTTCATATATTTGAACATGGCTATCATATCCCCCCTTAACCTCCTCTTCTCCAGGCTAAACATGCCCAGCTCCCTTAGCCGTTCCTCATAAGGCATCGTTTCCAGGCCTTTGACCATTTTGGTTGCCCTCCTCTGGACACGTTCCAGTTTGTCAGTGTCCTTCTTGAACTGTGGTGCCCAGAACTGGACTCTCAGCCTAACCTACCCAACATGGTTGTCGTGGCACACATACTTCTCTCCATTTTACCCAGACAACCATGTTGGGTAGGTTAGGCTGAGAGTCAGTGACTGGCCCAAAGTCATCCAATGGGCTTCCTGGCACAGTGGGAATTTGAACCCTGGTCTCACAGGTCATAGTCTATCTCTAATCAACACTCCAAACCAGCTCTTTTTTTAATAAAGGTTGTTATAGTTCTATAAACCTTGGTTTCCCACCAAACCTGCTGAGTGCAGATACCTTCCTATTTTTCCTCATTGGCCCCATTTCGGCTACAGTCATGTTGGCAGTCACCATCTGAATTTACTATTATTATATCATATGGGATGGTTGATCTAGAAGACTCCTAAAGGGTTTGCTGTGAGATGCTATGCAGTCACCCTCAATTCAGAGACAGAACATATAATGGGAGAGATGTAGGATCTCTCTCTATATGCGATGGAAACAGTATCCCCACCCCACCCCCCAGCACGCAATAACCCCTCTAGTCTACAATTAAAACCATACAATTGTTCTATTGACTTTTGCTGGGAATTCTTGTCTGGAAGAGATGGGCCATGATCTATTAATTGCCCATTGCTGCCTCAGATGTATTATTGAGGAGATTTGTGGAGGAGAAACAGCAATGGGAAGGGAGTGCTTCACCCTCTGCCCCCACACCTGTCACTTTTCTGTTGGAACTCACCTCCCACCCATCCACATCCACAAGCAAGGAAGCACCTGGAACTCCTTTAAGGTAAGTGTTTGGTGGAAATGAATTGTGGGGAAAAGTAGAGGGTTGGGCAAGAATTAAACACAATCTTCTCCACTCCAACAGAGTTTGCTCTAATAGAAGTGGCCATTCATTTTTATTGGACATTGTTGCATGTACCGTATAGTGTAGTTCTACCCTCATGCCTCTTGGTATGAGAGTAGAACTGAGGTATTCAGGATCCTTGCCCCCTCTGCTTGAAGGCTCTAGCTATCCCATATTGACTTTCCAGCTGGAGGTGGGGACAATACAAGTACATGTCTAAATAGACCTTGAACTGGTCCAACAGCCTTCCTGGTTAAGACTAATAGAAGCTATAATCCAAAATATCTGAAGGGTGTCAAGTAGGGGAGCATTGCTCTGGGGCAATTTGTGATATATAATAAATATGATGCATATAATACGTGGTTCAATTAAACTACTGAGTGCAATATGTTACTGCAAAGAACCAAGAGAAATTACTGAGATATTCCAAGATTTTCAACAGGAAATGTTACATCACATCTCAAATTGTAGCTAATTTATATTAAATCACCCAGAGCTGCAATATCAGAAAGTGAATTCCCTCCTTTTTTCCTTGCCTTCTCTTCCTTCATGTCTAAATCCAATAGTAAATTAAAAATGTATATATCATGCTACCTTTGATCTGCCTTTCAAGTTGCAATGAGGCAAGACAATTAAAAGTCTCAACAAATTGAAAAAGGTGACGGAGAGACTAAAATCAAATTAATAATACCATTTTAGGAAACCATAATTAATATTACATATGGGATGTTGTATGTCACAACATTTTGTCAAGCATTTTAACTCAAATTTAGTGGAGGAATAAATACATTTAGAAATACCTAAAGGTAGAGAGATACCCTTTAGACCAGGGGTTAGCAACCTTTTTCAGCTGTGGACCAGTCCACCATCCCTCAGACCATGTGGGGGCCAGACTATATTTTTTTAGGCGGGAAATGAACGAATTCCTATGCCCCACAAATAACCTAGAGATGCATTTTAAATAAAAGCACACATTCTACTCATATAAAAAACCAGGCAGGCCCCACAAATAACCTAGAGATGCATTTTAAATAAAAGGAGACATTCTGCTCATGTAAAAACACGCTGATTCCCAGATCGTCCGTGGGCCAAACTGAGAAGGCGATTGGGCCGCATCCGGCCCACGGGGCTTAGGTTGCCTACCCCTGCTTTAGACTCCTAAAAAGGTTGTATAACTCAATAAATGATTAAGCCAAAGTAAACTGCGCCAATCAAGCAAATGTGAATTGGCTTTAGTAAGCTCTATGTTTGAGTTTTCACCATGCAAAATATTTCCAAGTGGCTTCAGTAGAGAGGGATGTTCTATGCACACCTCCTTTTGTACATATGGAAATGCCCATCACTGCTATCTGTGGAGAAGCTTATTTGCTAGTTGATTTCATTTATCATTATTGTTTTCAGCGCTGAGCAATTGAATGCCTCTACAAAGCTTTTTCTTTTGTTTGTCCCCAGCATCTGATACGTGCTGGATGATACGGTCATCATTAACATGGCTTGTAGCCACTGATAACCTTATCATCCATGAATTTGTCTAATCCCCCTTTAAAGTAATCCAAGTTGGGGACCACCATCACACATTGTAGTAGGAAATTCTCTAACTTAACTATGTGTGATGTGAAGAAGTACTTCCTTTCGTCTATTGTTTCTCCTGCTATTCACCACGAACTCCTAGCTCCAAAATTCGATATTCGTTAGTATTTAAAAACTAACAAAGCTGAGTGAGTTACCTTTCTCCCACCCCAATAGACACTGCAAGCCTATGCACCAGTGTTAGCAGGTACACAAGATAAATGAGAACATAAACAGCTTCATTTGGATGGGGTGCCACTGAAAAAAAATAAGGTGTGTAAATTCTATACCCTGGAGAAGTGAAGTTACTATTCTCAAATCCAGTAGTTTATATTAAAAGTAACTTGAGCCAAGTGATGCACCTCAATAGAAAACAATGTCATCACTTCAAGTTCTGTGACAGGTGAACTTCAGGTCTAACAGAATATAGTCCGTTCAGCCACTCCGTTGCTAGAAGGACAAATAACAGAATCTGGCCTTGCTCATTTTCAAGCCAGAGAGTGACTGCTGCAAATCAGAGGTCGGACTCTATCTCACCGGCTTATAGTCTAATAATTCTAGACTGACCCAAATTGAACTATAATCAACGATTTTATTCATCCCATTTTATGGTATCTCCCCCTTCCTAATGCAAAGAATGGTTTTATCAAATCCTTCAAGCTCAAATATTCTGAAAAGCAAATCAACTTACCGCCTGGGGCTTTTCCGATCAGATGAGGTCAGCAGATGGATAAATTGTGAAGAATCCTCAAAAACAAACCAGTATTTATATCACGAGGAAGCCACAGGCAGGCCTTGTCACAGCCCAATTTCTCTATGTACTCTGCTTATCACCAAGGGTTGAGGTACTTTTTCTCCTCTGACTATATGGAAATTATGAAAAATTCGATCTTTTTGTCTGTGTCAACCTACCCTTTTGCTCAAGAACAACATTTTTTTCTTTCCTCATTTGAGAAATCAAATGCAACAGAACTGTCTCTGACTTTAGCTTAACCACACAGACACAGAAATGTAGGTATATGGGTTATGCGAGTTTGTGTGTCACACAAAATTATACAAATACACAGGAGAAATCACACTAGACCATTTAGAGGAAATATAACTATAAAAAGGACAATTGATTGTGTAACATTTCTAATAACACTGACCCACAGAACTTTTACGAATGAGTTCCACATTTCTCACTGCCACAACATCCTTCAACCACCACCATGCACTGGTGAAGCTTATTTGAAATCCAAGGGAGCATTTGCTTTCAGTTCAGTTCAGTATATGGTCGAATATTTTTAATCATGTATTACTTATAATGTGGTATCAACGCTTCAAAATTCACCTCAGCTGCCTGCCTCTTGACCTGCCAAGCTGTGAACTGCATACTTTAGTGTGCACATGTGTACATGAGCAGGTTTGTGCACTAGTGAAGTGATGCAACCCCCCCCCCCCACCTCCTCACTCCCAGGAATGGTATTCAACTAAGTTTTACTCAGAGAAGAGCCACTGAAATTAATGGACCTAACTTAGGCATGTTCATTAATTTTAATGACTCTAAGTAAAACATACTTGAATACTATCCCAGATATTTAATTTCTAGAGACTTGGGGAAAGTGGCTGAAACCTGATATTTTAATTATTTTGGCAGCACACATAATTTGTTAAAAAGTATTCACTGATAAGCAAAATAGGAATAGTGATTTACTATATTTTCTGGAAGCATCTGTCTCTGATAAATAGGACAAAGTTCCATGAGTGGTACAGTTAAGCAATTTTAGATTCAGGATTTAATGGTTTTATGAGTGCGGACTCTAACTGGTATTTCAACTTGTGCATAGCCAGCACCTTAGGTTTGAAAGCCATCCTGAACCTCATGCTCCTGAGGGGCGGGGGCAGGGCACTGCAACTCCTGTTCTGACAGCACCACTGACAACAGCATCAAACCACCAAGGCAGGGGAAAATAAAATCCAATTACTAATGTACTTATTTAAATAGTTTGTCTGCAAGGTGACCATATACATGGTACTTAACCAAAGAAGAAGGAAGGTATCCCTATCAAAAGGAGAAAGATTCCAATTTAGAAATAATTGATATACGGTAATTTAATTCTTAATCAGAAATATAATATACCCCACTGTAGCTGTCCAGGTGCTAATTGCTGATAGGCCTCGACTTCCCTTTCCATAGTTATTTATCTTAAAATTGCTCCTTGACCAGACAGCTCTTTTGATAGAGGACCTCTTCAAACAGGACTGTTGTCTTTTAAGGAAGACACATAGCCACCCTACTCCTTTCTCCCCTTATGCTGGATTGTCTTGAACATTAAATCCATCAAATTCACACTTGTGAGGGAAGCTTTGGCACTTTTCTTTGTCCCCCCCCTCTCACCGGTGTCAGGCACCATGGCAATGCTGGCAGTGATAGAGCCGAGTCCGGCATATGTTTGGCGCGCAGCACAAAACTGCCACCTGTTGACAGCCACAGTATGAAGGGGAGGCGGGGAGTAAAGGACATTTGCCTTGGTGACTATCATCAGCCCTGCAGGAAACTCATCAAGGAGAAAGAACTACAATTCCCAGTGTGCCTTGTAGCTAAGTTAAGGTGTTAAGGTGCGTTTGGAATATTTTAGGATTGGTCCTTGGAGGAGGAACGCAGTGCTGCCATTGCAGACTTGTATGTGTACTCTCTCTATTTTTTCATTATTTGTTTAATTTGTTATTTATTAATTGCATTTATACCCCACTTTTCCTCCAAGGAGCTCAAGCTAGTGTACATCCTTGTTTAATTCCCCACAACCTTGTTAGGCCGAAACTAGAAGCCTTCTAAATTAGTAGTAGTAGAAGTAGTAGTAGTATTCTCTGTCTTTTTATCCTGACAGGGACTCAATGTCTATGTTGACAGTGGCATAGCTGGGGTTGCTGGTGCCCGGGGGAGTGCAAGTGTTGTACACTGCCCCCCCCCCCCCCCCGTGGACTGGGCAGCCCGTGTGGAGGTTGAACGGAACAGTTGCCTAACACAAAAAATTATTTGCAGCCTCAAAAAGGGTTAATTAAAAAGCTTAACACACTTATTAACAACACTAGCCCAATATACTTTATGCATTGGCCAGTCTTTTAAAGAGCCCACAAAGCTTAGAATCATAGAATTGTGGAATTGGAAGAGACCCATAGGGTCATCTAGTCCACCCCCTGCTATGCTGGAATTCTCAACATGCAGTCCCCCATCCAATTTGAAACAATACCAGACGCTGCTTAGCTTTACAAATGTGTTGGCAATTTTATTTCACTATACTGAGAGCCAGAGTGGTATAGTGGCTAGAGCATGGGTAGGCAAACTAAGGCCCAGGGCCGGATCCAGCCCAATCGCCTTCTAAATCCAGCCCATGGATGGTCAGGGAATCAGCGTGTTTTTACATGAGTAGAAAGTGTGCTTTTATTTAAAATGCATCTCTGGGTTATTTGTGGGGCATAAGAATTCGTTCATTTTTCTTTTCAAAATTTAGTCTGCCCCCCCCCCCCCCAGATCTGAGGGACAGTAGACCGGCTTCCAGCTGAAAACGTTTGCTGGCCCCTGGGCTAGAGTTTTGGACACTCCCCCCCCCCCGGCCATGAAGCTCACTGGGTGACCTTGGACCACTCACCATCTCTCAGCCTAACCTACTTCACAGGCTTGTTGTGAGGATAAAATGGGGAGAACCATGTGCACCACCTTGAACCTATTTGGAGAAAACGTGGCATAAAAATGTAATCAAAAATAATAATATTGAAGTTACTAGGAAGTCCCAATTCACACAGGAACATACACACACTGCTGGAAGGAAGGTTCTGGTTTCTGAAATGCTATACAGTGATACCTCGGTTACATACACTTCAGGTTACAGACTCCGCTAACCCAGAAATAGTACCTTGGGTTAAGAACTTTGCTTTGGGATGAGAACAGAAATTGTGCTCTGGTGGCGCAGCGGGTGGCCCCATTAGCTAAAGTGGTGCTTCAGGTTAAGAACAGTTTCAGGTTAACAACGGACCTCCAGAACGAATTAAGTACTTAACCCGAGGTACCACTGTATTGGGATTTGAAACCAGTCACATGTTCCAAAGTCAGGACAATCCCAAAGAGCTCCACTTGAAAGCTCCAGTTCTGGGAAGTTAGATAAAGCATGTGTTACTGTTTGTTTCCTTTAATTTCCTGTAGGAATCCCAATTTACCAATGAGGAGATAGTAGCTTTCAGCTCCTGATGAAGATAATTTGTGTGGGGTGTCTATGGTTTTTTTTGGGGGGGAGGGGAGAAATCTCTAAAAACTTGCACAACAAAATATAGCACAAAAATAAATAGCCCTCAGCCACTACCCTTCAAATCAGGTTTAGCTACAATCATGACCCCCCCCCCAAAAAAAACCACCTCGGTTCGTTTTCGGGCTTACTCCCAGGTAAGCAGGGAAGAGATTGCAGCCCCGTTTGCTTTAAAATAAAGGGATTGCAGCCCTGCGGCGCATCTTCCCTTCCTTCGGGAGAACTCCGCGGCCCTCGGCTTGGGGGGCGCAAGGAGGACCGAGCGAGGGAGACTCCCGAAGGAAGGCGAAGCTCGGGCTCTCCCTCCGGGGGGGGGGCCGTGGAGCCGCCCCAGGTGCCCCCAAAACAGCCTCACGGCGGGCAGAAATGCCACAGAGGAAGAGCTCCCCCACTGCGCCTCTAATTCCGCCCTGCCGAGCCCGTCTCAAAGTCCGCCTGAGGCCGAGAGGCGAAGAGCCTCGAGCGCCCCCACTTTCCCGCGCTTTGGTGGCCATAGAGTAGAGTCCTCCAAGGCATGTAGAGCGGCCCTGGCGTGACCATGGATGCCCAAACCACAGCAAAGCCGAAGAGTCGCTTTCTTCAAGGCACGAGTGGGACTTAAACTGCCCCCTCTCGTAAAAGGGAACAAACTCTGCTTCTCCTTCCCACTGAAACTACACCCCCCAGCAGGCATTGCGGGAGCCTCTTCATTCCCCCCCCCGAGAATCCCCCTAAAGGGCCGGCGATGGGCATGGCGGGGCGGGGAGGCTCGCCCTCCTTCCCTCTTGGGCAGCCCCGGGCGGGCGGGCGGGCGCAGGGCGTCCCGGCAGCGGCTTCGAGGCCCCGTCCTCGCGGCTCCAGGCTGGCCTGAAAGAGGCGCCTGTGTGTGTACTGTATAACATTAAATATATTCAATATGGTAGATGTGTACGTAATTACCGGTATATAGATTCAATTGCGGATATTAATTGTGTGGTTTAACTGCCATGTTTTGCTTTCAGCTGTGTCCTGGGCCCCCAAACTAGTCCTGGGCTCTACAGCTGGAACAGTCAAAAACTGGACTCTGGACTCATCCAGGCCTAGAGCAGGGACCAGCAAACTTTTCCAGCCATGGGCCAGTCCCCTGTCCCTCGGACCTTCTGGGGAGCCGGACTATATTTTTCTTGGGGGGGGGGGGGATGAACGAATTCCTGTGCCCCACAAATAACCCAGAGATGCATTTTAAATAAAAGCACACATTCTACTCATGTAAAAATATGCTGATTCCTGGACCATCCGCAGGCCGCATCCGGCCCCGGGCCTCAGTTTGCCTACCCATGGTCTCTAGAGTGTAGCTCACGCTCCATAGAGAAATATTTTTGTTCTGAAATTTAGTAATGCTACTTTGCATTCCTCACCAGGTGTGGTAATGAATTTGCCCAACTGTTACTTTGGGTGAGTTGACTATGTGGCAGCAGAGCCATTTGCCTCCTAGTGGAGTTAAGATGGCTGAAGTTACTGTGGTTAGAGACCTGTCCAAACACAAACAGTATTTGATTCTTCAAAAGAAGCTGGTTTTTGGCTGTTGCTGGAAGACAGAAAACTCATCTGAAACACACCTGGTACTCAAAATCTCCTGAGAAATAATGGTTGCTGCTCAAATGTCCCCTTCCGTAGTTGCTTCCTAGTTCAAGGGCCAAACTAGACGTGATGTGCAATGCTTCATTACAAACTCTTGTATATACAGTATACCTCCAGAGCACATTTGAAGCACATTTCCTCCCTCAAAGAATTCTGGGCCCTGTAGTTTGCTAAGGGTTGCTGGGAATTGTAACTGAGGGGTGAACTACAGTACCCTGGATTATTTGAGGAAAATACTGTAATGTACTTAGAATGTGTTTTAAATGTACATATATGTGTGCAGTTTATGTCTGTATGTGTGTGTTTTTAAAATGCATAGCACACACAAGGGGAGGGTATATGAGGAGATTAGGTTTAAACCTTTCCTCCCTTCAGTGTTGCTAATGAAAATGCACCCCCAATGTCCTACTAGGGAACAACATTTACAACTGGGGTTGTCCCCACAAGCTAATAGCCTAGGGGGATTATTCTGGAGACCACAACAGGAAAGGAAAGGGTGTACTGAGCTGATGAAAATCTGGGTCCCATGCCTGTTATTTAAAACAAAAACATATGTGGTTTGTAAGTGTACATTTAGTGCCCAATGCAATTTGACCCTTCATTTTAAAGAAGAAAGAGCTATAACCTCCCCTAATTAGCACTTGCTAGCTAAGGTGCACTAACGGAATTGCCATATTTTGAAGTGGCCTCTGATTTTAGGCTTTTAAAGCCAGTTTGGTATTCAGATTTTAGCAGAACATCCATATGCTGTG
This sequence comes from Podarcis tiliguerta, assembly GCF_965153285.1. NCBI lineage: Eukaryota > Metazoa > Chordata > Lepidosauria > Squamata > Lacertidae > Podarcis > Podarcis tiliguerta. Next base: position 38,415,612 of record NC_139550.1, read on the forward strand.
AAGCAGTTCACCTATAATTAAGCTGTTAGGACCTGAAGAACAGGCCACACTGTTCTTTCCTGCCCCCTCCCCAAGGTGACAACCCTATACACAAAGTAGGCCATGAGGTAACTCAAGAGAAGCAATGTGTATTTGTCAGCCATCTCTTAGTTCTTACTGGAGAGGATGATCTGTGTTACACAATAGCTTTCAGAAAGGATGTGGGGTTTGTGCACTAAGTTTAGATGGGCTGCTTTCATGTGGGTGAGGCCACATCCACACCATATAACTAAAGCACTCTTACACCATTTTAACAGTCACAGCTTCCCTCAAATAATCCCAGGAAATGCAGTATAGGGGAACTAAGAGTTGTTAGGAGACACCTTTCAATATTCTTTGCCGGAAGTCATTTACTCTTAAAGTGGAACAAGAGTGCTCCGATGTGTAGCGGGGGGGGGGGGGAGCAGCGGCCATCGCCCTGCCCCCGAGCACACATTCAGAAGGGTGCAACTGGGCCACAGTGGGTCCGAAGGTGCTAGGAGACTGGGAGGGAGGTGGCTCCCTTTTCTGGCCTGGTAATGCATGGTGTGTCCAGTGCACATGTCTCCTGGGTGGCCAGATGAGCTGTGAGTGGGCAGCCAGCCAGGACCCCCTACTGGGGCAGAGCCCCCTCTCACTGCCCACCCCATCAGTGCCTTGGGGTGGTGTGCCACATGCTTCTTGCACCATGGCTGCCACTGCCATGCATGCCGGTCACTGCTGCACCGGGCAGCCCCCTCGGTTCACTCCTTCCCTGGGGCCACTGCAGAGCCATCAGCCAAGCTGCAGACACAGTGGACTGCCAGTGTGAGCCTTGGTGAGTGGCATGCCAGCTCCTGGGCCTGACCAGTGGAGCTTCCTGGGGGCGCGCTACAGGTGAGCTGCAGCACCCCACCCCTTTTGCACCTTTCCCTGGGCACTGGCAACTGATGCTACACCACTGAGAGTGCTACAAATGTATGAAGCAGCTGCTACCCAATATTTTGCATCGTTATTCCAATGTGCACAGCCCTTTCTTTTTCTATCTGGACAGATAGTTTCTACGGTGCAGAAACTAGATTCACTAGTACATGTAATGTGAAATGGCCATGCTTTAGCATTAGTGCATATGCTCCATTTATCCTTGTTTCTTGGGAATGACCCCTGTTTCCTGGTAGCTTTCTCTGGCTGCTTTTTAGGCAGATGTTGGGAATGCCTTTTCTAAACACTAGTGTACAGCGACATGCACTATTCCAGCCCCTCTAACATTTTTCCAGGGAAAATAGGGACACCCTATTCCATCCCCTCCAACATTAATCTAATGAAAATAGGGATGTCCTATTCAATCCCCTCCAAGATTTATCCAGCGAACGGAAACCAGGACATTCCGGGATCAAATCAGAAACTGGGACAGCTCCTGTAATTCCAGGAGTGTCCCTGGAAAATCGAGACACCTGGAGGGTCTGATGTTGACCACACAAAATATATGTAACTAGAAGGGAGAAAGCTGAACTCAGTGCAGACTACAGTCCTATGACAGCAGAAAGGAAACAAAGCCATATAATAACTGTATGACAAAAACTGTATGCCAGTATTGCCAGTATATGCCAGTATTGCAGATAGAAAAACATACTGGGCATTATCCAACTAAACAGTTCTGCTAGCGAAAGGAGTTTTAGCTGCGCAGTGGAACTTCCCCACCTTCTTCCCCCTGCATGGGGTGTGCAAAGCAAGTAGAAGGAGGGGGATTTCCACGGCGCGACTAAAACTGCTTGCACTAGCAGAACCGTTCAGTTCCATACCATCATATACATAAATCCAATGCTTTTTTCTGGGGGGGACGCAGGGGTAAGCATACCCCTAAACATTTTAATAGCTGTCAACGTTTCCCGTTTTTTAAGGGACATTCCCTTATTCCGAATGGGATTCCTTGCAAGAAAAGGGAAAAGTTTACAGCTATGCATTTTGTGAATCTATGTTTAGCCTCACTGAGGGGCAGTATTTCAACATGAGTAGGAAAATGAGAGTACCCCTAAACATTTTTTTAAGAAAAAAGCACTGCATAAATGTGTATAACCATAAAGGTTTGTGTGTGTTTTACTCCATGTACACGCAGGAATCTAGCATCCATATGCAAGCTTGCATTTAAACAGCAAAGTGGCACATTTTGCTAAGCCAAAGTGATCATGCAGGCACCTGGAGAGGAGCTCACTGCCACTTTGCACCTCCCTGGTCCTTTTTGCACAACAGTGTTGCACTAAATTAAGTCAAGATTTGGCTTGGTGTGTTGCCTGAACTCGGACTTGTGTTTTAACATTCTCCTTATTAGGGATCGAATAATCTTTCAGTTTTGGTTCTCTCCATTTATATCCCCCCCCCCCCATGTTAAATTCAGTTCTCCACATTCATTTTACATTTTTTAAAAAAGATCCTCATTAAATTTCATTAGCATTTTAGTGTGGATTTCTCCTAATAAACACAGTTTTACATGCGTTTTGAGTATACATTTTTGCAATAGTTTCCTATCCCTCCTCATCACTGACCACATTCACACACTGAGAACCAGACCATTTTATGGAGTCAGTATAATTCCAATTCACTCTTTGAAAGCTTTGCATTACAAGCAACCCCAACCAATTTTGAAAAAAATGAAAATCAGCCCTGGAAGGCTGCATTTTTCAACAAAGTGATACATGGCAGACAGAGAAAGGTGCTTAACTCTTTCTTGTCTGGCTGTTTTTCCCCTGATCAACACAGCTGTTCTCCTCCTCACAATGGAGTTCCAAATGAGTTTGTAAAAGAGTATGGTAGTTATACATCTGGAGCGCTGCAGCAAGGGAAGCAGAGGGGATGTAAATGCTTTGAGCAATAACAAATCCACAGTAGGACATGGTTAATTACCCTCTCCATTTATTGTATTCCTCTGGTCAAAACAGAAGCTTCCTAATGCTGATTTTCATTAAAACAAACAAACTAGGTAACTGTTGGAGTAAAGGTTGCCCCATATCTATTGCAGATTCTGGAAGACATGCAATCCCATACTAGTTTGCATGGGTGCCAGTTTAAGAACCCATTTCACTTCTGCCCTAACAATGGACTCAATTATCCATTTTCTAAAGTGGTCACTCAGTTCATAAGTTTTCTTTCCACTAACATTTGTGAACAAGCTGTTGACTTAACAGAACTGGAAACCCATGGATATGTGCTTGTCAATTCTGGATTGTCCTTCATGCATCTGATGTAGTGGACTGGTCCGCTAGAGGTTATGCCGTAATTAATATTTTGTAAGGGTGTTTCCAGTCAGGGGTTTAATACTGTAAAAGGGTCACTGAGATATCACAAAATTGGCAGCGGGTTTTCTTTAAAAGGAACTTATCAGATTTCCCTCAGAAAGCGTAAATCTAGATTAAAATGTGAAGAAATACAGGCTGGCATTTTGATAATGTCTTAAACACATTCCAAAAATGTTGCATGCATGAGGAGCATCAGTCCAACCGTAAACACCCATCTGGAGCCAACAACCTAGTATTTAAGGTACCACAAATCTTTGTGTTGTTTTCACACAGACAACACTGCTAACGATTCTACATCTATGGCACCACCCTTGACTCCCTGACCTACATTTGAAATACTGTACAGGGCAATATTTTTCTAATCTGTGACTGAAGTTATGTGGTAAGGTACAAGGAAGACAATTAAAACAAAATACAGTATTCACTATTTCTCCCCTTTTTCTATTTGCAAGTAACTTTTTTTTTTTTTTACTGATCTAGGTCTGTGAGGACAGTGCAAACAGGGACAAATTATAAATGCAGATATTTGTCTACTAGGATTAAAGATGTGCCTGGTATATAAGTCATAGAAATTTATTGTGGCAAACACAAACACTGCCTGCAATTACCTATGTGGCTTTCTCCAGGAGTTATTAAATTTACACAACAATGCACATCTAGATGTGTGCAATGCATTAACAAACTGTGTGTGCATATGTGAGAGAGAGCACCATCAACCGCTGATCTGAAACACCTGGGGGCTTCACACTTATTCTACATGGCTACAGGTCCAGTATGTAAATACAGGGAAAAGGTCAAGAGCACTGATTAATTGTTGCCTAGATGACTGGATGTAAATTTTTTAAAAAAAAATCTTAGCGTATATGATAATGTCTCAACAAAATGTGTGTGTGTGTGTTGCTTTTTAGGTCCAGTCCTAGGATGAGCAACGTGGGACATAATCACAACATAATCACACCTGGGACAGCCAAGAAATAAGCAAATAATAGCTTCCCCACTACCACCATTCCTCAACACTGAATTAATGGTTGAGTGTGAAACACTCCAGTCTTTTCAACACCTCACCTTAGGGTATTTTGGTGGTCTCATCCTCTTGACACGTCCTGGAGGTAGTATGCTTACTTGGAAGGTATTTGCAGACAGAAGAAGCCTTCTGAGCTACCACACCTGAGCCCACCTCGTTTTATTGGTGTGGCCTCTTACGTCATTCTTCAAGTCCCTCCCTAGCTGTAAGGTGCAGCCCCTCTAAGAAAAAGGTGGGGATCCTTTTTTGTGGGGGGAGTGAAAAGCTTTGATTCTTCAGCTTTTATTTTTTTATGGGTCAATTTCTCATATACTCTCTTGAAGACAAACAAATATAAACACCTGAGGTAAGCAGCCCTTGCTGTGACATACTTTCACCAGGGCTTGTTTTCTTTTTTTCTCCTACTAACAGTCCCGCCTGAGAAAGTGACATCGTCCTGCTACTTGCACTGCAAGAGAGTATATGAGAAACTGGTGTGGCAGCTGGGTTGGCAGCCCCTGTTAATCTTCTCAGCATTTTAGTAAGGAAACTACAGTGGTACCTCGGGTTAAGTACTTAATTCGTTCCGAAGGTCCGTTCTTAACCTGAAACTGTTCTTAACCTGAAGCACCACTTTAGCTAACGGGGCCTCCTGCTGAGGTTCTGTCCTGAGCCCATTGCTGTCCAACATCTTTATAAATTACTTGGATTAAAGAATTGAGAGAATACACATCAAATTTGCAGGTTATACAAAACTGGGTGTCATGGACTGGCTGGATCCAGAGGAGTAGTGGGAGGCACCAGCAGAGGAATCCCCAAGGGAAGAAGGCTCAGAGCCAGGGGATTAGTGGTGGGACAACAATGAGTAGTCAGAGAGAGAAGAGGGAGAAGACTGGGAGGAGGTTCGGAAGCTGAAGAGCACTTAATGAGCAGGAAGAGTCTATGGCAGAGAGCAGTCCAGACTCAGAGGCAGGAGAGGAGGGGGACCAGGAGACAGAGATGAGGCAGGCTGCTGAAGAAGACAGGGGGTCTCCCCCTCCTGCTGCAACCAGCTCCCCTCCCCCCTGGTCTCCCAGAACCCATAGAGGTATGAAGGGGGTGGAGCAAATAGAGACAAGACATCAGAGCCTTAGGCCGCTGGGGAAGGAACTGCGACAGGAGCTTTGGTGAATGGTGGGGAGGCGGGGACCTTTCGTCCTCACAACTGCCTCATTGGGGCAAGACCTACTGGGAAGAGTTGCTGTGATCACTAGGCCTGCACTGTTTTGGGTTCTTTTAATAAAGTGTTTTAACTTCACTGACACCAGGTGTTTTATTGCTGCCCTTAACTTCAGCTCCTGACAGAGAGGTAGCTAATGCCACTGAAGACTTGGGATTCAAGATGATCTTAACAGATTGGAGAACTAGGCCAAAACTAATTTCAATAAGGACAAATGTAAGGTTCTGCACTTAGACAGGAAGAACCAACTGCACAAATGTAAGATCTGGCTTGAGAATGAGGGAGCTGGGTATGTTTGCCTGGAAAAGAGGAAACCAAGAGAAGATATGATTGCCATCTTTCATTATTGAAAGGACTCTCACATGGAGGATGGAGCAAGCTTGTTTTCTCCTTCTCTGAAGGGTAGGATTTGAACTAATGGATTCAAGTTACAAGAAAGGAGATTCCGACTAAACATCAGGAAGAACTTTGACAGTAAGAGCTGTTTGACATTGGAAGAGACTCCAACGAGAGCTGGTGGATGGTCACCTGTCATCGACACTTTAGTTGAGATTTCTGCATTGCAGGGGGTTGGACAAGATGATCCTTGAGGTCCCTACCATGATTCCATTATGACATAACTGTTAACTGTAATGTAAACTGTGTTGTCTATTATCTAAAATAATTTCAACCTATGGATTCCACATAATTGACATAGAACAGAATCCCTGCTTCACCCATAAGCATGCACTGAAAGGGTAGGGGATGGGGAAGAATTGAAGGACTCTGTAATCACCCTGATTGTGAGTACAACAGAATGTCTAAAAGGTGTTAAGACTTTGGCAACCCCAGCAGCAATCCTATGCACCGTTTTCTGGGAGCAAATTTCACTGAAGTCAGTGGAACCTATTCCCAAGTAAACACGCATTGCATCAGGGTGTGATCCACAGAGAGTGCTTTTGAATGTGTTCCATCCAGGGCTTTTTTCTGGTGGTACTCAAGGGAGTGTAGCACCAGCACCTTTCCCTCCCCCAGTAAGTGTGGCACTTACTGCAACAGCTTCATGGTGAGTACTGGTTCTATCAATCTGGGAGGAAGGATATACAGTGGTACCTCGGGTTAAGTACTTACCGTAATTCGTTCTGGAGGTCCGTTCTTAACCTGAAACTGTTATTAACCTGAAGCACCACTTTAGCTAATGGGGCCCCCTGCTGCTGCTGCGCCGCCACCGCGCAATTTCTGTTCTCATCCTGAAGCAAAGTTCTTAAGCCAAGGTACTATTTATGGGTTAGCGGAGTCTGTAACCTGAAGCGTATGTAACCTGAAGCATATGTAACCCGAGGTACCACTGTAGAGTGGAACCTCGGTTTTCGAACGTAATCTGATCAGGAAGTCTGTTCGATTTCCAAAATGTACAAAAACTGAAAATCAAAGTGTTGTCGGCAAAGTGAATGGTGAGAATGGAAAAATGTGCCACGGAAGCTGTTTGACTTCCAAAGTGCATTTGAAAATGGAAGCATTCACTTCTGGGTTTTTGGTATTTGGCTTCCAAAACGTTCAGCAGCCAAGACATTTGAAAACCAAGGTTCCACTGTACAGTGTTTAGGGAATGTTCTCATCTTGGGCTTTTGATTAATAAACTTCACTTTCTGATTTTGTATATATGATGCTATTTATAACACACCTAATCAAGCTTCCTGTGCTGGGTGTAGCAACCAACAGCTAGCTAGCTTGTGTATTTTTTGCTTATGATCACTAAACATACTAGATGTCTGCAGCAACCTGCTTTTCTGTTAAATATATTTTGATAAAACAATTCTGCTTGGCTATTCTGGGCTTGTTCTTTTAAACTGTTTTCCACTGTAATAACACACTAGCATGGTTTGGTGTTTGAAGGGTGGAGGAAGAACACACAAGAACACGGCTGTGTCTCATAAAGAAGAAAGTGCCTAGGTTTTGCCAAAAATGTTCTGTTTGGTTTTATCTTCTCTTCTTCTTCTTTGACGATCACTCGTAGCCAAGTAAGATTGTCTTCCACCAACATGGTTTTAATAGTGAGTCCGTAAGTGACTGTGGAGGCCAATTCTGGATCCACACATCCTTCCACAGTGGGGACATAGGTTTCCGGGTGGGAGTTTTATATGCCCTTTTTAATTATTTAAATAATTTATAGAATGCATGAATGCTCTTTGAATAATCAGTGTTGTCTGATTATGACTGGCTGGATCCAGAGCAATCTCCATGCAAATAAAACAGGATGAATGCTCAAGAAACAGGTTGTCTTGAAGTTCCTGTCATTGGTGCATTAGTGGCAGATTTAATAATGTCTCATCCACATATTGTTCTATAATAAATATAATAATATTTTTTTTATTTATACCCCACCCTTCCTGGTTCAAAAAAAGTGGGCTCAGGGCGGCTAACAACAAATTTAAAACACTGAATTGTAATACAAAATAGAAGCAGCATAAAATACAATATAAAAGCATGAATAACAATAAAATTCAAAGTTCAAAAATCAATTTGGGGGAAATCCATCCAATAAATATTAGATAGTCACCAGGGCTAGCTGGCTGAATTAGTCCTACTTGAGCCAGCAAGGAGGCCAGGGGAGAATTAGCTGTGGGGTCCCAGAGCGGGTAATCTTCATAAAAGGGAGGGGGAGGGAAGAGAAGGGAAATAAAAGATCAGGCTGAATTCAGATTAAAGGCCAGGCAAAATAGCTGTCTTACAGGCCCAGTGAAAGGAGGTTAAATCCTGTAGGGCCCTAGTCTCATGGGACAGAGCATTCCACCAGGTCGGAGCCATCACTGAAAAGGCCCTGGCCCTGGTGGAGGATAGTCCAACTTCCTTAGGGCCTGGGACCTCTAAACTATGGTTATTCATGGACCTCTGTGGGGCATACCAGGAGAGGTGGTCCCATAAATATGAGGGCCCTAAGCCACAAAGGGCTTTAAAGGTCAAGACCAGCACCTTGAACCTGACCCTATACTCCACCGGGAGCCAGTGTAACTGGTAAAGCACTGGGTGAATATGCTCCCATGGCAGAGACCACGTGAGGAGCCTCACTGCAGCATTCTGCACCCGCTGGAGTTTCTGGGACAGCTTCAAGGGCAGCCCCGCGTAGAGCGAATTACAGTAGTCAAGCCTGGAGGTGACCATCGAATGGATCACTGTGGCCAGATCGGGGCGGAAAAAGTAAGGGACCAACTACTTGATGTGGTGAAGACCAAACTGCGGGAGGCAGTGGAAGACAGGAGTGCCTGGTGTGCTCTGGTCCAGGGGGTCACGAAGAGTCGGACTAAACAACAACAAATGGTATATTTCCAAGGTGTCCTTCATTAATCCTTTTAGCTCTCTGGACACATTTCCTTCCGAATCTCCATATTCTCTCCTTTGAACACAAAGACATTTTCTATCAACAGAATGGCCCCCATCATTCCAGAAGATATTGGCCTCAATCAGCATCTTGCTTTTTTGCATGGAGCACACTACCTTTATTATTTCCTGTATGGCAGTGTAACCACAAGATCACTTACTGCCTTCCTTGCTATTTCTATTAGCATGTTTAAAGTTGAGAGTTATAATCTTTGTTGTGAAGATGCAATCACATCTGGACTGTTTGATTTTTCAGCCTCCTAGCAGACACCTATTTTGTGCTTAGCCTTTTAGTTAGGTGGGTTGGATTTGTCCTTTTTATAAGCAAACAGTTTAAGTTCTTCTTTTATTGCTGTTCCTATATTTGGTTTTTATTTTATTTATTTATTTATATCCCATTTGATTATAAAAAAGAAAACCCCTCTGAGCTGTTTATAATTTTCCTGTACCATACTTTGTAAGTCGTTTGAGTCATTTTCGTGTAAAAAGCAATGAATAAACTTAATACAGTGGTGCCTCGCAACACGAAATTAATTCGTTCTGCGAGTTTCTTCGTCTTGTGAATTTTTTCGTCTTGCGAAGCACCACTGTGCATTGACGGTTTCCCATAGGAATGCATTGACGGTTTTTTAAAAAAGGCGCAAGACGTTTTCGTCTTGCGAAGCAAGCCCATAGGGAAATTGGTCTTGCGAAGCAACTCAAAAAACGAAAAACTCTTTCGTCCTGCGAGTTTTTCGTCTTGCGAGGCATTCGTCTTGCGAGGTACCACTGTAAATGAATAAATAACTCTCACAAATAAGAAAATACCAGATTGATTCCCAATTTGCTTAGAGAATAATCAGTGAGATCTACTGCTGAGATTACTATCAGGTTTAAAGACAGTGGCATAGCTGATATGTCTACTACATTTAGAATCTCAGTATTGCACCTTGCCAACAAAGAGACATCACCTTGCCAACAAAGGTCCGTATAGTAAAAGCTATGGTTTTCCCAGTAGTGATGTATGGAAATGAGAGCTGGACCATAAAGAAGGCTGATCGCTGAAGAATTGACGCTTTTGAATTATGGTGCTGGAGGAGACTCTTGAGAGTCCCATGGACTGCAAGAAGATCAAACGCATCCATTCTTAAGGAAATCAGCCCTGAGTGCTCACTGGAAGGACAGATCGTGAAGCTGTGATTCCAATACTTTGGCCACCTCATGAGAAGAGAAGACTCCCTGGAAAAGACCCTGATGCTGGGAAAGATGGAGGGCACAAGGAGAAGGGGACAACAGAGGACGAGATGGTTAGACAGTGTTCTCGAAGCTACAAACATGAGTCTGACCAAACTGCGGGAGGCAGTGGAAGACAGGAGTGCCTGGCGTGCTCTGGTCCATGGGGTCACGAAGAGTCGGACACGACTGAACGACTAAACAACAACATTGCACCTTTCCTTGTTTCTGCATCTAGAACTTGTATCAGCATCTGCCACTAAATTTTCCCACTACCCAGATGCCCTCCACATTCTGCTCCTCTTGTTGATACAAGTACTGTACAAGTAGATTATAAACTATGCCTTATATTTCTGCCCATTTCCCAGGATACTCTGACCTTTGCTTCTGCAGCTTAGCAGTTTCCTGCTCTCTTAAAAGATCCTTATCCATTCTCCTTTGCTGCTACATATTTTATGCCTAGAACTCCCTTCTTGAGTGCATACACCTCTCATATTTCAATTCTTGTTTTCGTGATACTTGTATTTAGAATCAACTCTCCTCCAATAAAACTAAGCCTACGTGGGAGCATGTGATGTCATTTGTTCACATTCATCCCTGGTTAAATTTATTTATTCCCCACAATCTTTCTTTCTTTCTGTTGTTGCCCCATCCACACTGGTTTACTGTGTGTTTGCAGCCATTTGTACTCCCATTTAATTTGTATAGTCCACAAGACATTAACCACCCCCGGGCTCCAAACTGCTCCATTCAGGATCACAGGTTATTGTTTTGGTGATTTGGATGGGTGGATCAATTGTTACTAGTCCTCTTTCCATGCCCTCTACTTCCCCAATTCTTTAATTTATATTCTGTCTGTGCTTGTAACTATTTTAAATACACTCCTAAGTAAAGCTATCAACACCCAGTAGCTCCCAAATATCTCTAGGTATGTGTATGTCCTAGTATTTTGGGGTCTTGCTTCACCATTGAAGATGAAGCTGGAAGCCACAACCCTAAAACCTCTGTTATTCCAAGGATTTTGCTCTCCCCACCCCCAGTTATTTTTATAAGTATTACATACTTTAGGACGTACTAGTCCCAGAAGATAGATCCATCCCAGAATAGTGTTGAAAATATGGGCTGCAAGATACTTCTACACACCAACTTTTGAATTGGTCTCTAATTAGTTATTGCTAGGAGAAAGATTTCCAAAGATTTCATATGCTAATCCCTATAAATTAAATATTTTGGCTACTGGGTTTTTACTTCAATAACAAAGATTTGAATTGAATTGAAATTAAGTTACTTTTCTCCATCTTAATCCAAATAAACAGCCCTAAATAGCCTCGGCCCAGTATACCCGAAGGAGCATCTACACCCCCATTGTTCAGCCCGCACACTGGGGTCCAGCTCCGAGGGCCTTCTGGCAGTTCCCTCCCTGCGAGAAATGAGTTTACAGGGAACCAGGCAGAGGGCCTTCTTGGTAGCGGCTCCCACCCCTGGAACACTCTCCCATCAGATGTCAAGGAAATGAGCAACTATCTGACTTTTAGAAGACATGTGAAGGCAGCCCTGTTTAGGGAAGTTTTTTAATGTTTGGTGTTTTATCATGTTTTTAATATTCTGTTGGGAGCTGCCCGGAGTGGCTGGGGAAACCCAGCCAGATGGGAGGGGTATAAATAAATTGCTGTTGTTGTTATTATTACAAATAACTACAAATGCATTTTCAACTGTTCATCTTGAAAATACATTTGTTGCATAGTACTTAATTCCTATCAGGAAGGTTGCTGTCATTTTAGAAATGTGTGGCGAATCCTAGAATGTATCTGCCACATGAACAGTTGGGATGGAAGACTTCAGGTCAGCCTTACTGGAGAACTGGATCGGACACCTTTGCTACCATGTACAGATTTTCGAAATTCTGAAAATTCAGGATTTTGGCTGCGCTGCATAGTGCGACAATAGAAATATATGCATGTATGGAGGGCATATTGAGTTTAAAAAGGTGATGATTCGTGGGCACTGGCTTGTATTCGACTAACCCCCTTTCCGGGCGCCCCTGGAGAGGCGAGGGGGTCACGCTCGCTTACGGGGGGCCGCGTTCTTGCGCTTGCCGGGTGCCACCCTGGATGCAGCCGAGCCTCGCTTTCGGAGCTTAATGTTTGAGGACGTTTTCGGGTCGGGCCCGCTGCCAGGCACCATCTCCATCTCGGCGGCTTACGTGCCGGGGCTGACGGAGGCCCGGGGAACCCGCGCCCTGCCCCGCCGGCCCCTTGCTCTCCATCCCCGCTTCTTTCCGCGCCCATTTGCTGGCCAGCCGCGTCAAGGCGCACGGCGCGCGTGGCGGAGCGAAGGGACAGCGGCGCCCAGGACCCGCTCACGGCCGGCCGGCCGGCCGGCGGGCGAGGGGGACCCGCGGGCGGACGCCGCGCACCTGCCGCCGCCGCCGCGCCGGGGCTTCCCTTCCTCGGGGCCGGCGGGCGCCGGGCTGGGCAGCGGCCGCCCAGGAGGAAGGCGCCCTTTCTCCGCGCTTCGGCGCGCTCTGGAGCGGAGCCGCGGCGCGAAGAAGAGGCCCGCCGCCTGCCCTCCGGTCGCCGCGCCGCGATATCGCTCGGCGAGAGGAACCTCCGCGTCCGCGGCCTCGTCGCTTCTGAGGGAGGGAAGGAGAGCAAGGCCTGCCTCGCCGTTCCATTGGCGCCGGCGCCGCTCTGCCCGCCCGGCCGGCCGCCCCGCCTCCGTCCCGCCGCCGCCCCCGCCGCCGCCTGGGCGAGAGCAGCCGCGTCTGTCTGCGCCGCCGGCCTCCCTCCGCCGCTCGCCATGGCCCGCGCGGGGGCCGCCTCCTCCCCCGCGCCGCCGCCCCCGCTGCCCGCCTTGCCCCTGGCTCGGGAGGCGGCCGCGGCGGAGGAGGAGGACGACGACGAGGAGGAGGAAGACCCCCCGTCCCGGACCCTGCTGCCCCGCTCCTCCCCGGTGCCCAGGCCCCAGCACCCCGCCGCCGCCGCCGCCGCCGGCGGGGGAAGCAGCTCCTCCTCGGGCGACGAGGACGAGGAGCAGCCGCAGCCGCAGCAGCCCGAGCCGCGCCAGCCGCCCCCTCGCTTGCCAGGGCCCCTCTGCCCGCAGCCCCCGGGCCCGGCTGGCCCGCTCTCCCCGCACGGCCAAGGGCAGCAGCAGCAGCCCCCGCCGCCTGTCCCCGCCGCCGCCGCTGCCCCGGAGGAGCCCTCCCAGAGTGCTGCAGGCCGGCACGTGCTGTTCGCCGATGCCCTGGGGCTGCCCTTGGCCCGCTGGCGGCGCTACCAGCCCTGGCCGCCCCCCTCTCCCGAATCCCCCCCTGAGGTGGTGCCCCCCTCGGCCTCTTCTCAGCCCCCCTCCCCTCCTGCCCCCTACTTTCTGCCCTCTTTTGTGCTGCAACCGGCGGGGCAAGGTGAGGAGGAGAAGCTTGGGCGCCTGCGCCAGGCCAAGGTGGAGCTGGAAGAGTTGCTGCCCCCAGAGCCAGGGGAGCCCCGGGTGTTGCGTGGCACCGTGCGGGTGCTCAACGTGTCTTACCACAAGGCTGTGCATGTGCGGGCCAGCCGAGACCGCTGGCAGAGTCACCGGGACTACCCTGCCCTCTATATTCCAGGGGGTTCACCCGACGGGGGCCTGACGGACCGCTTTGCTTTCCGCCTGGAATTTGGCGATGAGGATGAGGAAGAGGAAGAGGAAGGAGGGCCCCGGCTTGACTTTGTGGTGCGGTACCAGACCGAGGAGGGCGTCTACTGGGCCAACAATGACGGCAGGAACTACAGTGTGGTGCTGAAGGGGGCTGCACCTTCCCAGGGTGTGCCAAAGAGGTCTGGCAAAGAGGGCGAATCACGAAGACTCAAGAGCTGTATGAGGCCAATCAAAATCAGGTAATGCCCCTCAGTGGTCTATGTGCCCATTTCCAAAAGCTCTTGGCACCTGCACCCAATCCTTGGCCTGGGCCCTTCTGCTCTCACATCCCTCATGAATCCACTAGATACTACTCTGTTCAAAAGAGGGGGTTGGAACCAAAGTTTCTTGCTTCCTTAGCCCTGTGAGATATCGCTCAGCCCCTTTCAGGATAGAACATCTTGCCCAGCAGTATTGTTTCCCAGTTTGCTTGGACCCGATGTGCAGTAACCTCTAATATTTGCAAATTGGAGATGCTCTTTTAGGTCACAAATTTCCTTTTGAAGAGAGGGACTAGCTACAGTTTTTTGTTTGGCTTTTTTTTGCTAAAAGGAAACATAAAATATATGGTGTATTAATTTAAGCACTAAGTAGGCTTGTCTCAAAGGCTCTCCTCCTATCTCTGAACTGCTTTTAATGGGTCCCCTTTTCCTCTTTGTCTCTCACTTGTACCAATGATTCTTTAGTGAAATAAGGGCATCCCTAGGGGAGGTGCAAATAGTTGTCAGAGGTGTCAGCTTGGTTTTGGCCCCTCCCAGATAATGCCTTAGGGTATTTTCACACATGGCCCTAAAAACACCATTGAGTTCATATGTTAATGTGTAGAATGTGGAAGAGAACCATTTTAAGGCAAACATGTATACTAGTTACTGTTGGTTTTGCATACTGATTACAGAAAAGCAAAGTCTTTTCAAGGCAGTTCAGCAGTTAGATGTGGCAGGCATGATCACTGCACACACTGGTGTTTGTCACTTGTAGATAACATACAGATGTTTAAAGTCATCTGTACAGATGTTTAATCTGTACACATTAATTTGTCAATCTTGGTTGGTCCACGTTTTTTAGGCCTTGTTCTTGCTTTGATGTTAAATCTATGTGTGACTTATACCACTTCAGACTGAAGATGGAGGCTCATATGAACCATCACCACCCAACTGTTCTTCCCTGTACACATGTCATTGTTTGCTGATAACCCAAAATCTGCTATCTAAGGTGATCAGCCATTTGGTAGGCTGAAGCCAATTGCTTCACATAACAGATTTTGTGGTATCATTAAGGGATAGTGACTTTTGAGTTATATGTTTACCACTATACCAGAAGGGCATTGCTTGGATTTTACTGTAGGAAATGATGGTGTGTGCATGCACAGGTGTCGCCCCACTTACATGGGGGTTACATTCCGGGTCCCCCCCCCAATAAGTGAAATCATGTAAAGTGGGAAGCAGCCTCTAAATGCCGATTTCCTCCTCTCCAGCTCTCTCTCCCATTCTCTCCAATCCAGACCAAAATATTTAGGGGCTGGAGGATGCATGAGAAAGTGGCTGTTGCTGTTGCGCTACCCCTCACGCCAGCTGTTAGGTGAGGAGGCTGAGCAGCGTAAACAAAGCCCTGCTGCTGCTTCGGTCTCTTTGGGGCTTCCTCCGCCCTCTCTGACATCCTCTTTGGGCTCTGGGAAGAGTCTCCTTGCAAGCCACAAGGACTTTTCAGCTCTCTCCTACCATTTTCCGGTGTGATTCTATTTATTTATTTATTTTATTTCCTGGCACCGTGTGTATACACAGTTGCACATGAGTAGAATGTGTGTAAGTGGGGAGATGCCTGTAACTTCAAGTTTAGCCTTTAGTGGCTTGTGTGAAAACCAACTTACGTGAAGAACCCAGAGCCAGCACTACCCCACTTTGTTAAGTACTGTAACAAAGTAGAGTGTGACAGACATTGTGATCACCACCACTGCTAAGTATACAAACAGAATGATAAACAGTTCTGTGTTCCCCCTCCATTTCCTTCCTTTGTTGTCTTAGTTTTCATGAAGAACCCAGAGAACTTCAGGTTTTTGTTTGTGGTAGACAGGCAAAAACTACTGAGGCATTTCAGGGCTACTGTCCATTTAATTACACGTTTCCTGTATTTCATTACTTCCCGTTGATCAACAGAAAGCAATAAAGAAGGACTTGCAAATGGGATACTTTATTAGCATTAGACAGAACCTTTGCTGACTGGGACAGATTTGTGAGCAAATGTGGTGCAAGAATACTGTCCATGGGAAAGGCCATTGAAGGATATTAAAAGACTGCATTAAATGTGATGTGTAGCCTTTGTCTTAATTCCTTTTTTATGCTAATAATCAAAATTTTAATTGGACCAAAGGGCTCCAATCTGGAAGCAACCCCTCACACACTCTGATTCTCAAAAAAATATATAAAATAAAACCTTCCTACTACTATGTAACATTGATTTGGCCTGTGGTGTTTCAGAAGGCACTTCCACTTTGCCAAAGCCTTCAGACGCAGGATAGAGTAGCAAGCTGGAAGAAGATAGTGCTCTTGTACCTTTAATAGTTGTACAGAAGAGGAGATTTCAGCAGATGTTCCTTGAATGACAAGCTATACCCGCTGAAATCACAGGAGTGTGAAAGTGTAGAATTCCTATCCTATTTTTTTCATTTGGCTCTGCTATAACAGGAGGAGAAAGAAGATGGCTGGTTAAGCAGATAGGGAAACCACAAGGGGTGGGGGAAGCAACAACTCTAGAATTGAAGTGACAGCCAGCCTGTTCCCTCAGTTGTGGGCCTGGAGAGGGAGCAAAACGCTCCCACTACAGGGGCCAAAAACAATTCCCTTGACTTGAAGCAAGGTTTCTCTGTGAGTAACTATCTGCTCATGACTAAGGGTCTGCTCACAAGCAAGTCAAGGTAGCAGGGACTGGGTGTGACTGGCTGGGGAGAAGAACATGGGAGTAGCCAGATTTTTTTGCAGGCTTTTGTTAGGGCAGGACAGAACCTCAGTTAGTTAAGTATTTTTATTGATTTTTATTGATTGGGGGGGGCAACTCCCCCCCCCGGCTATGCCCATGGAGAAGAAGGGGAGACCGAGGAAGAAATTCTGCAACTAGAGAGAGGTGGAACCCCTTTCCTGCTGGCTCGGGCCAAAGAGGCTTCAACCATCTCCTTGCTCCCTCGCATTGTCCTATTAGCACTTTGGGAACAGTACAGAAATGCAGAGGCTTCTTGGAAATCTTCAGGGTTATTGTAATGTGTGAGGTCTAACCATTTTGATCTGTTGTATGTTCCCCGGATAATGACAAGGGACTTGCCTTTTTTTTTTTTTTTGTCCTAGTTATATCTGGGAAAGCACAAGCAGTTGTTTTTCTTGCCTTGGGATAGGTTCAAAATGTTTGTGTTCCCTTGAGCTATGTCTTCTAAAAAGTGATGGTAATACCATGGTACCTCGGGTTACATATGCTTCAGGTTACATAGGCTTCAGGTTACAGACTCCACTAACCCAGAAATAGTACCTCGGGTTAAGAACTTTGCTTCAGGATGAGAACAGAAATCATGTGGCGGTGGCAGCTGGAGGCCCCATTAGCTAAAGTGGTGCTTCAGGTTAAGAACAGTTTCAGGTTAAGAATGGACCTCCGGAACGAATTAAGTTCTTAATCCGAGGTACCGCTGTAATTAAATAATACTTATTTCTAAAAGTATGGAGAAGGATGAACATGTATCCATCTTGAGCCTTAGGATAGAAGAAGTGATTATCTAGAAATTATTAGATTATCTAGAAATACAGGATTTTGGTGACCACATAAAGCATGGGAGGAAGAAGAAGAAGAAGAAGAAGAAGAAGAAGAAGAAGAAGAAGAAGAAGAAGAAGAAGAAGAAGAAATGGGTTAATTTTTGCATTTTATTCAGTGCTAGCATTATATGTGACATTTCACAAAGCATAAGGGTCCCTGCACTGAGGAGTTTTCAATCTGAAATTCAGTATAGGGGAAACAACAAGGGGAGGGAAGTGGAAGCATGGGGTAAACACATAACATGCCATTGTTTCAGTTGTACATGCTTTGACTTAGTTACAGAACTAAGGAATTGTGCCAAATGCTTCATGGAAAAGATAGATTTTGAGAATGAATTTAGGAGACATAAAAGGCCTCATACAGGTGTTCTGGGATGCAGGTCCAAGCATATGGGAGAGGAAGGGAGAGTTTTGTTGTTGCAAGAATTTGTAGCAAGCACTTTGACTACTTTAAAAGCACTATGTGAAAGACTAACTTCTATTATTAAACATTTTAAAGCATTGGCTACTTGATTGATGTTTTGCATATTCCATTGGTATTTATGTTGTTGGCTTGGAGGGAAAGAGTGCTGAGATTATTGGGACTAGGATGGGTGAAGGGCAAGGGTTCATAATGTTTTCTTTTTATTATTACAAAAGTATTTTTCTTCTAATAAAGTAAAAAACAAAATTATATATATTTTTATCAAAATATTTAAAATGAATATTAAAATGTGCATGTGCAGAGGGAAGAAGTAAAGACAAAATGCTTGAAACTTGTTTTATTTGCAGCCTCAGATGGAAGCATGTGATCTTTGTGGTCTCTTGACTCTACTGATGATAGTATATAAAGTGAGCAGATGGTATCAGTGGAAATCCCCACCGCCCTTCACCTGCAGGATTGTGTTATATTTGTAACTTGCTTTCTCAGGTGATATTTCTTAACTAGGGTGGAAACGACCACAGAACCATGCTCTGTTCTGTGTCTCATGTTGTAGACTGAATCTGGGTGGAGACAGATAACATTTTAACAATGATGACAGCAACCTCTTCACTAGTGGGGTGTAACTTACCTTAAGTGCACATATAATATTAAGTTGAATGCTGGATTATTCTCCCTTCCCCTCATGCTTCAGACAGCTATCTACTTTTCATGTTTTTATGTTCATCTTTCACGTGGACTCTCCTTTCTTGGAGGCTTTTAAGCAGTGGTTGGAGGGGCATCAGCCATGGATGCTTTAGCTAAGATTCCTGCATTGCAGAGGATTGGACTAGATGACCCTTGGGGTCCCTTCTAACTCTACAATTCTATCATTCTATTCCTCTCCCCACCTCCCAAATAATCTAACAACGTTTCAGATTTGCTCTGTAGATGGAGGAGAGGTTTATTGGTGAGGTCATGGACACTTGTTAATAATTTTCCCCCGTTGCAAACTAAATTATAATGAAAACTTGCAGAACCATTTTTAAGTTTGTCTCAGGATGGAAAAATATACTTGTGTTTTGAGGCTTCTGTTTTTGAACGCGCCTCAGAAGTCGAACGGCTTCCGCTGTGTGTTTTTCAATTTTCTCAATTGAATTTGCAGACAGCCTTTTGCACCTTGGTTTTTGAATGTTTTGGAACTCGAATGGTCTTCCAGAACAGATTATGTTCGAGAACCGAGGTACCACTGTACCAGTTATCTTTGAAGGGGACAAACCAATGATAAATGCTCCTGTGCATGCCTCATTGAAATGAGCAGGGACTGCTTTTGATCAGCTCCCATTCATTTCAATGGGGCTTGGATCGAAAAAGCTTCTGTTGGATTATGTCTTAAAATTTCAAGCAAAGGGCAGGGACAAAACAATAGCAGCACAGAAAGGCAGGCAGAGAGAGAAATGCACGCACATCCATGAATTCTGCCAAACTCTGTAAGCATCTGAATCTCTTCCACATCCTCCCATTTTGTTGATAAGATAAGGATCAGTTTATCAGTCCCCACTTGCTTTGTTGGGTGTTCTGGGCCTTTTCTTGGAATTACTTTATGTTCAATTAAGTTACATAGCACCCAAACCCAGAGCTTGGGAATTTGTCGTTATGATTGTATGGGCTTTGCACTAACAAGTAAAGAGCAAAACTCTGCAGCAGGGTAACCTCAGTTCTACAGCAAACAAAGCTGAATACTGAGACACGTATAAATTCTACAGAATTCCCATATATTTGCTTATTTGGCAAAAAGTATTCTGCTTCCGCTACATGGAAGAAAGAAGAATTTGGCAGGATACTGTCCTTTTCCCTGACAAGTACCGTATTTTTCACCCTATAGGACACACTTTTCCCCCTCCAAAAATGAAGGGGAAATGTGTGTGCGTCCTATGGGGTGAATGCAGGCTTTCACTGAAGTCTGGAGAGCGAGAGGGGTCGGTGTGCTTCCTAGGCTTGCGAATAGCAGCCTGCATCCCGAAGCCTGGGGCGAGCTGAGCAGCGCGCCCCGGGCTTCGGGCAGATATCCGCAAGCCTGGGGAGCCTGGCGGGAGTTCCCGCCGGCCTCCCCAGACTTGCGGATAGCAGCCTGTTTTGGGGGCTGGGGTTGGGGGAAGCTCGGGCTTCCCCCACCCCAGCCCTGCGCCTGGGGGGGGGAAATATTTTTTTCCCCTTTATTCCCACCCCCAAAAAAACTAGGTGCGCCCTATGGGCCGGTGCGCCCTATAGGGCAAAAAATACGGTAAATATTATTTCTCCATATGCCTTTTGAGCTTTCATCAGACATTGGCAGCACAGCTTCAGGTTTCTATTTGCAGCCGTCAGGGTTAGAAACTTGATTTTAAAAAATAAAGCAGAGGTTTGGAAGATGCTGAATTCTGAGCTTTTCCTGCCTTTCTGTGCTATACCCATAGTTCAGACATGGCTATAGGACATATGGAAGTTGTGTTTGATGATGGACTCTAGATAGCTGCACCTGTTGAGGAAGGCAGAAGTAGTTCAGTAACCCCTTAAATCTTGCTTTCCCTTGGGGATGCGTGAAACTACTGCTAACTAAGTTGGTCTTAATGCTTCAGAAAGATTTAAATGACAAGAGACTGGTAGTTTCTCCAGTAAAGCATTCAAGGTTTCAAAGACCCACATTAACCTGAGTGTGGCAGTTAGTTTCTAAGAGATTGTTACTGAGGCTCAAGCATGCCTGGAAGCCATATTTTTTTCTGATCAGTAAACCCGGTCTACCCACCCCCCTTCCTAGACATTTAGAGTTGTGACTGAAATATATGCTGCACATGCAGTGTTAGAAACTCAGCTATATAAGCTAATCACCAAATGACACCTTAAACCAGTGGTTTTCAACCAGGGTGCCATGATGGTCAGGGGTGCTGCGGGCAACATTGACCTCTGTCCCTCTTCCCCTCCCTCCTCTGATATCCTCTCATGTCTCTGCCTCCCAGAGGCTTGCACAGCTGTTTATTGCAGCAGCCCTGGCTTTGTTGCCTCTGGAAGGCACCTCTGTTTGGGGTGTGGGGAGGGTTAGCTTAGAGACCAGGGATGGAAGCAGCAGCTGCCCAGAGGACTCTCAAGGAGAGGAGGCTGAGGGAACACTCCAAAGGGTGAGAGCCTGCTAGCTCTGCAGGCAAGGGGTGACATAACTGGGTTCCTGAGCCCCTCAGGAGTGTCACAGGAAGAATGTAGTTGCTTAAGGGAGCCGTGGACTCAAAAAGGTTGAAAACCTCTGTCTTAAACCTGGGTTACAGTTGCCACAATGGAATGTCTAGGTGCCATTTTTGTTGTAATACTGTTTATTGTTGTTGTTGTTGTCATAGGGATTAATTTAAGAGTGCGGTGAACCATGTACTCCTTGGAGAAAAAAAGGTGATGCAGTATATAAATGCAATAACTAAGGTCTTCTGCTTACCTGCTTAAGAAAGCTGGAGAGGCCAGTCCGATGGAGATGTTAGTCACCAACCTTTCATTCAGAGATCTCCACGTAGTCACAATTTGACCAGTGCCAGTAGCAAGATGCACCTGGTGCCTGGGGAATTTCAGACACTGTGCACATGTTCAGATGCACTCCAGCTACCTTTATTACTTCTTTACCTGCTCTGAACCTGAGTTCTGGTGTTGAAAGCACATTCTGGGATAGAATTGTAATGGGATCTAGCTCAAATTAAGAACCCTCTTAAATGTTTTCTGGGCATGGATTAGGATCCTCAGGTTTTATTGAGGATGTCTGGGATGG
This sequence comes from Podarcis tiliguerta, assembly GCF_965153285.1. Classification (NCBI taxonomy): domain Eukaryota; kingdom Metazoa; phylum Chordata; class Lepidosauria; order Squamata; family Lacertidae; genus Podarcis; species Podarcis tiliguerta. Next base: position 38,437,340 of record NC_139550.1, read on the forward strand.
CAAAGGAGCCTTGACTCAGAAGACTGTGTCTGGAGTGGATAAGGGAAATTAACAAAATCTTCTTTAAATATCATTTCAAAATATATTCACAATGTGTTATCTGTCTGTGGTTCAGTTGAGATGCAAGGTGCTTCCATGAGTACCCCTAAAAAATTTAAATCTTTTTAGTCATTCTCATTATGGGGTGCAACCTCAATTAATTGTTAGATGGTGAAAACAGAAAGAATCACATCATTCCCCCCCCCCTTTTCCTCAGAAGAGCTAATGAAATTGGCATTTGACAGGTAGGAGAGTTCATGGATTGCAGAGGCTGTCCAAGATAGGGAGGCTTTGTCCAAAAATGCATGCACAGTTTTAGACAGTTGTGTACAATGTGGTAAATGAGGCTGAAGTGGCACAATCTGTTCTATGCACAGAGCAGGCTGCAGCTACCACATACCAAGTGAGAAAGAGAAGCCCAGCTATCTTGTCGGTTCTACAGAATGCAGTGAAAACATTGCTTGCTCCTCTTCCTTGAGTAACAAGAAGAATTTGTTTACCTGCCCAAGGGTGGGTCAAACTAGGCTACCATGCTAAGAGAATGAGGTTGTCACCTTCCTCTTTCCACCTACAGTGCCTCTGTCTTTAGGCAAAAGGCTGTCCACTTGCCCTGTTTTTTTCTACAGCTACATCCAAGTAAGGGTGGAGGGGTAGTATTGGAAGGGGCAGGCAACCTGTAGAACTTTCGTTCTCCTTTGCATTTTTCCATTATGGGCCATTATGGATACACTTTGATGGAGTTCTTAGTCTGGGCATATAAAATCTAATTTATTTCTACTCTGTAAATTAATTGAAGGTAAAGGTAAAGATAAAGGACCCCTGACAGTTAAGTCCAGTCGCGAACGACTCTAGGGTTGCGGCGCTCATCTCGCTTTACTGGCCGAGGGAGCCGACGTTTGTCCACAGACAGTTTTTCCGGATCATGTGGCCAGCATGTCTAAGCCACTTCTGGTGAAACCAGAGCAGTGCATGGAAACGCCGTTTACCTTCCAGCTGGAGCGGTACCTATTTACCTACTTGCACTTTGATGTGCTTTCGAACTGCTAGGTTGGCAGGAGCTGGGACCGAGCAACAGGAGTTCACCCCATCGCGGGGATTCGAACCACCAACCTTCTGATCATAACAGCCCCTGAGGAAAGTATGGTCTCTAGCTTAAAGCAAGCAGTGTTTGGGCATCTGAATTCCTGAGTTCTGTTCCAAAACAAGAGAGAGTTCTACACAAGTTGTGACCTACCAAGTTTATCAGCCATTGGTGGCAACTTGCCCGGTGCTGGGTCCGCCCTGCCCCCCGGCTGTTCCAAGTGATCTGCAAAACCAGGAATTCCAATGAACCCCCGGAAATCTGCCATACTTGGTTGGTGGGTTGTATTTGATCTGTTTGTTGAAATGTATTTTGCAAAATCTGTGAATCTTGTCCCCCAATTTGAAGAAGACTGAGAAGAGAAGGGGATGTAAACATTGAATCTGTGTCAAACTTACATTTTCCATTGGGTGATAAGACGCAAGTTACTAACTTATCACTGCCACTCACACATGTCTGCTCTCACTGTCTAGAAATCCTCACAGACAGGCAGGTGACACATTTGTTCTTTACCTTGTCTGTGTTCCTGACCTCAACCTTTCTCCTCTGTCATCTTCAGAAAGGTTTTGATTCCCCTGAACTGTGGTGATTTGCCACAGTTATTTGTCTACACCGGTGTGAGTGAAGCTCTTTGTTCGTTCGTATGAAACTCCTCCTACCCTAAGACCCTGTACAAAGTCTTTTCTCTAGATTCCTCTATCCAAGGATGGACTGTTATCTGCAAGAAGAAGAGCCTTAGTAGTCCATCCACATAGTCTTCACTTCCTAGAGAAGGTTGCTTGACTCAGTCTTTTCTGCACTTAGGGGGATAGTCCTCTTCAGAAGAAATTTGGGCTGCCAGGAAAAACTGCTTTATGCCTGTTGCTAAAGTGATCTTGTATTACTGAGTTTCAATTTTTTTTCTATCAATCGTTTTAATTATTACTGTAGCGGATCCATCTAACCACCCCCAATTTAAAGAGAGTGCACCCACCTCACTGTACGCCAGTTATACGAAGTTAGAATCATAGAATCATAGAGTTGGAAGAGACCACAAGGGCCATCGAGTCCAACCCCCTGCCAAGCAGGAAACACCATCAGAGCACTCCTGACATATGGTTGTCAAGCCTCTGCTTAAAGACCTCCAAAGAAGGAGACTCCACCACACTCCTTGGCAGCAAATTCCACTGTCGAACAGCTCTTACTGTCAGGAAGTTCTTCCTAATGTTTAGGTGGAATCTTCTTTCTTGTAGTTTGGATCCATTGCTCCGTGTCCGCTTCTCTGGAGCAGCAGAAAACAACCTTTCTCCCTCCTCTATGTGACATCCTTTTATATATTTGAACATGGCTATCATATCACCCCTTAACCTCCTCTTCTCCAGGCTAAACATGCCCAGCTCCCTCAGCCGTTCCTCATAAGGCATCGTTTCCAGGCCTTTGACCATTTTGGTTGCCCTCCTCTGGACACGTTCCAGTTTGTCAGTGTCCTTCTTGAACTGTGGTGCCCAGAACTGGACACAGTACTCCAGGTGAGGTCTGACCAGAGCAGAATACAGTGGCACTATTACTTCCCTTGATCTAGATGCTATACTCCTATTGATGCAGCCCAGAATTGCATTGGCTTTTTTAGCTGCCGCGTCACACTGTTGGCTCATGTCAAGTTTGTGGTCAACCAAGACTCCTAGATCCTTTTCACATGTACTGCTCTCAAGCCAGGTGTCACCCATCTTGTATTTGTGCCTCTCATTTTTTTTGCCCAAGTGCAATACTTTACATTTCTCCCTGTTAAAGACTATCATTTTTCAATTTACCACAGACTATCATATGAGGGACTTGTGTGAGGGGAAACTTAATGATTTAGAGTCTCAGGCAGGAGTTGATCAAACAAAAAGGAAAAGTTTATTAAACAAAGAGAAGTTTGTGAAACAAAATGGGTCAGGAAATGCGTTCTTTCAAGTAGAAGTTAACTTATTACTAAAATGAGGTAAAAAGATATCACAGGCTTAAACATAATACTATAGGCACAGCTCTTCTTAAACTTCAGTTGCTAAAAATCAGGTAGATGTTCTAAAATATGTGGCAAGATGCTTAAATCAGTTTCTGTTGCTTAGCTATGACAGGTGGCTCCATGAAATATTTTTATTATGGCACAGTTTCCTTCACAGATTAATACTGGGCTTCATGAGCAAGAGGCACTTTTCCTCAGGTACCCACTCACTTAACAATCCCACTCCTGAGGCATTCCAAAATGGCATAAGAGAGCCGGGGGATCACCTCCCCCCGGTTACTGGCTTGGGAGTCTTCTGTGCCTCGGAGAACGCTCCCCCCCGGCTGGACTGAGACCAGGTTCTTCCTCTCCTGGCTCACTCCTGGCTGTCTGTCTTTCCCAGACCCTCAACATGGTCTCAGTCTAGCCAGGCTCACTCAGCCCTCCCAGGCACTCCTGTCTGTATGTCTTTCCCAGACCCCTATCTAAGCTGCGAGGCTCTGTCCTCAGGGTGAATGTTCACCCAAATCTGAGCCAGTTCTCCCTCAGCCCAAACCTATCCTACTCCCCCCTATCTTGCTGCCTAACTCTCATCTCCAATCCAGCCCTGTCCGTCTCCCTTTTATTCTCCCTCCCAAAATGCCTTCCTCCCCGCTCTGTGGCGAGCTGCCTTTGCAGCCAATCAGAGAGAGGCTCCAGCCCTCTGGTGGAATTTCAAGGGGACTGCATCACCAGACTCTGGTCTGGCTCTGGTGTCCGTCACATTCAGCTTCCAAAAATAGTTCACAAACCGGAACAGCTACTTCCGGGTTTGCAGTGTTTGGGAGCCAAAATGTTTGAGAACTAAGCTGTTCGAAAACCAAGGTACAACTGTAAAATAAGCACAGGAGAGAGAGAAAGAGACTGTTCTTCAAAGGATCTCAAAGGAAGGCATATTGGAATGTGCACGGAATCCTGTGATGCAAACCCCCCTAGCAAACCCCAGAAAAACAGTTTTTTTGTAAGAATTTGTGGATGCAGCAGGTATTATAGGTATCTGCTGGTTCTGGCACACCAAAACTCAACCAGACCTATTTTCCTGAAAGCAGGCCAGTCGGTCCAGTGAATATGAATTCAATTCCACCCCACCCCCCCCCGATGAAGTAGGATTTCCATGGACGTACTGTGTATTGGGTGTTAGGAGAGGGGTAGTACTTCTGGCGGGGGACATGTGGTGCTCCTGGGGAAGTTTGCCCACTTTTGTTCTCAGCCTGCACTCACCTGTGGCTCGTTGAAGCTGCCAGCACACACCAGCGGCTACACCCCAAGAATGGCTTCGACCGGCTGGCTATACCAGGTGAGGGTAACCAATGGGTCTCGAATTCTCATGAGTTAAGGACTTCTCCTGCATGTGAGGACAAGCTCTGGCTGATTGAGTGAACAAGAGCAATAGTGGGTCCAGTGGTCAAGAATGTGTTTTCTGCACGTGCTGTAGAGGGAAGTGAGGGGCAGATGGGGCTCATCAACCTGGGAAGGTAGCCCATCCTAAACCTCTGCTGCCTTGCAGGACATGTTTGGAAGAAGAAACGGCTAAGGAACAAAGCCTCCACAAATCTGGAGTGGAGTCCCTAAGATGCTTGGATGATGCCTTGTACGCCTCCTCCTGGCAACTCCTGCAGCTAAGCTGGTGCCAAATGTATCGCTCTGCTTTCTTTTGAACCACACCAGCACGGTCTTGTTGTCTGGGCAGCCTTGGGCCTCTATACACACTGCCCAGGCTTGTGCCTCAGGGACATCACTTTGTTGCTGCTGACGCAGTGGTTTGACTTCACCCCCGGAGGCAGACTCCATTGTCTCTCAAGACAGACAAATATCAACAACAACTGTACCTTTTTGGCCCATTCCACAGATAGGGGTTGGGGTGGGTTTTAAGGACATTGCTGCAGGTTATTGCTCACTGAACTTCTCTTGCAATTAGTGAGATCATGCTCAAGAGATTATTTTAATAATCTGATTAAAAACAACTACACCACAATCACTGTTGGTTCAACAGACAAGATGGTACCAGAAGACTGGAAACCTGAACAGTTACTGCTTCAGCAGGCAGAGCCCACTGTAAGGTGGAGTGGAGGTGTCTGCAAGGTGAGGATGAAGAACAGTTTTTACAAAAATGGGTTTGGAAAACTTTACAGGGATATTAAATATTCTAGGGATTTGGTGACAGAAAGCCAGCGTGGTGTAGCCATTAGAGTGTTGGACTAAGTTTTGGAAGTCCAGGGTTCAAATCCCCACTTTGCCATGAAGTTCCCTAATTGACCTTCGGCCAGTCACTGCCTCTCAATCTGGCCTACCTCACAGGGTTGTTGTAAGGATAAAATGGGGAAGAGGAGAACTATGTATTGCCACCTTGAGCTCCTTGGAGGATAGGGGGGACATAAAGATCCCTTCATGGATCACTGCCTTGCCGTGGCGAAGGGGCTTGAAGAACTCAGAGAAGCTATGAACTATGCCAAGCAGGGCACCCAAGATGAACAGGTCATAGTGGAGAGTTTGGACCAAACGTGATCCACCTGGAGCAGGAACCGGCAAGCCACTCCAGTATCCCTGCCAAGAAAACTCCATGGACAAAGACAACAGGCATATAAAAGTTATGACGCTGGAAGATGAGCCCCTCAGGTCGGAAGGCGTCCAACATGCTACTGGGGAAGAGCGGAGGACAAGTACAAGTAGATCCAGAGCTGATGAAGCGGCTGGGCCAAAGCCGAAAGGACGCTCAGTTGCGGATATGCATGGAAGCGAAAGGAAAGTCCAATGCTGTAAAGAAAAATATTGCATAGGAACCTGGAATGTAAGAACCATGAACCTGGGTAAGTTGGATGTGGTCAAAAATGAGATGGCAAGAATAAACATTGACATCCTGGGCATCAGTGAACTAAAATGGACGGGAATGGGCGAATTCAGTTCGGATGACTATCATATCTACTACTGTGGGCAAGAAACCCGTAAAAGAAATGGAGTGGCCCTCATAGTCAACAAAAGAGTGGCGAAAGCTGTACTGGGATGCAATCTCAAAAATGATAGAATGATCTCGATACGAATCCAAGGCAGACCTTTTAACATCACAGTAATCCAAGTTTATGCACCAACTACTGGTGCTGAAGAAACTGAAATTGACCAATTCTATGAAGACTTACAACACCTTATAGAAGTGACACCAAAGAAGGATGTTCTTCTCATTATAGGGGATTGGAATGCTAAAGTAGGGAATCAAGAGATAAAAGGAACAACTGGCAAATTTGGTCTTGGAATTCAAAACGAAGCAGGGCAAAGGCTAATAGAGTTCTGTCAAGAGAACAAGCTGGTCATCACAAACACTCTTTTCCAACAACACAAGAGACGACTCTACACATGGACATCACCAGATGGGCAGCATCGAAATCAGATTGATTATATTCTCTGCAGCCAAAGATGGAGAAGCTCTATACAGTCAGCAAAAACAAGACCTGGAGCTGACTGTGGCTCAGATCATCAGCTTCTTATAGCAAAATTCAAGCTTAAACTGAAGAAAGTAGGAAAAACCACTGGGCCGGTAAGATACAATCTAAACCAAATCCCTTATGAATACACAGTGGAAGTGAGGAACAGGTTTAAGGATTTAGAATTGCTGGACAGAGTGCCTGAAGAACTATGGATGGAGGCTCGAAACATTATACAGGAGGCAGCAACGAAAACCATCCCAATGAAAAGGAAATGCAAGAAAGCAAAGTGGCTGTCCAATGAGGCCTTACAAATAGCGGAGGAGAGAAGGCAAGCAAAATGCGAGGGAGATAGAGAAAGATACAGGAAATTGAATGCAGAATTCCAAAAAATAGCAAGGAGAGACAAGAAGGCCTTCTTAAATGAGCAATGCAAAGAAATAGAGGAAAACAACAGAATGGGAAGAACCAGAGATCTGTTCAAGAAAATTGGAGATATGAAAGGAACATTTCGTTCAAAGATTACCATAATAAAGGACAAAAGTGGTAAGGTCCTAACAGAAGCAGAAGACATCAAGAAGAGGTGGCAAGAATACACAGAGGAACTATACCAGAAAGATATGGATGTCTCGTACACCCCAGGTAGTGTGGTTGCTGACCTTGAGCCAGACATCCTGGAGAGTGAAGTCAAATGGGCCTTAGAAAGCATTGCAAATAACAAGGCCAGTGGAAGTGATGGTATTCCAGCTGAACTATTTAAAATTTTAAAAGATGATGCTGTTAAGGTGCTACACTCAATATGCCAGCAAGTTTGGAAAACTCAGCAGTGGCCAGAAGATTGGAGAAGGTCAGTCTACATCCCAATCCCAAAGAAGGGCAGTGCTAAAGAATGCTCCAACTACCGCACAATTGCACTCATTTCACACGCTAGCAAGGTTATGCTTAAAATTCTTCAAGGAAGGCTCAAGCAGTATGTGGACCGAGAACTCCCAGAAGTGCAAGCTGGATTTAGAAGAGGCAGGGGAACCAGAGACCAAATTGCAAACATGCGCTGGATTATGGAGAAAGCTAGAGAGTTCCAGAAAGACATCTACTTCTGCTTCATTGACTATGCAAAAGCCTTTGACTGTGTCGATCACAGCAAACTATGGCAAGTTCTTAAAGAAATGGGAGTGCCTAATCACCTCATCTGTCTCCTGAGAAATCTCTATGTGGGACAAGAAGCTACAGTTAGAACTGGATATGGAACAACTGATTGGTTCAAAATTGGGAAAGGAGTACGACAAGGCTGTATTTTGTCTCCCTGCTTATTTAACTTATATGCAGAATTCATCATGCGAAAGGCTGGGCTGGATGAATCCCTAGCCGGAATTAAGATTGCTGGAAGAAATATCAACAACCTCAGATATGCAGATGACACAACCTTGATGGCAGAAAGTGAGGAGGAATTAAAAAACCTTTTATTGAGGGTGAAAGAGGAGAGCACAAAATATGGTCTGAAGCTCAACATCAAAAAAACGAAGATCATGGCCACTGGTCCCATCACCTCCTGGCAAATAGAAGGGGAGGAAATGGAGGCAGTGAGAGATTTTACTTTCTTGGGCTCCATGATCTCTGCAGATGGTGACAGCAGCCACGAAATTAAGAGACGCCTGCTTCTTGGGAGGAAAGCAATGGCAAACCTAGATAGCATTTTAAAAAGTAGAGACATCACCTTGCCAACAAAGGTCCGTATAGTCAAAGCTATGGTTTTCCCAGTAGTGATGTATGGAAGTGAGAGCTGGACCATAAAGAAGGCTGATCGCCGAAGAATTGACGCTTTTGAATTATGGTGCTGGAGGAGACTCTTGAGAGTCCCATGGACTGCAAGAAGATCAAACGCATCCATTCTTAAGGAAATCAGCCCTGAGTGCTCACTGGAAGGACAGATCGTGAAGCTGAGGCTCCAATACTTTGGCCACCTCATGAGAAGAGAAGACTCACTGGAAAAGACCCTGATGTTGGGAAAGATGGAGGGCACAAGGAGAAGAGGACGACAGAGGACGAGATGGTTAGACAGTGTTCTCGAAGCTACAAACATGAATCTGACCAAACTGCGGGTGGCAGTGGAAGACAGAAGTGCCTGGCGTGCTCTTGTCCATGGGGTCACGAAGAGTCGGACACGACTGAACGACTAAACAACACAACAACAAAATCATATCCCTCCTCCTCCTCCTCCTCCTCTTTCGCCTAAGGCTGCTGCTGTACTGAGTTGGGTCTTCTACCTATGTGCCCCTAGGAAAGGGTGTTGCCACTGCAGTTGTTCCCTGAGATGCTCCAATTTTCTGCTTTTGTCTGTGGAGACATTCTAGGAACTGGGGCCCTGGTCTGCTGCTTCCCCAGACAGACGAAACCATAGACTGCTTACACATTTCCACTCTTATGATCTAATGAGCAGAAACTGCCACAGCTGTTTAACTGAGTCCTTAAATCCTTCCCCTCCCACACCTTGCAGGTAGACAAAAACTGAAGGTCTTGACTGGTTTCTAAAGACACAACTTTTCATCCGATTGTTTGCTCAGATCACTCCCCCCACGTTGTACCACAAGCCCCTGCATGAAACTAGAGAGTACCATATGGGAGAAGACATTAAAATCTGCCAGTTGGAATTAAGGCACTGCTTTCACTTTTCTAAGAACTTGGTTTGGTTTCTGCAGCTGGGTTTTCAGGGTTTCATTTGCAGTTGATATGACAGTTAAAACAGTTTATAAAAATGCAGCGAAAGAAAGAGCAGAGAGTGAGGGGAGAACTTGTCTCCCCACTTTAAATATATTGCCATTGTAGACATTTTATGCCATGCTGTTTTGAGTGCTGTGTAGATCATATCCACAGGGCTGAGGGTAGGTTCCCTTTTCTATTGGCCTTTGAACAAGGCCTCATCCAGAAAGGTGATTTGCATGCTTTTGGTCTGATGCTATTATGTTTTTCTAGAGTTTGGAGTGTCCCAAGGATAGAAAGGAAGGGCCCAGTTCGATGTAGATGATGAGTGTGTATGTGTCTCCATGTACTGGTTTTACATTTAGAGCTGCTGCATGATTAATTAGGTCATCACGTGTTCCTTGTGTCCTCTTTGCTCAGGATTGGGATTGGCAATTACAACTCAACATGGTTATATGCTGCTGCCTTATGGAAATCTACATATTGTGGGAAATGGTTTACCCATGGGACTTCTGGGAGAGACGAATGGTGATTCGGTTGTCTCTCTGTTAGCTGCAGTAGACAGAAGATAATTGCATGGTGATTGATAATAGTCAGACACATAGTCTGGCTATTAAACCACTCTGGAGATGAGGGGTTAGTGTCTTGGACAGGAGTTAGGACAAAATGGCAAGCTGAGTAGTAGTGGCAGTGGTTGTGGTTGTTAATACCACACACATCTGGCTGGATTGCCCCAGCCACTCTGGGCGACTTCCAACACATAAAAATGTAATAAAACTATCAACCATTAAAAACTTCCTGATAGAGTAATGCCATCATGCCCAAACGTCACATAATCCCCTTACAGGCTCTCTCTTTAAAACATCCTTGGGACAAAGAAACTGTAATGAGAGACACCCACCCACTGAGGAAAATCTACAATTTGAAAATCTGTGAGTACTACCTTCTGTTGTTGAGAAAATAGAAAGGAATCAAATTGTTAATGTGTCTAAAGCGAAGTGGAAGGCTTGATTTATGCTGGATAAGGAAGATTTAAAGGAACAATAGGAATTCTTTACTCTTCTCTTACCAACTTTCAGTTGGCCACGTGACCCGGAAGTGTCTCCAGACAGCGCTGGTCCCTGGCCTCTTAAGTGAGATGGGCGCACAACCCTAGAGTCGGACACGACTAGCCTGTACGGGCAGGGGTACCTTTACCTTACTTCCAGTTTGCGAAATTGAAGGTTAGGTGGCCATCATTAGCTGTGAAAAAGGAATCTTTTTGTTTTGAGATAATGCATCTGCAGCTGTGATTTTAAGGGGAAAACATTAAAGTGGATTAAGTGGCTAATAGAACATTTAAAAGCATCCTGTATGACAAAGGTACTTTTGGATCAACCAGTGACCATTGGTATTGTTAAACAGTTGATGGCTGAACAATTAAAAATGATCAGATCAATGTTTGATCAAGGTGAAGAAAATGAACCAGAGGAATATGAAGTAGAAAATGGAAATGGGGAATACCTCAGCACTGCCTCCCCCGGCATATCCAAAAGGAATTCAGCAACATCACAAAGATAAAACTCTGCCACACCAAATTCAGGTACCTGGGGGTACAAATAGCCAGAAACCTCAACAAACTAAATCTCCACAATTACAAGATCCTGTGGTGACAAATCAACAAAAACTTGAGGAAATGAAACAACACTAACTTCACTCTCAGAAAAAAATAGCCATGATCAAAATGATCTCCCTCCCAAAACTAACCTACTTATTCCAAACCCTCCCAATCTGGGTTCCCCCAACCCAACTCTGGAAGTGCAGAAGAAACTACACTAGTTTATTTTCTGGCACAAAAAGCCAAGAATAAACCCCAAATACCTGCACCTTCCCTCCTCAGAAGGAGGATGGGGAATCCCCAGCATATTACATTGCCAACCAAGTATGCCACATAATCCAATATATTCTAGAAGACAAGACGAAACAAAACAATGGGTCCACTTGGAGAGCAACATCGTCAAAAACACCCCCACAAAAGCATACCCATTTCTCCAAAACAAACTAAAGAAAATCCAAAAAACATTAAACAGGTTCACACAGCAAACTCTCCCCAGCCCCACTAACTCCCCTGGCTCATCACCCACTATTCCAACACGCAGCACAAAACCTCCAGATAAAAACCTGGCAAACCAAAGGCCTACACTGTCTAAAAGACTTCTACAAAAACAACAAACCCATACCAACACAAGAAATACAAGACAAAGTAGGGGACACCCAAATACCCTGGCTAACACACCACCAACTACACGCCTTCTTAAACAATCCAGCAGTAAAAGCAGCAGCCTCTAGGCCCTTGACCACTTTCAAAAACCTCCTGACAGCAGAGGGACACGGCAAAGGAATGGCATCTACAATATCCAAAATACTGCTCCAAAATCCCACAAACTTCCTTGACACAATCAAAGAACAATGGGAGCATGACATAGGCTATGAAATCAACCCCACCCAATGAACTGGAATGTGGTCTAAACCTCCCTTTAAATCCATCTCAGCCAAAAGAAGGGAACTCTGAAACTCACCTACAGATGGTACCTAACACCACAGAAACTGGCGCTAATATGCCCAGGAACCGCACCAAAATGTTGAAGAGGCTGCACCTCCACAGGCCCATATCTCCACATGTGGTGGAAATGCCCCCAAATCTAACCCTTCTAGGCATCAGACCTACAAGAGATATGCAAAATAACTAAACAGAATTCACCCCAGAACTGGCCCTACTGAACATTTTCCAAGATCATAATGACCACTCACATTATACAGAGCTTATAACCCACCTACTCTCAGCAGCCTGAAGCCTCAGTAGCCAGACACTGGAGAGTCCTGTCTGGAGTAAACATGGACCACTGGTACCAAATGGGAAACAGCCTTACTAGAAAAGCTAACCAACAGACCGAAACTGACACGGGGACAAATAGAAGAGGACTCTTTCACCCCGGTATGGCTTCCCTTTATCTCATACACAGCCCAACAAGACGACAACAAGAATCCACCGAAAGCATAGAAATCAATTTCGCTAATTTGACCCAACAAACCCTCCCCCCCCCCCCCACTTCACAAATGCGAACAAATCTCAACAAACCATCCACACCATGGACTCCCCCAATCCCTCTCATCCCTGATGGTATGGTGGTTATGATACTCCCTCTGGAAGAAGATTGTGGGGGAAATAAAATGGAAGATCCTAGAGGAGGAGATTGGGATACTATCCTAGACATTACAGGAAATGGAATACAGCAGGAGATGGAACTGAATATACAGAACTGGACATGAACTAGTGAATATATAATGAGGGTAGACAAATACTGGCCCACTGTGTGATCACAGAGGAGAGACTCTAAAATAGAGTCTTAATACTTAATATGAAGTAATGGTGCTAGGAATTAATGGAGGTAAATTTAAAAGAAAAATTATGGTTAAAATTTTACTTAATATGAAGTAATGGTGGTAGGAATTAATGGAGGTAAAGTTAAAAGAAAAAATATGGTTAAAATTTATAAATAGGAAACCTATCTTGGACTTTTCATAGGAAAAATAAATCAATCTTTCTGAGAATCCTTAGCCTAAAAGATAATTGTTAAATAGAAAATGGAGGAGATGGATGTTTATATGGACCGAAGGTTTTTAAGTAATCAGTTTTATTTTTTTAATAACTGGCAGATGGAAAATCAGAAGTTCTTCTTTTGTGTCTTTCCCCCCTCTTCTTTTAAATTTTATTCTTCTTTCTCTCTCCTTTTCCTTTCTTTATTTTTATTCTCCTTTCCTTCCTTTCTTCTCTTTATACTTATTTGATTTGTATCTTCTGTAGTAATTTTACTGTATTATGGGAAAATCTTAATAAAATACCTTAAACAGGAAAAAAGGAAATGGTTTATCCATTTGTCTGTTTGTTCTCTATGCATTCAGACACCTCTTGAGAGATCATTGCTAGGCTTGGCATGAGAGTTCCAGAGATTGGGGTGGGGGGGACAGTCTTTGTCAGTGTTGGGACACTGGGTACCAAGATGGCAGACAGAAATGTCATTTTGGAATGACTTCACCCATTTGGGGGATATAAGTTCATCCGTCTCCCACAATATCATGCCAAACTCAGCATAAAGGTTCCTGATGTGAGGTCAGTGAGTTTTATTGTTATTTGGATGGTGTACCATTTTGATTAAAATGGCAGACTAACACATGACTTTACCTGAATTTTGACGTGACTCATAAATTACACAATCCATCTAAAAATCACAATATATTTGGGGTTTCTAAAAATTCCCAGGTAGTTCCAGAAGTTACCCACCAGTATATTAATAAAGTATGTTCACAAGAAAACTTTTAAAGCTACACTGAACTCAGGTTGCAGCACCAACGTTGCTCTAGTAAAAGCAGTTATTTGTGTCATGTTGGTTCCCACTGGTTCTTGGGGCCAACTTAGCAATGGATGTAACTTAGAACTGCACTCACTTGTCTGTCTTCTTTCTCGTTACAGGTCAAGTGAAAACGAGCTGCGAATAGAGGACATAGCTCAGACAGTCTGCACTGAAGGTAGGTCTTCCTTGGATGTTTCTGGTCTGGCAATCTAAAGCTGGTCAGAAAATGGTGCTGGGAATGGGGTGTGCAACTGCATAGGATAAAAGGTAAAGGTAAAAAGTAAAGGATCTCTGGACGGTTAAGTCCAGTCAAAGGTGACTATGGGGTGCGGCGCTCATCTCGCTTCAGGCCGAGGGAGCCGGCGTTTGTCGACAGGCAACTTTCCAGGTCATGTGGCCAGTATGACTAAACTGCTTCTGGTGCAACGGGACACTGTGACAGAAACCAGAGTGCACAGAAACACTGTTTACCTTCCTGCTGCAGCTGTACCTCTTTATCTACTTCCCCTGGTGTGCTTTCGAACTGCTAGGTTGGCAGGAGCTGGGACAGAGCAACAGGAGCTGTCTTGCGGATCAAAAGTGCTGATCAGCAAGCCCAAGAGGCTCAGTGGTTTAGACCATAGGATATATAAAATTGCCTTGTTCTGAGTCACAGTATTGGTTCATCTAACCCAGTGCTGTCTACTCTGATTGGAAGCAGGTCCTTTCCCTTTCTTCTATCTATTATCTTTTTAACTAGAGATGCCAGACCTGGGATCTTCTGCAGTGAAGGCATGTGTTCTTACTCTGAGCTAAGGCCCCTGCCCATAAGAGAAGGAGATGGATGTGATCAGGTGAAGCACCATTATCTTGCTGCTTCTCCAGTTATTATGGTATTCTCTTGAAGCCACAGGTGGCATGCAGGCCATGAACAGAAGAAGCCTAGGTCAGACCCAGGTATCCCTCTCATTCATCATCCTGTCTGTAGACATTGGCCAGCCAGATACCACAGGGGCATTCCCAAGCAGGCCTTGATGGAGGTTACTCTTTTGGCCATCATTACCTGAGCCTGTCCTGCTTGTAATTATTTTTAATGCTGTGGATAATCAGTATAATTCAACTAAGTTTAACTTACTCATGCTCATTAATTTTAGTGGTTCTACTCTGAGTTTAATACCACCCAATATTGCTCTGGTTTCTCTTCAGTTTGTATAAATATTCTGAAGTGGTCAGTCCTGCAGGTTAATTACTTAATTTCCTGTCATATGAAAATATTTCCTTTCCTTGCAAACACGTTCAGTTCTCCTCAGTTACTTCAGTGCTAGTGTGTGGTTCCCCGCCCTCCTTTACTCACTCCAACCTGACTTCTCTGTGGTGGGGGTTATGCATTTATCAATCCACTTTCTGGATATTTAAAGCACTTTGCACTGTCAGAGTTGCTGATATTGGATATCTAAATAAAACAAAACAAAACACTTCACATATGCTGTCTTGGAACAAAAATCCCACAAGGTGTGCCAGTATTATGGTTCCATAGAGCTGAACTGTATTTTATACTTGACATGGGGCTGCTGCCAAAAACGGCAACCCTGTGTCAATGTTCTCCATGAAGCATAGGATCATTGTGTAGTGTCTTGACATCATCATTTCAATTCATTGGCTGCCCCAGTAGGGGTGAGAAAACACATGATGTTGTCACAAGAATTCATAATATCGTAGAATTGTGGAGTTTGAAGGGACTTTGAGGGTCATCACGTCCAATCCTCTGCTATGCAGGAATCTCAGCTAAAACATCTGTAACAGATGGCCATCCAATCTCTGCTTAAAAACCTCCAAGGAAGGAGAGTCCACAACCTCCTGAGTGAATCTGTTCCACTGCTGAACAGCTCTTACTTCATGTAGAGAAATTCATGCAGAGGTACTGCTGGAGATGTCTAGAGTCTCCTGTTCTGAGACTAAGATAGTTAGCAGTTTGAGCCTACTTAAAAAGCTCAGAGCTGAATTTGGGATCTTTGTGGTAGCCACTACTCTATGCTAATTCCCAAGGAATCAAATGCTTAATATACATGAGAGATATTTATTGTATATCCAAACAGACATATATGACATTAGCAGCTTTTTCTCTGAACTCCAAGTGATCCTTTAAATTTCTGGTTTGTGTATTCTGTCTCATTAAAGAGCAATTTTTAATCCTTCATTCACTGTTGGCTGCGGCCCTCAAACATCTTATTACTAGACTAGCCCTGTGGACGCTGATGGGACTCCTCCAAAGTGAGTGCCTGGAGGCTAGTAGCTATGATATAGTATCTGACTGGAGATCCTCTGGGAAACACTTAAGGTTTCCTATTTCTAGGCTCACATGTAGAGGGATTTTGTCTTATGTCATGCCCTTCATGGCAGCCACACCCCTGTGGCAGCCATTTTGTGAGCAGTGCCCATTGCATTTTCTCAACATTCAGAATGTGCCCATTGGTCCAAAAAGGACAGCAGTCCCTGATTTAAATATTTTACTTAAATGTTTTATTTCATTTTTTTATATGCATTTGTGTTCAAAGACCTTCTGGTACGATACAGATTTTAAAAATCTGCACCATGAAATAAATAGAAATGAGATTCTAGTGCAGTCTGTTAATCAAGTTATTGCCCAGCCCATTAATTGCATCTGTGCAAGGCCCATTGAACCAATTAATCTATTTGAAGAATTTATAAGCCACTCATTATTTAAAAATATCATGGCAGTGTACAATAAATCATTAAATACAAAGTTCAGACAATAAGGATACATTCAAACCAGCATGAGTAATTTCCAATAATGCTGCCCTAAAAAAGCCAGGGTGAATAAAAATGACGTAAGGAGGTACTTAAAAGAACCAGTGGCTGGCACTGCCCTCGTTTCCAGGGGGAGCTTAGTCCAAAGTTACCACAGCAAAAGACCTGCCTCAGATCTAAACAAATTTTGGGGTGCCTCCCTTGATGACCTATGGGGTATGAGCAGGATGACATAGAATGATGTGAGGTTGTACAGCAGCAGCACTTGGCGGTTTATACCAAAGGCTCTGCTCTTGGGAAAGGCAAATTCTGTGAGAAGAAACACCAAATATTGGGACCTGCAAAGGGCAGACCCTGCATTCTCTCAGGAGCTTGTAGACTGAATAATTGAAAATAGATCATAACATTGTAAGCTGTATAATCATTGCCAGGGTGATGGCTCATCCCCTGCCCTCCAAGCTGCTGTTGTTCTTGCTTGTTTTCAGTTTTCATTTTAATAGAGCTGTTCTGCCCTAGAGCAGTTCTAAGAAAAAGAGCAGTTAAAAAATAAAAAATCCACCCTTCCTTCTTTCATTTTGACTGATGGAAACAAAATCAGAGTAAGAGGTGTGGCAGTATAGGGTACCTTGTGAAACATCACTACATACACATAAAAAGACACCACCTGGTTGCACAATGCACTTTAGCTGGGTAACATGCAGTTTTATATTGGATTTACTTCCCTTATCTGATTAGCCTGATAGTCTAAATTTAATGAGGAAAAACTGGGGGCTGCCAGTTGGATGAGGAAGATATTACATGCATAATATACACACGAGTGGCTTCAAATCCATATTAAAACCCTGTGTGGATGAGCCCTAACA
Organism: Podarcis tiliguerta; assembly: GCF_965153285.1. NCBI lineage: Eukaryota > Metazoa > Chordata > Lepidosauria > Squamata > Lacertidae > Podarcis > Podarcis tiliguerta. Next base: position 38,454,580 of record NC_139550.1, read on the forward strand.
TAGCTACGCCTCTGTAAATTGTTATACTTTTAAGTATGTCTTTGCAACCAAAAGGGCCAGAAACCTATGGGTTTTAAAAATATATAAATATAAAAGATGAAATTGTCAAGAAACTGAACTCTGTGCCCAGGAGCAAATTCTATGCTCTCAGAAGTGTAGAAGTACCCAGATTGTGCCCAGCAGTTCTGAGGCTGGGAGTTGCACACATTACTGAAAAATGTTTCCTTTCCTTTCCTTTCCTTTCCTTTCCTTTCCTTTCCTTTCCTTTCCTCTCCTCTCCTCTCCTCTCCTCTCCTCTCCTCTCCTCTGCAGAAAAGAAAACTGATAGAGGCTTGGCCAGTGAATCCCTAAACTTTCCTGTTCTGCAGCCCCCACTCTCAATGACACAGGTAAGGAGTCTCAAATCACTCTGGAGAGCCAATGCTCAAGTAGGGAACCTGTGAGCCTCCAGATGTTGTTGCTGGACTTCAGTTCCCATTGGTCCCAGCCAGCATGGCTGAAGGACAGGGATTGTGGAATTGGTGGTCAGGCTACATGTGGATGGCTGCAGGTTCCCCCTCCCTGTTCTAGCATTGGGCTGAGCCTCTGAGGAGCTTCCTTTCTGCTCCCTCCTCTTGATTAAAGCTTGTGTCCAGTTATTCAGATTCATTTACAGTTTGCTCTGTCCAAACTTATCTGCCAAGATAAGAAACAAGCTCCATGACTTATTCATCACTGCAACAGTGTTGTGAGTTGAAACCAGTAAATGCAGTAATACAGTGGTACCTTGGTTTTTCCGAATGTAATCTGTTCTGGAAGACCGTTCGAGTTTTTGAAACGTTCGAAAACCAAAAACTCAAAATGGAAGCCTCAAAACGGAAATCTCAATACAGAAAACTCAGTACGAAGGCCACATTTCCGGTTCAACTTCCGAGGCGCGTTCAAAAACCGAAGCATTTACTTCCAGGTTTACGGCGTTCGAGTTCCAAAATGTTTGTCAACAGAGATGTTAAAAAACTGAGGTACCACTGTACTTAAATACTAAATTCAATACAGTGGTACCTTGGGTTACATACGCTTCAGGTTACATATGCTTCAGGTTACAGACTCCGCTAACCCAGAAATAGTACCTCGGGTTAAGAACTTTGCTTCAGGATGAGAACAGAAATTGTGCTCCAGCGGCGCGGCAGCAGTGGGAGGCCCCATTAGCTAACGTGGTGCTTTAGGTTAAGAACAGTTTCAGGTTAAGAACGGACTCTGGAACGAATTAAGTACTTAACCCGAGGTACCACTGTATATGCTTCTTTATAACCAATGTGGTGATCTGCAGTTGAGGCTGAAGGCAAATGAAAGTCCAATTTGGAAGAGTCCTCAGTGTGGTCCTGTCCTGGTGGAAACGGGCTGGTTTGTAGCAGGTTTGTAGCAGAAGTGCGGTTTGGCTAGCTCTTAAAATGTTCCTAAGAACCTGCTTCTCCAGATACAGTGCTGAGTTCTTAAAGAGCACTATCACCTGCCTTGTAACAGTTACTGTTCCACTCATGCCATGTTGATGTTATCTTTGTATTTTGACAGTGCTAACATATCTAGCTCAGAATTTTTGATGTCCTCATTGGAATCCACACCTTCCTTTTCCATAATGTAATATTTTATTTATATACCTATTTTCACCTCACATTTTATCTTATCTTATATTTTGTTTGTTTGAAAGTTTCATATCCGACCTTTCAATCAAATGACCTACAAAACAGCTTATAACACATTAAAATTATACAAAAATTACCTAGCAGCCTTTTTTATCTGTGGCTGCTGATGGAGCCCATAGTGGCCTTAGCCTTCTTTCTGGAGTTCCAGGCCAACCTTTCCTACAAATTGGCACAGATTAATCACATGTATGACAGAAGGACGGAAGAGGGAAGACATGGGAGAAGGCTCTCTGGCCTATTCCATCTCATGCAAGTCAAACCAGGGGTGGTGAGCTCTTGAGCCAGATGTGGCCCATAAAGCTATTTTTAGTGATCTGCTGGCCCTCTGCCAAAACCATTGTGGGGGAAGTCCTCTTCTCCCTCTGGTGCAGTGCCATTACAACAGGAAAAAGCAAGGAGATCTAAGATTGGAGCTTTCCTCTGCTTGTTTTTCTACCTCATGTTGCTTGTCATCCGCACAGCAGTGCTGGGGTAGGAGAAGAGGAAAATCAAGGTGAAGGAGAGCCCTTTTTCTTTGGAATCACACAGGCAACGCAGCAGTGGGGAAAAACTGGACCAGCTGTGTGTCTGCCCACCAACCACCTTGGCATGCAGCCTTGGGGGGGGGGGCAATCTTCAGCCCTTGGGCTGAAAAGGGTTAGTTGCCCCTAACTAGCCCATTCCAGTGCTAACTAGCCCATTCTGAATAAGTTGGAGTTTGTACAGTAAGTTGTTAATGTTTCTGAAAACAATATAAATAAATTACAGCTCCCCAAAAGGTCCCAGTGGCTGCTGCCAAGGCAAAAAGTGTAGGCACAACAGCAAACCAAAATAAAGTCCTTAAACCAGTTGTGGGAATACTGTTGTATATTTCTATGCTACAAGAAATGGGATGTGGGCATCTAGGACTTAAAAAAACACACATTTGTATTAATTACATAAAAAGGACATATGATATTTTATATCCAGAATAATCAGTTTTTCAGTATTTTGCCATATATCTAAAATATATTTAGTACCGTATTTGAAATATTAAACTTGTTGCTGGACATTTTCTTCAGGTTTAGCTCTATTCTGCTCAATAAAACAAGTCTAAGGTTACAGTTCTGCACACACACTTAAAAAGATAAAGGTACCCCTGCCCGTACGGGCCAGTCTTGACAGACTCTAGGGTTGTGCGCCCATCTCACTCAAGAGGCCAGGGGCCAGCGCTGTCCGGAGACACTTCCGGGTCACGTGGCCAGCGTGACATCGCTGCTCTGGCGAGCCAGAGCCGCACACGGAAATGCCGTTTACCTTCCCGCTGGCAAGCGGTTCCTATTTATCTACTTGCACCCAGGGGTGCTTTCGAACTGCTAGGTTGGCAGGCGCTGGGACCGAACAACGGGAGTGCACCCCGCCGCAGGGATTCGAACCGCCCACCTTTCTATCGGCAAGCCCTAGGCGCTGAGGCTTTTACCCACAGCGCCACCTGGGTCCCCCCGCACACACACTTACCTAAGGATAAATACCACTGAATTCATCAGGACTTATGTCTGAGTAAACATGTATAAGACTGCATTGTAAGTTTTATTTTTAAAAAATTGGTAGTGTGTGCTTAGCTCTGGACACTTGAAGGACTGCCTCATGACCTGTCAAATTGTCATCAGGGCCTCTGAGGGGAGAGGACCTTTTCAGTTGCTGCCAACAGGCTTAGATTCTCTTGCCTGAGAGATCCACCTGCATTCCTCCTCTTGACCTTGCAGATGGTAAGGACTCCTGTATTTCAGAAGCCCTTTAATAATATGGCAGGTTAAACAGCCTGTTGTCTGTTGCCACTGGTATTTGTTGCTTGCTGCTTCTGTTTTAGGTGGTTACACTGCTCTCTTGTGTTTTAGTATTATAGAGAACTTAAAAAAAAATCTAGGTGTTTTGATTTTATTAGGTGCCTTGGTATTTTGCAGAGAAGGGTGAGAGAAAAATGCTTTTAAATTATTGGTTTTCAGCCAGTGAGCCATGGCACCCTGGGGTGACTTGAGGAACATTCAGGGGGTCTCCAGGAGGCCATCCTTTCATTAACTTGCAACCCAGACCTTCTTCCTGCATTGTCTCCCTCTCTTTCTTTCTGAGGAACATTCAGGGGAGCTGGCAGCTTTAACTTCCAGCCCATTATCTTCCCAAAATAAAACAGTAGCAAAAAAGTGGGGAAACACTTTTGCATGACTGTCTGTCTTCTTAGTATCAAACTTTATATTGGTCACAAACCAGCATAAAATAAAACATACAGATTTTATATCTTCTTAAAATCTCTTCCCCCATCCAAAACCAAAAACCAAAAGTCCTTCCAGCTTCAGTAACCAACAGCTCCTTAGCTTTACAGGGAAGGCTTGAGAAACGCAAGAAAATAGCTAAGTAGCTTGATGGCGTGTGTGCTCTATAAGGAGGGATTTAAAAATAACCCTGAAAGTGTGGAGTGTTTTCTGTGTTTCTCTCTCCTTCTACCCCCAACATCCCTCCCCCCTTCTTCTCTACTTCTCCCTTCAGGCAACCCCACTCTGCCTTAACAGTCACCCAGCTGTATGGGGACAGGGAGAATTTTTATTTTTATTACTTCAAAAACGGGACAAATTGGGGGCCAAAGAGGACAGGGGACTCTGTGTCCCCCAAATGGGACTCTCCTGTAATTATAAGGGACAGGTGGCAATCCTACTTTAATGTGACCTCTGCGTTCCCCTTTATTTAATAGAATTATTTTTTTAAAGAGAAAGAGTTCTCTCATTATCGAGATCACTATTTTTAATAGGTTTAATCATTTTTATTAAATACAGAAGGCACATACCTGTATGAACACAAACTCCCCTGAAACATAAATGAAGAAGATCACAGGGATACTTAAAACAATAACTGACAGCAGGGGTGGATAACCCCAGTATGGGGGCCTGATGAGCCACTCACAAGGACATGTCTTGTCCCCAAGATTCTACCATTTTTGGTAGTGGTGGCAAAAAGAAATACGGTAAATCACAACATTGGGGAGGCCCAGGATTATTAAACTGCCCAGTCCAGCCCCTGATGGGAATACAAATTGTCTTCTCTTGAGTAATAAAATCAGTGCTTTGAGCAGAGAGGGGCCTCTGTATATTGCCTGATATGCCTGGGGTGTGGGGTGGCCACACCCATGGCTGGCATGCAGTCCATGAGGAGGAGGAGAAGAAAAGGTTAGCCACCCCTTATTTAACAACAACAATCTTTATTACGGTCCAGAGACCCAACAAAACATTACAAATCAATACACAGCTCATACAGCCTACCTCCAGGTTAATCAAACATTTTGTTTAGAATATAGGGCTCATTTGTTCTTTCAACCACCGATAAAAACTTTACCACTGCCAACGTTCTAGCTTTTGTCCGGTCTTCCAGTAGGAACCTGACATAGTGAGCCTCTGATTTTCCCAGGAATACTTGGGTACTGTCAGGTTTTTGATGTAAGATGTTAACTCAAAGACATGCCCATATTGAACTCCTGCTGCCAGCGGACTACAGACTGCGTGTGATCGAGATCGCAAGTCACTGTGTGCATTGTCCCATAATCTTTGCTTTAAAACCTTTTGGGCGCCTTCATAACCCAGGTAATACAGTTGCGGGGGGGGAGAGAGACCAATAGAGGTGGCTTTTTTAGTCATGGTTTTCTGCCATTTGCTGACAAATTCCTCATTGGTCAAATGTTGGTCAAATGTTGGTACAGACCCTTCCCTAGATTAAACACTGAAATCCTGAGCCAATGTTTTAAGGCAGCCCACCACGCTCTAGCTGAAATTGGGCATTCACCAGCTTCCAACAGAAGTACGGAGTTGGGGACGCAGTTAGGTACCTGCAGCAGAGATCATATAAATTTTGCCTGAAAGCCATCTAGCTTTGGCAGGTCCCCATTATGCCAGACATTTGCTGCATACAGGAGTTGGGAAACGGGCTTTGCGTTGAAAACCCTTAAGGCTGCTGGAACATATTTGCCGCCCTTTATGAAGAAGAATCTATATATGGCTAGCTTTGTAATCTCCGCCTTTTGAAGGGAGGTTTGCCAATGGTGCTTCCAAGATCCTGTATGATGGAATGTGAGCCCTAGGTAACTGAAGTATTTTACCTGTTCAAGGTTATGGCCATCCAGCACCCATTTAGACTGGGAGAAACACCCCCCCCCCCAATTTAAAGTTTGACAGCTACAGTATATCCATCCCATAAACTTTTCTTAACTGCAGTATACTTAATAACTAGACTCCATTGTTTGGTTCACAATGATTAGATGCAGTAGGAAACTGATTTAAAGAAGCCATGATGTCATCACCAAAGCGGTGCATGGACACACACTGGCCGCCTGTGGGCAACCTGCTAAGCCATGGTTTAACATTCTGGGAATAAACCTTGGTGCACCTTGTGCTCCCACATGCCTTCCTCCCTCTCTTCCACCATTGCAGCCACAAGGGGGTGTTTGGAAGCTTTTGCTTAAATTTCATAGCCATTTTCTCTCTTTTTCAAAATTTTATTTATGCATTTTCAAAATTTCAATACATACAACTTACAGTTATCTTTAATTATCCCATATCCCCTGACTTCCCCACCCATCCCTCCATGGCTTCCTATTTGTTTCTTGTTGAGCTGCATATTCTTTAATACCACCCAATTTAATTCTATACAATATTCTAATTGTTTTTAACTGCTGCTTATAGGTCTAGCCCTACATGGAAGTTTATTTGACTATTATATTTCTTTAAATACTCTCCAAAGTGTTTCCACTCCTCACTTATATGTGATTCATCTTGATTTCTTATCTTCCCTGTCATAATTGCTCACTCCACACATTCGATTAACTTATTTTGCTAGTCCTCTTTTGTAGGGATTCCTTTGTCCTTCCACTTTTGTGCATAGATTATTCTAGCTGCTGTAGCTGCGTTGAGAAAAAAACAAAGTTCCCTCTTAGGAATTTCACCATCTGTTATACCCAGTAGGAAAATCTCTATTCTGGGGGGAAATGTCAGCCTTAACATCTTTTTAAATTCTACATAAATCATTTCCCAATATTCATTAGCTTGTTTACATGGCCACCACATGTGCATGAAGGTCCCCTGCATCTTTTGGCATTTCCAACATAGTTTTGATTATTTTTTATACATTATCACAAGTTTGCTCAGAAACCCGTTCATAGCCATTTTCTCAACATGGTTGGTTCAGTTTTCTTTCCAGCAGCTTGCAAATGTTGTTCTTGTGGCGACCAGAAGATTTTCTTACACTTGTTTTACAGAGATTTATAACTGTCCAGTATGTTAAATAGTTCTGAATATCTATTTTTGTAGCACTCTCTTAATTCAAACCACCCACCAATTGGGATCCCTGTATTAATAAAAAATTCCAAACGTCCTCTTTCAATTTTACATTTCATATATGTTTCTCATTTCTATACATGAACTCTTTCTCCCATCACCCTCTCAATGCCATGCAAGATGATTTTTGAACACATTTTTGCCTCAGCCTTGAAATTTTTTCAGGGAATGAAGTTTCTATAAATGTTGTATCTTATTTTTTGAGAATTCAATAAATGCTGCATTTGGAGATATTGATAAAAGGAGATAAGCTTAAATGTCATATTTACAGTATTATTAAAGTACTATGGTTTTAAACATACCACCATGTACAGTTCATTCAAACAATTTATACCTCACTCTTTAGAACTTTTTCTGACAATTTTAGAACCAAAATTCCTCAAAAAGAAAAATAATATTCTTCCTAAATTTTAGAAATATTGATTTGGTAAATCAAATACAATGGACTAGGGCAGCCTTTCTCAACCTGTGGGTTCCCAGATGTTGTTGAACTACAACTCCCATCACCCCTAGCTAGCAAGGCCAGAGCTCAGGGATGATGGGAGTTGTAGTCCAACAACATCTGGGGATCCACAGGTTGAGAACCGCTGGACATGGGGAAGCAAGGGACTTAACTGCAGCAAATCACAAATCTGCTCTGCAAGGCAACACTCTTCCTGCTTTGAATGGGAAACCCAGCCTGTCCCACACTTTCTCTGGAACAGTTGGTAAGGCCAATGACTTCTCATCCTCCTAGGATTTCTGCTCTTGCCTTCCCCACATTCTCCTCCACTTTTCTTTTTTGTGTGGCAAATATTGTTTAATAAGACTTGTACTAGCACTCAAAGTGCTCAGGGTGGTAGGCACCTGGACTTGTCTCACTCTAGACCTCCGAACAGTCCTTCACTTGAGTGTCTGGCTCCACATCTGGGAAACCATCCCTGGGCCATGCTGACTGGGGATCATTGGAGTTCTAGTTCAGCAACATCTGGAGGCCCACAACTTGTCTAGTTCAATGGAAATGCTCCATCCACTACACACTTCAAGTATATTTATCTGAGAGCCAATAAACTGAAACTCAATCCAGATAAGACAGAGGCACTGTGAGTAAGAGGTTCTCTAGACTGGATGGGAGATCCCCTGCTCTGGTCGGGGTTGCACTCCCTCTGAAAGAGCAGGTACACAGCTTGGGGGTTCTGCTGGATCCTTTGCTGTCACTTGAGGCTCAGGTAGTCTCAGTGGTGCAGAGTGCCTTCCATCGGCTTCAGCTGGTGGCCTAGCTACGCCCCTATCTGGACAGGGATGACTCTGTTGCCTGCTTTGTTGACCTCTAGGTTAGATTACTGCAATGCATTATAGGTAGGGCTGCCTCTGAAGATTGTATATCTTTAGGTACCAGGCGAAAATGTTCCTCTTCAACCAAGCGTTTGACTGATTAATATTCTGCAGCCTTTTAAATGTGTTGGTGTTTTTTTTTTGAGGGGGGGGGAAGCTATTGGTTTGTTGTTTTCGTTTTAACTATTTGTGTTCTTAACTTGTATTTTTATCTTGTGAACTGCCTTGAGATCGTTCGGTGGAGGGCTGTATATAAATCAAATAAATAAATAAAATACTTCTGGATCCATTGCTGTTGCTTGAGGCCCAGGTGGCCTCAGTGGAACGGAGTGCTTTCCATCCGCTTCAAATGGTGGCCCTGCTGTGCCCCTTTCTGGACAGGGACAGCCTAACTACTGTTGTCTATGCTCCAGTAGTTTGGATTCCTACAACATGTTAGAGTTTCTGGGCCCAATTCAAAGTGCTGGTTTTCCAGCAGCTCTGGATCACAGTACAGTGGTACCTCGGGTTAAGAACTTAATTCGTTCTGGAGGTCTGTTCTTAACCTGAAACTGTACTTAACCTGAAGCACCACTTTAGCTAATGGGGCCTCCTGCTGGTGCTGCACCGCCGCTGCCCAATTTCTGTTCTCATCCTGAAGCAAAGTTCTTAACTGAAGGTACTATTTCTGGGCTAGCGGAGTCTGTAACCTGAAGCGTATGTAACCCGAGGTACCACTGTACCTCAAGGACTGCCTCTCCCCATCAACGGAGGCCTTCTTTGTGTGCCCCCTCCATGTGAGGTCTGGAGAGTGGCAACACAAGAATGGGCCTTTTCTGTGGTGGCTCCTTGTTTGCAGAATGCTTTCTCCAGGAAGGCTCATCTAGTGCTTTCACTACATATCTTTAGGGGCCAGGCAAAAACATTTTTCTATAATCAGGCTTTTGGCTGATTAAACATTCTATGGTCTTTTAAATTTGATTGTGAGAGAGGGTTTATTGGTTTGTTTGTGCTTTTGTTGTATTTTGCTTTCCAATTTTGTATTTTTATGTTGTGAACCACGCTGTGATCTTTGGATGAATGGCAGTATACAAATTTTAAAAACAACAACAGCCACAATAACAACGTAATTACTGCCACTCCATGTTCCTTCTGGAAGAAGGTTAGGATGTAAATTTAATTAATAAATAAATGCAATAATAACTCAAAGGGGGCTTTTTTACAATCAAGCAGTGTATAAATTTTATGAAATTGATAATACATAAATGATAATTTAGTAACAAATTAATTAGAAAAATAGCCTCCTTAAAAAACAACTTGCCCATTTGCATTAGATACAAACTGGAAGGAAAATGTGGCCAAGTCCCAAGTGCTGGCAAAGTCAGGTTCCCCAGTTGGAGAAGCAGCAAGGAACCCAGAACAGAGGGAGCAGCAAGCAGGCCACGGAAGGCCTGGTAGCTTGCCTCAGTGATGAGCTGCACATGTGAGAGAATGTGGGGAGTGGCATGAGGTGACTCTGCAACTCACCTGAGCCCAGGACCAGGAGGATTCTGGTCTGGGGCAAGTGTCCCTCTGAGTGAGCAGCTGTGGTGGCAGAAGTAGCGCCTGACCCACAGGGCTCCTGGCAGACATTTTGCCCTTACTTTCTTTTAGGTGTAAACCGGATCATTAGACTAAAATGCCATGAAGATTTTCCCCAAACTATGTTCATGAAACATTTTGCCAAGCAAATGTACTCGTGGAGTCCCTAGCCCTGGAACTGTTTGAGATTTGATTAATACAGTATCTGTTGGGACAATTGGTCTGGAGTTGAAAATGGAGGGTAGACAAGCAGTACATGTGAAAAGAATCTAGGAGTCTTGGTTGACCACAAACTTGACATGAGCCAACAGTGTGACGCGGCAGCTAAAAAAGCCAATGCAATTCTGGGCTGCATCAATAGGAGTATAGCATCTAGATCAAGGGAAGTAATAGTGCCACTGTATTCTGCTCTGGTCAGACCTCACCTGGAGTACTGTGTCCAGTTCTGGGCACCACAGTTCAAGAAGGACACTGACAAACTGGAACGTGTCCAGAGGAGGGCAACCAAAATGGTCAAAGGCCTGGAAACAATGCCTTATGAGGATCGGCTAAGGGAGCTGGGCATGTTTAGCCTGGAGAAGAGGAGGTTAAGGGGTGATATGATAGCCATGTTCAAATATATAAAAGGATGTCACATAGAGGAGGGAGAAAGGTTGTTTTCTGCTGCTCCAGAGAAGCGGACACGGAGCAATGGATCCAAACTACAAGAAGGAAGATTCCACCTAAACATTAGGAAGAACTTCCTGACAGTAAGAGCTGTTTGACAGTGGAATTTGCTGCCAAGGAGTGTGGTGGAGTCTCCTTCTTTGGAGGTCTTGAAGCAGAGGCTTGACAACCATATGTCAGGAGTGCTCTGATGGTGTTTCCTGCTTGGCAGGGGGTTGGACTCGATGGCCCTTGTGGTCTCTTCCAACTCTGTGATTCTATGATTCTATGATTCATTTTTTGGTCTGCAACTGCTTGCATAAAGTGTTCTACGCTGCAAAGTGTAATACACTGGTGGCATTTCTTAACATTTAGTATGAGCAAAAAAGAGAAGTCCCTTGCAATCATAATGATGACCCTTGATGTTAGCAAGGTTTCCCAGCAGCTCCACAAATGGTTGTGTTTATTGCTTTGAATATAAAATCACATTCTGCCATTTTCTCTATGTATCTTTTCTTCTTCCTCACTTTGCCTAGATTCCAGAACTCACAATCACCACCAACTCCCCAGAAAAGAAGGAACCTTCTAAAGACAATCTTGTGGATTTCACCGATTCCCCACAGGCCCTTGCTTTCAAGGTCCATCCCTCATCTCATGAGGAGCTGAAAGTGCCCTGGGGCTTGGTACTGGGAACCGAAACCCTTCCCTTAGGGCAGTGGGATGTGCCTGAGTTCAGCAAGTGTGACCTCACTACAGAGGGCTCTTTCATGGAGGAATGCATGGAGGAGCAATTGAGAAGGTACCAAGAGTTGCCCTACCGCTTGGAGGAAGATGCCATAGACCGGGAGCTGGAGCAGCTTTATCTGTCCCACTTGAGCCGGCTCCGAGCAGAGGAGCTTGGAGGAAGAGAGGAGTGGGCTGAGGAAGGTTCAGGCAAACCTAGCAGCCCTGCACCGTCTCTCATTGCCTTGCGGCAGAGTGTCTTGACTGACCGTGACCTGATAGTCAACTGGACAGGCCCCGAGAGAGCACTGAACAGCTCCCTGGCAGAGGAGATCATGCTGCACTATGCCAAGCAACGTGGTGATGACTCCAGGGACAGTGAGGAGGAAGGATGCACGCCAGGGTATGCAACAACGGCACCATCTGAGTTGGTAGGACCAGGTCGTGATAGTCCACCTGTCCTACTAGAAGGCTGCTTTCTAAACCACCTGGAAGAGGGAAATGTCCAACGTGGCTTATCTAAGGACTCTGACTCTCCTGTCAGCTTGAGAGTGGTGTCACCCAACACCTCACGACCTGCCACTCAGGAGGCCATGGTGATGCCTCTGGTAGTCCCAGCCCGGACCCTAGTGCCCCTTCCACAGCGGCCCACAGATCTGCTGTCCAGCCCTCTTGGTACCCATGGACAGAAAAAGAGTCAGGGCTTCTTGATAGGGCAAGGTAGCCTTTGGTTGGGTGAGGGGCTTAATGTCCACAAGCCTCCTGAAGCCAGTCCTGGTTCTCATAGTGAACTTGAAAAGATCTTGACACGGTCCCTGCGGTTTCTCAGCCTCTTTGTCTTCCTGCCTGTGGTCTTCAGCAGCTGCATGCCCCTCGTAGCCATTATGCTTTACCTCCTCCTGGACTGGTTCTCATAGTTTGGCATCTCTCTCTGTGAGGTGTTGGAAGGCCCATAAGAGGACTGTCTGCAGCTTGGCTCCATTCCTGTTTTCTTCTGAACAACCATGGTTTGATTGAGAGAAAGAGAGGGCAAGTCAAGTCCTCCTGAGAAATCATGGCATGTCTTAGTTGCGGCTGCTTATAATTTCCCAAAGTTTAGTGCACTTTTCTTCCTTTTTGTTTTGTGAAATCATTTGAGGATGATTTTTAAATGCATTCTTTACCCATGAGAAAATTCCGAGGGCTAGCTCTAAAAGATGGCATGGCTGGACACCCCATGAGTAGCAAAGAGCCTCCCATCTCCACAACATATTGTTTTCCCTTGGCATGAAACTCCCAAGAAGGGCAAAAGTTATGTGAGAAAATTCTTGGGTTGCCCACCCCTGCCACTTGAAAGATAAAGGGACCAACTAAGGCTGCCTTGCCCAAAGGCCTGTCAAATGCTAGATCCATTTCTGTGTGGTAATGTTTCTAATTTTTGTCCGATATGAATTTGCAGGAGGCATCTATTTGCAGGAGGAAAGCATTGCATTTTTCTTCCCTGGAAATAAATTTCCTTGTTGGGGTTGGCAGACTTTAATCTGAATTTTTAAGCCTTCTCCTTTATGGTGTTTGGCTTTCAAAGATTGAAATACTAAGCATACATACCTGGCAGGAGTAAGTCCCGTTATTTAACAGGAGAAAGTATACAATTGCCCTTTAATACTTAAGAGATGCACTATGAACAGGTTTCAACTTGTTCCTTGTTTTGTTGGGGGGGGGGACTTATTGAAAAGAGATAAAACTAGACTCTTTGGAAAAAGGAACAAGCATTCACATTTTTAAAGTCTAATTTAAATTTACCCATGTCAGATTTTTTTAAAGGGCCTTTTCTTATTTAAATCATTTTAAAAATGAATTCAGTGTATGCTTCCTCTGAGCATAATACTGCAGAGTATGGCAACTAGATTTCTGGGCAGGCTAAATCTTGGAGGAATTGTTGGTTAAGTACCATTCAGAGTCCTTTTAGTAGAAAAGATTAATAATAATAATAATAATAATAATAATAATAATGTCCCTTTAAACTTGCCCTTGACCACCCATATGTGAGGGAAAAAAATGGTGAATGGAGCAGAAATAAGCTAGCTGCCTCAGTTTCTAGAATACTTTTTTCAAGGGCTAAAAATAAAACAAACATACAATATATGAAGAAAATATTTGAGTTGAAGTTACTCCACTCCTGCTTAATCCTGAACCATAAAGGAAGTTTTTATAGCTCTTCCAGAAAGTATATATGCTTGTACTTTTGACAGATTATGGCACCCAGTATAGCAATTTTATTACTTCAATTTAAAAATAACAAGAAAATGTCCAAACTTGCCCTCAAAAAAACCCTAGAATATTTGTATTCTTGGGAGCGAGGAAAATTGTAAATATTATTTTTCAAAATACCTTAGCATAGTCCAGCAGGACATTCTCCTGTGCAAATGCCAGTGAAATTTAAAAAAGCTTTTGTATTCTTCCTTTTCATTTCACTGAAGTTTCTGCAGGTGAACCTGGATTGAGCCCTCAGTTCCCATAAACTGGCATTCCTTTTTTCAAAAAGGCAAACATCAAGATGCTTTCCATTTCAAACAAGATGGTAACCCTTTCAGTGTTCTGTCCACCAAACCCCTGCAGAATTCAGCCGCTGCCATTCCAGGTGGCTTGTCTAAAAGGTGGTGCAGCACATTTCCTCCATGCCACAAGCCCGAGCCACACCCGTTTCTTAATGAGATCCTCCAGACTGCTGGTTTAATCTCTGCTTTAAGGACTCCTTTCTGCTCATGGATCTACCCTTGCTTCTCTGCCACCAGCAGGGTCCAGTATAGAGGACTACAGGAAAGCTGCCCTAAACAAATGGCCCCCTATTTATTTTTGTACCTGGTGGGAAATCCTGACCTTTTCTACCATAGAACTAACCCTAAGATAGAGAGTTTATTTATTAACCACTAGCAGTGCAAGTCCAGAGTGCTGGGGGTTGAAGATGAAAATAATTTATTATTCTATATCAGTGTATGTGTCTGCAGCAAAACAGTAGATTGAAAACACTGTCTTCATGTGCAATAGGCTAAACTGGCATTGAACCTGCCATGAAAAGACAAGCCACTTTCATGCTGCTAAACATGCTTCGTTACTTCCTCTTGAATGTTGTGCTCTCAACAGCTGCTGTGATATAGTTTGTGAGGCCTTGTGGAGGAAGAGGGAGGTCTTTGTGGGGGTTCTGAGGCCACTTCCCTCTGCTGATTCAAACTTGGCCATGCTTTCTCATCCAATGGCAAATATTCTCATGTAGGGAATGTAGGTATTTTTGGAAGGTGGAAGGTGGAATGTTGCTTGTGCTTCGTGAATGGAGATTGGAGTCCAGTCCTGATTTTACAGTCATCAGTGGAAAAATCTGTATTCACCAAACGGAAGCTAAGTTCAGAATGTAACTAACAGCTACAGCGCTGTGTGTGTGTGTGTGTGTGTGTGTGTGTGCGCGCATATATATCTTTGTTGAGTTGTCCCATGGTTATGGTCTTTGTCCTTCCCAGGGGGGTAGGAAGGGGGAGGCGGTGGGGGATGGTCTGCCCCAGGTCCCTCACTGAGGGGGGTGACACTTGGCACGCCACCCGCCTGCCCACGAGTCCCAAGCCTACCCCAAGCTGTTGGGGTGAGGCGGGGAGCTGCGCCGCTTTGCCAGCAGCATTCCCCCCTTCCCCCTTCATTTTGACAGCTTGGGGGAGGCTTGGGAGTTGCGGGCGGGCGGCGGGCCAAATGTCCACCATGGGCAGCTCGCTCTGCCCCCACAAGCGGTTTGCTCCGTCCCCGGCTGCAGGGCACACGCGCCGCTCTGGGCACCCAAGCGGCTATCCTGCGCCTGGGAGGGCACCCCCCTCAGGAGCACACCCACCCTGGGCAGCGCGGGCATATGCTCCACCGCTAGTCCTTCCAACACTGATTTCTCTTCGGCCTTAGCCAATCTGTCTGCTTCCCCTAATGGAGACAATATGTCTGAAGACCAGTTCCACCTCACAACAGTATTTGAAGTCTTTTGAGCCACCCACCTGGCTGTAATGCATGTGTCACTTCCATTCCACCCATCTGCAGAAGCATTAGGTAAAGCCAGAGGCATTCTTGCAATGAGGCAAGGTGAGGTGGCTGCTTCAGGTGGCAGATTTTTGGGCAGCGTTGAGGGTTGTACAGTGGGAGGCAGACAGATTTGAGCTTATAGTGTATAATCCAACAGGTAGAACTCCGCACAAGGGGAGAACTTCCCTGTGGAATGTGTCCCCTGTTAATTTATAGTGAGGGAGGAAGTACCTTTGAATTTTTCTGTATTAGACACCAAAATGTCTTGCAACTGTCTAGGTGAAAACTAAGGCTGTTTCTCATGTTACAGTGCAAAGCATGCTAGGCTGCCTCGTTTTTTTAAAACCATTTTTAGGCCAGGTTCTTACTCAGAACTGCATCTGGGTTGTTCCATTTTAGACTTCAGTTACATGTAGGACTTACATGATTGAATGCCCCTCTGTCTAAAACTGCACATAGAAAACTAGCACATAATAACATTTTTCCTTACATGCCAGTTTCCTTGTGCAGAGATTTTTTAAAATTTTGTTTGAAGAAATGCTTGGTTATAAATGTTCTCACTTGCAGCCTGAGGTAGGTGCAGCTTAGGTGCTGGTTTACTACCTCAGTAAGAACCTGGGTCTGAGTGTGTTAACAACAGCAAAAAAGTGTGGAATCAGCATTCATACATGGAACTGCTGCCTCACTTGGCTTCTGCCAGTTCCCATGTGCTGTCTATAACCCCTCACCAACTGAGTCGTCCCTTTCCAAGAGTCAGTGGTTTCTGCTCTCTGAACGGCATTAATAATAATCAACCCAGCAGGAACCGTATAAAGTTTCAGATAACCTTTACCATGCATATCAAGAATGTCCTGGAAAGTGTGCATATTAAAACAGGTTAACTTGTTATTAATAGGCCCCCTTGTGCCTTGCCTGTAATGTGTGAACTAGCTGTAACTGGCATTGACCTCTTCTGGATCCTGAAATGTACAGGTTAGAAACAACAAGCACAGAAAAGCCAGCCTCAAATTATTGAGGGAGCCAGTTCCTTCTGTGTGTGTTCATCCTCAGAACAACCCTCTGAAGGTAGAGGCCAGTACTTGCCCAAGGCCATCCAGTGAGTAGGGGTTAAGTTGGACTTCTCAAGTGGAAATCCAACAATCATAGATTCTTAAGATTTGGAACCGACCCCAAGGGTCATCTAGTTCAGCCCCCTGCAATGCAGGAATCTCAGCTGAAGCATCCCTGACAGATGGCCATCCAACCTCTGCTTAAAACCCTCCAAGGAAGGAGAGTCCACCACCTCTTGTGGCAGTCTGTTCCACTGCCAAACAGCTCTTACTGTCATAAAGTTTTTTCCAAATGTTAGTCACAATCTCCTTTCTTGTAACTTGAAGCCATTGCCTTGAGTCCTGCCCACAAAAGCACGAGAAAACAAGCATGCTCTCTCTTCCATGTGACAGCCCTTAAGATATTGGGAAATGGCTATCATATCTCCTCTCAGTTTCCTCTTGCCCAGCCTAAACATACCCAACTCCCTCAACCATTCCTCATAAGGCTTTGTTTCCAGACTGCACGTTCCAGTTTGTCAACATCGTTCTTAAATTATGGTGCCCAGAATTGGACACAGTATTCCAGGTGTGGTCTGACCAAGGCAGAATACAGTGGTACTATTACTTCCCTTGATTTGGACACTATACTTCTGTTGATACAGCCTAGAAGAGCATTAGCTTTTTTTGCTGCTGCATCACACTGTTGCCTCATGTTAAGCTTGTGGTGCAGTAAGACCTCTAGATCCTTTTTGCATGCACTGCTAGTAAGTCCATCCTATATTTTTGCATCTGGTTCTTCCTGCCTAAGTGCAGAACCTTACATTTGTCCCTAATGAAATTCATTTTGTTAGCTTGCGCCCAGTTCTCCAGTCTGTTTAGGTCATTTTGAATTCTGATTCTGCCTTCTGCGGCACTAGCTACCCCTCCCAGTTTGGTGTTATCTGCAAATTTGAATTTGCAGATTTCAGTTCCTTATCCAAGTCATTTATAAGGACGTTGAACAACAACCAGCTCAGGACAGAACGCTATGGCACCCCACTTGTCACTTTTTTTCAGGATGACAACAGTATTACTGTTGCTTTGGCTCCCTTTGCTAGAAGAATGTTTTCTCATCCAACTAGGGAGAATAATGTGGTGACATAGAAATGGACAAAGGTACACACATACAACATGTTTCTGAAGGCACATGAAGCTACCACCTTCTTGAAGCTAAGCAGATCTTAGGTCTGGTCAGTGGCTGGATGAGTGACCACCTGGGAATTACATCTATGCCCTTTTGGCTTCCATGGTGGA
Organism: Podarcis tiliguerta; assembly: GCF_965153285.1. NCBI lineage: Eukaryota > Metazoa > Chordata > Lepidosauria > Squamata > Lacertidae > Podarcis > Podarcis tiliguerta. The sequence goes on from NC_139550.1 coordinate 38,472,193, forward strand.
AGAAAGGTGGAGTATAAATGTAAGAAGATAATCAATCCATATCGGATGAGCTAGGAAGAACTGATAATATTTGTTGTCCCCTGTCAGTAGGATTGCAGGGAAGTGTGTCAGGGCCTGGATGTTGTGCTTATTTTGAGATGGGGCTCACACTAAGCGCTGTGAGAGCTGCTAGTCTGGAGGATGATAGTGTAAATTGGGAAGTCCAAATCTCACCTCAGCTACTATAATTAGTTATTAAATTCATATACCACCCTTCATCCATCAATCTCAGGGTGGTTCACAATATAAAAATATAAGATAAAAACACAAAATACACAATAAAACAAAACACAGACACACAAACTCATTACTGAGATTATATACATGAAGTTCTTTGAGCATGCAGAAAAAGCAGTATTTTAAAACTATGGTCCCAATCTATTTAAAACTAGTTGCCCTTATTGAAATTGAACCACAACTAACTTGACCCATTTATTTCCATGGGGCTTGCAAGTAACTAGTGAATTGAATCATGGTCTAAGTATTAAGAGCTAGAGCAATTGCATATGTTGGGAAGACTAGTCCAAATCTCATTTTAGCTGTAAATTTGCTAGATGGCCTTAGGCAAGTCATACCCTCTCAACCTTAGCCCTCTATCTGGTATATGGGGATAATAATTTGACCCTGCAAGGTTGTTGTAAGAATTGCTGAGATTATGTAAGGGATTACTTTAAACACCCATCTGAATGATTATATAAATACTACATTAAGATGAGGTATAAATAAAAATGTAATTATTTTCTTGGTTCTCAAATTTTATTGCAAAGCAAGACTGGCACTAATATTACCACGTTAGATAGTGTTCATTTGGCTTCTGTTTTAAAATTGTTGTTAGGTTATACCTTTCTGCCAAGAGTCTGATCTAATAGGGTAAGGGGTACTTTCCTGGTCACCTTGTGGCTGGTTGGTCAGTCTGTGCTGACTTCTTCCCATGGTGGAGCAATGAGTCCTGCACACCAGTCTGCCATTATTGTAAATTGCCCGTTGCATATGTAAAATGTATTGTGAAGAGTTGCACTCAATGTGTGAAAGCTAGCAATAGGTACTTACAGGACTGATTTGCTGTGATCAGATTCAATCCATGCAGTGAGAAAATGGTTGCACTGTTTGAATTAAGACTTAGAAATGAACTCTTGTGCATGGGTCCTTGAGCCTGAGCTGTCAGAAGACTCAAGAGAAGTGGCAATGGTATGGCCTCGAAACAGTGTTGCATAGTGACACACATTAATTGATAAAACCCCAGCATTCTTTCCTCAACTTTCCATCCCAGAGCCTTATTTCTTTCAAGTATTTTCTCAACCACAAACTTCTGCTGTGGGAGTAGATCTCTGTAGAGACCAAGAACATGGAGGATGGTTGGGTGTCGTTTTTTCTGTTGAGTACCTGTTGCCCTTTGTCACTAGCTATGGAGCAAAGGAAAGCATGGACCATGTTTTTTCAGGGGTGTGTGTGTGAGAGAGAATGTGTGTGTACTGTATGTACATCAACTGAGCTGTGCCTGAATTGAAAGCACTAATAAAAACATCCTGACCACAGCATGTGTCCCTGGCAATTTTTTGGGTTGGTATGGGTGTTTGCTGAACTGCCATCTGTACTGTGACCTTATGCAAGCTTCAGTGTCAACTTAAAGGCATACATTCAGGTAGAGGAGAAATGCTCCAGATTTGTAGATGCTGCCTCCCTCACTGCCCTGTTTCCTTGCATCAGTGACCCAATTAGCAAGTTGGAGAGAAAGTATTATCTTCAAGAATGATAATAGATTTGCATTGAATTTATGCCAGTTTAACCAACATGAGTCTCTCATGAGACTTTTTTGTTGCTAAAGATTCCCAGCCTCCCTCACAGGGCTAGAGTTCACTGGGGAAGACTGCCCAGTCAGGGTTTGAGAGTCTAGCATAGACATAAAGGAACATGTCTCCTGAAGTCAATGATGTTCTATCAGCCCAGTCATCTGTGCCTGAAAGTACCACGATGCTGTTTTAAATTGTACCTCTTATTGTCACCAAAACTGGGAGGACAAAGCCATTCTATCAACAGGGGGAGGGAACCTCACTGATATCAAAAAGCCATGGCAATCTATTGCCTGAGAGATTTCCATGCACATCCGTAAGAACATAAGAAGATCCCTGCTGGGTCAGACCAAAAGCTGCCTATATACATTAGCTTGGAAACCTGTTTCCCACAGTGGGCAGAAACCCACAAGCAGGACATCAGGGCAACTTGTGTTCACCAGCAAGTGACATTCATAAGTGTTCTGCCGCATACTGGTGGTATTGTATAGCCACCAATAGCTTTATCCTCCATGGTATAATCCTGCTTTAAAGCCACCCATGTTGGCAGCCATCACTGCTACATCTTGTGGTATAAAAGTTCAGCACTTTGGAAGTTATTTTGAGCACCAGGAGTCAGTTACAGAAACAATGTGGACAAGAGTGCCTTTGAGCATGTGTAGGGTACTTTTATCAGTTTTATATGATGTAGAACTTGAACTTCCAAGTCAGTCCCTGTGGCTTTCAAATAGCATGTTTTGGCACCTGTCATTTCACTCTGAAAGAGGCTTCATCCACTCCAACTGAGACTAAAGAAGAAATCTTAAAACTAGCATTTTAGTGAGATTTTTTGCTTGATCTGTTTTCAAGAAAAAGCTGCAAGTATAGGAGAATTTTAGGGTGAGAGAATATACAGCTGTATAATCAGAGTGGAGGTCCTTCAATTTTATTGTACAGAAGACATCTGTTCTGGTCTCCTGGTTCTTTGCAGCCCAGCATATTTTCTTACTTTGCAATAGGCCATTAGCAAACAGCAGCTCTTTAGACCAAATGCTGCTCCCTGACTGATGCCACCTGCTTCCCCCCAAAATTCCCAATGGCACAGTTTAAGTGCTGAACTCGTGTCTGGTTCTGGTAATGAACTAAATCTGGGCCAGTCAACTGAAGTGCAGTATCTCTGGCTTATCTAGACAGAGCAAGCCCTTCTGGGTCAGAACATAGGCCTCTCCAGCTTCTGCTTTCCCACAGTAGTCAGCTAAAGGCTTCTGGAAAACCCACACTATAAACGCAATAGCTATCTTTCACTGTTCCCCAGAAATTGGACACTAATTATTCTTTCTGACAATTCAACATGGTAGTATCTGGATCCTCTTATTAACTCTGCTATTCCTGATGTTATGGAGGCTTTGTTGTCCTTTGCACACCAGGTAAATATCATTTCTGTTAATCTTACTAAAAGCTGAGAGAGATTTTATTCAATGCTTCCCATTTTATTCATAATGTTACAGTGGTAATGCATTTTACCTTAACTGTCTTATTCTTGTTAGTAACCTAGAGAATATTTTATATTGAACAGTGGTATATACATTTATTAAATAAAAAAAATCCTAGCAGGACCAGCCAAAGACATCTCACTGCCTGAGGCAGGTCAGCAAAGGGCTCCCCACCATCACACACCTATGGCTAAAGTGCATAATACCCAAGGCCAGCTGAATTATTTCGGCACCTGATGCAGTCAAAATACTATATAATCTTTGGGTTTTTTTAGAGAGGTACATGTACAAATGTACATATAAAACCATAACAAATATGAGAAGAACATGTTGGCTGTATAAAACAAATTGTCAATAAATGGAAAGACATCTACTGTTGTTAATTCTCATTATTGGAAGTAACCACATTGCTGCTTGGGATGCTGGTGGCCCAGGGGGACTAAGAGATTTAGTAATATAATTAATGAATGGAAACCATGTACCATCAAAATTATCCCATTTTGCTTTACCCTCAATAACTTGTGTATGTTGGGTCAAGGGTTCAAATTACACTATGTCCCAAATGTTTTGTACTATCCCTCGTTTGTGGACACAAAGCCCCTCCTTCCAATGTCTAGCTGTAACCAGTAACATCACTAATAATTCTCTATATACTCAGGTCCTGCTATCCAAACTCTGAATTCTCAGGAAATTGTTTGTTAGGTGAGCATTCGCATAACGGGGCAATGATTTCTAGTGGTTCCTATGGGGAAATTTCAAATGCATTCCCAAACACAGAATTCTGACCCCAAATGGCAAAATCCCACTCCAACTAACCAACCAACCATCTAGGAAATCCTGTTGAAACCTTGCAAAAGGCAAAAAGGAAGGAAGGAATGCTTTCTTATTTGTCAGGTAGATCCCCCTCTCTCCCACCATGGTTTCTGGTGAAACAGCTGCTGCAGACCAGCAAAACACAAAAATAAAGGCTTAGTTAAGGCTGCTTGTTTGTTTACTGTGCTACACACAAGTCTGGCTGTTTGGGTATTTCTATCTGGTGTACTAATTCTTGTGTTTGGATAAGTGACTAGGAGCGTTTGGATCTTGGTACCTGTGTGTATTGAATTCCATTATTATTATCACTTTCAATGGAGTGCTAGAATAAGATCTAAACAGAGGGTTTGGTTGGTAATTTCGCCAAATTTAGAAAACCAACCACGTTTGAACATTTTTCAGCTGTAGGGCAATCCCACCACACGTGAAGCACCCATCCTCTCTCACCGCATCCCCTATTATTTATTAACAAATTAAATCACTTAACCATGGGCTGCACTTTCCCGACACCCGGTCGCCTCACTCTTGGCCCCGATTCCTGGAGGGAAGGAGGCTCGAGAGCGGGCGGCTCGGCTCAGTCCCATCTTTCTCCTTCGTCCAGGTGCTTCTCTAGCCACCTGCCGGCCTTCCTGCCATCACCCCCGTGTGAGCTCGGCGTGGCGCGGCGTCATTTCAAGATCTGAATTGCAGAAGTTTTCCCGAAGGTGCGCAGTCCAAGTGTCCCGGGTCACGGGGGGGGGGGAGCCGTGGAGAAACGGGCTCGTGTGCGCGCGCAGCTCCGCTCCCCCGCCCCCCCCGCCCGGAAAGAGAGGGGCTGGGAAGAGAAGTCGGCGATCCCGGCTGGGGCTGCCCGCTGCCTTCTCGCGCCCCCCCCCCCCGCCCTTGGCGCGCTTGGTCTCTCCCATCAGCTGGTCCTGATGTAGTAAGGGGGGAAGAGCCCCCCCGCCCGCCCGCCAAGCCCCTCCCTCCGCTGCCGGGGCCGAAGCCGTCCGGAAATCCCCGAGCCCGCTCCCTCCTCCGCCCGCCTCTCGGCGCCGGGCGCGCGCGCGCTCCCCGCTGCTGCCCATTGTCCTCCCGCCTCGCTTCCGCCGCCCGCCGCCCGCCCGCCTCCCCGGGGAGCCGGAGACCCCGGCCCAGCCCAGCCATCTTCCGGCGGACGGGCGCGAGATGCCTTGAGTGGCGCGGCGGCCGCGGGGCGCTCGGAGGAGCCGCGCCATGGACGGAGGCAGAGCCGAGCGCCGGGACCCGCCGGGACTGGCGGGGCAGAGCCGGCCAGGAGGCGGTGCGATCCGGCGCCTTGGCTTGCCCTGATGCCGCGCTCCGGGAGAAGGTCTGGCGAGGTGCTGATTTCTGCGGTCGGAATGGATCCGTCCGGCTAATTCTTCTTCTTCCTCTTCCTCTTCTTCTTCTGAGCGGCGTTCCAGCTGCTCGCTGCCTTTCGGGGTGGAAATGGACTGATCCGGGGGGGTCTGGGCGGAGGGAGAGCAGGCAGCCTGGATTGTGCTGCTGCCTGATTGACTGGAGAGCAAAGGAGAGCGGCTGGGATTTCCGGGGGGCGGCGGGGGGAGATGAAGTAACCTTGGTCCAGACATGGCAAATCGGGATCCGTCCAGCCGGATGCCTCCTTCCGCCGGGCGGCGGGCGCTGCTCCCCGGCTCCCCCAAGCCGCCTCCCCAGCGAGGGCCGCTGCTGCCGCCGCTGCCCCTCTCCTAAGCCTTCGTCCCCATGGCGAGAAGCGGCCGAGGCTCCGATCTCTCTTCCAGAGGCATCCCTTCCCAGGCTGACTACAGAGGACAATAGCGGGGCCAGGATCCGGGCCTGCCGGAAGAGAGCGAGCGGGAGGGGGCCTTCGCGATGACAGCCTCCCCATCCCCATCCCTGCCTGGCAGGAGGAAGCAGGACTGGCCCTGTCTCCAAGGCAACAGCTCCGGCATCCCAGCCTCCGGATAGGGCGTGAGCCCTGAGCAACCCGGACGGGGAGGCGGATTGGGACGCGTCCCCCAGCCAGCCGCTGATTTCTCAGACCAGAGGAGCGAGGTGAGCAGGCCCGCCGCCAGCACCCGCATGCTTCCCCCTGGTGATGCAGGGCTGGGATCTGTGCCCCCCCCCCCAGTCCAGTCCCTCTTTCCTGGCATCGCTTTGTCTGCTTAACTCTCCATCCATCCAGATACAAACACATATCCCCTGCTCATCTCATTCATCTGGCTGCTGCCTGTTAGTCACCATGGCAAGCCCCTCTCCCCTCCCTCTCCCCTCCCTCTGCCGCTTCTTCATTTGACTCTTGCTTTTCAGATGGAGCCACCACCTGTTTCATTTCTGCCTCTGTGTGTGTGTGGAGGTGGAGGGAGGGTGCTTTTAACACCCCATGTGCTCATGACCAAGCTGGGTGTGGGAGTCTTATTTCCATTTTGCAAGAGCTACAGGCACCCCACCTTCTCCTTGCCTGTTTGTTCCTTTTGTCTGCTCCGCCCTGTTGCTCCTGAAACCCCCCCCCTTCCATGGTGGCTCTCCCCCCCCCCCCCCCCCGCTTATATGGAGCTCTTTGAAGATAGGCGAAGAGGTGGAGAAAAATCTTTAGCAGACGTAATGCTCAAGCACCCCCCCCCCCCCGATTTGTTATTCAGGGAGCATTCATATATGAGAGGGTTGACCCTTTCTGTCAACGGAGACCACTTTTGTAACAACCCAGCCTCCAACACAGCAGCAGCTTTTTAATACTCATTTTCACCACTGAAATTTGCATCGAGTTTGTATCCAATGAGATACAAAAATATGGAGCAGATTATGGGCAGAGATTATGGGTCTCTTTGTTCCATCTCACCAGGCCTTCTCTCAGTTTGACAAGCAGTTAAGGGGCAACTCTTAGTTCATTTCGGTGGACTGTTCTGAAATAAAAAGCACATTATTCCCAAATCTGGAGAAAAACTTTGATGTGGGGCTCACTTCCTTTTCTCCTTCCCCTACAGCAGATACCTTGGTGTAAATTAGTAGTAAACTAATTGTAAATCAGAAGTATTTCAGTTGGAACCATTTGTTTCTAAATCCCTGTCACTTAATGTAAAGTAGAATTGACTATTAGATATTTCCTCTCACCCAAGTAGAAGCCAGATATAAAATCAGAGGTGATGGCATTTGAGGTTATGGGTCTGGTTTGTTTGCATTCAACTTTGTGCTAGTGCTGGTCAGGTGAAAATATGTTGTGAATGGTTTGAATTTCTGTTGGAGCCAATTTACTAATCCCTGTAATTGTGCTTGTGTGAATGCATAAACAGACACCTTGACAGCAAAATCAGACAGCAAACCTTTATACAAGTTACTTATTTAGGCCTCAAAGACTAAAAATAAAATAAAATGATCTAGTAACTTTAATGGGTGTGTTTGCAAGGTAGATATTGTTACTGGTAGGAGGACATTACTTGAGACAATAAAGTTACCCTGGCTGAAGCTGATATAAATGAAATGTTATTTCACTGACGTCAAGGTTGCTTACTATCCCTGCCACTCTTCCTTTTGAAAGTAAGCAGTGAGCCAGGTATGTATCAAAAGTTTAGCAACTGAAATCATGATAGGATTTTTGTTTTATACTTTTGTGTAAAATCTTAGTAAATCAATTGTAAGGCTATGGTAACTCACTGGAGTCACTGGAGTCAATTGGTGTGATTTCCTAGAGTGAATCAGTTTAAATTTCTGAAACTAAAAGGTGTCTAATCCCACTGTTGACTTAATTTTAATAATAATGAGTCAGTACATATGTGTGTGGAAAATTGGTGACAGAACATCCATATGTGTTTTAATGTGATATATTACCTGAATGAGTATTCATTGGATTGTGTGTAGTAAGTGTGTTTCATTGGAAGTGCTAGTTTGTCACTGTGTGTGTGAATGAATGTGTGTGTGAGAGTTCTAATATAACAGAGGCAGGCTTGGCAATAATTATCTGTGGTGTTGAATGGCTGTATTGTGCAGTCTTTATTAAGACTGTTTATTCAGAAATACCACTGACTGCAATGGGACTTGCCCTCTACTCAATAGGTTTAGGAGTTCAGTCTTTGTGCATTCTTGCCTGCCAGCACCTGAGTTTGAGGATGTGTTTGTGCATTGTCTGGGCCTGACTGAATACAGGTATCTGTGTCAAAGTGTGTTTCAAATCACACATATGTGCATGACCATAGCAGGATCTTGATATTTTTGTGAATGGATGTGATTCCGTGGATAGTGTGTGCTTAGGTCTATAAGTATACTTATTCATAATTAATTTCCCATTATTTTCTCTTTGTTTACTCATAAACCCTATGGACTAACTACGTTAGTCTTTAAATGACACAAGACTCTTTGTTTCCTGCTTGCCCACCCCCCCGCCACCATCCCATGACTGTAAATGTGACTTTGTGTTTTCTCAATAAAGTGATATATCTGCCAATTAAATTGGACAGTGGTATGCACAGGTCAATCAGATAATGAACATCACTGAAATAATTTGTGTGTCTGGCAAGATATAAGTGCATTGTGCTAAGAAACAGATGGCCGTGAGACTCTTCCCTTATTCTTATCTGTAAGTTTTTACAGGCGTGCAGTTGTGGGCTTGTCAGGTTCCCTGTGGTTGTGTGTATGACTCAGTGAGCTATCATGCGTGTTGTCAAAATGTGTGTATGTCCCCAAGCATATCTGCTGTGCATGTATTGTACTGATTGTATTATGAGTGTGTCAGGATGTGCTACTTACCAGTGGCGGAGAGGAACTCCCTTCACAATTCCCATTATAAGCAGCAGGTGTCAGTCCTGGAGCAGCCGTTGCTTGGCTTGACACTGGCCCCACCTTCTTTGACAGGCCTCAGGCTGGTGGCGTCATCTGTGTAGAGGGAGTCCTCAGATATACTGCTGGAGCTCTGGCACATAAAATCAGGAAGCTAAAGGGGAGGCATATAGCCTAAGGATCAGCAACTGGCCTAAAATCCAGGCCCTTCAACTGCTCGGCTCCCCAGAGCCAGCCTACGGGCAGGAGAGGTGTGAAGACAGTGGTTGCTGTGGGTCCCTGGCCCACTTCATAGCCCTCAATAGCCCTCATGTAAAGTGAGTTGCTGAGCAGCAGTTTAATGAAGCCTTTACCACAAGCCAGAACTATCTATCTCCCCTCTGACATAAACCCCATGTAATTCATATCAGAGATTGTGAGATCCTTGACATTTCCGTTAAAAGGATCTAAGGCAGCAGGTCTGAAAAAGAGTGCCAGTCAGAGCAGGCGGCACTTGGCAAGAGGGGCCAGTGGTCTGCTTTTTAACAAAGTGTTCATATGGAATGGAGTTGGTCCCCACCACCCAACAGCTTGAATTTAGTTGGAATGACCCAAGCGGAGGCAGAGAAAGAGTCCTTTGTCACATGTGGAGAATATCTTTTTGATCCCTCTGGGCCACAAGTTGGATACAAAGCATGTAAAATCAATTTATTCATATGAACATTCACTGCTAGAGTTTGTAGGCCAGGTGAGGGGGAGGGAGAGAGAAGCATCATTGACACGTGTATGTATTTGTGCGTGCTTATGTGGAAATTGTGTGTGCTCACAACTATTACAAGCAGGAGTGTGTAAGCCCACAGTGGATACGTACAAGATAAGCCACATGCTTTGTTTCCAAGTATACATTACTTACACATTGTGTGTTTCTGTGTGTATATTTGTTTAGAAGGTGCATGTGTGTGAATTTGTATATGTTCTGCTGAATCATAGAATCTGAAATTGTAGAGTTGGAAGGGACCCCAAGGGTCATCTAGTCCAACCCCCTGCAGGACAGGAATCTCTACTGGACTCCCTCGGGAGGTGGTGGACTCTCCTTCCTTGGAGGGTTTTAAGCAGAGGTTGGGTGGCCATCTCTCAGGGATGCTTTAGCTGAGATTCCTGCATTGCAGGGGGTTAGACAAGATGAAACTTGGGGTCCCTTTCAATTCTGCAATTCTATGATCCATAACAGACGGCCCTCTAACCTCTGCTTGAAAACCTCCTATGAAGGATGGTACCTCACCTTCCAAGGGAGTCAGTTCCACTGCAGAACCGCTCTTTCCCTTCCTGATGTTTAGTTGGAATCTCCTTTCGTGTAACTTGAAGCCATTGGTTCAAATCCTACCCTCCAGAGCAGGATAAAACCAGCATGGCAGCCCTTGAGCTATTGGAAGATGGCTATCATATCTAAGACTCCTCTTGTCCAGGCTAAACGTATCCAGCAATCTCAACCGTTTCTCATACAACTTGGTTTCCAGGCTCTTGGTTATCTTACTTGCTGTCCTCTGCACACATTCCAGTTTGTCGACATACTGTACTTCATTGTGGTGCAACATATGCATAAATTTTTGAATTGACAGAGTGACAATTTTCATAAATTTATGTATGTAAAATTGCATAAATACATTGTACGTCAGGTGTGGGGAACTTTTACCCCTTCAGATGTTGCTTAACTACATCTCCCATCAGCACCAGCAAGCATGGCAAATGGCGTGGGATTTGTAGAGGAGCACAGTTGTATTGGAGAGCCGCAGGTTCGCTTCACCTGTTGTGCTTATTCCTGTGGTGGGGGCACACACAGTATTATTACTCATTGCAATGTATTATATTGAGAGCTGGCATGTGCGCGTGTATCTTTCATTACATGGAAGAAAAACCTTTCAACATGAACAAAAATGGACAGGCTTCACGCCGACTGGCTGGGTTGGGTGCTCTGCAGATGGTTGGAGCAATGGGTTCCCCAGACCTACTGTTAAGATCTAGAAAGCCTTTGCCAAGCTATCTTGCTTAGTAGCAGGGGTAACTTGACCTGAGGGCTGTTGCTGAGGGAGGGAATTTTCTTATTATTGTGATTGTTATTATTATTACTTTTGTATACCGCCCTATACCTGCAGGTCTCAGGGTGGTTACAACATAAAAACACAAAATACAAAAGAAAAAGAAAAATAACCCCAATAACCCCCCCCACACACACACATTTTAAAAGGGTGTTGGATGTCAATCAGCCAAAGGCCTGGTTAAAGAGGAACATTTTTGCCTGGTACCTAAAGATATGTAATGAAGGCACCAGCCACGTCTCCTGGGGAAGTAAGAAAAGACTTCTCCCAGACTGAGCTGGAGCTTCCCCACCTCCCTCTCCCCTTCAAAAGCAGTACCACTTCCTGAATATTGCCCGTAGTTGAGGCAGAGTAGCATCACTCTAGACGGGTGGGGAAAGGTTTCCCCACTGCCCAGGATAGCAACAGCTGAGTCACCTCACTATCTTTCCCAACACAATCTGTTTTTTTCTTTAGAAGTGAATGGAGCCAGGGGTGTTAGGGGAGGGGTAGTACCTCTGGTGGGGGCCACATCATGCTCCTTCTGGGGTAGTTTATACACCATTGGTCTCCTCCCTGCACTCAGCTCTCACCTATGGCTCCTTGAAGCTGTCAGCATGTGGCGGCAGCAGCCACACCCCAGAAATGCTTTGGTTCCGGTTAAACCAGGTGAGGGTAGCCAATGGTCTCAAACCCTCAGTGAGTCAGGAACGTCCCCCTGCATGAGAAGACAAGCTCTGGTGGATCATGCAAATGAGTGATTCTGTACATTCTGTAGAGGGAAGGGGAGACAGATGGGGCTTCTCCACCCGGGAAAGGAGCCCATCTAGGAGTAGAAAAACTCTGGTCCTAAACCCATGCTGCCTTGTGAGATAGCTTTGGGAGAAGAAAAGGCTAAGGAGTGAACCCTACACAAATCTGGAGTTGATAAGATGCTTGGATGGTGCCTTGTACATCTCCTTCCATAGGTGCCAACTCTTCAGCCCCCCCCCCATGTCTGTTGGGATGGAGCTGAGCCCACCCAATCTTAAGGGGTCAGAGGAGGCTGAGCGCAGAGATGTGCTCCATGCTTGGCCTCCTCCTGATACAACAGGCAGCCTCTGGTCCCGCTGCACCACCTTATTCCCTAAGCGATGCCCGTCCCCAACCAGTGCTGCTGCTTTCCCCTGTAGGGAAGACCCACATCAGTGCCTCTGCTGCTTGCCCAGCGCCATTCTCATGATGGAGTGGCCAGGATGGTCTGGAGCATCCCAGGGGCTTTTCACCAGGGCAATGGGAGGCCCACAAAGCCTCCTGGAGTGGCGGCAAAAGGACGACTCCCCTTCCCAGCAACGGGTCTCCCAATGGGTCCCCACCTCTGCTGCACCTCCTGATCCAGCCTCAGGAGCAGGGTGAGCGGGGACTATCAGTCCCATCCTGCCTCCGCCCTGTTCACCAAGCTCACTTCCTCTGCAGGGCCAGCTGCAGTGAGGCCAAGGAGCCAAGAGCCAAGCAGTGTGCCACGCCTCCCCCCAATGCAAGAGTCACATGTGTGAGGTTGTCATTGTGTGTGTGACACGCAAGATGAGCCCCCCCCCCCAATGCTAGGCACAACTTGGCACCTCTGCCTCCTTCCAACAACTTCTGCAGCCAGGCTGGTGCCAAACACTTTCCTTTCCTTTGGACCACATCAGCAAGGCTGAGAAGGAGGTCTTGCCTTGGCCGCCCAGGACCTCCCGACACACTGCCCAGGATTGCACCCTGGACAGGTCACTTTGGTGCTGCCAACACAGTGCCTTGACTTCACCCCTAGAGGCACACTCCATTGTGTCTCAGTACAGACTGATGCCAACAACAAGAATGGATCCAATGGAGTTCAAAATGTGCCCCACAAACACTCAGGGGACCAATTAAATGTTATGGTGTGCGTGTTCTTCTCACTGGAAAGGCAGACACTTTACAAGCGTCTTACAATTTAAGAAGACTTCATCAGAGTAGGAACAGGGCAGCCGCCTGATACCAAGTCAAATCCGTGACTCATCTAGTCCATTATTGTCTACACTGACTGGCAGCAGCTCTCCAGGGTTTCAGGCAAGAGCCTCTCTCAGCCCAGCCGGGAGATGCCAAGCACAATGCATGTGCTCTACAACTGAGCTATGGCTATTCCCCCAAAGGCGTAACTGACTATGGGGCTGAATGCTCCAGGGTATGCAGATGTGGCATTTCTGTGTGTCAGGGGGAAGCCAATGTTCCTAAGTGATAAGGACACTCACAACAACTTGACAGAAGCAGGCAAATGCAGCCCACACTACTACTCCAACCCCCTTTCCTGACAGCTTCTCCGCCCTCTAGCACTTTCTCACTACTCTTCCCAGCTCCACTACCACCGGAGGCAGACTGACTGCCAGGACAAGTGGCTGTTGGGCATGATGCTGGTGGATTCTCTGGGACAGCTCAGTTGGTAGAGCATGAGATTTAGGGCTGTGGGTTCAAGCCCCATGATGGGCAAATGATTCCTGCATTGCAAGGGGTTGGACTGGATGATCCTGCTTGTCCCTTCCAGCCCTACAATTCTATGATTCTGCACCAGACCCTCAACTTATCATCATCATCATGTTATTTCTATGCCACCTTTCCACAGTTAAAGCAATGCTCAAGGTGGCTTACAATATGAAAAGATTTACATAATTACAAATAAATCAGTCATAAAAAAGCAAAGTAGTCATAAAAGTCATGCTGGCCACATGACCCGGAAGCTGTACGCCGGCTCCCTCGGCCAATAAAGCGAGATGAGCGCCACAACCTCAGAGTCAGCCATGACTGGACCTAATGGTCAGGGGTCCCTTTACCTTTACCTAGTCATAAAAATAAATAAAACACATTAAAAACTACATAACCAAACTGAAGAATTTCCACATAAAAATAAAGATACAAAAAGTTAATATCAGTAGTATCAGTTAATATCAGTAACAACAGCAAAAACTTCCAACAAAACCTCTCCCAAAATACCCCAGTCCTTGCTGGGCAGCAGCCGCAGTCCTGATGAGGCCCACCAGGCCCGTCCTGGGCCAGGAGGAGAGAGGCAGGACCAGGGCCCTCAGGCACTGGCAGGTGAGCTTAGAAGAGGAAGGGGAGGAAGAGGAAGCAGGAAGCCCCCCTTCTCTCACAGGCTCTCTCTACTCCTCTTATCATTTCAACCACAGACAGGCCAATTTTGTGACCCTGATAAAAAAACAGGCATTAGATGGACAATGGAGGAAATAGCCAAAGTGCTGCTGCTGCTGCTCCTCCTTTCACTGGCTTGGTTTGGATATATTGGCTGTGTGTGTGTGTGTGTGTGTGTGTGTGTGTGTGTGTGTGTGTTTGTGTGTGTGTGTGTGTGTGTGACCTGCTTTTCTCTCTTCACTGAAGATAAGGCAGAAGCACACTAGATCTGTCCCAAGTCCCGTGTGGGTGCCTCACCATATTTTATTGTTAACCTTAGAAAATGCTTGTTTCTAATTTTTGCTTTTGTTTTTAAAACAAGACTTACTCCATGCCTATCCTCCATGTATATTGTACTTCCTCTAGTCTCCCACCAGATTTCTGATAAAGGACCATGGCTGCCCATCTTCAGCAATACTGCAGCACCAGGTGTCCCCAGAGCATCCCTGTTTCTTTTGGTATTACTACTTCTTTTCGTGGCAGAACTCTTGTGCCCTTAAATCTGCAGAAATGTAGCAGCTGAAGCTTTCCCCCTTTGTGAGCCAGGAAAAGTTTCACCAGTATATTTCTGCATGTCAGGCAGCTGTCAGGAGCCCTACCAGAAAACAACCACCGGAAGGCCATTGCTCTTCCTCCCCCCAACAAACCTTGACTCCCTCTCCAGTGGTCCAACTCTGGCCATTAAGCTGGCGGCAGCAGCACCTGCTACTCAGCCTTCCAGATCAAGCTGCTGGTATTTACCATATTTTTCACCCTATAGGACACACTTTTCCCCCTCCAAAAATGAAGGGGAAATGTGTGTCCGTCCTATGGGGCGAATGCAGGCTTTCGCTGAAGCCTGGAGAGCGAGAGGGGTCGGTGCGCACCGACCCCTCTTGCTCTCCAGGCTTCGCACAGCTCTCTGCAAGCTATGGGAGCCTGGCGTTGGGCTCCCGCGGCTTGCGGAGAGTTGCCTTCATGCTGAAGCCTGGGCGCTCTGAGCTCAGCGCGCCCAGACTTCGCGCAGCTCTCCGCAAAGCGCAGGAGCCCGGCGCTGGGCTCCCGCGGCTTGCGGAGAGTTGCCTGTTCTGGGGGCTGGGGTCGGGGGTTGGTGGAAGCTCGGGCTTCCCCACCCCAGCCCCGCGCCTGGGGAAAAAATAATTCCCCCCCCCTTTATTCCCCCCCCCCCAAAAAACTAGGTGTGCCTTATGGCACGGTGCGTCCTATAGGGCGAAAAATACGGTACTCACCTCCTTGGGCAGAGCAGACTTCAAGTGGAAATAAGGACATGCTTGTAACACCCCTATTCTCACCAAGGAAAAATCACTGCCTGAACCTCTCCCCCTTCCCACTTTTACATATCCCTGAAAGCTTCTCTATGGTTTTTCCTGAGCTGGAGGGTTACATATTAGTAAATCGTCTATTAACAGTTTGCTAATGTTTAATATTTCATATTTTACTTATATAATAGCTGTGACTCAAAATGCATAGCAACATTTACTATCTGGGCAGGCAGTTTTGGAAGGGAAGTCTGTGCTCTGGCATTTTGTGCAGGAACCAATCCTGGTACACAAACTACATTTGACATGAAATATGTCCTTTGCATCTAATGTCCCTGGATTTTTAAATTTAAAAATATGCAGATAGAACCAACTGGGAGTGGCTGATAATTAATGGGCCAGAGCAGGGGGAAATTTAAACCCTTCTCTTCCTTTGCTGGTCTCAAACAGAATTCATCTTTTAAAGTTAATATGTACTTAGGGTGGTGGCAAATACCAGCTTTGGGAGAGGGACTTTTCTCAGGAGCATTATATTTTCCCATCTACACCTGGTCTGATCCCATTAACCATTCCTTCCAGTTGATACTATTTGCTTTTTTAAAAAGGTGTCACATGTGGTTTGGCCCCTAGGGCATATATGAAGGGGACCGGTTAAAGGCAGTACAGGCAGCGACTGTTTTAGGCGCATCTCATATGTGTGTAACCATGCTCATGCGCATTACACCGAACCCGGACGTGACCCCAAAACATTACAAAAAAGGGGCAAGGTGGGGCAGGGGCGGAATGGAGTATTTGCAGGCTTTTTCAGTGATGTTTCCAATATACATGATTTCACTTAAATGGGTCCTGTACCTGATAGGGGATTGGAGCTGCCCTTCCTGCGCCCCCATCGCTGAGCTTGGGGTGCAACAGGGGCACCAAGGGAGCCCAGGTGGAGCAAGGCTGGTGGGAGGAGGGCAATTTCACTCCACCACACCTGTCTGTAGCTAAGGGACAGGTTCTGATCTAGTTCTCATGGCGATGGCAAGCCTCTATCTGGATTCTGCAGCTTCTGACTACAGGTGGGGAGCATGTGATGTCACGTTCTTCCACAGAAAAACAATTCCCCAGCATGTCAGGGAAGAGGCAAGAGGCATTTCCTATGTCAACATTTCCCCTCTTTTGATAGAATCCTAGAATTGTAGAGTTGGAAGTAGGGCTGGGCGACGTATCAAGACATTGTACAAAATCAGTTCAAAGTCTACATCATGGTAATGGTTTCATAATATTCGACACGGTGATATATTCCAAATCATGGTGTGTATGTGCGCTATGTAAAAAATTGTGATGTGGTTAAAACCGTGAAGCCTCTTGTCACTTCTCTCATAATTCCTGCCGCCCCTGTTCCTCTGTACTGGAAAATAACAGTTGCAACAATATATTAAAGGTAAGTAAAAATGTATCAGTTTTAGACTGCTAAGTAGTAGCAGTTGCCAAGACATTACCCCCATTTGCCTCTACGGTGGTACCTCGGGTTAAGTACTTAATTCATTCCGGAGGCCTGTTCTTAAGCTGAAACTGATCTTAAACTGAAGCACCACTTTAGCTTAATGGGGCCTCCTGCTGCTGCCACGCGATTTCTGTTCTCATCCTGAAGCAAAGTTCTTAACCCGAGGTACTATTTCTGGGTTAGTGGAGTCTGAGACCTGAAGCGTGTGTAACCTGAAGTGTATGTAACCCGAGGTACCACTGTATATAGTTATGATATACAGTCAAACCTCAGTTGTTGGATGTAATCCGTTCCGGAAGCCTGTTCAGCTTCTGAAACGTTTGACAACCAAGGCACAGCTTCCGCCTGGTTTCAAGAGCTTCCTGCACTCAAACGGAAGCTGCATCAGACGTTCAGCTTCCAAAAAACGTTGAAAACCTGGAGCATTTACTTCTGGGTTTTCGACGTTTGGGAGCCAAAACGTTTGAAAACGGAGCCATTCAGGAACCGAGGTTTGACTGTATCAGTTTATCGCGATGCTTAACTGGTGATAAAAACCAGGCATTTCTCAGCCCTGGTTGGAAGGGGCCCCGAGAGTCTTCTAGTCCAACCCTGCAGTCCAGGAATCTCAACTCAAGCATCCATGTTGTGTGGAAGAACATTCCGTCATGCCAGTCCCCACTTATAGTCTGAAGCGGCACAGCCCTATCATAGATTTCCCACTTCCGTGAGTAGAAACTTTTTTCTCTTTTTCTCTTTACTGGGCTGGTAGTTTGTTTGTATTATTGCCCCAAAGCCACATTTATGGCATTTGGAAAACACGCGGGCTTGGGGCCTAACTAGGTTTTTACAAGATGCAGTTCTGTTCCCACCAGGGATAGTAAGAGGAAAGTGACTCCCACAGATTCTCCTCTTGAGCCCTTCAAAAATCTGCTCTGGGTGGGATTGAGGGATCCTGTAAAGCAGTATGAGATAAAGCACACTCTCCTTCTGCTGTCAGGTTCCTCCACTGAATCTCACCAGTCCCTAGGCAGAACTCTTCCATTTACGGATGCCTAGTTAGGATCCTCAGTCAGTTTTGTCAGTCAAAATACTAGATATGAGCAGATGGGTATGCCAGTGGGCCAGTCTGCCTGACAGTCTTCTCTTTTCCTCCATCTTTGCCCCAGGTGAGGAAGAGGTCTCCTGGCTCTATTCTAATCTGTGCTGCAGCTTGATCCTTTATAGCTTTACTGAGTAAAACTGGGTTTACATCCACGTATGGATGGGACTGTTGTGTTAATAATTCAAGGATATAACGGGGTGCATGCCATTGTATGGCACTGGGGTTTTGTAGGTTGTGTACACACTTGGGTGTTAGTAGTGTACATGGGTTGCACAGAAATGATTTTTCCATGTGAGCTTTTGGGCACTTTCATCCACACAGGACCACTTCCAGTTTAAATCGGTCTTGATATGTCCCGCCTGCGCTAGGGAGATGCATTCATTCTATGCATTGTTGACCCCTCTCCCCAATGACTACTTCCCTGACCTCCAGAAGTTCCAGCCACCTGAGGTCCATCATAGGCACATGCCCAGGTATTTCCTTTTTAAAAAAATAGTTTTGTCCATGGATTAGCACAATAACAAATGTCCGCCAAAGTTTTAAGCATTTTCCACAGTGGGCAAAATAGCCTATTTTAAACAACTGCTTTTGAAATACTTTTTTTTTTTAATTTTACCAGAGTCAACAGCCTTCTAAGGAATGCCTCTGTAGGCCAGGCAGGTGGGAGGCTCAGGTGCCTCTGATCTCCAAACACAAGAAGTTGTGGGGCAGCTCAGAGAAAAGCCTGCCTTGCCCCACCCTCCAGTCTCTGCTTCTCAATTTGTATTGTATTATTTTATGTACTGTGACTTTCCATTGTTTTATTGATTATAGTTTAGAAATTATTTATTATAATTGTTAAGAGTGGATTTCTGTTTAATTTTTATATGCTGATATTTAATATTATTCTATACTATTTCAATGGATTGTTGAATATTACTTTATTTTATATAAGTTGCTTATTTTAAAGTTATGTTTTATTATCACATTTTTGTATTGGATTAGATTGTTATAAGGTGTACATTCTTTTTTCTTCAACTTGTAAACCACCTTGGGTATAGAAAAATAGAAAGACGGTATACAAATTAAAAGTGATGATGATGATGATGATAAAAGTACATTCCACACATGGTCAAGTCAGGATGGGAAGACTGATTTGGGGGAGAAGGATTTAAATACAGTGTTTTTCTATTTCTTTCCTCTTTCCTTTTCTTCCTCTTGTACCTGCAAAGGCCATTTTATTTTTAATACAGCTGTTTTGTGCAAAGGCAGTTCTGAAACAAAACAGTTGTTTTTTAAATAAAAACAAATTATGGTGAGTTTGCCTTCGTCAATAATGGGTTGAGCTAGGCACATCACATCCTTTCATTTAGGCTGATGACTATTTTGACACAAAATGACTATTTTGTGCTCAGGTGATGAGGGCTGTGGTGATAGATGAAACCAGCAAAACATCACCAAACCTATAAACCCAGCCCATAATGTGCTTCAGTGTATCCAGTCTTAGGCAACATGCAATTTTATGTTGGAATTCCTCTCCTTAGCACATTATCTGCAGATAGGGGAAATCAGAATTAAATGGGGTTGGGGTTGAGTGTTGACTGCTATGCAGATCAGGGATGCATCAAATCCACTTTAAACTGCTGTGTGTCGTCTTCTTCTTTGGCGATCACTCGTAGGTCAGTAAGATTGTCTTCCATGAACACGGTCTTAACAGTGAGTCCGTAAGTGGCTGTGGAGACCAATTCTGGATCCACACATCCTTCCACAGTGGGGACATAGGTTTCCGGGTGGGAGTTGATCATGGTGAGGATTTGCCAAACGTGTCTTCCTCTTAGCATGTTTCTCTTTTCATCCTGAGTTTGAGTGTCTTCAAAGTCCATGACACCTTTGGTAAAGGCTGTTCTCCAAATGGAGCATTTACAGGCCAGTGTTTCCCAGTTGTCGGTCTTTACGCTATATTTTTTTAGATTTGCCTTGAGAGAGTCATTTAACCCCTTTTGTTGACCACCAACATTATGCTTTCCATTTTTAAATTCAGAATAGAGTAGTTGCTTTGGAAGATGATAATCAGGCATCCGCACAACATGACCAGTCCAATGAAGTTGATGTAGATTTGGGGCAAGGTGACAGGTGAGTTGTACACATGCATCTATAGTTTTGCTAGGTCATTTCACTGACAGGGCTTCTGTACCCTTATTTGTATCGCCTGTCACGGCATGACAGGGATAAGGGAAATCACATTCTCCTTTCCCTGGGATCCTTCAAGACACAGGTGCTCTCCTGGGCTTTGCACCTCGGAATAGTTTTAAGTATCAGAGCTTTGTTGCAGTTTAGTAAAAGTGCTTGAACATTCTCCCACACAACCACACTTTCCATGGTTCACTAAGGAGAGGAAACAACAGTCAAACCAGTCTACGTCTGCTGTGTAGAGATAGCTTATTTGTACCTTAGTATGATTGTTGACTGTATCCTGGTATTTTTGCATGAGTGTGGGAGAGAGTTGGATTTCCACCTGTTGAGTTGCTGAGGTAGCAGCTGAGCTGTAGCAAGTGGCAGGTAATAGTGTTTATCATATTTTTCAAAAATAATAATATAAATATCACAATATATTTAGCACAATATCAAGAGAACGCTGAACATACGGATATTTCACATTAAAAAATCATGTGTAATTTCTTTATTTATACAAATAAAGTTAAGGATAAGTAAATTAAGAAATAAGAAAGCTACATCTTTACTTTGTACTTCCATTTTCTAATAGTCAGTACTGTAAAGGGGTTTAACCCTTTCACAAATCTGAGATTCTTCTTCTACAATCTCTAAGTCTCATTGTATCACTAAGTTTAAATAACTGTGCTAGTTGCAGAAACATCCTGTAACTAAAAGAGTTTCCCCCCAGTGTCGTCCCCCCCAAATTTTCCCACTGAAAAGCTGGGTTGGTGGAGGGGAAGTCCTGAGAGCATCTTTACACATCTCTACTCATCTGGGCAACCCCCGAGGACTGGGTTCAAGTGCTTTAAGCACATCTGATCAGACATCTGGGGAAGGAGTGGAATGCTAAATTTATATTGGCCCCTTGGCAGGAAAATAGTGCATGACTGGTTTACCAAGCTGTTAAAGGCACACTCTGGTAAGTTACTACTTAATACACAGCCACCTGTTTTTACTTGATGCCTGCTGGGGTGGGGGGGGAAGGGTGGCTAAGGAGAAAGTGTGTGTGTGGCTAGAGCATGAGACTCTTAATCTCAAGAACAAGGGTTCGAGCCCATGGCTGGGTGAAAGATTTCTGCACTTCAGGGGGTGGACTAGATGATCCTCATGGTCTCTTCCAACTCTACAGTTCTGTGATATTTGTGTGTGTGTGTGTGTGTGTGTGTGTAAAATTCAACATCTACACAATCTGCTTACTGATTTCACTAAGTATACATAGGATTGCTAGCTTTGTAAAATGAGCTTCTTCTGGTGAAAGACCTTATTGGGTAGGATAACAAGGTAGCAAAATTCTTAGGTGCACTGAGAGTGTAGTTACTATTGACTAACAAAATTGCTTTGTCATTTTGAGCTGAAATTGTCTTCATCCACAAATTGTAAACTCATCAACTATTTATATATATAAAAATTTAACTTGCAGTGCTAAATTTAGAGAGATTACTCTCTCCCATGCAAGTGCAATAAACATGAGATCATTCTTAGAGCACTTTCCTTCTCTGACTCCCTGACTCTTGTATGTGACTCAAAACGTACCAAGCAGCTTTGTAGAAACAATCTCTCCCTTGGCCAGTGTCAAAATTAAGCAATGCTTTCCAAATCTGTGTATTTTTTCATATCAGTTTAACTGTCATGGCTTCTTCCAAAGAACCCTGGGAATTCTGTTAGGGATCTCAGTTACACAGGTCTCCTCTTGATATGGCCTATGTGTGTGGACCTGCTAGAACTGGTGGCAATTTCTCTCTCTCTCCCCCCCCCCCTTTGTCCCAGGCTTTTCATTTTGCATCACCACCAGCCCATAGAGAATATTGAAGTGACCATGACTTTGGGTCAATATTAAAAAATATTTGACTGACTGATTGACACTGGGTGTGTTTTATGAATTATGGAGTTGGAAAGGTCCCAGGGGTCATCTAGTCCAACCCCCTGCAATTCAGGAATCTCAACTAAAGTATCCATGACAGATGACCATCCAACCTCTTAAAAACCTACAAGGAGGGAGAGGTTACCATGTGTTTTGAGGACTATTTGGCTCTTTGGAATAGTTGGCCATTTCACTCTAGACTGGTGGATGGGACTTGAGACTCTCCAGCTCCCATCAGCCCCAGTGGCCAAGGAGGATGGGAGTTGGGACTAGCTGCAGATGGAGGAGCACAGGTTCCCCATCACTTCCCTAGAGGGCACTAACTACAGTCAAACCAACTTCAGCTGATATAACAGTATTACTATGCAAACAGTTGCCATAGTTCTTATCTTAATTATTCACAAAAGAGCCTTGTGAGTTAAGACACAATTCTTCTCAACTTATAGATGGAGGCTGAGAAGACAGGGACTTGTCCCAAGACCATCAAATTGGATGCTATCCCTGACATGTCCAAAGCTGGCTCAGTGAAGTAGGGAAAGGAAAAGGATTAATTATTTCTTGTCTAAGATGATGTGTTTCTCCAGATTGAGCGAGGGCATTTTGAGTTGGCCACAAATGAATATTGTGAAAATCCAGCTCAGCCAGTCACTTTCTCCCAGTTTCATCTACCTCATAGGAGTGTTGTAACAATAAAGAGGAAGCTCATGTATGATAAGCTCCTCAAAAGGAGGGGAGGACAAGAATATAATATATATAACCAAGCAGGCAGACCAGTAAGCTGCTTACTGTAACATGAGCCCTCAAATCCACCACAGGGTGTTCTAGAGTTCACCTGGCTCTCTAGTTTGTGTAGACATCCCTCCACTTAGCCCGACAAAAATCCTTGTGTCAGTCATAGATGTTTGTCCTTTCCTTCCAGGAGGCGGAAGGGGATCTCTCCTTTGAATTTCAAAACACCTGTAGTTATTTCATAGAATTTGGGACAGGTTTGGGAGCTCATATAGAACATAGTATTAAAAAAGAAAGAAAGGGAAAGGGGAAAAAGTTTGTGTTACTACCATGAACTAATGCTTCCTTACTCCCCTTTCCTCCAACCTTTTCCCCACAGACAATGCCCCCCTTTAGCACTGGGGTCATGGGCCATCACCGGGCACGTCGCCGCTGAGCCAGTTCCCCCCTTTCCTTTCCCCACCTAAAGATGGCCAGTGCCAACGAGACTGAAGAAGCCCATGGCTCAGCGCCCCACGCAGCCTCCACCTATGCCAAGCTGCTGCTCTTGGGCCTCATCATCTGTGTGAGTCTGGCAGGGAACCTGTCCCTCTCGCTGCTGGTCTTGAAAGAGCGTGGCCTCCACAAAGCACCCTACTACTTCCTGCTGGACCTGTGCCTGGCTGATGTGATCCGCTCAGCTGTCTGCTTCCCCTTTGTCCTCGTCTCAATCCGCCACGGCTCTGCTTGGACTTACAGTGTGTTGAGCTGCAAGATTGTGGCTTTCATGGCTGTCCTCTTCTGTTTCCATGCTGCCTTCCTCCTCTTCTGCATCAGTGTCACACGCTACATGGCTGTGGCCCATCACCGCTTCTATGCTAAACGCATGACCTTCTGGACATGCGTGGCTGTCATCTGCATGGTGTGGACTTTGTCCGTGGCCATGGCCTTCCCACCCGTCTTCGATGTTGGGACCTACAAGTTCATCCGTGAGGAGGACCAGTGCATCTTTGAGCACCGCTACTTCAAAGCCAATGACACCCTGGGCTTCATGCTCATGCTAGCTGTGCTGATCTTTGCAACCCACGTGGTTTACATCAAGCTCCTTCTCTTTGAGTACCGCCATCGCAAGATGAAGCCTGTCCAGATGGTCCCAGCTATCAGCCAAAACTGGACGTTCCATGGGCCGGGAGCCACTGGGCAAGCTGCAGCCAACTGGATTGCTGGCTTTGGCCGTGGCCCCATGCCTCCTACCTTGTTGGGCATCCGGCAGAATGCTCACGCTGCCAACCGGCGCTTGCTGGGCATGGAAGAATTCAAGGCTGAGAAGAGGCTAGGCAGGATGTTCTACGTCATCACTTTGCTCTTTTTGGTTCTCTGGTCACCCTACATTGTGGCCTGCTACTGGAGGGTATTTGTCAAAGCCTGTAGCATCCCCCACCGCTACCTCTCCACAGCTGTTTGGATGAGCTTTGCCCAAGCTGCTGTCAACCCCATAGTTTGCTTTGTACTCAACAAGGACCTCAAGAAGGGCTTGATCACCCACATTCCCTGCTGGAGGACAGAGCCTGAACTGCCCAGAGAGCCTTATTGTGTGATGTGAGGAGTGCCAAGGGTTGGCGAGAAGGCATCTGCCTGTGCCAAACTGAATTTGAGTTTCATTTCTTTCTTATTTATATATCACACAAGATGCCAAAAGATGGGTCGTTCTGCTTCCCCTGCAATTTTGGCCATGGTTCCCCAGAGTACTTGGTGTCACAATGGACTATGAGCGCTTCAGTTATCCCAGGGCAAATATCCCAAACCACTCATTAACTACAATGAGATCAGAGCTGGATTCTGGTCTCAGCTCCCCTGGGGTAAATCCAAAGCTATACGATGACAGTAACTGGTCCCCAGTAGTGTTCCAGCCAGTGCTTAGAAGGGGTACAAAATATCCTGTGCATCATGGAGCTTTCCTCTTTTTATAGCCCACAAACTCTATCCAGTTGCTTCAATCAGACACTGCAAAACTCCATAGAACCAACACCAGAAACTTCTGTGTCCATTATTTCAAAGTGTTTGATCTAGCAGCTCTAAAGGTGTGTCTGGCATCACTGAAAAGAGGCCAGATTTTTGTATTTGGATCTCCCAGAGTGAAGCCAAATCCATCCCACTCACTGGAGCAAAACCACTTCATGCTCAGCAGGGCTGATTTGGCTTTACAGCTGGAGGGTGTTGATGGAAGCAGGGCTCTGATGATGGAATCTGCTTCTGTAGAAGATTAACTCTCCCATTCAGTTATTCAGTCCATCAATTAAATCAATTCCACACGGTCTCAGAGTCTGAGGCTAAGTTTAGGGGGGCCCCACAGGGAAAGGAAGGATAGAGGGGCGGGGGAGGAAAGGAGGCAGTAGACACAGCTGTTTAAAGGAATGCCATGGAGCTAGCCTTGACTTGGCTCCTTGTCAGTCAGAAGCTGTAACCAGGGAGCCTTGGAAACCCCACCTCAGTTGCCATGGCAGCAACCAATCCAAGGCCCTGCAGACCATGTCACCCTGGAACAATGCAAGCAGGAAGATGCGGGTGGGGTGTGGGGGAGGAGGAAGCCACCAAGAAAATCCTAACGCATTCCCTGAAGAGTGGGAGAAGGCAGAGACATCAACATGCAAGGCAGACAGTGGAGAGCATCCAAGGCTGCAGAAAGTGTAGGGTAACCACAGGAGAATCATGTGCAACGATGTCAATATGGCACATGCCCTGCTAAAATGGAAAGCAAAAACACTACTGTTGCAAGGCATGTGCCACTATGCTCCCGCCACCCGTTTATTCTCACGCATTCAGATCACACTGCACATTGCTTCCCCCTTGCCATGTCACATCATAGAACTGTTTGCACTGTTCTTGTGAGACAATACCAGATCATGTGTGGAAAGCTCTCCCTTCCCAGAGTTGCTGTCTCGTACCTCTGGGTTTATTCCAGTGGACAAGTTGTCTGTGCTTTGGGTCATTGACAGAAAGAGGGCAAATAGCCCTATGGCTCAGAAAAAGGCCTGGTTGTTCTAGTGTCTCTAAGAAGGGAGGGTGTCAAGCCTCGAAAAAGGGGGTGTGGGAGGAAGTGTTGCTGTCTCTGAGAGAAGAGGGGTACACTGGGTGGAGTGAGTGGGAGAGAGGACTCCAGTTCTGGGTCGCAGTGGTTGGCTTGTTTATTTATCTATTTATTAAAGAGAAAGGGAAATGTGGGGGTTGGAACTCCTGGGGCCTGAAGATTAGAGAATCTGGGAGTCCTGAGCTTGCTGGGTTCACCCTTAGTTGTGATACCCATCGGTCCCATTTTGGCTTTACCCCTCAGGCAGGTACTCCCAAAATTCAGGAAAATGAATTACCAGACATATTTATTGAGGAGTGAAGGTGGGGAGACATGGGACATCCTAATTCAATGGGACTATTGTTAATGCTGAGGTGCTCCTCATGGGGTGGGGAGGGGAGAGAGGATTCAGGAGGAAAGAGGGGGTTGAGAAATGAGGCCTAGAAGAAGCACTGCTGGGAGTAACGTCAGAGAAAAATGGAGGAGGATGAGTGGAGGGATAAGTCAGGGAAAGTATTAGGAGCAGCGCAGTTTGGGAGGTGGGAGTAGGGATCGGAAGGTGGGGACATCGCGAACCAGGTGAGGATGCAGGGATTGGGGCTGTCTCCCACTTGTTCCCCTTCAAAGGACCCAGATGCTGACTTTTGCCTCTGAAGACAAGACTGTTCGTCTTATCCTCCAGTCCTGCACCCACTGAATGGCCTTAAATCACTGGCCAGCATTATGGCCACCCTGCAGAAAACTGTATTTGAAAAAATATGGGAGATGAACACAGATTATTTCCAGGATGCTTTTTCTGGAAAGAGACTTGAAAGAAGTTGAAATGTTTTTGTTTTTAAAAAGGAAATCGAATAAAGAAATTGCAACTTTAGTGGGAGAGGGAGGGTTGGGTGGGGGGCACAGGACAGATGGATGGATGTGTGTCCCCTGCAACATACACTTCTGAACTTCTTTCAGATGGGGGCAGCTTGAGGGGGTGGGTAGGGAATGACTGGATTGAGGGGTGGAAATTGATTTTTGGGGTGGGGACTCTGTTCTATCCTGCCCCACCACCCCCTTTTTGTGTCAAATTTGTTTCCATTCCCTCCTTTTTCTGGGGATTTTCTCATTTTCTTTTCCTTTCCTTTGTTTTTTTATATAAATATATAAAAAACATGGAATGAAATGCAAAATTCCTGGGTGATTTTTTGAGTCAGAAACAAAAAAAAAAGTGACTACAAACATTCCGCTGAGGGCTAACATGACATGGAAGATCCACAATCAGAATTCCCAGCAGTGTTGTTAGGCTTAAAGCAGCCCTGCATGTGTTACACTTTCCCCTGCACTACTTCTTTGATAGAAATTGCCCCCCCCAAGGTACTATTAGGTATGGAGGGAGAAAAGACAGGTATGTTGTGGGTACTTGCCCTCCCTTCCCTGCTTCTAACAGCTGGTGGGGGTGGGGGTGGGGTGTAATTTCCCCCAGGGGACCTGCACAGGAAAAATGCTTAATTCCTCTCTCCCTGTGCTGTGGCCCCAATTATGTCATGTGAGTTGAACCTGGAAAATACTGTCAGAGTTCTTGGAAACTTCAATTTTGACCAATGGAAAGTTAAAGAGCACGAGGATTACAGTTGACATCTTTACTGTGTTCAGATGGTGCTTTTGAAAGAGCAGAATGCCTTTTCCAACAGTGAAAGTTAAAGACTGCAAAGTGAAAGTCTTCTTTTGTGCAGAGTGCCTTCCTCTATGATGGGAAGCACTTTAAAAACGTAGACAGAGTGCCTTGGAGTATAAGCAGTATGTCCCCTTCAGCCGTGGGGAAATAATGGAATCACCAACCCCACAATTTGTTGTCACTCTGCAGACTCCTCTTCTGGCAAATGGCCAGGATGAAATGTTGACAAATTGGCAATCCTAATGGGAATTCTCAGCTGTAATCCCAGATGGGATTTAATGCAATAAACAACTTTGCACATGGGAGCCCATCTGCTTTCAGTGTTAGGGCCCCAATATAGGGGCAAATGATATTAATGCATTTGCATGTAGATGCACTGGCCAGTGAGACAGAAGATGTCTCTCTCTCTTACTTTTCCCATACCTCCAATCTAGCCTTTATGATTCTGGATGCAACACAAAATTACCACTAGGAAGGCCTGAGTCCCAACTCTTAAATAATAAAAAATAATAAACCTATATATATATATATAGGCAGCAAAAAATGAACATTTGAAAAGCTTTTGTAAATAAAAAGGTCTTGATCACCTGGCAGAAGCCATCTAAACCTGGCTGGCAATGATTTCTTAACGGGCCCAGCAACAGGGGCTCCACCCCTAGCACAGCCCACCACTAGTAATAGGGGTGGTTAGTCTCTCTTCTACCCCAGGAAGAGGCTCTGGCTGAGCCCTTCCCTCAGGATCCTCAGCCACTCAGTACTATTTGTCTGTGTCTCCTACTTGGCAACAAGTGGCGGCAGGGTGTAATAAAGAGGCAGGGCCAAGCCTCTCTTGCTGGTCCAAATGCACAAGAGGTGGCTAGGTGTGTGACAGGGAGAAAAGCCATAGGAACAGGGTGGTATTGTTATAAAGGCTTTTGGCCCATGACTTGTGATTGCCTATCCCTAGTGTATAAATATGGTCTTCTCTAGAAAAGCTATTCTATATGGGCACTTCCATACTGCTATTTTTGATCACATGCCAGCAAATTCTAAATGTGCAATTACAGTTGAGTAGGGAATCTTATGCAACAAGTCCACTCCCCCAAAAGACTGGACATTTTGTGTTAAGTTGATGGGGAAATGCGCTAGGATGAGCAGGGTAACACTTGATGTAATGTCAAATTTGGCTGCCCCACAAACAAATGGGGATGAATGTTCACCTCACAAACAGAAGGTACACAGAAGAGCGACAACCTATAGCTGAGGGAACAAGGGTGTCTCACATCCCGTGGATCTCCTTAATATCTTTACTCAAACAGAGGCAGCCATGTTTCTTCTGGCACTTAAGCCCAATCAGGAAACACACGCTCTGGCAGATAGCCAGTTAAGCCAGTCCCAGAAAAGGTGCATTGCTTTTGTCTGGTCTCCAGAGCTGCTAGACTCCACCCTGACATGCTCTGCTCACATTCCACCAGATGTTCTCTGCCTGCCAACCTGGCTCCATCCACAGCACCTATCTTGAAATAAGAAGCTGGCTAACCTGACACAAAACAAAGAAAAGTTGACACGGAATTTAGAGAGACTGCAGTCATTCTTAATATTTATTTATTTCTCAATCAATCAATCAATCAATCAAAATGTATATACAATTTGATAGTAAAGAAACCTCCAAGCAGTTTACCAAGATGTGTTGGTGCTGCACTATAAATGTAACAGGTTTCCCCACAACTGTAGGGACCTTGCCATCCTGTGCTGCATTTTGAGGTGACCAGGGAAAAGCTACAATGCTCTTAACTGTGTGGCATTTCAGAACTGCTGCATTGGTGAGAGGGATACGCCACTTTCCATTCTTGAGAAGGAAGGTAGGACATAAATGTTATTTAGCACAGGAAACTTGGTTTTTATTTCTTCTAACCTTGAAAAACCCCTCAAGGTATAAATAAAACCAGTAGCTTAAAATATTCATTATTTTTTAAAATTATGAATTTAAATGCAGGTCAACTTTACATATCTGGGTCAGCCTGCTGAAACAGATTTTTTTGGCAGGTGCCCCAAACAGTACAGCAAAGGCACTTGCTTGATGTCAAGGTGCAACTTGTGGGGGGTGTTCATCATAGGAGAAAACATGCCAATGTAAGCCACGTTTTAGCAAAGACAAAAATATCTTTATAAAAAACATTATCAGCAGGAGAGGCTATTTGGACAATGGTGTGCTAAAGGAAGAAAAGGAGACTGCAGAGCTGAATGAATTCCTTGCATCTGGTTTGGAGTGGAAGCTTGCAGGATCTTGGAGCTCACTTTCACAGGAAGGGAGCCTGAGGATTTGAGGCAAACAGCAGTGACAAGAGATGAAATTCTAGTCCCTATGGGGAAAGGCTAATCTGAGGCCTATGCCATCTGGTATCCTATTGGCTTGGCAGTCACCCACTTGGCTTTAAACTGCCTTAACCCGTTTCCTGTGTTCCCTAGGCAACCCCACCCCCCATATTTTAATGTGAACATTTGTTTCAGGCAGTGATCAATATCACAATGACTTATCTTTAGGGCAATTAGCATATGTAAATGAAAACTACCAACCACCAGGATAGCTGACAACTAATTTAGAGCCTGTACAGAACACTTCTAGTTCAGAGCTGCCTGGGCTTCAGTCTTGAGGAATCCCAGTTGACAAGGACAAAGCTTTGGTTGCACAACCTCCCTATCATCCAACTGCTTCTTTGGCTTTCCACAAATCAACCCTGGGAGAAGAATCCTTGCTTCCAAAAGCTGGGTCATAGAACTGTAGAGTTGAAAGGGACCCAGGGGTCATGCTGCCATGCACCCATGGCAGATAGCCACCCAACCTCTGCTTAAAAGTCCGCAACCTCTCGTGGGAGGCTGTTCCACTGCTGAACAGCTCTTACTGTCAGAAAGTTTTTCTGAATGTTTAGTTGGAATATCCTTTCTTGGTTCAAGTCCCATTCCCTGGACACTAGACTTCTGTTGATGCAGCCCAGAAGAGCATTAGCTTTTTTGGCTACTGCATCACCCTGTTGACTCATGTTAAGCTTGTGGTGCACTAAGACCCCTAGATCCTTTTCACATGTACTGCTAGTAAGCCAGGTGTCCCCCATCCTATATTTGTGCATCTGGTTCTTCCTGAAGAACCTAACATTTGAGCTAATTTCCTGCAAGACGTTGCAGAAATCTCATGAGATGCCACATAAATCTTCTGAGTTCACCAAGATCTTGCCAGAAATCAGGGCTGATGCCAGTGCTGCTTCTCTGCCAGTGCCAAAGGTGCCAGGGGCCCCACAGGGCACCACCTTAGGGACTTCTGCCTCATGGCCCTGGCAAGTGGATCACAGGTCTAAACTGTAAAAGTGCCATTCAAGAGTGCCATACAGCAAATATGCCACAGCCTCACAAGTTTTTGGATGGCATTACCTGGAAGCAGGTCAGGAATGTTGTGTGAGAGTGAAGCAGGAATGGAGACCTGTCTCTAGACCACGTCCTGCTCCTATCCAGGTATGGCACAAACTCAAACTGCCAAGGCACTCACCTACTCACCAAACGGTCACCTATGATTCAGAAAGAACACTGACACCCCTAGATACTATCACTAGTCCCTGGTTTTTTTCCTGGAAGCTCTCTTTATACTGCCCTACAATTCTGTCTTCCCCCAACATTTAGCTTAAAAGGCCAAAGTTGTACTGTGCCAGTTTCTGTGAGGGGCTGAGATGCAAATGAGGTACAGGAGTCTATTATTTTTAACATATTTAAGTATTGTCAGACAATGTTCTTCATCCAGCATAATGGAGTAGCCAGTACTTACTTCTAAGCTAGATGAAAAACAAATCTCTACATAGAAATTGTGGGCAAATCCTAAAATGAGTTAAGGTTTAAAAAGGTTCACGTGAAATTACTATCAGTATTTGGATTTCAAAGATAACCCTAATCGTTGAAAATGTAATCTACATTAAAAAGTAACTTATTCTCAGTTATAGCTGAAAAGGCCATAATCAAGTTCTCTGTTTAACATAATATTATTTGCATGTACAGAATGACATTTTTGAGTGCCCCAAGTGCTTTGCATATTACCTCAGTAGCTCCTTGGAGACACCGCGATAAAATCTGAGGGCTCTGGGGGAGTCGGAAGGGACATTTTAAATGTGGTGAACTCACTCCTGCTCTTCTTGTCCTTGTTCTTTGCAACATACTTCCTTTACCACTAGAAGCAATCTCTAGGAGAAATTGCTTCCATCTTCTTCTTTACAGGTCCAGCACCCCCAACAGGCATACTATAAAATGAAAACCTGCTTCCATAGCCTGTGCTCACATTGCCACCTTGTGGAACCTGCTCCCACAGAAGCCTTCCTTTTCCCATTATGCCACTCCAGCTGCAACCAACTCTCTTCATTCCTTTTCTACACAAACATCACTGTAAGACTGCACCATACATGCACTCTTAGGGGAAAACTCTTTGCCACATAGGATATTTTCAGCTTCCTCAACAGGTGCCTTATTATACTACATTTATTTTTATTTCTAAGCCCAGGTAAAAAATGAAGGGCTATTCCAAAAATGCCTCTTGATCCTCTTCATCAAGTTGCCTCATCAGGACAGATTTTTCTTGCATTGAGACAGATACTGATCTCTGTTGCCAGGTACTGTCTCCTTCTATCAGCAGTAGCTCTCCCGGTCCTCGGGAAAAACTATCTCACTGCTGCCTAAGATCCTTTTATCTGGAGTCGATGGAGATTTAATGCTATGACCCTAACCCTACTTACCTGGGAGTAAGCACCATTGAATTGATTAGTACTTAAAGGTAAAGGTACCCCTGACCATTAGGTCCAGTCACGGACAACTCTGGGGTTGCGTGCTCATCTCACTCTATAGGCCGAGGGAGCCAGCGTTTATCCGCATACAGCTTCCGGGTCATGTGGACAGCATGACTAAGCCGCTTCTGGCAAACCAGAGCAGCACACAGAAACGCCGTTTACCTTCCCACCAGAGCGGTACCTATTTATCTACTCACACTTTGACGTGCTTTTAAACTGCTATGTGGGCAGGAGCTGGGACCGAACAATGGGAGCTCACCCTGTTGTGGGGATTTGAACCGCCAACCCTCTGATCGGCAAGCCCTAGGCTCTGTGATTTAGACCACAGCGCCTTAGTTATGAGTAAAAAGGGATCACTCCTTTGTATTATTTTGTAATTTGTTTCTTAAAAGAATGACACCGGAATATATACTTGCACCAGGAATGTTCAGAATTATGAGATGATGCTGCCATTCTAGTGTATTTCAGCCTCATTTTACGGTCACTCCCACTCAGTCCAAGTGTTCCACAAATTCCTGCCCTAAATCCAACTGAGTGTAAAAAAAATCTTTTGGAAAGAGCCTCAGCACATTGGTGGAGCACATACATTTGGTTTTAGATTCAATCCTTGCCACCTCCAGCAAGGGCATAGATCAGGGATAGGCAACTTAAGGCCCATGGGCTAGATGCGGCCCAATCGCCTTCTCAATCTGGCCCGCTTTGGTCCGGGAATCAGCGTGTTTTTACATGAGTAGAATGTGTCCTTTTATTTAAAATGCATCTCTGGGTTATTTGTGGGGCATAGGAATTAGTTTATCTTTCCCCCCCAAAATATAGTCCAGCCCACCACATGGTCTGAGGGATGGTGGACCGGCCCACGGCTGAAAAAGGTTGCTGACCCCTGGCATAGATGGTGAACACCTCTACATATGATCTGGGAGAACTACTGTGAGACGCCTGGGTAGCTCAGTTGCTTAGACTGTGGTGCTGAAAATGGCAAAGTTGCAGGTTAATTCCCCATATGGGACAGCTGCATATTCTTGCATTGCAGAGGGTTGGACTAGAATCCTCCGGTTCCCTTCCAACTTTACAATTCTATGATCACTCTATGATCTCTGATCACTAAACTACATGGGTATTTGTCTGTGACCCATGCATTAGACCGAATCAGACAAGTATCACTGCAGTTTATTCTAACAATGGTTCTTCCAGATTCTGTGCAGAAGCGCTTTCCATGGATGTGCTCCACCGAAGAGCCAAGGCTGTTCCTGAAAGAAATGTGTTTACACTCTACTGAGTTCCAGTGCAGCCTCCTCATGTCAGTTTCTGTCCTGGATACAAGCCTCCTTTACTGTCTTTTGCTTTCTTATGTCTCCTCCCTTTTATTTCCAAGTCTCGAAGGAGCTGCAACATTCTGCCAGGGTTTCTGCCATTTGTTTTCTGCATCGGGCATCGAAATGTCGAGGAACTGCCTGCCTTCTGTCCTCCCAACTGGAAAGGCAGTTCCTCACTTTCCCTCTGCCCAGGTACAGGACGTCATACTCACCCTTCCATCACTTTACACTGAGTTATATTGGCCCTTTTAATGTCCTTTCACGCATCCCGGAGAGGCCCTTTCCGAACTCTTCGCAACCTCCCCCCCCCCCCGCACCTTATTATTATATTTTTATTAATTAAACCTGTAAACTGCCCCGTAGACCTCAGGGCGCTCCACAACAAAACATTCCGAAACCGCCCGGTGCCGCCAGCAAACGCGGCTACCGCTTCCCTCCGAGTCCTTCGCGAGCCCGGCGGCCTCCCTCTGTGAGGCGGAGGGACATCGGAGACGCGAAGGAAATGGCCTCTCGGGCCGGGTCTCGAATTTCCCGCCTTCCGCGCGCCCTGTGTTTCGCGCCGCTTCTCTCGCGGGAACTCCGCCTCGCGTCCCTCGGCGCCTGCGCCAAAGGAGCACAACCGCGCCCGATGAGCCCTGGGTGCGCATGCGCTTCCCCGGCCAGCGGGCAGAACCGAGACGCTTCGTCCTTCGCCGGACGTGGCCGAAACGCGGCCCGTAGAAAAGACCTCGCCGGGGATTGGGCGAGCGACAGACTCGTTGACCTATCAGTGCCCGCCTGCCTCCCACGTGGGAGCCCAGCCAGCCAGTCAGCTCCGGGGCCGGGCGCGTGTCGTCACTGGCCCGCCCCCGCTCGCCAGGGACCAACCAGCGGCAGCTGCGCAGGCCTCTCGCGCTCGGGCCGTTGCGAAGCCCGTTTCGGGGCGCCCCTCCCCCCCCCCGCTGGTCCGGCCGTTGGGCCCGCGGCCTCGGGCGACGCCAAGGAGCGAGCGGAGCCGGCCATGAGCGGCGAGGGCGGGGCCTGGGAGCCGGCGGCCGCCAAGCAGCGGCGTCTGGACCCGGCGCGCCAGTCGCAGAAGGAAACCGAGGCCGCCCAGGCGCTGGCCGACATGACGGCCTGGAGCGGCGGGGGCGCCGGCCGGCAGGGGGCGCGCGAGGCCGCCGCCGCGCCGGAGGATGCGGCCGGCCAGCAGGAGGCGCGCGAAGCTGCCGCCGCCGCCGCCGCCCTCCTCCCGAGCTCCCCCGCCGGGGACTCGGGCGCGGAGGGGACCCCGGGAGCCGCCGGCGACGAGGCCAAGGGCAGCCCCGGGGCGGGCGACGGCCGCGAGAGCCGGCGGAAGAGGAAGGAGGCCCGCGAGAGGCGGAGGCCCGTCGAGGCGGAGGAGGAGTGCTCCATCATCTCGGTGGGGGAGGACGACGACGACGACGAGGAGGAGGAGGAGGAGGAGGAAGGCGGGCCCGGAGGGAGGCCGCCGCCGCGCAAAACGGAGCAGTACCTGGAAGCGCTGGAGGCCGTGCAGTTGGAGCTGGAGGCGGTGAACCAGCAGGCCGGTCGCGCCTTCGCCCAGCTCAAGGCCAAGTTCGGCCACATGCGCCGCCCGCACCTGGAGCGGAGAAACCTCATCATCCGAAATATCCCCGGCTTCTGGGTCACGGCCGTATCCTGCCGCCGGAAGAAAGCGGGCTTTGAATCAAATAAAAAGCAAAATGAGGATTGTGCTGTTTGTACTGGGTAGGGTGGGCAGGAGCGGGAGAAATGGGGCTGGGCCGAAGGGAACATGGACGCGTTTGAAGCTGCCCTACGCTCAGTAGGGTGGCTGCTCTGTCCAGCCCAAAGAGGACTGCCGAGGCTTCTCCGAGGTTTTAGGCAGACGAAGAGTGCCCTGGGTTTTGAAAGTTAAGGCCCTCTGTATCGCTGTCCCAGAGCCTCGGGAAAGCAGTTCTCTCTTGTTGGGCTATTATGAGCGCTGGATCTTGTCTTGGCCAGCAAGAAGCAAATTGCTTCCAGAGGCTTCAATAAGGTATTCCTCCCTTTCTGGATTTCCTCTTGTCCTTCTGCCTTGGCAGGAAATGACAAGCTTTAGCAGACTACTAGGAATTGCAATTTTTATATGCAAATTTTCAGGAAAGTGGTTGAGTGGAGTTTGTTTTCTTGATGTGGAAGAGAGTTCCTCAAAAATATATAGTCATCTCTTCCATATGATGGATGTGAGAAGTGCAGTCTCAGATTTTCCTGCTATTTATTAACTATATTTGTATATACCCCTTCCTACCAGAATCTTGGACTGCAGTATGTCGGTTTCCTTCCTTAACTTTAATTTTACAGTTTCTCAACCATCCCCAACTTTCAGCCATGATCAATGACCGGGATGAAGACACCCTGAGCTATATGACCAATCTGCAGGTGACTTCAGCAAAGCTGGTGCATGGGGGCATTGATAGATAGTCAAGTTATGGAGGGAAGGAATCCAATTGCAGCCTGGAAACCTGGGTTCTTTCTGTTTGAAGGACAGTGCCGTGGGTCAAAGGTTTCAGGCTAGCCTTATGATTCTGACATTCTTTGATATGCCAGGTTGAGGATTTCACCCATGCAAAATCAGGCTGCAAGATCAAGTTCTACTTCAACAGCAACCCCTACTTCCAGAATGAGGTCATTGTGAAGGAGTTCCAGTGTGGTTCATCTGGTATGCAGTAGGGACAATATTTATGGGAACAGAACCCCAGATATGATGTGCTGTTGCTCACATCTTCTCCATTTGTGTCTCCATCCTTTCCAGGAAGACTAGTGTCCCACTCTACACCTATCCGCTGGTGGCGTAGCCAGGATCCAGTAGCACATGGCCGGAAGAATTTTGGCCGCAGTTTCTTCACTTGGTTCTGTGACCACAGCTTCCCAGCAGGGGACCGTATTGCCGAGGTGGATAGTATACCCTGTCCTAAATTGCTCCTTGCATCCTTATATCCACACTCTTTAAACTCTTTTCTGCTTTCTTATAGATAATTAAAGAGGACCTCTGGCCTAATCCGCTGCAGTACTACTTGATGGGGGAAGGTGGTGAAAATGGTGAAGAAGACAGGTGAGGATGATTTGGTTGGTTGTTTTGCTGGCCTTATTCCCACTGTGTTTTCCAGGGGGGAAATGAATTGGAAAAAGATTCCTATGCAAATAAGGGTAATTAGCATCTAAAATTGTCTGATGCCTGAGTGATCTAATTTAGTAAGTAAGCAAGGTTTATTGTACTAGCCAAAGGCCATGACAAACCATACAAACACTATCATGGAAAGAAATATCTGTATAACTATATAAAAAACAGCCACTTCCTGAACTATCAGAATAAAATGCAGATGCACACATAGATTGGGGACTCCACACAGAATCTAATTTACAGTGGTACCTCCGGTTATGAACTTAATCCATTCTTGAGGTCCGTTCGTAACCGGAAACCACTCGTAACATGAGGCACGCTTCCGCTAATGGCGCCTCCCGCTGCTGCTGCGCTGCCGGAGTGTGATTTCCGCTCGGATCCTGGGTCAAAGTTTGCAACAAGGGGCATCTACTTCCGGGTTAGCAGAGCACGTAACGTAATCGCTTCTCGGCCTTTTGGCTAAGATCAAGTGTAGAAAAGTAACCCAAATAATTTGTATGGGGGACGTTGACAACACTGTAGTGTTTTTATTATGTTTAGTAAACAGAAATGAAAACTTGGAAACTGCCAAGGTGGCCTAATATTTTTTTGCATCCATTTATAATTACTAATGAACATATGAAACAGAAAAGTAAAGTACTGATAATGGTTTCCTGTGAATGCACCAGTCCTACCTCCTTTACTCTTCCTTGCTACCATATGACAGAAACAAGTCATGATCCCTGGCTTTTACATCAGAACCAGGTTATCGTGGGTTTATTTTACTCCAAACTGCTCATACTTTGTTTGAGTGAAACAAACCATGACCTCACGTTTGGACATCGTGCTAAGCCAGGGATTGTAGTTTGTTTCACTTCTGTGCTAGTACAGAGGAGTAAGGTAGAAGAGGTTGGTTACATGGCTCATGAATGATAAACCATTTAATTATGTTTTACCATGACATGCAGTCTGGGCCACTGGGTCTATTGGGTTGTGGTAGGAGTGATACTGTGGGCAAGAATAGAAAGCTGCTGTTGTGTGTGTATGTGAACTCTGTCAAGTTTTGTGGCAGCAGAAACTGCATGAAGTCGCAGGGAGGCTGACTTATGAAGAGAGGGATTTGTAATTTGTAGCTGGGAGGCCAGCTGAAAATGATGGATAAATGCTGACACATTCCCTCCTTCCCTTGATGTTTAGTGAGACAGAGAATGGTGATGACTTTGTGGTGATTGTAGATGATGATGGTGAAGAAGAGGATGCGACGGATGTGCATGAGATCATGGATGAGGAGGAGGGTGGGCGAGGTAAGTAGTGGTGGAATAGGGCTGCCCCCCCAAAAAAAAAAT
The DNA here is from genome assembly GCF_965153285.1 of Podarcis tiliguerta. NCBI lineage: Eukaryota > Metazoa > Chordata > Lepidosauria > Squamata > Lacertidae > Podarcis > Podarcis tiliguerta. The sequence continues at coordinate 38,510,196 of NC_139550.1, forward strand.
TGTGGCAGCTTCTGGACATCAAAGAGAGTATGCTAAATGAAAAATCGTCCTGGCAAGTCAGGGCTTGGGGCAGGGAGGAGGAAGATGTTGATCCAGAAGGGAATAGATGGCTAGCTTACCTCAGAAGCCAGGGAATGGGATTGAGGAAGAATGGAAAATCAGAAACGGGAAGGAAAGGGCAGTTCTGGTTGGTAGGCTAGGATAAGAAGTATCTTGATGTCTCCCACTTTGCTGATACAGGTGAAGCTGTGGAAGAGGTCCTGAGTGGCCAAGAAGAGGGTGTTACCGGTCCCTGCTCCTCTCTCCGTGAGGAGCCAGATGGGAAAGATTCTGAGGCAGAAGATGATGGCTAGATCATTATGGAAAGACTGTCTGGTTGGACTTCCTCATGGTGACCTCAGTGGCACTTTGACCAATTGCACTTGGACATGGCAGGATATGGTGGTGGGAAGTTTCAGGAGCAGTCACATTGGTTATTTTGTACCTTTATTTATTGCAGCGACTGCATTTCCCTCCCTGCCCTGGGGGTGTGTATGTTGCCACACACCAGCACTCCCCCATCCCCATTGTCTGATGCTTAGCATCTCTTCCTACCTGCCTGCATGGGGGCTATATGCATACTTGCCCTGTCCCCTGTTGGCTACTCAGGGTATAGCCTGCCCAGTGGCCTTTTCAAAACAGCTCAGGGTTCCTTTCTTCCATTCAGCATTATTAAGCTGCTGACTTTCACACCTTCCCTGCACTTCTCCCTGTGAGGATTCTACTCATCCTGTAAACACTTCAGCTTTAGAATGCCCTCTATAGGCCAGTTAGTGCCTCCTGCAGTTGAAACATAGCCCTTACCCTGCTTCCTCCCCAAAGAGTAAGGCCCAACATTTTTGGAATTCTTCTGACAATAGTACTCTGCCAATTCTCAATGGGTTTAAAATGGTCCCTGCTGATTCAGATGCAGGCCTTGCACCTGGAGGCTTTGCCGAAGCAATAACAGCTCCCTAGTTGCACAATGTTCTGCTTGGGGTTGTTGTGTATGAGGGAAAAGAATGGCTGGCTGGGAGGAGGACTGAAGCGCTCTGCTTTTGTGCCCAGGGATTTCCCAAATGTTCTGGGGTACTGTGGTGGTGTGGGAATATTTCTTGCAGCAGCATGGCACTATAGACATGTATGTGATGTCACCCCACTCTTTAACTATGTATTTATGCATAGTTTCCTAGCAATGTTTCTAAAGCATCATACCTGGTTGGACCCCTTCCTTATCCTTATCCCCATGGAGGCTGCTCTATGCAATGCTACTGATATTTGTAGAAAGGCAACTGTTTTCCTTGGCTGAGTTTTTTGTATATTTCGTATCAGGACTTTGTACGTTTGTTTTTTTTTTACTACAAAAAAGCACTTAATATACAAAGAGCTTTCCAACTTGGTGTGTGGCTCCTTTCTTCCACCAATGCTTGTTGGAGGTCCACAGCCACAGCTATTCGCAGAAAATGTGTGGAACACAGTTATGCAAATAGGCATGTGCCATCTACATACTTCAGTCTGCACTATACATTAGAGTTCTTTGCAGTACTTTATTGAAAAGAGGAGTAGTGTTGAGCAGTAGGAGAGTGAATAAGTGTGGGAAGGTGATTTCTGAAATTTGAAAAATGGGCTGATAAGGTATTGGTTGTAAAAGCTGCACCTCAAAGGGGTGATGAGTGCAGGTTCAGCATGTCCAGCCACAATATTTTCAGAATAAGTCCCCAAAGAGCCCCCTCCACACACATGGGACTTTGATTTAAGAACTTTAATAGGGAAATGTTGCCAGTGTGCACTGAAGTACTCTGGCTTACAAGAGAGGTTAAATATAAGATAAAAATGTTTCTTTGGATGTGTTTGAAGCAAGAGGAAGAACAAGCAAGTCATAGATCCTCTGTATGGAGAAGACTGAGAAATCCTATTGGATAACAGAAGGCAGAACTGCTCAACACCTACTTTGCCTCAGTCTTCACCCAAAAGGAAGGCAGTGCCCAACCTGGTAATAACAGAATAAATGATAGAATAAATAAAGGAGGGAGCTGCAGCCTTAAAAAGGGAAAGAGGTGGTAAGGGAGCCTGATGAGCTGCACCCAAGGGTACGAAAGGAGCTTACAGAGCTCCTACAGAGCTTTTGTAATTGAGAATTCTTGCAGACTGGAGGCAGGCAAAAAGTGGAAGAAAGACCCTGGTAACTACTGACCAGTCAAGCTTGACTTTGATACCAGGAAAGGTCCTTGAACAGGGGAGCACTTGGAAAAGGATGCTGTAATCACTAAGAGCCAGCATGGTTTCTCAAAACAAGACATGCCAGATTAATCTCTTCTGTTTCCGAGTTACAAGCATGATGGCTGTTTCTCAACAACTAAACTAAGATGTACAAACATTAAACTGCCAAATACCAGCAACACTGGCAGTTGTTAAAGCCTGTCAGTAGTGGAATCATGTTTTGGTTTATTAAGAGTGCATTGATGGGGGGCGGGGAGGGGAGGCTTTTTTGCTTGCTGCTTCTTTTTAAATTGCATCCGATAAAGCATCTCAACGTGATTTCTCAATGCAGTACAAACCACATACAAAACTATTGCATACATAAAAGACTTTAAAAAGTCAAATTCAGATACCGACTTGGAAAAAAATCTTCATTTAGAAGGTTCAGTTGAATGAGGAAAGTCTTCAGCAGGTGCCAAAAATGCAACAGACAGTGCCTATCCTATCTGATAAGCAAAGGGAAGTAGTTCCAAAGGCCTGGTTCCGACATCATGCAGAATGGAACTCCTGATAGAATGATATCTGCAGATTTTCTTCTGCAGAATGTAGTGATCAGCTGGATGTATCAGGGATAAACAATGTTTTGGGTAACCTGGTTCCAAACTGTATGGACATTTGGTATACCAGCACCAATTCCTTGAACTTAGCTCAGTAGCTAATGCAGCCAGTGCAATGCTTTCAGTAGTGGCATAATATTATGGTGATATTCTGCCCAACTCTGCAGTTGAGCCATCACATTTTGCACTAGTGGCACCTTCCAGGTCAAACTCAAGGGCAGCCCCGCATAGAGCACATTGCAGTAGTCCAATCTGGAAAGTAGTGCATGGACGACAGACAGTGGCCAGGGCCAGTAGCTGTCTTGCCAAGGTGGAGTCACAGAGGTCACCTGGGCCTCCAGCACCAGAGATGGATCCAGGAAAAGCGCCCGCCCCCAACCTCCTGCCCAGATCCTAAACCCGCTTGTTCAGGGGGAGTTTGAAACCATATCAAGTCAGCCCATCAGGTTGAGTTACTTTAGCCATGCTGCTTCTTAAGACGCAAGACATATTCGACGTGGGGAGCGCTCAAATATGCAGCCGCCTCCTTTTGCACTCGGGGCGGGAAGGAGGAGTCCTGCCTTTGTTTCTTTTTTAGAATGTTTGAGTTCATTCTGGTTGGAGAACAATGGCTTGGCTACAAGGCAGCAACTTGAGCGACGGGATATTTTCTGGAAAAAATACGAGATGGCTGGTAGTTTAGGAATTTAAACTTTGTATTCAGAAACAAAAGCAATCCTCTCTCGGCCCCTCCTTACCCTTAGAGGAATTGAGCAGCCTTCTCCCCGGCGGACACGCGCCCGTTCTCAGTCGCCCAGGTGACTCGGCCGCGCCTCTTTGCAAGCCGCCAGCTCCGGACTCCGCCCCCCCCCCTCCCCGGGACCGGCGCGGCTCCGTCCGGCGGAAACAGGCGCGCGGCCCCGCCCTCCCGGAGGCTCCTCCCCGGCGAAGGGGGCGGGGCCTCCGGGGAGAAAGATGGCGGCGGCGCTGAGGAGCGTGAAGGTGAGGGGGCGGCGGCGGCGGCGGCGGGGCTGGCGCCCCACCCCGAGAGCGAGGCCGGCGCTCCTGAGGGCCGTGAGAGAGGCCGAGGGCGATGCCTTTCCCGAGATGCTGCCGCGAGGAAGGCGCGTGTCTGGGGAGGCGCCCTCGCGCGCCCACTTGGGGTCTGCCCGGCGGGCAGCAGCGCCACGAGGGAGCTTCTCCCAGGGCAGTCATGGGGTGGTCTTCCCTTTGCTCCCACAGCTTTATGACAGGCGCCCCCCCCCTCTGTCGGGGGGAAGGAATGATGGGCACCGCTGGCGCCTTTTTCAACCCCAGGGAGCCTGGGCAGCACCGGGGGGGACTGAGTCTGAAGGCATCGAACACTTTAGAACCTCTTGCTTCACCTGAAGGATAACTGTCTCTTGATTCTCTTGACTTCCAGGGAATGGTTGGCCTGGTGACCGGTGGGGCTTCGGGCCTAGGCCGGGCCACGGCAGAGCGGCTGGTGCAACAGGGAGGCAGCGCTGTGCTTGTGGATCTGCCCAAGTCCGAGGGGGAGAGCGTGGCCAAATCGCTGGGAGAGAGGTGCATCTTTGCTCCGGCTGATGTAGGGATTTTTCAAAGGGGGGTTTGATAAAGAGTTTGTACCCAGAGAGGAGCAGCTGAGTTAAGTGGGTTCCTCTCCTTTCCCAGGTAACATCGGAGTCAGATGTGAAGGCTGCCCTAGCACTGGCACGGGAAAAGTTTGGCCGTGTGGATGTGGCAGTGAACTGTGCTGGGATTGCAGTGGCTGTCAAGACCTATAATATTAAGAAGGACCTTCCTCACAACTTGGAAGACTTCCAGAGAGTTATTAATGTGAGCATTAAGAAAACCCTAGTCCATTCTTGTTATTGGTTTGTCATCAAGTGTTCTTGCTCCAACCATTTCCCTAACAATACTTGCCTCACAAAAACAGCAAAAAAATTGAGATACCTTACTGAGCAGTGGGATCTGTAACAAAATGTTGTCGTGTGGAGTGTTCCTCTTCAAGATGCCTGTCAGCCAGCCATACTCTGCTCCTTTTCAAGTTACAGTGGTACCTCGGGTTACATATGCTTCAGGTTACAAACTCTGCTAACCCAGAAATAGTGCTTCAGGTTAAGAACTTTGCTTCAGGATGAGATCAGAAATCATGCTCCGGCGGTGCGGCGGCAGTGGGAGTCCCCATTAGCTAAAGTGGTGCTTCAGGTTAAGAACAGTTTCAGGTTAAGTACGGATCTCCGGAACGAATTAAGTACTTAACCCGAGGTACCACTGTACTCCTTTTCATCCTCCTTTTTCCATTTCCAATTCAACTCTCCCCCCACCCACTACTCCCTCAACTATTTCTCATAAGGTTTGGTTTGCAGACCCTTAATGATCTTGGTCACCCTTCTTTGCACCCAGTATTCTTAAATTGTGGTGCCCAGAACTGGACACAGGACTCTAGGTGTGGTCTGATCAAAGCAGAACAGAGTGGTACTATTACTGCCCTTGATCTGGACACTACTGTTGATGCAGCCTATAATAGCATTAGCTTTTTTGCTGCTGCATTCCCTTCTTACATCTCAGCTCCTCTGTAAGCTCCTTTTGCAGCCACACTGGTTTCTTTTGGTGCCTCCCAATTTTCATTCTTGTTGGAATTGTTAGCATTTGTGCCTATAGTTTACCTTTAAGAAACTTCCAACCATTCAGCCTCCCTGCTATTTGAGTATTTCTGACCATGTGATCTCATGGTGTTTTTGAAATCAGCCTTCTTAAAGTCCAAAGTGCACATGTCTGACTGCACTTAGCTTTCCCTTGCCTTTGTATCATGAAACCAAGTAAATGATTGCTTCCTCCCAAATTTCCTAGTACTTCCATTTCATCAGTCAGTTACTCCCTGTTGGTGAGGACAAGGTGATAGATGATCCTCTTGTTGCTTCTTCTACCTTCTGGGAAATGAAATTGTTAGTGAGGCAGTGGAGGAATTTGTTACATTCTTGGCAGAGCTTGATATCCAACAGATATTGAGGTAATTGAAGTCTTCTATGACTATTACCTCTTTCTTTTTTGAATGTTTGGTAATCTGCTCCAGGAAGGAATCGTGCAAATCTTCAGTCTCGCTTGGAGGTCTATAGCACACCCACAATAAAGTTACTGTTGTTTCCCTCTCCTACAGTTTTTACTCATATAATCTTTTACATATAACACTATTCATCCCTTCCTGTTTGGTCTATTCCTTTTAAACAAGTTGTACCCCTCAGTTTCCACGTTCTAGTCATGAGTCTGACCCCACCAGGTTTCAGTAATGTCCACTATATTGTATTAAGAACTCAAATTCATCTTGCTTGTTTCCCATACTCTGTACTTTGGTATAGAGACAAGCAGAACAAGTCATTCCTTCCAGCTACTTCCTTCTTGTAGTTTCCTGCCCTTTAGCAGGTTTCTGTTGCAGGACCTCAGTTTCCTGTTCGTGAGTGAAACTATTATCGCCAGTACTGGGGGTTCTCCTTTCAGCTGTCTTCCTGCCCCTCAGGATTTGGATTAAAGCTTTCCTGATCAGGTTCATGAGACTCTGAGCAAAGACCTTCTTGCCAACTGCTATGAGGTGCCACCCATTTCTTGCCTGAACTCCTTTCTCAAGGAAGCAGAGACCTTTCCTGACAACACCATGCATACAAACGATGCAGCCAAACCTTTCCTGACAACACCATGCATACAAGCCACTGTTTTCCTTTCAGTATTTCCCTCTTTTCCTGGGCCATGACATTCAACAGGGAATGATGGAAAAACCGCTTGTGCTTCAAGGCCCTTCAGATTCCTGCCCAGATTATAATAGTTGCTTGCTGTATGTCAAAGGCTGTGTTGGGCAGTATTGTTTGTACCCCCATCAGAAGGAAGGATTGAGTTTAATATTAATATTTGACTTAATGATTTTGAGTGACAAGAGGGTGTTTGCTAGGCCCAGAGTTCTAATGTGATGAAGTAAAGGCGATGTCTTTCACTATTGGTTTGAAAGGGGTAAGGAAGGGCCAAGCTTTGGGGTGCATAACTTCCACCTGCCTGTGTTCCTCAGGTGAATATTGCTGGAACATTCAACGTAATCCGTCTAACTGCAGGTGAGATGGGACGGAATGAGCCCGACTCAGATGGGCACAGAGGGGTAATCATCAACACTGCCAGTGTGGCTGCCTTTGAGGGGCAGGTAAGTCTCAAGCCTCCCCTGCCAGCTGTATGAGACAAAGGGAATCCCCTGTGTTACAACACGAAAGAATCAACAAAAGGCAACACGTGGGCTAATAATGTATTGGCAATATTTATTAAACACTATCAATTGTTTCTTAATTCATAAATAAAAGCCATATAATACGTGCAAGAAGTCACAGGAAGAACTGTTCTGTTTGCTGTTTGTTGTTGCTGTGCTTACAGCACCACCCGGCTCGTTCATTCTCAACCAAACTTTGATATAGATATGAACTGTGGAAAGGCTTTCTGCCTCAGCTTCAGTGTTTCTTTGTGGTTAAACACCATTCTAAGCTTGTTGATGTAATATTTATTTGACTTCTGTTAGTTCATGACTTCTTGCACGTATTAGCCCACATGTTGCCTTTTGCTGATCACATCCACTGCCAGCTGGCCTGGTTGGCAACACCCAGCTGACACTACCTTAAAGCAGTATGCACACAGGTGTCCTATGCTTAGTGCCATTCTTACAGAAGAGCGGGACCATAAAGGTCTTTGTTGGATTGCAACTCCCACCAGCCCCAGCCAGTATGGGCAGTGGTCAGGGGTTATGTCTGGAAGACCTGAAGTTCCCCACTTCTTCTGCACAACATCAGTAGAATAGTCTAGGGTTAATAATTGCTCTGCTTTGTCCCAGAAACATGGAGACTGTTACTGAGCAGAGGAAAACATCTTGTATCTTAAGCTTGATAAAACAGATCATCATCATATTAAAATTCATAATAATTCTATGCCACCCATGCTCCAAGTTGGGCAGATGTTGTATTGACAGGATTAGCACCAGGTACTCCCACTATGTGTGCCCCAGCTTCTACTGCACTGTACAAGGGATGCACCTGACAGATGACAATGCTTTGCTGGCATTTCTGGGAGCGCTGTTGCCTTACTTGGGTTGTGTGTACATATGTGCCCGTTCTGAATGTGTAATGGCAGGGGAGTACAGTAAAATGGAATATTCATTTCATAAGGTTAAAGAAAATCACAGGTTTGCTCTTGATTCACAAGATGACAAGAGACTTTGTATTGAGAGGCAGGGTTTAGGCATCAAAGCTGAATTAACTCAAAGATGACCAGCCTCTAGCTTTGAGGCAGCCAGTGATTCAGAAAACTTCTACCCAGTAGTAGAGAGAGTGAGAGACTTACAGGTTTGCCTATGAAACTCGGGCAGGCTTGTGTTCTGCCCTGTTCTCCTATACCACACTGGTCTGCAGACTAAAGGTGTACCAAGGCTGAGGCAAGGGGCTATATATGTTTTTCAGCAAGGAATAGAGTAAGGATTATCTTGTACCAAAGACACTGGCCATTGTTATGTTACCTTCAGAGTTTCCCCACAGCTTTATAAAAGGTAACCTAACAATGGCCAATGTCTGCTCCTGGATGTTGCTGCACCATAACCCCCATCATCCCTGGCCATTGGCTGTGCATTCTGGGTGAGGCTGATAGGAGCTGTAATTCAGCAACATCTGGAGAGTCGAAGTTTCCCCACACTTGCTTAAAGGAGTTTGGATGGAGGGCTGGGAGGAAATTTCCCCCCAAACCTGTTTAAGGACTTCCAGTGACTTGCTTTCTACCCCCTCACCTTGCCCCAATTAAGAGTGACTTCAGATTACTGCCCTGCCCTGCTCAGGCTTCCTATACCTCTGGCAGGCTTGTTGCAGTGCTACGCAATCTCCACACCCTCCACATATGCATTTCAGAGAACACTTGTGACTTTAATAAGGGTTTAGAGCGCCATTGTTTTTTTTCCCTCCCCAGGTTGGCCAGGCTGCCTATTCCGCTTCCAAAGGAGGCATTGTGGGAATGACACTGCCCATCGCTCGGGATCTTGCACCTTTGGGGATCCGAGTAGTTACCATTGCACCAGGTAGCACTCCTTCCTTGAATCTGGGCTTTGGGTAAGGAAGGTGCTCTTGGAGGGTGCTCAAGGCTGTAATGGCAGGATTGTATACTCCACAGAACTTGGTACAGAATTCATTAGTGGGGGTAGTGCTATCTGCATACATTTATGCAAATTTGCCTTTTCCATATCCTATCCAGAATATCTTGTATATTTAGTCATAGCCATAGGGCTGTATGTGGCACTGAACTTCTGGAATCCTTATTGAACCACCTGTCACATTTCTGATTTCAGCAGGTGCTGACCATGCACTTTTGAACCTATCTTTGCAGCTGTAAGTCCTAGAAACTCATTTTAAAACAAAAACTAAGCTTCTTAGGAAGCTAAATTCTGCACCCAGCAATGCATTCTGTGCTCCAATAATTGTGGCACACTCACACAGTGCTCTGCTTAATAGGCATTGTAAAAGTGTAAAGAACAGAGACTGGGGCAACCCTGAGTGTGCTTTTGTTTTTTCCAGGTCTCTTTGCAACACCTCTTCTGGCATCACTTCCTGAGAAAGTGAGGACATTCCTGGCACGGCAGGTGCCCTTCCCAAGTCGTCTTGGTGCTCCGGAGGAGTATGCCCACCTGGTGCAATGCATAGTGGAGAACCCCATGCTCAATGGTGAGGTGATCCGGCTTGATGGGGCTATCCGAATGCAGCCCTGAACTGTAAGCTTGGCCCTGGAAGAGCGAGAGGGTTTGCTTCCCCATCACAAGTCAGGGATTGTTTCTCTGCCCACTGGACCATAATCATGGTACTTTTGAATCTGCTGATCATTACAGCTGCCTCTGCTATGCTTCTTCAGCTGGAATCTAGGTTAGCAAAAGCAAATGATTAACATCTGGACTATAATAAATGAATTAATTGTATGTTCCTCTTCTCTTCCTCTTCTCATCCCTTGCTAGTGGGACAGTCTAGAAAACCCTATGCTGTAGTCTTCTAATCCACTAATAAGTCCCTGTTCCAAATTTGCAATGCAATCCAGGAGCCCTGTCTCTGTTTTACTACCAAAGACACCTGTGATTCTGTTTGGTGTTGATCTTCTTTGTCTCTTTTACTCAGTCTATGATGAGGATAACATGCATGTGCAACACACACACACACAAATCTGAGAGTGAAGGAAAGCAAAGTCTTATTAAAACAAATTGTGCAAATAAAGTAGGCAACTTATTTCTAAAGCTTTCAAATTATTTAGAGCTCTTGGGGGGGGGGGAATAGCAGTAGTAGTGTGGAGTAGCAAAGCAAGTCAGGAAGTATGAAAGGAAGAGTGGTAGTTAGAGGGGAGTATGTTAGTGTGGGGCAGTGAAGTCCTGTACCCTGGCTATGACCACAACCAGTTTATACTGCCTGTTCTCTGGTTTTTGAATTATAAAACTCAGATGCCAGACTTCTGTAGCCAGGAAAAGCTGTGTATCAGATAGTGTTGCTGCCCATGAAAGCTGAGAATCGCAGCTTATGGGGGCAGAGTGGCTTTCTGGACTCCAGCCTTAAGTCTTGCTACTGCATAACTGCAAGCACCAGCAAGTATGGTCAGGCCCTGCTGAATTTGTTTTTAGCTTGCAGGCATTAACATACAATAAAGGGGTTTTATTATACTTTATATTGTATGGCAATGATGATGAGGTGTATGTTTGTATACCACCCTTCATCCAAAGATCACAAGGCTGTTCAGAACATAATGTATTTTATATAGACTTGTTCACTTCTTAGATATTTTATATTAAGAATTTATGAATTCTTAAAATAATGTTTAGTCCCTGTTGAGAGCAAGAAGCTGAATGTGCAGTTTGTCCCGATGGCTTTGATCTTGTATTTCTTGGCTGTTGTGGATAAGCAAACCATTCTGAGCTAAACCACCTACAGATCCCAGAAATACTAGCACCTGATCCTGAGGAAAAGCTGTATAGAGATGTTCCCTTGGAGTTCCACATTCTCTTGTTAAGGCACTCTGTTCTGTGATGTGTGTGCAAAACAAACCACCCTAGCCCCTTACTCTAATTCTCTTCTCCGAGGACCCATTCACACATTAGGGAAGCCGATTCACTCTACACTTCACTTAACAATCATATGGTAAGACGTTTATGCAAAGTAGCTTGCCATGTGGCTGGGCAACATTTTACACTGGTATAGACATCCACGTGGAGCGGTCTTCAGGCAATAACATGGAAACTATGGTCTAACAAATATCGGTTGCTTTGTCCTTGTAATTCTACATTACAGCCAGCAGATGACTCCCTTTGTAAATACTGCACAAAAAATACTTTACTGAAAGCAAAGCCTTTATTCCAGCCAGATTTGGAACTGGGTTTGTTATGCTTCAGTCAGCGGCTGCTAGTGTTAAACTGCAAGTGGTACTGGGCTGTGGGTACATTGGAGTAGACCTCTTTCTCCATATACTGTAAACTGTAAAACAAAGAACAGAAGTGTGTTCAGTGGAAATGTTTGTCACTTCATTAGTGCCAAGGAAGAGTCAGCCTTGGCGTCTGTTTTCAGTAGCAGGACGCAACCTAGGAAGAAAAGATGAAAATGCCTCTGAATATGTGCCTAATGCATCTCCCTCACCTCTGGACCACAACAAAGAGTAGTAAGGATTAGGGGGAAGAAAGGCATTGAGCGCAGGTGGTGGTGCTTCTAGACAATGCTCAGCCTGTCCTTCAGGGTACCTGCAATTCTCTACCTGAGGAGGCTGCCTCATTTCCACCTTCCGGGGGCAGGGAGGAATCTTTCATCCTTGGCCTACTCACTTTGACCTCTGTGCATCTGCCAGATCCTGGTTGTAGGCATCCAGGCTCTTCCTCAGCTGCTGGCGGAAATTCTGCTCCTGCTGCTCCATCTCCATGGCGGCACGGCCAGCCAACTCCCGCTGCCGGTCCCATTCAGCCTCCCTCTGCTGCTCTTCTTCCCGCAGCCTCTAATAGAGTGGGAGAGAATAGGCTCAGGCATAATGCGGCTGATAGAAGTGAAAACTATTTCACCCCTGGGTAAAATCTCTACTCTTGCTACAAACTCACAAGCCACTGTTCTCTCAACCGTTACCTAACCCCCTCAAATCTTAATATGGAGTTGGTACTGTCCTCCCTTACAGGGCTATTGTAAGGTGTTCTTGAGTTAAGCAATGTGAAAGCTAAACTGTGATTTATATTTTGTATTTTGAACTGTGATTTATATTATATATATATATAGAGAGAGAGGGGGGGGGCAAACGGAACCTTTGTAACATTCCAGCTGCCTACATCTGTCACTTCCTACTGGCATAGGAAAGTACCATTAGAAGCTCAGAAGGATGCAAAGATAAGACTCTGATCTTTCATCTGGGAAAGAAACACCATCCAAAATTTTGTAACCCCCCCCCCCCAAGCATAACAGAGGAATTCAACATAGCACCAAGTGGGGTGAGTATGCACAGAACAAGGTCTGCTTGCGCAACAGGACTTCCCATCTCCTTCCCCTGTGTGCCCCCTAAACCTACTTTGGGGGTTCCTCCAACTCTCCAAAGCAGATTTAGGGGGTGATGGGGTCCCACCGCGTGTGCGGCCCTCATTCCATGCATGCGATAACTTAGTTGAATCCCACAATAAGGAAAATGCTCTTAAAATGCATAGATAAGGGCTGTGCTTAGGCCAATGTACCTGCTGCTCTCTTCTCTCCTACATAATGGACCATTCTTGAGCTTACAAGGGAAAGCATTCCATGTTACTTAGCTCCACTGTGCTCTGGACAGGTAATGGATTGCCACCTAGTGTACACACACCTTGCATATTATGCAAAGACCTACCTACTCATCTGTATTGCCCATGTCAGCACATTCCCACCATTTTCTGGACATCCTCTTAGTTGAATTAGTTACGAAGGAACTTGTGTAACTCACAAGCTTTCTTGCTGCAGCATCAGCTATGCGGCCACTTGCCTGCTTCTCCTTACACTGCTCCTCCTGTGCTTTCCGCACAGCCTCCACTTCTGCAGAGGTCATCCCCTTCCAGCGGTCCGTGATCACACGGTGTGGGCCCACAAGGCTTTTGGCGATGTCAGGGTTTTCTGTCAGGAGGTCACCTGTCAGGTGGTTGTAGATTTCTGCATAGTTATTGTCCTGCTCACGCTGCTGGGCCAGACGCTGCTGCTCAGCAACCTCTGCAGCCTGGTTTGGGAAAGGAGTAGATGGGATGCTGTTGCATCTAAAGCCTTGTGCTCATGTCTTTCTAGCCCAGCCTTTCCCAACTTGGTACTCTCCACATGTGTGCACTACAACTTCCACTAGCCTTGGTCAGCATGCCCAATGATCAGGGATGATGGAAGTTGGAAGTCCAAAACATCTGGAGGTTGAAGAACGATGCAGATGAATAGCTAATTAATGTAGGAAGATGGTACCTGGGCTCGATTAAAGTCAGCTATTGCCATGGCTTTGGCCTTGCGACACTCTTCCTCCAAACGTGCCAGTTCCAGGGCTCGTAGGTCCAGCTCTATCCTCTTTTTGTCCTCCAGGCTGTCTACAAGGAAAGCAGGTGTTCTGGCATGCAGTCAAGCTATGTACACACACACCTGATCCTCCCATAAGGCAAAGTGAGGCAGTAGATTGGGAATGGCATAAGAGTAGCAGAATGGGAGACAGACACTAACTGTTTCAGTAGGGCTTGTGATGCTGGCAGTAAGTTAAGTGATGACTTCCTTCTCCAGTTCCAACAGTGGAAGACTGGTCAAGGAGAAACATGGTCACTGCTTGCATTAGCACCTGTTGTTGACTAGACAAGCCAGTGCTCTAACTTAACAGCGTACCACTGAGCTAACAGCAGAACATGAGAAGGCCATGTCAAAGCAATTCCACCTAGGAATTGTAGGGCAGGCAATTCCCAATCATTCCAAGATACTGCATGCACCAACCTGCCCTGCCTCCTTGTGGTGACAAAAATGGCACGGGGATCCGTGGTCGTGTATGTGCCAATTGTGCTGGTCTGTGCACACTTTTGAAAAGTACTAGCACACACCTGGCCAAGAAACATACACCAGAGAGTTAGTTGGCTACTCTGCCTCTATCCAGAGCAGGGGTTCTTAACATGGGATCCATGGATTGGCATCGGGGGGGGGGGGGGGCTGTGTCAGGCACAATAAAGATAAGAAAGAAAATGTTTCCAGTGCAATGAAACAAATTGTTCGCAAAATTGTGTGTGTGTGTGTTGATTTCTACCTACACCCTACAACATAGTAAATAAAGATGTTGTAAATAGGCAAGCAAGTTTCCCAGGACTGGGTGAAGCTGAAAAGTGTTCACCCAAGCCTGGGAAAACCCCCGCCTCCAGCAGGACCACTGGGTCCAAGGGAGGCATTGTCGCCATCACGCAACAGCACCCAACCTGGCGGTAAGTGTCATTACATACCCACCGTGCCCTTATTTTTATTCAGTGCCCCCCCCATTGCACCTGAGGCTACTATCACCCCTCTGAATCGTTCCAGCGCCCCCCAGGGGTGGTATCACCCACTTTGGGAAAGACTGCTCTTAAAGATTCACCTCCAACTTATCAGTCCAGTTGGGTAAATCTTTTTTTAAAAAAAACAAAAATATATATTGATACTTATACAAAAATATACACCCATTACAAAGTATATTTCTATAATATACTGAGATAAAACAGCTACTTAGTCTAAAAGAACAAAGTCAGAAGAAAGAAAAGGAAAGGAGAAACTTAAAGAATGAGAAAATGAGAGAAAAGGAAAAGAAACCTAAAGAAAGACGAAGAAGAAGAAAATAAAAGGACTTCCAGCTCTATGTTATGCAGCTACATATAATCATTCCTTAAGAGCAAAACCAGTATTCCAGTTGGGTAAATCTTGTTGGTGCCAAAAATATGAATGGGAGAATTCCTGGATGCCAAGACCCAGTTTTTGGGCAAGAACTACAAGAAAGAAGATTCCACCTAAACATTAGGAAGAACTTCCTGACAGTAAGAGCTGTTCGACATTTGCTGCCAAGGAGTGTGGTGGAGTCTCCTTCTTTGGAGGTCTTTAAGCAGAGGCTTGACAACCATTTGTCAGGAGTGCTCTGATGGTGTTTCCTGCTTGGCAGGGGGTTGGACTCGATGGCCCTTGTGGTCTCTTCCAACTCTATGATTCTATGATTCTATGAACTCTTTGGTGAGAGAACCCCAGCAGAGATTTAAAGTCATAAAATATATAGCAAAGTAAAGCATGGAAATGCTTGTAGAAAATGCAGAATTCCTTCATTTCCAACTTGTGAGTAATACAAACGGTCTTAAGAAGAGCTTAAGGGAAACAAATAAAGCTTGCAGTTCTACATTTTCACCCAGAACTGAGGCCAAGTATGTCGCAGGGAAACTGGGTGTGCAGAATGATTTACTCCACCTGAGGCACTTGAGTGTCTTGGGCAGGGCCAATGCTGGGACTAGCTAGATGTTATTCTCCACATTCCTTTGTCAACCACAGCAGCTGCATGGCCTCCTCCCACAGAACCCCAGCTTCGCACTCCTGTGTCCCCAAGCAAAGGATCTCGAGGGCATTTCACACACCCCATCCTGAACATACCAGCATATTTACGGTCAGCAAGGTCCTTCTCCCGTTCACTTCTCTGCTCCTCCAGGATGCGTTTGTTCTGCTCCTTTAGAAGTTTTTGCCGAGCGTTCGCATTCAGGTCCTCACCAGCAAAGCGCTGCATGCTAGAAGGGCCACAGCGAGGGTCATCGTCACTCACGCGGGCTGGGTGGCCTTTGCGTGCCGCCTCTGGGTCATGGATGTCCCACTCCCGGCGCATGGAGGGCTGTTGCTCCCGCTCGCGAAAATCCAAGACAGCCTGGTGAAGCTGCTTTTTCCGTTGGCGCTCCTCTTCTTCCAGCATTTGTGCAATCTTGTCGCACTGCACCCGATCTGCATCTGCATAAGAACAGCACAGGATGCTGTTAGTCGTTGCTCTGTCTGCCTCATGAGAAAGAACTGACTGACAAACCTGGAGATATAAAGGGAACAAGACAAGGATGTCCATTATCACCATTATTGTTTACCGTATTGGCCCAAATATTAGACGCACCCGCAAATGAGACACACCTTTAAAATTCAAGGCTTATTTGCAGATGCAGGCTGCCTCCCGGCATTACCGCCTCCTGGCACGACCTCAGCAAGCCAGCACCAGGGGGAGGCTTGGGAGCGGCAGGCAAGCTGCGCGCCCTTGCCTCATGCTCCTGGGCTGCTTCCTGGGGGGGGGGGGGGAGAGCCGTGCAGTAAGGTCGCAAATATAAGCCGCACTTTAACTTTTCATGGCCGGAATTTCGAAAAATACGTGCGGCTTATATTCAGGCCAGTACAGCATATTGATTTGGGAAATGTGCAGAAAGCAAAGAAATTGGAGTTCGAGTTGGGCATCAGATATACAAACTTAGGGCTTTTGCAGATGATGTGGTATTATTTGTTGATAATCCTTTGGATAAAATGAAGATAGTATTAAGGGAGATAAAACTATTCGGAGACCTAGTTCCTTTCTATATAAACAAAGACAAAACTGAAATCCTAGCAAAAAATCTGACACATCAAGAGAAAGAGGGTCCAGTCTTGGGAGGGACTGCTGTCTCCCCTCCTCTGAGGACTGCTGCTACCGCTATAGCAACAAAGAGGATAGCAGAGAGTTCTGCAGGGACCAGGTCCCTGGGCAGGCAGGCACAGTGGGAACAGCTACTGCTCCAGTTGAGCATCAACCAGCTGCTGGGGCAGCATTACAAAGCCTGCTTGCCCTGAATTCCACCTACCTGGCCCTGCAGTCCCTCCTTGGGGACTGCCATCTCCCCCCACTCGGAGGACTCCTGCTGCTGAGAGGGGGGTGGATGGCTGCTGGGGCAGTTGCTGGGGGGGAGGTCATCCCTTTGAGTGTCACACTTTGAGGGTGGGATGAAGGCGTGGGCCAGCCCCCTTGTGTTAAAGTCATCATTTTATTGGGGATGGGATTTTTATTTGTATTGGGGTTGCTTTAAAGTGTTTTTACTTGTATTGCACTGTATCTTTTTTTTTCAGTTGCATATTTTGTTTTAAGGGGGAGGGCAGGGCTGCCTGGGAGTGGGCCCAAGTTGACAGAATGGCTGGGGCAGGTTCCACTGGGTAGATGTACACCCAATCTCAGTGATCACTGATAGGAGGAGGAGTTATGCTGGGACCAGACCATGTCATTACTGAGGAGGTAGGTATAGTCATTGTTTGAAGGCTATCCCTGCCTCTGGGTCAGGTCATGACCAGAAGGATACCGGAATCAACAAGGGAGACCCACATGACCTTAAGGTGTTGCTGTGCAATGCCAGGTCAATGATCCACAAGACTACGGCCATCCATGACTTGATCGTGGATAGAGGAATTGACTTTGCATTTGTAACAGAGACTTGGTTGGACATGGCAGATGGGCCTGTTCCTGCCGCTGCTTGTCTGCCAGGTTTCTCATACAGACAGCAACCCAGGTCATGTGGGCGGGGAGAGGGGCTTGCAGTGATTTTTGGAAGTAATTAGCTGACACCAGGCATCCTATTGGGAAGACCCAGTTTTCTGAGTGCATGTTCTAGCCACAGACATGCCTTAGACCTGGTGTTCACCTCTGTGAAATGTGGGTGATTTGACACTAAGTAAAAGTGAAAAAAAAGAAATGCCATGGTCGAATCACTTCCTGGTGCAACTAGGCTTCTCTGCGAACCTTCCCCTCCGCAGGGAGGTAAGACTGATTTAGATGAACCCTGCCACTTAATGGATTTGAACAGGAGTGATAGGGGATGTTTTATCCCATGTTGATGGCCTCTCAGCCATCTCAGCCTGGTGGCCCACTGGAATGCGGAGTTAACCAGGGCTATTTGGCTCTGAAGTGCCCTCTCCGATTACATGGAGCCTGGACAGCCCTGTGGTTTTCCCCAGAGCTGAGGGTGATGAAACAATCATGGAGATGTCTAGAGTGCTGGTGGTGGAAACTCTTCTGAATCGGACCAAACACGGGTTAGAGCTCAACATATTTAAATTTACCAAAACATTTACCTGTGTGACACAGAATCAATTTGATGCACCATCAGAAAATCCAGTGTCATGGTAAAAGAAACACGCACTGAGTTCCAACATAGGAAGACAGTCATGTTCAGGCTACATTTCTGCAGGTATACCAAAATTGATGCCAGTGAGTTTAACACCTGACAGTACAATAATTCATCATTCAGATATTAACTATCTTGTTAGCTAAAAGCAGGCCCAAACTTCCCAATGAAGTTTTATGTTGATTAAAATCATTCTTCATTTTAAACATTTTATTTTTTCCTGTTTTTTGTGTACTACAAATACAATATGTGCAGTGTGCATAGGAATTCATTCATATGTTTTTCCAAAATATAGTCCAGCCCCCCCACAAGGACTGAGGGACTGTGAACCGGCCCCGGCTGAAAAAGGTTGAGGACCGCTGGTCTAGAGGGGCTGGGAGCTGGGGGCACTGCTATACAGTGGTTCCGCTGGTACCTCCTGGGTCGTGCCCAGGAAGTGGTGTTGGGGGATGAATGTTCAGACTCCTGGGCTCTCACTTGTGAGGTGCCTCAGGGCTCTGTCCTCTCCCCCATGCTTTTCATCATCTATATGAAAATGCTGGGAGAGATCATCAGGGAATTTGGGTGGGTGTTCACCAGTATGCAGATGTCAAGATACTGTCAGTGGCTCCTGGCTGGTTGCCCAGGAAAGTATAAAAACAAGGGAAAGTATCTATCGGTCCTTTTTTATTTCAATCTTTACAGAGAGAGGCTACCCAGCCTCTTGGATAATGGTGTTGTCCCAAGTGAATCTCCACACACCCCATCTCTCCCACTTCCTCATTCGTCAACGTCATCACCTCTTCTACGGGTGCTGCTACGTGTCCCCTGTCTTTGAGTTCTTTGCTCTCCTACCTGTAAGGCTCTCCGGGTTCTGGGAGATGGAGGGTCTGGAATGTTTTCTAATGACAGCGTGTCAGCGTGTTGCTCTGGCTCTCCCATGATTTCCCAACTTTCCCCCTCATCTGCCTCTGGGCTGCAACCTCCCTCAAACCCCTGTTGTAAATCTATACTGTCTTTCTCTTTCTTCTCCCTAGAAGGGTCAGGATAGGTAGGCGATCTCCACCATTCCTCCTTTGCCCAGTCCCTGACAGCAGATGATACCCAGCTCTACCTCTCTTTCAAATCAGAACAAGTGAAGGTGGTGAAGGTCCTGTGTGAGTGTCTGGAGGCAGTTGGAGGATGGATGGCAGCTAACAGATTGAATCCTGACAATACAGAAGTACTGTTTGGGGGGGGCAGGGAGTGGGCGGGGGGGATTCCCGGGTCCTGAATGGGGTAACTGTGCCCCTGAAGGGCCAGGTGTGCAGCCTGGGAGTCATTTTGGACTAACAGCTGTCCATGGAGGCGTAGGTCAATTCTGTGTCCAGGGCAGCTGTCTACCACCCTACCTGCCTGCAGACTGTCTCGCCAGAGTGGTGCATATTCTGCTTGGACTACTGCAATGTGCTCTACATGGGGCTACCTTTGAAGGTGACCTGGAAACTACAACTAATCCAGATTGTGGCCGCCCTGACCATATAACACCAGTCCTGAAGGACCAACATTGACTCCCAGTATGTTTCCAAGCATAATTCAAAGTGTTGGTGCTGATCTTTAAACTACAACTAATATAGAATGTGGCAGCTAGGCTGGTGACTGGGAGTGGCCACCAGGACCATATAACACTGGTCCTAAAGGATCTTCACTGGCTCCCAGTACGTTTCCAAGCAAAATTAAAAATGTTGGTCCTGTATACCTGAAGGAGCGTCTCCACCCCCATCATTCAGCTTGGACACTGAGGTCCTCTGAGGGTCTTCTGCTGGTTCCCTCACTCCAAGAAGTAAAGTTACAGGGAACCAGGCAGAGGGCCTTCTCAGCAGTGGCACCCTCTCTGTGGAATGTCCTGTCATCTGTTGTTAAGGAAATGAACAACTATCTGACTTTTAGAAACCTCTGAAGGCAGCCCTGTATCAGGAGGTTTTGAATATTTGAGGTTTTACTATGTTTTTATATGTACTGTAAGCTGCCCAGTGTGGCAGGGGTATAAATAATAAAATGATGATGATGATTAAACGGACATTAGAGTGGAGAAAAGGGTGAAATATTTGAGTATTTGGTTAACAAATAAAACACATCACTTTTTCAGAATAACTATGTTAAAGTATGGAACAAGGCAAAACAAGACTTAGCAAGATGGGGAAGGATGAAAATCTCACTATTAGGAAGAGTTTCAGCTATTAAGACAAATGTATTACTGAATATGCTGTTTATAGTTTTGATTACAGTGGTACCTCGGGTTACATATGCTTCAGGTTACATACGCTTCAGGTTACAGACTCCGCTAACCCAGAAATAGTACCTTGGGTTAAGAACTTTGCTTCAGGATGAGAACAGAAATCGTGCTCTGGCGGTGCGGCAGCAGCAGGAGGCCCCATTAGCTAAAGTGGTGCTTCAGGTTAAGAACAGTTTCAGATTAAGAATGGATGTCCGGAATGAATTAAGTACTTAACCCGATGTACCACTGTATACCGATTATTGGTAATGTGAGGTAATTCAAATACAGTGGTACCTCGCAAGACGAATGCCTCGGAAGACGAAAAACTCGCAAGATGAAAGAGTTTTTCGTTTTCTGAGTTGCTTCGCAAGACGGATTTCCCTATGGGCTTGCTTCGCAAGACGAAAACGTCTTGCGCCTTTTTTTTAAAGCCGCCAATGCATTCCTATGGGAAACCGTCAATACACATTGGTGCTTCGCAAGACGAAAAAATTCACAAGATGAAAAAACTCGCAGAACGAATTAATTTCGTCTTGCGAGGCACCACTGTTATGGCAAAGAGGGTTATCAAAATTTATCTGGCGGGGAAAAAGCCAAGGATTAAATTTAAAATATTAACAGATCTTAAAGAAAGATGTAGATTCAACCTGCCAGATTTAAAATGAAACTATGAAGCTGCCTGTTTGATATGATCAAAAGAGTGGATATATTTTTAAAAATGCAAACCCCACTGAGGTTGATGCATTTATGCACTTTCTTTCATTTGAATTTAACTGTTGGGGAAACTGACTTGCTCAGGCCCCAGACCAATGCCCGGAGACAAGTGAGATAAATGACCTCACAGAGAAATGGGGCAGAAACACTTACCGAAAGCTTCATCACGTCGTTTCTCTGCAATTTCTCTGAGTTTTCGCTCTTCCACCTGGGCCTTCAAACCTTCCACATCCACCTTAAAAGTGACATTACAAGTTAACTGCTGCATTGGATGTGGCTGTTTCAGAAGCAAACAGAATGCAGGATTTTGCATGCTGCCCTCTCAAATAAAGACAACAAAGAACATGCAGGAACCTGAAAGATGCAATGGCATAAGCTCTCCTATTTCATGTCAGCTAGTTTAGAATATAGCTTTGAAGCTGCTGACCAGAGCTATTTGGCTTCTATCTTTCTGTACCAGCTTTGCTGATTTCTGGTTCATTACTGGGCTCAAGTCAAAATGCTGTTTTTACATTTAAAGAAGCCCCAAATGGCTTAGGATAAAGAAGGACCACCCGCTACCACATTAGTCTGCCTGTTCTCACAGTTCCTCTGGTAGGACCTGCTACATGTCCTACCACCAACTGATGCAACAGAATAGGGTCCGGTTTTACCTAATTTCCTGCTGCTTTTGGTTATTTTTTTATCTGCTATCCTGGCTTTTGTGTGTGGTTATGCTTCAATATTTTTACTTGCTTTATTTTTTGCTGTAAGCTGCCTTAAGTGCCTCTGTCCCCTTTGCTATCAATTATCCTATCTTTCTAACAGATCTGATGCTTTTAAGGCTTAAGGTTTAAGCTTTTGGCCTGCATATATAGAATATACGACCATTGAGCATCTAGACCATGAAATATAGGTGCTCCTGAGGAGTGATCAGGAGTAATCTATTACGTGAAACACTGAGATGAACACTTGTCATCTGTAAATGATGCCTGTAATAATGGAATACAGAAAATGAACAGTCCTTGCTTTCACTCATAATACTTCAACCCCTGAAGTTGGAACCTTATTCATGAGATTTTTTGCTGAGAGTTTATTCTTGTATTTATGAATCACTTCCTATGAATCAATTATTTATTGCATTTATATCCCACCTCTTTCTCTAAGGAGCTCAAGGTGGTTCATGGTTCTCCCCCATCTCAACTAAGCCCCACAACAAACCTGTGAGTTAGGTTAGGCTAAGAGGCAGTGAGTAGCCAAGGTCCCTAAGTGAGCTTCATGGCCAAGTGGGGATTTGAACCAGTTCCTAGTCTGACACTAACCACTGTACCACACTGGCTCTCCAAAGTGATTAATGTATAGTCCGGATGCCCTTAAGATTTTTGGACTACAACTCCCATTATCTCCAGCCAGCATAGCAATTAGTCAGGGATGAAGGGAGTTGAAGTTCAAAACATCTAGAAGGCAGCATGTTAACTGCCCAAAGCCTAGCCCACATCCCCAATAAATGACCTCTTGCTGTGTCTCACTGAACAAGCTGACAAGCTGAAAGCTGAGTAAATTCAGAAAGGAGTGTTCAGGTTAAGATGTCTGTGCACAGGGATTACTTCCTACAGGTATCTCAGTTCTGAGGGATAGTTAAGGAGTCCTTCCCAGAACTTTGAAATCAAGGCAGTCCTCCTCCGAAAACATGGCTCTATAAGCCCTCCATGTCTCACCCCCATCGTGCGAAAGCGAGCATTAAAGATGCGGCTCTGTCTTTGCTTCTCCCGGTTCCTGCGGGCTTCAATGGCAGCTGCCTCTTTTATATCTGGCTGGATGTCCACTTTATACATCTTTGCACCTGTAACTGAGGGTTGTGTTTTCTTGTCAGAGGAAGAGAGATTTAAGTTTTTAAGTTTTTAAAGCAGACCCAGTTCCATCCCATTGCTAACTAATCTTATCTGAGTGGTGGGAATAGATACCTAGGCCTGTCTCTCTATCTATTCTGGAACAATTTGCAGATAGGTCTTGGGTAAACATGGAATAAGCTTTTCTCCAACATCAGATCTGCCTAGTTCAGCGCTGGGAAACCTTTTCAGCCAGGCGGGCCAGATTCTTATCTGTCCCCACCTCATGGACCAAGCTTGACAGGTGGGTTGCTCTGTCCACCTGTCAAAGTACTTGGGAAGCGTTTCCCAAGTGCATGGCAGCCAGCTAGTTGCGTTGAAACTTCAGTGCGAAGCACTTTGCAAGGCCTCTGCTCAGTGCTTCTCAAGCATTGAGCGTATGACTGGCAAAGCTGATTGTGGCAGGGATCGCCTGCATGATCAAGTTCCCCATGAAAGACCATATCTCTACTTCCCACATTTTGTGGTTTGGAGAAAACAACCTTATAAGCCAGAGGTTTCCTAAAGGTGATCTAGTGATTGCTGTCTTCTCCAGTGTTCTAACACAAGACTGCCTTTATTTCAATCCCCCAACAAAGCAAAATGTTGAAAACAATTCACTTTCCCCTTCCTCCCTGGTGGGGAATGGAGGCACTACTTGGGGTCCACTTTAGGTACCAATAAGGGACGTGGGTGGCGGTGTGGTCTAAACCACTAAGCCTAGGGCTTGCTGATTGGAAGGTCGGCGGTTCAAATCCCTGTGGCGGGGTGAGCTCCCATTGTTCAGTCCTAGCTCCTGCCAACCTAGCAGTTTGAAAGCACGTCAAAGTGCAAGTAGATAAATAGGTACCGCTCTGGCGGGAAGGTAAACGGCATTTCGATGCGCTGCTCTGGTTCCCCACAAGCGGCTTAGTCATGCTGGCCAAATGACCTGGAAAAACTGTCTGTGGACAAACGTCGGCTCCTTCGGCCAGTAAAGTGAGATGAGCGCCGCAACCCCAGAGTCGTTCGCGACTGGACTTAACTGTTAGGGATCCTTTACCTTTTTTACCTCTAGGCACCAAAATGTTTTGGGCTGACCCTGGCTGGTGCTGTGCTGCTTTATTGTAGTTATTTGTATGGTTTCAATAGATTTTATATACAGTTTTAATTTTATCAGTGTTCTATTGTTTTTTAACTATCCCCCCCCCCATGTTTTTATCAATAAACTGCCTTGAGTCCTTGTCGGGAAAAAGCAGTGTGCAGACCCTCCAAGTGTCCCTATTTTCCAGGGCCCTCCCCGATTTAGAGAAGCTGTCCTGCTTTCTGATTTGATCCCAGAATGTCCCGCTTTTCCTTAGGATGTCCCTATTTTCACCCGTGAAGTGCTGGAGGGTATGCGGCGTCTGTGCGCATATCATATCATATATCAATGAGCGCCCTGGACCTCCCAACCGCTGTCCCGCTCTCACCTGCTCCCTCCCGAAGTTTGCGGCCTCCTGGTTGCTATGCCAACAAGCCAGCCTGTTCTGAATTCCGCGTCGATTTATGCAAATCGAGAAGCGGAGGAACCTATCAGCCAAAAGAAAAGGGCCGGCGGGGCGGGAGCGCCTTGGGAAGAGGGAGGACCCACGTAGGCAAACCCCAGCGGGCCATAGCGCCCTATCAGCTGTCGCCTTTCCGAAGGAGGTGGGACCCGCGGCTTGGGAGCAGGCGGGCGCCGAGTCCTCGCGAGATTTCCGCGCTCGCGTTCTGGTGGCGGCCGAGGGGCCTGGCGTGGTCCGGCGCGGGGCCTTGAGCTTCTGGCCGGGCGGCGTTGGCCCGTGTCCCTGCCGGCCCGGAGTCCCCTCGCGTCCCCGCCCCGCCGTCCCCCGCCGCCGAAATGGGCTTCCTCAAGCTGATCGAGATCGAGAATTTCAAATCGTACAAGGGGCGGCAAATCATCGGGCCCTTCCGGCGCTTCACGGCCATCATCGGGCCCAACGGATCCGGTGCGCGGGCGGGCGGGGAGGCGGCGGAGGAGGAGCGGGGTCGGGGCTGGGGCTGGGGCGGCGCACCTCCGTCCCGCGAGGGGAAGGCCTGGGAGGGATGCCTCCGCCTTGGGGCGCCAACTTGGTTCGCGCGTTTCTGTCAGCTGTGAAGGACCAGCCTCTCGGATGCGCCGCTTTGAGAGAGTTTTTCACATTTGGGGCGACATGTTGGGGGGTCGCTTTTTCGTTTGTCTGTTTGGCACCAGGTGTCGCCCGCTGACAGGCGCACCTGCAGACCCCCCCCCCCCCCCCGTCATGCAGTTGCTGAGAAGACAAACCCGACCAGCTGGGGTTTTTTCTTCAAAATAATGGTGCAGGTAGAGGGAAGGCATTAATGAGAAGCAACTTGGTTATGAAAGTTTGGGGTTTAAATAGCTGGAGGAGGCACCCTACTGCGGCAAAGGGTGTGTGGGGGGGGAAGGCACTCCCCCCAAACTGTGTGAAATTTGAGAAGGGACAGCGTTAAGCGGCAGGGTTGAGGACATTCTTAGTGGTGATATTTGTCAGGAAAGGGGAGTGCTTATTTTTTTAGAGAGAGGTTCAAATCATGGGGTGCCCATCCCAGATCAGAAGAGGCATCCAAAGCAAGAAATAAATTTGTATATGCTCAGAGGCAATCTTCACAGGTTACAGGGATGTGGTATGTGCTACAATGGTTTTAGGGCCCAGGAAGTGAAAGCTCATATGACACCCTGAGGGAAAGGCATATGGCACTTTTGCTAAAATGCATCATGGTTTATTTTGTTGTCCTCCATCCAGGCAAGTCAAACCTCATGGATGCCATCAGCTTTGTGCTTGGCGAGAAAACCAGCAATCTGAGAGTAAAGACGTTGCGAGACCTGATCCATGGAGCCCCTGTAGGGAAGCCAGCTGCCAATCGGGCATTTGTCAGCATGGTTTACTCTGAAGATGGTGCTGAAGATCGTACCTTTGCAAGGGTCATAGTAGGTGAGCTTTGGGGCAGGGTGAGGAAATGGTTGGGTGTGTGTCATGCTGTAGTATTGGAGTCTCTGGTAAGCAATGTTGCTGGGTGGCTTGAGCAAAGAAGACTGGGCTGCTCTGAAAGGGGTCGTGTGGGGGGAGGTCCTGAAGTGAGTCCCATTGTGTTCAGTGGGGCTTATTTCCTTGAAAGTGTGAATAATAGTGCAGCCTTTACATGCTTACATGAAAGTAAGCCCCTATAGAACTTATTTCTGAATCGCCTATCGGGCCTAAATCTGCTAGTGCATTCTTCCAAAGAAATCCCATCCTGCTTTTCACATTTACTTGTTTTCTGTGGATGTCCTTTGTAATACATTCTTCCATCCCTATTATCATCTTCAGAATTGGGGAGTAGGGTTGAGGAGCTTCTGGAACTTGGAAGTCTTGGGTTTCTAGTGTTGACTGAATGAGATGTCTGTCTTCTAGGAAGTTCATCAGAGTACAAAATAAACAATAAAGTGGTACAGCTGAGCGAATACAGTGAGGAGCTGGAGAAACTGGGCATTCTAATCAAAGCTAGGAACTTTCTAGTCTTCCAGGTAAGCCCTCCTCCCCCTTTATAATCTCCCCAAACAGACGTGCTATAGTAGAACATAAATTTATTGGCATTTCCCCACTCAGAGTCCACGTTGACAGCCATACATGAGCAGACGTTCTCGTAACACTTCCAGAGTTGCTGACACTTGAGCAAAGGTTCATTTAAGAACATAAGACCTGTAAGATCAGGCCAGTGGTCTAACTGACTCAGTGTCTTGTTCTCACAGTGGCCAATCAGATATCTTTGGGAAGCCCACAAGCAGGAATTAGGTGCAACAGTACACTTAATTGGGATTTCCAGCAACTGGTATTCAATGTTACACTACCGTCAGCAGGTAGTATACAGCCATCATGGCTACTGGTTGTGCTTTGTGGGATATGGAATGGGCTCCACATGGATTCTGGGACGGGCTCATGTAATCCTACTAGGAGGAGAGCAGAGATGTGAGATTCAAGCTAATAGGATCCAGTGATGACTAACCTTTAATTTAACAAATAATTATTTTAACAAACCTTTCTGCTGTGAGGAAGGGCTCTAGCTCTGCAGTGGAGCAGTACATACTTGTTGGTTTGTTAGTTACATTTATATACCACCTTTTCTCCAAGGAGCTCAAGGTGGCATACGTACTTCTCCTCCTTCCCATTTTATTTTCACAACAGCAACTTACCTGTGAGGTAAGTTAGGCTGAGAGTGAGTAACAGGCCCATGTGAACTTCATGGCTGAGTGGGGAACCTGGTCTCCCAGGTTCTAGTTCAGCTCTCTAACCAACAGGTTCCTGTTCAGTTCACAGCATCTCAAGGTATGACTGGGAAGGACTCCTGTTTAAAACCCTGGAGAGCCACTACTAGTCAGTGTAAACAGTGGTTGACTCTGTCCAAGGCTGCTTCTTATCTTCCTATATTCCTCCTTCTAATAGTGCTATTCTAGTGCTACCCTAAAGTACAAATGCAGACTCCATTGCCTCTAGCCTATTGTTTTGCCTCTAGCCTATTGAGCTGGGAAGCTGGCAGCAGTGTGGTTCTGAAAAGACAGATAAAAAAATCAGACTTACACAGGGTCTAGCTGTGCCACAGACTCCCATTGCTTGTGTCATTGGTGGCACCTGTGTCTCTGATTTGTCACATATTATTCAATCCATGCCAGAAGAATGGAGGTGACTAGATAAGATGAATCCCTTGGCTTGTTCTGATGCTGCCTGTTTTCACTGCCCCAGGGTGCGGTGGAGTCTATTGCCATGAAGAACCCCAAGGAGCGCACAGCACTCTTTGAGGAGATCAGTCGCTCGGGGGAGCTGGCTCAGGAGTATGACAAGCGCAAGAAGGAGATGGTCAAGGCAGAAGAAGATACTCAGTTCAATTACCATCGGAAAAAGAACATTGCCGCAGAGCGTAAGGAGGCTAAACAGGAGAAAGAAGAGGTAAAAACTGAAAGCTGCCATTGGACTGTGCTTTCCTTATGGGTCCAGAATGTTGTCACACTATTCCTTGGCACTTCAGTTGTGGAAACAATTTATTTTTCTGCAGTTTGAGTGGAAATCCAATCTGTTTTCGACCACCTCTTCCACATCCTTATTCTTCCTCGTTTCATCTCCTCAGCCACCAACACTGCCCTCAACTTCTGCTGATTTTTTAAAAAAAATCCAGTTCCAAAGAGCGAAATCACTCGTTCCACTCCTCAGTCCCCTGGGCTCATAAAATGTCATGGTCAAAGTGGGCCAGTTCTGGTTATGATAATATCAACACCATCTCTTTCCCCCTATCTGGGTGAAGCTGCTTATTGGTCCTCAGTTGGGTGGGAGTTGCCTCTTAGGTACTGTATTGCTGTGATTGGTGGCATGGTTGTGCCTTCCGTGTGTTCTGGCACCAGCACAACAGTTTAAGTGTCTGGGATTTCCCCATTCTAGCTCTAGGTGAGGTCTGGCATTTCTTTTGAGAATGGATAGGACCTGGCATGCCCTTCTTGCTATGTCTTCCTCTTTCTGTTATGAATCCTTAACCCTCAGTTCCCTGTTTTGTTATCTAAACAATTTTTTTGCCCATAAATATGACCTTATACTCACTTCCTTTTCCTGATTAAAATTCTAGTTTAAATAATAATAATTTTATTCTTTATACCCAGCCACTCTGAGGAATTGATCTTTTATTTTCAAGCATCTTCATTCTCCTCCCCTCCTTATTGTCTCTCCTTATCTCTTCTCTTTGTTTGCTGCCTCATTCTTTTTGTCCTTCTGTGACATTTTTTCCTACTTAAATATAAAATTGGCCTTACAGCTGTCTTCATCTTCCCCTCACCTCCTTTGGCTTCAGGGTGCCCTGCCTTATTACATTCATATTTTGCCCTCCTTGCTCTCCTTTTAAGTACTTTTTAAAAGTACAGTACTTCTGAATTCCTAGATTCCCTGAGAGGGACTGCGTTTAGTGGGACATAATCCCAGGTAAGTAAAGATAGGATTGCAGCCTAACAGTGCAATCCTAACTATGTCTGTTGAGAAGTAAGTCCTGTTGAATTCAATGAGGCTTACTGCCTGGTTAAGTAGAGATAAAATTGAAGCCCAAAAAGTGTGGTGATGTTGCTGTTAAGGTAAAGTGGGTTTAGTTTGAGACTCTGTTCAGTGCTTCGGATTAGAGGTCCTTTAGGCTTGCAGCATGCTTTGCCACAGCTTATGCCTTATGTTCTCCTTTTTTGGGGGGCAGGCAGATCGGTACCAGCGCCTGAAAGACGAGGTTGTGCGAGCTCAAGTCCAGCTGCAACTCTTCAAGTTGTACCACAATGAAGCTGAAATAGAAAAACTGAACAAGGAGCTGGGCTCCAAAAACAAAGAGATTGATAAGGATAAGAAGCGGATGGACAAAGTGGAGGATGAGCTCAAGGACAAGAAGAAGGAGCTGGGCAAAGTGATGAGAGAGCAGCAGCAAATCGAGAAGGAGATCAAGTAAGCTGATAGGTTTTAGTATAGTGGGAAGCAAAGAATCAAATTTCAGAATTCTGGGATCTACTATAAAAGCAAAACCTGGAGATTTGGTTCTACCAACCCAGATCCAATCACCATGAGGTCTCCTGCATATACAGGATCTGTGTTAACACAAATCTGGTGTACCAACAAACCCTAAAATTGAACCGGACAACTGGTCAATAGTTGCTTAGTTGCTGTGGTTTTGCGTGTGGGGACTTTGAGGCTAAGGCCAGGGCTAACTAATCCCAAATAAAATCTTTCCTTGATATCCCTGTCCTAAAGCAAATTGATTTAGAGTGTTGTCAAAATTTTTATGTACAGCAATAGATTGAAAGAATATCTCAAGCAAGATAATTTTAGTGATACTACAATTAATCTACTCCAGAGATCTTCAGACAGTGTTTGGGGAGAAACTTAGGGCGTCCTTGGAAGCTCATCAGGAGCGCTTTGATAAGAAGAGCATTAATGCTAGACGCATTATCCCCAAATTATAGAACTGTTTTATCTACTTCTACAACAGGGGTGGAGAGACTGTGGCCTTCAGATGCTGCTGGACTTGAACTTTGATCACCCTTACCATTTGCTGTGCTTTCTTGGGCTGATGGGAGTTGTAGTCCAGGAACATCTGGAGGGCCACAAGTTTCCCCATCTTGACTTTATAGCATGCTGATCTAGAATGGGAGTTTGTCTTGGGCTTTCATGGAAACTGGGTATGCAATTGCCATACATAACAAAAGCATGGTGTTTTGCAGGGAAAAGGATTCTGAGCTGAACCAGAAACGCCCACAGTACATCAAGGCCAAGGAAAATACATCCCACAAGATAAAAAAGCTGGAAGCTGCCAAGAAGTCCTTGCAGAATGCCCAGAAGCAGTATAAAAAGCGCAAGGGTGATATGGATGAACTGGAGAAGGAGATGCTATCTGTGGAGAAGGCCCGGCAGGAGTTTGAGGAACGCATGGAAGAGGAGAGCCAGAGCCAAGGCCGGGACCTTACACTGGAGGAGAACCAGGTATGGTCAAGGGAGTAGCTGAGATGGGATCTGTGGCTCCAGACAGTGTTGGAAGGAGGAGACTGTTAGTTTGCCTTTCTTGGTGCAGAAAGTATTGATCTGATGTGTAGAAGTCTTTCCTATTCTAATTAGTTCAAGAGGGTTTTGGAAGCTTCTGTGTGTGAAAGAAACTGGTGCAAGCTGGAAGTTTCTAGCTGACACATAAGTGTCTATTCTATTCATGATGTTTGGGTTATTCCTTCAGAGAAGCTGAGTACAGCTGGCTTAAACTGGTCCTGTTATCTCTTTCTGTCAAGGTCATGCTGCCTATAATCAGAGGCCAGAAGGAGCTTGGGTTTCGCTTTCTATCTCTTTTCTTCTGGTCTGGTGTTCTGTATATA
Organism: Podarcis tiliguerta; assembly: GCF_965153285.1. Classification (NCBI taxonomy): domain Eukaryota; kingdom Metazoa; phylum Chordata; class Lepidosauria; order Squamata; family Lacertidae; genus Podarcis; species Podarcis tiliguerta. Next base: position 38,540,842 of record NC_139550.1, read on the forward strand.
GTATGCTCAGTGTTAAGGTTTTAGTCTTATTATAAGTTATTATAAATCTACTGCAACTGGATTCTTTATAGACAGTGCCAACCCTGAATGTATTGGATTTGTGACCGTTATGCCCATTTGCCTTCAGTAGCAGTAAAACTTTGCTGGATGAAGTATTAATTGCCTCTGATCTATTTTTGGGGAATCCTGCAACGTGTTTAAGTTTTTACTCTGCTAACTATATGTTGGAATCTGCTCTGGATCAATATGAGTAGTATTCATGTCAGAGACTTCATGTGACTTTGGAAAATAGAAGGAGCTACCTTATACTGAACTCCTGCCCTAAGCAATTTTAAAAATATTTATGCAATTTATGTTCCACCCTGCTATAGCAAAAAATACTCATGGTGTCTAAAATGCAATACAGTCAAATAGCAAAATAAATTGTATCAGTAAGTTAGAAGTGATTTAAAAGCAGCAGTTTTTTTAAAAGCACAAGAAGTCATAGCTCCCACCCTCCATTCCTGCTGAAATAAAAATAGCATTTAAAGTAAGGTTACCAGACGTCCCCGTTTCCCAGATTTACAAATTAGTCCCCTGACAAAATCCATCTATTCAGTAGGAAGTTGAAAAGTGTCCCCGGATTCATTGAAAAAAAATCTAGTAACTTTAATTTAAAGTGCACCTAAAAGAGGGCAATGAAGGGGCCAGGCATTCCTCTTGGGGGAAACTGAGAGAGAAAGTTCTCTCAAAGGCAACCACCTCTGTGTCCTGGGCAACTGTCTCCAAAATGTTCCGCTCTCTTTGCTTCCTACTTTTATCAAACAGGTGAAGAAATACCACCGGCTGAAGGAAGAGGCCAGCAAGCGAGCAGCCACACTGGCCCAGGAGCTGGAGAAATTCAACCGTGACCAGAAGGCAGATCAGGACCGCCTTGATCTGGAGGAGAGGAAGAAAGTAGAAACTGAGGTGAGTTGTTTTCCCTGTTGGAGCAGGCCTTCCCCATTTCTCTCCTATTTCTAGGACTTGGCCTGCATTGCCACCACTCAGGATGTGCATTGCCCCATCCTTTTAAGTAAAAACAGAAACTCACCTGCACCTAGAATAACTAGATTTTGTCCTGAATCTGCATGTTTATAACAGTTAGACAAACTGAGTGAAGTTGCTTAACTCCTCTCTTACTTTGCATTTATCTTTTACTGATCAGCTTAGGTTTGCTCTGCTTCTGTGTTATGTGCTGTCGCTTTTTTATGCACCCCCACATAATTGCACCTAGTCCCTCTCAAATTTTTGCATAAATGAGTTCTCCTGCATTCCTTCCCATTCTCCCCATCACTTTTCCCGTCCTTCCCTTCCCTTCTCATCAGTCATCTCAGACTCCCCCACCCCCTGCCTTTTTGTCATCCCATCGCCAAAAGCCGTGTCAAAGAAGAGAGAGGGCTTTAAGCACAAAATGTGTGAGGAGCCATAACAGCAGCTTGTATATAGATAGGCATCATATATTGCTTGAAACATTGGTGACCATATATTGCATCATATATTGCTTGAAACTGTTGACACTGTATTCCTGATTCCACAAGGCTTTATACAGCTGGATCTGATCCAGTTCCGTAGTACAGATCAAACTGGCCTTGAGCCTTTGGATGAATTGTCCAAAACCGGTTTCAAGTCCATATTGTGATATCAGTTTCATAGTTTTTCACCTGGAAGTATATTGCGAATCATGGGGTGGGTGCTATGCAAAAATTACAATGTGGGAAAAACCATGAAGCCCCCCAAGGCTTCTCTTGATTCCTGCATCCTGTTAACTGCTGGCTCAGCTCTCTTCTGCCTCCTGCAGGGGGCAGTGAATCGCAAGAGCAGGCGCCGGCAAAAAATCACAATGTGAGAAAAACCGTGAAGCCAGCCAATGCCTCTGAGTAGCTCCATCCTTATTTCAGGCATCATGATATGGGTATTTCATTTTATTTCACTTTTTATTTGAATACCAGCTTTCTATATTGCTATACACAAGGCAGTTTACAGCAACAAAATATACAACAAAGAATACACACCTTATAATACCGTATTTTTCACCCTATAGGACGCACTTCCTTTCCCCTCCAAAAATGAAGGGGAAATGTGTGTACGTCCTATGGGGCGAATGCAGGCTTTCGCTGAAGCCTGGTGCGCACCGACCCCTCTCGCTCTCCAGGCTTCAGGAAGCTCTCCACAAGCCGTGGGAGAGCTGCCTGTTCTGGGGGCAGGGGTCGGGGGAAGCTCGGGCTTCCCCAGCCCCGCGCCTGGGGGGGGGGAGAAATTTTTTTTTCTTTATTCCCCCCCCCCCCCAAAAAAAAAAACTAGGTGCGCCCTGTGGGCCGAAAAATACGGTAATCTGATCCAATACAAAAAGTTCTAATAAAACATAACTTTAAAATGGAACAACTTATATCCAAAAAGTAAAATTCAATCCATTAGATTGTAATCTATTAGTAAAAGTAAATAATAGTAAATTAATCTATTAGAATAGTACACAATAAAATTAACTCTCAAAACATCATATCATGATGTTTAGCTGGTGATATATCACAGTGCTGAAAACCAAATATTGTCCAGCCCTGATGTAAGTGCAGCCCTCTCCAAGATGGCAGCAGCAAGGCCAGCTCCACTGGGTTCTCCCATCTCCCACAAGCACCATTCTCCGTCCTGCCTTCCTTCAGGGGGAAGCCCTGGCTTTCTTCATGTGCTCCAGTGGCAGAAGGGGGAGTGGACCCAGTGTCAGCCACTGACTGACTGAGTCCGGCAGCAAGAGTGCCAGTGGCACAGCCGTCTCTTAGACGGTTGGGCAGTGGAACCAGCCAAAGCAGGCAGTGCCTACAAAGTGAATGGTTTGCATAGGAATGGCTGGCAGACAGATACAAGGTGAAATGTATTGATTGTTGTGCTGCGAGAGGGAGGAAAGAGAACTGCTATTCCAGTTGGTGATGGGCAGGGAAGTTCAGCCTGTGAATTGCAGCACCCTGCTGGGACTGCAGGGAAAGGGGTGGGATAATAATCATAGAGTTGGAAGGGACCCCAAGGGTTCTCTATCCAATCCCCTTCACTTCATCCATGATAATAGCCATCCAGCCTCAGCTTAAAAAGCTCCAAGGAAGGACAGTCCACAACCTCCCCAGGGAGACCATTCCACTGTTGAACAGCTCTTGCTGTCCGAAAGTTCCAGATTGTCAATATCCTTCTTAAATTGTGGCGCCCAGAACTGGACACAGTATTCCAGGTACGGTCTGATCAGGGCAGAATAGAGCGGGACCGTTACCGCATTTACTTGAGTCTAATGTGCCATCGAATCTAATGCACACCTCAGTTGGCAGAACCTTGAAACAAAAAAAAAAGTATTTGCTGGCGAATGTAATGCATGTAGACAAGAGGTTCACTCCTTACAACAGACAAGCTGAAAGTTTTGAGGTGCTGCAGGCTTGGCAGGGGAGAGGAGCCAAGCAAGGTGGCAGGGCTGTGCAGATGACAGGGAGCTGTCCTCCTCTCCTCCTCCTCCTCCACCTGCAGTAGCTTCTTGAGGGGGGCACAGCTGTGCGCCCCTCAATGGAGCAGTTTAAAGGACCCCACACCTTGCCTCTGGCTCGCACTAGCCAGTGGCTAGGTGCAAGGTCCTTTAAACTGCTCCATTGAGGGGTGCACAGCTGAACACTCCTCAATGGAGAGATGGGATGGAGCTCGTATCCTGATGCCGGCTAGCGCAAGCTGGCAGCGAAGTGCATTTTTACGCAAGTCTAATGCACCATCAAATTCAATGTGCATCCAATTTTTCACAGCCTAATTTGGCAAAAAAGGGTGCACTTTAGACTCAAGTAAATACGGTACTTCCATTGTTCTGGACACTAGGCTTCTCTTGAGGTAGCCTAGAATAGCATTAGTTTTTTTTGCTGCTGCATCACACTGTTGACTCATGTTAAGATTGTGGTCCACCAAGACTCCAAGATCCTTTTCACATGTACTTCTGGCAAGCCAAGTGTCCCCCATCTCCAGGTAAAGGAGTTTGAATAGCTTACTCCATGACAGTGTGGGAAACCTCCAGCCCACAGGCCAATCTCGGGCCATTTCCCCCAAATTACACCCACTCAGCCATCAATTGACATCATGGTGATGTCAGCTGATGGGCAGGGAGACATGGTTTATTCCTGTCTTGGCTGCATGCCCTGTTCCTGGCAGGGAACAGGATTGTGCAGTCAAGGCAGTAGGGTTTAATCTCCATGAGATCAAATCCTGCTCAAAAGCCCCTTTTGAAGCAGCTCATGTTGTTCTCCCGCGGGCAAGTGGCAGCAGCAGTGGGAAAGAAAACACTTCACCACCAGCCAACTGCCTGCTTGCAGGAAAATCACATGAGCTGCTGAAAGCAGTGCTTTTGAAACCCGGTGCTAAGCAGGATGGTTCTCCCTTCATGTGAGCTGACGCTAGGTGATGTATCAATATATCACCCAGGACTGGTATGAGGGGCAGACTGTGATGGCAGCTTCACTCGGTATATTGCATGTGAAGCCACTGCTGCTCCTGAGTCCCTCTGCCCTGAGTGAAAACCAAGCATTAGCTGGGTGCTGGAGGTAGAGGGACTCAGGAGTGGCGACAGTTTCACCACCGATATACCACTGAGTGGAGCCGCCATTGCACTCTGCCTGCATACTTCATCGGTGAGGTGCAATACAGCTTGTTCCTCCCTCTGCTTGTTTAAACTGCTTGGCTGAGGAGCCTTCTGCTGCCGTTGCCGTTTTACGGAGCCCCTGACCTTCCCCTGGCTGACACAAGTCAGCAGCGGGGTGGGGGCTCCTTTAAAGTGCTCCTGCTCCCCAGCTGAGGGAGCCCCAATCCTTCTCCTGCTGATGGGAATTTGGACGACACCAGGTCAGGGAAGACTGCTGTCAGAAGATCTTCTGAACTCTCTTAGGAATTAATTGGTTTAGCAAGTTCTCAGGAAAGAGGTATGTCAGGTCTTGGGGGACTTTTTACCCTCCAGCTGTTGCTGAACTACAACTCTCATCACCTTTTTTTGTTGGGGCTGATGCAGTTCTGGAGGGCCAAAAGTTCCCCACTCCTGCTGTAAGGGAAGCTTGAAGGTTTGTATTTCCTGCTTCCATGAAACAAGTGGATTCCAGAGACGTACAGCCTTTCCATACCCAAGATCAATCTTTCACCCTTACTTGGAATGCAGGATATGCTTTTTATGTTTTCCTCTTCGTATAACCAGAGGAGTTTGATCCTCCCACAGCTTTTTTACCTTGTCTCCCCTTTGCTCTCTGTCTGTCAGTCTCTTTATTTCCCTAGAAGAGGGCTTCAGTGCCTCTTAGGTGATCTAGCTTAAGTAAGTGTTTGTGGCTAACTAATTTAAGACCAATAGATTAAGTGACCTTGTCAGTTGGTAATATTGCTTGTTAAAGTGGTTCTCATTCAAGGGGGGTCAGAGACTGGTCTTTGGCATTGGTTGAATAGGGCCCTGGCTTTGAGCTAAGCTCCACTGGTGCTTGCTCACATTTGGCTTATTCATTTTGTTTTGTAGGCCAAGATAAAGCAGAAATTGCGGGAGATTGAAGAAAACCAAAAACGTATTGAGAAGCTGGAGGAGTACATTGCTACTAGCAAGTAAGGGCAAGGAAGGGGCCACATAATATTGTGTGCCTTAAGCAGACTCTGGTGGGGAAAGGATAAGGAAGTTGGGCTCTCTTTTGGGATTGCTTAGGAGGCCCACTCTTCAAGTCATCATATTAGTCCCTCCCAGCACAGTGCAACCAAGCCTGATGCAGGCGTGGAGTGATCAGGGAGTTCTTACGGCTCATTCTTTAGGCAGTCCTTGGAGGAGCAAAAGAAGCTGGAGGGGGAGCTGACGGAGGAGGTAGAGCTGGCCAAGCGCCGGATCGATGAGATTAACAAGGAGCTGAACCAGGTGATGGAGCAGCTGGGGGATGCTCGCATTGACCGGCAGGAGAACAGCCGGCAGCAGCGCAAGGCTGAGATCATGGAAAGCATCAAGCGCCTCTACCCTGGCTCTGTGGTAAGTGTAGAAGGACAATAGCAAGCTCCTCAAGGCAGAGCCGAGGGTATATGGCAGAGGGTGGGTGGGGTAGAATTGGAGGCCAGGGCCCCTCCTTGCCTCATTCCATTTCCTTGTTTCCCACAGTACGGGCGCCTAATTGACCTCTGCCAGCCGACCCAGAAGAAATACCAGATCGCTGTCACCAAGGTCCTGGGCAAGAACATGGATGCCATCATCGTTGATTCAGAGAAGACTGGCCGGGACTGCATCCAGTACATTAAGGAGCAGCGAGGAGAGCCTGAGACCTTCCTGCCCCTTGACTACCTTGAGGTGAGGCCTAACAAGGCCTGGGCATGCAGGTGGATTACTGCAGAGATAGAGAAATCTCCATGTTTGTGCTAGCCTGCCGATGATCAGGTGGTATCTTTTTTCCTACCCTGCCACCTGTTCAGCTCCCAACACTTTCTAAAGGTAGCTCCCTCAGACTCATTCTGAGGTAGGCTTTGCACAGAGCTCTTGCCCAAGGGACTCAGTTTTTCCCCCTTTTGCTCCTTCCCATGTAGCCACCTCGCTTCAACGATAAACTGCTTTTAAAACAAAGGTACACATGTAAAGTTATGAAGGTGATGGGGAAGGACTGCCTCCACTTCAGTAACGTTGAGTGATCTGCAGACTGACATAAGCTTGTCACTGTGCATCTCTGCCTTCCCCCTGAGACAAAACGCCTATATATTGCAGGTGAAACCAACAGACGAGAAGCTCCGGGAGCTGAAGGGAGCCAAGTTGGTGATTGACGTGATTCGCTACGAGCCGCCTCACATCAAGAAGGCCCTGCAGTATGCTTGCGGGAATGCCCTTGTGTGTGACAATGTGGAGGATGCCCGTCGCATTGCCTTTGGAGGGCACCAGCGTCACAAGGTCTGAGAAATCTTGCGAGCCACTCTTAAGTTTCTTGCCTCAGCCTCCTCCAGAACTACAAACACAGTCCTAGTCAAGATTCTACAGCAAGGAACCTTGAATTTCTGTTAACTGCATAGATGTATTACAGACTAAGAAAACGTGCTGGTATTTCCTTTATTTGGTTTCTGCTTTTTCTAAAAGGACACCAAAGCCCCAGCTTCTTGTTAATGAAAAGCTTCCTCTGGTCTCATCTTTGGCTTTGGAAAGTTTACCAAAGCTTGTTCATTCACAACTGTCTTTACAGCCAGGAGGGCTAGATACTTTTAATGAAAATTTAAAGATGAGATTTTTCAGGATGCTAAACTGTGCACTCAGTTCCCAGTTTGGTGTTTGCACAGAACTGCAGAACACCCTTGGCCCTGTCTTTGCTGTAACTCAAAAAGTGCTGCTTCCTTCTGCATATTGTGTACTGTAGCATATTGTTACTGTAGCCATCACTAGCTGTGGGAGACTGATAGCCAAGACCTGAGGTGGCTGCTTCTTCTTGGCGTGACTTTCTGTGTTCCCCTCTTTGTCCTTTTCCAGACTGTAGCCCTGGATGGGACCCTCTTCCAGAAGTCTGGGGTGATCTCAGGAGGTGCCAGTGACCTGAAAGCCAAGGCCAGGCGCTGGGATGAAAAGGCTGTGGACAAGCTGAAAGAGAAGAAAGAGAGGCTGACAGAGGAGCTAAAGGTTGGAATGGCTTTTAGTTGCCAAGTTCTGCTACAAGCTCTAGATAGCATCAATAGAGAAATGTTGCCTGGGAAGAATTTGGGGCATCATTGAAGATTATTGAAGGATAATCTGGCAGTATTTAACTTGTTTATATTTTTAACAGGATTTATATACCACTTAATTGTAAATAAGACCTCTAAGCTGTTTACAAAGAATACAAAATACATATTAAAATTGTTAGGAAAAAGCAAAGTTAAAATCAAGTTTCAAAAAATTAAAGTACAAATAAAATCAGCAGTTAAAATATACAGTGTAAGCTAAAATTCCAGTTAAAATACTTGTTAACTTTTCATGGAGATACATCAAACCACTGAGCACTTTAAAAGCAGTAATTTTCAAGACTGGGAGAAGTGACAGTCAAGGCAGTGAGTACTTCCTTGTTCCTTACTTTCTCTCAGAGCCTGACAAGAGTTTATGGTTTGGAAAGAGACTTTCAGACAGGAATTGAAAATGATGGAATGTTCCTCTCTACAAAAATGGCTCCCTGAATTTATAAAACTAGCACATAAAAGTGCAGTCTAGGCTATGGAAGGTTGTTTTCTGTCTGTAAAAGTATTCAGTTGTATAAATTCCCAGTTGTAGTTTGAAGTGGTGCAACGCAGGCAGGTGATTACCACCTTTTAGGCTGTCTTCCTCAATATCCTTCCTAAAAAGTAAGTCCCACTGAACTCATTGGGGACTTCTGTGAAAACAGGCTTAGGATTACCGTATTTTTCGCCCTATAGGACGCACTTTTCCCCCTCCAAAAATGAAGGGGAAATCTGTGTGCGTCCTATGGGGCGAATACAGGCTTTCAGGAAGCTATCCGCAAGCCTGGGGAGCCCGCGGGAGTTCCCGCAGGGCTCCCTAGGCTGCGGATAGTAGCCTGGCGTGTGGGGCACCCTGAAGCAGACATCCGCAGCGTGGGGAGCCCTGCGGGAGTTCCCGCAGGGCTCCCCACACTGCGGATAGCAGCCTGCTGCACGGAGCGCGGGGCGCGCTGAAGCAGAGCGCCCTGCGCTTCGGGCAGACATCGGCCAGCCCCACAAGCTCGGGGGACAGCAGGGGGGGAAATAAAGGAATTTTTTTTCCCTTTATTCCCCCCCCCCCCAAAAAAAAGCTAGGTGCGTCCTATGCGACGGGGCGTCCTATGGGGCGAAAAATACGGTATACTGCATGGTGCATCACTGGCTGCATTTGCATGTGATATAATGTTTAGCATTACAAGGACGAGTCACAGTGAGCATCAGACTCATATGCTCTCCCTGCTGCCGCTCCCATTATGACTGCAAGGAGTTCAGAAGCTTTTGCTTCTTTTACATTAACCACTGCTTATCTTGACATCCAAATCTGGGGAAAGTATGGTTAGTCTCATCCAACCAAGTGGAAACAAGCCAATTTCAAAGCCAATTTACAAAGTTAAGATTAACTGCTATTTAGTTCAAAGTAATGATACAATTTATGGTTAATCTAAAACAAAAGTGGAAGCTTCCATTCTCCGTTTGGCCGTACTGGAATAGGAAAGGTGGAAGCACTTGAGCTGTAACTCATCTACATAACATGAAACTATGTTTTAGCATTGCACGCAAACTGGGCCACTAGCTCTTCGCAATTGTGTGTGTGTTCAGTTAAATAATTTTTATTAATTTTCAATTACAAAAAATCCAATATATGCCATATTGTATTAGTGCCAATTCACAATTCCAATTCAAATATAATTAAACAGCCAATTACATAATCATATTGTTTTTACTCCTGCATGCTAGATTTCAGGGTACGGCATTTTTGTTTTCATTCTGCTTCCGAAGGTTTGTTTAATCCAATTCCATTCAATCTTAATCACAATCCCTTACCCACAGCTACAATGTTTTTAACATTTATATTAAAACATTTAGTATTCGTATATAAATCGCATTTAGTGATTTATATTCCTGCAAGAAAAGTACCTGTGCATGAAGTTTGTTTTATATTTATATCAATTTATTTTGTCCATATTGTTTCTTCTTAGTGTCCTCCATGACCTGCACCGCTCAGCCACTTCTAGTCTCTCTCTCCCCCTTTGTCTCAAAAAGCAAGGCTGTTATTGCAATTCTGTCATATGCCATATTTATTTCGTTACAAGAATAGAGATAGTCTGGCAATGCTTCGACAAGCCTCTGGTTTCTCTCTCCTTTCATCTTTTCACAATAACGATCTGGTGTCCCACCAAAGCCTGGCAAGCCTTCAAAGACCCCTCTAAGGCAGCGATACAATGAAAAATAAATCCTTCTGAATGGTTCAAATCCATACCCATTTCATGTACAGTTCCATTAATTTTTTAACAATCGGGGTGGGTTTGCCAAATCATTTATGTAGCAAACAAGATGTATATAAAAAGGGTAAAGGCTCCCCCCCATACCGTCGTTTACAATGAAAGAATTTTTTCTTTCTATTTCATATCTCTATGTCTTTGTAGCCATTTCATTTTATCAGGTGATAATCTTGACCCATCTATCCCAGCATGTGTCTGTAAATTAGTTCAAATTCTACTCTAATAAACAAAAGAACCTTTGCACCTTAATTGCTGTGTTGAAGGGTTATACTGATAAGCAAAGTACTTTGGCACTCAGCTCCTCCTGCCTCCTGGATTCCATGCCGGAGGGAGAAGCAGGTATCAAGGTGATCTGCAAGTGAAGCTCACCCCCCCCCCCCGGGTCTTGGGGGGAGTTTGCAAGGACAGTTACCCTCAAATGATCCTTGTTTATGCTTTGCTAACGATCTCCACTAAAATGGGAGTGGCATCCATTAAGGCAAACCGGAACCGGAAGCCACAAGCATGTGTGTTCAGTATAATTTGTCTGCAATCACTCCCCCAATGGACACCTTAGTTACACAATTTGTATTACTGTTTTTCCTATGCTCATGGACTGTCCCCATTGCTCAGATCATCAAGCATTTTTGGGATCATCAGGCATTTTTGGGAATAACTGACTTAAATTGATTCCTTCAGTCCTTAGCTAGGGGGTGCCATTGCGCCATCAAGTTTACTTTTAAAAAAAAGATTTCCCAAACAAATAGCGATAGCTTTACTAGGGATGAAAAGCTATTCTGTATATGTGCCACACATGCATAACTTGGTTCCAGGTGTATCCATCATGAGACTTGTTCACCAAAATGATTGAAGTGGACACATTCCAGAGGAGCAGCTGTACTTAGTATATTTTAGCAAAACTGAAGAACAGTGGTACAATAAATACTAACTAGCTTTCAGATGCAGTTGATGAAATAAGACACTTGTCTACAGAGAAACATGCCTCAGCAAACCCTTTTTTTCTTCTTCTTGTGTTACAGGGCACCATCATTTTTGCTTGAAATTACACTGTTCACGCAGTGCATAAATGCATCTTTTCAGGGGACTGGGTCTAGCTACCTGTCGGGGAGCTGTTTTCAGCTTTCTGAGACAGCATTGGGGCTCCTCCTTTACGCCTTATGAATTTATTCCTGGAATTTAGCTGCTTCACATTGGCTGCAGCATAACAACAAAATTGTTTTCTCATTCCATTTTTCTTTTTGCACCCCACTCCCCCTACATCTCCTTTTCTCATTTCCAGGAGCAAATGAAAGCCAAGCGGAAGGAGGCAGAGCTGCGCCAAGTCCAGTCCCAGGCCCATGGCTTGCAAATGCGCCTGAAATACTCCCAGAGTGACTTGGAGCAAACCAAGACCCGTCATCTTGCTCTCAATCTCCAGGTATGACGGCTTGCTGGGACCCTGCATCCTTCAGGCCTCCAACTTCCAAGGTAGCTCTCTGAGTTTTGTAGGGGATGCTGCCTCTTGCCTTAGAGCTAAAGCAGTAGGTGCAGCAGAAGATGCTTGGGGATGTTCATTTGGAGGGCTGTCCTGTGCAACCATCAAAGACTACCAAGGTTGGGCATGCAAGTTCACCCCTCTACTGGATATAAACTCTGAAGCCCCAGTCTTGCCATGATCAATTTGCTTGAGAGAGATTCCTACCATCCGTTCCTTCTGAATTATATCCCTAATAGAATGCTGTACCCAACAGGAAAAGTCCAAGCTGGAAAGTGAATTGGCCAACTTCGGGCCCCGCATCAATGACATCAAACGCATCATCCAGGGGAGGGAGCGTGAGATGAAGGAGCTCAAGGAGAAGATGAACCAGGTATGATGGATCAAGACAAAGGGCTAGACCTTGCTGTTAATGCTTGTTACATACATTTATTTATTTATTTATTTATTTATTATTACTACTACTATTACTTTTATTATAAATTATTATTATATATTTCTATCCTACCCTCAATCCCAAAAGAGCCTAAGGTGGTTGTGTAACTTCTTAAGGAAAATCTATACAATGACTAATGTATCTGCAGCAGTCTTTGTCAACATAGTGCACCTGCAGGCTGCACTGATAAGATTTGTAGTCCCAAAACATCTGGCGAGCACAAGGTCAATAATGTCTGCTGAACAACTACATATCTAAGCAATATAAAAATCATCTCCACAAGAGGCTGCCTTGACTGTGTGCCCCAGAATCATCACACAGAGGCTGTGTGGCATTTCAATCAATGTGGAAAAAGTTTCCTGAAAGTGGATATTTGGTGTTAAAAAACCCACTCAAAACTACTCTGCTCCATCTCATCCTGCTCCTCTCACTTTAGTTTCTTCCCATCTTTGCCAGGTGGAAGATGAGGTATTTGAGGAATTCTGCCGGGAGATTGGGGTGAGGAACATCAGGGAGTTTGAGGAGGAGAAGGTGAAACGCCAGAACGAGATTGCCAAGAAAAGGTAACCAGCCCAACTTTGTGCCCTCATGAAGTCTCCCAGGTTGAAGAATGTGGAAGCCGTGTGAATGCATGGATGGGTTTGGATCTGAGACCCAATTTTAACCCCTGTCCCTCTGCAGGTTGGAGTTTGAAAACCAGAAGACCCGTCTGGGCATCCAGCTGGACTTTGAGAAGAACCAGCTGAAGGAGGATCAGGACAAAGTGCACATGTGGGAGCAGACTGTCAAGAAAGATGAAGCTGAGATAGAGAAACTCAAGAAGGTGCCAGGGTGGGCCGGTGGTGGCTAGGAGGGTTTGGTCCAGCAGCTACCTGTGGCTTGAAGGTGGGGAAGAAGGCAGTAGAGTCTATGGTCGAGCTCATAGTCTCTCTGTTTCTCTCTGCCCCCCACTTAAGGAGGAACAGCGGCACATGAAGATCATTGATGAGACCATGGCACAGCTGCAGGACCTGAAGAACCAGCACTTGGCCAAGAAATCTGAGGTGAACGACAAGAACCATGAGATGGAGGAGATTCGGAAGAAGCTGGGCGGGGCCAACAAGTGAGTCTTGGCTTCTGGGGGCAGAGGCTAGGGGATGTAGGAAGGGAGGCTGTGGAGGGATGCTTGATAACCTTTCCCTTTCTCTAAGGTGGGAAGTTTGTAAAATGGCTGGAGGTGAATCCTGTGCTAGATCTGACCAAATGCAGTAGCGTCCTCCTTCTAGGGGCAGCCAGCCAGAAGCCTCTGGGACAACTCCCCTATGGGTTGTCCCTAGCATCTAGTCCTTGGAGGTCCACTTCCTCTGGACAGGAAGGTTCTGTTTAACTGTTGTAGTTGATAGCTGTTGATGGCAAAAATGTCTCTATATTTCTCTTCTTTTTTTATTTGATTCAATTTAATATTTGTACTAAACATTATCCATATTGACTTTTGCTCTCAGGGAGATGACTCACTTGCAGAAGGAGGTGACAGCCATTGAGACCAAGCTGGAGCAGAAGCGCAGTGACCGCCACAATCTGCTGCAAGCCTGCAAGATGCAGGACATCAAACTGCCCCTCTCTAAAGGCACCATGGATGATATCAGTCAGGAGGAGGTAAGCAGAGTCTCCCCCGTACAGCAGAGGGTGGGTATGAGGCCCAAGCAGGAGAGTGAGATGGTTCTCTTTTGTTTTGATTCGGGTGCAGGGTGGCTCCCAGGGGGAGGAGGCAGCCAGCAGCTCACAGAGGACTTCCAACATGTATGCGCGAGAAGCTCTCATTGAGATTGACTACAGTGACCTCTCTGAGGACCTGAAGGTGAGCTTCCCCTTGGGCCTGCTCTTCCTGGGGAATAGTTGAGGGGGGGGGGAGGTGGCCTTTTGTCCCCAGGCTAGTGGCAAGTCCACAAAGCAAAAATGTACATGTGTTCAGGTCACTTATATATTCTTTTACTTATTTAAAATATTCATGCCCTGTCATTCTGTCAAATGATCTACGAGGTGGCTTCAATCCAAAATAAAAGCTGCATTTAAAACCAGCATAATAACAGAACTGCAGGGCAGAATGAACAGTAATAAATTAAAAATGAGTAAGAAAATGCTGGAACATTGTTTGTTAGCTTCCCCCGATCCCTACAAAAACGTAAACCAAAAGCTTTAAAGTACTTCCACAAGTCCCTTAATGAGGAAGCCTGGGGAGTTGCTCTCAGGAAGGAATTCCAGATTCTAGGTGCACGTAAATAACATCGGCAGCACTGGTAATGGGGGAATTCAGAGCAGCATCTTCAAAGTTGCATCTGAGTGAATGGGCTGGTTCACGTAGGTGACAGCCAGTGCCCAACCCCTTTAGGCCTTTACATTCCTGATTCTGCTTGATAGAGGGTTCTCCACTTGTCAATCTTCCCCTGATTCTTCAGGGATAAAATGGGGCTGTCTTCCCTATGTTCTTTGTCATCCACATGTCATCGTCCCTTTTGTCTCCGCTGAACCATGGATGATCCGTGTGCCTCATAAACGTAAGTTTGGAACTTCTGTTTAGAAAAAATGTTTTTTTTTTATCTTTTAACTTTGCAACCTGACTTTCTCTTTATCTGACCCTTTTGTTCTTAAAGAAGTCTTTAAGAAAATTGGAATCTGGAGTTGATTGTGTACTCTGACCTCTCAAGGATCGCTCCTGCATATGCCATAACAATTGTCCGTGCCATAGATTGAGTTAATGGGCAGGGGAAAGGGATCCTGATTGGACTGTGCCCCAGAGAGTTTGCCAGAAGGGCTTTTCTCTCCCATATAATTAGCCCCAAAGGTCCTGAGGATTCTCACCCCAGACTTCGGTTGGCTAGAGAGGGTAGTGGCATGGGGGCGTCACTAAGGCAGATGATGCATCGGGGTTCTCTGGCAATTTCTGGGTTTGTGGGGGGGTGGGGATGATGACTATTAGAGTCTCTGGCTGCCTGAACCGCCTCCCATCATTCCCGCCTACAGGATTCCCAGGCTGAAGATGAGATCAAGCAGGAGATGAACCAGCTGCAACAGAAGCTGAATGAGCAGCAGAGCATTTTGCAGCGGATTGCTGCTCCTAATATGAAGGCAATGGAGAAGCTGGAGAGTGTGCGGGACAAGTTCCAGGAGACCTCTGATGGTACTGGATCCCTCTCCTGACCTCTCTTTAGAGGGCTGGGGACCCGGGCCGAGGGCTTCTGCTGGAGGGCTTCTGGGAAGAGCCATGCTTACACTTCTTCCTTTGCTCTGGTAGAATTCGAGGCTGCCCGGAAACGTGCCAAGAAAGCCAAGCAGGCATTTGAACAGATCAAAAAGGAGCGCTTTGACCGCTTCAACTCCTGCTTTGAGTCAGTGGCCACCAACATCGATGAGATCTACAAAGCCCTGTCACGAAATAGCAGTGCCCAGGTGAGGACACCCCTGGCCTACCATGGACAGCTAACAATGTTATAAACGCTTCTTGTGTGTGATCCATGTTTTGACAAACATTAAAGCCAGGGAACCTAAATTCTGAGTTGAGCAAAGCTGAATTCTGCGTCCGGTATGAATTGGATAAATGGAGGAAATTTGCACAGTGTCTTATTTTTATACTGTCCTTCCTGCTAATATTTACTCTTTAGCACCATTTATTCTGTGCTTTTTATTCATGTGGAGGGCAATAAGCTATTTCCCTGCCTTCAGAGATCTCAGCAGGCAGCACCCACTTACATCCAAGCATATCTTCTGACCCATGGGAGCTAGCAACTTGCTGTTCTATCTTCTCATTTTTCAAACAATTTTAAATAGAGCAGGAAGTCAAATTCAACACCTAGAGCCGCATTCAGCGCTTTTTATGTATCTCCACAGAATTGTACCATACATACAGACAAATACTATGATGTTCAAATATTTTAGGGATTATTAAGGGTGGCATGTCTTTAAAATTGGATGAACCCTATAAAGAGTGTGTGTGTTTTCCTCCCATGATCGACCAAAGGTTGTTTTATTGTAAATGGAAGCCAATTTACTACAAATTGGAAATCAAAATTCCATTAACCATGGGAATCAGATTTTGAGAGTTCACTGCCAACAGATTATAGAAATTGTGTTCATGCAAATTTGCTTTCTAGTTGCAAACAGAATTGTCTTCTAAAACATCAATCTAAACCCCAGAAGACTGATTACAGCCTAGCTACTGTTCTTTTTATTCATATGCAAAATATGCTATTTATTCATGTGTTGGGCTTTGAAATGCTGTCCCATATTGTCATCAGACAAATTGTACCAACTGGCATTCGCTTGAGCCTTCTAGTGCCATGCTTTGTGGAGTCAGGCTCCTGTGTGCGTATTCCATGCTGCAGGGGGAACTGTGCATGCTGCCTCAGTCAAAGCAGCTGCAGGAACACACTTGTTTGCTTGCTTGCTTGCTTGCTTGCCTGCTTGCCTGCTTTCTGAGGAGTGGGGGACCTAATAAAGCCCTCATTGCCCCTAAATAGATGATGGACTCTGTTGTCAGCCAGCTCCTCAGTGGTGGCTTTTTGCAACTATATTTGATTATTTTTAATAATGTGCCACGTTTCTTGGCTTGCTGAGTTATACTAGAAGTATCCAAATTAGTTTGAATTCCACAATACTGTTGTTGCCCAGAAGCCTCTGAGGTAGCTCTCAACCCACCCCTCTTGGGTGTATTGGACTAGCAAAGCCCTAATACATCCATCTTTCCATCTTCCCTTACAGAAGTTTATTTTCATAGGGTCTCGCTCTGTTTCATCATACTGTGAAATTGATCTAAGCAGCTGTCTTACAGCACATTAGATCATCAGTCCACTTAGCCCATCCATCACTGTCAACGCTGACTGGCAGCGGCTCTCTGATTTCAGAAAGCCTGGAATTTTCCCCAGCCCTGCCTGGAGATGCCAGGGGTTGACCTGGGAGTTTTTCAATGCAAAACATGTGCGCTACCCCCTGAGCTCTGGTCTTCCCCATTAAAGATGGTTCTGAGGTATTGACCACTGGTGTGAAGATTTCTGATTGTCTCCCTTCATCCCTTTTTCTCTAGGCCTTCCTAGGCCCCGAGAACCCAGAGGAGCCTTACTTGGATGGCATAAACTACAATTGTGTAGCCCCTGGCAAGCGCTTCCGGCCCATGGACAACCTGTCTGGTGGGGAGAAGACAGTGGCAGCCTTAGCTCTGCTTTTTGCCATCCACAGGTAAGGTCAGCCTTTTACTAAGGGGGCGGGGAGGGACATTGCACACTGCAAAGGTTCACAGTCTCATGTTCTCTCCTGCATCTGCAGTGGATGGGTAGGAAAGGCCTCTGCCAGAGACGCTGAAGAGCTGCTGGTCTTGGTGGACCAGTGGTCCATCTCTGTGCAAGGTGGCTTCATATTGCTGGCTCTCTCTCTTTATCCACAGCTACAAACCTGCTCCATTTTTTGTCTTGGATGAGATCGATGCTGCTTTGGACAACACCAACATTGGGAAGGTTGGTAGGAGGCTAAATCAGATGGGGCAGCTGGACATTACTGGGTCAGATTTGAAGAAAAGCAAAGGGAGGGTTGGGCTGATCAGTTCTCCTTTTCACCCTTCTCCCTCTGACATCCCCACAGGTGGCCAATTACATCAAGGAGCAATCTACGTGCAACTTCCAGGCCATTGTTATTTCCTTGAAGGAGGAATTCTACACCAAGGCCGAGAGTCTCATTGGTGTCTACCCTGAGGTATGGAAGTGTAATAGAGAATTATCTTTCAGTACTGCTGACACCTGTCCACTGCCTGCCTGTATTAATGACAGTAATGTGTTTGGACCCCCCTCTGACATCCATTCCTTTTTAAACCTTGTACAATCTAGAGAGATGAAGGCCTCAAAATGATGTGACCTTGCCATGAAGGAAGGTGAAATAGGGTTGGGCGATGTATGGATTTCAGATTGGGATATATCAGCAGCTAAATTCTGCGGTAGGGATGCAGGTGGCGCTGTGGGTTAAACCACAGAGGCTAGGGCTTGCCGATTAGAAGGTTGGCAATTCGAATCCCCGCGACGTGGTGAGCGCCCGTTGCTCGGTCCCAGCTCCTGCCAACCTAGCAGTTTGAAAGTACGTCAGAGTGCAAGTAGATAAATAGGTACCTCTCCAGCGGGAAGGTAAATGGCATTTCCATGCACTGCTCTGTTTCACCAGAAGCGGCTTAGTCATGCTCGCCACATAACCCAGAAGCTGTACGCCGACTCCCTCGGCCAATAAAGCGAGATGAGCGCTGCAACCCCAGAGTTGTCCATGACTGGACCTAACGGTCAGGGATCCCTTTACCTTTACCTTTTTAAATTCTGCGGTATACTGATACAGTTGTACCTCGGAAGTCGGAACAGAATCCATTCCGGAAGTCCATTTGACTTCCAAAACATTTGGAAACCAAGGTGCAGCTTCCTGCAGCCAATTGGAACCCACGCCACCTGCGTTGGATGTTCGGGTTCCGGAGAACGTTCGCAAACCGGAACATTCACTTCTGGGTTTGCGGCGCTTGGGAGCCAAAACGTTTGACTTGCAAGGCGTTCAGCTACTGAGGTACGACTGTATATCACAATGTCTGAAATGTATCTGGTCGCTTCTTCCTCCCCACCTTAGGGGAGGAAGAAGCAGTCAGACACATCACCCAGGCTTTCAGCTGAGCAAGCCCCTTAATGTACCACTCTGGCTCCACGCAAGCTGGAGGGTAGGGTCACAGGGGCTTCCTTAAACTGCTCAGCTGGGAGGTGGGAAGGCTCTCACCCCCCCAGCTGAGCAAGGCCCAATACTGCTCTGGCTCATACAAGCTGGAGGGTCTCAGGGGCTCCTTTAAACTGCTCAGGTCAGAGCAGAAAGCTTCCTGCCTCCCAGCTGAGTAAGTCCATCTGTCTGCATGTTTGCCTCCACGCGAGCAAGCGGCCGCTCTCTTACTCCTGACCACCGCTGCCAGCACAGCAGAGACAGGTGGACTGTTCTGGCAGTGGCTGGGGGACTGCGATGTGTTGCCAACTCAAAAACTCTGAAACCGGTATTGCAATCTGAACGTAGTATCAGTTTCAGACAATAAGTTGAAAAATCGCCCAGCTCTAGCCCAGAGAAGGGGGTGTTTGGGGCACCATGAAAGGCAGCAGCTTAGGAGGCAAACACTTTTTGGGGAAATTCTCTGGCAGGTGCCTCCTTTCAGGGCCTGGGGGTGCTAGTCTGCATAGAAGCCCTCGAGGGAAGACTTCAGACATAAGTATGTGGGGACAGTCAGGTTGCAGTTGCTCAGTGACGAGTGAAAGGTTGCTCTTTTTACGTGCTCGGAGGTGCTGTTTTTTTATTACCTCATATCTGCTTTAGTTTTTTGTTTCAGAAGAGAGATGACCAAAAAATGGAGGGGGTGATAACCAAATGGATGTTTGGAAATATTACAAAGTTTAAAAAGAAACAGAGGCGTACCTAGGATCCCTTGCACCCTTGGCAAGGGGGCTGTATTGGGGTGGGGAGGCCATTCCAATAAAAATCACTTTACTGCAATAGTCACATTAGAAATTACTACATTTTACACTACCCAAGTACTCAAAGCTTCCAGAGTGAGGACGAGGCAAGGAGGAAAGGTGAAAGAATTCACACACCTTTGTGCTGCAGTGTGAGACGGGCAGAAAGCTTCTCCCGTGTTTGATTCTGCCATGATAGCAGCAGCACGTTGCTGCACACATAGTCATATGCTTCATAGTCTGATAGGTGGTTTTTGCAGGGGGTCCGTCTGGGCCTGTGCCCCCAGCAGGGGATGGTTTCACCAACCCCTAGATACTCCTCTGAAAAGAAAGAAGGGTGGGATTAGAAGACTAAGATAACCTGCCGTACAGTTGGTTTCCCCACTCCCCTTCTCCTAAAAATCCTGCTCCCTCCTTGTCCAAGGACAAGAGCGACTCATGGGAGCCTGTTTGCCCTCAGGAGGGCTGCTCTGTTGGGGTGATCAATGAGAGTAAAGGAGCAGCTGTCACATGACTTTCCCTTTCCTCTCACAGCAAGGAGACTGTGTCATCAGCAAAGTCCTGACCTTTGACCTCACCAAGTATCCGGATGCCAATCCAAACCCTAATGAGCAGTAAAAGCAGAAGAAAGAAGCTGGACACCAAGGCTCACTGTTTTTTTCAAAACCTTCCTCCGTTGCTCCCCTTTCTGCCCTCCAAAGGCCTTAACTGTTGTCTGCCCTTTATTTATCCTACAGAATGTTTAGCGGGTTTGGGAAGGGGAAGTGTTGAGGGACTGGGGTATTAATGATGACTGTAGGATAGCATTTTTGTGTGCTTAATAGCAGATTGTTCCTCCAACTGTAGCTGTAGAGCAACAACACCCTGTTTTTAAAATAAGA
The DNA here is from genome assembly GCF_965153285.1 of Podarcis tiliguerta. Lineage (NCBI taxonomy): Eukaryota > Metazoa > Chordata > Lepidosauria > Squamata > Lacertidae > Podarcis > Podarcis tiliguerta. Next base: position 38,561,076 of record NC_139550.1, read on the forward strand.
AGTCAGCATCTCTTATTGCTGGGGATGGGAAGAAAAAAGGAGGAATGTTGTTCCTCCCTTGTACCTTAATTTGCTTTTAAAACTCTTTATAGGACCAAAATCATGGTGGGTTCAGGAGGATTCCTCCTGTGCCAAGCTCTCACCTGTTAAGGTGTGGCTTCAGATCTTGCTTTTTTCTAGCCTGATATCATGTGTATATGTGTTTGTGTGTGATTGAAATTAAAATATGTTACTTCCATCCTCTAGTAGTATTCTTGTAGCAGATCATGTGGGAGGGGAAGGTTGGTCAGGTTGGGATGGTGGTGGGAGAATGCACATTAATTCCTTCTATCAAGGTGTGCCAAGGTTGGGCCAGTGTCACCAAGCCGCTTGAACATTATTCTACACACACACACACACACCCCATAAATCCTGGATATTGCATGAGTGCTGACAAATATGTCAGGGATGGACGCAATTTACTAACAGGGTCCTTATGCATACAGTTCAGGGGAGGGTGTTTGGTTTTTTCCAAGGCAAAGACATATCTGATACCAATTTGTTGTTTGCTAGCAACTGAATTGCATTGTAATTTTGCAAGGGGCAGTCAAACTGTTATAATGACACTCCAGATGTTCTGATTTGACCTAGAGCCGTTGCTGGCCTTGATGGACCTGTTAATTCAAGGGATTATAATAAAAACCATGTATATGCCATTTCTTTAAAAAACCAAATCTTAAAATTCTGTGCCCAATCAAGCAAATTCTCTACCAATGAAAGCTGAATTCTACAGTATATATAGTTTGAGCTGCGTGTATCTATTTTTACATGATTCTGGATAGTTCTTCATAGAATTGTAGAGTTGGAAAGAGGGGCTGAGCATGGAAACTCGTAGACAATGCTTGGTGACATCTCAGAAGCCAGAAGGGCAGCTGAGTTGGATCCTGGTGGGCAAGGAACGGGGCTTCAGTCATTTCCCTTGCTCCTTCCCTTTCCCTAAACGAAAGCCAAGATCTAATCAGTGCTTTTCTTCTAGAAAAAAGGCGGCCAGCATTGCATATCCTTCAGTACCCCCAGAAAAAACACACACAATGTAATTAATATTCTGCTGTTTCAATATTTGTCCTGAAGTTTGAATATCTGATGTGACCAAACAACATTCTTTCAACGGTGATACGTTCCTGTGGTGGCTGCTTTGCACAATTGTTTGCCTCATTTGACCACACTGCTGCTGCTCCTGCTCAATCCAGCTGTCTGTGGTTTTGTTATGGAAGTTCATGACATCATGTCGGCTTATAGTATTGTGACATCAACAGAATCGTAGATTGTTATAGCCAATGGGATCAAAAGACAATAAAGGCAACAACAATAAATGGAAAATGGGGCCAGGAATGGTTCAGAAAATGTTAATGGCTTATCTCCCTATCATCCCTGACCATTGCCTATGCTGGCTGGGACTGGGGGGGGGGGGGGGTTGTAGCCCAAAACGTCTGAAGGTTGGGGAAGACTGTACATGAGTGTGAAAAACTGAGTACAGAAAGGAGAAATCACACAATCCATTATCTTGGCTTAGCCCTAGGCTGGTTGAAGAATTTAGGCGGACTTGGTGCCCAATTTCCACTGAAAATATGGGTCCTATATGACATTAGATTGCCTTTATACTGCTAGGATAGTCTCCAAGCCAAGACTAGGTTCTGTTTTCCAGTGGCAACTAAGCCTTGGAGACCGAAGGGACTGAAGCCAACACATTCTAACTGAATAGATAATTGCTCACAAGGCCTTACTTTGTGGGTGTAGTTATGACCCTGTCAAATGTTCCTGGGAACAGGTCAAAGGATGGTCTTCAAAGCAATTTGGTGAGTCTTGGAAGATAACACATGGGAGGCAATGGGAGGTGAGATCTCTACATACGACACAGGGCAGCTAGGAAGTAAGGCTCCTTCGCAGGAGTAATGGATTGCCTCAAGAAGAGTTTGCTGGTGTTGACTGTGATAACAGAAACGGGTCCTGAGGATCGGTGACACTATGGGCACTTTGCAGCCTGCTGACTCTTAGCACCAGTGGAGCACACTTTGATGCCATAGAAACCACTGATGTCAATCCCGTGACTAAATGTTGGGGTTTTCTGTCAGGAAGATGGCAGGTGAGGGCAAAGCAGGCTTGCTCTATGCCCTGCAGATTCTCCTACATCCCACAGAAAACCAGGAGTCATTTGCTTCTCACAGGCTTGGAGGACATTTTGTTCTGTCAAGGGTTGCCGTTTCCCACCAAGGGCTGCAGTCAGAGCCCCAGATGGGCAAAGCACCTCCACCCCCACCCCCTTCAGCAGCATGAAATGAAGCCACGGACTGTCGTTTCCCCACTCCTGGCTGTGTCGACAGCGATACAGAGGCAGAACATCTTCTGCTGTCTTATCTATGCTCAGACCTCTGGCTTTGTGGCTCTGCAGTGGGAGTGGTAACGAACCCTGGGGCTGGGCAGGTGGCATAGGAGCCAGCTCCTAGGAGCCGTGGGCGCTTCAACCCTAACCCTAACCCATAATAAAATATTTGAGAGGGCCACCCCTCCCCCCAAGGTGATGGGCATTCCCATTCAAATGGTGTGCATGCACTGAGTCGTGTGATGGATTAAGCAGGGCAGGGCTTACCTGGTCCCCCACAATATTTTATTCAAGTTGGCACCCTTGGCCGATGGGAGAGGTGGGAGTGAGGAGCTAAGGGTTTCTCTGCTTAGTATACAGAGACCTTCTTCTATCCACCCACCCTCTGAATCCTTGTCATGGGGGAATTCTGGTGTGTGGCTTACAGTATTTGTACAGCAGAAGCAGGAGGTGCCAGAAGCCCAGTGCATCTGGTCTGGTTCTTACCCAGGTGGGAAACCTGCCTGCAGACTGTATAGCATGGACTGCAGGTGATTTAATGCTGCATTTAAAAAAAGTCATTGTTCCTTAAAAAACCTCAGTAACTAGCAGAGTGGAGAGGAGGCCAGGCTGCAACAGCCCACATGTCGACTGACCTCCTCAATGAGACCTGAACCCCAGTCAGCTGCAGGATATTTATAATGTTATATAGAATCCCTCCTCCCCATTTTCTTGCCTTCTTAATTTAATCCACATCCCTTTGCTTTATGGCTTCAGGGTTTTTGAACTGAGACAACAGCACTTTTGCCCCTGTAGCCAACTCATAAATATTTTTTACTGAACCACAAGGAGAGCCTGGGAGTCAAGAACTACTTGCTCCTATTAAGGAAATGAGGTGGGATTATTTAAAATAAGAGCTGGGTGGTGAGAAGAGGGAGAAGTCTGCATGTTGACACTTAGCTGGGCACGAACTCTGTCCCCTCGCAGCACTTAGAGGGCATGGCTAGGAGCTGCTCGTAGTCCAGGTTGCCCTGGAAACTTCTTGCTGCAGTTTTTTACAGGAAGCTTGTATTCTCTAAGGTTTGGAATGAGACGACTTGATGCCGCTTATTTCATGGAAGAGCTCAACCTGCACCCCCCCCCCCAATAAAGGCAGCTGCTGCCCTTGCTCTGTGCCTGCTTGGTGCTGGGAATCAACAACAGAAAGGCGGTGGCTGGTAGTAGCATTCAAGAAGAAGAAAGGTGACTTTTAAAATCCAGTGGGCTCAAATAGAAGTCCTCTCTGCCTCAGTCTACTCTCTCTCTTTCTCTCTCTTATTTTGGGTGGGACTTGATTGTCTTGGTGGCTTCCCACCCTTCTATTTTCGCACAGCTGATATTTTTTAAAATCTCCACGTGTCTTGTTTCCATAACAACAAAACTGCTCTGCTACTAAGTGGGCTCATTCCCCAAAGAAGGGGGATGGGGTGTGTGAGGGAATTTGACCTTTTGACACAATCAGAGGCAAGGCACAAAGTAGTTCTGGTACAGTGTTCAGGAAGTCATGGTCAAGGTATTTTGGTAACTAAGGTAGATGAGCCAAAGAGCAACCTCCTCTTCAGTAAGTTAGCACGAGTCCAAGTCACCAGCGAATTCTCCTGCAAAATCTCAGTTGAAGTCAATGAGAACTCTTCCTGCAGCTCAATTAATTTCAGTCTTGGGGCCTTTTCAGGAGAGCTTCTAGTACGGGGGGGGGGGGGGGGAATAACTGTGTGAGTCTGTTGCAACAAAAATAACTTCAGAGTCTTGTGTCACCTTAAAGATGAACAAATTTATTATAGCAAAAGTTTATTGGACTCCAGTTCAATAAAGCTATGCCATAATAATACTTGTTCATATTTAAGGTGTCACAAGATTTGGTGCAAGCAAGAGTTTTTGGTGGATTAGGCCCCTCAAGGCAGTCTTTTGGTCACCCAGCTAGACTTCATGTCACCTAAGATGCTGCCTTGGCTCATCGTAGACACCATCTTTTAATGTCTGTGTCATGTGTTTTTACACTTTGTAAATGGCTTGTCTGCCTTTTTTTAACATTAAGCAACACATACATTATTATTTTTAAAAATCTCCTTCTCTTTAAGGGCATTTGGCATCAAAGCCCACCAGAATCCTCCACCAGACTCTGTCTCCATTACTCATCGATTTATAGCAAGGGGCTCCAATCTTGGTGCAGTGTGTGTGTGTGTGTGTGTGTGTGTGTGCGCGCGCACACACACACACACACACACACTCTGAGTGTACCTCCTGGTACTGATTATGGGTTAGCTAGGCCCTGAGTCATTGCAAAACCCCACTCACCTCCCTAGCCTGAGAATTTGGCTCCCTCTCAGCTCTGTTTTCCTCTCTTGCCATTTTTTTACTGTTTAACCATGACTGGTATGTGTGTATGTGTGTGCACATTGTTTAAGAAAAGGGTGGGGAGAGGCAGATCTTGGGCTTCATTAAAAAGGCTGTGGAATGCAGCTACATCTGACTCCTGGGGCAAAGTCCAACAGGTAGCTAAACACAATTTTGTTGTGAGAACTTTCTGATAGATTACTCCACATGTTGCTGTGTACCCATTTAAAGCACACAAACACCCTGAATCCTGGGAACTGTTGTATACCCATCACAGAGCTACAATTCCCAGCACCCTTAAGAAACTATTGTTCACCAGATTTTTCTTTGTTTCTTGGGGGGGGGAGGGTTATACGCTTTGAATGTATAATATGCAGGCTGTCAGTGTCATTTACATGTTGCACTTTAGAACCCCACATATTCTGGAACATCTAATTTTTTATCTTCTCCCCTCTTGCTAGAAAGAAATGCAGCCTTGCTAAAGAAACACTGGAAATATATAAACTTATGCAGAGGCTGTGCCTGAGCTACCACTGAGAGAAAGCTATGGGGGAAGTTGTCAACTCCATAGATGACTATGGGGTTGTGGCACTCATCTCACTTTCAGTCCGAGGGAGCTGGTGTTTGTCCGCAGACAGCTTTCTGGGTCATGTAGCCAGCAGGACTAAACCACTTCTGGTGCAACAGGACACTGTGACAAGTGCCAGAGCACACGGAAACACCGTTTACCTTCTCACCGTAGTGGTACCCATTTATCTACTTGCACTGGTGTGCTTTTGTACTGCTGGGTTGGCAGGAGCTGGGACAGAGCAATGAGAGCTCACCCCGTCGCAGGGATTCGAACCGCCAACCTTCTGATCAGCAAGCCCAAGGGGCTCAGTGGTTTAGACCACAGCACCACCCGCATCCCTACCATAAATAATAATTTATATATAGTATTCAATATATGACCCCCTGTAATCTGAATTGCTGCACTCCACGCCGAAGTACATGGTGAAAACCAAGCCATAGTGATTATTGGGCCCATGGATCTTCAAAATACTGTGAGGCAGAGTTTTTATATTATTATTATTATTATTATTATTATTATTATTATTATTATTATGTTGCAAGATATCAAGGGTCTGGAAACCAAGCCTTATGTGGAATGGTTGAAGGAGTTGGGTATGTTTATCCTGGAAAAGATATGATAGCCACTTTCAAATATCAAAAGGGCTATCACACAGAAGATGTTTTCTCCTGCTCTGAAGGGTGGGACTCAAACCAGTGGATTTGAGTTACAAGAAAGGAGATTCTGACTAAACAGCAGGAAGAACTTGGAGGTTTTAAAGCAGAGGTTGGATGGTCATCTGTCATGGATGCTTCAGTTAAGATTCCGGTATTGCCGGGGGCTGGACTAGATGACCCTCAGGGTCCCTTCCAACTCTACACTTTCATGATTCTTAGAGGATTATTTGTAACAGGAAAACTGATTTGCAGGGTTATTTTAAAAAAACAAAACCCTGAGGTGCATTGGTGTGACTTGCTGCACTTTGCTTGCTCTGAGTTGCCGGCTGTGAGGCCAGTTCAGTTCGTGTGCTGCCAATGGTTTGTGCAAGCCTGCCTCTGAGAAGGGGCCCTAAGATAAGTGGCCCTGAGCTTGCAGGGTTATTGGTGAGCTTCTACTGCATTTCCGTGAATTGGAGCTGGGCACTTGCACCCCCACTCCACCCCTGGGTGATGGTGATCTGTGTGAATTAGCGAAATAGAGTTGCCATTTGGATTTCCCATCTCAAGCAACAAAACGTCTGGCCCCCCCCTGCAGCCTCTCGTGCCATAGCCCAAATTGCTTGCAATTTAGACCTGTGTGTTCATTTTCAGTGACTCTCCAAAACCATACTGTATTCTGCAGAGTATCCAGTGATGTCAAATGCTGTGCAAAAATAAACTATAGATCTTTTAAATTGTTATTTTTAAGCTCATTCATTAAGCATGCCCAGGGACGCCTCAGCAGGGCAAAGCCACCTTCTCTTTGCCAACGGGCCTGCAGAATGCTAGTCTTGCTTCAGTTATCTCTGTTGGTGAAGCTCCTGTCCTATGTGCACATCCCTTTGGGGATGCAGGCCAAACTGTATGAAGGATAAATTTTCCAGTTCTTCCAGTAGTGTGAACTACAAAGGCAGAAGACTCTCACTGGCTCTCTTAGCATGCTCTTCCTTAGTGATGCACTAAAAGAAGCTGGTTCAGCTTGTCATTCAGGTCTGCATTTGTCTGGGAGATTACGTTTTTCCTGATGCTTCTTGGTGCTGCTGCACAAAAGCAGGTAACGCTGAGTGGGCTTTGATCCTGCTGTCTCCCTTGGGGATGGAGGGGAATATCTGTCTGGCTGCATTGACAAATCTGGGGGATCAAACAGGCAGCTTCAAATGGTTTCTCTTCTTGCCTACCTTATTTGATAGCAAAGGAACCAGAAGTCTTTGATTCTAGCAAAACTATGTTAGTTCTAATAAAGATTGCAATACCTAACCTGGTTCCACTGTGTTTGCGCACTTCATCAGATCAGCTCACCAGTGGGGGTGGGGTGGGGGCTCCCCTGTGGATGAGACAAAGACTGCCAGCCCCCCCCCCCCAATCCCACATGCATTTCAAAAACCATATTTTATGTGTTGGTTGGCATCCTTGCAGAATTCATGTGTTAGCTGGTTTATTCCGTTATCCTGCTATTGAATTATTTCCAAAGTAGAACTTGGTATATGCAAACCTCCATTCATTTAAATGTTAATATGGTATGGGGGCGGGTTGCTGATCCTATTTATATTGTTCCCCTCTTTAACCTTCCTTCCTTGAATTGAATTTTAGTTTTGAAGGCTTCATGGGACAGGAGCCTATATTTTTCTTATGCTATAAAAGCTATATAAATGTAATCTGTGTGTGTGTGTGCGCGCGCAATATTATTATATTAGAAGTTAATAGGGAGCTGTCTTATATCACAGCAGACCACTGGCCCTTCTAACACAATGTTGTTTATGCCAACAATTCCTAAACTCTTTCCCCCACAAACCACTTGAAAATTTATGAGGATTCTGACAAACCTCTTTGTTGTTTTTCTTCCTGCTGCAGCAAATGTATTGCACTGTGCTAGATGCTGCATGGTTTTTACATGTATTTTTACAGGCACACCACAGACCACCTGAATGAAACTCATGGACCACCAATGGTCTGTGGACCAGCCTGAGAACTCTACACTGAGTGGTAGTAGCTCTCCAGAGGTTCAGATGGAAGTCTTTCCCAGCCATACCTGAAGATGTCCCAGGTCGAACCTGGGGCATTCTGCATGCACTACCACTAAGCTGTGACCAAGGGAAGCCTGCTATCTGAGGGAGGCAAAACCCCTAACTGACAATTCTCCTGCCTATTTTGCATTGGCCCAAAGACATAAAACAGCATTGCCTTTCCTACCATATCATACATCTGATCAGTGGTGCAGGAAGCCTCATGTTCTTCCCACCCACCCCACCGAGTGTAATGGCAAACACACCCTTGAAAAGCCCCTGGAGAAGAAAGCTGTGCGGGGGCAGAGGAGGATTTAGGCTGGGGAGAAGAGTTGAAACAATGCGTTCCTGCTCTTTGCTGCTCAGCTCTTGCTGATACCCCCAGGAAGCAGCTTTTCTTCTCTCTCTCTGTTTTAAAGACTACTTGGGCTGGTGTTACCTATATTTGTGTGCATGCACACAGGACAGTTAAGCCTATGAGTTGGTGCCGGGAAGCTCAAATCTCACTTCAGCTGCAACCTAACTAGGTCCTGTGAGGTAAACAATGATTCTCTCAGACTTGAGTTTCCATCTTTGTTACTGGCCTATGTTACAAGTATGTTGGAGAGGATGTCTGTGACAAATGTATGTGAAGAACTTTGGACACCTAAAAGTTGCTGTATAAATGCTAAGTTATGAATTTATCTGCCTACTCCTTTACGTCTGCAATAAAGGTGTTATACATCTCAGCATTGTCTGAAAATTATTTATTGGCCTTTAGTTCTGCATCTATCATATGGGTGTTGCTGTGGAAATGGAAGGGGCACAACACACTAAACATACTCAGAACAAGGCCACTGCCCTGCCTTGTGTGAAAGGGACTAATGTGGCTCACATCCACGTCCGCCCCATTTTTACAGACTGCCTCCTCTCCTCCATACGTAACTGTGTGCAGTACTGTACCCCAATGGTGGCCAAGCGCCACAGTCGCCTTTGACTGGACTTCACCGTCCAGGGGCCTCTCCCTTTTTACCTAGTGCACACATAAACTGCTGCTGAAAAGGCCTTCACGGATTATGGCCCTGTTCCAGCTGAAGGGCATTGCGACGGGCAATGCAAACCTATATATGTCTATTCGTGAGTAAGCGCCGTTGCTTTCGGGGGCGCTTCTTCCCTAATAAAGGGGGTCTCTCGCTGTGCCTTTGCAACTTGCGTCCTGCTGGAAGCCAGGGGCTCCTCTTGCATCAGGGCCGCGTTTCAGCACTTGGGGCGCCCATTTCTAGGGGCAGGTCTGAAATTGCGCGATCATCTCAGAATGCGAAGCCTCACCTGCCACGAGCACAGCGGCAAAGAGCCGCATCCCTGAGCTGCCTGCTTGGCTCCCGGCGGGGCGGAAGGGGCCTGGGGAAACTTGCTTGCCCGGGAGCGCCCCGGCCCAACTCCGCGCAAGCTCCCCTCCCTCCCGGGCGCGCGCGGAGGGGCAGCGGGAGCCCTTCCCGGGCGGCGGGCCTCCTGCAGCGGCGGCGGCGGCGGCGGCGGGGCGGGCTGGGGTCGGCCAGGCCGGGAGGCGCGGCGGCCGCCCTCCGGCTTCGCCCCTCCCGCGGGGCTGGAGCTCGCCCTGGGCTCGCCGGGCGGCGCGCTCGCTCTCTCGCTCGCTCGCTGGCTGGCTGGCTGGCTCGCAGTGCGCAGTGCCTCTGCAGCGGCGGCGGCGGCGGCGGCTGGTGGTCGCGCTCTTTCGGCGGGGCTCCCGCAGGAGGATGGTGTCGGTAGCCCGGCAGCCCTCGGCGGGCCGCGGGGCGGGTCCGTAGCTGGTGCGGGGTGGTGCCCTCTGCCGCGATCGGGAGCCGGAGGCGCCGGGCGCCGGGCGCCGCGCCAAGCGCCCGCGCGCCCCTCTTCCTCTCGCTCTCCATGGACGGGGGAGCGGGGGGCGGCCCGGGGGCGCCCGGCGCCGAGAGCCCCAACCGGGCCGTGGAGTACCTGCTGGAGCTCAACAACATCATCGAGAACCAGCAGAAGCTGCTGGAGACGCAGCGGCGCCGGATCGAGGAGCTGGAGGGGCAGCTGGAGCAGCTGAGCCAGGAGAACCGGGACCTGCGCGACGGCGAGAGGGACCGGGAGCGGCACCGCGACCGCGACGCGCAGTACCACCACAAGGAGCGGGAGAGCCACTACCAGAACCGCGCCGAGCGGGACGGGCAGTATCCGAGCCGGGAGCGGGATGCGCCCCAGTACCCCAACCGCGGCGCCGAGCGCGAGAGCCAGTACCAAAGCCGGGCGGCGGAGCGGGAAGGGCAGAACCCCTATCCGAACCGGGACAAGGAGCGCGAGCTGCAGCACTATGGGAACCGGGACGGCGGGCAGTACCCCAACCGGGAGAGCCACTACCGGGAAGCCTGCCAGCTGCATCGAGAGCGGCCCCCGCAGTGCCACCCCCCGGCGCGCGAGAAGGAGCACGAGTACCCCCGGCCCCCCCGGGAGCGGGAGCGGGGGCAGCTGAGCCGGGGGGCGTCGCGGAGCTCCAGCCCGGGAGCCGGAGGGGGCCACAGCACCAGCGCCAGCACCAGCCCAGCCACCACGCTGCAGAGAAAGTAAGGAGCTGCTCCGGCCCCCGGCAGCCCCGCCGGCCCCAGGGCCGCTCTCATTGCACAAGCGCTTGGGGAGGCCGTAGGAATTGGTGGATGCCGGGCAAGCAGAGTCAGGGAGGCCGGCTCCCTTTCTTGCATTGCAGGGGGTCCTGGGGTGCATTTTTGCTTTTTAGGATTGTGAGGTGTGGTGGTTTGGGGAGCATAGCTATGTCCTGGGACTGCCCTCCTGAAACCGCTCTGCATTTCTCTGCTGCCTCTGATCTAGGCCTCTTGAGTCTTGTTGCAGTCACAGTTATTTCCCAACACCGCCACATGCATCCCAATCTGCACCCATCCCTTGCTAGCCTGGCAGGGTCCATCCTTAAAGTCAGGTCTCATTCATCCTCCTTCTTGAACCCTCATTCCCTGTTGTGTGCACTGGACTCTGTCTGGGATCGCTCTCCCCTGCAGACCCCTGCTTAGCCTGTCTGGAACACCCATCAGTACCTTCCAGCCAGAACCATGGGTGTAGCCGAGGGCAGCTGGGGGTTCTGCTCCCCCAAACAAAAGCCTGCCCTGTAAGAAAAATCCTAGCTACGCCCATGACTAGAACCTGCTGACCCTATCCTTGAGCTGGGCTTCTTCCCTTCCTGTTTTACACCAGCCTCAATTTCTTTGCTCCTTGCCAGCTTTTCCTTATTCCAGAACTCACCTCTCTGTACAGAGCAATACTGCTCTGTGCTACTGCCAGTAGATATGCTGTGTTACTCTCACCTGCCACCCTGGGTCCACCATCCTTTAGGAGAATTGCTTTTCAGTTGCTCTGCAGGGGGGGGCGGGGGGCGGTCTTATAACTGCAATGGACTGCTGAATGTGCTCTCCTGCCAGTCCTGCATCTTTCTCACTCTGTAATATACCAAATGGCTCTCCCCACCTCACTTTTTGGGGATTTAACTGTGCAGTGGATCCTAACTTAATCTCCTTGAAAAACTGGTTCTTTTGCATTAGTGCTCCTAGATGATTCCCTCCACATATTTCAGGACTCCCAGCATTGCAAACACAAATCCAGGGCTAAAGTCCTACTTATATTTATTTGCGTAACTGCCCCCCCAGCAACCTTCTGAATCTTAAGGTGAATTTTCTCTGTCCTGTGTAAGGGAAAAGAGCTGCCTCTGAAAGTGACAGGATTTTTCTGTTAGTCCCAATAGCCAGTCTCTAACAGAGGGTCCCTTTAGTGTTTCCTTCTAGCTATTTGGTTTGGCGTGATGTTAGGCAGGGCCTTTTGCTTCTGCTTAATAGGAATGTGTATGTGGTGTACATACACTAGGGATGGGGAACTTGCAACCCTTGAGATGCCCAGTCCCCATGCCAGAGTTCAGAATTGGTGGAAGTTGGAGTCTAGCAACATCTGGGGGGCACAGGTTTCCCCATCCCTGATACACACACATGTATAAAAGCCCCCTTCCCTCTGAGTAATCCTAAGAACCAGCCCATTGGCATAGTTTTCACTAGTGGGGTGGTTGACAGGAAAGAGCTACTGCTTAGGACAGGGACTGGATCCTCCCAGCCCCCAGATCTTGCTGAAATGTGGCTTAAGGGTTACATCCAAAAAAGTAGTGTTGCTACCGAGTGAACCATTGCTATGATGAGCGGTGAGGGTCTGAACTGATGCTTGAGGGATGTGCATGTGTGGGTGTGAAATGATTTTGCATGGGTTGCCCAGTGTTATGTACTGAGTATTGAGTTCAGGGACTAAGAAAAGAATATTGGGGGGATGAGGTACCTGCTGATTTGTGGAGTGTGTAGGAACCATGCCTTCTAAGTGCCTAGGGGAGAAAGAGTAGGATTAAATGACTTGGAGTGACAAATATAGGAACCAGGACTGCTGGGTTCCTGGTACATCAACCCTGGAAGAGAACAGGATTCGTGTCCCCCTGCCCCCTTGGCTCACATCACCTTCTTGCTCCAAGAATAGGGAGCTGGTGGTTCTCTCTGTGTTGCTGGAGTTCAACTCCCCTCCCCAGCCAGCATGGTCAGGAATGATGGGGGAGTCAAAAAAATCTATGGCAAGCCACAGATTGCCCATCCCTGTTCCAGATGCACTTGGTAAGAACCATGTTGAAATAATTGCACACTTGGCACCTGGGGCTTAAAAGTTTCCATCTGCTCCTCAGTGGTAAAGCACATTCTTTGTGTGCAGTCAGAGGACCCCAGGCACAACCTTTGGCAGGTCCAGGTCAGGCTGGGAAAGACCCCTTGGTGGAAACCCCCAGGGGGCTGCAGCTAGTCGGGGTCTGAGCTGGACAGACCAATGACAGTTTCCTACGTTAGCTTACGAAAATGCATGTCGTAATATATTTGATACTCTGTATGGTGTTATAAGACTCTTTCTGGTCAACAGTCCTTACAATTGCCATGTAAGGTAGGTCAGAAGTATTTTTCATGTACTGAAGACTTGGGGGGAGGGGAGATTGAGAGAACTGACTTTCCTAAGGAGCAAAACAGGCGAGATGTGAAGCCGGCATTTCCCCACCCTTTGAACATGGGTGCAGGAGTTCTTCTGAAGCAGACTGTTTGAAGAGGCACACCTGTTTATTTCAGCCCTCCGGCCCATGTCCTCTTTGCTAAGGCTCCCCCTCCCCTCTCCCCCTCCCCACATTGTTACTAGTGCATCTGATCTCCTCCAGCAGCACCCCCTGCTCTGATGCTGATGCCTTCTGTTTGGGGGGATATGGGGGTGTTTGAACTAAATCACTGTACCTGGGAAGCTGATCTCCAGGACAGGAGATGTTCTAGTTGCCCACGAGTTTTGGCTGAAGAGATTAGGATGCAGTTAGCCCTGAAAGCTTTGGGATCTGCTTTGGAAATGGCAGCAGGAGAGGCTGTGTGGGGTGGGAATTGACGAATCCAGCCGTGTGTTCTTTCTCTCTCCCTCCTCATCCCCGCCTCCTTCTCCTGGATAGAAATTAGCAAAGTGGTTTGATGCTGCAAATGACTTAAAACCAGCACAAATGTGTCTTGCCATTCCCGCCCACTTGCTACCGACACCAGGGAGGCGCTTTTTGAGAGCCTGGAGAGGTGGGTGGCTTCTCTGAGCCTCTTCTCCTTGCTGGTAAAAAAACCAGAAGTGGCTAGAGGCACCTGCTCTGGCCTACAGCCTTTACTCTGTTTTTTGCATTTGAGCTGGAAACTGAGCACCGCTCCCTTCACGCCCCTGCCTCTAAGGTCGCTAGGAGCCAGAGCTGGTGCAGCATAGTGGCTGAGTAGGATGTGTGATCTGTGTATCCTTTAATTCAGTTCTCATCGCTGAGTGGTCTTAAGCAAACTGTCACACCTCAGCCCTCCCTCTGTAATACGGGGGTGATACTAACACTGGCCCACCTTAACAAGGTTGTTGTACAGAGTAGTGAGAGATGGTGTGCAAATGCTTTGATCACTCAACAAAGCACGATAGGAATATACTTCTTTCCCGGCACTTGGAAGAGAGCAGTGGTCTTCCAATGCCGCCCATTTGTCAGCCCCAGAAGATGGTGGTAGCCCAGCCAATTTTTTCACCTCTTCCACCTGAGGGAGATTGGAAGGGAATGTATTTTCCCATCAGTCCATCGCGGTTTGCTGCATGGGATGAAAACATGTGGTTGTTGAAAGCTTCTCTGGGATTGATTTTTCTCACTCCACTGCCAGCCATCAATTGGAAAAACGGTTGCGGTCCACTCTGGAGGCAATTGTAAGTCTGTGCTTGGGAAGCCAGGGAACTAACTGTTCTCGATATAAAGTCTGCCCTGCTTGTTTCTTAGCATAGGTGCATAAGCAGAGCTACAAAAGCCGTTTGTCTCATACCGTGAGACAGAAATGTCTAGGCATGTGAGTAAAAGCGAGAAGGGAGCAATAGCTAGCCTGCCCAATGGCCCCTCCCAATTGTGTGCATGGCTCATCAGATATTTCTGGGGAATGCTGAAGAGTATGTTTGCATTACGTAATTCTGGTGAGCTGCAGAACCACTAGCCCCAGAGTCAGTGCTGTGAGAGAGGCAGGGAGAGTTAGGAATGATTTAAGGCCAGATTTTCTGGGAGACTCTGGCCAGATCTCAGGCAAGGAGCCTACAGTTCTGGCTAGTGCTGCAGCTATGTTGATCTGCGTCAGTCTGTGGGATCTGCTCTGCACTCCCAACCACAGGTGCAGCGGGCTTATAGCCCAAAGTGGATGTTGGTAGCAGGTTGATGCTCTTCCTTGCACATCTCCCTTGTTCCCTTTCTTCTGTCCCTCTAGGTGAGAAAACAGTGTTGTGATGCAGACAAGATCATTCATTGATATTAGGATTGCAACTAATGTAATCAAGGTGGCACCCTGACTCGCAGCATTCCTACAAATCAAGGTTAGGAACTGGTTGTCACATGATTGCATCAATAGGAGTATAGCATCTAGATCAAGGGACGTAATAGTGCCACTGTATTCTGCTCTGGTCAGACCTCACCTGGAGTACTGTGTGCAGTTCTGGGCACCACAGTTCAAGGACACTGACAAACTGGAACGTGTCCAGAGGAGGGCAACCAAAATGGTCAAAGGCCTGGAAACGATGCCTTATGAGGAACGGCTAAGGGAGCTGGGCATGTTTAGCCTGGAGAAGAGGAGGTTAAGGGGTGATATGATAGCCATGTTCAAATATATAAAAGGATGTCACATAGAGGAGGGAGAAAGGTTGTTTTCTGCTGCTCCAGAGAAGCGGACACGGAGCAATGGATCCAAACTACAAGAAAGAAGATTCCACCTAAACATTAGGAAGAACTTCCTGACAGTAAGAGCTGTTCGACAGTGGAATTTGCTGCCAAGGAGTGTGGTGGAGTCTCCTTCTTTGGAGGTCTTTAAGCAGAGGCTTGACAACCATATGTCAGGAGTGCTCTGATGGTGTTTCCTGCTTGGCAGGGGGTTGGACTCGATGGCCCTTGTGGTCTCTTCCAACTCTATGATTCTATGATTGCCGTTTCTGCAAGGACCACCATGTGGCCAGCCAGACATATTTAAGTCTCAACAACAGGCTGGTGTGTAGGACCAGCTGCAGGTTGCTAAGAAAAGGGACAAGTTTCATATTGCACGAAATGTATTCCTGTTGCCAAGAGTGGCAGCCGTTCATTTAATGCACTCTCTCCTCTGTACTGCATCTTTTTAAAATAATAATAATAATAACTTTTTATTAGATTTCCAATATTTGCCCAATATTACCACACTTTTGCCAATTATACAGATTTGAATCAAAATAATTCAATTAATTCAAAATTTATACAATTTAATAAAAGTAGTTTCCCGCACTCCTTGATCAATGCTTTTGTCCAGTTCTTATATTGCTGCAGTTCATATTTTTCATTAACTTCTAATTACATTTCAGTTGGTATATTAATCATTAAGATAACGGCTGCATTTTTAATGATTACTATTCATGTTATTATCTAACTTTTCATAGGATTTCAAATGAGGTGCTCTAATTATTTTCCTTTTCTCTGCGTGTGTCAGCCTCAATATGTCCAGTTATGAAGTCCTTGGCCTTTGCTGCCCTCCAACTGCTGTTGTCTCTCATCTTAACTGGGGTGCGGCTATAATCCTGGAGAATTCTCAAAATATTTCACTAGCTCCCTCCCATTGTGCTCTCATCTTGCTCGGTGTTTTCGGACAGCAACATACTCCAACAGTCCACCTTTCTCACTACTCAGTCTTGAAGTTTCTACAGCCTGAGAAAGAGGGATCCAACTTCTGCCACAGGGGATCTTGGAGTACTTCATTTTAATCAATAACCACCAACGTCTCTGTGCCTCACATGTTTGCAGCCCCAAATTCCTTTCATCTTTACAACTGCATTTTGGCCAAAGTTCACTTGAGTTATATATTTTCTCTGTTGTTTTTAAGAGGGGATGGTAGAGAAGGTATCCACTCTAATTTCCCAATATAATCCATTCCAGCGTTAGAGCTCTCCCTTCCTTCCATCTCTTTAAACCACACACAGCTAACTGTTCTTTTAATCACAAGTTTTATTCCATACTGCAAACCAACCTCATTTTACATCTTTAAAATTTTGCGTCTGGAGAAGTTTGCCAAATAATTAATAAAGAAGCTCAAAGTAAACAGGAAACCAGAGGCTCCCCTCTCCGCCATCCACCGCCCACACCGAATAAAATCTTTTCTCAGTTCCAAAGCTCAGATCAATGCAGCTGGATAATTCTGCAGTTCTGATGACAACATCTTCTCTTGGAGTGTGCCTGACTTTAAAGCCAATTAGAAATGCAATTAACAGGAGAACCTCTGCTTCTTAATGCAGGGTAGGAGGGCTTCACCAGGCAAAGTGCTTTTTGCACTCAGTGCCTCCCTGCCCCCTGCATTACATGCCAGAACGAGAGCCAGGTACTGAGACTGTGAGTGAAGCCTGCTCCACCCTTCCCTGGGAGGAATGTCCAAAAACGATTTACCCTCTATCATTCTTGTTTTCCTTCGCCTTTGATCCCTGCGGTGTCGTGGGGGGCTGCCTCTATTAAGGCAGATAGGCACCAGAAACCCCTCTGTACTGTATCCAGGGGAACTTACCCATCTCCTGACAACATTATGTTCTGTATATCCCCAGCTCTTGCCGATAGCAAACTATGACACTGAAGCGAGGAAGAAACAGGGATATCATAGACATGAGTAAGTGCTATATCATAGAAAAAGTGGATGTGTAGTGGCTGCTTTTGGCAGCAGTCACACATGTAGCGTAATATCTAATGTGGCCTTAGGTGAGATCATGTCCCAGAAACCAATTGTAACATTAGGGAGGAATCTAGATTGTACTCTTACTTCATGCAGGGAGCCACATATATCAGAAGCAGTGTAAAAAACTGCACTTTTGTGCAGCTTCCGGAGAGGTAAGCACTGCTTGAACGCTACTGCTCTAGTGTACTCTGTCAGAATAATGTTCTGTCTGTTCTTCCTGAGAGAGAGAGTCAGCCCTGTCTGCATCCATGGAAATATGCCACAGGTAACATTAACAACCCTCCCAGGCCTAGCAGCACTGTGTTCTGAGGGATCCAGGTAGAGGCTTCAGCGGTGTTTGCCAGGCCAAGAAGACCTTACAGAATGCCCCCTTTCCCCCTTCCCCAGCCATCACCATCATTGATTGCATTTCTATCCCACTTTTTTCTCCAGGAAGCTCAAAGTGGTGTAGATGGTTCTCCCCCTCCTCATTTAATCCCCACAACAACCCTGTGAGGTAGGTTAGGTTGAGATACAGTAGGTTAGGTTGCCCACGGTCACCCAGTGAACTTCATGGTGGGGGGGGGGATTTGAACCCTTGTCTTTCCCAGGTCCTAGTTCTAACCACTATACCACCCTGGCTCTCAATAATCAATTTCCAAAAGTTCTGTGCCAGTTCAGTTTCCTAGATCAAGGAGGAAGAAAACAGGTGAATGTTGCTGAGTGTCCCCATGACCATACTCCTCAGCATGTAAATTCTGTGGCCTTTCTTTGTTATCTGCACAAGGGTCCTAACTAGCAGCAGACCTAGGGGCTATTTCACACGTGCATGTTCACCCAGGGGGGACTGGAGCATCAAGTGATGCTTTGCATGAATGAGTAAGCACAGACCAGACCCACAGAAAGAGCTGTCCTCACACCTCGGAATTACCTTAAGCATAGTGCTTGTCTCTGGAGCCTTCTGGCTCATACTTGCAGATATGAGTGTGCTTTTTAGTTGGTAGGATCTTGCTGGGGTGTAGGAACTTTTCTCTTGGCTCTTGGGGAGTTATCATTGCCTTTGCTTGTTGCAGAACTGTGGCAGGATAGTGCTTCACATACATTTCCCCAATGTTCTTACTGCCACTTGTCTCACAAACACAGACTCCAGTAGCTGCACATCAAAGCTTCCTCTAGGGCATTAGTGTCGGGTTGCAGTGTAGGTCATTTCACCCTGTGCTGCAGCTCTGTGCATGAAGGCAGTGTTGCACACTCTTGGGAGCTTGCTCCCAGCTGTTCCCCCAGCTGTCTCTCCAGCAAGCAGCTGCTTTCTGCATCTTAATAAAACAATACATCTCTTTGCAAACAGCCCCACCCTTTCCCAAACCACTTGGAGAGAGTGCCTGCTTTTAAAAAAAAACTTGTCTGTAGGTTTACCTGGAAATAAGTCCTACTGGTTTACTCCTGAGTAAGGAAGCGAAGCATGCATTGGAAATCATCTGAAAGAGAAAACCAGCCCTAAGGAGCTGTTTAGGAAGACTGGAGAAGAAATGTGGGTTGTCTCAAATTTGGGCCTCTTTTTTTAACACTTGAAATTATTCCAAGAGGGGGAAGCGGTGAGAGGAAAAGTCTGAGATTGAAGCTGTGTGGCAGGCAAAGAGGAGGATTACTGTGTGATGATAAGGGTTTGGGGCTTTTAAGTTGTGCACAGGATCTTCATTTGAGTCAGGGCCCGCAGCCAAACTGTTTTCTGCAACAGGGCAGCCTTTGCAAATTGGGTGCCCTTCGGATGATTTGGATGGCAACTCCCATCATCCCATCCGTTACTAATGGCTCTCTTTGTTCAGCCCCAATGGGAAGACCCTTGAGGGGAAAGATTTGGTACTCTCCAGTTGGGCAACTGCTAGCATTAGAAGTTCTTATGTCCTGAGAGGTAAATTACAAGGCCTAGTTCTCATTGAGGTGGTGAACCTATTGGGACTGTCTCACTTCAGACAGTTGGTGTGGACTTGCATGATGGAATGACCCTCCACCCACACAGAAATTCTATTTATAAAATAAATCTGTCAAGGAGAAGGCTTCTAAGCTAGCTTTCGCTTTGACATGCCTGTTTTCTACGTGGAGGGATTTTTCAAAAATGACAAATAAATATGGAGCAGCATTTTATCAGTCCAGTTCAGCAGTCCAAAGTGGTACAGCCCAGACATTGATTTACCACTCCTAAGCTTAACTCTCTCCAACACATAGCAGTAAGGATGTTCATTAAATTGTAAGTTTTCATATTTCATTTCAGGCAACAGTCCTCTTCTTTCTTCAGACATTCAGAAAGGTGCTTTCACTGAAAGCTTAACAATATATACATGTATTTAATAGAAAAAACTACTCTTGTGTAAGTTATTTTTACACTTCTTACAGGATTTGTAACATGGGTCATTTGCAAGAGGGTCCACAACTAGTCCAGGGGGGTTGACAATATTTTTTCTGCTCATCAGGTGAGGTTCATTCATGAGCAGTCTGTTAAAAGGGACAGGAGTAATTTCCTTAGCATTGATGAGGTTTACAATATGATCCTAAGTGTGTTTTCTCAGAAGTCATCAGTAGGACTTGAAGTGCAGCCAATTGTGTAGGTTTTGGTGTTAGTTAATATTTGTATGTAAAAGTTACTTTTAAGGATTTTATTTCTTTGCCCCATCAGCCCTGAAATCCATTCCCAGAGTGTTTCATCTAGGCAACATCCCAGTGCTGATGGCAAGTTCTCTTCTTGTACCTTTCAGAGCTTATCAAGACTTCCTTTTGTGCTACATTTCTAAGCACAGGACCGGCCTTTTTAAGCTCTATGTTTGAGCCCCCCCCCACCTGGCACTTTCCCCAGGAAAACCTGTATTTTACCACTGAATTGGAGCAAACAGCAATTCATGGAAAACCCAATTGCTGTTTGCTCTGATTCAGCAGTAAAACATAAGTTTTCCCAGGGGGAAAGCTCTGGGACAAAAACAAAAAACAAAACCACATGCTGGGACATGGAGCTTTAAAGTGCGAACTTATGCCTGGAAAGCATGGTGCAAAAGGAAGTCTTGATGAGTCCTCATACACAAACTGGGTATCAGCCCTTAGTTATAAATAAGGTTAAAGAGGTTGACATGGTCTAAATTCCATTGAGTAAGTGGGGCTTACTTCAGGCACATGGGTATAGGATTGTAATCTAAATTGATCTCTGCTTTTATGCTGTGAACTGCCCTGAGTACTACAAATGAAGAGTGGATTACAATAATAATAATAATAATAATAATAATAATAATAATAATAATATATTGCATTGCCACTGAGCCAGAATTTGAGTGACTAGTGGAGTTATGGACAGGGTGAATAATCTGGGCTGCTGGAACCTCGCTGGCCTGGTTATCACTGCGGTGGTAAATCTGTGTCTGTGCTGGACCACTTCAGACTGCAGCTGGAGCCTCACTTAGTGGGATGGCCAATTGCCTCTGCAGCACCTGCTGCTCTTTCTCCAGGCCAAGGTCTCTTGCCAGCCCTGATTACAGGATCTTCCCTTGGAAGAATCCCCCCACAACACTCCAAGGAAAGCGCAGACTTTGCCTCATCACCACAGGCAAACATGAAATTATATGTTTTCTTAAGAAAGCATAAGTAAACCAAGTAGGCATAGAATTAGACACAGAAAATAATATGCAACAAATTTATCACATTTATATTTTCCTTGAAGGAATCCAAGGCAGTGCATATGCTTCCCTGCCCCCCATTTCATCCTCACAACTTTGTGAGGCAGGTTAGAGGATTAGCTACCTATGTACCAACATTTAAAGCACATGACTTACTCCAAAGAATCCTGGGAACCGGTTTACCCCCAGAGCTACAATTCCCAGCACCCTCAATAATGTGCTTTGAATGTATGCGGTATATTCAGCCAACATCACCCAGTGAGCATCACAGCTAAAGGAAGATTTAAACCTTGGTGTCTCCAGACCTATACCGACACCCTAAGCCACTACACTGCACCTCACTGACAGCTAGCTTATCTTAAATTCAATTGTATTTGTAAGTGGTAAACTTACCTTGGCCTCAAATGCCTTTGCTAAAGCCAAAGTTTGGGTTACTGTTTGTAGAAGAGTTAGCCTGCAATGGATGTGGTCAGCTCCATCCTTATTTCAGACATTGTGATATATCGATATATCACAATGTTTAGCTGGTGATACAGTATATCACGATCTTGGAAACCAGATATCGCCTGGCCCTATGGAAGAGGACCATGGCTGCTGATCCCACTGCTGAGTTTGTCATACCCACTGCCACTGTTGCCTGTTGGGTTGTGGAATGTATAAAAAGAGCCTATTTGTGTCTACAACTGTATGTGTACAGAGCCTGCGTGTAGGGAAACCTGTGACCCTCCAGGCACCATTGGTCTTCAGTGCCTCTCAGCTTCAGCCAGTGTGGCCAGTGCTGATGGGATGATGGGAGCTGAGATCCAGCAACAACTGGAAGGCGACCGGCTTCCCATCACTGGGGTGCATCTTCCACACACTCAGGAAGTCTGATTGTGCGTAGATGTGTCGCAGGGCCTTTTATGCTGAAGATAATGGAGTTCAGGGATTGGAGGTAGCAGATGCACCAACGTCAGCAGCAAGATCAGTGAGCCTGGTTCCCCTGCCACATTTTGAGGGTATGCATCTGTGTGGGTGGGAAATGTCTGAAGAGTGCATCTGGTTTTTTTAAAAAAAATACTTCCATATGTAGTAATGTAATGAAACAAGTTAACTAAGACTAAGGAGCTGGCTGGTGATGAAAACAACAGGTGTATGGGACTGAGGTGGCAGGAAGTAGTCATACTAGATTACAATGTCCGGTTTTGTTGAGGTCAGCATAGCATTCCAAACCCTGACTTCTGAGGGAAAATGTGGTAGGATTTGTTGGCAGTTTCCTGTATGCCAGATGTGACATTGTCAAGGGTGGCTTCTTGGTTTGAAGGCACTCCTTACATGGGAAACGATGCAGGTAGACTGCTTGGGCTTCCTCTGTGTCTGCCCACTAGGATGGGGAACTGGTGGCCTTCCAGATGTTGTTGCTTGTGGTCCAGCTTCATCTGGAGGGCCACAGGTTCCTCATCCTTACAATTCATGCACTATCCAGGATGGAGTGTGTGTGCGCTTTTGCAGCTGTTGCTGGCCAACTGCTGTATCCCATTCCCCTCCCTTGCTGCTGCTATGTGGTAGCTTTTGAATTCTCCCTGTCATTTTCAATCAGAGTGTATCTCTGTTGCAGCTGGATGACTGGCTGCGATGGGGACAGTAAGGTTTGATTTGCAGCAGGGGAGTGCTGGGCCGCAGCGGGATGGGACTGCGATGCGGTTGGCGAAGCCCCTGGTGTATACCGAGAGCAATCAACACTGACATGAGCAACCTTATAATAGCATCAACTGGCACCCCTTGGCTCCCTTACATTCAACCACTTATACAAGTTAGACTCCTGTTTTCATACCAAATACACACTGAGAATATGGGGGAAGCCCACCTTTTCCAAGAAGAAGACAACCTGGCTGTGGCTGATGGGAGTTGCCTTTGTCATTTATATACACAACCTCACTGTCATGCTGCACTTGTTCCTGGGCTGAGCTTGCTGTTTACACTGCTAGGATCAGTTTCTCACTCAGAACGCTGGAGATCTACCCTTCATGCACTCGATTCATTCAGGCTTTATTGGCATAACTGAGACAAGGAAATCATAAAAGAGAAAAAAAACCCCATCCATAAAACATTGGTAATCCAGACATTTTAAACACATAAAACATATAGAAGACTCACTAGCCACTATTAAGTACAATTAAGTAGTTTTAAAATTGCTTTAAAAATATTGGCTAAATATCCTGAAACAATTGCAGCAGTTTTGGGAATATCATCTCAACAGATATTGAATTACAAATTATTTGCAAGTAGATACTTTGAGCATCAAAGGTGTGGAGGAGCAGCCACTTCACAGGGCATGTTCTTAAGGATGTGTTACTGGGATCCAGTGTGCTAATCCTGATTTAGGGGGCCAGCTGGATTGGGAGCAACCTATTCAGGTGACTTTTCTCGTTTAGGAGGTGCTGGGTCCAACCCTGACTCAGTTGGTGCACAGACTGGCAGCCTTGGGGACAGTGAATAAGGCTGTGACTTTTTAGGGGGGGTTTGACTATTGAACAGAGCTCCAGATTGGGCAGCTGGTTGACTGGCTCTGGGCACTATTTTTTTTTTAAATCTACTCTATTATTTTTTTAAAGCAGCCAGTCCCCCTCTGTGACAGAGTTTGGAAGGTTGCCAGGAAACCCCAGTTTGCTGACACCAAGATGCTGCTGCTTGCTCCCTGGGGCTGTGTGAAATGTCATCAGTTCTGACCAGCCTGATGAGTGCAGCTCCAACAGCCTGTACGTTTATGTATGTGCGTATTTGTTGTTTGCGGGCAGCCAATGCCAGAAAGCCTGCTGGCTCTAACTCGCACAGAGGGTTAATTTAGCCCTTGCATATTACATCTATATTTGTCTCCCCCCCCCCCCCGCCCCCAACTGCAAGATATTCTTCATCCTGCAATGAGAGCTTTGAGGGAAGAGGACTGTTATCACACAAGAGCCCTCATCTGCCACTTTCAGGAGCAAAAACATTTTGATCTGTTGATTTGAGTTTACCTATATGCTGCTTTTCCACAATTAGCTGGGCCCAAAGTGGCTTACAGCAAACATGCAAAACATTAGAAGACAAATATGCCATATACAGAGCATGTTGGTAAATTAAAAAATGACAAAAAGCAGCAATTTAACAAACAGCACAAATTCAATATTGCACACGCACAAAACAATCTAAGTTTAAGTTTATGTACGAAGCTAAACAAGAGTTAACTGGCAATCAAGTTCCTGGTAGTGTTCTTCTTGCATTCCATGGAGCCTGGCTTAAATACATACAGTGCTCTCATATCCTTACCCCAGAGGAGGCTGACCGCAGCAAAAGGCAAATGGTGAGGGTGGCAAAGGTGGTCAGTCTCTTCCCCAGCTTCCTTCCAATTGCTGGTGCAGGTCTTAATGCCTTATTTTGTCTGTCTGGGGTGTTGCAATCCTCCATGTTCTAGAGCTGGGAAGCTTAAGCATGAAGGAAGCAGCAGAGTCCCAGGGAAAGGAAGGAAGAAGAGGAGCCTCTATTTGGAGGGGGGGGCAGGTAAGCCTTTATTTTTAGAGCCCATAACTGCCAATGCTGTGTTTTGTTTTCCTCCCCCGCTTCCTACACAGGGCACACTTTGTCAATTTTCTCCCTGACAGAGCCCCTAGCAGAGATCAGTGTCTGGCTGCATAATCAGCCTGTGGAGTGGAAGTGAACATGGCCCTTGGGGAACAGATAAGGCAGGCTGTAGCCTCGCGTGCCCTTTTTGGCACTGCTGCAGCATCCAGCAGATCATTGCAGTGCCAGGCCGGATCACTGGCTTCCCTGCCAGCACCCCCTTGTTCCTTAATGACATTTCCTACGCAGCTGGTCCCAAGGCAGATCAGGGTAAGGAGCTGCAGTTGAGCTCCCGTTGGTTAACAAGTTGGCGAATTCTTTTTGCGTCCTCGTGGAGGCTGGAAGCCAGAAGCAGATGGTGCTGCTGGTATGTGTCAGGACAGCAGGCCTTCACTGGGTAGTTGAGGGGTGCAGCGAGAGCTTCTTCCCCTGCCACTCCAGCACCTGTTCCTAGGAAATCAGCCTCCTGTAACCCCGTCAGTTGGGTCCAGAGACTCAGCAGGAGCAGCTTAGTGGCTCTTTCCATAAACTAGATCTGTGTGTGGATAAGGAGCAAGAGGAAGGCTTGGTACCACTTGCTGATTTCCTGATTTGGGATTCTGAGTGTCCATTAATTTGCTCCAAATCCAGGAGGAAAGCCTGTTGTTGTCTTAGAAATTATTCTGTTCCCAAAAGAAACTGCCACAATTGTTCTTAGACTGAAAACCATCTCTTTGACCTGCTCCTTTCTCTGTGTTATATACGAGGGATGAGCTTTCAGACACGCTGCCCCTCCTCTGCGCCATCTGATGTGCCGTCCTCAGTCAAGAGCTGCACCAGCCTGTTCTGCTGGCTCAAAATAAGCCAAGGGGAAAAGAAAATAGTAAATGTGCTGTTTTAAACTTCTGTGGCTTGCAAGTTGATTAATCAAACAATTTTTGTGTGTGCAAGTAATTTGTCGGGAACTCCATAGTAAGCGTGGTGAAAGACCTACGGGAGCAGGAAGGGCCCCCGAAACAGGGCTGCTCTTCTGCTTGCCAGTAGAAGCTCTTGCGCCTTAGGCCAATATTCTCCAATCAAAGGACTGGGGGTGGAGAAAGACAGACAGAGACAACTATGTCACGTGACTTGTTTTGGTTCTTCAAATGAATCTTCGGTTCATACTCAAACCTGCAGTCAGACAGAGGGAAAGGAGCAAGTTAGGTGGTAAGCAAGCGCCTCGCTTTGCAGTGCAGCCAGCAAAGTCTTGTTTGGCGGAGCTGTTTTGCATTAGCCCAGGACTGCGAGTGAGAATCTCAGCTGCTGACGGGCTGCCTGCTAGCTCTTCCTCCTCCTTCTGCTTCTCTTGTGTGAAGCAAGCGTCAAGGAAGCTTGCGGCAGGCCTTTGGCGGACAGGAATGAAAGTTTATATTGTGAGGTGCTCCTGCTCCACCCTGAAAGGCTCTTTGGCTTGTGCTACTATATCCCTGCCCTGTGCGTTGTTTGTTGAGCTACCCCATGGCCTAGCTCCAGATGATGTCTTAGCCTGGCTGAGTGTCTGGTGCTTCTGAGTAATCAGCTACTCAGTAACCTCTCTCTGAAGGAAACGTTTTCAGGTCATTTTCCATATGGTGGATGTTACTGGGATAAGAAAATTGAGGAGGGGGGATGATATCAGCCTGCAGTGAATTTCACTTTTTATGTAAAGGGGGAAAAGTGTCTCTTCAGATTATTTTTCTGTGGTTGGAGTGGGGTGGCATGAGACTTGCCTAGGGGTGCAGTTCTCCTTCTCATCGACAACAAGGCGAGTTGTGACATCTCTGTGGTGGTGCACTGCCATTGCAATTTAGCGTTCCATTGCCTGGTTAACCTCTGGGTCTCTTTGAGGGAGACTTGGCCAGCAAATTTCTAAAAGGAAAACTGCAGGCTCTCAATCAGACACACTGCCACACCCTGCCCCACTGTGGTGAAAATGTCTCTAAGCGCATGCATCTAGAAGCTGATTGCGATTACTTGATGGCGATAAATGCTCTGCGCACAGCCAGAGGTTACTACTTCCCATTTCCACAACAGAGCCAAGGCACTTAGACATAGGTTCTAATGCTATGCTCTAGTGAGTCCTGACTCAGCTTAAATTCTTACCTTTGTTCAAAGCTGGAATAATTAGCTCTTTAATTTTCATGGTTTGGCTTTGGAGAGGCTGATTTTTTAAATAAAAAAATAAATGATGAAACTAGAAACAAATGTTCCCTGACCTTTTAAGAGCTCTAATATACTTGGGTTTCTTGTTTTTGGCAAAACTTCACTCTCTGAACCTCTCGTGGAGGAGGCACATGACGAAGGGCCTCAGATGATGATTGCAGGGTCCAGGATGGGGGGAGGCATCCTTGAGGCATTGCGGTCCTGAGCTATTTAAGCCTTCATAGGTCAAAACCAGCACTTTGAATTGCACCCGGAAACTAACTGGCAGCCAGTCCAGTTGGACCAGGATCAGTATAATGTACCCAAACAGTCTCGTCCCAATGAGCAAGCTGGCCACCGAATTCTGCACTAGCTTGAAGCTTCCAAACTGTCTACAGAGACAGCCCTACGTATAACACATTGCAATAATCCAACCTAAAGGTTACCAGAGTTTTCATTAAGAAAGAGAAACTCCCTAATGGGATGAGATGTTAAAGGCCTGTGATCTCCTATTTTTTAAAAAAGCCTGTGGGTGAGGAGAGGTGAATTGGATCAGGACTTCAGTATTAGGGAAAGGGTCTTCTACTACATTATTTCCCCAGTGCAAATCATGCCCAGGTTCCCTTGGCTTCATAGGAGAAACGCTGGGGAAATGGTGTAGCAGCGGAAAGAGTTAATAGCCCTCAGCATTATAGCCTTGATCTGTTCTGCCTCCTTAGAAGCTGCTTTAAAAAAAGTAAAAGAGATGGCAGATCCACTCCTGGATCTTATCGAGTTTGGCCCTTAGTCCATACTCTCTTAACATTTCTCCAGTGAAAATAGGGATGTCCTATTCTATTATTATTATTATTATTAATTTTATTTATACTGTGTCTATCTGACTGGGTTGCCCCAGGCAGCTTCCAACATATATAAAAACATAATAAAATATTTTAAAACTTCCCTATACAGGGTTGCCTTCAGATTTCTTCTAAAGGTTGTATTATCGCATAACTCCCGTACCCTCAGATGAAAATAGGGATGTCCTACCATACACTTCAACATTTCTCCGATGGACGTTCTGAGGAAAAACGGGACATTCTGGGATCAAATCAGAAACTGAGACGGCTTCTGTAAATCTGGGATTGTCCCTGGAAAATAGGGACACTTGGAGGATCTATTAGTCACCAGCCCTTTTGGGTGCAGTTGGGGGGAAATGTACAGGCAGTCTTCCGTTGAAGTATGAAGTAAACCTTGCTCCCACCTTTCAGTTTTCTACCAGTTAGTGCAGACGTACTGGGAAGGTTGATATGGCATTTGTCTTTATTTTGTTAAAATTATAACTATGTAAAAGTACAAGGCTACTTGTATTTAGGCTTTTAATAATGATAGCTGAAGTTCTCACAGCTTGATTTGGTACCAGTTTGGTATTTGTGAGCTTTACTTGAGCATTCTGAAAACACTTGTCTTTTTTCAGAGAATTCTTTCCCAGATTATAATACTGTCACATGCAGATGTAGGTACAGTGGTATTTCAGGTTACATATGCTTCAGGTTACATACGCTTCAGGTTACAGACTCCGCTAACCCAGAAATAGTGCTTCAGGTTAAGAACTTTGCTTCAGGATAAGAACAGAAATTGGACTCCGGCGGTGCAGCAGCAGCAGGAGGCCCCATTAGCTAAAGTGGTGCTTCAGGTTAAGAACAGTTTCAGGTTAAGAACGGACCTCCGGAACGAATTAAGTACTTAACCCGAGGTACCACTGCATTGTTTTGTCCCCTGGGTATTGGTTTCACCTGCCCTGCATCCAGCCCATAGTACCAGCCATTGTGAAGAGCACTTGGAAATTCAACCCCTTGCCCCAGCCCTGCTCCAATGCCAAACACATGCAAGAACAAGAGAGGTGGGGAACCTGTTGCTGGATTACAACTCCCATCATCTCTGACCACATTGACTACATTGTCTGAGGCTAATGGGAGCTGGAATTCAACAATATCTGGAGGGCCACAAGTAAGGCTTTTTTTCCAGCTGGAACTCGCTGGAACTCAGTTTTGGCGCCTCCACTGCCGTTATAAGAACACAAGGGTGAGCTCATAGTGAGCTCCAACACTTATTTCCCCCCCTAGAAAAATAGCACTGGCCACAAATTCCCTGGCTTGAGATCTGGACGGGATGAGACACTGACTGTATATGCTGAATTTGCAAGAAATAATCAAGACACTTGATTGAGCACAACAGAGAAGAAAGCAAGTGGAAGGCTGCTTGATTGGGTAGTCTGTGACCATGAAATTCACAGCAATCAACTTGCGTTTCATTGACAGTAAGCAGTTATTATTAAATAATTATTATTTACTCTGAATGTGTGCCTGCAAATCAACTGGCTTTGGAGCTTGAGTAGCTGTATGCAACTAGTCAAACCCAGAGTAGAGCCACTGAAATTGAGGAACTTCTGTTATTCATGTCCATTAATTTCAGTGGGTCCTGCTCAAAGTATTGAATGCAACCAGGTGAGGGTTTCATTATAGGATATCCTTAAAGAACTTATGCACATTTGCCCATGGGTGCCTGCTTTGCTGAATGTTGACCACACAGAATCAGAAATTTGGAGCTGAAAATGCTGATATAGCGCAGTGCTCCAAGTTGGGGAAATTTGTTGAACCAACTAATGACATCACTAGCTTTTCCTTTCCACATTGGCTAAAATCTGACCCCCACTTCTTAACCTTACATGAGTAACTTTAGTCCGTAGTCCCTTAAGGTAAAGGTAAAGGACCCCTGGACGGTTAAGTCCAGTCAAAGGCAACTATGGGGTGCGGCACTCATCTCGCTTCAGGCTGTGGGAGCCGGCGTTTGTCCACAGACAGATTTCTGCGTCATGTGGCCAGCAGGACTAAACTGCTTCTCACGCAACAGGACACCATGACGAGTGCCAGAGCACACAGAAATGCCATTTACTTTACCGCTGCAGCGGTACCTATTTATCTACTTGCGCTGGTGAGCTTTCAAATTGCTAGGTTGGCAGAAGCTGGGACAGAGCAACAGGAGTTCACCCCGTCACACAGATTTGAACTGCTGACTTTCTGATCAGCAAGCCCAAGAGGTTCAGTAGTTTAGACCACAGCGCCACCCGTGTCCCTAGGTACAGGCACTGGTGGAGGAAGAGGAGTGGGGGGGAGAGCGCACTGCCCCTGGCAGCACAATCCCAGTGGGATTGCGCCAGCCCTGCGCCTGCCTGCTCTCCGCCCCCTGGTGCTGGAGCATGAAGCTCCGCCACTGGGTACAGGCTCATTCGAGAGGAGAGTGAAAAGGTTATGCACCATAATATGGTACCTCTCCTACGGAGGTTCCTTTGTGTGCCACTGACTCCTAATTCCCATATAACATTTATCACTTTGCCAGTTCTATAAAGATACTCTGTTGACCCAAATGTGTTTGGTTTGCTGGTAAAAATATACTCCCCTTACACCTCTTAATGGCTGCTGGAGTCCTCAGGTAGGCCAGAAGTCCAGGCAGCAGAGGGATCACACATTAGGATTTTGAGGTGAAGGAACCATGGAATTAAAGTAGCTACGGACTGGGATTGGGTGTAGAGAATGAGGTTGTGCCAAAATTTCAAGTTCAGTTATGTAGCAAAATTTCCATGGAGCTATTTTTAAAAACTGTTTCCTGAGGTGTGGGGAGGACATGACATTTCCCCCCAAAATATCATTATTTTTTGGCGTGGAGATTACCTTCTACTGTGAAATTGTGAACCTTTCCCCCCACCCTTGACAAACTGTACTATGCATGGCAGTTGCCTTTTTGAAGGAGGCGAAATGTTTGCCTCTGTGTACAAAACAGGGGCCTGTGTGTGTGTGTGTGTGTGTGTGTGTGTGTGTGGTTTCACAGTGGCCTAGCGTGGGGAGGGGCTGGGGAAGCCATGCCCCCCGGCACGCTTTTTTGAGGGGGCACAACCAGGTCTCCCCACAACAGGCTCCGTCATCGAAGCTGGAGGCAGAGAGAGAGAGGTTGCAGGCTTCCGGGCTGGCGGGGGGCAGTGATGCCTCCGTCTCCTTATGGCCAGCGAAGGGACACCTGCCTGGGCCCCACCCCTGGGCAGGAGGGAGGGGAAGGGTGCTGCCACCACCAGCCACCAAGGAGGGAGGAAGAGGGCATCCCCCAGGGGCAGAGGTGTGTGGGGGGGGGAGCCTGTGGCAGCATCACTGCCCCCCTCCTCCGCTAGGCTCTGGCTTAGGCGTGCGCCCCCCCTGCCGCTTTGCCAGGCTGGGATCCGACAGTCCGACCCAGGGCCGGATTGAGGTTTGATGAGGCCCCAAGGAGCTCCTGAAGGTAATGGGGCCCTTTATGTGTCCAGCTGTCCTTTGTCAACAACAATTTTTGCTGTTTTCTGTGTTGAATATATGCTATATGGTAATTTAGGGACCTAAAGCCATTTGCACGTAACCAAACATATATTTTATCAAAGTAATTGTTCAACTGAAATACAGTTAAGAAGTATATTAATATTGATTTTTTGGGGGGGGGGCACAAGAGAGTGGGGCCCTAAGCTATGGTTTGTTTAGCTTATACGTAAATCTGGCACCTCTCAGAGCCAGGCCGGGCTGCCAGGCAGCGTGTGTGCCTTTCAGATCAGCCCCATCAGCCTGATCTGAAGCCGCGGTGTCAGTGACGAGGGCAGGGCTGGTGCGGCTACAGCAGGCTCCCTCCAATGTGCCCCGGTGCTCTGCACCCCAGTGTGCCTGCCCCAGGCGCTGGTAGCACATGCTATGCTGCTGCTAAGAAAACCACAACCAACTTTTTTCAGCTCATTACTGGTGGGCTTTGAGGGGAAGCTACAGAAGTTGGTTATCCCCATTATTCACCCCTAATCTCCAATTAAAGGACTCCAATTTTATTATTTAAATAATAGTAGTTATATTTATGCATTTTCAAATTTAAAGTTGCACACATTTATAAACATGGATTTATGTATCCAGTCTGTATGGGCTCCCCAATCTATCCTTCAGTGACATTCTAGTTCATATTTTTTGGATTTCTGCATCCCCAATAGACTTTCCACCCTTTTTCGTCCTCTCTATTCATTTACAGTATCTTGTCCTTTGCTGGTCCTAAGTTCATCCAACCTGGAAAGTAACTTTTTAAATATTTTCCAAAACAATCCTACTCACTCCTTATTTTTTCCTTATCCCAGTTTCTTATTTTGGCCATTAAACCTGCTAATTCCACACATTCTATTAGTTTATGCAAGCATTGGTCCTTTGCCAGAGTTGCCTCCTCCTTCCAGTACTTTGCATAAAGTATTCTTGTGGCCGCTTACAAAATAGATTTTAAACGTTCTTTGGAATCTCTTCCCCTATTATTGCTGAAAGAAAGGCTTCTGGCTTCTTAGGAAAAGTGAGTAAATATTTTTTTAAATTTCTCATAAACCATTCCCCAAAATTTCTTTGCCAGAAGGACTCCAATTTTAATACTAAAGAAAAACAGACCCACTCCCACCCCAGCAAATCCACCTTTGTCATTGTGTGTCTCCTTGAAGTCTGGGTGGGACCATTTTCTAATACAAAACTCTTTTCTTCTGAACCCTCACCCACACCACAACACTTTACCTTCACGGTGACCTGAATCATAATCTCGCACTGACCATTCTTGTCTCTTTGTTTTGCAGGTCGGATGGGGAAAATTCAAGAACTGTCAGGTCAGTTGCACTGTTTCTTTTAAGAAAAAGAAAAACACATTCCCTATCTCCCCTCCCCCACCTTTCCCTCTCTTCCTGTTATGTCCACCCACCCACCCTGATTGCTCCCATCCCACCCAGAGACCTGCGTGGTTTCTTATGTGTGGTCTCCCTGGATAAATTTCTGAGTTTGGATCTTTTCCTCCATGGAGAAAGGGTTAATACCTGGATGTGGCTTGGACTGAACACACACTTGTGGGAACCAATGGACAGGGCAGAGAAAGGTGTCCTTGCCCACGGGAAAAGGGTTGTATTTCCTTAGATAGAATGGCATACAGCAGGATGTGGAATGGCTAAGGAAGCATGCTTTGATTTAAATCAGATTCCCGTAGTCTTAAAATACTGTATCAGGCATTGATGTATTACTTCTTGAGTAAGGTTAATAATAATGAAAACAATGCTATTGATAATAATATACACATTATTAGTAAAACATATAAATACTCATCAAGCACCTATTGCTTTTCATTGAACAAGTAAATAACCTTGATCTCTGCCCACTGGCTTAGGAATTAAAGCAGACATGATGCATGAAAAATGAAGGTGGGATAAGAGAATATTATTATTATTATTATTATTATTATTATTATTATTATTATTATTATACCCCACCCATCTCGCTGGGTTTCCCCAGCCACTCTGGGTGGCTTAAAGCATATCTAAAAACATAGGAAAAACATCAAGCGTTAAAAACCTCCCAATGCAGAGATCAAGGAGATAGTCCTGGCAGGGGGTACAGTTTGTAATCCAGCAAGCCAAACACAAGCTGCCACCCATATATTAGGTGCTCAGTCAGGTGCTTGACAGTTGCTGTTTTTATACTTTCCTAGGCAAATCAAGAAACACTGTAAATTCAGTGAGGCCCTGGGAGGCCCCTGTGGTTTTGGCAAGGCCTGGGCAAGAGAGCTACAGTGCCCCTTCCCCCCAATACACATATCTATGAGAAGCCTGGTATGGGCGGCAAGAGGGTGGTAGCAGCAGTGCTGGACTGGCCAGCCTGGGATTCACTGCTCCTTTCCCAGCACTGTCAGGGATTGCCGCCGCTGCCACAGTCTTGGGGAGGGGAGTGCAGAAAATAAGTACAGAAAATAAGTACAGGGAGGCCTAGGCTGGCCCAACTCTGTAGAGAAGGAACTGTTGCTTTTCCTCCTTGCCTGTCTCTGCCACATGCTCTGTCTCCTTCTTGGGAAGCTGCTCAGTTCTATTTGGCTGATTTCCCCCATGTGCCCCATGCCAGGTCACCAGGGCATGTACTGTGTGTAAGAGAAATCATGCCCAAGGGAGACTGTGGCATCAACAGGGTCCTGAGAGATGCAGGGTCTCAGTGGTTTTGTTTTGGGAGCTCTGGCTGGCCATAGGCCCTCTGGTCAGCGCATGGGCCCAGTCAGATGCTCCACTATGCTAACCAACAAAGCTGGGCTTTGTATGGTGGATGGACTGTCTTCAGCTCTGTGGGCCACATGTTGTGTGGGCTTGGACCATCTCTTGGTGGAGGGTAGAGTGGCATGGCTGTATCTCTGGCATAGGCAGTGGGAAATTTTCTATTCAGTGGAATCTAGTCCAGTGAAAAAATGACATGGAACGAAGCAACTTGGGGCTCTGACATGTGTGGGGTGCAAAGCACTCATCTGTTCTAGTCCCAGCTGTAGTACAGGTAAGTGGGAAGTAGTTAGTGACTACGACAGAGCTAAGAAAAGATTATAACATGTAGCCTTTACCTCTTGTTCCCATTCAAAAGCTGCCATTGGGTCACAAGATCTTTTTAAAAATTTGTTTCATTTATTACATTTCTACCCCGTCTAAGTAATGTGGAATTGGCCTACATAGATTTCCTGCAGCTTCTTCATTTTGTCCTCACAACACCCCTATGAAATAGATTAGCCTGAAAAATAGCCCTTGGGGAAGCCACCCCAAGAACTCTGTGGCTAATTGGTGGGCTGAAGCCGGGACCTCTAACCGCTACACCCCTCTGCCACGTTGGGCCGCTTTACCTTTGCATCGTTAAGGGCAACCCCTTTTTGCCTAAGCTTGGTCACATTCAGTTGCAAATTGGATGTGCCAGGAAAGTTGCATTGGTCCTGGGATCTGTGTTGGCTCCTCCTGTAGCAAAAATATTAGGAATGCTGACTCCAACTCCCGGGTACTAGAGACCAAGATGGCAGAGGGGAGAGGAAGAGGGGAAGCACAATATGCAGAATAGGAATGCTGTGGTCTGTGGGCATCCCACAGTCTCTCACTGTTGTGTGCACTTCCAGTGGCATGGAATTCGTTTGTACCATAAAGGTGGGGTTGCCATATTTCAAAAAGTGAAAATCCAGACACAAATGTTGTTGAGCTTTTCTTGGCAAAGTAACATTATCCCCATGGTTTTCAGATTATGTCTATATTTTCCCAGCTGCAGATTGGCCTTGTAAGAGCTATTTTGTGTTGGCTATTTTGCTGAGAAAAGAGACTATTCCCTGAGGGTAGGGCTACAGGTGGATTTCTGCACAATAGTGGCAATTTCAGTTGTGAGTCTCTCAAAATACTGTGGACAACCTTTTGAGCCCTTAGCATGGAAGCAAAATGGTCTTCCTGTACTCAAAATACCAAGATCAGATTCTTCACTTTGCTGCTGACTTAGTCATGCGGATAACTTCATCACTCTAAGACTATATCTGCACTTTGGGAGTGTGGGAGTCTCTATATATCGAGACTGTCAGTTCTTTGGGGCAAAGACTGTGCTTCGTTGTGTATCTTGTGTCACTTCTCCCACAGTATCTGAGGTCCCTGATTGGTGAGGCTCTCCCAAGTAGTTGAACGACGAATTGTATTAATGAATAAACTGGTAAGCTTTCAACTGTTCTCTTGTAAAAGCAAAATACACCTGGAAAGTCTAGTGCCAAGGTATATACAGATATTGATACCGATAAAATCAACTATATCCACACTAAAATGTGTGTGTTGTGTTCATGCATGCACACGAGCAGTAATTACTTTCTGGTTTAACTAGGGAAAATATTTCTTTCTATTCCAAGCTTAGTCAAGGGAATTAAATCCTATGGATTGGAGCAAGGGCAGGGAAGTTACTGCTTGAGCGCTTGACTTCTGTTGTCAACTTTTAGGATGTGCCTGAGTTGTGCTCCTATTTCCTCCATGAAGTTGGATGAGCAGCTGGGTAGGGGTGGGGCAAAGTTGTGGGTGGGAAGTAAAGCCAAGATGACTTGAGACTGCTTTCTTTAGGGAGTAAAATGACGACTGTTCTGTCCCCAGAGTTCTCCACTTCAGAGTCCTAAAGCACTTCATGGGTAAGAGCTAGCAGCAAGGAAACCTCCCTGGTTTTTCTTTAATTATATTTAGGGTGTGCTCAAATATAATGTTCTTCCCTTGGGGAGGCTTACTGTGATTAACGTTTAGGAATTGCTCCTGGTATGAATTAGGATTATGTATTTTAATTTCTGGCCATTGGGAATGGTGCCTGGTACGTTGAGGAAGCCAGATTTCCAGATTTTCCAGCAGCTGCTAGGAATAGAGGGCTTCAGAAGCAGTTGTAAGGCATGGGTGTCTAAGCTTTTCGGCCCCGGGGGCTCCATGCCAGTTGTGAACATGGCCACCAAAAGCTGGTACCTTCACACACACATCTCCCATACACCAAAGCATGTGCATATGCACACACAGTATATTCTGGGAATACACATACATTGTATGGGTTTATCTACACCACATACTTTAAATCTGGCTTAATAGTCATTCCCAAGAACTGGGGGAATTGCAACTGGGGGGAGAGGGCAGGGATGGATGGGGCTATGCTAGACAACTCTGACAGAATCAATTTAGCGCAGCTAGACTCTTAACAACTGTGAGTCTTGTAAATAAGTCCCTGCCCCCCCCCCAACTCCACAATACTTACTAGCCTGCAAAAATACTTATTAGCCTGCTGGGGGCTGGCTGAGGAGATGGAGAGCTATGTCCCCATTGCAGCTACTGTTTGTAATACTGTGCTGGTGTGGAAGTTGAGGCTTCCCTCCTCTGGCAGCCCTCTTGGCTTCTGTGCTTGAAGAGGGACAGAGCATTCTCACTCACATCCATAGAACTCAGTGGAGTCACCTGCATGAATCATAGAATCATAGAGTTGGAAGAGACCACAAGGGCCATCGAGTCCAACCCCCTGCCAAGCAGGAAACACCATCAGAGCATTCCTGACATATGGTTGTCAAGCCTCTGCTTAAAGACCTCCAAAGAAGGAGACTCCACCACACTCCTTGGCAGCAAATTCCACTGTCAAACAGCTCTTACTGGGCAAAGACTGTTCATGAAGTTCTTTATCACCTGTGGCAACTGGACAAGTGCTTAAATACAAGGCTGGTACAAAATTTCTATGTGGGAGGTGAGAAATAATGCAACCCTGACAGTAGAGAACTTGCCCAAAGCTACACCTTTCATGGCTAACCTCCTAAATAAAGTCAGGTTGAAGTCTAACCTCCTAGTAAAGGCAGAATATCGCCAACATGTTGCCCCACTATTGAACGAATTGCTCTGGTTGCCAGTTACCTACTGGGATAAATTCAAGGTGCTGGTTTTGGTGTATACTTCTTCTTCTTGTTTAGCGATCCCTCGTAGCCAAGTAAGATTGTCTTCCATAAACACAGTTTTAACAATGGCTCCATAAGTGACTGTGGGGGCCAGTTCTGGATTCACACGTCCTTCCACAGTGGGGACATTGGTTCCCGGGCAGGAGTTGATCACGGTGTGGATTTGCCAAACGTGCCTTCCTCTTAGCACGTTTCTCCCTTGCATCCTGAGTTTGAGTGTCTTCAAAGCCCATGGCACCTTTGGTAAAGGCTGTTCTCCAACTGGAGCGTTCGCAGGTCAGTGTTTCCCAGTTGTCAGTGTTTATACTACATTTTTTAAGATTTGCCTTGAGACAGTCTTTGAACCCCTTTTGTTGACCACGAGCATTACGCTTTCCATTTTTAAGTTCGTAATAGAGTAGTTGCTTTGGAAGACGATCATTAGGCATTCGAATAACATGACCAGTCCAACGAAGTTGGCTGTTGAAGAATCATTGCTTCAACACTGGTAATCTTTGCTTCTTCCAGTACACTGATATTAGCTCACCTGTCTTCCCAAGAGATGTGTAAATTTTTTCAGAGACACTGTTGGAATCTTTCGAGGAGCTGGAGATGGCATTTATAAGTGGTCCATGTTTCACAAGCATATAGTAAGGTTGGTAGTACAATAGCTTTGTAAACAAGCATTTTGGTTTCCCTGCGAATATTCCTGTCCTGAAACACTCTGCACTTCAATCGGGAGAAAGCCGCACTTGCAGAGCTCAGGCGATGCTGGATTTCGGCATCAATGTTGGCCCTTGTGGAAAGATAACTGCCTAGGTAGGAGAAGTGATCGACATTTTCCAATGTTTGCTGGTGCAGCACTTTGGTTTTTTGGATGTTGAGTGATAGGCCAAGCTTTTCTTAAGCTTCTGTAAAGATATTTAGGATGGTTTGGAAATCATCCTCTGAGTGTGCGCACACTATGTTGTCATCAGCATACTGAAGCTCTATGACGGAAGTTACGGTAACCGTACTCTTTGCTTTCAGCCTGCTCAGATTGAAGAGCTTTCTTTCCATCTGTTCGATATATGATATCTACTCCGGTGGGGAGTTTCCCTTCGACAAAGTGTAGGATCATGGCAATGAAAATAATGAACAGAGTTGGGGCACCTGATCCCACTGTGAATGGTTATCTGCGATTGTTATCTGCGATTGTTGTGGTCATATTATCATGGAGGAGCTGGATGATGTTCACAAATTTATCTGGGCAGCCAATTTTCAGAAGGACAGTCCACAGGGCATTATGATTTACAGCCATACGCAGAACCAGGATACCTGAAAGAGAATCTCATCCTGCATATGTCCAGGCCATCACTGTGCTCTTCAGGTGAGGGCCTCCTGCAGGTACCATGTTATCAGGAGGTCCATTGTGCACAATGTAGGAATCAGGCCTTTAGTGTTGTGGCACCTGCCCTTTGGAATTCCCTCTCCTTGAACATTAGACAGGCTCTGTCTCTGTTGTCTTTTAGGCACCCTTAAAACTTTCTGGGTGGTCAAATGGCAACTGTTGCAATCCATGTGTAGTTTTTAGCTCCCCCCCAACCCCAACCCCCATAACTTTTCAGATCCAAATGTTCCAGCGTTTTATTTAAATCCCCTTTTCTTGTGCTGCAGTGCTAGGGTGTCCTGGCAGTGTGCCAACTTAAATTCACTTCTTGACAGGGCTTTTTTCAGCTGGAACTTGCTGGAACTGAGTTCTGGCACCTCTCAGGTGGGAGTCATTGCCATTACGAGAGAACATGGGAGGTGTTCCTGGTGAGTTCTGGCACCTCTTTTTATAGAAAATAGCACTGCTTCTTGGTGATGTAGCCACTCCCATGTACTTCCTGTTGGTGTAATTTGGTGGCAATGAGCAAAGGCTTAGCATATCTTTATACTTTAGAAAAGTGGGGAGAGAAGTTTGCCCTTGGGCGCCATGGAAGAGTGCTGCTGGGAGAGCAGGCTCACTCTCTTTTGCTACTGGACTGACTGGCATTTGGTGGAGCTGGCTGGTGGTGGTGGCAAGTAGGTGCATGCATGTACGTGAGTGGAGTAAGGAGTAAGTGAGGACAGTGGTTATTTCCCCCTTTCCTTCTGCATTCGCTCTTGGGGCTGCAAATACATCTTTGGCCAACTGTGAGGTAAAGGGGGGGAAGAGGACTAGCAAGAAAGGGGAGGGTGACTCCGGAGGGAGCAAGAGGCACCAGTGGCATCAGGAGTAAAGAGAGACATCCACAGCCGTCTTAAGTTTTTGGTGGCAGCTGTTAGTGGTGAGTAGGCGACCCGATTCCTGATTGTATTCCCTGTCCTAAAAGTCAGGTCTGTCTGGAGTCTCCACCTCTTGC
Source organism: Podarcis tiliguerta (assembly GCF_965153285.1). NCBI lineage: Eukaryota > Metazoa > Chordata > Lepidosauria > Squamata > Lacertidae > Podarcis > Podarcis tiliguerta. The sequence goes on from NC_139550.1 coordinate 38,600,301, forward strand.
TTTTAATATTTGTGCGTGTCTCTTTTTCTTCCTTAAACAACAAGCTTACACATAAGCAGAGTTATATAGGGAGAGCCTGATGCCCTGGAGTCATAGTGCAACTAACTTCTGCTGATTTAAAAAGGGGGGAGGTTTGAGGGCAGCTGGGGGGGGGGGACTGGAAGTGTCAAAGGGGGCCAGTGTGGAATCAAAAAGATGGGAGGATTGAAGAACATTTTTTAAATGGGCAAAGCAGCAGACGGTCTAGAACAGGTCTGCACAACATTTGGCCCGTGGGCCACTTGAGGCTTGCCAAAGAATTTCAGACAACTCACGAAAAATGCAGAGGATGTAAAAGAAAGTAAAGATGTAATGAGTGCTTTGTCTGTCCCCCACTGAAGCCACCTTCCACTAGTCACTTCTGTGCCCGTCATGCAACTTGGTGAATGGCTTGCCACTGTGCACTCTCTTCTGTTTGTCACATGACCAGCGGCAACCAAACATTGTCAGTCTGTCTCTAGTGATTTTCATCAGGGAAAAGGGTGGACGCCATTCTTCTAATCTGGATCCCTTATGGCTACTTTCTGTAAAGAAAAAGACATAGGGAATCCCAAGCATAAGATTCAGACATGCCATTAAAATACCACCTAACCCTCTTTTCCATCTCTGTCTCCTTTGTTTGTAGGGAATGTGGCAAAAAGTGTTGGGGCTGCAGTTTTGGCAGGGGAGGTTTCCCTTCACATCTTGCTCTGTAATGTTTTATTGACAGCAGGATTACAAATTGCTCCCCTCGTGCTGCATTGGTCCACTGAGCTGTTTCCACCTTTGGTTGCTTTATTGCAATGATGCAGTCAGCCCATGTCCCAATGCGACAGCAGACGAGCATGAATGGATTGACACATTGCTACATCTCACGGGAAGAAAAGTTCAGGTGATGTGGCAGAGCATTGTGGGAAAACTGCAATGTGGCAGGACCATATTTTCATAGGGTGTGCTAAAGAAAAGGCAGAGTTTTCATGCTTATCTGCTGCAGAAAATTGTGTGAGAATGCTGTGCTGTCCACGCCACATCCCATAATGTGCCATTGTTTGGCATGCTGCTTTCTAAAAAGGTAAATCTTATGCAGATCGTACCTCATTAAAGAAATGAAAAACATTCTATGATTTCTGTAGTTGGTCTGTTTTGCTAGGTATTTTATGGGAGCAATTCCACAAATTGAAATGTTACTCTAAAGGAGCAACAGCCACCTCAGAGCCCAAAATTCTGCGTTGAGAAACCACAGAGCACTGCAATGCCTCCGCACAGCTCTAGCACAAAAGGGTTTGTGCTGGACCCAAAGGGTGCTCATCAATGGTTCCTCTTCATCCTGGAGAAGAGTGACTAGTGGGGTGCCACAGGGTTCTGTCTTGGGCCCGGTCTTATTCAACATCTTTATCAACGACTTGGATGATGGACTCAAGGGCATCCTGATCAAATTTGCAGATGACACCAAACTGGGAGGGGTGGCTAACACCCCAGAAGACAGGATCACACTTCAAAACGACCTTGACAGATTAGAGAACTGGGCCAAAACAAACAAGATGAATTTTAACAGGGAGAAATGTAAAGTATTGCACTTGGGCAAAAAAAATGAGAGGCACAAATACAAGATGGGTGACACCTGGCTTGAGAGCAGTACATGTGAAAAGGATCTAGGAGTCTTGGTTGACCACAAACTTAACATGAGCCAACAGTGTGACGCGGCAGCTAAAAAAGCCAATGCAATTCTGGGCTGCATCAATAGGAGTATAGCATCTAGATCAAGGGAAGTTATAGTGCCACTGTATTCTGCTCTGGTCAGACCTCACCTGGAGTACTGTGTCCAGTTCTGGGCACCACAGTTCAAGAAGGACACTGACAAACTAGAACGTGTACAGAGGAGGGCAACCAAAATGGTCAAAGGCCTGGAAACAATGCCTTATGAGGATCGGCTAAGGGAGCTGGGCATGTTTAGCCTGGAGAAGAGGAGGTTAAGGGGTGATATGATAGCCATGTTCAAATATATAAAAGGATGTCACATAGAGGAGGGAGAAAGGTTGTTTTCTGCTGCTCCAGAGAAGCGGACACGGAGCAATGGATACAAACTACAAGAAAGAAGATTCCACCTAAACATTAGGAAGAACTTCCTGACAGTAAGAGCTGTTCGACAGTGGAATTTGCTGCCAAGGAGTGTGGTGGAGTCTCCTTCTTTGGAGGTCTTTAAGCAGAGGCTTGACAACCATATGTCAGGAGTGCTCTGATGGTGTTTCCTGCTTGGCAGGGGGTTGGACTCGATGACCCTTGTGGTCTCTTCCAACTCTATGATTCTATGATTCTATGATGAACTCCCCTTATGGGTGGAGTGTGCCTTATGGGTTATGTTTCCCATACCGCCACCCTTGGTGGAACACATAGTCTGCTGCCTCACCTTTGGCTCATAACAGACCTGCTTTTGATTATGACTGGGCATCACTGCTAAGCAAGAACAACCCTTCTGATCTCTCCAATAGCACAGTGGAAGTTTGATGGCAGACAAGCTTTTCTATAGGGCTGTTGTATCATGGCAGCAGTAGGGTAATATGGTGACTACTCTGGAACGGTGTGATATGACTTGTTTGGCCTGATGTTCTTTCTGATGAATTTGTGGGAAAGCCGGGGAAAGCATTTTGTGCTGTGATGGTGTTCGATGAGAACACTGCTGTGCAATGTGACTTTACTGCAGAGCAGGAAGCTCTGGGGTGATTCTTGGTGTTGGTGCTCAAAGGTTTGAGCCCAGTACACTGAGGCAGGAGGAGAAAGGAATCAGTTTGTCTTGGCTGTTGCTGCACCAGCACCCACTGAGTGCCAGCAGAACATGTTTGAACAGCAGTTTAATGGGCTGCCAACACGCCCAGGCCGGCTTCATTAGCTAAAAGCCTGTCCTTGCTGGGAGCTTTGCCAAAGTTTAGCAGGAGTTTGGCAGACCACATCCCTGCAGGGGTCGGAGGCAGTGACTCTGGATAGCTGGGACCAGAGTTGGAGCTTCCCAAAGGTGCACGGATGGTGGCAAAATCCAGCAAGGCCAATAAACGGCTCCAGCCTAGTGGTGAGGCCTTAGGCCTTACTGGATACCCTCATCTGCCCATACTGACTGCTTTCCCATCCCTCCGGAAGATGAGCAAGGAGAAGTGGGGCATTGGGTCACAGAGACCGCCATCTATCTTAGTACTGTCCACACTAACTGGCAGCAGGGCCCCAGGGTTTCAGGCAGGGGACATTCCCAGCCCTGCCTGGCGATGCTGGGCTTGAGCCTTCTGCATGCAGAGCAGATGCCCTGCCCTTGAGCTGCAGCCCTTCCGAGCCGTGAATGAACTATTGTGGGACTGCATCAGTGGCATGCTTTGGGGGCAGGACCAGAGCCGACACTCCGGGGGTTGCTCCTGATGGAGGAGAGCAAAATGCAGCCCTCACCCCATTCTCCCCTTCATTCGTCCTTGTGCCTTCCTCCTCCTTGCCATGCCCTCAGCTCCTTGCTCTCTCCAGCACCCCATATTTTGTATATACAGTGGTACCTCAGGTTAAGTACTTAATTCGTTCCGGAGGTCCGTACTTAACCTGAAACTGTTCTTAACCTGAAGCACCACTTTAGCTAAAGGGGCCTCCTGCTGCCGCCGCGCCGCCGGAGCACGATTTCTGTTCTCATCCTGAAGCAAAGTTCTTAACCTGAAGCACTATTTCTGGGTTAGCGGAGTCTGTAACCTGAAGCGTATGTAACCTGAGGTCCCACTGTATTAGTGTGTGAGAGGTGGTGGTGGGGAAGTGCTGAAGTTTCTCCCAGGGACATACCATTCCTGTGACGCTTGCTGGGGGAGGGGAGGGAGCTGTTTCCAGCACCTTGCTATCACCGTCCCCCCCCCCACCTGCTGTCAGCAATGCAGAGCCCCAAGGAGCCGCCTTCACATGCCACTGTCTCTGTGGCAGAATTGGTGGCTGCGACTGACTGGGGAGACAAGAAGCTCTTGGTTGTTTAGGAGAGAAGTGGGGTTTTGCCACCAGCTACACAACTCCAAATAGGGATCTCTCCTCCCGCGCCCCCCCCCATTAAAAAAAAATGTCATTACTCCAAAGTCAGGGGCCCATCTTGTCCTAGTTGGGGGGGATTGAGAGCTGGGAGCCAGGACTCCCTGGATTGCACCCTCAGTCAGAAGCGCGGTTGGTGTTGCTAAGCGAGCTCTTTGGCATGCCAACCGCAAGGCTAATGTAGCGGCAGGTTGCTAGGATATATTCAGGGTGGAGGGGAGGGGGTGTTGGGAGATGACAGTTCGGAGGAGGGGGAGTGACAGCGTGCAGGGCCGCTGCCAGGAAGTGTTGCCACAGCAACCAGAAGCATACACAGCACCAACTTCCCAACAGCTGTTTCCATGGTAAGGACCATATTTCTGCCTCCGGTGGCAAAGATCAGCCCCACTCCACCCTGGTGTGGGGGCAACTGATGTTACAGGATGGCCTCAGCCAGTGCCGAGATGCACCTGTTTCTGGGGAGGAGCACATGACTGTTGAATGTGACTATTTGGAATGCCAAACTTAATCCTGCAATTATGACCAAGAACTGCAAGAGATTCAGAGAAGCCTGAGCAGGGTTTCATGGCAGGGGATACACCTTTTTCCTCTCAACAGCTGTTGGGAAAAGAAACAGCAAGCTTTTGAATAAGCATGATCTGAGCAAGGCAAAGGGTGTTCCACCCCCTGGAGACAGATTGCCCTCTCTGCTTGGTGTTGCCATTTCCCTGCTCCATCGCTCCCCCCCCCCCAAGGGGCTGACTTCTGTTAAGTTAGATCTAAAATAAGTACACATATCACAGAAATGGAAGGCCTCCCTGTCTCTGGGCTGTTAAAAAAAGCAAAACAAGAAGTTGCCCCATATTGGGGAAGAGAGCTTGCCATGTTTGCTCTGTTCCAGTTGCTTAGCATCTCTGCGAGTTCCCACTCTGTACTCCAAGCTTTTCAGCTGAGCCTGCCTATCCTACGGCCTCCCCCCCCCTCCATAAATAGGAAGGCACGACTGAATCTAAGGTACCTGTGCAGAGGCCAATTAGCACTGATTGTGGGTTGCCAGCTGCCCAGCAGGGTGGCAGAAGACCCCATGCTGGCATCTGAAAGGGCATGGCTCTTCCAGGATAGCTAGACTGCTGGGGAGATGCATGGTCTTGGCTCCTGCCTAAGCTCTGCTTCACTTCCTGCTGCTGCTGCTCAGTCATCTCTTCTCTTCTCTTCTCTTCTCTTCTCTTCTCTTCTCTTCTCTTCTCTTCTCTTCTCTTCTCTTCTCTTCTCTTCCCCGGCTCCCAAACCTTCACTGGCAGCGGCAGCAATGATGTTTCCTAAAAAGGACAGGTAGGAAGCAGGTGTTTGAACGGGTGCCAAGCTGAGTAAAGCCATGGAGACCCTACAGTGATGGATTCTTAGATACAAATGGAGCTGGCAGCCGGGAATTCCCTTAAGGTGGAAGGCAGGCAAACTGAGGTTTTGCTGCAGAATATCCCACGTTAAGCAAATTCTGGTAAGCCACAGTCAGAGAGCGGTTACATAAACAAGGTGTCCCGTGCCAGAGGTGTCTGTTCCATTCAAGGAGTATCGCAGTGAAGTGGTCCAGACGAGAAAAGATGAGCTGCAGGAAGCCACCCACTCCAACTGTCACCTGGTGGAAGAGCCCTGTGCCCCCTTTGCATCGGCAGAAGCATCAAATCACCCAAAGGCGGGGGCCAAACTGGTTAGCAGGGCAACTGGGAAAGGCAAGGCGGGTTAGCTAACAGAAGTGGGTACAAGTGGGACCAAACTCAGAGGAAGCATATAGCAGAAAAAGATGGAAGAGCCATGAGCAATGAAATGTGTGTGTCTTCGTTGAACAGAAGCCTATTTTTCACTGAGGTAATAAAAGCTATTTCTGGACTGTACCATTAAAAACTGCAGGTGGAGGAGGCTAACATGATGGAATTCTTCTCTGTGGAACAATGTACCCTGCATGTGACACACTGGTTTTCTCTGTTAAGGGGACTGAGTGGTTGTTTGTTTGGTTGATTGATTGATTGTATAGTGGAACATATAGTGGTGCAGCGATAAAACTGCTGGCATATTTGCAAAGCTAAGTAGGGTCTAGTATGGTTTCAAAGTGGATGAGGAACCATGTGTTTCAGGGGGTTGGATTAGATGACCCTCAGGGTGACTTCCACCGCCTTGCCCCATGATTGCAGGGCCCAGGGCCATATGACATCCCTATGCCCCATGTGATGCGCACATGCCACCACAGAACGTTTTTAAGGGGTTCAGCCCCTTCATTGAAAATGCTGGGGGGGCTTGGCCCCCACAGACCTGCAGAGATGGCACCCCTGTGTTTTGACAAGAAAGGAAAATTTATATAGGTGTAGGGAGGTGAGGAATAGAAGCAGCTAAGGAGCCATTGAGCTGCTTAGGCCCAAGAAGGCCCTTGGTTTCCACAGAACTGTAGTAACACACACGGAGTCAGACTTTACCTCAGATGCCAGGTAGTCTACAGGTTGAGCTCACTCCACTATCCAGCTGTTGGTCCAGGACCAGCACAGCCTCTCTTGACTCAGACAATATTTTACTCCAAATCTCTTAATGTCCACCCTTCCCCATGGCTTCATGTAGATTTCAAACAGCAATATAAACCTGTGTAGCCAAGCTATGTCATAAGGCCAAGCTATGGTGACTCAGTGCTATTGTCTGGACATGATCCTGCACGTGGGAACAGTACCACAAAATTACTGTGCCCTCCAACTCCCAAACCATACAGTCAAGAGCATGGGTAGGCAAACTAAGGCCCGGGGGCCGGATCTGGCCCAATCGCCTTCTAAATCCAGCCCACGGATGGTCCGGGAATCAGCGTGCTTTTACATGAGTGGAATGTGTGCTTTTATTTAAAATGCATCTCTGGGTTATTTGTGGGGCATAGGAATTCATTCATCCCTCCCCAAATATAGTCCAGCCCCCCACAAGGACAGTGGGCCAACCCCCTGCTGAAAAAGTTTGCTGACCCTTTGGTCAAGAGTGATGCTGTGGTCAATGGTGCCAAAAGCTGCTGAGAGTTCAAAGAGGATCAAAGAGGATTGTATTCCCCTGGTCTTTCCCCCATGCCTTTCTCAGTAAAGATCTTCAATCATGGCAACCAAGGCTAATTTGGTCCCAAACCCAGACCTGAACCTAGACTGGCATGGATCTTGTAATCAAGTTTCTTCCAAGAGCGTCTAAAGCTCAGTGAACACCACTAACAATCACCTTCCCTGAAAAGGGGATGTTAGCGTTGGGCTGGTAGTTGCTTAAAACCTCTGGGTCCCATGTGGGTTTCCTGAGGAGTTGGCACTCTCACTTGTCTTTCAAGGCATAAGGCCCTGCCCCATCTGCACCTGGTCACCCTCCCCTCCTTTCTCCTAGCTGCTTGAAATAGGGTGGGGGTGGGGGCATGTAGGAGGCCCATTGTCCAAAGCATCTTGCTGAGATCCTCTGGGTTCACTCTGCAGCAACGGCTGGTGAAGTGAGCAGTTGGGGCTGCAGGATGTAGGGTTTCATGGGACGTTGGGAGGGTGCTTTCCCCCAACACTAGAAGGATTGGGAGTCTCCAGGTGGGCTGTGGGAGTCTCTGAAGGACAGCAGAATTTGTGTGTGTGCCAAAATCAGGGTGATGGCCACTTCCTAGAATCTTTTTTATGATAGTATCCTCTCATTTTCCCTCAAATGTTCCAAAATCTGATTCATCGTAACCATTTAAATAATTCAACTGAATATTTGAGAGTTGTACATTGAACACTGGGATATCTCTCCGGAATAAAATAAGTGCACACGAGCATCTTTGTACAAGCTGTGTGTGCACATGTGTGTGCGCACAGGCACATCCACTACAAAGTTGGGAGTGCTCGGGATTGCTCTATACACAGCATTACTTCAAAATGCCCACAGTAGCTAAATCAGGTTAAATGTCCAGAGAAGGTCTGAATTTGCATAATTCATTCATTTAAATTACATAATTTGAGGGTTGTGGAATAACTATTGCCATATCCCCTGCTTGCAGGGCTTCTTAGTGAAAAGTAAAGGTATAAATATTTGTATAGGACTAGCAGAAGGTGAGTTTTTCAAGAGTGAGATTGGGGTACCCTGGGAGGAACAAATCTGGATAGGGAAATGCAGACAAGAGGAGGGGATATTGGTTGGGGTTGGGGGTTGGGTTTTTTGGAGCCCTGGTTTCTATGGAGATGAGAGGCTGGTGCCCTCCAAAGTCAGCATCATTTCTAAAATAATCCTGCCTGCTCCCCACTCCCCCCAGCTTGTTTCCTGGTTTTAATTAGTAGCTAGTGTGTGAGTCACAGAGAACTGGAGGGAAAGGGTGTAATCAGGGGAGACAATGGGTCTGGGGCGCTCCCTCCTCGCACAGAGCCTGAGTACGTGAGGGGGTGTGCAAGTGGGTGCGACATCCGACATCAAGCCAATGTCGTGGTGGAATATGGGAAGCGTGTGAGTGTGGTGCATGCGTGCACGTGGGTGTAGCCAAGGGGGGGGAGCAGGGGGACAGCTCCCACCCTAAATCAATCAAAATCAGTACAAGTCAATACAAATCTGAGAGCCTGACCCCCAGCAAAAGCCTGCCCTCCCCTAACAAAACTCCTGGCTACACCCATGTGCATGGACCTCTGGGGGGATGAGAGTGTAGTACATGCAGGGGGGAGAGAAAAAGGTTGCCATTGTCTTTCATAGAATCATAGAATTGTAGAGTTGGAAGGGACCCCAAGTTCAAGCCCTGCAATGCAAGAATATCAACTGAAAGATCATTGGCAGATGGCCATCCAACCTCTGCTTCCATTGTTCAGCAGCTCTTACTGTCAGAAAGTTCTTCCTGATGTTTAGTCAACATCTCATTTCTTCTAACATGAAGCCATTGCTTCAGGTCCTACCCTCTGGAGCAGGAGAAAACAAGCTTGGTCCATCTTCCATGTGAGAGCCCATTTGATATTTGAAGATGACTTTCGTATCTCATCTGTCTCCTCTTTTCTAGACATACCCAGCTCCCTCAACTGTTCTTATAAGGCTTGGTTTACAGATCCTTGATCATCTTGGTTGCTCTCCTCCATACATCTCTCAGATTGTGAATATCTTTCTTAAGTTGTGGTGCCCAGAACTGGACACAGTATACCAAGTGTGGTCTGATCAAGGCAGAATAGGGTGGTACTATTATTTCCCTTGACCTGGACACTAGACTTCTGTTGATGCAGCCTAGAATAGCATTGGCTTTTTTTGATGCTGCATCACACTGTTGCCTCATGCTAAGTCTGTGGTCCACTAAGATCCCTAGGCACTTTCCACATGTACTACTGGAAAGCCAGGTGTCCCTCATCTTAGATTTGTGCAGCTGGTTGTTCAGTGTGTCCCTATTGAAATTCATTGTGTTATCTTGGGCCCAGTTCTCCAACCTGTTACGGTCATATTGAATCTGGATTTTGTCTTCTGCGGTATTAGCTACCACTCCCAGTTTGGTGTCACCTGCAAATTTGATTAGCAGCCCCTCAAATTCATTCATCTAATTCATTTATAAATATGTTGAACAACAATGAGTCCAGGCCAGAACTCTGAGGCACGACCCCACTTGACTCTTTCTTCCAGGATGATGAGGAACCGTTTGTGAGCACTCTTTGAGTTAGCTACAAATCCATCTAACAGTTAAGGGGAACAGGATTTTTAAAGAGTGGCAAAGAGCGATTTCAAGATATATTTGGCAGGGCAAAAAGCCGAGAATTCAATTTAAGTTACTTACAGATGTGAGAGAAAGAGGAGGCTTTGCCCTGCCTGATTTGAAATTATACTATGAGGCATCATGCCTTTGCTGGTTGAAAGAATGGATAAAATTAGAAAATAAGGAATTGTTAGACCTAGAGGGGTTTGATAACAGATTTGGATGGCATGCGTACCTATGGTACCTATGGTGTGAGAAGAAGAAAATCCATAAAGGTTTTGAGAACCACATCTTCCGAGGTCCTTTGATTGAAGTTTGGGATAGGTATAAAAACCTATTAGAACCTAGAGTACCACACTGGTTATCTCCATTAGAAGTTATGAGTGTAAGGAAAATTAATATGAGAGGCAATTGGATCACATATGGCCAATTGTTATTTAAAGAAGGAGGAAAATGGAAAATAAAACCATATGAACAGGTTAAAGAACATGTATATGACTGGTTGCATTATTTTCAAATAAACGAAATGTTTAGGAAAGATATTAAGGAACGTGGTTATGCAGACAAGGATTCAAAATTTCAGATAGAAATAATAAATAATGATTTTAAAATTTTATCCAAAATGTATAAATTGTTGCTAGAATGGAATTTGAAGGACGAGGAAGTTAAATCGGTAATGATACATTGGGCCAGAGACATTGGTTACAACATACAATTAGAAGATTATGCTGGGAAAGATTATGGAAAGAAAATTTAAAATTTACAGCATGTATGACACTAAAAGAAAATGTTATGAAAATGTTTTAAAGATGGTACATAACACCGGTAAAATTAGCGAAATGACATGTAATAAGTGTTGGAAATGTAAAGATAAAGAAGGCTCCTTTTACCATATGTGGTGGGAATGTAAGAAAGTGAAAGGCTTCTGGGAAATGATATATAATGAATTGAAGAAGATATTAAAATACACATTTGTAAAGAAACCAGAGGCCTTTCTGTTAGGAATTTTAGGAAATGAGATAAAGAGAAAGGACTGTAAATTTTTTCAATATGCAGTGACAGCTGCAAGAGTATTACTGGCTCAGAAATTTAAACAATAGGAAATACCGACGATGGAAGAATGGAGAATGAAGCTGTTAGACTATGCTGAGTTGGATAAATTGACTGGGAAAATTAGATATCTAAGAGACCAAAAGTTCATCAAGGACTGGGGAAAATTTGTGGAATATCTGAAAAGTATAAGTGAGGGACAGATAACACTAGAGGGATTTAAAGAAGCACTGTGAAATTTGAGAAGTATTGTTTAAAGGGAATAGAAAAAGAAAGGTTTAAATAATGACAATACAAACCTAAGGAATGCGTAATTTAAATAATGACTATGGATGATTTACGGAAAAGCTGAAGGAAGTCCAGAAAAGAGATAATTTGTGAAAAATTGGATGTGAAATTATTGTGTGTTTTTGTTTTTGTTGTAAACTAATAAAAATTATTTTTTTAGAAAAACAGTTACCTAGTCCAGTCCACGTTTTACCAGCCTTACTGAAATCAAGATAAACTAAGTCCACAGCATTCTACTGATCCACCAAGCTTGTAACTTATCAAAAAAATAAATGAGATTCGACTAGCATGATTTGTTTTGAAGAAACCCATGCTGGGTCTTAGTGATCACATAATCCTTTTCTAAGTGCTCACAAGCCAACTGTTGAATTATCTGTTCTAGGACCTTTTGTGGTATTGAAAGCAAGCTGACCAGTCTGTATTTACCTGGGTCTTCTTTGTCCCTCTTTTTGAATATGAGGACAATATTTGCCAACTTCCAGGCTGCAGGGACCTCACCTGTTCTCCACAAATTCTCTGAAGCTCCTTTAGTACCCTTGGAAGCAGCTCATCAAGCTCCGGAGATTTGAATTCATTTAAAGTAGCTAGGTGTTCCCTTTCCACCTCTTCTCCTATCTTGGGCTGTAGCTCCCTCCTTACACCATTTATTCTGTTATCACCAGGTTGGGCACTGCTTTCCTTTTGGATGAAGACAGAGGCAAAGTAGGTTTGATCAGTTACTCCTTCTGTCAGGAGTGCTCCATATGTCAGGAGTGCTCTGATGGTGTTTCCTGCTTGGCAGGGGGTTGGACTCGATGGCCCTTGTGGTCTCTTCCAACTCTATGATTCTACGATTCTATGATTCCTTCTGTCTGTCGCTCAAAGCATTTCTCCATCTTCTCCATGCAGAGGACCTGTTACTTGCTTGCTCTTCCTTTTGCTTTGAACATAGCCAAAGAAAGCTTTTTGTTCTTTTGAACCTTTGGCCTGCCAGACCTTCACCCTGCAGCTGTTGGCTACTCATGTATACTCCTCCTTTGTGATTTCCCCTTTCTTCCATTTATTATACATAGCCTTCTTAACTCTCAGTTCATCTGTAAGCTCCTTATCTTACTTTTCTTTCTTGTTGAAATTGTCTGCCTTTGAGCCTTCAATATTTCACCTTTCTGAAACTTCCATCCATCTTGGACTCCCTTCTCTTTGAGTAGGTATGACTATGGGATCTTACTTAGTAGTTCTTTAAGCTTTTTGAAATCAGCCTTCTTAAAGTCCAAAGTGCATATCTGACTACACTCAGCTTTCCCTTGGCTTAGTTTCCAGTTGGGACATGAGATGATTGCTACATGTTGTTATTTGCTTTCTCCAGCACATGATCTTGGAGGCTCTATCCAGCTTGTCATGGCTGTTGTCCTTCGTGTGAGGACCACATTTCACTCTGAAGGTACATAATTCAGTAGCTGAGCACAGGCTGCCAACAGGCCCAGGTTCAATCTTTGACATCCCTGTCTTGAAGGATTTTAGTGAGCAGGGCAGAGTCTGGAAACCCACCTGCCGAAGAAGATAATACTGAGCTGGGTAATTGACTCAGTGTGAAGATGTACATTTTGCAAATGCCAGATAAATTACATGTGCATCTTCCTAATAAAGCTGATGTACATTTAATCTTTTTAAAGTGGTGTTTATTTATGCATCTTAAGTTGTGTAGCTTCACAATATTCACAGCAGTCTTTAGTGAGCATGATTTTGCCTAGATTTGTGTAAGAATGTGGCTGTTGGCGTGTGTGAAAGTGTGTATCTTTGATTTTATTATATGTGTATGTGTTATGACATATTTTGTGTATTTTTAAATGTGTCATATTCTGTATTGGCTTGCTTGCCTGAGGTGGGTGTTTTTGCGCAGGCGTGCTCAGAATTCACCAGCGAACCTCATCACTACAACATCTCTGGGGAAATGGGTGGATCAGGTTTCTCTATAGGGATGGCAAAATGGACCTGGAGAAAAGTTGCTGTACATTTTAAACACATATTAAGTCATCAGGTTAAATCCTATGAACTGGCTCTATGTTTGCATAAGGACTGCCAGTTATGGTAAAACTGTGTCATTTCTGACACTTCAAGATTTCTTGCAAATATGCCCATGCATAACCTCACGCCTTGGCAGGAATCATCAGGGATAGCTGCATTAGCTTGCTCCTGTCGACTACACAAGGGCTTGAGCCTGGGACTTCATGGACTGATCTGGAACTTTTGTTTGCTCAGAGCCTGCTTTAGATACAGAGGGATACACAACACCAGAACCCATGATTGGCAGGCAGTATATAAAGATTCTTGATCAGCCAGGCATGGTACAAGTACAGGAAGCCCGGTCTTCTACCCTTGCCCAGTCAAGAGAAGTATATTTTACCTGCTGCATTTCAGCCCAATTCCAGCTGTTGACATCAGGGCCCTGGGTTGGAGGACACACTCTCTGGGTCTGGATTGAGGTATAGCTGTGCACAAGCTTCAGCCTGGCTCTACACTAACAAATGGTATGCAGTATTATGTTGAGCAAGAGCAAATAATGAAACCCAACTCCATTGGGGAAACGTGAGTGGATTAATGGACCCTTGTGGTGGCAGGAGAGGAAGGGCGACTGCTGTAGTTGACAAACACAAGAAAGCATGTGCTAATGGCAGTTTTTTTCTTTAACTGTTAAGAGAGGTTTCTCCCATCTCCACATTTTCTCTGCTATCCTAATTCCTCTGTAATGCTGGGGTTTGTGAAAATCTGAGCATTCCCCTATGTGAGTCGGTTGAGACCTTACTTTTCAGGGCTAGTCTACATAAACGGTTGTGGACAATGAGCAGCATGCTTGCATACTAAGCATTAATATGAGAGGAGCTATTTAAGAAAAATAGCAGCAGTGACCTCAAGGGGGATGGGAGTAATGACTGTTCAATGTGTCCATATGGACAAACTTTGCAAATAAGATACAAATAGCTGGGGCAAGTTGCAGTACAGTGGTACCTCGGGTTAAGAACTTAATTCATTCTGGAGGTCTGTTCTTAACCTGAAACTGTTCTTAACCTGAAGCACCACTTTAGCTAATGGGGACTCCTCCGTGCTGCTGCTGCATGATTTCTGTTCTCATCCTGAAGCAAAGTTCTTAACCTGAGGTAATATTTCTGGGTTAGTGGAGTCTGTAACCTGAAGCGTATGTAACCCGAGGTACCACTGCACTAGGCATTTCTCTCTCAAGTTGCATCTAAATCACCTCTTTTCTCATTTTTCACTTTTATCACTCATTGTTCAGGTATAATACTCTTTGTGCACATCTCATGAAAAAGAGCTTCCTATTTCTAGGCTGTAGAAACTCAAGTTTTGTTACCAACAGCCAAATGGTTAGTTGTGATAGCAAAGATGTTGGCTGTCAAAAGCTGTTACTGGTTTGGGGTTTTTTTGCCAGTACCATACTGTGCCATCACCCAATGAATGAGACACGTGAATGAGACACCCAATGAAACAGCCATGTGATTATACAGGATGCAGCTTTTACATTAAAATAACTTACAGGATACAGAGTTGAGTGGAAATCTCTACCACATACAGGACCCATTTAATAATTCCTTAAGATACATCCTTGGGAAGAAAGAGAGAAATTTGGCTTTTGCACCTATGCTATAATAGGGAACAAAAATATTCTGACATAGAAATACATGGATGGTCATTAATAAATGTTTATTCATTTATATAGAAAATATGAATAGACCACCCCTTATACAAAATATCAGAATGGCATGCAACAAAATTTACAAAAGAGATAAAATACCATTAGAAACAATACAGAGTGATCATAAAAATGATTGGCATGTCCTAAGATCTGAAGCCATTGAATAGGCCTGTCAACATGAAGAAGGCTTCAGGAGTCTCCCGAAGGTTAGAAGTGAGAGTGCCTGACGCCTCTGCTAGAAAAGCATTCTACTGCATGGTGCCAGTGGGCAGCTGAAGTTATTTGGGCTTCTGAAACATGGGGGACAACTAACAGGGTTCGAAAGATCTCAGTGACTGAGCTGGCATCCCAGGGCTCAAGCAGTCCTTAAGATAACTTGGACCCAAGTTCTTCAGGGCTTTGCATAGTAACACAAGAACTTTGGACCTGTCCCAGGAACGTGCAGTTTATTGAATGGGATGCTCCCTTGATGGCTGCATATGATTCATCATAGAGAAAAATTTCCATGCAATTCACTTGTAGACTCCAAAACAGGGGTTAGCAAACTTTTTCAGCAGGGGGACGGTCCACTCTCCCTCAGACCTTGTGGGGGGCCAGACTATATTCTTTGGGGGGGGGGAATGAATGAATTCCTATGCCCCACAAATAACCCAGAGATGCATTTTAAATAAAAGGAAACCCCAATGACATTCTTACTGGTGAGGTCTGTTTTGTTTTTGATCTATGTTGAATGCAATGTTGGACACCATCCCAGAGCAGTTGACGCATCTGGGTCTCTCTGACCTAAACTACTGCACAGCTAGATACCAAGCTTTGAACTGTGCTGAAAAGGAAGAGGGGGAAGATTAATATCATGCACATGAATTCTCCCTGTTCATGCATTCATATAGTAATACATTGGCAACACTTGAGCCACAGGTAAGGCTCTGAATTTTCATAAATTGCTCCCGTACAAATGGCCTAATAATACTGATTCTGAATGCAAAATGCAAAATGGTAGGGAGAGCTATAAGATGGGCTGATGTGCTCTGGATTAGTTCCTGCAAAATAAATATATAAAAATATCTAGTGGATAAAATAAAGCATGGGCATAAACCAACTGCTCCCTGCTAGTAGGGATCCCCACAAGCATTCTCCTGAACCTCTGTTCCATTGAGCCTTACCTTCCTCTCTATCAACCCCCATCCAAGTAGGCAGAAATCCACCAGATGGGTACAAATTGGATGTGCAGGACCCTGCAGAGTGGGATGATTTTAAATCAGCAAGGTAATAAGGGCTGATTTGATCAGTGATTTAATTCCAACTTCAGACTTCACATATTCAGACCCTATTTTAGTGGGACATCACGCATTTCAGAAGCCCTCCCCAATTTCTGATTGGCTCTGTGAACGTCCCGCTTTCCCCCACTTAGCCGCTGGTGGCAACTGGCACAAACATATTTTTTTGCAAGCAGAACCAGGAAGCACGCACCTTTTCCTATCTCTATGAGGTGCCTGCATGGTGCTCATCATCCACCACAGAGGCTGCTACCTGGACTTCTCCAAGCTGTTGGCCAGGCTGGTGCCCAGTAAACTGCCCATGAGCAGGTGGGTAATACTCCCTGAGGGGATTTCTGCTGGGACTTCCTTAGCGGGTCTCTCCCTCTCCCTCTCCCTCTCCCCTTCCCGGCTTTAGGGTCTGCCATATACTCTGCATACCTCAGTGCTAGGATCCTCACCCCACCCAAGTGTATTATCCATTGATTGCAATTAAGTGGACTTTATTTTGCAATATTAGAAAGATCTAAGAAAAGAAAGAGCTTGCTAATAAAAAGATCTCCTAAGCTCTCTCAGAACCTAATTAAAAGTTCTTTGTCTAAGGCCAATGGGCATTTGGAGAGCAAGTGTGGAGATTAACCAAATGGGTACCTTAGAATATAAGTTAAAATACACCGCTCTTGAGTAAGGTCATGGGGAAAACCCCTCTCCATTTTGGGGTGCGTGTGTGTGTGCAGGCAGCGCAGAGCTTGCAGGTGCCCAAAGCGCCACGCCACTCCCAGGAGAGACACGTGGCTGGGGCACGCCGCCCCTGCAGTGTCGCGCCCAATGCTCCCCGCCCGCCCTAGCTACGCCTCTGGGTGTGTCCCGTTTTATACATCTTGAAATCTTAGCAGGCTGAAGAATCCCTAGCAAAGAAAGTGGGAGGAAAGAGCAGAGGAAATGGCTGAAGCACTTGGTACCCCACTTCCCCCCTAAAAGCTTTGCTCCTTTCCTTTGATCACCACACCGCTTGGATTTTCATATTGTATTTCTTTTTGCCATTGTGCAACCCCCAAACCAAGGAGATAATTATACATCCTTTGGAAGGCATCTGAAGGCAGCCCTGTATAGGGAAATTTTTTAATGTTTAATGCTTTATTATGTTTTTAATGTTGGAAGCTGCCCAGAGTGGCTGGGGCAACCCAGTCAGATGGGCAGAGTATAAATAATAAAATTATTGCTGTTGTTGTGTATTATTATTGAATAGGATGTCCCTATTTTCCTTGGAGAAACGTTGGAGGGTATGCATGTTTCCTGAAAAAAACATGCATACTAATTGGTAGCTTTAACAATTAAAACATGTCTGTTTGTAACTGAGCCTGTACACTACTCAGTAGCATAATCTGAAACGTCTTGTAGTGCAACCTCATGCCTTTTGCGCTAGAGAATTTTTATTTGCTTAGGGGAGCAATTGTGAAAATAAGGATTTCTTTAGTGACATAGAGCGTTCCACATTATCAGGGGTGGCTGGCTACAGGGCAGCACACCTAGCTGGGGCTCAGCTGAGAGACTGTTTGGGACCTCCTGTTCTTGTGTCCATGCAAATAAGTTTTTTAGTGCAATGGTGTAAAATGACTGTTGAAAGTAGCTAAGCAAAACAGGAATGAAAGGCTCCAACAAAGGAGGAAGTGGGATATTGAGACCAATTACTGAAAGACCAAAAGCTCTTTAACAAGGTGCAAGCTTTTGTGCATGGGGAAGACTGAGTGTGGTAAACATTGACAGATCATGGGATCGTACCAGGTCCTTCATCATTTTTAATAGCACACTGCCCAGAAAAGCTGCTGTTCTGGAAATGGCTCCTTTAGGCGGCTTGTGTTGCTCCAGTACAAAAAGCCAAGTCAGACAACCAAGCTGCCTCCAAGTGTCATCTGTATCAATCACCTAAATGATGAGAGAGAGAGAGAGAGAGAGAGAGAGAAAGAAAGAAAGAAAGATTGACTTCTGAAGTGCAAAAAGGGAACTAAAGCAATTGCCTGGGCTCAGTGTCTGCAATACATTTGCAAAGTCAATCTTGTCAGAAGATCCCAATCTGATCCCAATCTGATTTGTAGTCTTGGTTGACCACAAACTTAACATGAGCCAACAGTGTGACGCGGCAGCTAAAAAAGCCAATGCAATTCTGGGCTGCATCAATAGGAGTATAGCATCTAGATCAAGGGAAGTTATCGTGCCACTGTATTCTGCTCTGGTCAGACCTCACCTGGAGTACTGTGTCCAGTTCTGGGCACCACAGTTCAAGAAGGACACTGACAAACTAGAACGTGTACAGAGGAGGGCAACCAAAATGGTCAAAGGCCTGGAAACAATGCCTTATGAGGATCGGCTAAGGGAGCTGGGCATGTTTAGCCTGGAGAAGAGGAGGTTAAGGGGTGATATGATAGCCATGTTCAAATATATAAAAGGATGTCACATAGAGGAGGGAGAAAGGTTGTTTTCTGCTGCTCCAGAGAAGCGGACACGGAGCAATGGATCCAAACTACAAGAAAGAAGATTCCACCTAAACATTAGGAAGAACTTCCTGACAGTAAGAGCTGTTTGACAGTGGAATTTGCTGCCAAGGAGTGTGGTGGAGTCTCCTTCTTTGGAGGTCTTTAAGCAGAGGCTTGACAACCATATGTCAGGAGTGCTCTGATGGTGTTTCCTGCTTGGCAGGGGGTTGGACTCGATGACCCTTGTGGTCTCTTCCAACTCTATGATTCTATGATTCTATGATTCTATGATTCTATGATTCTATGATCCTTGTGGCAAATTAGAATTACCTGCAGGTGACCTGTCAGAAAAGATTTTGATACTTGTAAGAAAAGTGGTTCTGCTTATCTCTGTCTTTTTCTTTCTGGCCATCAAATATAATTTGCACAGGCATGTTTGGCTAGGCAGGCTAGTAAAAAATGTCCATAGGCTAGCAACTTTTTTTGGACTTAATTTTCAAGACTAGTAACATTATCATGCCATTCTCACTGTATTCAGTTTCACGCCCACAGACATCATCTGCATAATAGACTATAAATGCCATACTTCACTCATTTCTCCATCTCCAAAACGCACACTTTATGTTCTTGCATAACGGGTGCATCCATCATGGACATCTTTCTGTGCAGCTCTTGTCCATTTGCAATGCTGTTTTATGCATGAGAACTTCCCAGTAGACTGTGTGCAACAGGGTCTCCAAGACATGCCTAGGAGCCCCTCTCGTGGAATCTACACATGCTTATTTTTGTACACACATGTGCAGACATGCATTTGAATGCCAAGCTATTTATTCACCAACAGCTCCATTTCAAAAGCCAGCTCAGGTTGCTTAGTAACAATGTTATAGTTTGCTGCTCGCTTACAAAGCTTCATGTACTTTAAAAGTGAGGGAATTAATAGCTGAGGACATTCTAAACCTTGTGTTGCCTATCTTAAAAACACGTTTTAAAAAACCCTCTTCCAAAGCAAGGAAGCACAACATTCCAACATAGCAAATACTTTGCCTGGGTGGCCATTTTGTACAAGAAATATAAAGTGCCCCCTTCAGACATGCCATTTGAAAGAGCCAGGAGCAGGCCTGAGTTTCTTATTACATCTGACGATTCTTTAGAAGCAACTATACATGTATCTGGCAAACATGCCGGTTCTACAAACTGAATGGCAATTGTTAGATGCACTAGGAATGCAAAGGAAAGAGTGGTTGTGAAGAGGGGGGTGGGGTGGGGGTGGGGTTTCAGCTCTTGCATTGCCTTTCTCCTCTCCTTAACCCTTCCTGCCTACCTGCCCCTTCCCCGTCCATCATCCCCTCACGCTGTCAGCACCCACATTCTGTTGTCTTCACTCCCACCTCATCTCCGTGCAGTAGCATTATTCATCTTTGAAATGTTCAGTGCACAACAGCTCAGAGTATGACAAAAGGGACAATGTTGGGAACTGGCTATTATAGAGGTTGTATAGAGCTATTTTGCGAAACGCTTGACCATCTTTGTATTTACCCTCACACCAAGATCATTGCTGTTCTCATTTTACAGATGGGGAACTGAGTCTGGCAGAGAGTGACTTGCCCACGGCCGTACATAAAGGCCATAGCAGTCGGGCTCACAAGATTCAGCACCCGCTGGGCACACTTAAGCCTCTTGTTTTGTGTCCTGCTCTTAGTGGATCCCGTGAGAGCAGTCCTTCCTCTTCTGCCTGATGTTCTTCCAAATATTCAAAAACTCTCAACAGATCCCCCTTTAATCTGTCCTCTGGGCTAAACGTGCCAGTTTCCTCCAGCCTTTCCTCCTGCGATTTGTCTTCTAGACATTTGTCATCCTCACAGCTCTTCTCTGAATCCTTTCCAGTTGATCAGCATCCCTTTTGAATTGTGATGCTGAGAAATGAACACTGTTCTTCAAAGGAGATCTTACCTGAGCCCAACTTTGAGCTACTTCCTGAGATTTGGACACATACAGTTTTTGCTTCAGTATTATTCTGTGGACTTGTGCACCTTCCTGTTCATTGGTCTAAAGTTACCTTTGCAAAAACAAGTTAACCTAATTGTTTCTGTTGGGAATATTTGATCAGAATGGTGTGTGATTTTACTGATTAATGTTCAAAATTGTGAGGTTTGGGCTATGCAGCATATTTGTCTCCTTTTCATATTGTCCCCTGGTTCAAAATGGTTTGGTAGACATTAGAAATATATATTTTAATCTAGTAAAATGTGTTCCACACATGTAGCCCTAGTTATTTTGAAGTGTTAAATTACCAGGGAAAGGTACCCTATCCTAAAAGGCTTACAAGTTTCAGGATGTATTAGAGCAGTGGTTCCCAATTAGTTAATTACTGAGGACCCCCTATTTTTCAAAAGCAAGCCACAGACCCCCCTACTTTTGAAAATTTTGATAACTCTATGGTAGTTACCTGCAAAGCATTTTTTAAAACATAATGTTAGGTAGCTCCTAATAAGTAAAGGATTTTAGGTATACTAAAAAAACAGACTAGGGCTGAGCAGTATCTGGTTTTTAACATTGTGATATATCAGCAGCTAAACATTGCAATGTAGGAACGCGGGCAGCACTGTGGTCTAAACCACTGAGCCTAGGGCTTGTCAATTGGAAGGTTGGCGGTTTGAATCCCCGCAACGGGGTGAGCTCCCGTTGCTCGGTCCCAGCTCCTGCCAACCTAGCAGTTCGAAAGCATGCCAGTTCAAGTAAATAGGTACCACTATGGCAGGAAGGTAAACGGTGTTTCCGTGTGCTGCTCTGGTTTTGCCAGAAGCGGCTTAGTCATGCTGGCCACATGACTTGCAAAAACTGTCTGTGGATTAATGTCAGCTCCCTCGGCCAGTAAAGCGAGATGAGCGCCACAACCCCAGAGTCGTTCACGACTGGTCAGGGGTCCTTTACCTTTTAAACACTGCAATATATCACAATGTCTGAAATCAGGCATGGGGATGCGGGAAGGAGCAGCCACAGAGATCGGATGGGTGGGGGAGAGGAAGTGGGGTAACCTCCACCACATGGTTTGGGTGGGAGGGGATGGGGGTGCATCAACCCACCATCAGTGGGGCAGCCAGCAGTGGGGCAGCCAGCAAAGCTGCACGTCCACTGTGGCTGCTGCTGCTTTCCTGCTGACTGAGAAAAGCTGCTCTGCCCCAGTGCCAGGGGAAGTGAGGGCAATCGGCTGCCCTGGTCTCCCTCAGCGTGAGAGAAGGCAGCTCAGATCAGCAGCGTTATCGGTTGAGATCATCGTGCGATATCAGCGGTGCCTTGGAATTGGTTGCCCTGCTCTCCCTTGTGCGAAGAGTGATATATTGCTGTGTACTGTCAGGTCAAAATTGTTATTGCGGTGTGATTTCAAAACCAGTTTTGCCCAATATATTGAAAAATTGCACAGCGCTAAAACAGAACATAAAATTTGTGACATTACCATGGAAAATGACAAAAAAAAAATAATGTTGGGGGGAGGCAAGAGATGGGGCCTCACGCTCCCTAGCTGCATTCCATGGACCCCCAGAGGTCCCTGGACCCCTAATGGAGAACCACAATATTAGGGAATATTTCCCCCTCTATAATCCTTCTTAGTTGTTAATATGGTCAAGTGAGATTTTGCTTCAAGTCTTATCTATGCGAGGGGTCATGAGAAGGAGAGAACAGAAGGGGGCCCCGTCTGTGCTGGCATCACAGCTAGGGAATGCTCTCCTTAGAGAGCTTCATATTGAGTCCTTTCCTTGCTTTGAGAATGTTAGATAAAACTCACCTGTTCCGCCCGGGATTTGATGTGTCTTGAGAAGGTTTGAGTGTTGTTGCTCTTAACTTGGGCGGGGGATAGAATTGGTTCTTTGAATTGTTTTATGATGATGATTGTTGTTTTGTAATTCGTAATTTTATTGTGGTTCTACATTGCTTCAATTATTTGTGGAGAAGTGACTAATAAATGTAGTCAGTCAGTAAATAAACTGCTTTCTGCAAAAAACAACAGTATCTAGTTGTCAAAAATATCAGCAAATTCCAGATGAATTGAACTTGACTTTGAAGTCACCAACCATACACAGTGCCATAGCTTTTGAATTGGCTTTTTTCCTGCCCATATGACAAGTGTTTCACTTTTCTTTTTCTTTTTAGACTGGCCCCCCAATTCTACACATCCCCAGGGTGTTGGGATACACATATACACACGCCCAACCTCACACTAATCATCTGGTGGGCAAAGGAATAGATTTCTGGATGCAGCAGCAGCAGCAGCATACGCACTTCTTCTGTTGTTGCACATGGGAATCTGCAAATGGACAATAAACATGACAAGTGGGACTGTTAACAAAATGTTGGCTGCTGCTCAGGGTTCCGTTTCCCCTTCCCTTTGTCAGTCAGCATTCTCTGTCTACTGAGTACACCTAGTCCTCATTGGGCTGCTTTTGGGATCACTACTTAGAATTAGTTTCGTAAATATTTTTACTTCTTTCTGCAAATCTTGGACTTCCATTTTATGCATTTTGCCAACCCAAGGATTTGCTCATGGAAAAGTGTTTGCTCCCCTACTGTTTACCGTTTTCCCTGTCCCAAGGGCTAGCATTCTGTAGTAACTGAGCATGCTCAGTCCTCATTGAACCACTCTCAGTTCCACCCCTTAGTGTAAACCAGGAAAGGACCTATCCAGATGGGTACATGGTTCTCGCTTTACTTCTTTGATCTGTGCATCTGTTACAAAGAAAAACTGTATTTTGCAGACCTCAGGATTACCCCAGTATCTGCTTCTTGTGATGCAGCAGAGCCTACCTGAAAGAGAGAGAGAGACCACCTGTCCTCAGGCTACTGCTTGTTTACTAGAATGGCAGATCATTTCTAAGGTCTCAGCACTCATGACCACCACCATCAAAGTGTTTCAGTAAGCACTGATCTACAGTTAGAGACCTGGGCCTTAAGGACAGAGAGTGCAGGGACAACTCTGATTTGGAGAAGCCGTCCCAGATTCTGATTTGATCCCAGAATGTCCAGCTTTTCCTTATTACTCACCTCAGCACCAAAACACAGGCAAATGGGAGAACATTGCATTTTACAAGAGGGCAGCAGAGAGAGAAGGAAGAGAATTTGCCTTGCCCCCCCCCCCCCCCCGCTGAAGCAGCTGACTGAAGGAGGGAGTCTGTTGAGAATGAGTGTGGCCCACCTTGGAAAGCTCTAAGCAAGGGTTGGCATTGAGATTGGCATGGCAGGGCATCTGCTGAGGGCCTACTAGCAAGAGCCCCCAGTGATGAGGTAGACTCATGGAAAAGGAGGGCCAATGGAAGGTGTCTTCCCAAAACCCTCCCAAACCTGGAGCCAACACTGCTTCTGGGAACCAGCTGAATCTTTGCTCTGCCAGTTGCCTTTTCCGCAAACTCACTTCTCAAGAGGAAAGGTCGGCACCCCTGACATGGGTGTTGCTGACGGTTGTTCCACTTGCTTTAACCTGTGATTCACCCTTCCTATAGTGTATACACATGGCAAAGCAGACATTTGTGTGATCATCAGGAGAGCCTTCTTGGAACAGACCAAGGACCTGTCTGGTCCAGCATTCTGTTCCCACAGTGACCAAGCAGGTTCTTTGGGAAGCCTGCTAGCAGGCTATGAGGACACAAAAGCATTTTCTACTGGAGACAGCATTTTGGTGCCATGGCTAGTAACCATTGATAGTGGTATCCTTCATTAATTTGTCCACTCCCCACTTTAAAGCAATCCAAATTGGTGGCCATCACTAGATTTTGTGGGAATGAATTCCATAGTTCAACTATATGCTGTATGAAAGAGTAGTTTCTTTTGTGTGTCCTGATTCTTCCCCCATTCAGCGACATTGGATGCCCCAACTTCTAGCATTCTGAGAGAGGGAGAAAAACTTACTTGTATCCCATTTTTCTCCACAGGGGATGGTGTGCATGTGGGGGTACATGGAAGCCATTTGCTGTAAATTTCATGTAGAAAATTAATCTTGTGTGAAGCAGCCCTCAAGGACAGGATTCTGGGCAAAAGCATTGGATCTGGTCCAATATGTTTGCTTGTATACTTTCTCCATCAGTTGCCTCTGGGTATTCAAATGATATTTAAGTAAATTAATTAATGACAGTATGTTAGCTTTAAAAAAGCAACTCTGAGACTATCATGTGCTGTGACTTTTTTTTAAAAGAACAGTAAGGAAAGCATTTAAAATCATTAAAAGCACAAATGTAACATATACAGGTAAATAAATGCTGCAAAATATATTGTGCTTTAAAAAAAGCATATGTACCAGCAAACAGTATAAAGCAAAGTATTTAAGAGATGCTCAGTATAAACTATATGTTTGTGTTTAAGCAGTATTAATTATCCAATGTTCGTTCTAAAATTGGCTGCCCGCAAGAGCAAAAATAGCTGTGGATTCCATGATGTGAGTATTCCGGTTATATAATGAAAATTCTACTTGTGCAATAGTGGGTGTGCCTGTATTCAAAGCAGGTTTAAATTTTGCGACAGCCTTGCAAATAAGCTTGCAAAAGTTAATTTCCCACAGAAATATTTCCTAGCCTGCTTGTCCAGACGTGTCTATTGACTTACATAAGAATAGAGCCTCTGCATCAGGCCAGTGGCGCATGTAATCCAGCATCTTGTTCTCACAGTGGCCAACCAGATGCCTCTGGGAAGCCTGCCAGCCTCCCCCTGGGGAGCCTCTCCCATCCTGAGGGTTCCAGCAAGTGGTCTTCAGAAGCGTCTTGCCTCTGACTGTAGAGGCAGATGGCAGCTATCATGGCTAGTGAAAGTGAACACTGGTAGCCTTCCTGTCCATGAATCCGTCTAACCCCCTTTTAGATCTCTCCAGGTTGCTTCTTCTGGAAGTGAATTCCATAGTTTAACTTTGCACTGTGTGAAGAAGGACTTCCTTTTGTCTGTCCTGATTCTTCTAATGTTCAGCTTCTTTGACTATCCAAGAGTTCTAGTATTATGAGTGAGGAGAGAAGAAAAATCTCTATCCATTTTCTCTATGCCATGCACATTTTTATGAACTTCTCTCATGACGCCTCTCGCTCGCCTTTTCTCTAGAGCTAAAAAACTTCCAAATGCTGTAATTTGAAGGGTTTCTCCTATGGACTGGCACCTGACCACCAAAGAGTCCATTTGCAGCTCCCCCTGCCCACTCAGCTGGAACAGAGGCTGGAATCTGGACTGCATCATGAGCCGCCAGCACTCAGACGTGAATAGGGAGCAACTACAGGCTGGCATCTAAAACCATCAGCCAGCCCCAGGGTCCATCTGCAGCTTTATATTTTTTTTAAAAAAGATGAAATCAGCCATCAGCTTGCAATGACTGTCCATTTTTATGAAGGTGCCATGCTGTAAAAATTATGTAAGTGGGACCTACAACAAAATGTTGCAGTGCAGGATTCCAGCCAGTCAGACATGTCCTCTTCCAGGATTCCACACTTACTTACTTTGCCAAACATTTATTAGGCATTACAAATATAGGCCATCATAAAACATCTATATATAATTTTTTTAAAATATATACAAATAAACAGCCATGTAAAAATATGTAGTAATGAGGAATTCATTGGAGTTTCTTCCCGCTAAATAGTGCCATTCACCACTCTGAGAACTACTATTGATAAAAACTCAGCCACCCATGCAGTTACTACTGGGTTAATGTCAGACAGATAGAACCTGATGTTTTCATTGTGCCGTGATGTTTGTTGCTGTTGTTTAGTCGTTTAGTCGTGTCCGACTCTTCGTGACCCCATGGACCAGAGCACGCCAGGCCCTCCTGTCTTCCACTGCCTCCTGCAGTTTGGTCAAACTCATGCTGGTAGCTTCGAGAACACTATCCAACCATCTCGCCCTCTGTCATCCCCTTCTCCTTGTGCCCTCCATCTTTTCCAACATCAGGGTCTTTTCCAGGCAGTCTTCTCTTCTCATGAGGTGGCCAAAGTATTGGAACCTCAGCTTCACGATCTGTCCTTCCAGTGAGCACTCAGGGCTGATTTCCTTAAGAATTGAGAGGTTTGATCTTCTTGCAGTCCGTGGGACTCTCAAGAGTCTCCTCCAGTACCATAATTCAAAAGCATCAATTCTTCAGCGATCAGCCTTCTTTATGGTCCAGCTCTCACTTCCATACATCACTACTGGGAAAACGATAGCTTTTACTATACGGACCTTTGTTGGCAAGGTGATGCCTCTACTTTTTAAGATGCTGTCTAGGTTTGTCATTGCTTTTCTCCCAAGAAGCAGGCGTCTTTTAATTTCATGGCTGCTGTCACCATCTGCAGTGATCATAGAGCCCAAGAAAGTAAAATCTCTCACTGCCTCCATTTCTTCCCGTTCTATTTGTCAGAAGGTGATGGGACCAGTGGCCATGATCTTTGTTTTTTTGATGTTGAGCTTCAGACCATATTTTGCGCTCTCCTCTTTCACCCTCAATAAAATTCCTCTTCACTTTCTGCCATCAAGGTTGTGTCATCTGCATATCTGAAGTTGTTGATATTTCTTCCAGCAATCTTAATTCCGGCTAGGGATTCATCCAGCCCAGCCTTTCGCATGATGAATTCTGCATATAAGTTAAATAAGCAGGGAGATAATATACAGCCTTGTCGTACTCCTTTCCCAATTTTGAACCAATCAGTTGTTCCATATCCAGTTCTAACTGTAGCTTCTTGTCCCACATAGAGATTTCTCAGGAGACAGATGAGGTGATCAGGCACTCCCATTTCTTTAAGAACTTGCCATAGTTTGCTGTGGTCGACACAGTCAAAGGCTTTTGCATAGTCAATGAAGCAGAAGTAGATGTCTTTCTGGAACTCTCTAGCTTTCTCCATAATCCAGCGCATGTTTGCAATTTGGTCTCTGGTTCCTCTGCCTCTTCTAAATCCAGCTTGCACTTCTAGGAGTTCTCGGTCCACATACTGCTTGAGCCTTCCTTGTAGAATTTTAAGAATACGTGATTTTAAGCCGTGATGTTAGACTACCCAAAAATGGGATAGTATGTGTTTGCGTAGCTCTTTGTGCAGCGGTCAGTAGAAAAGAATATGTTGGCCACTGAGAACAGGGTGCTGGCCTGTAGTGGGCCATTGGCTTGATCCAGGAGGGCTCTTCTTATGTTCTTCTGAATGAGTTTGATGCTAGTATACAAAACATCACCTCACTTTCTGGTGGCCCCACTTTCTGTTTCTTCTCTGAACCCGTCTGCTTATACTTCATTTTTACCTAAATTGTGAAACGCTGCTACCTCCCAATGTAACATGCTGGCCTCACGTTCACCTTTGGCCAGTCTCCATTGGGCCACTGAGGCTGGGGGCATCCTCTTCCCAGGCTCTTGTGGGGCAGTGTGAGGAGGCATCTCTCTTTGGGCAGCAGGGGGAGGAAAGTTCAGAGACCAGAGGCAGCAGCTGCAGCTGCCCGGAAGACCTCAAGGAGAGGAGGCTGAGGGAACACTCCACATGGGAGGGTGTTCAAAAAGTGTTGAGGGGCTGCTGGCTCTGTAGGCAACGGGTGACACAACTGGGCTCCTGAGCCCCACAGGGGTGCCACAGAAAGAGTGTAGTTGGTCAAGGGAGCCATGGGCTCCAAAAGGTTGAAAACCTCTGGTGTACAAGGTAGAGGGTTGGACTAGGGCCAGAGAGACCTGGGTCTGAAAATACCTACTCCAGTCATGACACTTACTGGGTGACTTCAAGCTTATCACTTTCTCTGGGCCTTACCTGTCTCACAGGGTTGTTGTGAGATAAAAATTAGATGGGAGTGTATTATTATGAGAATGGTGTGCGCGATAGAAAGGGGTTAAATATACCAATTGTAGGGAGGGAGGGAGGGTGAGTCGTGACTTGGCAGAGTCAAAGGGAATGTATGGCTTTATTATGGTTTGTTGGAAAAGAATATGTAAGGAAAACAATAAAAAATTACTTTTTTTAAAAAAAAGAAAATTAGATGGGAGGGGAGACCCTGAGTACCTTGGAAAAGGTGGGGAATAAGTGTAGTGAATGAATAAATAAATAACCAGTCTCCGGCACCCTATGCTTGCACTAATATTTCACACTTTTTTGGGGGGGGGAAACCCCAGAGTTTTCTTTTTAATTTTGGCTGGTGGTGGCAGAAGATGCACATACCCCAACTGTACATCTGAGGTGTGGGAGCTACCTCCATTCTACCTAACTCTAGAAGTTTCAGGAATCCTGTCACTCTCTGGTGCACCTGGACACTGAGAAATGCAGAAATGGCCCCCTGGAAATTTCCAAGCATGAGAATTCATGAGAATTACCAAAAGCAGCTCAAGAGGTGGTGTGTGTGTGTGTGTGTTTAAATATCAGGCTATATTTTTGTGGCTATATACTTTTCTGTATATAGTTGCTTGTGCGGAATATTCAGAAGCATTGCAGGCAACCCTGCCATTCATGCCTAACAAGTAACATCAATTGTGTTTGATTGGGGGGGGGGGGGGTCAGCCGATGTAATATAAGGTACAACAGTTTTCACTGTGTTCTGCTTCTAGTTGACTTTCAAAGCATGTCTTTCCTGGTCTTAGCAACTGGAGGAGGGGTTGGCTCTGTGCCCCTGCATACCGTCAACCTCCACACACACCTCTGAATGCTCCTACAGTCAATGGCTCTGTGACAATTCAGGGTCTTTGAGAGCCAATGCTGCCTCAGTCCCTAAAAAGAGCCACTCCTAGGCTCTGGGCTCACTTCCAACATAACGGAGGACAAACCTGTGGTACACAGTCGACCTGACCATATGGCTCCTGCTGCCTCCAGCATATTGAAACCTGTAACTCAATTGTAAAGTCTTGCTAGGGCACTGAAGCTGTGCCAGCTGGCTCTCTCTTGCCGTGACTCTCATAATTAAGGTTGCCAGATGCTGCTCCAAACTGAGCTCCTATGCTTTTACGAGCTGCATTGCAGGGAGAGGTGGATTCTCTCATTCTTTACTCTGCTGCAGTAAAAGAAGACGAAGCAGCTACCAAATCTCTCTGTGTGATGCTGCAATTATTAAAGGGAGCATCCTGCAGGACTAGGTGCTGACAACTCTGCTTCTGTTTATAAATGATAAACTGAAGCAGATCAATAATCGTAAGGCATCTTGTAAAAACTAAGACTGCAAATCCAGATCTGGTATTGCAGAGTCCGTCTGGAGGATGCTCCACAGCACTCTTTTTTTAGTGCCTCAGATCCACACAACTACGTCTTAGGATAGGTGCAGATGCAGTGAGGAGGGTGCTGTGCCCGTCTCTTCAGGGCAAACATAATTTTTCTGTACCTGCTTCTGGCGTATTAATGAGCATGTGTCTCCTTTGGGAGACTGTTGTGAGGCTAAATTTAGGAAGGGCAGGAGGCAAATGTAATTATAGTCTGTCTGTGTTAACATTCTTATGTTAATGAACGTATCACCTTAATACTTTGCATAAGTGTATCAAAATGCGACAGACATGGGACTATTGGTGCTGGTGGCATGTCCTGATCTGTGGTGTTACAGTGGGGGTGGGGTGGGGGGAGGTGACGGCAACTGCAGAGCAGCCTCTGCTCACATAAACCAAGATTAATGCTACACAGAGGGCAACAGGATGTTGACAACACTTGGAAGAAATACAGGCTGGCATTTTGGTGCCAACAGCATTATGTGGTTGCGCAAAAACAACAACAGAAACCCTTGCATGCAAGAGGAGCCCTGATCCCACAGTAAAGACCTGTCTGAAAGCACCAAGAGTCCAACAGCGAATAAGCCAGGCTTCAGTCTATTGATCTAAATGGCCTAACCCTAAAGCCAGTTATCTGAGAGTGGTAGGCCCCACCAAGCACAACAGGGCTTACTTCTGAGCAATATGCATAGCATTGCTCTGTAAATGTACAGTATCTCTTGCTGCTCTACTCTGACTACCTTCGTGAACAAATCAGCATTGAGATAACACCGTCCTTGGCTCATACTGAGCGTTTGCTGGGCATTTATGGGTGCCAGATGCATGCTGGGTGCTGCACAAAGCATACATGTGATGCAATCCCTGCGCATGGGGGAGAGGCCAAGGTTTGAGCCACATGCTCCGGAAGGGGATAGGAGAAGGTCAGGAGACAAATAAGAGATGATGTGATGGCCAAAACCGTGAGCTGCAAGTCCCAAAGTTCCCTGTTGGAATCTCACCTCTGTAATTCTGTCACCAAGAAGGCAGCTTTAGGCAAGCACCTGTTTGTATGTGCCCCTCCCATCACAGTGTCAGTACAACCATTTTATGCTTGCAAGGGGGATGTGTGTGTCTTGTGACTGTAGTTATGCCAAGTAGAAGGACTTGTTCTCTGAAGAAAATTGTGGCTTGCACGTGTGGAAGCGGAAGAAAAGTGAATCAAAGTATTATATTCCCAGAACAGCTGCATGAATGTGCTCCCCACCTGCCTCCTTAGTCTGGCTCTGCTTCTGCCTGGTTGCGCCCTTGGTTTCCCCTTGGTTGGGGGAGCTATGGCCTTCAGCTGCACTCCATCACCCCGGACAATCGGGCATGCTGCCTGGGGCTGATGGGTGCCGGTGCCTCAGGACATCTTTGACATAAGGAGAGCCAGCCCTTGTGGGATGAATGACCAGAGTTCACACTTACAGCGGACTGAGGGCTCATCCCTGGGACTTGCCTCAGTCTTGATGCTCAACCCTGGGCTAGGTAAAGTAGTGAGTACTTTCAAGAGTGTACAGAGTGCCTGTTGCTGCTAAGCAAAATCAGCTGGAGTTAGAACTAGAGGAGCTGCCTAGGTGAAGCCAAGGAAATGTGAACAGCAAGAGTCTAGTGGACGGGGTGTTTCTGTGCAGTAAACACTGCCCTCTAGTGCGTATTCCCTCAAAGGATGTGAACGCTGTGCTGAATGAAGCAAGGTGGTCATTTGCTTTCCCCCCTTTGGGATCAAAGGGCACTGAGCATTCCTAAACAGAGATGGGGAGACTGAGAGTCCTGCCTCCCAGTGCAAAGGACAAGACACCACTTCCTTCCCCAAGGTGGGTCCTCACCACCTCTGCACCAGCCCTCGCCAATCTGGTGCTCTCCAAGATGTTGTTGGACTGCAATGTCCATCAGCTCCAGCCAACACACCATCACGGGGTGTTTCTGTGCTGGTAGGAATTGCAGTCAAACAAACAACGGGAGGGCACCAGATTGACAAAGACTGCTCTATATCTTCTTTTCCTAGCAAAATAATATATGTGGTTTGTAGCATTTCACTCAGTTTTTAAAATACATATTTGTATATGTTTTTGAACTGTGAACTGGGTCAGAATTGGCCTGAATATAAGCCTCACTTTCTCCCAAAATTCCAACGGTGAATAATTAAAAGTGCGGCTTAAATTCGCAACCTTACAAAAATGAGCTTTTATGATATCGCTGCTGAAACAGACATACAGTAAAACGGAACAAAAAATGTTTCATTGCCGAATTGCGAGCTTGAGGCTGTTCATTAGCCATTTATGGGTGTGAGTGTCTGCAGAATTGTAGCAACTGAATAGCAATTTGTGATTTTAGCGATTGTACAGTAACTTTTGCTTGCAAGTTCAAAGGCTTAAATTGGCTCAGAGTTACAATTCTACCAACCTCAGCGATTTTCAGCCTGTAACCCAATTTTAAGGGAGCGGCTTATATTCTGGGATTGTCCTTTTTTCTCCCCCCCTTTGAATTTTACAGGTGCGACTTATTTGCAGGTGCGGCTTATATTCAAGCCAATATGATATGTCCTGATCTGTGCATTTATTTGGGACATGCAGATCAGATTGGTTTGTATTGGAATTCATGTAGACTGAATTTCTCAAACATCTTCCTTCCATCCCCTAACCTCCAATGTAGAGGCAAAGAAAACACCAGGTATGTTCAAGTTGTGCTCAGTGAATTCATGGTATGAAAATGCCAAATGAACTGTCATTGCTCTGTGGTCTGTTACACCCTGACAAAAGAAATTGAAAGTGATAGTAATCAAGACACAAATTCTTCCCTATGAGCCAGGAAGCAGCTTTGTACATGTACATAGAACAAATACACATACTTTCTAATTGCATGCCATCTCACCCCTTAGATCAGAAGTTCTCAAACTTTTTTCTCTGGGCCAGATTAAAAATTTGCTTGTGCCACACTGATTTTTTAATTGATAATAAGTACTTTGGAAAACAAAAAGAAACAACTCTTAGCAGTGCTTGATATACAACCTAGAACACAACTACTTTATAATATGATCAGGGGACATCCAGAAAGTGTTAAAAAATGCAGCTACATAAGAACATGAATCATTCCCAAAATATAATAATGATTGTCCTTGAATCTTCCCACCACACTTGCCATCCGCTCCTGCTAGCAGCTAGAATAATATAATGTGCCACACCCTTGGAAAACCACTGCCCTAGATGTTAAAATATTTGGAACTGAATAACTGGCGTACATTAAAACACTTTGAGATGTAATTGGGATCTTTCCTGCTGACCAAAAGAGACCCCCATGTTTTACTATGAGTGGCTTGATACAAGCTAGTAAAGCAAAACCTCAGCCTCTCACAATGGATAGGATTGGGAAACCTTATTACTGAGTGGGTGGGATGGTTGTATACTGTGTATGTGTGCATGTGCATACACAGATTTGCCTATTTACGACTTTGGTCCTTGTAAACAAAACAACAGAGTAGATGCATCAGGTAAAAATAACAGTTAAGCGGGAGGGAATGATATAACTCTCAGATCACATGGGCAGAGGGGGGGGAGGAGTATGTTACTTGCCATTAGTTATGCTATGTGCACGAAGCAATTGCTGTTGTCAATACTTGCAAAGAATCTAGCAAAGGCGAGTTCTGTTCTTAAGTTTATCTAGATTGGGTAATAGTGGAGAGCTAGGATGAGAGGTATGATGGTAAATTATTAAGTGCAGGAGCTCAATAGGACAGCCCTCATAGCCGTGGCTCCAAGAAGAGGCAAAGAGTCCAGGCAGCTGAGGTTCAGCTTGTAAAACATAGTGGGCATTAGGAAAAATTCTTCAGCCAGCTGAAATGCAATCTTTAGCTTTTAATTACAAAAGGAAATGAAAGTAGTGTCAGCCTCTGCTAGATTCCCTCCCTCATTCTTTGACTTCCTCTATTCTAAGCTGTTAAATCAAAAAACAAATACACTTGAAAGCCTCCTTATCACCTCATTCTCTTGCCAGAAAAGAAGGCTTTGATACTTTGGTGCTCAGGCGGATAATCTTCCTGCTCTTAAAAGTCATGGAGCTGCACTCTGTCCCCCATTCTGATTCTATTACCCCACTGGCCTATATTACTCCCCCCCCCCTTTTCTGGAATAGGAATCAGTTTTAACTGATGAGGGGTAGGGTTGCCAGCTTTTCAATCTGCCTCTGCTGCTGTACCTTTAACAGTCACTAAACCTAGTCACTAAATTTGCACACTAAATTTGCGCATCTGCATACTGCAAAAAAGTTCTCTTGTTGATTTCTGCGGATCAAGCAAGCCAGATTTTTGTGTTGGCAATGCTGAGCTGGAGAAGACAGTTCTTATTTCTGTGCCTTTCTTGGTTCCCTTCCTACCACAGGTTGTGGATAGGTTTTCTGAGCAAGTTCAAACAGTGATAGAACCTAGTAAGAGAAACTGACAAACGAGTGGCATGTGTCAGTTGATGTATTTGGGGGTGTTTCTTTTCTATGCAAATGGCCACAGTATGAATTACTGTAAGCTGGGAAGGTACAGGGATGTTTGGACTCTTGGATGGGCTGTGGCTGCATTCACTAACACCCATTGCCAAGGTGCCAACTTGAACAAAATATTTTTTGGGGGGGGGGCAGGTAAGCCCAGCCCTGCATAACTGATCACATGATGCGGTGCATGCACACCATTTGCATGTCAATGCCCATCACCTTTGGGAGGGCCCAGTCCCCTCAAATATTTTATGGGCGGGGACAAAGACCCCTTGGCCCCTAGGAGTTGGCTCCTATGCCCATTGCAATGGGGGCAGGCAAATAGCAGGTTCCAAGTCCTTTCATTCTTGTTTGGTTTCTCCTGCTGTTTTGCTAAATTGTAGTGATTTGCGAGTGGCGCTGTGGGTTAAACCACAGAGCCTAGGACTTGCCGATCAGAAGATCAGCGGTTCAAATCCCTGTGGCGGGGTGAGCTCCTGTTGTTCAGTCCTAGCTCCTGCCAACCTAGCAGTTCGAAAGCACGTCCAAGTGCAAATAGATAAATAGGTACCACTCCGGCGGGAAGGTAAGCGGCGTTTCCATGCGCTGCTCTGGTTCTCCAGAAGCGGCTTAGTCATGCTGGCCACATGACCCGGAAGCTGTACGCCGGCTCCCTCGGCCAATAAAGCGAGATGAGCGCCGCAACCCCAGAGTCAGCCACGACTGGACCTAACGGTCAGGGGTCCCTTTACCTTTACCTAGCGATTTGCTGCTGGGTCAAGCATTACACTTCTCGTATTATTTTATGTCCTTTGCTCTTTTGATGAGTCTGTTCATTTCAAACAAAATTGATATAAGCTGAAAAATGATTTTCTAAAATGGTCTAATGAGATTGAATAGTTCCTTTAGAGGGAAGCGCCGTCTTTGCGCCGTCTTTTCCCCCTCCGCCCGCACCAGCTCTCAAAGATCTTGCCAACAAAAAAACAGCATTTAACATGTTAACTCAAGTGCTCTCCCTCCCCCTCCCCTGCCCAGCCCGGGATTTCCGTGGAAGGCGATCAGCTGACGGAGGGGGAGCAAAGGAAGAGCGACGCCTCGCTTGGGGGGGGGGGAGATCACCGCCCCCCCCCCCCGCTGGAAGAAGTGGGTGTGTTGCGCGTGGAAGGAGAGAGGTTTGCGGGAAGAGGAGAGACAGAGGCGGAGATGGAGCGCGACGTGTGAGTGGAGCTCTGGCGGGGCGGGGACTCTGCCCCGGAGTACCTGCAAAACGGGGCCGGGGCTGCCCGGAGGAAGGAGCGGGGAGGCAGAGGAGGGCCGGCCACTTTCCGGGGTGCATGATGCGCTGCCTTGGGACTTTCCCCAGAAATGCGGGGCTTCTCTCGGCCAGGAGTCGCGGCGCTGCTCACTCGCAGAAACCATCCCCCCCACCCCGCTGCAATGGAGAACCTGGGAGCGGGGAAAGGGCGGATCCGTGGAACTCTTTCAAAGCCCAAACACGAAACAGGAAAGCAAGGCAGGAATAATAATAACAACAATACAATTACTTTATTAATGAAGTGCTAAACCTCTGTCTCAAGGCAGTTAGCTGGGGGGGATCACGCATATTGCAGCCGTCTGCTAAGCTGAGGACTTTCTCTTCTGGGGCTGTGTGCTAAGATGGGGCTTGTTGGTCCGGCCTGCTGGAATCGCAAGCCCTCCCTCTTTCTTATTCATGGCTGATTCAAGTGACCCGTGGCAGGGCATTTTCTTGAATTCCTGTTGAGAGCCATGTACAGACCACCACCCCCCCCCCGCCTATTTCCTCATCCTTCTTATTCCCTCACTTGAGTTCTTCAGTGTTTTATAATGTGCAGTAAAATATGTACACAGGAAGCAAAACTTATCTATGTTGTTTGTCCGGGTGTTCTTAACTGTGCCTGTGGAGGAAGTAGTGGTAGAAAGAGAAAAGAGAAGACTGGTTGGGAAAGAAAGTGACTGGAGCAGGAGCAGGCACTGGTTTTGTGCAGAAGCAGCATGCCTCTGGACAAAGAACGGAAGACCCATCCTTTCGAGTTTTTGTTTGCAAGCAGCAGGAGCAGTGGCGTAGCATGGGTTGCTGGTGTCCAGGGCAGGGCAAATGTTGTGCCCCCCCCCCCGGGGACTGGGCAGCTGGGGTGGCTCCGGAAGACGGCAGGAGCTCAGCAGGGAGCCTGCTGTGGAGGTGCCTGGTTGCACCCGTCTCATAATTTTGTGCCCGGGGCCACCGGCCCCTAGCCCCCCTCCCACTATGCCGCTGAGCCACACTTGGAATCAAGAGCAGCAGGTTAGTCATAGGGTTGCCATATTTTGAAGAGCAAAATGAGGATGCTATGACGGCCATTCAAAGCAAATAAATGCAATTTGTCTCAAATTTTACCCCTGAAAAAGAGGACGTGTCCTGGAAAAAGAGGACAAGCCTAGGACAGGCCCGGGTCTTGTTCAGAAAGAAAGTGCTTAGGACCTCTAAGTCCCTTGACTTCTCCTGTCAGTGCCTGGGCACTCAGGCCGGCCTTGAAGTCTCACATCTTGGGCTTTGCTTTGTAATCTGCACTGTGTCAGGACTGGTTGGGGTTACTGAGCGTTGAGGCGAAGACAGTCTGGACATGCTCAATGGCACATATGCTACTTTTGCCCCGGCAAGCCACTCATTGAGATGACTCGACAGGAGGCTCAAAGCCTGCTTGCTCCAAAGGGGGAGGCGTGGGAGTTGGACTGCATCTTCCCTCCAGGCTCAGGGTGGGGTACCTTTTGCATCCTGCTGCAGCATTTCCTAGAGGCGTCCAGAGCAGCCATTTCTTATCTGGGAGAAAGTAAAGGGGTCGCTGTGCCTTCTGCTCACAGCCTTTGCCAGTTGTATACCCTTTTATTTTGTATCTGGGGACTTTAGTGGGAGCCAGTGAGAACCAAAGCTATCCTGATCACCCACCCTTTTACATGCTTAATCATAGCCACTCTGGAATTCCAAGTTTTGGAGGGGAGGGGTTGCACTGGAATGCAACAGAGAGCCCAGAAAGCGGCTTTTAGACAATTAGGCAGATATTCCAGGACTGAAATCGGGGGCTGAAAACAGGATATGAGGCAAAGTCTTGCTTAGGATGAAACAGCACAAAACATGTTGAAATGGACCCGCCTTGAGCTCTGGTGGCAGCTGCCCTGCCCTTCCAACGTTTCTCCTTTGCCTGCTTCCTCCTTTGGGGTGGGGTGGGGGTGTTAATCTTCACCCCTTTCTCCAAGTTGGTTGCCTCCTTCGTGTTTTGAAGAGAGAGCAACAGGGCTTTTGAGGGGAGGGAGAAGGGGCTATTATAGGAAGAAATGTGGACCTGGGTTTCTCATCCTCTTCAGTGTCCCTCTCTGGAGTCGCACAGGGGAGGGTGGTTGGGAGAGGCAGAAACTTGCTGCTTTCATCCTGATCCCTCTTTGCTCTGAACTCTGCAGTCCCAATGGTCCTTCCTGCTCCTCCTGTGCAGCTTCCCTAGCAGATCCTTCCTTCTGACCTTGCGTGACCCAGGCAGCTCAGTGGGCATGCTTACCAACATGTACACATACTCTCCAGTCTTCCCTGCCTCCCATCAGGTGCACCCCCAAGTGCTCACCTTCGGAGCCTTTCAGGTGAGACTTGCTTTTGCCCCCGAAGCTTCCCCTCCTGCAGCTGTCATCTCAGAGGAAGGGGCAAACTGCTGGCTAAGAGAGGCGTGGGGCTGGCAGAGACCCACAAGGCTGCCAAGAGAGTTCCATGCCATGTTGCACATGCAGCTGTAGTCAACCAAAGACCTGCACATCAGTTTTCCTGGAGGGTGAAGGACCCCTTTGAAACATCACTCCATGTGTATTGCAGCCTAGCCCTGCTGGCGCTTCACCCTCAGCCCTGGTGCCCTGCACTTCTGACCAGGATCCCTCTGCTCCACTCCTCCTCAGGAACAAGGACCTCGGCTTGTTGTCAGCCTTGTTGGCTCTCTCTAGGCTAGTTCCCTGCTTTTTCTGTCTCACCTACTGTAGCTTTTGTCTCCTTGATCCCTGAATACCTCCCCACCCAAGTGCTTTCTTGCTCTTTCATGCCAGGCGGCCCTCAGTTCTGTGACCCGCCAAGTGTTCTGCTGCCTATCTCTTCCTGCACCTGTAGCTGCTGTGGCCTCCAATCCTTGTCCCCAGGGAACTGCTGCTCTCTGTTTCTCTTTCTCTTTCCCTCCCTCTCCCCCCCCCCCTTTCCATGGCCCAGTGTGTGGCTGAGTCTCTTCGTTTGGCCAGGGGGTGTTGCTATGTTTTTTTTCTGTTTGTTCAGTGCTGTCCTTCTTTTTCTTGACTTTGTGTTTTTTCTTCTCTTCCTTCCCCTCTCTCTGCCCATCCATCCACCCACTCCTTCTGGCATATTCCTTCCATCTGTGTCCACACATATCTCTTCCTTCATTTATTTCCCTACACACATCTCCCTTCCTCTCTCTCCCTCTCTTTCTGTCTCTCTTTCTCTCTCTCTGTTGCTCCGTCTCTCTGCTGCCTTCTATAGGTCGTCCACGTGTCCCACTCTGCACCAGTACTGCTGTTCTGCTCAGTCGCTTCTCCACTCGCAGCTAGCTTCCCCTGCCAGGCACACAGGCTGCAGGTAAGCCACTCACACCCACTACCCGCAACTTGCTCACTCCAAGCCATTCCCATGTCTCAACATGCTATGCTTATCCACAAAATCCAGTATTTCCTAGACTTCCTGGTTCCCCTGACAGCCCTGAGGGTTGGGTTGCTTGTAGCTCCCTAGGATGCAGAAGGCTGGGGGGGGGGTGTCATAGCACAGTGGTGGAGCCCCTGCTTGGTATGCAGCAGCTCCCAGGCCCTGGCATTTCCAGGTAGGGCTGGAAATGCCAACCTCCTGGCCACTTTAGACAATCCCGAGCTTGATGGGCCAATGCTGTTGCTCAGGGCAAGGCAGCTTCCTTTGTTCTTAACATCAGACGGAATGGGCTGGATTTCTGGGGTCTTTTCCAGTAATAGCAGAATGTTCTGGTCACCAAGTGGGAAAAGAGCCAAGATGATGGGGGTACTGCTGTCAGCTGTAGATAGTTACTTCAGCTGCGGCGAAGGGTTTGGCAGGCCCTTGGGCGAGATGCCTTTGGTAGTTCCCCTCTTCTGCGCTGCTGTCACTGCTGCCAGGGGGCTCTGGAGGCTGGCCTTAGGCCCACAGGGAGTTAGCAGGCGCCCAGCAAGACAACTGGTGTTGGCCTTGTGAACCTGTGGGGCTTTTGTCCCCATAAAAGGAAATACTGGATTTCATTTCCTCCATGCTTGCAACATCCCTTTGCATTTGCCTTACCCATGTTTCTCAAACTTGGGTCCCCTCCCCAGCTGTTGTTGGACTACAACTCCCATCATCCCTAGCAAGCAGGACTAGTGGTCAGGGATGGTGAAGTTGTAGTTCGACAACAGCTGACGACCCAAGTTTGAGAAACACTGCAACCCTTCACTCCACCCTAGACCCTGCTAATCTCCGTTAACATCTTAACACAAACTACCTTCTCCCTCACACCACGCTGCAGCCTCAGGTTACAAAATAAGGACACTCTCATCTCTGTTTATGCCATGGAGATAAAGAAGCTGGGGTGTGGGCCCATTTTGTGCTCTGGGGCTAGTTTTGACAAGGGGGCTTCAGCTCACGCAGAGACTGTGTGTGTGGACGCATGCAAGTGTTTGCAAGAGCCTAGAGCAAGTGTGTCAGACAGAAGCTGTGTGAGCAAGACTGAATGTGCAAATGAGTGATCATAAAATGACAGGGTCCTCAGCGAGTGTGTTGAGGAGTTTCAGCAAGCCTGCCCAGAGCTGCTGTCTCTCTGTCTGTCTTTTTTTCTTTTGCTGATCTTCAACAGCAGTTTGATATACAGACATTAAGTAGATGTAACTTTTCCTTGTATGGAGATAAGAAGAGACGGCCAGCTTTTGAACTGTCCCCCTTCTTGCTGTGGCTTGATCTGCAGCAGTTAGCATGGCAGGTGGGAACATGGATCTCTGTGCCATGAGAAATGCCACCTGCTAAATCCTGGAGTTCAAAGTGAAACCACAAAGAGATAAGTTGGGGGCTGGGTAGGTGGGGGAATGTTTCACGCACTTAATGTC
Organism: Podarcis tiliguerta; assembly: GCF_965153285.1. Classification (NCBI taxonomy): domain Eukaryota; kingdom Metazoa; phylum Chordata; class Lepidosauria; order Squamata; family Lacertidae; genus Podarcis; species Podarcis tiliguerta. The sequence goes on from NC_139550.1 coordinate 38,640,508, forward strand.
TACCTGTTAGACTGCTGTGAAAAGCAGAGGTTCCCTGCCAGAAAAGAAATTGGCAGCATTATGACTTTTTGTGGGGGCAGGTGTAACTCTTGAACAAGTCTACTTCCTACATTTGTAACAATTTCTCTGTAGCAAATAGCCATAGCCAAATGCAAAAGAGGACAGGCTCCTACAGCTACCACTGTTTAGAAGACGGGATTCCAGCAGGTGCTGAATTGGCCTTTTCTACACAACTCTGATGGGTGCAAGGGTCCCCTCTTCTCTGGCCTTTGGCCATGCTGATAGGAAAGCTGCCTTTCCCACGTAACTTTAAGGGGGAAGAAGATCCATGTCCTCCTTTTTACACATCATAGCTATCAGAGCTTTCCTGGTTGCTAACACACACACACACACCCCCGGTGCTTTTAACAGCTGTGTGACAAAGGAGAGATTCAGCTTTCTTCACCTGCTGAATTTCTGTTTATCATACAACTATTAATTATACAATAGCTGGGCAAGCAAAAGTAATAGAGGAATAGAAACAGACAGCTCATGTGCATAACGAGTGGTTGTGACGGACTCTGTGCATACATCTGCCAGACCTGCAGAGTTTGTGGCCCATCACAGCCTTTAATGAGAGCTCCACCTCTCTTTTAAATCAGAACCAGTGAAGGCGGTGAAGGACCTGTATGAGTATCTGGAGGTGGTTGGTGGATGGATGGCGGCTAACAGATTGAGGTTGAATCCTGACAAGACAGAAGTACTGTTTTGGGGGGACAGAGGGCAGGTAGGTGTGGAGGCCTCCCTGGCCCTGAATGGGGTAACTGTGCCCCTGAAGGACCAGGTGTGCAGCCTGGGAGTCATTCTGGACTCACAGCTGTCCATGGAGGCGCAGGTCAATTCTGTGTCCAAGGCAGCTGTCTATTAGCTCCATCTGGTACACTGGCTGAGACCCTACCTGCCCGCAGACTGTCTTGCCAGACCTTTAAAGCCCTAAACGGCCTCAGTCCTATATACTTGAAGGAGCATCTCCACCCCCATTGTTCAGCCCGGACACTGAGATCCAACTCCAAGGGCCTTCTGGCGGTGCCTGCTCTGCAAGAAGTGAAGTTACAGGGAACCAGGCAAAGGGCCTTCTTGGTAGTGGTGCCTGCCCTATGGAACAACCTCCCATCAGATGTCAAGGAGATAATTATACAACCTTTAGAAGACATCTGAAGGCAGCCCTGTATACGGAAGCTTTTTAATCTTTAATGTTTTATTATGTCTTTATATATGTTGGAAACCACCCAGAGTGACTGGGGCAGCCCAGTCAGATGGGCGGGGTACAAATTTTATCATCATCATCATTATTATTACATATATCTCACTATGGCTGATAATCCTTATGAGGCTCTAAACAATGTCTTTTGAGTCCCCATGTATGCCAAGTGGTCCACATTCAGTCATACTTTGTGCAGAGCTGGTCTAAACTGTAGGCTGGTTTGGACATAATACATGTATTTTGGTCCTTGTTCATAGTGCTTCACCTCCCCAGTAGGAGCTAAGATAAGAGAAACTTAATGACTGAACCAGCACAGATGACTAGTAACAATTCCCATAATTTCAGCAACTTTTCATGTTTCTTTGCAAGATAGTCTATCTCAGGAAAGGCAGTAGTGCTTGTTTTGGGGCAAAAAAAGTTTTGTGAAAACTACTCTACCGTCATATGGTCATGATTGTAAGTTTTGTGATGGAGAATCTCTGGCCCTCTAGATGTCTCTAGGCTACAGCTCCCGTCATTTCTGTTTACTGGCTATGCTGGCTGAGGCTGATGGGAGCTCAAGTTCAACAACTTCTAGAAGGCCACAGGTTAACTACTCCAGGTGTACAGGAAAGTAAGTAAAAAATTCAGTACTGCACATGAATTACAATTGCCAAACACAACTGTTCACGTGGACAAGGCAGTGCTAATTGCTTCTGCATTTTTTAAGCAGTTGGCTTAACCATGCAGTTCAGTTATGTTATGTATATGGCTTTATGTATTCCGTTTCTGCTACACAGAAGGTATCCCAGGTCTCTCTGCGTTCTAGAGAGGAAAGAATCATTTATGGTGGACGGAGGATAGCATTCTCATAGGCAACTCCAGATGTTCTTAGACTACAACTCCTTGACCATTAGCCAGGCTGGCTGGGGCTGATGGAGTCCAAGGACACCTGGAGGGCCACAGGTTCCCCATTCTTGGTTTAGGAATAGAGAGTTGAACCAGACCTTCTGAGAGGCAAAGTGAGTCGGCTGCTTCATAGAATCATAGAATCATAGAATCATAATCATAGAGTTGGAAGAGACCACAAGGGTCATCGAGTCCAACCCCCTGCCAAGCAGGAAACACCATCAGAGCACTCCTGACATATGGTTGTCAAGCCTCTGCTTAAAGACCTCCAAAGAAGGAGACTCCACCACACTCCTTGGCAGCAAATTCCACTGTCGAACAGCTCTTACTGTCAGGTGGGAGGGGCCACTAGCTCAGCAGTAAGAGCAAGTGCAAAAGTTCTCTGGTTCAGACCCTGTCATCTCCAGTTGAGCAACCTCAAGTTGCAAGGCTTGAAAGAACTGGCAAGCCACTGAGAACTGGAGAAGATCACACCAAGCTGGATGGACCCAGTGGTCTGACTCGGTATGGCAGCTGCGTATGCTTATATGAATTCCATTAAGGGCTGCAGAGTGCTTGGGCAGGAAAGTGTCCAAAGATTGTTCCCATGTCAGCATGTGGACGAGAATGCCCAGGGGCGAGTGGGGGCAGCTCCAACGCCAAAGTGGCTTGGGCTGATCCTGCTTTGTAAAGCTCTTTTCTCATCTTAACCTTCAAGTTAAATTACCATTCATTTAGCCTTCGTTTTATGAACAAACACTTATATATAACACAGGGGATTATGGGAGCTGTAGTGCAGGGAGACTCTGGGGTGCTATTGAATGTCTTGTCTGTCACAGGATTGTGGAGTAAAGGTTGAGACTTTTTTGTCCATTTTTTTGTCCCAAAACCATAATCAATTTGTATAAGATGACATGCTGGGCATGGTAATATTTGGTGCAGACAGAATCATGGGATCAGTTTCCACAGAGTTCATGTATCCAAGAAACAGTCAAGCATTATGAGCATTCACAAACTTTTCTCTTGATTTGGCTCCAGCTACTATTTGGAACAAAAATTGCAAAGAAATTATGAGGAAAATGCAGGGCCTGGTAACTCTGGGATATCATTGCCTTGACTTGACCATACAAGGTTGTGTAGTGGAGTTTTGAATATGATTCTCCCTCACTCACTTTCTGAGTAGAATGTCTTACACAAAATTTTAAAAGAACAGTACCAAAAGAATAGTGCAGAACAGAGTCACCAGGTTTATTTTTCTGGCAGGGGCTCCTGTGTTGTCTGACATTCATTAGGTGAAGCTTTCTCCCATCACTGCATCTGCCTGCCAATAAAAAATTCGCCTGCTGAATTTCTGTTTCTTGTGCTGCTAGGAGGAAAAAATAAACGGCAGCCTGATCTATGTGCACTGGTGCCCAGAAATAACCCTGTGGAAGGACTCAGGACTGCTTGCCTTTGCTCTTGTGAACAGAATGAGAGGAGTGGGGAGAGGAGAGAATGAATAAATGGATGGATGGATGGATGATAATGAATATTAATAAGACAGTGATGTATTCTGTAAACAAAGTGTGATGGTGCAGTAGTATTTGAATGAATCGTGTAAGAGAAAAGTGGAATTAAGTTGGCAGACAGGATAGTTAAACGAGGATTTATTTTGGGTTGTCAGGCTGCAACCCAGAAATCCATGCTATACCCTTAAGCAGGGCACCCGGTTCCTTTCCCTGTCCTGTGTCACACACTTGGAGGCTAGGTTCATTACAGTATTGGGGGAGGGCAAGAGAACTGAGGGGGGGAGTGGCAGGAGAAAACACAGCTGTGTCCACCCCCCATTTCCTCTGTTGCATTAAAGGTACAATGCAGAGTTCCAGGATGTGACCTGGAGTCAGCAGCCAGCTTGGTCAGTGGCCAGGGATGATGACAGTTGTAGTATAACACCATTTGGAGGATGAAGAATGATGGAAAAATTGTAGGTGCATTCTCTTTTGTGATTTGGAGAATTCTGTTAAAGAAATGGGGCTTTTTCCGGGTTTTGGCTTAGCAATCTTTAAATGGCTTGTGGGGAGAAATGAAAAGCCAAAGGTTTGTTAAGTTTCCCTGCTTGCCTTCCAGCTTGAAAGATGCATCACATCACCATCTCCACTCCAGCCATCACCCTGCTGTCCCCCCCCCCCCGGCAATGGAGGGTTTGTCTGCAGGATTATAATCCTTCTCTGTCTGTCTGTCTGTCTGTCCCCTTCCCATTTTCTAGGGATGATGACGAGGCTGAGGACGTCCACCAGTTTTGTTGCCCTGCCTCTGAGTGCAGCAGCCCCTCCTCTAGGTAACCTGGAGGGGGTGCCACCATCCCCCTTCCACGTCTTGCACTTCTAACCTGGACCCTGAGACCTCACTACACCAGCTTCAAACCCTGCCCCCCCCCCCCGGCACCCCAGGGATGGGCTCAGAGGCCGTTCCAGAGACACCCTTTCCCTCCTGCATAGATCAAAGGAGGGGCTCATGGCAAACAGCTCCTGCCTTTACTCAGCTTGGAAGCAGGCAGGTTCATCTCATTTGTCATCTCTGAGTTTGGTCTTTTGCCGTCTCTGTTCTCTTGCTCTTTGCATCCTTTTGTATTTTGATATTTTGGTTCTTCGGTTGTGTGAGCTTTCTTACTAGCTCTTATGCCCTTAATAATCAGTCCAGCATACAGAAATTTAGCAGGGGAAGTATTTGTCATCTCCATGACAAAGGGTGGGGGGAAATGTCACTTTAAAAAATTTATTTGCAACAAGAGCAGGGGCCGTAAACAATAGCAACAAAAGTACTTCTCCATTTGAACTTGACTATCAACCACCTTCCCCCACAACGGGGGGTGGGGGGGTGTTGCTTTGACCTCTACTTTTGTGTCAGTGACACTCCCTCACTGTTCCAGACTTTGGTTTTGAGCTTTGAATTGGCTTTTTGAAACCCCAGATTGCCAACATTTCTGCAATTGACCCTGTCTTAAACAGCTACCTGATAGGCAGAAACAGACTCCTACATTTCTTTCTGGTGGGGGCTGCTTGCAGGAGCCTGGCTGATACAAAGGTGGCAACCCAGTTTCACTCTAGCCCCCCCCCCCCCTTTTGGTCATCTTTAACCCTCTTACGTTTTGGTGTAGCTAATCTCTACTGTCCATATCTTGACTTTAGATCTCCTTTTATCACTCAAACTTGCTTCTGCCATTCTGTTGTAACATTGCTAAAGAAAGAAAGAAAAGAGGACATGCTCCTGCTGCCAACGCCTCCCTGTGGCCATGCTTGCTTTGCTTCCTAAATCCAGACATGGTTGAGTTGCCAGTTTCTACAGTGCCCCTTCTCCTCTGCCTCTAACAGCAGCTGGCAGGCAGAAGTTAAGCTGGTGAGACCTTTCTTGGTGGGGGTAAGGAGATGGGAGAAGCTTCACTTACTATTTATGGCTGGCATAAAAGGCACTGGAGCAGGGCTGTTTCAGAAGCTGGCAACCCTACTGATTTGTGAGGGAGTTGGCTGTGCTAAGGGGCTTGGTCCCAGAGGAGGCAGCGATGGCAGCCAACTTGGATGGCCTTAAAAGAGGATTGGACAAATGCATGGAGGAGGAGAAGGCTGTCAGCTGGAGGCAGAGATGCTTCTGAATATCAGTTGCTGGAAACCACAGGAAGGGAGAGTTGCCCTTGGGCTCGTTTCCCACATGCATCTCGTTGGCCAGTGTGAGAACAGAAGGCAGGACTAGATGAGCCATTGGTCCCTCTTGTGTCTTACTGGTGTGGAAGGTGCCTTTCACAGTCCAAGGAGCAGTCTTCTCAAGCCAGTCTGCAGGTTCAGAGGATACAAATCCTACTTAAGGGGCTGCATAGGAGGCTGACACTTGAAGGACAGAGTCTTGCTTTGAAAATGAAGCTGGATAGAATTTTATTTGACCTTTAACCTGTAACTAAATATTGAGTTGACCTTTCAGCTCCTGTGTCATTTTTGACGCCCTTTGTAAAAGCTGACCTGTATTCTGATGTTTAGTATTTGCTGTTGGTTGTTTGGTCTGTAGGAAACATGGTTCAGGCACCAATCCTGACCACACTTCATTCATTCAAGGAAGCGCTCATTTACTTGGGGGATGGGACAGGTTCTGAACTCATAATTTCACTTTCTTCAGTGTGTCCTTGCATCATGGCTGTGGTGGTCTTCTAATCTCTTCACACATTACATTTTAAAATTGTGAAAAGCTTGTGTTACAGCTGCTGCATCAGGCAGGCACACTTCCTGGGAGCCTCTGGCTTCCTGCCGAGTCTACACGGTACACTTTTACTGCCACATAATGGGGAGACTGCCCCACCCCTGGTCTTGTCTCTGGAACGGACTCTGCCAAATATCCCTAACCTCCCCCAACCTTTTGCTCCAATCTCAGTTTACACATTTTTCTATGCAGACGCATAAGCCTTAAATATTACCCCCCCTTTCCTGCTTTTTCACCCCCCCCCCACGGGGAAGAGCATTTCCAAACAACCTTTGCTGCGCCCCTCAACTCTAAATGCAGTTCTTGCACTGGCCTCTAGGGGTCCCCCTACATGCACTTTTTCTGCCTGTCGCTGCTCCGTCTCAGCCTTCCTTGCAATTTCAGGATGCTACCCGAAAGAACATGGAAACCAACCAAAAAGAAAACCCTCTTTGGAATCAGCTTTGATTGTTTGTTCCCTGTGGGACTCTGTCCAAACTGGGCACCAGCCTCTACCCTGCAAGACTATGTGCCCTTGGGACCATCTCTCTTTTCCTTTCTCTCTGTTTCTCCTTCCGGGCTTCAGGACCTGCTAGCCAACCCCCCAGGGAGCCACCTTGGAAGCAGCAGCTCTCTGCTTAATCAAGCAAACTGTTCCGGCGTCACAGACACTGGGTGTGGGCCGGGAATCCTGGACACTGGAGGATTTTGCAGGCTGTGAAGTGTGCAGACTCTGCGTTCTTGTGCTGTGGGAGGGGGCACTCTCTGTTTTGCTTGTGCTGTCCCCTGGGTTGGCACCATGCATAAGATCTTGTATTCCCATCTGGGCCACCTGTGGATTTCATTGGAAGAAAAAAATGGCTAGGTGGAGGCAGGGCGGGCGAAGAAAGCTCAGGGGGTATTATCTACAATGAGACGTTTTGCCAAATCTGCTCTACTACTGCTGAGATTTTGATACTCAGTGTGGGAAATGTTTCCGACTTTCCCCATATTGTCAATGTGAAAAATGAGTGTGCGAGTGGTGGAGTGTTGGCTGAGCCAGGGCCACGTGTGTGCAAGTTCCACTCGTGGTTCCTGGAGTGGCCACAAGAGAAAGCCGTGTTAATGGCACATGCATTCTCCAGTTCAGTGGATTAGACAAACTGGTGGCTGAGGTGGTGGGACATATGGAATTCTGCCTGATAATAATCCCTGTGTGCTTTTCTGGGGGAAAGAGTCTTCAAGGGATGGCCTCTGGTGCAGACATCTGGGGAAAGTCAGTGACAAGGCCCAGGCTTTGCTTGCCAAAGGTCCCAGGTTATTTCCATTTAAATGGATTTGGGTGGCAACTGTGGCGTTGCGTCCTTTTTTGGTGCCCAGGGTACACGCGCACGTGTGTGCATGGGCAGGGCAAGCAGGGCTTTCGCTGCCAGCGGTGCCAGGCACGCATGCACAGGGCACAGAGGGTTCACAGAGAGCTCACACACCAGCTCAGCCCTGGCTGCTGAAGGAGGAGGAGCCCGATTGGCCAACGCAGCCCTTGGTGAGCAAATCCCCCCGATTCAGCAAAGGGACTGGGGACGCGGTGGGCTCTGGAGCGTCAGGCAGGGCAGGCTGGGGATCCCTGTGTGGGGGCACCTGGCTCGCACCCCCTAAAATTGGGTGTCTGGGGCTGTGCCCCCCCGGGGGTCCCACACTAGCCCCTGGGTGGCAGGGCTGCGAAATACCTTTGCCTGAGTGCTGAGCCTTTGAGCCTCCAGGTGCTGCTGGACGTTGCTCCCATCAGCTCCAGCCAGCATGGCCAATGGTCAGGGTTGATGGGAGCTGTAGTCCAGCAGCATCAAGGAGTCTCTGGGTTTCCCATTCCTGGAGTAGACTGAGCTGCTTGATGGACCACTGGCTTGACCAAACCAGGTTCATGCATACATCTGTTCTCCTACACATCAATGGTTGGGCAGAGCGGCTTTTTCAAAGGCAGCAGCCGCCTCTCCTTTAGTGAAAAGGACTCTGGGAAAGCCACGACTTTAATCCGATTCTGCCGCTGGGGCAAAGCAAAGAGGTAAGCAGTAGTAGTTTAATCCTCATTGGTGTGGCAGTGTGAATTACAGCTGCTGTTTGCAAAGTAGGTGCTGATTCCTGTGTTACCATGGCAACATGCTTACCATCGCAAAAATTGGCGTGTGGTGGGGAGGGATCTACATTTCTGCACAGCTGGGAAAGTACAATCATGGTTAGTTCCCATGCCAGCACTTTACCTCCATCTTGGTAGTTCAACCACATGGAAGCACGTTATTTGATGACAACTGTGTCACCGTCGTAATATATGAATCAGGTGACCAGAAAGCTCAGATTCTGCTTTTGGACTCCAGAGAACTGCTACAGCTGAGCATCCACAGAACACGACAGTTCTGTGTAGGAAATAATGTGTGATGATAACACATGTCTATATTTTGCTGTGCTATGGCAAAATACATGTGTCCTGTGGTCATGTGGGATATTCTTACATGTGGCTTGCATGTTATTTCCTGCATGGACTTGATTTCTGTTTTCTGGAATTCATCATGTTTGAAGCACTCCTGACCCTACACAGAGTCTGTACATTTGCATCTTAATTGGCTTGCTCTACTATATGTTGACTGTACAGTGTTTGTGCCTTTTCCTAGCTGGGTTTTGTAAAACAAAACAAAACAAAAAACAAGATCTACTTTTTTCTTGCTGCCCTAAAACCCCAATCTATTAACTATGGTTAAGTACAGTAAACGAGAGCAGGTCATGGGACCCTGCAGTTCTTGATCCCCCTCATCTGGCCGTCTTATTCATAGTTATTTCTGCATTGACTGTAAAAATGGCTGTCCCTAACTAGGGTTTCTGCCTTAAACAGAGTTTGCCAACTAGTTTCAAATGCTGATTAAGATGGGAACTCTGGTTTGCATTATCCATGGTTAATGCTGCTGTGATAAGGGTGTGAGCCCAGTCTTGATCTCCCAATAGTCATGATATCAGGAATGATATCCCTGTCCCTGCTCTCTATTACATACTGACACTCAAAACTACATGTTACGAGGAATTTATGGCTTCTGCAATTCTACATCTCCACAATAAAATTTCATTAAGCAAGAAGCAGGACATATCACCATACTGAATATTCCCACTCCCTTGGAAGTATTACAGGGGACACAATGAATGGAGATGTTCATCTACAACAGCATTCCTTGTAAGGTGCAGGCTAAAAAAGAGGTTTGCTTGCTCATACAAAATCGTTAACGAGGTGGGGCAGAAGAAAAAAGCATTGCGCTCTGTGCTGGGTGAAGAAGCAGTTCCATTCAAATTCTCCTTATTTCTACCCACTTGACCAATATGTTTTCACACACACACACACACACACACACACACACTGCCCACAACCATGAGGGCTAGATGCTTGCTTGTTTATTTTTTTAAACGAAAGCTCAGATTCTCAGGATTCCACCAGTATTGGATTCTGGTAAGCCATAAAGCGCGTTCTGCTGTGCAACTGTGGGCCTTGGCACATTTTAAAAACCACTTTCCCCTTCTACAAAACTATGGCAATCTTCTGCAAATTGTTGAAACTGCACTGAACTCCTCCCCACCCTCCTGTACCATTGGTGTGAATAAGGAATGTAGCTAGCACTACCTGCCATACAGCAGCTGTGCAAAACAGGAGCAAACTTGATGAGTTGCACCATTTCAGGTGCAGTGTGTGCCGCACCAGTTTACAAGTATGCAAAATGGGTGTGTACTGCAATGAGGTTTCTTCATGTTAACCTGCCTTTGTCCTCATTCCCCTCCTGTGCCCCTGAGGGTTTTCCTACTCCCTGTTGGATCTTGAGTGCACAGTATGAGACTTTGCACTGCCCCTACATGCAAAACAAGCGTGCCTTGCACACCAAGGGAAGGCTGTGTCTTATGAAGCGGCCATAATTACTTTAACACACTGACCAGTTGCTTGGTCCCACACTAGCTGAATAGCCATTTGCCAGCCAGTTATGAAAATGGGCTTGGACATATTGTGCAAACAGGTGCTGCTGGGGGGGGAGACTGGGGAGGAAAGCTCCTCTCCTGCCCTGCCCCCACCTGCCTGTGGAGCATGTCAGGAATACATGCCTCTCTGGGGCAATTCCCTCCCCCCACCTGTTTTGGTCCCCTTTGCTCAGCTCCTCAGTTTCCCTGCCAGGTATAGGCTGCCCCACATTGACGTGTACTGCTTGAAGAAGCCCGTTGCTCCATGTCTTCCCACCCCAACTTGTTTCTGTAAATAAGAAACAAAAGAGGCTTTATGACAAATACTCTTGTGTACAAAAATGATTTCGGTCAATAAATCTAAGGCTTCTGTCTTCTCTGAACCAAACAATAAAGAAAAGAACAATTAAATGGATCCTGCAGACTGCTGTTGCCTCTCCTCCCTTCTTCTCTCAAATCTCGCATTCTCTGCAAGGCTGAGTCGGAGCTGGGCTGCTGCTTCTGAGACATTTGGAGGGTGGGGAGCTGGAGGATCGGAAGGTAGGGAAATGGAGCAGGTGGCTTCCCTCTGTTTTGCTGTCCTAAAGCTACTTTTCCACAGGCTTTTATTTTTGCCCTTATTAGGGAGCGGGTAGCAGCTTCCTGTCCAAACGTTACCTTCTTCATATTTCTCTCCCCTCCCCAGTGCCGCGTTGGGGGCTTTGAACAGATCTCTTCACCTGCATTTGTGGGGCATCTCCTGGACCACTTTGTCACAGAACTATAGGTGTATAAAATATAAACTGGTAACCACAGCGTCTCCATCTAACCCCATGATCTCAGTAGACAGAGAGAGACAGATGGCAATAAAAACTTCTGCTTTATTCTAGAGGTAGCATTTGAGGGCTGGGTGAGGGTTATCTTTTTATGCCCAGTACATTTTGGGAAGGTACAGTCATTGCATTCATTTAGACCAGGCATTAAAAAATACTTCCTTACGGCTTTTCTGCACAATAAGTTTTTTGCCACATAAATGTGACTTTCATGTCTCATTTGTTGCGGGCATGTGGGAAGAGGAGTTGGCTGTTCCATATGAACTGCATTCACAAGAGAGAAGCCTCAGAATTGGCCAAAAATATTGCACCATTTCAGTATAAGAAAAAGCATGCAACGGGGAGCAACTTTCAATCAAGACAAGTGGCCAATAACTGTTGACTTATCTAGCTCATATCTAAAACCCATAATTCAGTAAAATATCTTTTCCAGTGGCAAATTCTGCTGACAACAGGACACAGCCTAATATGTTCACGGGGTGCTGGTCATTTCATTGTAATCCTTATCATATCCTCAGCCTATTGCATGTGACAGGGAGATGCAAAGACTAATGTGTCATATCAGAATGTTAAATGCAGATTAAACCTTCATACACCAAAGATTGGTCTAAGGTAGGTATAAGTTTAATACATCTTGCTTACTTATGGTGGATTCCCTCAGCTGGCCGTTGCTGGATCTCATTGAGTGCATGCTGTACAGTTATAATTAGCAGTGTTTGCACTCTCTTTTTTTTTTTTAATAATATTTATTAAGATTTTTCAACAACGTAACATCAAAACAAAACATACCCACAAAAAACAAAGAAAAGAAAAAAGAACAGCAAAAGAAAAAAAGGAAAAACAAAAATCAAAAAACCCTCTTCCCCATCCCCCTACACAAAAATCCCAAAAAACAAAACACAAAAGTACCCCACACAACACAAAGTCTCACATTCCCTTTTTTCCTTTAACTTGTTTCCATGACTTCCTCCCACCTCCCTCTTTATATTCCTGATTTTAATCTAATCGGCAAATTCCCTCCGACTTTTGATACTTTTTCCCTTATTTACCTTTACCTCTTTTTTTTTAAAAAAAAACCAATAATAATATAAAGAAAAAGAATTTATCTTAAAACTTCTGATCTTAGATTCTATAATTATATACCCTTATATCTTAATTTTTCATTTTCTTTATCTTACTCCTGGAACCAGTTAACTTCCTTCCGTCATCCCCTCAAAATACTTATTAAAACCATATTTTATCAATTTTACTTAATAATCTCCAATTTTTCCCCCATCTCATCCCCCCGGTTTTAGGTGCTGCCAATCCTTTTTACAAATTTTTAAAGTCTTTCCAATCGATAAATTCAGTCCATCAGCCAGGCTGCCTGGTGTCCGAGGCCTTTAAATCATCTTTCTGGCCTGTCTGGAGAGTCTTTTTTGAGCTTAAAATTGTGTCCCAAACCACATTCCCCTCAACCTCTCCATTAACCTTTATGAACAAGCTTGCCCGAACTCTGTAATTCCTCTTGTAGACCAAAGAATTGTCCAAAGTTTGCTCCACACACTCTTTAAGGTTGCTGAAATTCACCTCTTCAAACTTTCTCAGAGTGCCAATTTCCAAGATATATCTTATCAAACCTGTGTCTCTTAGTCCATACATGGCACTCCTTATCCAGATCTGTCCTTTAAACTCTTTGCTCTCATAATCCACTTTTTGTCCATCAACTTGAGGCTCTATTACTGTATTTTCCACCAGGGGTTCCTCTTGTAAAGACGGAACCTGTTCTGTTTGATCCATATTCTTCTCAGTTGTCCTTCCTTGTTGATTTAATTCCAATCCTTGGGCCGAGTTTAGTAATTTTTTCCCTTCTTGAGCCAGGCTGTGAACATTTTCCTTCAAATCAGAAATGCCAAATTCCAAAATAGACAGGTTTTTTTGAAATTGCTCAAACAGAGCTGCTATTCTTCCCTCCATGTTCCCAAGTCTGTTCTTTCAATGTTATCTTGCTGTCAAGGTCGAATGCTTATTTAGTCTGTAAAGTTGCAGCCTGTGTGAAAGTTTCTATCCAAAGGTATAACAATTGTAACATTCCAACATGAGTTTCTGTAACTTTCCACAGCCACAAGAACAGTTGTCATTTAACTCCTTTTTTCCTTTCCCAAACAGTAAACAACAGATTGAGTTCTCTCTTAATCCTTTTCTTCTTAATAATTCTTAATAATTTATTTCTTGTTATAAAGATTCTTTTTCTTGTTTTGGCCGCCCGGTCCCGGGCTCGAGATGGTAAAGATAAGTTCAAAGTACCCTGCTCTGCAGGACTATAAACTGTTAAAAGCAATCTCCCCCTCTTCCCTGCTTCCGAGGGGGGGTTTAAAGGGCTTAGGTGACAGATTTATTACCTTGTGAAGTACTTTTTAAAGGCTCCAGTTCTCACACTTTTGCCTTGATCTTTCTACAAAGTGGAAGGCAGGCTTCCTGTTTTAACCTTCCATCTGATGCCGAGTTTCAGTAATTTATAATCCAATTTCCATTACTTACGAGAGTTTCTTTAATCCAGATGTCCACAGGAAAAGTTAGCGCTTCCTGACAGCAGCTGTGCGGCTTCACTCCCTGAAAACAGCGATCGATCCAAAGTGCCGCGCCGCTCACCCCACATCGCTCCGGAGCCCGTAGCCGGGTCTCCCCGCGAGTAAGGGAGGCGCTACTGGCACCAGCTGGATCCCAAGTCCACGGTCTTCCTCCGACCGTGGTTTTTAGCGGGTCTCCGCCTCGCCGTAGGCGGTCAGACCCTTCTTTTCAGAGAGCAGTCTCCTCCGAGACGAAGGAGGTCTGCTGCAGCCAGGAGCGCCAACCCGGAAGCCAGCAGTGTTTGCACTCTCGGCAGACCCCTATCTAGGAACATCCATAGGGCACCAGGTGGGGGCTACCTTAGGGACACAGCAGCAGCAGGTTTGAGAGTGGGGTGCACAAGGGACATGGAAACCCCTGCTCACCGAAGCTGCAGCTGGGAGCATCCTCAAGGGGCTGTACGCCACTCATTCAGACAGGCCACTTGGATGAGCAAGTGGGATCCCCATCTGAACCAGCTCTGAATCCTCAGAGAGATTTCCCAGGGCCACAGAGCATGTCCTGAACTCTTGGTCCTCCAGACCAACTTCATTGGTGGATTCATATCTATCTGAATTTTAGATTGGAGCATTCTGGAAGAAGAATGACAGGCTGATGCCAAAGAGCCAATTATGAGTTCAGTCCCAGGCCAGGATCTCATGCCATGAAACACCTTTGTATGAAATTGGGTTTTACTGTGAGGCAGAGATTCGGCAGGCAAAGCAGCGGCTGCATGGGCAAGGTGGAGCTGGATTGCTCCACACCCTTGGTATATTCCTGTGTTGCTTTGGTTCTCCCAGCAGTTGAGCCCTGAAATGCACTTTGTAGGAGGCAGTGTGTGGGGTGGAAGAGAAATGGTTGATGCCCTGAGCTTTGCAAAGCGAAATATCTCTAGGGGGGTGTGCTTACCTCCCACCCAGGGGTCCTTTGCTGCGGAGCCACTTCCACAGTTTACCATAGGTGAACTGGTAAGTTTTTGGAGCTGAGACATTTTTCAGACTTAGTCCAAGCAAGTCTGGGTGGTGGATTGTTTGGCTGGCAGAAATCTCCTGGGATCAGATATCAAAGGGAAGGGAGAGGTAAGCAGGTTTGTGAAAGGGGTGTCTCCCATTTGACATTCACTACCCACCAGTCAATTTTACATTGGTTGGAAGGAGATGAAGTAAACTGGGGAGACGGGATTCATGGCTTCCCTAGCAATCCACCCTACGCAGAAGCATCTGTGGTCGTGGGGCTGCAGCCAGGCAGCCCTCCATCGTGCCTCTCAACCCAGTTCCAGTGGAGAAAGAAACACTTCTCTCCCACACCATTGTTCTTTACTTTTTAATTGCCATTTGTACATGTTTAAGTCCTTGTAAGGGACGTGGGTGGCGCTGTGGGTAAAACCTCAGCGCCTAGGACTTGCCGATCGTTAGGTCGGCGGTTCGAATCCCCGCGGCGGGGTGCGCTCCCGTTGCTCGGTCCCAGCGCCTGCCAACCTAGCAGTTCAAAAGCACCCCCGGGTGCAAGTAGATAAATAGGGACCGCTTACTAGCGGGAAGGTAAACGGCGTTCCGTGTGCTGCGCTGGCTCGCCAGATGCAGCGATGTCATGCTGGCCACGTGACCCGGAAGTGTCTTTGGACGGCGCTGGCTCCCGGCCTATAGAGTGAGATGAGCGCACAACCCTAGAGTCTGGCAAGACTGGCCCATACGGGCAGGGGTACCTTTACCTTTTTTAAGTGCTTGCAGCCCCCACCCCCAGACCCAGGCTTCTTCCAGTCCCAGCCACGAAGAGATGTCAGTAAGGACGGGGCTCCTGTATTGCTTCAGGAATGGCGCAGAACCAGAGTTGGCGTAGATGCAGCTTGCCAGGAGAAAACCTCCCCCAGCTGAGATTCTACAGAAAGTTGGAAGGTGCAGGAATTCTACACACACACATCCTCCAGCATCTCTTTTTCTTAAGTCTCTCCCCAGGTTTAAAGCTGCATACAGCACCACATACACGTGTGACTGTTCCCTTGGAGAAGCCGCCAACCCCAACCCCCTCCACCTCCACCTCTTGTGTGTCAGGGGACAGGGCTCATCCACTTACCGGACTTCGTGACGCCTGCAGCTGGGGTTGCAGTATTTCTTTCTGTGGCCAGGCTTCTGTGCCTTTAAGATCTGCTTGACGTCCTGAATTCTAACAGTTGCAACTTTCTGCACCACTGTCTCAATATGCCTGGCAAAGCTGTACCTATTAGATGTCTGCCTGTTGAGCAGCTCTTGGCACAGGATGCCCTGCTGGGAAGATGAAAACTGGCGGCTTTGCTCCAGTTCTTGTAAATATTTCCTCACAACAGTTTGAGAACTTAACTTGCTGGAAATTCTGTGTTAACACCTGACTGTGTTCTCTTCTTTAGATTTGCTCACTACTGCATCTGGATGAGACACCAAGCTGCCTGTTCATTGTTATTATTGTTTAATTGTACGTATCTTAAACTTACCCAGCATTCAGGTTGCATCTTTGCAGGCTTAACACTAGATGGCAGCAAAATTTGAGTTCTGATCTGCCTTCCTCCTACTTGGGGGCACTTTGGGAATTGCACGGCCGTCCACCCTGCCCCCCCCCGCCCTTCTTTAGTGGTTAAGGCAAGGCCAGTGTGGTTTCAGGGAGAGATGGGCAAATGCGGGTGCTAAGGAGTGGGGTTGGGGTGAGCAGAGACTGAGCTTTTTCTCGGGTGGGGTGGGGCTGGAAATTGGACTTTTGAATCCTGGCTTTTGTTCACAATGTTGGGCAGTGAGCTTGTGGTTCAATCACGGAGACTCAGGACTTCTTCTCTCTGCCCCAGGATTCAGTGTATTCACTCTGTTGTATTTTGCTCTTACTAAGTTCAAAGTAACGCATGAGTTGGATGTTGCTCAGTGGGTCATCTAGTTGAACCCCTACCTCTTCTACCAAGTTGAAGTGCGCCACCCAGAGGGTTACTGATTCTAAAGAAGTGGCAGGTTTGGCCCCTCGAATTCTGCTTCTAGAAAATTGGAAGAGAGAGTTGATTGAGGGAGGAGCTTGTGCCAGTGCTCCCTTATGCTGCTCTCAGAGTTGGAAATCACTGTGTTTAAATAATTGTGCAACCCAGAACTTTGGACCCAAAATAGGTATACACACACACACAGAGAGAGAGCGGAAATACAAATATACACAGGTATTAATAATTTGCCATTCTGATTTCAATTGAGAATATTTGAAATGAAATGCTTTATACTTTTTGGCATCACTTGACATTGTTTTGTTTTCAGTAGCCATCAAATATGAAATCTCTTCAGCTGTTGTTTCTCAGATACAAAGTACTATTATATGTCAGCTAACAAATTTTATTAAAATATCAACTGTCAAATATTAAATATTGAAATAAAATAGCATAGACAGCCAAGTCCGCAAATCAAATATTCAGAGACTATCCTTTGAATATGCAGGATTGAAATTCACAGAGGATAATATATAGAGGAATGTTGGGAGCAAATTGATTTCAGCTCTAGTGTTCTTAATCCTGAAACACAGACCCAGTTCACACATCACATGAAATCTGATTAAAATAAACTGTGATTATCATAGAATCGTAGAGTTGGAAAGGATCCCCAGGGTCATCTAGTCCAGCCCCCTGCAATGCAGGAATCTCAAACTTTTCACATGTACTACTGGCAAGCCAGGCGCCCCCCATCTTATATTTGTGCAGCTGGTTATTCCTGCCTATGTGAAGAACCTTACACTTGTCCCTCTTGAAATTCATTGTGTTAGTTTGGGCCCAGTTCTTCAATCAGTTCTGGAATCCCGATTCTGCATTTTGTAGCATTCGCTGCCCCTCCCAGTTTGGCGTCATTAGCAAATTTGATGACCATCCCCTCAATTCCTGCATCCAAGTCATTTATAAAGACGAAAAGCAATGGCCCCAGGCTCCAACTGTCACTTTTCCCAGGAAGATTAGGAACCGTTAGTGAGCACCCAATTTGTCCATCACATGATATTTCAGTTTGAATTAAACAGTGGTTTTAATGTGAATGAGCATCATGCTGTTGCACATAGCTCAGCAGTTCCCTCAGTGCTCCTGTGCTGTTGCTGCTCCATGGGCTGACTTGTGGTGTCATCTAAACCTGGGCTCATGATTTGTTTTCTTAAAACAAAACATGAGAAGTGAGTCAAAGAACAAACGGTTACTTTGAAGGAAATAAACCACACGTGCTGTCTGGGGACATCGGGAGGGCTATCCTCGTTTTTGTGATGTCTAAAGGAGGCGCCCACAGCTCCCTGCTGTGACTGGAGCAGACACAGGTCCTCTACCAATGTGTGTGGCACCATCAATTCTCGTTCACCCCTCAGTGAGACGGTGATAATTCTGTTATTATTTTTATTTTTAATGGATTTATAGTTTGCCTTCCCATGACAGGTTACAATATACTGTAACAATGCAATGAAGATCTGAATGGAGCTGGGGAAGGTTTGCAGCTTCTGCTTCCTGCTCTTAAATGCCATGCTGCAGGTGGGCAGACACAGGGCAGGGTGAAAAGGGGAGGTTGATTGCCCTGATCTTTCCCCACTCCTCAGCTGGCATTTCAGGGGCTGCCCTTTGGCTCTCCCATTTTGACCCACTTCCCACAGCCCTGGTTATAAAAAGACCGGGGGGGGGGGGATGCAGCTCTGCTGTTGCCAAGCAACGCTGCCCTGTGACTGCAGAAGGGAGCATCCGGCCCTGTGCGTCTGCAGGGATCCTCTGCCTGCCTGCCTGCCGAGGTTGGAGGGAGCGGGGCAGCGCACAGGACCCGGCAGGTAGAGCCTCTCTTTCTGTATGGGCAGCCATGCCACTTGAAGGTGGGTTTGCAGTGCTAGACTTGCCGACACCCATGCCCAGTCTTTGCCAGCACATATGGAGGCAGCTGCCCCCGCACTGCTTTGAGGGCTGCTTCTCACTTGGCATTTTATACTTGGATACAGAAACCAGGTACAAAATTATGCTTGCCTGGTAGCACCTGGCAACAATACCCATGCAGTTAAATAATTGCTTTTTTTGATTAAACACTTGGCATTTTGCAAAGAATTAAGCCTCAGCTTCAGTGTCTTTTGCTAAGAAAAGTGGGTATTTTAACACATGCATGCTATTTACAGCTGAATTAAGGCAGTTATTTTGTAACTGGGTCCAAATGAAAGAGACGTCCAGTCTAAATTGCACCTTAATTTAATTGTTTACATTTGTAGCCTTCCCAGACCCAATAGCTTGGGGTGTGTTAGATAATACTTTAAAATGCTCACCGTATGGATTTGACTTGGCATGCTTAAGGGCATATTCCCGATTTAGTTTTAGATGTATTGATGGTATTATTTATTAATCAATTTCATTAATTTCTATGAATTCTGAACTGCCCTTTGCCAAAGGGATCCCAGGGTGATTCTGCAGATCTACACAATTAAAACATCAGCATATGTAATGAAATAAATCAATCAAAACATTAAAATCTAAAATTAAAGTCAAAAAAAATTATTCCGTTTAAAACAATCCAGACAATTATTTCATAGTAGTGGATGTAATTTCTTATGTATGCTGCTGGACACACACAATTATTGATTGACTGACTGATTGGTTTGTTTGTTTGTTGCTCTGTTGTTCCTACTTCTATATCCCGCCTTCCTCCAAAGAGCCCATTTCCTCCTCACAGCAACCCTGTGAGTTAAGTTAATCTGAGAGGCAGTGGCTGGCCCAGAGTCACCCGGGGGGGGGGTTTAATGGCTGAGTGGGGCTTTGAACCCAGGCCTCCCAGGCCCCAGTCCATCACCCTCTTTTAGGCCTCTAGAGGTCATCACCAGCTCTTTCAGCCGAGCTCTAAAGGCAATAGAAAGTCAGTTCATACACTGCATATTCAGCTACAGTTTTGATATGCATGTGCTTAATACAGAAGCCCAATCAGTTGCCCATGTTTAATTGATTGACTAATTGAGTGGATATTTTTATCATTGTTATTTGTTGCTAAATTTATTTGTTGCTAAATTTATCCTTCACCAATGGATCCCAGGGCAGGTTATAACTATTTTTAAAAAAATTAAAACCCAGAGTTTAAAAAGTGAAAACAAATGACAGTCACAGGAAGAGAGTAGGTCTTGAAAACACCCATCTCCGGGGTCAAAGACCAGGGGGATTGGATTCTGCACTTACTCCAAGGAGCTCACGAGCAGCTTGCTTCTATCTTTATGATTACTACTACTATCATTATATCTATGTAAATGGAAGTTTACAAAGAACAGGTATGACAAGAGGGTTGCACTCTAAAATATTTCCCAGGAAACAACAGACATAGGAAAGAAATGGAGGCAAGGATCAGTAGCGGGGAAATATGTGGTGATTTCTATTACGTGGACTTAAGCTGAAGTATAAAGACTAGTGGGGTACCTGTATTTTACAGGGCCTGATCCATATTGCTTTAGCAGCAGGGATTCATAGATTCATAGAATTGTAGAATTGGAAGGGGCCACGAGGGTCATCTAGTCCAACCCTCTGCAATGCAGGAATCTCACCCAATGTGGGGATCAAACTCATGACCCTGAGATCAAGAGCCTCATGCTCTACCAACTGAACTATCTCAATTCCCATTTTCCAAATGGCAGGGATAATGACTTGCCACAACACATCCATGACAGAAGTGGGACTTGGACTATTTCCCACACCATGCTCACCTTCATTCTGGCATGCCCCCGGGCTGAGAGAGTGGAACATTGACAAGGAAGCAGGGACAGCATAAACTCTCAGCTCTGCGGGAAAGAGTGTATGGCTGGCACACCTACACCACATATATGTACCTGTCTTCTACAGTTTAACTGACGCAACTTCCTCCAAGGAATCCTGGGAACTGTAGGTTGCTGAGAATTCTGCATGTGAGACTCTAACAACCTTCACCAAACTACACTTCCCAGGAGTTCCTGAGGTGAAATAATCACCATTAATTCAGTTCAAATCAGTAAACCAGAGGTGCTGTTTTGCATCCAGCTTTGCTGAGAGTTTATTCCTCAGCTGTTTTCTTCCAAAGGACAAAGCACAACTTCAGGAGTAAATAAGGTATCTGTATGGATATACAGTACAGTATTGCACAGTCTCTACACCACAGTCAGGTGGGTCTCAGGATGGGAAAGACGCACATTGGCAGTGTGAACTGTGTTACAGGGGCTGGTCCTGTAGTTGAAGACATCTTCTTTTTGAAGCATTGTGCAATTTAAAGAAAAAGATCCATATGAAGGGAGAGCCAGGCCATGGAAGTTGCCCATCAACACTGAACGCCCTAGACAACAGGGCACCTGGTCCTAGTCTTCCCCAGCATGGAGAGATGCACTGCAGTGCTGTTTAAATTGTAGTAATTATTTCTGCCAGTCTACATATCTATCTCTATTTTCCATTTAAATTATAGTAAAAAGATTCTTTCGTTTAACAAAATGTATATGGTGTATGATTGTATGTTTAAAGCAGGCACCAAAAAGAGAACAGGGAGGCACCTGCCTGATGTCAGCAAGCAGGGAGTTGTTACAAAGTACAGGTGCTGCCACATTAAAATATTACAACTCTAATTAGTATAATACAACTATTTTAATTTAAATAGAAATACAATGCATCTTAGCGGGGGAGACTGTGACTAGGTGGCTTATTTGCTTGCTCAGTCCAGGTGATAACTATTAGTGGTCAACTTCGAGGCCTTTGCTCTCACTTCTTGAAAGTATTTTTGAACCTGATACAAGGCCACCCTACCAAGTGCCCATTTTCTTTGCGTAGCTGTTCCCCTTTTCAGAGAGGCAGCAGCACCTTTTTGACATCTGCAAACCATTAAACCACCCACCACCCACATTTCAGACCTACTGTATTTGCATGTTTAGCAACCAAAGTTGCTCGCAGCCAGAAAAGAGGGAGAGAAACAAAACCCTCAGAGGTTCATGTGTAGGCAATCAAGTCTATTGAAGAAAACTTTGCTGCATGTCATTTCAGGCATGAAGGATTGGTGTGAGAGGCATGGCAAGATCCGTAGAAATAATAATAATAATAATAATAATAATAATAATGCATTGTACAGATATGAACATTTCTTCTATACCTGAGACCTTAGAATTCTTATAACAGCCCCACTTTGGAGTCATGTGAGATGATGGGGCATTTAACAAATGTCCATGATGAGACAAGATTGGTCCATGAGCCAGGGGTTTCCCACCCCTCATAGTAAAAAAATAAAAATCACACAAAGTGTTTCACATACTTCCGTTAATAAACTTTGAGACCACTTTAGCAATCAGTATTGCCATCTCCATCCTGCAGGTAGTGACTTTGTAGCAGAGACATAAGAACATAAGAGCCCTGCTGAATCAGACGAAAAGCAGATCTAATCCAGCAGATCTTGTTTCTCACAGCGCTAGCCAGGTGCCCATTGAAAGTCCACAGCCAATACCCCTCTTCTGCGCTTGTTCTCCAGCAACTGATGTTGAGGAGCATGATTCCTTTGCTGTGGCTTGTGGCTCACACAAATAAAGAGTCTCTCTCTCTCTCCCCCTCTCCAGGAGAGTTATAATGCCCCTGAGTCTAGAAGCAGGATAGCACCCTACACCCCCAATTACTTTTCTCCTAGCTGATCCCACTTTCAATACAGGAGATAATTTCTGTAAGATTTGTATACTGGGAGCCCCCTCTCCGTATCCATTTTCTCAACATGGGGGCCAATTATTGAGAGGAGAGAAGACCAAGGAAAGGGGTGGCAGCGAGGTTGGAGAAAGCTTGGTTTATGTTATCTATCATATGCTCATATGCTATCATATGTTCACAAATTTGTAAAATTTAAATTGAGTTATTGTTTTTTAAAGCCACTGACTGAAGAAAAGGGTTGGCATTACAGAGTTCAGTCTGGCTGGGCTTCTTGCTTTGGTTCAGTATGAGGTGAACACGAGATGGATGCTGTTAAGTGCTGCAGGAAGGCTGGAATTCAGGAAAAGCCAGTTGGAAACCAGCTGTCTGCTCTGTGTTGCAGGACCCTGGGGAGTTTGGCTGCAGCGTGAGCGTGCATTGAGTGTACGTGTTGGCACGGGAGGTGGGGGGCACACAGCTCCCTCCCTCGGCTGGCGGAGTCGCCATTCAGGACAGCAGGTGCTGTGGGGTGTCTCTGGTCGCCGCTCACTCAAACAGGGCTGGAAATCTGGGGGAACAGCTGAGGCTCCAGAGAGCTCAAACGCGGCAGCAAAGGGCTCTGGGAGCTCAGCTCTGCACAGTGAATTTGAGGGGGGGGGGATTTCTACTGCCAAGGACTCTGAGCGTTGGTGTGGACTGAACGACTGGAACTTGGTTGCGTTGTGCCTGCTGGGACCTTAATGGGGGTGGGCAGCATGCAAATGATTTCTCCTGACACAGCCAAGGAAAGACAACCTTCACTCCTCTCATGCCACCACAAGTAGTTTGCTCCCTGTGACTCGGCATCTGCCCCCGTCCTGGACGCTGGATGTGGCGGTACTGCATCTCGGTGCGCACCCTGAGGTATCTATCCTTCCCAGCATATTGGCATGAGTCATGGGGAAAGAGGGCAGCGCCAGGTTAGAAGAAACAAAGTGGGTCTTCGCTTAGATGCGATCAGGAGGGGGCGGGAGTGAGCATAATGGAACTCTGCAACAGACACTGGGATTAGTTTGGAAGATATGGGGACACCTTGCATTCTGTCTGCTTTGCCCACAGATGGAACCTAAAATGCATTATTTGGTTCGTTCGTTGCCTATCTAGCCTGTTCTGTTCCTGGGACTAGGGAATAGCACTTGGCACCCCATTCATCTTCCCAATGTCACTAGGAAGGAGGTTGCTCTTGTTCCCGTTTTGCAGATTAGGGGCTGGCACTAGAGAGCTAGAGGCTGGCTCATGGCCCAACCAGAAGAGTGGTCTCTGGGGCTGCTCAAAGTTTATGCTGTGTGTCTGCTGCTCACCCATCCCATTCCAGAGGCAGCTGCCCTTCCACATTGGATTCTGCTTGGGCTAAGGCAGCCTTACCTTTAATTTAAATCAGTGTCTGTCAGGGTGCAGATTCTGGATGGTATTAAAGGTGTTAGAGAGAGAGGCAGGCAGGTGTAACCTCTGGAAGGCACAACCCACCAGGAAATGGTCCTCTGCAAGCTTCAGAGCTGGCAGTGATAAGGGGATGGTGGTGCCGGCACTGATGGAGAAAGCCGCTGGCTCTCATCTTTTCTGTGGCAAGAGGTAGTGACTATGGCCCCTATGGCTGAAGGGTGTGAAAGGAGGCCAAGCCAGACACTGAGAACAGGTCCTGCCAAGGAGGACACAGTGACTCAGGAAGAGAAGAACTGCCTGGGGGATGTGCTGTTTGTTCTTCAGCTATGACAGGAATGCACACTGGCAGGGCACAATGCTTGC
This sequence comes from Podarcis tiliguerta, assembly GCF_965153285.1. Taxonomy (NCBI): domain Eukaryota; kingdom Metazoa; phylum Chordata; class Lepidosauria; order Squamata; family Lacertidae; genus Podarcis; species Podarcis tiliguerta. The sequence goes on from NC_139550.1 coordinate 38,664,566, forward strand.
TGTCTACTGGTTCAACAGGCTACTCCAGTCCCTGCAGGGGGCACTCCTAGGGTGCCTCTCAGGTGTCTTGGCCTCTAAGCAGAGGTGGCCCCATCATGAGGCCAGGCGAGGTGGTGATTTGGGGTGTCATTAAGGGCTAGAAGACAAGGCAGAGCTGATCCCGCAGGTTCCCCAATGAAATTAATGGGAACCATGCCTGAGAACTTCATGACAGCTTGACTTGAGGTTCACGAGAGGGGATGCCATTTAGATTTTAGGCCTCAGTACCAAAATGTCGTGGGCTGGTGCTGGAGGCTCATGATGCTGGTCAAATGAGCCAGCTGTTGCATGACACTCCTGGTGATGATTGGGAAGAATGTATAAGGAACTAGGCTGTGTAACGACTTTGTAGTCAAGGGAATTGGGTGGCAGGGGGAGAACTGAAGAGGAAATTGAAAGAGGAAGCTGCCAGATGGGAACAGAACACTTGGGTGGGGCGTCTCAGTTGGAAACCCCCCTCCCCCACTACAAGGGACATGCAGAACTGAAGACTACAAGAAAGCCATGTCCTTGATGCAGGGGAGACGAAGGCAGTGGAATTAGAGTGAGGAGCAGCTGTGCTGGGATGAGTCTCCATGAATGATTAGCAAGTAACTTCCTGCTATATCTGTGTTGGTTGGTGTTAGACAAAGAAGTTTGGGAAGCAACTGCAGTTTCCAGGACCAGCAAGAGCAGGGGGAAGTTACAACAGCAGCTGTTCCAGGCCTAAAGATCAGGCCCAGGCCGAGAGGCTGCTATAGCAAGGAAGGGACTAAAGCCTGGGGAAGAAGAGCTGCCTGCCAGGCTGGAAGGGGGATGTGAGACCTTTCAGCTGGACGGGTGCCATTCCCTATGAATCATGAGCGAGAGGAGCACCCAGGTCCTGAGCGCAGTTACTTCTGGGTTATGCTGCATATCATGGGGTGGGGGGTGGGCTGGAAGCAGTGAAAGACAGGCAGTGAAAGACACACAGAGACCCTGCAAGTGTCCCTATTCCTTAGGGTGTCCCTATTTTCATTAGAGAAATGTTGGGGGGTATGGAGTATCCAACCTGCAAGCCGTCTGAAGGCAAACCTGTATAAGGAATGTTTTTTTTTAAAATGTTTAATGTTTTATTATGTTTTTATATATGTTGGAAGCTGCCCAGAGTGACTGGGGCAACCTAGTAAGATGCGTGTGGTATAAATAGTAAAATTATCATGATGGAATGGGACGTCACTATTTTTGCCAGAGAAATGTTGGAGGGTATGCACTGGGTGGGTTGGAAGCAATGTCCAGGCTTGTGCTGCTTCCCATCTGCACACACACCCATCCTGCATGCCCCCCCCATATTCACCCCCCTCCCTTTGGCAACCACTCCCCTTTAAAAGAAGATACACAGTAGCTTCAGGGAGGTGGCCGTGTTGGTCTGAGGCAGTAGAAATATATATAATTTTTTTTTAAAAAAATGTCCAGTAGCACCTTAGAGACCAACTAAGTTTGTTCTTGGTGTGCATGCAGACTTCTTCAGATACCAGATATTTCGTGCATGCACACGAAAGCTCATACCAAGAACAAACTCAGTTGGTCTCTAAGGTACTTCTGGACAATTTATTTATTTTATATATTTCTACACAGTAGCTTGACTGAACGACTAAACAACAACAACACAGTAGCTTGTGTAATTTCAAGCCGCTGCCAGGCCACTCCTGCCTAGGAGGACCCTGGCTGTAGGTGTTTAGGGTTGCAGCTGTGGCAGCCCAGGTCTTGGTAGTTTCAGTTGACAAGGATAACAGCTACAAGAGATGGATGGATGGTTGGGTCCAAGATTGTGGTGGTGGTTGCTCCCAGTTTTATGTTTACAGGTTTCCAGTGCAGCAGGCTAGAGCTGCAGGAAGCTGAAAATGGGAGTCCCTCACGTTTTATCTTTTTGCACTGTGACTGTTCTCAAAAACGGAGTGTCTCTGTTTGTTTGATTGCTTTTTATGAAGTCAACACTAGATGGGAGCCCTGGCTTCAGTGGGAAGAAGATTTAAGTAATCAAATGAGGGAAACAGATGTTGGGGAAGGTCAAGTGGGGCCTCTTGCTGCAGCTGCTCAGATCCAAGGTAGCCTTTCCATGAGTCCCTGGGCAGTAGATTCAGGTTATACCTGAAGACAAGCAGAGGTAGCCAGCTGTGATCCATGAGATGCAGTCAGTTGGTAAGTTCTCTCGCAGAAGGAACAGGAAAGGAAGTTTCAGGAGGGCTTGTGCCAGAGGATTTCCCAGCGAATTTCAAGTGGGGGTGGGGGGGTTCACTTTTGTCAAAACTGGCCCACCAATTTGGCTGTATTCGATTTCATTGGGAGGGGCAAACTTCCAAGGTATGTGTAGTTATAACTGAGGCTAAGGGTGTGCGGCACAGTGAATTTTAAGAGCATTGGTTGTGGTTACTTCTGTTTATCTCTTAACTATAACAATATCATCAAGACAAAACAAGCAGGCACCACATTTTAAAAGCAAATGCTTACCAAACACACAGGACTATTTAATTGTGTATAACAGTAGTCACTCAGAGTGCACAACCTGCAAATTGGTCAAAGACATCAGTGCTCCAGAAGATCAATTGCATGTGTCTAAAACACTGGAGAAGTGAAAAGTCCCCTTTCTGAAGCAGCATGCCTATTGAGCAAAATATGTACAAGTGAGAAGGCGCAGCTGGCATGGGGGGGGGGTGCTTCTCTAGCCCCATAGCCAGCCTTATCATGAGGGTTCAGGGTGGATAACATCAACTTTCCCAACATGAGAGGTCACCCTTATTCCCATTTTACAGTTTGAGGAACTGAGGTAGAAAGGGGGCCACTTGCCCAAGCAGGGATGCCAACTTGAATAAAATATTGGGGGGACCCAGGTATGTCCTGCCCCACATAGTCACATGATGTGGTGCACACGCAACATTTGAATGGCACTTTTGAAAAAATTGATAAATAATTTAAAAACACACACATTTGAATGGCACTGCCTATCAACTTGGGGGGGGGGGTTGGCTCCCTCAAATATTATATTAGGGGGTGAAGGGACCTCGGCCCCTATGAGTTGGCTCCTATGTGCCCAAGGCTACCATACTGAACTGGGATTCGAATTCAGGAATTCCACGTCTGAGGTGCCAGCTCCTGAACTATGTTGCCTCCCATGCATGCAGAGGCTCAACAGCTGCCCCCTCCCTCTTAGTTGCCATTCCTTTTCCAGACCTGGGGATGGGTTCCCACTTTTTAAAAGAATGACTTTGTTTCTGCAGCTTTTTAACAGTAGCCTAAAATTCAAAAATGGGACGCGGGTGGTTCTGTGGGTTAAACCACAGAGCCTAGGACTAGCTGATCAGAAGGTCAGCAGTTCGAATCCCAGCAACGGGGTGAGCTCCCATTGTTCAGTCCCTGCTCCTGCCAACCTAGCAGTTCGAAAGCACGCCAAAGTGCAAGTAGATAAATAGGTACCACTCCGGTGGGAAGGTAAACGGTGTTTTCGTGCGCTGCTCTGGTTCACCAGAAGCAGCTTAGTCATGCTGGCCACATGACCTGGAAAAACTGTCTGCGGACAAACGCCGGCTCCCTCAGCCAGTAAAGCGAGATGAGCGCCGCAACCCCAGAGTCAGGCACGACTGGACCTAATGGTCAGGGGTCCCTTTACTTTTACCTTTAAAACTCAAAAATATAGCAGCTTGATGTTTTTGCTGGCGGAGAAAAGCTTCTCCTGATAATTTTTTGTATGCCAGGCTGCTATGAAGCCCCCCCACATTATGTCTTCAACAGCTGCATATTGGGAAGAATTTCACATGCTAAATTTGTCTCTTGTGTAACCATTAAAGGCAGAGGTGCTCTGACAGGGGGAAAAAGATAGCAACTCAACTCCCTAATACATTATTTCTGCTCTCAGAGCTGGAGACAGAACTGTTGAAGATCAAGATACAGAACCTTTATCTTCTTTGCAGTGGACCACCTGGCAGCAAAGGAGAGCTTGAAGTCTGTAATCACAACAAACATTGAGCAGTTATTGTGAGCTGTGGCTGGCCTGCTCTGCTCTGAGCACACCTGGTTTTAGTACCTGGGCAGCTGTCCCAACTCCAGGAAAAGGCTCTAGGTTAAAGGCTGCTCTGCACAATGCGATGGGACGTCATGATGTTGCAGCATGGCACGTGCACACTGTGCACCCACAGTCTGGGGCCCAAGTCAGCGCTGCTGGGAGAGAGAGAGTTTTGGTATGCGGGGGCACTCAGTCATGGGAGCCCCCACCTGCAAGCGAAAGTGGAGCAGGCCAGGTTTACCAGCTGAGTCTGAACTAGCTCTCTGGTTTCTGCTGCTTGCTGTGTCTGTCATAGTTTATGGTGAATAGGGCAGCCACTTCTGCATTACCACAGATATGAATATGCTAATATTTATGTATAGATACAAATGTAAAAATAATTACTATCAGAACTTAAGAGAAGCAGTGTGGGATAAGACCAAAGGTCCATCTAGTCCAGCCCTCTCTTCTCAGAGAACGGCCATCCTACACTGCATCCCTCCCTGCTGGAGAAGACCGTCTGTGGCCACTGCAGCCAGGTAACCTCTGTGCCTGCTAAGGCTGCCGCCGCCCACGTGCTCTCTGTGCATGGGTCGTTATCTTTAAAATAGCCCTTCAAAAAGAGGATGCCTTCCAATTAAGGACTGTTCTCTATAAAGTAGAACATATCGTCACTTCAGTAGTGAAAACAAATGAACACTATTCATTCTTGTGGGAGAAAAACGGTCTAGTAGTTTAGAGCAAAGGAAGGGGTCTGGGACCAGAACTTGTGGGTTTGCTCCATAGTTAAGACACATACTAGGAGTGTTAGGCTGTGCCAATGTGAGAGTAATTGTGCATGCAGTGTTTGTAAGAGAGAGAAACTTTGGGCTATTTATAGTGTGGGTGTGACAGATGACATGGCCTTTGTGTTTTGCGTGCTGGGTGTGGAAATTCTGGATTGTGGGTGACTCTTTGGGGGCTGTTCTCCTTGGCCAGTGGTTAAGCCTATTCAATCATGTCAGATGAGTTTAGCAAGTGCTCACCCAACTAATAAGATGCTAGACTGACGCAAACCTTCCCCAGCACAAACTGCTCAAGCAGGAATGTCCTACAGCTAGTGACCAATAGCCCTTCCTGTTCTGTATCCTGATCATAGAATCATAGAGTTGGAAGAGACCACAAGGGTCATCGAGTCCAACCCCCTGCCAAGCAGGAAACACCATCAGAGCACTCCTGACATATGGTTGTCAAGCCTCTGCTTAAAGACCTCCAAAGAAGGAGACTCCACCACACTCCTTGGCAGCAAATTCCACTGTCGAACAGCTCTTACTGTCAGGAAGTTCTTCCTAATGTTTAGGTGGAATCTTCTTTCTTGTAGTTTGTATCCATTGCTCCGTGTCCGCTTCTCTGGAGCAGCAGAAAACAACCTTTCTCCCTCCTCTATGTGACATCCTTTTATATATTTGAACATGGCTATCATATCACCCCTTAACCTCCTCTTCTCCAGGCTAAACATGCCCAGCTCCCTTAGCCGATCCTCATAAGGCATTGTTTCCAGGCCTTTGACCATTTTGGTTGCCCTCCTCTGTACACGTTCTAGTTTGTCAGTGTCCTTCTTGAACTGTGGTGCCCAGAACTGGACACAGTACTCCAGGTCAGGTCTGACCAGAGCAGAATACAGTGGCACTATAACTTCCCTTGATCTAGATGCTATACTCCTATTGATGCAGCCCAGAATTGCATTGGCTTTTTTAGCTGCCGCGTCACACTGTCGGCTCATGTCAAGTTTGTGGTCAACCAAGACTCCTAGATCCTTTTCACATGTACTGCTCTCAAGCCAGGTGTCACCCATCTTGTATTTGTGCCTCTCATTTTTTTTGCCCAAGTGCAATACTTTACATTTCTCCCTGTTAAAATTCATCTTGTTTGTTTTGGCCCAGTTCTCTAATCTGTCAAGGTCGTTTTGAAGTGTGATCCTGTCTTCTGGGGTGTTAGCCACCCCTCCCAGTTTGGTGTCATCTGCAAATTTGATCAGGATGCCCTTGAGTCCATCATCCAAGTCGTTGATAAAGATGTTGAATAAGACCGGGCCCAAGACAGAACCCTGTGGCACCCCACTAGTCACTCTTCTCCAGGATGAAGAGGAACCATTGATGAGCACCCTTTGGGTCCGGTCAGTCAGCCAGTTACAAATCCACTGAGTGGTAGCATAGTCAAGACCGCATTTTACCAGCTTCTTTACAAGAATATCATGGGGCACCTTGTCAAATGCCTTGCTGAAATCAAGGTAGACTACATCCACTGCGTTCCCTTCATCTACCAGGCTTGTAATTCTGTCAAAAAATGAGATCAGGTTAGTCTGACATGACTTATTTTTCAGAAATCCATGCTGACTATTGGTGATCACAGCATTCCTTTCTAGGTGCTCACAGATTGTTTGCTTAATGATCTGCTCCAGAATCTTCCCTGGTATTGATGTTAGACTGACTGGGCGGTAATTATTTGGGTCCTCTCTTTTCCCCTTTTTGAAAATAGGGACAACATTTGCTCTCCTCCAGTCTGCCGGGACTTCGCCTGTTCTCCAGGAATTCTCAAAGATGACTGCCAGTGGTTCTGAGATCACATCTGCCAGTTCTTTTAATACTCTTGGATGCAGTTCATCTGGCCCTGGAGACTTGAATACATCTAAACTAGCCAAGTATTCTTGTACTATCTCCTTAGTTATTCTGGGCTGTGTTTCCTCTGCTGAATCATTTCCTCCAAATTCTTCAGGTCGGGCATTGTTTTCTTTATCGGAGAAGACTGAGGCAAAGAAGGCATTGAGGAGTTCAGCCCTTTCTGTGTCCCCTGTTTGCATTTCACCATCTTCTCCTCTGAGTGACCCCACTGTTTCTTTGTTCTTCCTTTTGCTACGAACATACCCATAGAAGCCTTTTTTGTTGCTTTTAACCTCTCTAGCAAGCCTGAGTTCATTCTGTGCTTTAGCTTTTCTGACTTTGTGTCTACACGTGCTGGCTATTTGTTTGAATTCCTCTTTGGTGGTTTCCCCCCTTTTCCATTTTTTGTACACATCCTTTTTTAATCTTAACTCAGTTAAAAGTTCTTTAGATAGCCACCCTGGCTTCTTTAGGCACCTTCCATGTTTCCGTCTCATTGGTATTGCCTGAAGTTGTGCTTTTACTATCTCCCTCTTAACAAACTCCCAGCCATCATGAACTCCCTTTCCTTTTAGTATTACTGTCCATGGGATCTCACCCAGCACTTCCCTAAGTTTTATGAAGTCGGCTTTCTTAAAGTCAAGAAATTGAGTCCTAGTATGCTTGGCTGCTCCTTTCCGTTGTATAGTAAACTTCAGAAGAGCATGATCACTTGCGCCTAATGATCCTTCCACTTCTACCCCACTAACCAGGTCATCAACATTGGTTAGGACCAGATCTAAAATGGCTGTTCCTCTTGTTGCTTCTCCCACTTTCTGGACAATGAAGTTGTCTGCAAGGCCAGTGAGGAATCTGTTTGACCTTATGCTCTTGGCTGAGTTTGACATCCAACAAATATCCGGGTAATTGAAGTCCCCCATTACTACTATCTCCCTTCCTTTTGCATGCTTGGCCATCTGTTCCAGGAAGGCATCATCTATGTCCTCCGTTTGGCTTGGGGATCTATAGTAAACTCCCACAATGAGGTCACTATTATTCTTCTCTCCCTTAATTTTGACCCAAATGCTCTCACTTTGGCTTTGAGATTCTAAATCTTGGATCTCTTCACAGGTATACACATCCCTGACATATAACGCCACTCCTCCTCCTTTCTTGTCTGGTCTGTTTCTCTGAAATAGATTGTATCCCTCCATTTTTACATTCCAATCGTGGGACTTATCCCACCAGGTTTCAGTGATGCCTATTATGTCATATTTAGTTTGCTGTACCAAGAGCTCAAGCTCATCTTGTTTATTTCCCATGCTTTGTGCATTAGTGTACAGACATTGAAGTCCATTAGTCATTCCCCCGTGTCTCTTATTTAAGGATTTTTTCCTCCCACCACTAGGTCTGCTTGCTGTTTGCTCCATTTGGTCTATGACATTTGGATGATCATCTTCATCAATTAATAGACTCCTACCTTCAGGAGCACTGTCTCCCTCCCCCGCATTAGTCAGTTTAAAGCCCTCCTGATGAGGTTTCTTAGTTTTTTGGCAAAAACATTCCTCCCAACCGTTGTGAGGTGCAGCCCATCGCTTGCCAGAAGTCCATCCTCAAGAAACTGCAGTCCGTGATCTAAGAATCCAAACCGTTCCTGTTTACACCATTTGCGAAGCCAGCTGTTTACTTCCACTATTTTCCTCTCTCTCCCTGGGCCACGTCGTTCAACTGGGAGGACAGATGAGATGACGATTTGTGCATTTAATTGCTTCAATTTCCTGCCCAGAGCCTCGTAGTCTCTTTTGATCTTCTGGAGGCTATTGCTTGCAGTGTCATTGGTTCCCACATGAACCAAGAGGAAGGGGTATTTGTCAGTGGGTTTTATGATTCCTTGCAGTCGTTCAGTTACATCTTGGATCTTAGCCCCGGGGAGACAGCACACTTCCCGAGACATCTTGTCAGGCCCACAGATCACTGCTTCTGTTCCCCTCAGTAAGGAATCCCCTATCACCACTACACGCCTTCTCTTAGGTTTGGTCAGGGTTCTTCCGTGAGCGGTCCGTTCCAAGGTCGCCTGCACATTCCCTGAGGACTGACTTTGCTGCTCATCTTCATATACGTGATCGACTGTAATGAGGGAGAGATCCTCAAATGGAGTCTGCTCTTCGTCTTCCATGCTAGGGGAGAGGACCTCAAGGATCAGCAAGGAGGAGAAGGACCACCCCCTACACCTTGTGCCCTGATCTGTAGCAGCGGCCTTATGTGGATTATAACACAAGGATTCTGTTGGGTAAGCAAAAGGAGTTCCTTTTGAACACACCAAGCTGAAGGTGGCAGGAAGAGAGGTATAAATTAAGAGTTGCAACCAAAGGTGGTTTAAAGTGACTTTTTGGAAGATGCGGCAGGTCCTGCCTGGCCGGGGGGGGGGGCGGCTTCTTATCTCTCTAGTGCAGGGGTCTGCAACCTTTAAGACAAAAAGAGCCACTTGGACCCGTTTCCGAAGGAAAAAAAAAACCTGGGAGCCGCAAAACCATTGCGACATTTAAAGCATGCACGCCGCTGCCCTCCGATCTGACAGCAGGTGGGAAGGTGACGTCGGGACGGTGCGTGACTAACGCATGCACTGCCCCCATGAGACGTCACAGCCAGAACAGCGCCCGCCACAGTGGGGAGTGTCAGGGCGCACAATGCGCCTCCTCCCCTCGCTAGTATCCGCCCCGGAGCCGCGGCAAAGGTGTAAAAGAGCCACATGCGGCTCCGGAGCCGCGGGTTGCAGACCCCTGCTCTAGTGAGTGTATCTCTCTTTTCACACATGTTTATATTGACTTTAACAACTTGGCTTAATCCCAAGGTTCTGGTGGGATTTCAGTTGACCTGCAGTTTGATACGAAGAAATTAATGTCCTTCTCTAGCCTGTCTTAGTTCAGTGTAAGGATGTCCCCTAGGATTATTGGTGTATGAAAATATTAGTTATTGCTTGTGGTTTAGCTCTGTGACTTTACAGAGAGAGAGAAGCATGAGTTGAGGTTCAGTGACACAACAAGCCAGACTATGTCTTGTTCGTTTGTGGCATGGCAGAAATCGGAATAACTTTTGAGCAGCATTTTGAGCACATCAAACCATTAAACTATCATTAATGTGATGAGAGAACCAGGTCAGTACTGCATATGCAAAGCATTTTGAATTCTCAAAGTATTTGATCAGTGTGAAATTAATGGTAACTCACAGAGCTCAACATGGAAGAACATAAAGCCCTTGTTGGATCAAACCAGAGGTCCATCTAGTAATCCTTTTTCTAACATGTCCAGCCCAATCCCTTTAGGAAGTCCATAAACAGGACACGAGGGAGGCATCTCTCTCTCATTGTTTGTCACCCAGCAACCTGGAGGTGCTCTGCCTTAAGCGTTGGGTATTCTGTATTTAGTAGAGGTTGATATGCCCAACTGCCATAAATGTATCCCATGTTTCTGTCAGATCTGTGCATTATTTAATAAATTGCAAGTGGTTATGTTTCTGGTTCTGCACCTTGAATATATGTCTGTGGTTCTCAAACTGTTTTCTCTGGGCCACACTTTCAAGATAAAAATTTGCTTGCATTACACCATTTTTTTATTGATAAGGGAAATACATTGGGAAACTCCTGGCAGGGCTTGATTTGTAACATAGAACACAACTACCGTACTTTGTTATATGATCATGGGACATCTGGAAAGTATAAACCAACGCAGCTACGTCAGAACATGAATCATTCACATAATAAGGTAAAGGTATATATAATTATAAAGGAGCCTCTTACTTAAGCAGTGCTTTTTTCTGGAGGTACTCTGCTTTTGCTGGGTAAATATATTAGGTCTAATTTGAGGCAAACAAACTCTCATCTCCTCATCAACACAAATAAGCCCTTTTCTTTTCTGATCTTTCATATTTGTCAGAGTTGAAAATTCCTGTTTGCAACAGTATGTCATGGTGAACTGTAGAAGAATAGACAAAGCCCTCTCTTCAAACGGCGATTCTGGGTCACAACTAGGATTGTCCTCAGTATCACTTGATGCTTTTGCTCTCATTTTGAAAAAAATATAAATCCATATTCTAAAAAATATGTATTTTGATACTATGTGTTCAGTGTTTTAATTTGTTGGAAGCTGCCCAGAATGGTTGAGACAACTCAGTCAGATGGGTGACAGACAGACAGACAGACAGACAGACAGACAGACAAACAAACAAACAATTTGTCCTTGAATCTTCCTGCCACACTTGTCATCCTCTCCTACCACCTGTGTGACGTGCCACATCCTTTGAGAACCACTGATATAGATTTTGATGCTTTATTGGAATATACAGTGGAGTACATTCAGTGAGGTGTCTTTGCATTGACTCTCCTGACAATAGCACAGTTTGTGACTTTTATATTTTGTTGCACATATTGTTGATGCATCAGTGAAATATGCAGCTTTAGATATTTGTGTGTGTGGTTTGTTAGTAAGACTCTGCTGATGGTTGAGTCAATGTGTGCATTTTTTTAATGTTACCATGTGTCTGTCAGAAGGCATGTGCCTGCCTATGCTCGTGAACATGTGTCAGTGTTTGTATTGGCACCGGTATGGGGGGTGAGGATAATATCCCTAGACACACCAGGACTGACTATCCCCGACATGTGCTCACTCCCATAGCCAATGTGACTTGAGAGGAGTAGTGATTATAATCTCGACTCCAGCAGCAATTGGAATGGCAAGAAGAGTTAATTGGCATTGAAATGTTATTTATTGAGCAGCATAACACCCCCCTCTCTTTTCTGGAGCCTTTCTGTGAGATAGCTATTTTGGAACTGTTGCCATGACAATGGGCAGGCATGCAACAATTATGGCGACTCCAAATTGCTGTTCTATTTAGGGGTGACATTTGGGAGGGGTTCTACAGCCAGGTAACGTCTGCTAAAACAGAGAAATAAAAAAACCACCACCCTGTGTTTTGACTCCAGGATCCCCTTCTTAAGGTGGTCGACCTTGAGCTTAGGCATAAAAAGCAGGAGACTTGGCTCAATTGCTTTCTCCTCACACATCCTGGGAAACTGTAGGTGGGAGTGGAAGTTCCCTTCACCTCCTGCTTTTCTCAAGGGGTAATTGGATCTGCAGCCTCTGCACTGGCCGCAAATCCAGGGTTTCCCAACCTCCCCTCTTATATGTCAACTGCTTTGTGTGCGCAGGAATGGTGTGTGTGTGTGTGTGTGTAAGACATAAAGTGTCTACTTCATGGACAAGCTACAGCCTCATCTGTATTGCAGAAATAAATGAAGAATTCCATTTGTTCAGAGAGAATTCTCTCCCTCTGCTCACAGAAACGTGCTTATCCTCCCATAGTCCAGCCCCAAGTGGGAGGGGTGTCTCTGTACTTCTGGGCCACTCTTTCCACAAATCCAGGCTGCACACCCTCCCTTTTAAAGCTTTTGAGCATCTCGACTCCCATAACATCACTATGGTGATGATGGTACCCATCTTCTTCCTTGCAGCAGCCATAGCAACCCAGCATCTCACCCCCTCCGCTCATCCCCATGGCAACCACATCCAAGGCCTGCTCTGCTTCATCAATAATTTCCTAGCTGTGTTGCTGTTGTTGTCAGTTGTTTGAGGATGGGGAACAAGGTGGGAGGGCAGTTGCAGTTCAGCCACAGAAAAGAAGGAAAGATATGGTCTGTCTGCATTACATGCAAGTGGGGTGCAAGGGGTGTGTGAAGACAGAGGGGATTGCAGTAGTTTGAGGGTTCACTCTGCCCAGTGTTTATATATTTGCATAAGATGGAGAGAGCATTGCTTGTACATGAACATTTTATCTTTGCAGGTTATTTTACAGTTTCTGTTTTTAAAATTTGTGTGTTGGATGTGTGTTATGGCACACTTGCACGTTCCAGGATTTATTTATAGCCTTGTAAGACTGGATAGATGGAGCAATGCTCAAAAGGGGCTCACAACAGGAAAATATGTTTTTCAACAACCCAATCCTATCTATGTCTTCTGAGAAGTAAGTCCCACTGAACTCAATGGGGCTTGCTCCCAAGTAAGTATGTATAGGATTGCAGCTTCCATCTGATAAACTGTATATTGTCAATGATTAATAATATGGTCTGAGGGTTGTAGGAGTGATAGCTTAGGTGTTTGTGTTGTAAACATGGGTAAAGGCAATATTGATCTGAATGTTTTTATCACTTTGTATATGTGTGTACATAAACAGTTATATAGTCACGACTATTTGACCCACCCCCGATACTTGTCACTGCCTGCCAGTGTTTCTTTGCTCACATGTATGAGCAGTATGCAGTCTTGCTTATGTTCATGCTTCTCTGTGTGTGCATGGGAATGATTGAAGGCTTGTGAGTCTTAGAGAGTTTTCTGAGTTGTTTTCGTGCTGCTTCCTCATTGTGTGTGTAGGTAGGTAAGTTTCCATGCTCACAAAGGCACACAAGATTTGGGCCAGGAGTGGACCTATGTGAGTGTCTTTTATAGTAGCACCCACACAGCTAAAGAGTACATACATAGAGTATCAGGTATGTTAATTTCACCCCAGTATTTTGAGTTCATCTCATGTAACCACATGAATAAGTGCATGTTAACTGTGTGATTAGGCAGTTTATTCAGGACAAACAGAGGACAGTATTTCTTCATGTGACACTTAACCAGCTTGTGGAAATTATTGTTACAAGACATGGTGATGGTTAGTAGCTTATGTTTCTTCCCCACTGTAATAGCTATGCTTTGTTCATTCACTTATGGGGCAACATTGACATCAAATTGTAGATCTCTGTATGTGCATATTTTAATGGATTTTAAATTTTTTTAAGAAGATCCTAAAATACATGTGTTCAGGTGATTTGACCCTTCCCTGCTTATGCAGCTATGTCATGTCTGCTTAGGTGGATTGACAATAACAGGATGTAGAAATGTCAAAGAATGTTACACCCCCATAAAATGTGGGATTGCAATTCCTCATGTAACTTACAGCAGGAGAGTGATGACTGGGCAGCACTAGGACTTATCAGCCTGTCTTGGGAATAGATGGAGATTAGATCTGTCAATAAGCCATGAAGGGTACAGGGAACCTCCAATATCCTGGAATATTTAATATTACATGTTGAGTTAAACAAATGAAGTGTACTTGCCACCTGGGCGGGTGGGCGGGTGGGGACATTTTAGTCTTGGAACATTTTACTTTTATTTTATTTTGCTTTTGAGCCAGTTGCTGAGGAAGGAAGGAGCATGGCCACCTCCCCCCTTTATCTAAGCCTTGAAAATAAAAACAATAAAATTTGTGCACTGTAGATGACTAGATAGCATTTGTGTAGGGCTCTGCCGCCTGTTTCCACTACACAACCCTCCCTGACACAACCCTCCTCAAGCCCCACCACAGTTAGCAGAATGTTTGTTATTTCAGCAGCTGGAAGCCGTGAGTCAGGGGAGGGCAGTTACCTTTTCAGTTCCTGCTTGTGGACTTTCTGCAGTGGCAAATGGGCTGGCTGCTGCTGAAAACAAGGATGCTGGTCTAGTTGGCTCCGTGGTCTGGATTGAACTAGACTCTTCTCAGCAGGATGGTTTCCTTGGTATAGTGTTCCAGATTATTTCTTTCCCCCACCCCAAAATTGAAGCTTGTCAGGCTACCTTTTCAACCCTCTCCCCATCATCTCCCTGGTGTGAATAAGGTGGCATTAAATGAATGAGGAAGGGAAAATGAGCTCAGCATTTTGGCTTGGCTTGGAAGGTTACCTGTTGAAGTGTATGACCTCCAACTTACCATTTTGCCAAAAATGTTAGCATGATTTGAGAATTAAACCGTGCCCTATCTGAGGGAGCTCCCTCACCCCAAACATTTTGGTGCTTAAGGAAGACAGTCTAAATGGCAACTTCCCCTTCACACACACACACAAACACACACTCATTCACAGGGAGTGCATTCTCCATTTTCCCCGCACAAGAACAAGTGTTGTGCAAATGCACTGTCAGGGGCTTCCTGCAGGGGATGTGCCCCGTGGTCAGATCTATCTGCCTGCTGCTTTTTTGGGGTCTCAAAATTTGCCCCCTGAGACCGCTGTTGACCATATCTCCCCCCTAATTAGCTGCTCATGTACCTTCCCCCCCCCATCACCACTTGCTTTCTACAGTTGGCAATAGGACAGCAGTTTAAGGCCTGAACACCTCAGAAATTCAGCAGGTGCAGCGTCTCCCAATGAAACAAGATGTAACAAAAGATTGCCATCTTTTTTGTGCTTCTCCCTTTTGTAGCAGCCTAACAAGTAAAAATTTAGCATGCAGAGCTTTTCCTGCACTAGGAGAAAACATCAATCTGCTGCTTTTCTGTGCTTTAAGCTTCTGTCAAAAGAGGGGCCATTCAAAAACTGAAAAGATGGGACAACCCATTTCCAGGTTTGAGAAGAGAGGGTGGGCTGAATGACAATTGTTACAAACAGCTGACTAGATCAATAAATTAGACATGTATGTCAAATTCACATACTGACTTCCTTAATAATATTGGTGCCTGTTCTGTCTCAATACAAAGGAGGCGGTTTAGGGGCATTTTAGTTTGAAAGCTGAGTAAAGGGAAGCATGATAGAGGTATATTAAATTTAGTGGAGAAAGTAGAGACTAGAGTCATCCAGTGGAGCTGGCTGTTGCCAGATCTAGAGAGACCAAAGGACGTGCTTCTTCTCATCATCCGTTGCTCAACTGTGCAACTGGCTACCAGAAGATGGAGTGAGGACCTTGAAGGAATTCAGACACATTCTTGAAGGATAAGGCTATCAGTGGCTACTAGGTATGATGGCTATGCATTCTTTCTGGTTATGCTGGTGAGGTGGGAAGCAGAAGAGTGTGCTCTGGGCTCTTGTCTGGCTTGTGGTACTGGTTAGCCATTGTGGTAAACAGGATGCTATCTATACTAGAAAGGCCGCTGGTCTGATCCAGTGCAGCTTTCGTAAGCTATTACAGTGGAGAAGCCTATATTTCTGGAATATGTCCCTGTGGATGTGCAAAGTGAATTTTTAAACCACCAGGCCCTTGGCTGATTAACATCCAGTACCCCTTAAATGTGTTGTGGGAGGGGGTGGGGTTATTGGTTTGTTTTTGTTCTTGCTTTTGTTATATATTTTGTGCTTTTTTTATCTTGTACTTTTATGCTGTGAACCGGCCTGAGATCTATGGATGAAGGACGGTATACAAATTTATTTAATTAATCATACTAATCACCCAGCCAGAGCTTTCCAGAACTGCAGGGGTGGCATTGCGGGTTAAGGGACCTGGCAGCCACCAGCTAGACAGGCGGGAATTTATTCTTTTTTCGAAACTTTGTCCTAGCCGAAATCCTCATCCCGAGGAAAGAGAGAGAGAGCGAACCAAGGGGGGGGGGGTCCCCAAATCCCGAAGCCTGGCTCCTCCCTGGCCCCGCCCGCCGGAGAAGCGCGGAGTCGAAGGGAATCCCGGCGGCCGCGCGGGGTTCCTTGGCCCCCATCGCGGAGGCGGCGCGCCTGGCGGAAGCGGGCCCGCCCGTCTGGGGTCCGGGGAGGCGGCGCCCCTCGGGGCCGGCAAGGAGGGCGGGCCGGGCGGCGCAGGCTCCTCCTCGGCTTGGCGCGCCGCACGCAGGCAGGCAGGCAGGCAGGGATGGAGGAGCGGCGGCGGCGGCGGCGCTGCTCGGGGGCTCCGAGGAACCGCGGCGGCGGCTGAGACCCCGCGGCGCTTCCCCGCCCGCCGGCCGGTCGGTCCGGCCATGTGGTGCCTGCAATGCTCGTCCGAGCGCCGCCCGGGGCAGCTGCAGCACAAGCTCCTGCGCGGGTGAGTGCGCCCCCCGGCCCCCCCCCCGGCCTCCGCCTCGCCCGGGCTGCGCGGGGAATATTGCAGCCGGCAGAGAAATGCCGCCGCCTCTCTCCCCCCCCCCCCAATATCAGTCCTCCTCGTCAGGGAACTCCCCGCTCCCCATCTGCTTTTTCCTTCAGCGGATTCAATGTTGCGCGCGGGGGGGGGGAGTTTTCTCCCATACCCCACTGGGTGATGCCCACCCATCCAGGAAATACCCCTTTCGTAGCCTCTCACATCCCCCCGCCTCACAATTTGTCAGATTTTAAAATTTATTAAATTATCTTAGCAGGAAACCTTTCTGATGTCTCATACGGGTCTCCCACATAATTTCTCCTTACCATCCCCCCTCCACTTATTCTGCAGGAATCCCCTTCTCCCCTCCTGCCTTCCTTACCAGTAGCAGGAGCCACGCGCCCCAAAGATGCCCCTTGGGCAGGAATGTCCCTTGCCCCCCCCCCCCCCGCTGTGCCCATCGTCTGTTTGGAACTGCCGTCCTTCTTTCCTCTGGATTTTCCTTGGGTTTCTCAGCAGACAAAGGAACATGGAGACAATTGCTGGGGGGCTGCCCAGCAACCTCAGCCTGCCCCTCTGCCATCAGGCCTGGTTGCCCCCCCCCCCTTCCTTGGTCTCGGTGTCACTCTGGTAGAACTCCGCAGGAGGGTGGATGGGGACAGACACACACTGAATTGGCTCCTCCTGTTGCTGGCTCTGGATCCATCTCCTTGCCTTCTGCCTTGGCAATCCCAGCGGAAACAGTTAGCGCTGGAAGTTACCTTATACTGGATCAAACCACCTTGCTCAGTCGACTTGTAGGGACAACCGAGGATCTTTCCCAGCCCTTCCTGGAGATGCTAAGGATGGAAGCTGGGGCCTTTTGCCAAGCCAAGGTTTGGTTTAGTGCAGTAGTGGTTAACATGTTGTACTGCGACCAGAGGGACTAGGGTTCAAATCCTTACCCAGGCATGAAGTTCATTGGGTGCGTCTTGAGCCAAGACACTGTCTCTCAGTCTAGCCTACCTCACAAGGTTACTGTGAAGATGAACTGAAGAGGGGCAGAACCACCTGTGCCCCCTTGAGCTGCTTGGAGGAAAGGAGGGATATAAAAGTAATAACAAGAACATCAGTCAGTCCCTCAACTCTCCACAGGTCAGGTCTTTGAATGCCTTTTGCAAATACCCACAGGCTCCCTTTTCCATTTCTTTTTAGCTCCATTGCTGGGCTTGGCCTCCCTTTGGCCTTCAGGGCTTGCGCTCCGGCTAGGTTGTGATGTGGGCCTCCCTCCTTTTAGTTAGCTAATATTAATTGTATGAGCGAATTGGTCCTCACTCTGGGTTCCAAGATATAAGGAAGAATTTTTGAAGACCTCACACCTGGATGAGATCCCAACTTGGACCGTGAAGGGAGAAACAGATTTGGGTGGAGAAGTTAAATTCTAAGGCACTACAGCAGTCATGAAATAGGTTTCATCTTTGTCCCAATTGAGTTCCTCCACCTTCACAGCCATGGTCCCACCTACCATCACAACCTCTTACTATGCATTAATTAATCTGGAATGACAGCTGTGCCTTCCTCTGTACGCACAATCGCCAACATGGATTTGGGTCCCTTACTTTAGAGGGATAACATTTTGGCATGTCTCTGCTTGTAGACAACTTTCCGCTTCTAAACTCAACATGGCGTCTGCCCATGTGGTGGTGTGAATCCTTACATTTTGCAGCCAGCAGTGGCAGCGCTTATTTCAGGTGGAATTCGCCAGAACTGCTATCTGGCATCTCTCTGCTGGGCCCCAGAACTGGGGGAGGGACCTGACCAGCCTGAGCAAAGCCCAGCTGCCCCTCCAGCAGGTGAGGAGACCCCCCTGGGGCTCCAGAGAGGGGCAGCAGGGCTTTGCTGAGGCTCTTCAGCCTCCCAGCTAACAGCTGACCTGCAGGGGAGCCTCACCTCTGCTGAGGATCCCCCTTGTTGCTCCAGGTCACCTGGGAGGGGCAAACTGCTCAGCTGAAGTGCGGGGCAGCTGCATGCCAGCGGCCTCTGGTTCCCTCTTGGGGCTCTGGGGTGGGTCTTCTGAGGGAGTTGCGTTCCAGACCCCTTTTGTGTAGAAAAAAAGCACTGAGTAGTGGGGACATTTTAAAATGACATGACTGAACTTTGCCAACTACAGACTTTCCTCATGGTTGCAGTGTAATCCCCCACCCTTAATCTGGTGACAAATGCGGTGGTCACACTTATAAGAAGAGTGCATGTACAAGTATGCCAAAATTTAGCAGAAATACAGTGGGGAAAATCAGGATGTGGGTTTGGGTGTGGCTTCCTAAAAATCCTAACCTTCATAAGGGGGTGGGAAAACAATCTAGTCCTCATGTTTGTGAAGATTTGGCAGTTTCTGTTTACCGTATTTTTCGCTCTATTGGACGCAGTTTTTCCCCTCCAAAAATTGAGGGGAAATGTATGTGCGTCCTATGGAGCGGATGCAGGCTTGTGCCATAGCCGCGCGCAACCCCTCCGGCAAGGAGAGGCTGCACGGGGCTATGGATTCTTTAGCCCCACGCAGCCTCTCTCCACGCGGCTAAGGGGGAAGCCAAAACAGCGAGTGGGATCCATCCCGCTCGCTGCCTTGGCTTGTTCCATAGCTGCGCACAACCCCTCTGGCAGGGAGAGGTTGTGTGCAGCCTGTACGCTGCTCTTTGGGGCTGGGGGGGGAAATATTTTTTTCTTGATTTCCCCCCCTAAAAACTGGGTGCGCCCTATGGTCCGGTGCGCACAATGGTGCGAAAAATACGGTATATTTTGACTATGTATTTTGTGTTTTTATATTGTAATTTTATATTTTGATCCGCCCTGAGACCTGCAGGTATAGGGCAGTATAATAATAATAATAATAATAATAATAATAACAACAATGGCATCCTTACAGCATGTTGGCATTGCTTGCTGAAATCAGAAACCAGAGGCGTGGTTGGATATAAATCCCAGGAGTGACATTACAGCTCCTATATAGTCCTTTGCCCCTCCCCTAGCAAAAACAGTATAAATTTAGACACAGCAGTAAAATTACAGAATTCAGCTTTTGATGTTCAAGAGTTTGAGTTATATTGGCAAAGAATATGTGTAGCCCTTCTCATAAGTATTATTATTATTTTTTAAATTTGTATACTGTCCTTCATCCTAAGATCTCAACATAAAAATACAAAATGAGAACACAAAACACATAATATGTAATCGAACAAAAACAAACCAAATAACTGCCCTCTTAGAAACACATTTTAAAAGCCATAGAACAGGGGTGTCAAACTCAAATTCATCGGGGGCCGCATCAGCAGTTTGGTCACCCTCAAAGGGCCGGTTCTATCTGTAGGACCATGTGTCCACTCTTTATTATCATAAATTATTGTCACTGCATTCAATTATTACTGTTTTTTGTAATAATGTAGACGGTCCACTTTACATTTATTTTAAGGGTGTTTGGAGTGTGCGCGCGCGCCTCTCTCTCTCTCTCCCACTCACCCCCCCCCCAGCCACCCCATATTCCCAAAGAACAACTTGATCACGGGCATCGTCGGTCCTGGAAAGGCTGGCTGTGCAAAGATGGAGAGGGAGGCGAAATGAAGTGGAAGGGAAGCCCCGGGCTGGTGAAATCCAGTGCGGAGGAGAAGAGGATGCCTCCCGCAGGGCGAGTTTGCACGCCGGGAAGGATTGGGAAGCAATAGCAGGACGTGCGAGGAGAGAGGGGCTTTCGAAGCCACCCACCCTGGGAGCGGACTCTCCTTAAAAAATAAATAAATGATGATGATGGATTCTTAACATCTGGTGGGAATTTTATTTTCTTTCTCTTCCTGCTTTCTCCTCCTCCCACCACCAAGCTCGCCGCCGCCATCACCATAAGCATCTCTTTGCATTTGATGTGCGATTCTGGGAGGGGGGAATGTAGAGGAGTTGGAGGCAAGGCGAACGGATATAATAACGCAGAGAGTTTGGCGAGGAGAAGACGCGGATGCTCCAGATTGCTGGCTTGCTCCTGGCTGAAATCAGAAATCCGATTGTGCACTGGGTTGTGATTGGAAATCTAATCAGATCCTGGGATCGGCAAGGGGGGAGAGCGTGAGAGCAGCGGAGGGGGGGCAGAGAGGGAGAGAAGAAAAGAAGAGCCCCAAAGTTGGCGTTACTGAGAAAATAATTTCAGGTGTTGCAAGGGGACGCACCTCGGTGGAGGGCGGAGGGGGAGACACGGGAAGCGCGGCCGTGGGAACCCCCAATGTAACGTGGACGCACATGGATCCGCTCGCAGAGAAGGAGCCGCTTGGCCGGAGCTGAGCAGACATAACAAAATTGTGTTACTAAACCAAACAGCGGCTGTTTCAGACAGATGGGGCTGCTGCTGGTGGTGGTGGTGGCGGTGGCAGCAAGGGAAACCTTCCGCAGAAGCCAAAAACGCTTCTCTCCCACCAAGAGGGATTCCAAGGTGGCTGAGGATTGGAAGAAAAGGGGAGTTTGGGGGGCAGGCGGGGAGGACCCAGCATCCCCAGAGAAGATCCGAGGAGAAAGACTCCCCCTCCGCGGCGCGGAGAGACCTGACCTTCCGCTTGCTCTTTCTGAGCAGTGAGCGGGAGAGAGGAGCCAGCTGCCCGCCTCGCTTCGGCCCCCAATGACGAAGGCGCAAGTTGAGAGACGCAGGGACATTTGAAGCAGCAGCCACGTCCTTAAGAGCGACGGGGGGAGGCGAGTAGGGAGCCGCACCATGTAAACTTTCTTGTGTCAAAAATTTTTTTAAAAGCGAGAATAAAAGGTGAAGGCAGCTACACGGGCCACATGACGAGGTCTGGCGGGCCGGATTCGGCCCGCGGGCCTTGTGTTTGACACCCGTGCCATAGAATGTTAATCACAGCTAAAGGCCTGGTTATAGAGAAACGTTTTTCCTGGTGCCTAAAGATATGTAATGAAGGCCCCAGGCGAGCCTCCCTGGGGAGAGCCTTCCACAACTGGGGAGCCACTGCAGAGAAGGCCCCTTCTCATGTTGCCACCCTCTGGACTTCTCATGGAGGAGGCACACAAAGAAGGGCCTCAGGTAATGATCACAAGGTCCAGGTCAGTTCACATGGAGAGAGGCAGTCCTTGAGGTATAGCAGCCCCAAGCTGATTTATAGGTCATAACCAGAACTTTGAATTGGGCCCACAAGCTAATTGATATCCAGTGCAGTTGGGCCAGGATTGGTGTAATATGTTCAAACCATTTTGCCCCCAGGGAGCAACCTAACCGCCGAATTCTGCACCAGCTGAAGCTTCCAAATCATCTTCAGGGTACTGACCTCCATCTAATTCATTGCAGTAATTCAGCCTAGAGGTTATCAGAGCATAGACAAAAAAGTTAGGCTATCCCTGCCCAGATAGGGGCACAGCTGGGCCACCAGCCAAAGCTGATGGAAGGCAAACTGTTTTTTTCTCTTTCTTTCTTTCTTTCTTTCTTTCTTTCTTTCTTTCTTTCTACAAAACAAACTTTGCTTGTTTCTTTTAATTATATTTTTAAATAAATGAAAAATAAACCTAGTGTTCTACAAGAAATTCAAATAAAATATTGGAAATTGAGATTATATATGCAAAATAAATAAAAACTCTAGTGAGGAATTGTTTTGGCAAAGCCTCTGAGCAGTTTTAACCTAGCTCCGCTTCTGCCCCTCTTCAGCAGTTGTGCCTGACTTCAGAGGAGAGGAGGTTGTCTTTGTGGTCATTTGTTTTTCACTCTATTTGTCTGAGGCAGCTGTTTCACAGTTACAGAATGCAATCCAGGCATCCACTGACAAGACACCTGTTGCAAGAAGATCTCCTTTTCCCAGCATGCAAGCCACAATTCTGCGGAAATGCAATTTTATCTATCCCCAGCAAATGCACCTGTAGCAGGTGTAGAATGCAACGTGGAATTTGATTGCTTAATTTGATTGCTTGCATTTCTTATTACTTTGCTTAAAGACCCAATGTCCTATTGCATCATTTTGTTTCCCAACATCATTTTTAAAAGTCTTGAGAAGTTTGAATGTTTCCTGTTTTATAATGGATATCTCATGCAATATAACAAAAAAGGTGAACCCCACAAGGCTGCCTTGTAGCAGAGCATGGGTGTAGCCGGGGGGGGGCAGGGGGCAGCTGCCCCCCTAGATCAAGTAAAGCAATAGAAATACTTAACTAACTGACCAATCACATCAGTTCTGCCCCCCTAGCAAAAGTCCCACCTCCTCCAACAAAAGTCCTGCCCCCTCCCCACAGAAATTCTGGCTGTGCCCCTGCAGCAGAGAGGCCCATATTTTGGTACACTTCATCATTATCATGTTTTCAAATAGCAGCAAACATTCAGTTGTCCCACTGATCAAAAGTATGCCCCCCCCCCGAACCATACACTATTTGGGGTAAAGTTGGTTCTGGATTTAGGGTGGCAAAATAAAATAGGGGTTTTATTGCTGTCTGGAAAGGCTCTAAGAGAGACCATGTGATTTGGGAAGGGCAGCACTGGCAAGAGTTTATAAATTCCAGCATGGCACCCTATTAGCAGGTGTGATCGGAAGCTCAAGGAGGGGCAGCAAAGGGAGCCAAGATGCTGCTCCCCCCTGCTGCATCCCTTAGCAATAGAACAAGGAAGTCGACCTGACAAATGGCATTCCATCTCATCTCCAAGGGAAATTGTCATGCCTGGAGCCCAGCCATATGGAATTTCAACTCTCAGCAAGATGCAGCCGCTTCCAGGGTGGGCTGCAGCTGCAGCAGCTGATGTCTCTCAGCCCCATAACATTTGAAGACAAGGAAGTAAAGGAACGTTTCTGGTTGGGAACCTTTGCGGGGTGGGGGAGAAAAGGAAGCATATTTAAAGGACCAGAGAATGGAAATCCCTTTAGCTGGGATGCAGCCCGGAAATCTGGTAGAAAAGAGTGTGGCTTGAATATGTTGAAATGTGTATTGAGGCAGGATGTGCTGGACTTGGTGCTGATGACAAGGAAGTGTCTTTTCTTTCTCCGGCTTTGACCAGGAGAAGACAGAAAAGGGCTCTGCTGAGATTTGAACTTGCAGCTGCCCAGCGTACCAGAGTTCCAAGCTTCTGTTTCAGCTGGTGACAAAGGCTTAACAAGGAGGGAAAGAGCAGCCCTTGCCTCTGCCGCTTTCTGTTCTGTTCCTTGGTCTCTGGCACAGTCCAAACTCGCCATTGTTTGAGGGTCAGGGTGGAGGCTGTGATCTTACATTGCCTGCTGGCACCTTGTACATTCTCTTTGGTTTCCACGATGGTGTGTGTTTCTTAGCTTCTCTGTAGTATATTTTGCTCTGTACTCTCTTTGTTGGACACTCACTATATATATTTTTAGTATGTTTTTCGTTATTTTTACGAAACAAAGTAATATTGTTCATATTGCAAAACTTAAATCATTTTGTTTTTAAAAGCATTCTCTGTGTGTGTGTGTGTGTGTTTATCAAAATGATGTACAGTGGAACCTTAGTTCTTCAACTTAATCCATTCCGGAAGTCCGTTCGACTCCTGAAACCATTCGAAAACCAAAGCACAGCTTCTGATTGGCTGCAAAAGCTTCCTGCACTCAAGCGGAAGCTGCTGTTCCTTCTGGGTTTTGGGCATTCAGGAGCCGATTTGTTCATCAGCTAAGCCATTTGAGAACCAAGGTACCACTGTATGTAGTACACCTACCACAGGAACACATTTTTTTTCTTTTGAGCAACATTGGACTGTTAACCCACACTCTTGTGATTTTCTACATGTTCATTGTCCTTTTTCCTCACAGTGGTCAATGAATCTTGTGCAACACTTTCTCTAACCCGCCCCCCCCCCCAAGTCTGTTGTGTATCCAGGGAAGCTTTTCTTGATAATACTGGCACATCGTGCTTATAATTATTTATTGCACATGATGCTTGCTGCTGAGCTTTCTGATAGCATACTGCATGCTTCATAGGGTTTTCACAATGACAGTTGTGCATATTTCCTGTGAATCTCTCTCTCTCTCTCTCCTCAATCCACACCTCATTCACCAGGGTTCAGTTAGTGAATGCAAAAGCTGGACTAAATTCATTCTCTGGTAATCTCTCCGTCTCTGCTTTTCTCCACCCCCCATCTGGCACATATATTCTTTATGCTCTCTAGCCTCTCAAGACTTAAGAAGACCTCAGGGAGCAATTTGGCCTCTTCTTATGTATTTTTTCTCTCCCTCTCTCTGTGGAATCAGCTAACCCATTATTCTCATATGAGCTGGAGACCTGGCAGATATAATCATGCCTGTGTGTGGCAGAAAGCAGTTGTGGGTAAAAGGGGCGCTTGGTGAGTGTGTGCCAGTTTGAGGCCCCTCAGGTCCCAGGGTAGTTATCACAGCGGCTGTGGGCTGCCCACCCTTAATGGCTAGGACTTAATAGGACCCCAACTGGGCTGCTCCCTTTGATGCTGGTTGATGACTATCGAACAAAATAGTGGAAGGGCATTACAAGAAAACTGTCCTTTTACGGCCTTTCTCCTGAATATCTTTTAAGTCAGGAAGGGCCAGAAATATAATTAAAGAACTAATCTGGGACATAGAATTCCAAAATGATTGTAACCGATCTTCTAAAATCTATAAATCTCTACATGAACCTCATCCCACAAATTACTTAAGTGCAGTGGATAACCCTATACATCACTGGGGTTTTTCCAGAGCATTTTTTAATGTTCT
The DNA here is from genome assembly GCF_965153285.1 of Podarcis tiliguerta. Classification (NCBI taxonomy): domain Eukaryota; kingdom Metazoa; phylum Chordata; class Lepidosauria; order Squamata; family Lacertidae; genus Podarcis; species Podarcis tiliguerta. The sequence continues at coordinate 38,689,737 of NC_139550.1, forward strand.
CCCTTCAATAATAATAATAATAATAATAATAATAATAATAATAATAATAAAATTATTTATACCCCGCCCATCTGGCTGGGCTTCCCCAGCCACTCTGGGCAGCTTCCAACAAGATATTAACATACAGTAATGCATCAAACATTAAAAGCTTCCCTAAGTACTGCCCTCAGTACTACTTGAGGGCAGATATCATGACATCCCAATTGAACAAACTTTGTGCCCATGAAACTCTAATGAGATTGAATCCATTGGACACGTTCTTCTATACTGCCCATTGTACTGTGATACCTGAAGAGAGCTAATTTTACCATTGTTAAGGAAATTACCTGGCTGCTCAGAGGAAACTTAAGTTAAATACCTTCTTGTCGATAAAGATCTGGATATCATTAGGCCTGTTGCGAAATTTTGTTTTATGGCAACGAGGACAAGACAGGCTGTGGTGGCAGTCATGACTGGTGAGTGAGTACTGATTTTAATCTATGGAATACAGATTTTAGCTGAAGGAGTGTTATTTTTAGTGTAACTAAGCTTATAGGGAATAGTTAATTACACCCGCTTCTTCATGTGAGTGAGGTATATGATGCTGTTGTTGTTGTTGTTAACTTTGCTGTATGGTTTTTGACCGTAATAAAGATTGCTTGCTTGCTTGATTTCTGAGATATGCTCATCATCTTTCTTTGTGTGGGTATTGGTATAGCCATGTGGCTTGTGTTAGCTGTTCCCAGAATCCTTTACTGTGTGCTGGAATTCTGGAGTAGGATTCCAGGGTTCCTGAACAGTGAAAAGTTTGAAATCATTGCCGTAGAGCACGACAGAGTTCTGCATTTGCCGAAGTTAAGAGGCATTCCGCCCTCTTTCTTACACACAGAAGAGGATGCCACATCTAAGATACTGCAACATGTTCCTGCATCTTCTAAGAACAAAGTATGCTTCTTGCATCTTCTCTGTGTTGGAGAGGTCTACATAACCTGTGACCCATTGCCTTATATGGCAGCGCACCAGAGACTCAAAGAACTTGTTGTTTGCCTACTGGGACTGCAGAAGCAGGGAGTTGATAAGAACCTCACAAGTCACTGTTTGTGGCTGATGGGCTGTGCTCAGTTTGGTGGCTCATGAGTTTTAGAATTGAGTAAGTGTGCTTTTTATTAGATCAGGCATGGCTTCTTAAGCAGGATGTATATGTGTGTGCTTTGCCACCCAAGGCTTCGTTAATTAAAAATGAAGGTGCAATGTTAGAACAGGAGCAGTTTCACCAGACGGATGTCTGCTTCTAAAACAGAATATGTGTGTAAGCTCTGCAATGTAAAACAAACAAACAACCCAACTAAAGTCCTTTTTAAAGGAATGGAAGGATTAAAAAAGTAGTAGTACTCAAAGTACTATTTTTAAAAAAAATATTTTTAAAAAAATATTTCTAAAATATTTATACTTGTTTTCTCATTGTGGCTATATAGATATACTCTGTGTGTGTGTGTGTGTGTGTGTACACACACACACACATTCTGCAGGTGGCCTTATCAAAGTCACTATTTGATGGGAGATCCGAATTGAGCTAGGCACTCTTGCTGTGCTCGCCCTTTCCTGGCCTTGCCTACCATTTGTATATAGAGGTAGCATTAGCACTTGGCCCTTGCTTCACACTCGTGGATCTGCTTCGTGCCGTCCAGACATGGCACCCTCAAGGCAGCCTGTGCTGCATGGAACAGACACACGCAGGTGCCTATGGAAATTCCAGCTCCTTCATCCAAACAGCAGGCAAGGCAGCACACGGGGCAGCACATGTGAACATTTGCCTATAGCTAAGATTCTATTGTGAGCTGATGGGGCCCATGAGCTTCCCCGGAACTAGAGTTAGCAACCCATCTTGATTATTGCAACGCAACACAGGTAACAATGCTATTTTAAAAATTTATTAGAATGTGATTGTACAAATGTCATTATGGGCACCTAGTGGGTAGTGCCTATGATTAAGTTCCCGCAGAAGGTCAGTGTCAGGAGAATTCAGAATGGGAACTGGCCCATCCCATTAAAGGTTATATATCAGACTCCCAACATTTAAGAAGACTGCTTGGGAGCCAAATGGCCAACTTCTGCTTCTCAAAACAAAAACAGATGCAACATGGGAGATCAGACATTGCATCACCTGACTATTCTCCCCTCCCCCCTTTAGGTCAGAAGCAGCCTGGGGTAGCGGAGGGGCTCTAGCTTTGATTGGATCTGTGATGCTGCGGGTGTTTAACCCTTTCCCCTTATGTTGCTTCCTGGATCTAAATCACCCTGAAGCTGCTGTTAGCCCCAGCAGAGATAATAGCAGCTTCGTGGTGCATGTTTTCTGTCAATCAGGGAAATTACATGACTGTGTGGCTGGCAGGCAAAGGTTCATTCTTTTCACCACCAGCACTTCTACAGTGGTGATAATATTGGCAGCTGATTGAATTGGCTAGTTTAGGATAATGGGACAAAAGAACCACAGATGGGGTGCAGTGGCTATGGTGCCCCCCCCCAGTCTTTGTCAGTGGAGCTGCCAAGTCTTGACCTTGGTGTGTCAAGCCCCCCCCCCCCCCCCGCAGCTCAGGGATGAGCCTCTGTTGGCTCCTGGAGCTGCCGGTTCTCTCTCTCATTGAAACTGCTGTGCAGAGCTACTGTTCAGATTTTAAAGGGCAACCAGAGGGGAGTAAATGCATTTTAAAATCCAACTTGGTGGTTTTGATAAGAGACCAGATCAGACAACAGCATTTAAATAATGCCATTTTAAAAAAGGATCTGAGGCAAAACAGGAAAGGAACGATATTGCACGATTCCATGGCATAGTTCCCTTTCTGCTTCCTCTGCTCCCTTTATAAATTGGCCGCTAGCTACCAGCCAGGACTACTGCTGCCACCTTCTCTCTCTCTGACAGTGCTGGGGCAGCAGGCTGGCACCACAGAGGTGGGTCAGGGCCAGCCAGATAAATGTGGCTGCCTGAGGCAAAAGACAAGATGGCATCCCTGCCCTGCTTGCCCTCCAACAACCCCTGCATATAAAGAAAACCAGACTCGCAGTTGCACCTGACTTTGGTACTGGCAGTGGGGCAGGATTCTCCCCTGCACCTGGAGGCAGCAAGCGAGCTTAGGTGGCTCAGCATTTGCCGTCTGAGCAGATGCCTCACTCTGCCTCCTGGTAAGGTCGGCCTTGGATATAGGAAGAAAGCAAGGCACCCAGAGGCCCAGATGAAGCCTACCTAGGCCCTTCTCAAACCTAGCATGGCTTCTCTTCTTTCCCAGTCTTCCACGGTGTTTGTTGAATCTCTCTTCCTTTTTTCTTCAGCGTGGAAGGAGACCCGCCTGGAAGTGAGGCAGGCACTATTATAGTGGACAGCCTGGGCAGTCAGCCTCCATATCGTTGTGCCCCTGAGGTGACCAAGATTGAGCACTACGATTTGGCACCCTCTTCATCGTCCTCCTCTGTCTGTCACACTCCATCACCAGGCATTCCGTGGGCTCAGCGGGCTCGGCTGCAGCCAGCCAGTGTGGCGCTGAGAAAGCAGGAAGAGGAAGAGAGCAAGCGTTCCAAGGCACTGTCAGACAGCTATGAGCTCTCGACAGACCTCCAGGACAAAAAGGTAATTGGTGTCTTCAGCATGCACATTTTATAAGGCCAGGAACCCCATCTATAGCAAGAAGCCCAAGGCAATCTAATGATTTCAGAAATGAGAGCCAGAGGCCTACTGAGGCCAACTAGACCAGCTTCTACTGCCATTCTCACTTGGCACAGTGCAGTCAGGAAAGTTGAGGCCATTGCAAGCCTTTGCTCTTCTCGTAGGCCTCCAGGTGTTGCTGGAATATATCGCCCATTATCCCTGGCCATTGGCATGCTGGCTGGGGCCAGCTGGATTTGGAGTCCAACAATATCTGGAGGGCCACAGGTTCCCCATCCCTAGACAAGAGATGGCCCAGTAGTCTGACTCAGCAGGAGGCTGATTCATATGTTCTAGGGGATGAAAGTGAAAGCGCTGTCCTTTGCTGTGGCATCTTGCCCATGGTCCTCTAGAATCCTGCCCCCTCCTTTGCTGACGAGGTCTCTCCCAAGCTGCCCAACTCTCTTTTCCATAGAACTCATTGTTTAATCCAAATTATTTCCCCCACTCTCTTGCCTGAATCCCTGCCCTCACCACCACCCCTGTTCCTCTGTTGCCTACTGCAGGTGGAGATGCTGGAGCGGAAGTATGGGGGCTATTTCCTGAGCCGGCGAGCAGCTCGCACCATCCAGACAGCCTTTCGCCAGTATCGCATGAACAAGAAGTTTGAGCGCCTGCGAAGCTCGGCGTCTGAGAGCCGCATGTCCCGGCGCATTATCCTCTCCAACATGCGAATGCAGTACTCCTTTGAGGAGTTCGACAAGGCCCAGAATGCCCCTTACTTTGAAGGCAAGCCAGCCTCACTGGATGAGGGGACCATGGCTGGTGCTCGACCTCATCTGCTGGACCGTGGCCTACCCTACGGTGGCTCCTGTCGAGCTGGCTTGGATGGCAGCTCCCTGCATTCCTCTTCTGGAGGCTTTTGCAATGACATCACTGAGCTAGAGGACTCCTTCTCCAAGCAGGTAGGCTATGCCAAACTGTACGCCACCCTTGCCTTTTCCTTTGCCCAGCGAAGACCTTTCAACAACCCCTTTGGCTGTTCTCTTGATTCCTTTGCTTAGTCATGACCTCAAGCTCCCCCCTCCCGCCCCATGGACTTTCATCAGCCCTTCACAAATCCCCTCTGTTGCCCTACCACCACTGTGAATTCCCGGGATCCAATAATAACAAGTTTTAAACAAATCTGGTGGCTTCCATTTACGTGAAAGGTGATTCTAACTAAACATCAGGAGAAACTTTCTGTTTGACAGTGAGACAGGCTCCCTTGGAAGCTGGTAGGTTCTCCTTCACTGGAGGTTTTTATGCAGAGGTGGCCACTGATGCTTTGGTTCAGTTTCCTGCATTGCAGGAGGTTGGACTAGATGGCCCTTGGGGTCCCTTCCAACTCTACAATTCCAAACGCACTGAGTGCCAGCACTGGGGGTACCTGTTTTTTATCAGGGCATAACCAAAGCTCCTCTCAGATTTCATTGAAAGGAAAAAGAGAGATACAAGGAAAGACATGCAGGTGGTATAGCCACTGGTCTTCAACTGTTGGGTCGGGACCCACTAATGTGCCGTGGCCTGATCTGAAGTTGGTCACAACTACCACCCTGCAAAGATTAAGAAATGGGTCCCCAAATGCCTGTTTGGAGTAAAAGAGGATTCTGGGTGTGTAAGGAGTGAATCTGCTCTGAACCTCTTGGGTTCTCTTGGATTGTAACTCTGAAAGCAGGCTTTGGTCGCTTGCTAGTTTGCGTTAATTTTATTAGGAAGTCTTGTATCCTGCTTTTGACTCCAAAAAGGTATCCTAAGAAAAACCCCCAATGCAAAATCGGTAGAGGATGCAACTAATATTTAAACACTTACATTTTCTGTGCTGGTGTTTTCTTTCTGCTGTAATACTGTTGCTTCCCAATGTTTTCTGCAATATCCTTCATATTTTTTTAGATCTGATTTGCGGTGTGGTGTTGGTATTGGAGGATGATTTAACCATTTGCCTGTTCACTATGGAACAGCACTATTAAGGATGTTCAGGTCTATTTGCCTTCGATTAAAACTCTCCTCCTTGCACTTTTTGCATCTCAGTACAGCTGGGGGAATTAGTGAAGAATTTCCTCTTAGTTAGTTAGCTTCTGTTCCCTGAAAAAGGGAAGGGACTTTAATTATTGGTTTCTTTTCATATTGTTTTTCTTTTATACATTATAGTAGGTTCATGGCCAAAGCCATTATCCAGCATTGCTGGATAATATGATGCTGTATTAACACTTCTGTAGAACTCACATTTTAATTCCTTTTGCCTCCCATGGCATAGAAAGCAGTCCCTCAGCCGTGCTCAAAGGTTCTGGCGTGGTAGAGCCCCAAACTGCAGCCTGCATATGAAATCGTGTACTGTGTTTCCTTTGTTGTCTTTAACTGATTTTGATAAATGGATAAACTTCTATTTTTCTACAATACTACATGTCCCGTGCGATGATAGAATACTGCACTTGGCCTCCTGCAATTGTAGCATGCTTTGTAAAAGATTATTCAAAGTGTGATTTGATTTTCGAATAGATTCTTACTTTGTATAGTGCACAGAAGGTGGGTTTCCCTGATGCAACAATTTTTGGTTCCATTCCTCCCCCTCCCCCATTTTCTTCTTACAAAGCCCTGAGTATAATCCCTCCTGGCTAACTTCCTTCTGTGCCTTCCAACAGGTGAAGTCTTTGGCAGAGTCGATTGACGAAGCGTTGAACTGCCACCCACTGGGACAGGAGGGAGGGGCTGGCGGACCTTCCTTGGAAAAGAGTGAGTCCAAGGAGCAGCAGGGGGACAGTGCTGCCACCTCGTTCAGCGACGTGACGCTGTATCTGGATGAAGGAGCTCCCACGTCGCCCATCTCTCTGGAGCGCCCACCCAGCACTGACCCACCTGAGCCCACCACCGTGCCAATCCCACCGCCACCACGGCCAGAGTACTGGGGTGGGCCACAGCGAGAGGACAGCCGTGAGAACGGTGGCAGCCGACGCAGCACGCCTTGTATGGAATGCAGGGACTATCGACTCCGCGGGGCGCATCTCCCGTTGCTCACCATCGAGCCTCCCAGCGACAGCTCAGTGGATCTGAGCGACCGCTCCGATCGAGGTTCTCTCAATAGGGGTCTCATATTTGAGCAAGATGGTTGCAGTCCCCATGGCACCCTCAAGCACGCTGGCGGACCCACCCGTTCCCCACACCCACACCGGCATTATCACCCGGAACAAAACCAGCCACCCCCACCTCTGCCAATACCGCCCCCTCAAGTCCCTGGGCGCCTGCCCCCACCTCCGCCGCCGGACAACTCGGATGGGGACAACGACAGCCTCAACAGCACCACCAACTCCAACGAGACCATCAACTGCAGCTCGGGCTCCTCCTCCCGCGACAGCCTGCGCGACCCTCCCCCGCCTGCCCCAGCCGCCTCCTCGGCTCCCGGGGGGCCCTGCAAACAGACCTACCAGCGGGAGACGCGGCACAGCTGGGACTCTCCTGCCTTCAACAACGATGTTGTGCAGCGTCGCCAGTACCGCATCGGCCTCAATCTCTTCAACAAGTATGAGATGCTTGGGCGGAGTCATGGGGAGGTGCCCATGGAAGTTTCAGTAGTAGAAGGGTAGCCATTTTGGAGGGAAGCGTTGGGCCTTACAAGGAAGCAGTGGGCTTATTACGGAGAAGGCTCTGTTGGGCCTATTTGCCCCTGCTCTACAGCTCTGTCTCCTGCACTCTTTCCACACAACTCTCTCTTCAACTAGAGTTGAAGGTCTGAGGCCAGCTGGAGGACATGAGAGAAAGCATGAGGGAAAGTGGCGGCGGCGGCGGTGGTACTACCCCGCACGTCAGCTGTTAGGCGGGCAGGCGGAGCAGCCTAAACAAAACCCTTCTGTGCCTCCGGTCTCTCTGGGGCTTCCTCTGCCTTCACAGACATCCTCTTCAGGCTCCGGGGAGGGTCTCCTCATGAGCCACGAGGACTCTCCAGCTCTTTCCCGCCATTCCTGGTATTTTTCTATTTATCCCTCCCCCCCCCCCGGGTGCTGCAGGTATATGCAGCCAAACACGAGTAGAATGCGTGCAAGTGGAGGAACGATGCCTGTACCCAAAGTGGCCTGTGGGCAGCTTGCAAGCAGGACCTGCCGTCAACAGTGCTTTCTCCCCACTTGTGATTCCCAGCAACTGATATTTGGAGGCTTGTTGCCTCTGACAGTTGAGGTAGAACAAAGCCACCATGACTAGTAGCCATGGATAGCCCTTTCCTTCACAAGCAACTCTTCCCCTGAGCTGACCCACACCCTGAGCAAGCAGGGTGTACAGCCAGGCAGTAGGGGAAATGACCAGATCGCTGGATATTCTGTTTCACCCGGGGGGGGGGGGGGGTTGCTCAAGCACATCATTTACTGTGGGGCATCAACAATTTCTCAGTACTTCCTAGTTGCCATGGTTTTTGTTCCACCCCTTCCCCTCTGGCTTCCCCTTTTTGTGTTTTGCCAAAATAATAATCGGAAGAAATTTAAGATGCAAATGTGAACAGATAGGCTTACACTGAATAACTCCTATTGGTCATGTGGTTTGGGGTTTCCTGCTTGCAGAATTTGGATGTTTGAGGGGAACAGTGTGCATGGACTTGACAATAATAACTTCGATGAAATTGCTGGGCAACCACAATGTACAAGCATCAAGATGGCACAGTTCCTCTAACGGAGGATGGTTTCTCTTTGTGTGTTGTCTCCTCTCCTTCCAGGCTCAGCTAACAGGCTGAACCCAAACAATATTTGGCAGGAACAGGCAGTTGAAGGAGGAGAGAGACTGATTAGTTGCTGCTGACTTTTGGACTGCCAGGCCAGCTGCTTGGATATTGGTAGAGAGGCCCAGGCAGCAAATTTGGGGTCAGTTTAGAGACTGGGAAGTTCAGGTGCTGAAATCCGGTTGAAATTCCTGTTTTGCAAAAATCTATGTTGTAACTATGAGCCACCTCCCCGTGACACCTCATTCCTCAGGAAGGCTTTTGCTCCATTTTGTCTATTTCTGCCTCGCATTACCCTCCTTTTTTATTGGCCATGTTTCTGTGCCTTTATTTATTCACCTTAAAGCTTTTATATACTGGTTTTCCTCACAAATTGGTTTCCATTTATTAACAAAACAATATTTTTAAAATGCCCCATCATCATAATGCAATTTAAACACCAATAATTAAATGATGACAATCAATGTGGAAGACAGAATCAAAGTAAACACTGCCTTCAAAGGCACAAGAAAGGCTGGAGCCATTGTTGCTTCTAAGGTTGGGAGGGAGTTTCATAACAGGTGCCACCATAGAGAAGGCCTTGCTGCAGGTCTCCACACTGAACTGCACTCCGTGGTGGAGCTGCCAGCAGGACCCCTCCTGTTGATCTCACGGTGCTGGGCAGAGGTGCTTCACCAAATAACAGGCTGACATACAGAAATGTAAGCAGGTGAAACTTTCCCCACCTCTTGTCATGGAACTAAGTGATGGGGAAAACTTCCACATGCTGAAATTTCTGCATGTCAGGCTGTTTTTAAAGGCACTTGTAACACAGCCAGTAGAAAGGGGGCAGCCTAATAGCCTTCCTGTGCCCCCTTTGGTCCTAGCCCACTTCCCTTCCACCTCTCCCAACTGGTTGATAACTCCCTGCAGTTCACACTGGTCTTCTGGGCCAAGGAAGGGGGCGGGGAAGGCTCCGATCTTGGCTTCCTGTTGCTCTTGGTAATTTAATTGCTACTGAGCAAGACAGCATCTGTTCCACTGGCAGGAGGCAGGCTCTGGAGGGCTGGGAGGCAGCCATCACAACATATTAACCAGCTGGAGTCATGACTCACGTTGAATCCTTGGGGCAAAGTGCCAAGCTGAGGGAGCTGCGTAGCCTCCCTCCCTGGGAGACAAACCCTGCTCATTGGCAGATGGTTTGCCTGGCAGAAGAGGGATTAGAATGAGGCCCACTCAGTATGTTTTGGTACTGGGAACAGAAAACCCAGAATGGTAACACCCCTCCCCCATTAGTCGAGGTAGATTGCTGTCCATCAGGGCCTTCTCTGCTGGGAGCCCCAGTGTAATGAGCAGGAGCTTCTCATGTGACTGCCCTGTCAAGTCAAATCCAGTTGCTGCCTCCCACTTGGCGGCTTTTAATCATGGCTCAGAATTTGCTGCGTTGGCATGAGTGCCAGAGCTTGCTTCATGGGTCTTGCCATTGCAGGTGCTCATTTCTGGAGAGATCTGCACCGTGGGCCAATATCATCCAGTGGGGGCATCTGCTCTCCAGCACACCTAGAGCAACTTTTGTGCCGTATCAATACCTCATAATTAACACTTCCCTCATTGCTTATGCTATTTGGGAAATACTGGTAAACCAAAATGAGGCTGAGAAAAACTTTTCTCTTTGGGACCCAGATGTTAAGTTGCATCCCAACACACAAACACAAACAGGCCCCATGACCTCTTTTTGCCTCTTTTCCATGTTTATTGGGGTGTGGGGAGACATGGTTGATGGGGAACAGTATTGCCTACATCTTGTGGCCACTGAAAGAATTCAGTACTGAAGCTTGAACCTATAAGCATGTGACAGAAAAAGATGGTGGACAGTGCCATTTCAGACTGCAGGAGAGGAAATTTTGGTTTCTAAAAACCAATTCTCTGTTAAAACTCCCTGAAAATGGTTCTTGTTTACTTAAAGAGAAATTATGTGTGTTTCATGAGGAAACATTCAAAAATGGTACCTCCTATATATACCTCCTAAAGACTGTATGTGGTACAGTCTAGTCTATCACCTCATTCTGCTGCATCTGTAGACCAGGTCCCAGCCAGTTGAGAGTTTTTAAGACCAACTTTGTGACTTACTTAATTTGCACCCACCCCTGCACCAAAGTTGGCCTTAGCCTTTTCACCCTTTTGCAGCCAGAGGCAAAGTTAGTGCCCCAAATCAACTAAATTACATTCAGTCTCCTTCCTCCCCTGTGGGGGATTGGGTTGAACATTTTCATTAAGGAAAAGGGGAGCATTATGTGACTCCATGGTAGGAGTTAGCCATGGTCTGTAGAAATGGCAGCCCAGCTATCAGGATCAGCAAGGACTCAAACTTGGTCTATGCAAGGTGGAAGGAAACTTGGTCTATGCAAGGTGGAAGCCTCTCGGTCTATGCAAGGTGGAAGGAAAAGGGACTTAGTTTTCCACCAAGCCAAGTGGTGTTCAAAGCTGCATGCTCCACTGTTTGAGCTAAGTGGTCCCCACGGTGATTATCCATTACCATGTCTTGGCCATGGGGCAACTTGTGATGTTAGCCTCTTCCAGCAATCTGGGGTGTCTGCTGCTGCAAATGTTTCTTACCTGCATTGACCCTGGAACAAACAGCTCCTGTCAAGGGAGTGCAAATGTAACCATTGTCTTCACAATGTGGTTTCCTTGATACTTGCGTATCAGCTGTTGAATTAAGCGAGAACACATTTCCTGGTATTCAACTAAGTTTCATTCAGCATAGACCCATTGAAATTAAAGAAGATAACTCATTTAGGTCTGTCAATTTCCATATGTCTACTCTGAATAAAAGCTAGTTAACACCATGCATTCTGTCCTTATCCTTGGGAGCAGGGTGAGATGTATTTAAGGGTGCTAGTGAAGCAGAAGACCACCTGAGAGTTGCTTCCCAGGATTTTTTGCAACATCAGTAAGGACCCGGGGCTGCATCGCTCAAGATGCTGTCTCTTGGAACAAGGAAACAGCTTGCCCCAGCCTAGTTTGCAGATGTATTTACTGGGTCATTTATAATAGCCATCGTTTAACTTATACCAGCCTTGGGCTTGTGCACATAACCAAATGGCAGTGTGAAGGCTGAAGTGGAATCAAATGGAGAAAAGAGCCGTTAAGTAGTCTGCAAAAGCCGTTGACTAAAAGCAGTAAATACAAGACACATTAGGTAATTTAGTCGTCTTCCCTCACCTGTTTCCGTACTCACCCCACTCCAGATAAGCGCATATAGAAACCATACCAGGCCGGGTCCTTTCTGCAGTCCTGTCCTCTGCCTGGAACATGTGGGTTTAGGTCCCCCGGCAAAGCTCCCCCACCCCACCCGGACCCAGATATCTTCTTCTGAGGCTCTCCTTTGTGTGCCTCTTCCTCAAGAGGTCCAGAGGGTGGCAACATGAGAACGGGGCCTTCTCTGTAGTGGCTCCCCGTCTGTGGAATGCTCTCCCCAGGGAAGTTCGCCTGGCTCCTTCATTACACACCTTTAGGCGCCGGGCAAAAATGTTCCTTTTTAACCAGGCCTCTGGTTGATCTGTTTGACATCCTATACCTTTTTAAAATGTGGCTCTTTTCGGGTGGGGGGGGTGTTATTGGGTTGTTGTTTTTATTCTGATTATATATGTTGTGATCTTTTCTGTGAACTGCCCTGAGACCTTCAGGTATAGGGCGGTATATAAACTATGATGGTGATGATGATGATGATGATGAAATAGGTGTTCTGCCCTGTATAACTGAGCTGGGGGAAGTGGGCTCCAGGTGAAAATGGTTCCAGGTGTGCATAAAGGCTCCTTCTCATCCCACCGGCAGGAAACCAGAGAAGGGAATCCAGTATTTGATTGAGAGAGGCTTCCTGTCAGACACACCGGTTGGCGTGGCGCGCTTTATCCTGGAGCGGAAAGGGCTGAGCCGGCAGATGATTGGTGAATTTCTTGGCAACCGGCAGAAGCAGTTCAACCGGGACGTACTGGAGTAAGGAGTTCTGCTTGATTCCTTCCCCCTCCCCCTCACCACGGTTTTAACTTTTATAGCTCATCCTGTTCCCCAAGGCTCACAGTACTTACTGTTGTTACATTCTTAAAAGAGAGAGAAGTGGTAGAAACACCGTAAGCTACCTTACACAAAGTCATAAGCCACCTCTCTAGCAATGGTTCTCCAGGGTTTGGGACAGGAATCCCTAGATGCTGGGGATTGACACATGTCAGGCCAGCATATCTCCCCCCCCCCCCCTTGCTGCTGTGTGTCACTGTCTGTCTTCTCTTGCCTCGCAGTTGTGTGGTAGACGAGATGGACTTCTCCAGCATGGACTTGGATGATGCTTTGCGAAAGTTCCAGTCTCACATTCGGGTGCAAGGCGAGGCACAGAAAGTGGAGCGCCTCGTTGAGGCCTTCAGGTAAGTTGGAGGTGCTGCCATCTTTCCAAGGTTTCCTTCTTCACCGAGTCTAGAGCAGTACAACTCCCCATCATCCTTTGGCTCTCACCATGTTGGCTACTGGGAGTCCAACACCCCACCTGGCGAGCCCCAGGTTGAGGAAGCCTGGTCCAGAGATGGAGCCATGGGCAATGAGGAGCATGTGGTTCCCTCCCAGAATATCTTTGGTTAATCACTGCAGTAAGAGTGAGGTTGTACTGGGATGCTACAACATATAGTGCCTGAATTATCCTGGACCAAGGGGCATGTAAATTATTTTTTTACTGTTAGCAACGATTCCTATATATGGAACACTGAATTTGTTTTTGTTGAAATTAACTATGAGCAAGAGGAAAAACAGCAAGAGTTTGAAGGATAGCTAAATAAACCATTCAGCACTTAAATGGGCAGGTTTACGTGCTGACTCTGGTGTATAAATTTTGACTTATGTGGAGCTGGAGTAAGTTTCTAGCTTAATTAGATCCCTTTCTACAGCGTTTAAAAGCTGTTGTTTCGATTGGTCATATATGCGCATACATCTCCGTTTGCACGTATCCCACCCACTCCATCCATCTGCTGCAAGAAAGAGCGGACAGGGAATATGTGTGTAGCTGTGCATGCGTATATGAGCCTGACAAAGCAGTGCGAGGTGGGCAGGCACAAGCAGGAGGTGCCCTCTTTCACCCCATTGTCTGTTAAGACGGCAGAGCATTGGCCAAAGTGGGTGGGCTGTAAATCTGACTGAGTAGTATTTAAGGACTTGACCCTGGATCCTAATACCACCTTTTCAAACTGTGAACTCTGTCCTGCAAATCCATATTTTTTGTCTGACTTAAAAGTTGCATGCAGTTGATGGTAACTTAACCAATCTGTCACTTGATCTTTTACCTCTCCTTACTGTTTCAATTTATATTCCTCCCTGGTAACAGTTAGCAAGTCTCTATATGTACTCCAATTTGTCTCTGTGTTGATTTTTTTCCGTGCCAGAGCTTCCATTGGTGACAACCACATTGGTGTTTTTCTTTCTAATAGTTTTTTGTATTTTCCCCGTACCCTATAAATATATTTTTCTGATTATATGATTTGAGAAGCTCTTATATATTCTAGCCTTCCTGTACCACAGGCACTCATGCTATCCCAATTTTAGGTCATGCCCTTCCAGATCCAGCAAATAACTGTCCTTTAGTAAAATCCATTATTTCAACCAACATAAACATGATGTGTCAAAATACAATTGTAAGTCAGGGAGGGCGAAACCACCTGTCTCTTTGCTATCAATCATAATCTTATGTTTTATCCTGGGTTTTCTCTCCTGCCAAATAAACTTAGATAGATCTTCCTGCCATTCCTTAAAGTTTCATGTATCATTGACTATAGGGACTGCCTGAAATAGAAATAGCATCTTTGCAAATCACGGACCTGTCCCTAGTAATCACAACACAAACTGAAACGTGGATAAGCCCTAAGTAATTGAATTTGGTACCCATTGAAAAATGGGACAAATTAGTTGTGACTTAAGTCCCATTTATTTCATTGGAAACCAAGTGCAACTAACTCAGTCTGGATCCAACCTATGTCTCTAAATAGATTAATCAGTGAATTACCTGCTCATAGTTACATACATTAGCCTGTTACAAAACATTTGTAATATGAGTTTTTGAATTATGATATTGAAGAGAATGTGAGAGAACTTGTGTTTTAATAAAAAAAAAGCTACTGTTAATTGTTAGAAGAAAAGGCCATATTTTTCTTTTTTTGTTCCATATTATAGTAATGCACCAGCACCAAAACAACCTCAAAAAACAAAGAATGTCTTTTAATTTTCAGCTTCATCGATTTTAAAATTGGGCTCCACCAGTAAATCAGCTTAATCCTTTGGTAATGAATCTGTTGATTAATCCAGCTTAGAGTGTGCAACCCTGCTATTTATATGACTAGAAGGCTGCCTGTAAATGAATGTAGTAGCTGTGAGTTTTATTCTTCCATAATGGGATGTGGAATTTTCATACATATTTATAATTTGAAAATAGAATAAGAGAGCCAATGAACCCCTTTAATTTTAGAACTTCCTGCCTCAGTATGAATTACACATTTTTTGGGGGGGGGATACTATTTTTAATTTAGAACCCAGAATGGTTAGAGAATGGCTTTTACTTTCAGTCCTCTAAAACCCCCCTTGTAGGATCCTGGGACCCCCATATCCCTCACAGAGCTCAGTTTCCAGAGTTCACTGGGAAGAGGGATTGACGGTTAAACCCTGAGGAAACCACTCACCTTCAGCAGCAAAATCTCTTGAGCTGCTTCGGACTCTTCTCTTCCTCTGGTCTTTTGTGCTGATGGTTGCTTTCTTTTCGCCTTGGCTTCCACTGCATTTTGTTTCAGCCAGCGCTACTGTGTGTGCAATGCCCCCTTGGTGCGCCAGTTCCGGAATCCAGACACTATCTTCATCTTGGCTTTTGCCATCATCCTCCTTAATACCGACATGTACAGCCCCAGCGTCAAGGCAGAGAGGAAGATGAAGCTGGATGACTTCATCAAAAATTTGCGAGGTAAGCAAGAACAGCACTCAAATGATCCTTTCTGGCGTTGTCTCTTATGCTTGGCTCCTCATGATCACATGGTTAGAATCCCAAAGGAGTCCCCTACTTCCCTGGGAGTTCAGGGAAAGCACAAAATGTGTCAAGCATAAAATGCAGCTTCCCAAAAGCCGTGTGTGTGTGTGTGTGTGTGTGTGTGTGTGTGTGCGCGCATGTGTGTTTTAAACCCAACAGGTTTCTTGCCATTGTGGCTAAAAAGGCAGCTTGCAGGTGCATGAACAATGCCTGCTAAAATCTCAGAAGCCAGAGAGAGATCTGTAGCATACATTCCAAGTGTCCCGATTTTCCAGGGACAGGAAAATCCCAGAAGTCATCCCAGTTTCATTTCACCACTGGCAGGAAGTGAACTCTTTGGAGACTATACCTGGCACAGGACAACCCCTTTATCTCCATTTCAGCTTCCTGCAGGCCACTGGCAGGCTGTTTTGTCGGCTGCTCTGGGCGCTACAAAAGGGAAGAGGTGGGAACGCCAACTTGGAAGGGATTTTTCCTTTGTTTGTTTGCTCTTTACCCTCTTTCTGCTCCCTTCCGCTACTCCTACCGGGTTCTCATTTTCTCCCAGCTCCATAGAGCTCTGCTTTCCCTCCTCCCAGCATCCATATTCTGGGCCCTTTGTTCTTTGTTTTTTGGCCTACAGCAGGGGTCAGCAAACTTATCGCGCCTTGGGCCGGTGTCTCCAGCGTCGATCGCGCGGAGGGCAGGGGAGCGTGTGCCCATACGCGTGCGCACACGCTATTTGCATGGCACTTCCAGGTCGGAAAAGCACTGGAAATAGCTTGTGCGCATGTGCATGGGCTTCCTCCCACCCGGACGTGCACAGGAAATAACGCTTGCGCATGTGCACAAGCTATTTCTGGTGCTCCTCTGACCCGAAAGTGGGCAGCTGCACAGTGCAGCGTATGTAAGAGCGGGTGGCAGGGTTCATGTGGGCCGGATAAACGAGTCTCTCGGGCCTTATCCTGCCCACGGGCCTTAGTTTGGGGACCCCTAGCCTACAGCCTGGAAGGCTTCTGGATGTTCTGGGGGAAAGGCTTGAACAGGCGGAAAGGCATTTCTCAAGAGGAATCTTGTTTTTGGAGGTGGATCTTTCTGCAGACTCATCAGAGGAGTCCCTGGGCGCCTGTGCTAAGGGGCCCTGGGGTTTGTCCTGACTCCCGCAGCAGCAGCAGCAAGTCCCTCAGCTGCGCAGGTGTTGGGGCCCTGAAAGGCCAGTTCCAGCACTCCCAGGAAAGGGGGGAAGGGGACCCCTTGCAGGAAGGCCCTTGAAGGGCTGGTCTCTCTAGGACAGACTCCGGACCTCCCTGCAGCCCCACAGCCTCCCTCCTCCTGCCACGGGCCCTCAGGGCCCCTTCAGCAGGGGCAGCAGCAGCAGCAGGAGAAGGGCCTCGGGAGAGCAGGCATGGCTCCAGCAGGGCTGCGAACCAGATGCCCAGGGGAAGAGGAGGAGGGCTGACCCCTCTCCTTCCCTCTCAGACTCCATCCATCCCTCATGCTACTGTCAGGAGGGGAACTCTGCAATCCGCTGCACCTGCTGTCCCTGACTCTTCTCTCCCTAGACTGACAGTGATGGGCTACAAAAATAATGATGGTGGTGATGACCAAACAGCGATTGGTTACTTCAGCAGAGCAGCCACCACCCTCCTATTGAAATGAGAAGAAAGCACAACCTAAGTTAACGTGCATCTTGCTCGTGTGCCTTGTGGTATTTTTAAGGCATAGAAAATGAGGGTGAACTTAACCTCCCTCGCAGACAACCTTTCAGATCAAAGGAAAACTCTTACATGCCCTTACAGATTGTACAGGAGGGCCAGGAATGGATGGAGGGAAGGAAGCAAGCTTCATTCTTTATTGTTTGTGCAGTCTTACTTTTTTGCAGCACCACAGATATAATAATCCTCAGGATTTAGCTCACTCAACTTCTGACCCTGTAAGTCCACATGTTGTGTCTTGGCATAGATGTTTTCTATAATTCCATTTCTACCCTTCATTTTCAGTAGAGTAGGCCACGCTTGGGACAGGTGGGCAACCTCACAAGCCCTGTGGTTTTCTAAGCCAATACTGACCTAATTATGTTGGTTATCTGGGTATTCAATTCATTTCCTCATGAGTGAAAACTCTTTACTGATATGTCAGTCTCAGGTAAACACAGTTCCCGCACTTGATTCCACTCATCAGCTTTATAATTCTAACAAGAAGTCTTCATTAGTATATCAGAAAGGACCCAGGATCTGGAAGATCGTTAATTAAGGCTGAAGACAAATAATTGTTTTTTCAGAGTCCTGAAAGTAATTGGAAAGGATTGCTACTTGTGATGCAAATGTCCAGGAATTAGGTATACGATCTGTGCTGGGAGGGCTTGCGCTTCCCACAAAGGAAGACGTTCGCAGTCTGGGAGTCCTCCTCAGGTGGAATTCAGCAGCATGATAAGGAGATCATTCCATCCGCAGAAGGATGTTTGCTTGCCAGACAAAATGTCTCCCCTCTCCTCCCCCTGCACACTGTTCTGGGGGTTCTCCCAACACTCCTGAGCAGATCTGAGGAGGGAGGAGAGGGGCGAAGTGCCATTGCACTAGCGGGAGTCCTTGTGCTGGCTTCTGAATCCAGCCCTTGTCACTGAAGTCTCAAGTGGTTTCTATGGCTAAAAGTGATTGTGCCCAGTAACTCAAAGCAGGGTTTTTAGTGTGACTGTTCCTGTTCTGTGGAAGAGAGACAACAAATGCCCAGTTAGCTGCACTTTCTGAAAACAACTGAAGACACTTTTGTTCTAACGTGCTTTCCTTAGCTGGATAAATGGGTCTTTACCATGGATGTCAGTTTTCTATGGTTTTGTTTTCATTTTAAATGTATTTGCTGTTTCTGTGTTTTTAATTGTTCTTAATTTCATTTATTGTACATTACCATGATATGGTTTAGAAAACGATTAATAGATCATTAATAGTAACAGACCCCATCATGGGACTGAAACCGCCTTGGTCCTGCTGGTCGATGATCTCCTGTGGCCTAGGGACAGAGTTGAAAGCTGCTTCCTGGTTCTGCTGGATCTCTTAGCAGCTTTTGATACCAGTGACCATGGTATCCTTCTGGACCATCTAGGGGATTTGGGAGCTGGGGGCACAATTATGCAGTAGTTCCATTCCATCCTCTGGGGCCATGTCCAGAAAGTGGTGTTGGGGGATGACTGTTCAGACCCCTTCGCTGTCACTTGCAAGGTGCTTCAGGGCTCCATCCTCACCCTAATGCTTTTCAACATCTATATGAAGCCTCTTGCTTTTACTAAAAAGAGATCCAAGGTTTGCTGTTGGCTTATTAAACCTGGCATGTTAGGGTGAAATAAACCACAATCCTTTATTCAGTCATAATGCTAACCTTCCTGGTTTGTTTATGCCCCTTGTGCAAATGAAAGACCAAAGCAGTAGTGATCAGGCTGTGTGCACCAGCAGATGTAAGCCTGGCTAGTAGTAGCATTAGATAAGTCATTCATTCCTCCAACCTCTGTCTTCAGTAATGAAATAATATTATTAGCTTACCTTGTTGCAAAGACTCATGGGAATAACCTATGAGCCGCTTTTGCTTTTGAGAGTGACTAAATCTGGCCTAGTCTTTCCCTGCAGCCTATGGACTTGCTCTTTTGTTGTTGCTTCACCAGGGGTAGATAACGGCGAGGACATTCCTCGTGACCTGCTGGTAGGGATTTACCAGAGAATTCAGAGTCGGGAGCTGCGCACCAATGATGACCACGTATCTCAGGTCCAAGCAGTGGAGCGAATGATTGTGGGCAAAAAGCCGGTGAGTTGGAAGAGGCTGTCTGAGGAGATGGATTTGGGTTTACTGAAGGTTTCTGCCCCTCTTTTGGCTTCACTCCTAACATTTTCTGTCTGTCTGTCCCACCCAGGTTCTCTCTTTGCCCCACAGGCGCCTGGTTTGCTGCTGCCAGCTGTATGAGGTCCCTGACCCCAATCGGCCACAGAGGCTTGGGCTGCACCAGAGGGAGGTCTTCCTGTTCAACGATTTGTTGGTGGTAAGGTCAGGGCAGGGAGCTAAGAGCAGGTTTTGGTGGTGGAGTTGCTTGTTTTGAGCAGATTTGGCTGCCTCACCATGCACCTGCTTTGACATGCCTGGGTGAAGTTGGACCTTGTGGACATTGTCACAAAAATCTTCAAGATTTCTTGGAAGAAGCTATGACTGCTGAGCTGTGCTTTATACTTGCCTGTCTGTCTGCTGCCTCCTGGTTCTCTCCTGCAGTGCTTTTGTGATGCCACATGGCCATTGCCATGAGGTAATAGGCTGTCTCAATGCAGGAGACTGACTAATTAAAAAAAAATGTTTTTGTCAGTAGCACCACATAGTAAAGAAAAGGACTCTGTGGATAAATTAAATTAATGAATCTGTTTTAAACATCCATGGGATGTTTCCATCCAAGCTTCTTCTGAGCTCCCACTCTGCTCTGAAAACATCCATAGGAAAATACCTTATGGGTTGAACAGACAATAAGAGCAAATAATTTCTTAACTTGTAGGTTAGACTGTTGCAACTCAGGAAAGAAGCAGGTTTCAGCCAATTGGGTGACTGTAATTCTGAGCACTGTGCTTGGGTTGGTGAACAGTTAGATCACTGCTCTCTCTACTCCTCATCGATCCTTTGCTTTCCCACTGCATCTCCTCACACCATTTAGGTGACAAAGATATTCCAGAAGAAGAAGATCCTTGTGACCTACAGTTTCCGCCAGAGCTTCCCTCTTGTTGAGATGCAGTTGCAGCTCTTCCAGAATTCATGTAAGTTTCTCTTAACCATAGGTCATGATACAGAAGCCTAGAAGCCTGGTTGTTGCACGAGCCCAAGGCTCAACCAGCACAACATACTATCTGCTCTCCCAGATCAGCATCTTTTCTCCATTCTCTCTGTGATTAGTCCCCTGAGCTCTTCTCAGTGATCCACACTGATGTTGTGCCTTCAGCCCCATACCTATTGTGGACCTCATGCCTCGTGCCTTTGTCTGTAGCTGGAGACGTTTTGGTCCCCCATCTTGGAGCAAACCCTTTGTCTGGGCTCAGCTCTGTGTGGCCAGTTACCCGCATTGAAGGGGAGGCTGAGTAGTGGGGCCCACAGTCACCCAGCATCTCACTCTCTGCCACCCAGATTACCAGTTCGGGATTAAACTGCTCTCAGCTGTTCCTGGTGGGGAGAGGAAAGTCCTGATCATCTTCAATGCCCCCAGCCTGCAGGATCGGTTGCGCTTCACCAGTGACTTGCGGGAATCCATTGCTGAAGTGCAAGAGATGGAGAAGTACCGTGTGGAATGTGAGTGATGGGTGGGGATTGTTGAAGGCCAGGAGGGGGGACATGGCTAGGAAGGGAGGCAGCGGGTGGGATAAGGGATGAGGGTTGCTGATGGCATCATTGGGGCAGCATCCAGCAGCCCAGGTTTGCCAGAGTGGACTGGAAGACATTCAGGGAATAGGATGACTTCTCCCACTGGGCTAGATAGGCAGGGCCTTTTGAGTCTTTTGCCTCCTCTTCCAGGGGCCACCCTCCAGTTCTGCCCTACTTCTGGTCAAGTTAGCAGGTTCTTTTTTTCTCTGTGAGGAAAACAATTCCTTTGTTGTTTCTCTTTTGCCTTAATTCTTGCTTCTTCTTGTGTTGTTTATTGTCTGTAGGAGTTGGCTGAGACCAGGTTTTGTTTTGTTTTATTTTTGGTGTCATGGCTGCTGAGCCATGTTTCATTGATATTCTGCCACTCCCACTGCAGCCCCCTATGAGTGAGGGGCAGGATCCTGAGGGTTCTCTTTTCAAAGTCCCCAGACACAGGGAATATTTCATATTGCCTTCTCCAGGTGTCATGAGTGGGGTCCTCAGCAGTGCTCAGTCCACACACCTTTCTGAGGTTTTCCCCAGGAAAAGGGAATTTCCTAAATTTATGTTATGGATAATAATATATATTTCTAAGGAAATTAAAGGCTCTATACACAGGTCTAGGGGTCATAAGAGAACCAGATCCCAATCTAGAAGGCATTCTACACATAAGTACAAATGCAAGCACCTGCCTAAGAGACAGAGGGACGCAGGTGGCGCTGTGGGTTAAACCACAGAGCCTAGGGCTTACCGATCAGAAGGTTGGCGGTACGAATCCCTGCAATGGGGTGAGCTCCCGTTGCTCGGTCCCTGCTCCTGCCAACCTAGCAGTTTGAAAGCATGTCAAAGTGCAAGTAGATGAATAGGTACTGCTCCGGCGGGAAGGTAAACGACATTTCCGTGCGCTGCTCTGGTTCGCCAGAAGCGGCTTAGTCATGCTGGTCACATGACCCGGAAGCTGTACGCCGGCTCCCTCGGCCAATAAAGCGAGATGAGCGCCGCAACCCCAGAGTCAGCCACGACTGGACCTAATGGTCAGGGGTCCTTACCTAAGAGACATGAATGGGGCAGATCTCACAGGTCTCAAAGCCCATGTTTTCTGCCATGGGGTTTTTCCTCTCATGGGTACACTCCTGCATTGACAAAGAGATTAAAGACCCCCTTCCTCATAGCAAACACAGAAGGGAGATCTAAAAGTCATAAAATGAGGAGATCCCACAGATTTCCATCAAATAGCCTATCTCCTCTTCTAAGCTCCTCCAGGAGTTTTTCTCAAGGCTGCTTCTGCCAAAAGTGTCAAAGAAGGAGTTGGAATCTGCACCTGAATCCCCCCCCCCCCCCGCCACTCACAGCCCTTTCTTGGCAAAAGCCAGCCAGATTTTTCAGCTTACTGAGGAACAGCCTGTTGAACCCTCAGCCTGCTCCCAGGCTACGGGTGTTAAATATTTTTTCCTTCTGCCAAAACAGCTACAGTCCTTTTTCTATAAGTCTTCAGTTGTGTTTTGCAAGACTGAGTGGGATTTTCCCAGTAAGTTGTTCTAGCTTTCCTTTTCATTATTCCCCTCATCACTAATTCCCTCAGGGTTTTTTTTAATGGGATTTAAAAGCCCCCCCCCCCCAATTGGGTAACTTGTTTGTTTTGTAAAATTTATGTATGACTTGAGTGTAAGAACAAAAAAGCTCAAAGCAGTTTACAAAATGAAGGGGAGGCCCCTGTTCTGTGTGGAGGCATTTACAAGCACAATTGGTCCTTCTAAATGATGATATTTATTTAATTACCTCATGAGGATATTTAGGAGTTCCCTAGAGGAATTACCTTGCTGGATGAAATGACAAGATGCGCTTGTCATTTTTCGAGCTTCAAGAGGCTTCTTCCTTAACTATTAAATATATATAGTTGCCTCTCTTTTCACAGTTTTCAACTCATTTCTTAAGCAACCCCTGAAATACACTCCATGTAGTTTTCTGTACAGTATGTGTAACTTGGCTATAGCTAATGCATGAGGGTAGATACAACCTCAATATGCTAGTCTGTTTTTTCTGCCTACATGTTGACAGTTCAGTTAAATAAAGTGTACATTATTAATGCAAAATAAATTTTCCTCATTCCTTTCTTTGACAGATAGTTCCTTTGGAGAGTTTTGAAGATTTTTTAAATAGAATGAAAGACAAGAAGATGCTTTCCTCCTTCCGTTGCCTAATTAAGAGGAACAGCAACCCCCAAGCTTTCTAGTAGTCCATTACATCCTTTCAAATGGTAGTTCAAGTATGGGGGTGGCTGGCACTGCATTGGCCCCCATGGCATGGCAGGATCCTGCCACTGTGCAGAGGTTGAGAAGCTTCTCTAGCTAGAGAAGCTGGTACTAAAACATTCAGGAGTATTGTTAGCTGAATGTACTGGTGTATATTAGGCAAGTTCTTTCTCCTCTTATCAGGATTCAGGCCTTTTGGGCAGAAGTGATTTTTATAGCTCCATTTTAGCTCAGGTCTCCAAGGTTTCCAGATCTGCTGAATCTGTTGGTACATGGATCTTCTCAGTTAGGGTCCAGTGTTCCATCCTCACCCAGACCTCTTCCACCTGACTGCTTGGAGGCTGAAAGGATCTGGTTGACCTCACTGGATTTTACTGGCTTCCAGAAGGGCATCAACCAAATGTATTTACTGCACTACCTGGAAGTCTTACCTGTCTTGGTGTTCCAGGTCTGGGGTGGGTCCTCTCTCGCATGACATTCATGATTTTCTTCCATTTCTTCAGGAAGGGATAAATAAGGGACTTAGCACCAGCACCATCAAAAGACAAGTGTTTTTTTTCTTGTCTGGATAGGGATCTGTTGTCTTCCCATCTGATGTTTAAATGTTTCCTCAGGGGGGTTATTTGTCCTGCACCCTGGTCATATATCGATTCCTTTCTTGGAATTTAAATTGGGTTCTTAGAGCTTTCATGAGTCTGCCTTTTGACCCCTTAGTTCCTAATCCAGTTTTTTTAACGTTGAAAATTGTTTTCCTAATAGCCATTACTTTGGCTCATTGGGTTTCAGAGTTGGGGGCCTTGTGCTCTGATCCACAGCTCAGCATTTTTCATCGCAATAATTTGTGTTATGTCCAGACTCTTCTTCCATGTCCAAATTTAATTCAGATTTTCAGAGAAACCAAGAAGTGGTGCTTCATTCCTTATATCCTCTTCATTCTCTTTTGGAGTGTGAATTCACATATTTTTGCTGTCCTGGTTTGAATGAGAGTATAAGTGTTGTGCTATGTAATTTCCAAATGCAAACTGTGTCTGTTTTGGCATAGGTTTTTGTGCTGGGCATCGTCACCATGGCTGTGCTTATCCTGCGGGGGGTGGGATGACATTATCAACTCTGCCAGTTAGTTCTGGGGGGCAGGATGGCTCCTCCCCTGGAAGAGGAGGCAAAAGATTTGAAAGGCCCAGTGGGAAGAGTCATCTTACTCACTGAATATCCTTCAATCCATTCTTCAAACAGAAATTCATGGGAAGCACCACTTTCCGTTTTTTGAAAAGAAGCCCTGACTCAAATAATTGTGAGGCTGCTAGGCTAGCCTGAATTGAGGTTTGTAATAAGCCAAGGGGGGGTAAGAAGAGGGTTTGAGAGCGGAACTGTGTGCATTACACAATACTTAAGTGATTCTAGTCCTCATTGCTATGGAAATGGATATGAAAATGGGTAGTAGTAGTAATACTACTACTACTACTACTAATAATAATAATAATAATTAATACCCCACCCACCTGGCTGGCTTTCCCCAGCCACTCTGGGCAGCTTACAGAATATATAAAACATAAAAAGCATCAAACATTAAAAACCTCCCAATACAGGGCTGCCTTCAGATGCCTTCTAAAAGTTGTATAGTTCTTTATCTCCTTGACATCTGAAGGGAGGGTTTTCCACAGGGAAGGCGCCACCTTTGTCATTTTCCATTTCTTACACATGCCCTTCTTACATCTCAGCCCATCTGTAAGCTGCTTATGCAGCCACACCAGTTAGATGCCTCCCACTGTTCAGGGATGATGGGTATTGTAGTTCAACAACACTTCAAGGGCTGCTGGTTCTCTTCCCCTGTTTCAGATAAAACCCTGCAAATGTTTCATGATTTTTGTTTATTATTTCCAAGCATCACTTGTAGACTCCTGTGGAGTCCTGTTTGTCGGGGAGGGCTGAGAAGCATCCAGCAGAATGACCCCCAGATCTCACTGCCTCTCTCTTTTCCTTCTACACACAGCGGAGCTAGAGAAGCAAAAAGGAGTGATGCGGCCCAATGCCTCCCCCTCATCTGGGCCCAAGGATGCCGTGAATGGGACCCTGACTCGCAGCAGCCTGGAGGATGCCTACACTGTGGGAGAAGGGCTGAAGCGCAGTGCCCTCAGCAGCTCCCTCCGGGACCTCTCTGACGCTGGTGAGGGGCTGGGGGGCAGGACCTTCCATGGCTCCAGGAGGGGAGAGCCTAGTGGGCTTCAGGCTGGGATGAAGATAAGGAGGGAATTTCTGGGTTTATGCTGATGAGAACTTTAAAAGAAACATCACTAGATTCCACAGGAAATTAAATTTGTGACAGGTCTTGGGGTTTTGCTAGCATGCCAGGCTTTGCCAGGCATCCTTGAGGGCCTCTAAGGTAGACCATCGCATGACATCACTGACCGCCTCCCCCCCAGTGTGTTAGAGGCCTTTGCATGCCTCTAGTAAAGCTTCGTGAGCCATTTTGGGTTCCTTTTTTGTAGATTCCAGACTTTGGGCCACTTCATACCAGTTTTCTGGTAGGGCGTTTTTTGAGACTACCACTTCAGGGTTTAGATGTGGCAGTTGCTTATTTGAATGAAGAAGTAAAATCCCTACGTGTAGGAAAATGGCAGGCCATGGAGAAGTCTAGGCTGAACCTTCTCCTTGGCATGCTAGTTTTTATTTGCTGATGTCGACCACACAGTGCCACTTGCAATGCACTGGAGCAGGGGGTTACCAGAAAAGCCTTTGACACTTGATTCCACTGAAGACTCACTGTCTTTCACATGGATGTTTTGGTGGCATCCAGATTTTTTTAAAAAAGCTCAGTTCTTCTCAAACTTTGCTTGATTTTGGTTCCACTCCAGAAACCAGCCCATCTCTAGAATGTAATTATTGTGGCTCCCTCTACTGGCTAAAAAGAACATGTAACGTATGGATAATGTTTCATCCACCATGACTTTAATTCTAATCCACAAATCTGACTAAAAAACATTGAGCCCCGGGATTTGGGATTCGTAGTGTTGGTTGGGTGGCTGCTGTTTGCTGGTGACTCCGTGCTTTTGGTGGATGGATGTGTGTCTCTCTTGCTTTTTGGAGCCAACCTGATTGTGAGGAAGGGTGCTCATTGAGCATTCTGATTTGTTCACAGGGAGATTATTGCTTAATGCTGCCTATCCCATCTTGAGAGGTTAGATGACCTTGCATCAAAGCAAAGTGCTACCCCACACATTTTCCTATCACTTCTGTTGTAAATAAAAATATGCCCTTTTCCCTTATGGGGTATCCAAGAGCCCATATAGAGTCCTTACATAGGTTCCCTATTGGTAGGAGAAAATAACAGAGGCCAACCAAAGAATATTGAGAAGCAAAGCAGCTAGTAAGCTTGATCTTTATTGATCTGTTGCAACAGGGTACTCCCCTCACACGCAGGAGAGGAAGAGGACCCCCAAAATTGCTGTGCAAGGGCTTATAAAGACTTTTGAAGTTCCCATCCTCTAGATCAAGACCACCCCCAGAAACATTATGCATACATCACAGAAGGGGTGTAACCTAAGACCACCCCTCAGATACATCCCACCTACATAAGAAATTTAAATGTTTTTCTCCTTGTCACAGTTTATCTCCTGTCTGGCAAGTTACTTGATTGGATTGCCTGGGGTGCCTGGCCATTCTTTTGTAGTGGTAAAATACTTATTTCCTGGGCCAGGTCACACCCTATCACACTTCCCTTACTGCTAAAGTCTGAATTGTTGCACAAGACCTCTCACTCAGCTATAATTGCTCAGCTCGAATGCAGTGGTCTGTGCCTGAATCCCACCTAAAATAGCAGCTTGGAAGTGCCTGAAGAAACCCAATGTGTGTGTGTGTGTGTGTGTGTGTGTGTGTGTGTGTGTGTTAAAAAGGGGGCAGGACACTGCGGAGGGCATACTTTGACACAGATAATGACACAGAGCAGAAGAGGCCCCCTGCTTCCTATAGGCCCGTAAGACCATGGCCGCCCTGCATCTGACTGACGTGGGAGAGGGAAGGAGACTCTCTCTGTGTTTTAGGTCCTGTCTTCTGCTAACTCTTCCTCTGCTCTGTTGCTGTGCTTTGTGGGATTGGGTTGCGGGATGGCTGGGGGCTCTTGGCCTGGGCTCCCCTTTTTCCCTCCCCTCCAAAGTGGGAGTGTTGGCTGTAAGGGAGGGGGAGGGTGGAGTTCAGGTCTCGCTAACCCCTGCTCTGTTGCAGGCAAGCGGGGCCGCCGTAACAGCGTGGGATCCTTGGACAGCACAATTGAAGTAAGTGGGCTGAAGGAGGAGGAGGAGGAGGAGGAGGAGGAAAGGGAGCCAGAGATTGAGGGTGGGGAGGGACACAGGTGGAGTTTCCCCAAGCCTTCCCACTCTCTGCCTCGCAGCCTCTCTGTTCTCTCTTTCTTTCTCTCTTTCGCATTTACTTCCACTCTTAGCAGAGGAAGACACAGAGGTTTAAGGGATGTGGGAAGTCATTGCTTTGGTGCAGAAGAGTTGGCGGACTCGTCCCAGTCTGAATTACTTTTAGTTGAAGCCAACCCTTCTTCAGGCAGGCAAAAAGTATGGCCATCTTTGAGTATCAAGTCCTAGCCCCCTAGGTGTGGGGGAATTATAGGAGCCAGTTGTCTAATACCCCATCTTTCTCTCTGTGTGTGTCTCTCTTTCTCCTTTCTGCTTCCTTCCCCTCTTTCTTCCTGTTTCTCCACCCACCTACATCCCTTCAGGGGTCTATTATTAGCAGCCCGCGCCCCCACCAGAGAGTGCCCCCGCCTCCCCCTCCCGAGGAGTACAAGCCCCAGCCTCGGCCCCCCTCAAACTCCTCGTCGTTCCTGGGCTCCCTTTTCGGCAGCAAGCGTGGGAAGGGCCCCTTTCAGACGCCCCCTGGCCAGGCCTCAGCCTCCTCCTCCTCGGCCTCCTCCTCTCACCACCACCACCCTCACCACAGCCACCCCTCCCTCCCGGATGGCAGCCAGTCCAAGCTGCAGGCCCTCCACGCCCAGTACTGCCACGGCCCCTCGGCCCAGCCCCCTCCTCCCTACCCCCAGCAGCCCCCTCCTCCCCAGCAGCCGGCCCCACCCCCGCCCCCACTAGCCCTGCCCTCCAACCCCCTGCCTCCCCAGGTCCAGCGCTACCACCACTCCCAGCAGCCCCCGCTCTCCGCCCCACCACAGAAGCAGGCCGTCCCCGCTTTCCCCACCCCACAGCCCCACCACCACTACACCCTCGGCCGGCCCGTCCAGCAGAAACGCGCCCACCAGATGGCTGCTGCTGCCGCCGCCTCCCAGCACCCCCCTTTCCTCCATGGGCGCCAGCCCACCTCGCCGCTGCCCCTTTACAGCCCCGCCCCCCAGCATGCCCTGGCCCACACTTACCCCCAGCAGCTGCATCAGTCGGGGGTCAGTGGGCAGCACACCCTGCATCGGCCCCAGGCCCCAAAGCACTTTATCTTCAGCCACCACCCTGCCCAGCTCATGCAGCGGCCGCCTCCGCCCCCCGGCATGGGGCCCTACCCCGGACACCACGGCCACCCTGCGCACCCGGCCCAGCAGCACCACGGCCAGCCTCCCATGCCCCCTCCCCATTCCCCCATCCCCCCGCACCCTTCCTACCCGCCCCTCCCGCCTCCCTCCCCTCACACGCCCCTCAGCCCCCACTCTCCAGCTGCCCCTACCTCCCCCCTGCCCCAGCACATCTCCATGCACCAGGGGGGCCCTCAAGCCATGCCCTCCCAAGGGCCCCCCAACCCGAAACAGAAGCCGGTCAACAGAATCAGCACCGTCGTGTGAGGAACACCGCCGCCACGGCGTTGATAGGTTATAAATATATAAATATCGGAGCTCGGGGCTTCTCCCATCACAGCTGTGAGGTGGTCAGGAGGGGTGGGGGCCAGTGGGTGTCTAGACCTTTTTGGCCATTCCCCTTCTTCCTCCCCACTCCATACCCCCTCCCTCTTTTTCCTAGGATCAGAACTGAGAGAGGGCAGCCTTCCAACCAATGCCTCCGAAAGGAAGAAATTGGGATCTGCAACCCCGCTCGTGGCCTGAGGGTGGCGCCACTTAGCACTTGGGCTTCTCTGTTCCCTTCGTGTCACCCCTCCCCCTTTCTGGTCAGAAAATGGGGTGTCTGAGGACTATGCGGCAACTTTTCAGAGACGTTGAAAACATGAGGTGCGAGAGGGGAAAACTCTTCTGCGTTTGTGCAGCCATTGTGATCTGTTGCCACGCAGAGTGTTTCCCTTGGACTCTTCCCTAAATGTGCTACAGATGGCGATGGTATGGTGTATGTATACCTCATTCATGCAAACAGCATGCGAAGCAGTAAAGCTGTTTCTGGGTGGTCTAAAAAACCAGGTGCCAGGGCGGATTCCAGCCTCTCTTCCCTGATACGCTAGCTGGGGGGGGGGGGGATTTGACAGTGCAGTTTCCCCTTGCAGTTCAAAGTGGAACAGTCCAGGAACAGTTTAATTGCACCATCTGCTGTTTTTGTGCAAAGCAAGTCAGACATGCTAGTGCCAGGGACAACGTGTGCAGTGTGGCAGTTTTGAAGGCATAAGAATAAGCTGCAGAGTGGAACTTGCACTTTTGCACGATCCCACTCTCTCGAATGACTGGTACTTCTTTTGCTCCTGGCGTTG
Organism: Podarcis tiliguerta; assembly: GCF_965153285.1. Taxonomy (NCBI): domain Eukaryota; kingdom Metazoa; phylum Chordata; class Lepidosauria; order Squamata; family Lacertidae; genus Podarcis; species Podarcis tiliguerta. The sequence continues at coordinate 38,719,343 of NC_139550.1, forward strand.
GGCTTTGCCCCAGCATTTGCCCATCCGCACCAAGTCTCCGTGAAATGTTAGCCAAGTAGCAGGCAGTCCCCCATGGCTGCCTTCCGTGTGTCTTGTTTACATAGCAGGTGGCCATTTATCAGACCTGCCTGAAGAGCATTGCTTTCAGCTCAGAAGGATGACCGAAGGAGCCTCTGGCTCCCCACTCCCCGCCCAACTTAAAATATCTGTCTGCTCCAGTTTTTAATAGCAGCTGTGAATGAACGGTAGCAGATGGCCAGAGCAGCAAATTAAAGGTGGGTATGTTCCAGAGCGGGTGGGTATGTAGGGACGCGGGTGGCGCTGTGGGTTAAAGCCTCAGTGCCTAGGGCTTGCTGATCGAAAGGTCGGCGGTTCGAATCCCCGCGGCGGGGTGCGCTCCCGTTGTTCGGTCCCAGCGTCTGCCAACCTAGCAGTTCGAAAGCACCCCTGGGTGCAAGTAGATAAATAGGGACCGCTTACTAGCGGGAAGGTAAACGGCGTTCCGTGTGCAGCTCTGGCTTGCCAGAGCAGCGATGTCACGCTGGCCACGTGACCCGGAAGTGTCTTCGGACAGCGCTGGCCCTCGGCCTCTTGAGTGAGATGGGCGCACAACCCTAGAGTCTGTCAAGACTGGCCCGTACGGGCAGGGGTACCTTTACCTTTACCTTTATGTTCCAGAGCAGGGTTTCCCAAACTTGGGTCTCCAGCTATTGTTGGACCACAACTTCCATCATTCCTAGCTAGCAGGCCCAGAAAATAGGGATGATGGGAGTTGTAGTCCAATAATGGCTGGCGACCCAAGTTTGGGAAACCCTGTTCTAGACCAACAGTTCTGTTTGCAGCCAATTCCCCACTTGGGATTTGATGCCACAAAAGGCCATGCAAGCTTTGCTACTGTATTGAACTCTCGATTGAGTGTTTAAAGGAATTGGCTGAGGCCCAGTTCACACAACCTAGGAACTGCTTCTCTGCCACTTCTTTCGGGCTGCCCTGATAAGCATTGTGATGATGAGTCTGCTGGAGAAGCTGCTACTGCCCTACTCCCAGCCACCGTTAGGTGGGCCATACACACGCAGCCAGGCCAATGGTTCTTCTACCCCAACAGCAGTTCTGAAAGCTGTCTCTAGCATGACTTACTTTTTAAAAAGCAATGTTCAGTCCATCTAAAGCACTATTTCCATTAGTTTCTCAGGGCTCAGCCCTGAACATCCCCAGTCAATTGAAGATGGGAATGTAGTAACTCTCAGCTATACAAAGAGGGGCAAAAATGGTTACCAGTCTCTCTCTTTTTTGAGCCGTGTGGGCTCCTGGGCTTGACTTAAGCATGTAGTAGTTGCATGGAAGAGAAGCCTTGCTCTATGCCAACGGGGTCTGGCACTTTTTTCTGTTTTTGCAGGTGGGAGCAATTCCTCCCTTGCCCAGGTGTTCCTGTTTGTGTCCCCCTTGCCTACCAAGCAGCGGGGGGGGGGGGGGGAGCGGAGAGAAGTCTCAACAAGGCAGGGCAGCTGCAGGCAGATCCCTTGCTTCCCAGTGAAAGGCACGGCAAGCGCCTCGTTGCGCTCTGTGGCCCCGTGTGTCCTGGCACGGGGCCTGCAGGTTGCTTCTCTCCCCTCCCCCTCCCCAAGCCTTTTAATGTTTTGCTGCCTGGATGCTTCCAGCATGCTTTCTCCCCACCCCTGCTTGGTGGCATCTGTGGTGGTCGCCAGGGGTTTTATCTTTCTGAAGGTTAGTTTTTCATAGTTTTATAAAGTAGCTTTTTCCACTTCTCTGCCTGTTGGCTTGTTCTGTAGGAGGGAATGGAGACGGGGCTTTGGTGCTCCTTGGCATTTTGCAGAAAGGAGGCTCTCCTCTTTAGTTTGCACAGAGTTTATGAGTTTCTGCTGTTTACAAGGAAGGAAGGAAGGAAGGAAGGAAGGAAGGAAGGAATATGTAGAGCAGGGCAGATCATCAGTATTTGGGGGGAACTTGGGAAGGAATCTGTCTTGCCCTCTCAGTTCTTATTCACAAAGGGCTATTCTTACTCCCTTCCCACCCCTATCAAGGGGTTTGCACTGAAAACATTTTAAAAGGGTGGGGGGTGTTATCTATTCTTTGGATATATTCCCTCACTGAACTGCATAGAGAGGAATATAGGAGTGGAGGGTGGGGTGTAATTGTCTCCTCCCACCCAGTCCTAGAGTGTTTCTCTGCCTGCCAATAGGGGAGAGGCACTGCCACCTGCCACACACACTGGTTCCTTGGGAGCTTAGATGCACTTTAACCCCCTACTTCCTCATTCCTTTGCTTCTAGAAAAAGGTGGGATCCGGTTTTTCCTGTCCCAAACCAAGCTAATGGAGCCCATTCATGCCTCACCTTTCCTCTTACTCTCCCTTCCCCAAAGACACTGCCTTGAGCCACTACCCTCCCCAGTCCAGTCCGTGTGGAGACAGGACTCCGGGCAAAGGGATATGGAGGTAGGCTCAAGGGGGCCAGAGGATGATTTCAAAACATAAAAGTTACAGTGCCTCGTCTGTATATTTTTAAGGAGATGCTATGAATGTTGGTGGAAGAAATTATTTTACATTTTAAAGTGGTGCTTCTGATAGTAGAAGCACACTATTTTTCTAAATAGAAAAGTGGAGGCCCAGCCAGAGTAGTGACGGGCAATGGCTGACCCTCTCTGAAGGCAGGCTCTTCTTTCTGCAGTGTGTGAGCAGAAGGACCCGGCTTCAGAGGCAGCAAAAGCTGGAACCTTACAGGAACCAGAATTATTTAATAAACCTAATTGTTGCTGCACTCTACACGTGAGTTTCCTCAAGTCATGCCAGTGGGTCACATCAACCAGTTTTAGGAATAACTGCTCAACAAAAGCAGGCAGGATTTCTGGCCTCTAGCTCTTCGGAGGATGGGGGAAAATAATCAGAGGACCAGTTAATGGAGGCTTTTAGGAGGCTCACGGACTCTCAGCCTCCATTCCTCAGCTTCTCCATCCTCCGCTAATTGACTCCACAGCCTTGAAGGAACTCAGGAGTCCTGCCTGTGGGTGGTGGTGGTTTTCGCCCTGCTGTGGTTGCTCCCAGTTCCATCCTGCGGGGTCTGGGCTCCCTTCTCCTTCCTTCCCTCCCCCCCCCCCCATTCTCCATATCAGATCTTCCCACCCTTTGCCCTCCCCCCAGCATGCACTTTATCCCTACCCTGCACTGCACTTCCTGTGTTGGGTTTGTTGCTGTACAGAGATTCCTGTGTATATACTATATATTATAAATAGCAACCTCTTAAGAGAGGAGGGGGTGGGTGGGCTCCAGCCCATGTATTTTCTGCAGCATGGGCCACACTCTGCCCTTTCTCCCAGAATTCATGGCTGGAAGACTCCAAACTGACTGCATTTTTTTTCTTTTTGTTTCTTGCTGTCTCCCACCCCCTCACCTCTGGTCCACTTTGTACATAAGAAACTGTATATTTGATGCTTCATAAATTGACCAAATGTCCTTGCTGTGTGAAGGAAGATGTCTTGTGTGTTATTTTAAGATTACTGGGCATTTTGGGGGGAGGGATGGGAAACAGAGTGTTGGTCCTGCAGCAAAGTTCCTCCTTGTTCCATAAACCAGCCTAGTGCTCTCTGGAGCTGGTCGTGTTTTCCCACCGTTTCAGAGTGTAGAGGAGATGTACATAATTCGCAAGAGCCTGCCAGGGCAGCAGGAGCACCACAGAAACAGCAGGCTTTCTCCAAAGCTGTACATTTACCATAAATTCAGTAAGACAGGTAGCCATGGAGTACTGACTACTGCTAGAGGGCAAGTCACCTTTTGTTTAACCTTTCTAATCCTTGTGACTAGAAATAAGCTATGCGAGTGTTGAGACTTTCAGTCTTTTGTCTTAATTCAGAACTCATTTTTAATCAAGCTCTTTCTTCTCAGCCTCTTTGCACACCATACATACAAATAAAAACCATCAGCACATTTGTAACAGTACACAAGTTTATTCCAGGAAACTAGCAGGTGAAGCCTGGGTCCTACGTGGCTCAGAGGTGCATGCAAACTTGGGGTTGCGTAGAAGTTGTGCCTCCCCTTTCCTGCCAACTAGGACTGGGATAGTGCCCCCAAATAGGTGGCACTATTGCACACAACTCCTGGGAAAAGGTAAGGCTAGATCTCCCTCTGCAGCAACTCTCTTATCATCATCTGCTCTGCAACAGTTGATGTCCCACCTCTATAGTTGTGAGCGTCTTCAAAGCTACCTGTGCCCATTTCTCTGCCTAGCCAGCATCAGCCACTTTCAGGGCAGTACTGAAGAATAAAGACATTCAGCAGCAGATCCACATACACACCACTGCTTGCTTAGTGCTCAGGCAGACACACATAAACAAATTGCTTCACTTCATATTTTTAGCAAATGCACCAACATTTGGAGATGGAAGAAAACTCTCCTGCACTTAGGACAAAAGCTGCCAAGAATGTAGACTGGCCAAACCAGCAATGACTGAAGGATACAGCTGTGGAGAGAAGGAATTCAAAATGTGGACAAAAACAGTAATTTAATACCGACTGGACTAGCAAGGCTGGAAAAGCATGAATGACCAACGAGGCAGTGGATGAGGACCAGGCTTCAGTTCAGCACAGAGATGCTGGCTCCATAGTGCCAAATGCTTAACTAGGCAGGCTCTTGCTCTGGGCCAGAACCAAAGAGGGCTCAAGACCTCTCCGCTCCAACTGGGAAACAGCACCAAAAGGCTCAGAAATGAAGGCTGGCGCGGCTCTGGGTACTCAGTGGGTTGGAGCCATCAGAAGCAGTGGGTTCCCCTCACCAGAGCTGAGTCTCACGGATTTCTGAGATAGTTTGGCTGGCTTTTTGCAATGCCTATAAGAGAAGAAAAGACCTTGCTGAGTGATTAATAGATGTTCTAATGCCATCTTTTAACCCAAACGGGCTGGGCTTTCAAGGTAGTGGTGCCAGAGCATGGACTCTGGTCTGACTCTGAAGGCAAGGGGACTTGCCGCAGGGTTTCATTTGTGAAGAGTCAGTTCTCCTGGATATTGGCTTTTAGAAGTTTTCAAAAGTCAGAGCAGCAATGCAGTTCTTTCAGTATTTGGGAAACCTAAAAGTAAGAAACTGCTGCTGAGCCAGAGAGAACTTTCCCCATCTCCTGTCAGTCCAAGGAGCCTTGCCCTCCTCCCCTCACCTTGAGCATATTGGCAGCCTCATTGCGCTGCTGAGCCATGTCCTCGGACTCTGTCAGCAACGTGTCCAGGAGCTGTGGCTTGTACAGCTGGCCCACGAGTTCACTCTGAAGGTGGTCTTTGACGTAGTTCACCAGGAAGTGCATCACTGTTTTGGGGACACTACAGGGGGGACATAAGATATATTTTGTTATAAAGCTTGTGAGATCTTGCAGACATCCGAGGCTTACCTTGCTAGGCCACAATTCCCTTCTGGCCCCAGCCTTACCTCCCCTGCTGGCCCTACAGGGCCAGGTAGATCCATCACCTCTTTAGGTGACACCCTGGACCAACAGCTGCTACTTACCCAATTACATCATTTCTTATTCAAAAAGTATTGAGCTGTGAACTGGTTGCAATAGTCACTTCTGTAGAAGTCAGAATATTTTAGTAATTCTGAGTAACGAAGAGGATGGGAATCTTTAATTTACCCACATGCACAAAGATCATGAAGAAATCCAAATCTACAGTGTACATTTGAAGGACACAGACATCTTGTGCTATCTCCCAGTACTTTGCATGCTCCTTTCTCAACTCCTAAGGAATCCTCCCCCCCCCCCCCCAAGTAGGGAACATTCACTTTGTACAAAAGAATCCCAAACCCAGATGCTCTCACAACTGGACACATCTGGCCCATATGTGCCCATGCTCTTTCAGTATTCCTTTGCCAACTTGGAGTTACCTGTCTTGTATGCTTTTGCGCACAATGAGGAAATAGGACTTGATAAGACGGCGGATGACCTCGCAGTCTCGCTGTTCACGTTGGCTCAGTTTGCGTGTAGCAGGCATGGGCTAGGGAAAGTCAGGGAAGACTACTGTGAGAGGAAATTGCCAGAGGTGGTGGTGATAGCAGAGCTGGTGGAACAGTTTCTACGCACTTGGCCAAGATCAGTGAGACAAGATATGGCATATTGCATGGGGTGGGCAGAGAACAGGTAATCTGTACAGGCAACTCCCAAATTATGTGAGGGTTACATTACAGGCCTCCCTGCATGTAACCAAAACTGTGTATATTGGGAACACCCTGGAGGAGCAGTGGGGGCAGCTGAGCTGCTCAACGAGCCCCACTGTCCCTCCAGCTCGCAAGAGCTTGGGGGAGGCAGCGGGGCTTGCTTAGCTGACATGCGGGTAAGCAGCTGCTGTGCTACCCCACACATCAGCTGTTAGGCCAGATGACCTCAACAAGGCCCCACTGGACCCTCCCCAGAACCCAAAGAGGATGTCCTCAAGCCAGCAATGTCCTCTTTTCAATTAATGTTCTTGCCTCTAGGTCACCAACCCACCTCTCCACCTCACCAACCCTGTACTTCCAGGTTCCCGCACAGCTGACCGTGTCTAGCAGGTTGACTGCATGGGACCGACTAGGGCTGGAATAGACTGAGGTCTGTGAGGACCCCTTGGGTCTGTCATCTGCACTAGGTTCTTCCGCTTTTTCACTTTTCCATCGCCGGGCACCATCTGGAACAGATTCAGTCTGAGAAGGGAATAAATGGGAGAGTGGGCTGTGGGGTTATTCTTAGGGCAGGCGTCAAGGCAGTAGAAAGGGTGGCAGTGGTTGGGTCATACCTTAGAACTGCTCACTGAGGCAGAAACGAGAGCTGTGTCAATGAAGTCTGGGTGCTTGGTGTTAATGTAGGCCAGTTCAATTGCAACCAGATTGTGCACCTAGGAGAAAAGGCATTGGCTGTTGGAACATTTGGCCCAAATGTGGAACAGGAACCAGCTTCCGCTCCTCCAGTCTCTGAAGAAACAACCATCATTACCATCTCATTTGTGATGGGCAGCCTCCTGCGAAGGACTCCCGTCACCACCTCCACAATCGCCTCGTGCAACTTGGGGAAACGCAACAGCTCCTGAAAAAGGAAAAGGAATTGAGAGAAGCGTTTGGACCTTATTTATTTTTTAAAGACCTACCTTTTGGCTCTACAATTTGTTTGCCAATGAAGCTTACAAAGACACCAATTGAAATACCATTGTGCTGCTAATACACACAAAAGATACATTAAAAAAAAAACCAAGCACAGCACAGGATATAATAAGGAAAAATCTTTATAAAAAGCATTTTCCATAAATAGTCAAACTTTGTTCGCTCCCCAGCCATTGGAATTCAGACTATAAGCTTATGGAAGGCAGGAACCTGACTTTTGTTTATTTTGCACCATCAGCTTATGCGAAGCAACATGAACCAACGACAACTTGTAGGAAAAGTTTTAAAAAACTGCATTACTTATTTGCATCATTGTATGCTGAAAGAATGATTTTATGGCAAAACCATCAACATTATGGGAAGAAAGACAATGTTATGAGGCCAGCTTCTCACTTATTTCAGTATTTCCAGCATAATCCAGAATCAGAGAGCCGGAAGGGACCCAAGGGTCATCTAGTCCTACCCCCTGCAATGCAGAAATCACAGCTAAAGCATCCATGACAGACAGCCATCCACCAAGGAAGGAGAGTCCACAACCTCCCAAATGAGACTGTTCCACTGTCAAACAGCTCTTGCTGTCACAAAGTTCTTCCTTATGTTTAGCCGGAATCTCCTTTCTAGTAACTTGAAGCCAGTGGTTCCAGTCCTACCTTCCGGAGCAGGAAAAAACAAGCTTGTTCCCTCTTCCATGTGACAGCCCTTAAGGTATTTGAAGATGGCTATCATATTTCCTCTCAGTCTCCTCTTTTCCAGACTAAACATACCCAGCTCCTTCAACTGTTCCTCATAAGGCTTGGTTTCCAGACCCTGAGTCATCTTGGTTGCCATCCAAGAAGCTTGTCAACATCCTCCTTAAATTGTGGTGCCCAGAATTGGACACAGTATTCCAGGTGTGGTCTGACCAAGGCAGAATAGAGTAGTACTATTACTTCCTTTGATCTGGACACTATACTGCCTGGAATTGGTTAGAGCATGGTGCTGATAATGTCAAGGTTGCAGGTTTGAGCCCCAAATGGGACAACTGCATATTCCCACATTGCAGAGTGTTGTACTAGATGACCCTAAGGGTCCCTTCCAGCTCCACACTTCTATCATTCTATGATGCGTTCTAGAATAGCATTAGCTTTTTTTGCTGCTGCATCACACTGTTGACTCATGTTAGCTTGTGGTCCACCAAGACAAGCCAAGTGTCCCCCATCTTATATTTGTGTAGCTGGTTCTTCCTAAGTGAAGAACCTTACATTTGTCCCTGTTTAAATTCATTGTTAGCTTGGGCCGAGTTCTCCAATCTGTTAAGGTCATCTTAAATTCTTACTCTGTTTTCTACAGAATTAGCTACCTCTCCCAGTTTGGTGTCATCTGCAGATTTGATAAGCGTCCCCTCAATTCCTTCGCTCAAGTCATTAAAAAAGATATTGAACAACAATGGGCCCAGGACAGAACCCTGTGGCACCCCACTTGTCTTTTCCCCCCAGGATGAAGAGGAACCATTAATGAGTACTCTTTGGGTTCGGTCTGCCAGCCCGCTACAAATCCACCAGTTACCTCATTCACTTCACATTCTACCAGCTTGCTTGCAAGAATATCATGGGGGAACTTTGTAAAAAGTCTTACTGAAATCAATATACGCTATGTCCATAACATTCCTCTTATCAACCAAGCTTACTCCATCAAAAAAAGAAAAAGAAAAGAGGTTTGTCTGACTGTGAAATGACTTATTTTTTGAAAAATCCATGCTGGGTTTTAGTAATCACAGCATCTTTTTCTAAGTGCTCACAGACCAAACGTTGAATTATCTGTTCTAGGACCTGTCCTGGTATTGATGTCAAGCTCACCAGTTGGTAGTTACCTGGGTCTTCTTTTCTTCCCTTTTGAAGATGGGGACAACATTTGCCCACCTCCAGTCTGCAGGGACCTCACCTGTTCTCCACAAATTCTCTGAGGCTCTGAGATTACACCCACGAGCTCCTTTAGTACCCTTGGATGCAGCTCATCAGGCCCTGGAGATTCAAATTCATTTAAAGTAGCCAGGTGTTCATTTACTACCTCTTTTCCTATCTTGGACCATAGCAGCCCTCCCCTTACATTATTTATTCTCTTAGCACCAGGTTTGGCATCACTTTCCTTTTGGGTGAAGGCAGAGGCAAAGTAGGTGTCGAATAGTTAGTTCTGCCTTCGCTTTGTCACTTAATAGCATTACTCTGTCTTCGTTACTCCATGTAGAGGACCTTCCACTTGCTTGTTCTCCCTCTGCTTCGGACATAGCTAAAGAAACCTTTATTATTTTTTAACCTCTCTTGCAAGCCTGAGTTCATCAGAGCTTTAGCCAGCCTGACTTGCACCCTGCAACTGTTGGTTACTCATGTATACTCCTCCTCCTCTGTGATTCCCCTTTCTTCCATTTCCTATACATGGCCTTTTTAACTCCCAAGCTCATCTCTCCATTTAGAAACTCACATGCAACTGGGACTCCCTTCTCTTTGTGTATTTCTGGCCAAGGAATCTCACTCAATTGTTCCTTCAGTTTTTTGAAATTGGTTTTCTTAAAGTCCAGAGTGAATGTCCGACTACACCTAGCTTTCCTTTCCTCTGTATCGTGAAACCCAGAAGGACATGATCCATTCCTCCCAAGTTGATTGATATGCACCCAGTTTGAGCATTTACAAAGAATGAAAATGCTAAAGGTCTCTAAACCCCACAAAATATTGTTAAGACCTGGAATGTAACCAAGTGGGAGCCACTTACCAGTCACATGTCTGAAAATGTGTGTTCAAAGCAGGACTTGCTGCATTACTCTGGGTAAACTTCTAAACAAATCATTAGAAGATTTACTTATACTGTACCTTTGAACCAAAGTTGTCACTCCAAAGTTGCTCATGATTGCAATCCACACATAAAGTGCTAATATATTAGGGAAGGTGGAGGTGTTTACTTTTACAGCCGCGGCCCAGTAGACCTCAAGGAGCGTCTGCACCCCCATGGTTCAGCCCGGACACTCAGGTCCAGCTCCGAGGGTCTTCTGGCGGTTCCCTCACTGCAAGAAGCGAAGTTACAGGGAACCAGGCAGAGGGCCTTCTCAGTAGTGGCTCCCACCCTGTGGAATGCCCTCCCCTCAGATGTCAAGGAAATAAACAACTACTGTATCTGATGTTTAGAAGACATCTGAAGGCAGCCCTGTTTAGGGAAGTTTTTAATCACTGATGTTTCAATGTATTTTTAATATTTTGCTGGAAGTTGTCCAGCGTGGCTGGGAAAACCCAGCCAGATGGGCAGGGTATTATTAATAATAATAATAATAATAATAATAATAATAATAATTTTTAAGTGGGGGTATTATTCTCCTTGTGAGGTAAGACTCAAAGTGATTTTGAGATAGTCATGTACCCATAGAGATTTCAAAGTATGAGAGGCTCCCCCCCCCGCCTCTTCTTAAGATGTTATTAGTGGTGCCTTCTTACTGCACTTCATTGTACAGTGGTACCTCCGGTTGCAGATGGGATCTGTTCCGGAGCTCCTGTCGGATCCCGAGGTTTCTACAACTAGAGGGACCGCTTCTGCGCATGCATGCGACGCAGTAGAATGCTTCTGCACATGCATACATGGCAAAACCCGGAAAAATACTTCTGGGTTTGCCGCGTACGTATCCCTAAGGATACGTAACCGGAAGTGAACCGGAGGTCTACAATTGACCAGTTGAAATGAGGTCATCAGCAGGCTACGAAGGCCTCTCCTGGAAGGCAACTCCTGAAGGCTGCTTAGGCCTTGGGCACTACCACCCAGGCAGCAACCTACAAAAAAGCAATGATTGCCATAGCAACTGGCCTGGCTCTGGCAAGCACCTCTTCCCTCCTCTTCAGCTCAGTCCGCAGGGTAATAATAGACAAAGCAGGAATCCTAAGGTGTGGAGGTAGAGGAAGGAAATTGGGGCAAGTTGCTGAAGAGGGGCACCTGGGAGTGGGCTCAGCCAATGATCTTTCTGAACTGAAGCTCAGCAGGGCTTCCAGAGTAAGGAAGGGTGTGGAGAAAGGAGATGCAGGCTGCAATTTTCTCTTCCTTTGCAATATATACAAACCATTCCAGTTATAGAATGGGACTGAGCAAAATATTTCCAATTCTAACGAGCCATGTAGGGCAAGGCTCTGTTTCTTCTGTTTGAAGTGCAGCAATACAAAGCTGTAGAGCAAGATTTAGCCAACAGGGCAGCTCATGAGCTGCTCCACTATTACACAGTAGGACATCTTGACAGGTGGTGGGGCTGCTACCTGTCTATCACCTGATATCATCAGGACACCAGGTGACCCAACTTCGAAGTTGATCCCAGTGGGGCTTTCTGCAAGCGCCAGTCATGACTGTGTGCCAAGCAGCAATAGGGAGTGCACTTTAGAGTTCTCAGTTGTTCCTTTGCAGTTGTAATTACCTGCCTCACACATGATGTCCACACATGAGGCGTGGGGCAGGTGGCTGTGGTTTAGGGGAAGACAGCCTCTGGAAAATTAGGACCTGCTGGCTAGAAATTTCTCAGTGCTGCTTTAGAAGGCCAAAAGTATTTGGAAATGAGCACAGTTCTTTGTGAGATCATCGAGCTCTTTGGAAACGCAAAGGTCGCTTACATTTGGCAGGAGAGCCTTTGTGAAGCAAATGTTTTACACAGACGCCCCATGGAGTTAATGGTGTTTACTTTCATGTAATGCATGCACAGGCCCTGTTTGAATCTGTAGAATCACAAATGCCTGCAATAAACCTCTGGTGGTTCAAAAGGCCAAACAAATGGCGTTCTGGAACCCTTCTAACCAGCCATGCTCTTGGGAATGGCCCTAGTGTCAAGAAAGCCATACCTGCGTGTTGTAGGTGGAGCAGTGCTGGATGATGCGCTGCAGCTCCTCATGCACCAGCTCCACACAGCGAAGGCTTGGCTCCTCCAGGCGCTTGATCTGACGCTTCACAAGTAGCTCAAAGGAGACTTCCGGGACAAAGAGGGCTGGACGGGGTCCCTGCAGGGTGGAGAAACCCCATCAGTATAAGCTGCTACCCAGGTTGGGCAGGAAGCTGCTCAGCCAAGGCATGAGAGGCCAGAAGGGGCCATGATTTGAGCCCACCAATGCCTAGCTATGGGTTGCCACAGGCAGCATCTCCCAAAAAGTCATATTCAGTTGAAGGGTATTTCTGCCTTAGAAGGGCTCTGCTAGTTCTACTGGCATTTATATTTTCCAAAGGAATTGTAATCACTGGCTTCTTTGTCCCAGCATGCCTTGCTGCAACCAGAAACCTTTTTTTTGCACCAAGAACCTTTACTCAGAAACGACTCTCACTGCATTCAAGCGGGGTCAGCCCAAAACAAATTTGCAGAAGAATCGCAGCTCAGTTCTGCAAAAACTCCCCTTCATTTCATTTTTGGACATTACAAATGGCAGGCGGGACTTCCAGCATCTGCAGCAACCTTGGTCTCTCTTCCTCCCTCTTCTTAAAGTACCTAACATCCAGCCTGAAGAGAGCTCCGGTCAACTTAAAAGGCTACACATTGCTTCAAGATTTCAGGTCGGGACTAATAAAGCTGGTTTTACTTTATCATCATCATCATCATCATCATCACCATCTCTCCCTTCGCCCTAATGTCCCAGGGTGTGTTATAACAATTTAAAATACAACACTGAAAACGGTTTAAAAGCTTAACAGTTACAAAAAAGAATGCAATCACAAAAGGGTGGGTCCTGAAAAATACAGCTCAGGTGTCAAATGCCAGGGCAAAGAGCTCCAACTCCAGCATTTGCCAGCAGCTGTAGAATGAAGATGCCAGGTGCTCCTCTGTGGGGCAGGGAGTTCCACAACTTAGGGGCTGCCACAGAGAAGGCCCTCTCCCAGGCCACAAACACACAAGCTGTTAACTACCACTGCTCCACCAATCTTTTCTTGGGGGGGGGGGCAATTGTTTTTATTGGTTTTCCAAATTATTACAAACCGTTAACAAATTGATTCAATTTAATACTATTTCCAAAACCAGTTTCCCGCTCTCCTTACAATATATGTCTAAGATAGACCCCCATTGCTGCGTTCTCAATCTCTAGTTGATATCACTCCGTAGCTGCCAATAATATTTTCCATCAGCTGCCCCTTTACAACCCTGCAAACGGCAAATAGATCAAATAAACCTTAGTATAGATATTCAATAATGGCATGAGTGGTATTTCAGTAAGTTCTTATTTCCAGATTTCGGTGTGGTTTTTCAGCTTGGATCTTCTCTCATCCTTGTTCAAATCAGTTCTTTCTCTGCTTAGCTGATTAATTGCAGCTCCTCTGGCTCTGCTCACACTACTCAAGGTCAAACGTTTTCTTCGCACAGATAAAGAGTCAAACTGCAGCATGAAGTAGCTCTTGAAGTGAAAAACGTTCTGGAAGCAGCCTGGCCATTTAGTTCCAATACAGTGGTACCTTGGTTTACAAACTTAATCTGTTCCAGAAGTCTGTTCTTAAACCGAAACCGTTCTTAAATTGAGGTGTGCTTTCCCTAATGAGGCCTCCCGCAACTGGTGCCCTTCCACCATCTGGTTTCCATTTGTAGACCAAGGTAAAGTTCGCAAACCGGAACACTACTTCTGGTTTTGCGGAATTTGTAAACCGAATTGTTCATAAATAAGACTGTTCTTAAACTGAGGTACCACTGTACTGTGATGCCATATAAACATATCTTTTTCTGTACAGATGTACCTATTATGATATGTGCCACTATGTCAAGCTGCGTCCCATTTGATTCAGTCTCTTCGTTGCCTCCATACCTTCCATCATAGCAAGGCCAGCTGTGAATTTTCTTAGTCTAAAGAGTTGTAAATCACAGTAGTTGCATTTCTTCCTCCCGCAACACCGAACACCGTCAAAAGATGGTCATCAATATCACCCAGCCACTCCTTGGTAGAAGAGGGGCAGGCATAGCAGCACCTGTCAGGGAGGAATGGCGGAGACCTCCATCCCAGGAAGCTTCCAGTCAGGGCAGATAGTAGCTGCTGGGGGAGGAGCGGGCCCTCTGAGCTCAGCTTTGAGGGAGCACATTCCAAGATCTCCATATACTTCTGTAAATTCTAACAAAAGGACTGAAAGAAGCTCTCCTGTGTGTCTGGTTTCACCCAGCAGTTAACCATGTGAGCTGTCCATTGGCTTCCTCATGACAATACCTTTTCCAATACTTTATTCAATTCTCCTGTTTTCCACCGCAAAGCAGTCTTTTATCAGACATCACATGCCTCTTTTTCTCATTATTCAGAAGAGGGCAGAGAGAGCCAGATGCAAAAATCGTAACAAAACATGAAGTCATCTCTCCTCCTTTTCCGTTCACAACTTCTGCAAAAACATCAAAATGCCATTCAAATACCTTTAAATGTTCCAATTTTTTAGGTGGCTGATTTAGTCTCAGCTTATTTGCATATCTTGCACAGAGAGTGCTTCATAGTTTGTCCAATTAGCCAGATTAGGGAGGAATCTTTCAAAAAATCATGTTGGTAGCGGAGGCTTGTTCTTTGGCAGCGGGCTCACGCCCAGCACCACCCCCATTCTGCCTTCTGAAGGAGAAACAGGGTCAAACAGATGCTCCAGCAATCTTGACACTGAAGAGGGTCTGTAAGGAAGGAGGCAGTCTTTCAAGTATTGGGGGCCTAAGTTGTTCAACATTGTAAGAACTAACATGAGCACTTGAACTGGGCCCAGAAATGAACTCTCAATCAGTGCAGCCATTTGCAGGACACGGCACTAGTCCTAGAATTGCCCATGGGCAGAAGCCAAGGGGGCTTGGCCTGTGAAATAAATAAATAGTGGAAGGGTGATGGATCACTCAAACATAAAAATCAGGCTTCGATTAGAAAAGGTGTGGCTTCCAGTAGGAGCCAGAAGTATACATTCAGGTTTACAAAGCCTTATTTATTAGAATCATACAAGTCAGTAGAGCATGAGACTCGGAATCTCAGGGTTGTGGGTTCAAGCTCCACTTTGGGCAAAAGATTCCTGCATTGCAGGGGTTGGACTAGATCTTCCATCTCAACAATTATATGATTCTATAAGTGGGGATTGTAAGAAAATGTTGCCATGTATCCATATAAGTGCTCTTGTTCAGGGTTCCAGGCATCTGCCCTCAGCACCCACCTTTTTTTTTAAAAAAGTTTATATTTATGTCTGTGTCTCTTTATATATGCAAACCTCAGGAAAGTGGATAACCCACCCCCCTTGTTTCTCAGTGGCTCTATTTTGGCGGCAAAACCATCAACACTTATGACCCGAGTTAACAGGAGGAGCAGAAGGCCACCATGACATGGGCAAAAGAATGGGTTTTTATAGGTATGCCGAAAGAAAGAGGAAATGCTCCAGTTATTACATTACTATAGATTTGGGGGGTAGGAGAAAGAGCATAGGGACGCAGGTGGCGCTGTGGTCTAAACCACTGAGCCTTGGGCTTGCCGATCAGAAGGTTGGTGGTTTGAATCCCTGCGACGGGGTGAGCTCCCATTGCTCTGTCTCAGTTCCTGCCAACCTAGCAGTTCAAAAGCATGCCCCAAAGTGCAAGTAGATTAATAGGTACCGCTCCAGCGGGAAGGTAACTGGCGTTTCCGTGCACTGCTCTGGTTTGCCAGAAGTGGCTTAGTCATGCTGGCCACATGACCCAGAAAAACTGCGGAGCAGACAAACGCCGGCTCCCTCAGCCTGTAAAGCAAGATGAGCACCGCAACCCCAGAGTCGTTTGCGACTGGCCTTAACTGTCAGGGGTCCCTTTACTTTTACCTTTAGAAAGAGCATAGGTTCTTGCACCAATAGGTCAAAGTATCATTACAGCATTGTCTGGAGAGGATACGTATCATTACAGCAAGGAGTTACTCTGCAGTTTGGACAGGCGGTTACTACAGCAACTTCTGGGAAGACAGGTTGTCATGGCACTATCAAGTACGGAAGAGGGGTTGCTCTGCAAATGAATGACTACAAGAAAAAGAGGGATTTTCTACAAGTCTGGATCCCTTAGCTGAAGCACAAAGAAGAGAGTAGATGCTGTAGAAGTAAGAATGGCATGGACATATTGCAACAAGATTGCTAGACTAAAAGGGTTGAATTTAAAAAAACAACCCATAACTGTTGCTTTATTCTGAGATTCCAGCTCTGTATCAGAAGTGCCAAATTGAGACACACACCTCTGGAATATCAGGAACATCTACCACAGGATGATGCAGCCTCCACCCACTCAGCATACTTAGACAACACATTTTGGCTGGCTCAAGACTGCCCCCACCCAAAATCGCAAGAGAGCCTGGGGGTCTCTTTGCCTTCCCCTCTACACACGAATGGGGAGTCATCCCAAATTACAGACATGTAGCATGTACATAGCGCTGTGTCTCACTCCTCCTTAGAAGGCTGCAGTCTGGGCCCATATCATCATCCCTTTCTTCGAGACTGCCAGAGGGCATGTGCGAAGCGAGGCTGAGAGAGTGGCTTGCCTCAGGCCACCTGCCAAGTTAACGGCAGAGGTGAGATTTGAATTGAACTCAAGTACATAAGAAGAGCCCTGGTGCATCCCAGTAAAGGCCCATCTTTTCCAGCACCCTGTTCTGTGACCAACCAGATTCCTGTGCTGGGAGCCCCACAAGCAGAGTATGAGAATGACTGCCCTCTCCCGACCCCCAGTTTGTCGTTGGGCCACTATGCAATGCAAGCTCTCTTAGGCAACGTGCCTCCCAATTTATTTTGGGAATTCTAGATGGCATAGGATGATGGGAGAGAGAGAACAAGCTGAAAGCAGAGGCCAATGGGTGAATGGCCTCAGAGGCATGCCAGTGGTGGCTTACGGTGGCATTTCGGATGGCTGTCAAGATATCCAGCATTGTAAGTCCAGCCAGAGGATCAATGGACTCCAGGGTGCGACCAAACGTCTCATGGAAAATGTAGCACATCCGGGCCCCTCCGCACCTGACAGGGAGGGAGAGTAGGTCAGCTTCAGAGTGCACAATCCCCCTTATGGATCCACATTGTGAGGCTCCTCCCCAGTCCCAGCCCTGCCAAGAGAGGTCACTCACAACTCAGAAGTCTCAATGTTGCGTGCCGTGCCCTCAATTGTGTTGCAGTACTCGGTGGCAAATTTGGTGATGATCTGAAGCAAGGTGGCGTTCTTGTCCTCAATGGGCTGCCCGTAGCTCTGTAGCACAGACTGGTACTGGGCTGTCAGCACATTCACCCGGGTCTTTAATTCAGGCAGGCAGTCACGAATATGGTGCATCAGCAGCCTTGGAGGCAGGGAGGAGAAGGAAATAAAGCAGCATTCTCAGTAGTTGCTGACACGGATGACCAGTCTGGCCTAGACTTTCAAGGTTTCTACGTCCTCAAGGTTGTAGAAACTGACTTTCTGAAGCACCAGATGCATCAACAAAAGGTTCCAGTGTTCAGAGCACGGAGCCTTCTGTACGCAAAACAGATAAGCCAGTTACCTGCACCAGATCCTGGCCAGCCCCTTCCTGCTCACTCAGTCCCTCCCAACATCCAGCTCCTTTATAACCGCTGTGCCTTGGCACCCCCTCACCTATTGAGAGTCTTAGCCAGGTGACGTGTGCCGTTTCGGTTGGCAAGCGATGGGTACTTCTTCTGCAAGAAGCCCTGCTCATCTTGGAGGGACTCACTGATGCTCTTGTTGCTGTTGATATCATGTTGACTCCTAGTACAGGAAGCAGGGAGATCATAGCAACAAACTAACCGACACAAGTTGGAGTGATGTCTTGCAGCAAGGGTCTATTCCCCCAACCATGCCACCCAAGACAATAGATAATACATCCTTCAAGAACGTCCTGCCCTACTGGAAGTGGGGTTCTGCCATCAGACACTCCAAACCTGAGCCAGATCTCATATTCACTGTTATCCAGCACTACTGACCTGTTGACCACCCCAATGATGCCCAGCTTGACAGGAATAACCCGACCCATTAGCACATCCATGGCATCTGTCCCAGCATCCATCAGGTCCAGCTTGGTGATCACAGCCAGTGTCCTTCGCCCTGCACAGGATCAGCACAGGATGAAAGCCTGCTCCTTCCTTTATTCCCTCTGCCCCACCCTAGTCTGCACATTCCTTGCTCCACCCCCCTCCTTTCCCTACACATGCATCCTCTCAGTTTCCATCACTATTGGTCTGCCCCAGTTCTCCCACCCCATTCCAACATGTGCAGCAACTTAGCTCCATCATCCTGTTGCTCTTCATGGGGACCAAGCACTGACCTCCTGACCACCAGCACATGCTCCTATTAAACTGAGGCGCACGACAACACATGCCATACCGTCAGGGTCAACATCACGTGCCAGCTTTAGTGCCTCTGACGTGGCCATGTCTGTATTGGCAGCTGTCACAGCCAGGATCAAGCAGTTTGGGTTGGAGATGTAGGACAGGATCATGTCCCGTACTTGAACCTCAATATCGTCGGGCTGATCCCCAACGGGCACCTGCAGTACACAAAGGAAAGACTAGGAATTGCGACAAGACTAAGGAAGACACCCACAAAAGGTCACACTCCAGGTTCTCTTTCCAGCTTGGTATCACAATGCACCAAGCACTGGAGTGAAGTTTACACAGTCGCCTCCAACTGTGTTTCCACCCTGAGAGCGGAAAAGCCAGATCAAAGATTTCTTACTGGAAGAAAGGAAGCCAAGCCTCATAGGAAGGAAGAAATCAGAGAAAGAAGGCCTGGCCCCATGAAGCGAGCCCATTACATTCACAGTTACATACACAAATGATGAAGCTGAATGTAGTTGGGCATGTACTCTTGACTTTAAGAAAGCCAATTGTCAGGGGTTCAGGAGCAGAGGCACAGGAAAGGGAGGAAATAGAGAGCGAGGGGGAGGAGTCCGAAGGAAATGTCAGCGATGACAGCGGTCCGAGGTCTCTGAGTCTTTCCAGCGAATCGGAAGATTCACAGAAAGGGGCTCCCATGGTCAGGGCAAGGGGGGTGCCTAGGGGGACACCCCAGGAAGAAGGGGCCAGAGGGGACTCAGAGAGCAGCAGTTGGAAATCAGGACCAGCGTCCACACCAGAGTGCAGTAGGGGGGAGGAGTCCCAGGCATCGGGATCAGGCGGCGCACTGCCAGCGGGAGGACATGAGTCAGGATTGGCCACGCCTCCATCGGGGAGCAAGGAAACGGTCGAGAGGAAGGTTGAAGGCTGGGCGCGCGCGCCAAGTTCAAATGTACAGGAGGGCGGCACAGTTGGCAGCCCGGATAGGGAGCCAGGTCCCAAAGCCCGCCGAAAAGAGCGGGAGGAGTCAGGGGGGTCAACGTCAGCGTCAGAAGAATCCAGGAAGGAAGGAACCCCGGGGGGTAGCAGAACCCAGAGGAGAAAGGAGAGACGGAAGAGGTGGAGTAAGGCTAGAATCTTAAACTGGTGTACAGGGGGCGGAGATTCAGATGGAGCTTCGCCGATCTAACCCTAGACGTAGAGCTGGGGCGTTGCGGATTGAAAATGGAAACTGTACTTCAATAAAGACTTTTGTACATTACTACCGGCTAACGTTGGTCCTCTGTGAGCTGGGACCTGGAGCCAGCTCTGACACCAATTTAAAAAGCTTAAGGAGCCACTGGATGAGAAACCATGGTCAAATATACTCAGAGAGAAGAGAGTCCAAGGTGGATGAGTTTCTTAAATGTGAAATATCGAAGGTCCAAATGCAAACAATTCCAACAAGAAAGATGGTCCAACAAGCCAGACAAATCTCATTTCACATTTTCATAAGCATTACAAGCTTGGTGGATCAAGGAATGCTGTGGACTTAGTGTAGGGTTGCCATATTTCAAAAAGTAAAAACCAGGACACCCCAAAAGAGCTTTTTTTAGACAAACCCCCAAAGTTGTTGAGCCCCAAAAACATGATTTTTTAATAGACTTGTCTAAGATCCAGGGCAAAGCATGACATTTCGGAAATTCTCCCCAGACGTCAATTCCACCTTTGAAATCCCAGTAATGTCCAGGAAAATCCAGATGAATGGCAGCCCTAACTTAGTGTGTCTTGATTTCAGTAAGGCTTTTGACAAAACCCCCCTTATATTCTTCCACAGAAGCTGGTGAAATGTAGACTGCATGAGATAACCATTAAGTAGATTTGTAGCTGGTTGACTGACCAAACCCAAAGAGTGCTCATGAATAGTTAGTTCTTGGAAAACATGGACAAGTGTGGTGCTGCCACAGCATTCTGTCCTGGGCCCATTGTTTAAATGACTTGAGACGAAAGAATTGAGGGGTCGGTGTCCTCCCACAATAGGGTGTTTAATCTCCACTCCTGCTGATAAGTAGCTGGTAGGTTCAGTTGAGCTGGAGCTACCGTAAATTTCGCTCCATAACACGCAGTTTTTTCCTCCTAGAAAGTAAGGGGAAATGTCTGTGCGTGTTATGGAGCGAATGCCTACAGATGGCGGGGGAATCTGCTGCAGTCGTGAGCAGTCCGTGGCTCGCTTTGAAACAGCAAAGCGGGTGTAAGCGGCTCCTGTCAGCTAGCGGAGCCGGAGAGGAGGGAGAGAAGCAGAGCGGGAGTTGGCTGCTTTAAAACAACCCCTGCTCTCTGTCCCTGCCTGCAGTTTTTTGCTGTCCGATTTTGGATTAGCCACTGTAGGGGCTGTGTGTGTGTGTGTGTGTGCTTGAGCTATCGTTCTCCTCCTCCTGCTTCCCCTTCACTCTCCCAGCGCCCCCGCAACTTTAGAATTGACACTCTGTGTGTCTGTGAGGGCTCCTTCTCCTTCTCTTGCTTCCCGTTCACTCCCCCAGCGCCCTGCGCCTTTAGGGCCATCTCTCTCTCTCTCTGTGTGTGTGTTTTGACCTCACTGCGCTTGTTGGGGGAGAGTGTTGGTCGCAATTCTTCTTGATTTGTCTCAGAGTGGTTACTATCGTGGTTTCCTTGCCGGGGAGGAGGGAGAGAAGCAGAGCCTGCTTGTTTTAAAGGAGCAAAGCCGGAGAGGAGCCTCTCCTGCATTATTAGCAGCATCCTTCTCCACCCCCCCCCCCACGCGTGCTCCTTGTTCCCTTGAGTGCTTTTCCTTCCCTCCCCACTTAAAACGTGGTTACAAAGCACGGATCCACATGGATCCTCAGGATTTTTGCACTGGGTCACCCCAAATTCACCATCAGATCACATAGCATGTCCATGGCTACAGATTGCACCAAAAAAATCATGCACCCACTGTTGCCTGGGGCTGCAGTGGTGCAAAAACGTGGTTAGAAAGCATGGATCCACATGGATCCTCAGGATTTTTGCATTGGGCTACCCCAAACTCACCGTCAGATCACATGTCTGTGGCCACAGCATGAACCACAAAAATCATACATCCACTGTTTCATTTAGAATATTTTTTTCTTGTTTTCCTCCTCTAAAAATGACGTGTGTGTTATGGTCAGGTGCGTGTTATAGAGCGAAAAATACGGTAATTAAGGCTTTCTCCAAGACTTTCCAAGACTTTCTCTAAGACTTTTAACTCAAGCCCTTAACTCAAGCTTTGTGAATATAATAGCTGCCAAACGACAGAGATAAAATACTGTGGCTGATAAAAGCTAATAAAAGACTGATAAAAATAATAAAAACCGCATCAACTGATGCGGAGCCCAAGTTGATGCTACCACTAATGACGCCATCTTGGAGCTCATGTGAGGGGGATGCTAATCAAATTTGTAGATGACACGAAACTGGGAGGGGTAGCTAATGCCACAGAAGACAGAATTGGGATTTGAGATGAGCTTAACAGGTTGGAGAATAAGGCCCAAACTAACACAATGAATTTCACAACTGTCATGTTCTGCACCAAGACAGAAAGAACCAGCTGCACAAATATAAGATGGGGGGGGGGGCACCTAGCTTGCCAGTGGTACATGTGAAAAGGATCTAGGAGTCTTAGTAGACCATACATGAGTCAACAGTGATGCAGTAGCAAGAAAAGTGAATGCTATTTTGGGCTGCATTAACAGAAGTATAATGTCCAGCTCAAGGGAAGTCATAGTCTTGCTCTATTCTGCCTTGGTCAGATCACACCTGGAGTCCTGTATCCAGTTCTGGACCCCACAGTTTAAGGATATTGACAAGCGGGAACTAGCGTGGAGGAGGGCAACCCAGATGATCAAGGGCCTGGAAACCAAGCCTTATGAAGAATGGTTGAGGGAATTGGGTATGTTTGGTAAAGGGAGACTGAGGAGATATGATAGTCATTTTCCAATATCTGAAGGGTCATCACAAGTAAGATGGAGCAAGCTTGCTTTCTCCTGCTGTGGAGGGTAGGACTCAAACCAATGGATTCAAGTTACAAGAGAAAATATTCCGACTAAACATCAGGAAGAACTTTCTGACAGTAAGAGCTGTTCAACAGTGGATTCTATGAAGTTAAGTGTGTGCACCAACTGTAGCCTTCATTTTCACCTATTTCCTTGCATTGGTCTTCTGCTTCCCCCTTCTCTCCTGCTCTTGATCCCCTCTCACTTGTAAATAAACCTCCTGTATTTCAACTGAGTTACTTTCAGGTGCAGCATGTATTTCTTTCCCAGATGCGGAGCGTTCACAGCTCACTGTGCCAATTGCCAGCTGCTCCCCTTTCCCCAACCACCTTAATTTTCTGTGTTTTGCACAGAAGTGGCAGCTTGTACAGGGAGCGGAAAGCCCCTCTGTGCAGGCTGCCACTACTGCTCAAAGCACAGAAAACTAAGGTGGTTGGGGAAGCCAGCCTCACCTCTTTTCCCCTTCCTGGTCTGTTTATTGTTTTGAACTGTATACCATATGCAACAACAGCAATGCAGTTTCTGCAGGATTCTTTGCTATAAGAAATAGGGATGACTCTTCCGTGTGTGTACAACAATTCTCAGGATGCAATTGTCTAATTCGTGTCAGGTGTCAAAATGCCTCAGGCCTGCCCTCACTCTTCTCCCCTCCCACTCTCAGCTGTTTGTCACTCAACTGGGAGCAAGTGGCTGGGCAGAGGGTTGCAAGGGAAAGGAGTGGCTGATGTGAAGGGGAAGCACCCTATCAAAATTTCTCCCTGCAGATGCGACTGCACACTTGATTCTAAGGCTAGAAATCCCATACTCATTGCCAATTGCCATTTCCACTGTTAGCGTTGCTGAGGAAGTGGCCGGCACCTCCCCGCTTTCTCTGGAAGCCAGTTGCCCACGTTCTCCAACGCCTCTCACCTTGGTGATTCCTGGAAGGTCAACTAGTGTCAAGTTGAGTACATGTGGGGAGTAGATCTTCAAGTACAGGGGCTCTGGGCTGATTCCCTGCATGCATTAAAAAAAAATCAGTTAAAGAAAGATCATATGGCAGCTCAAAGAACAGGGTTCTCACCAGAGTGGGGAGGAGCTCAGAAATGCCAGTACCTTATTGGTCCCAGTGGTCCGCTCCGTCTCAATTTCAATCTCCTGTCGAATCTCGCTGAAGTCAGTGAAAGTCTGGGGGGAAAGACAGGGACCAAGAGAGCTGGCTGTTGCCAGTCTCAACCCGGTAAGCTTCCAACAAAAAGAACAAGGCCAAATCCAAAAGATAGAATCTGGAACATTGGTAAAAAGGAAATTTGGCTACAAATTTCGGAGTGAAAAAAGTGGAGTGGAAAATCCAAATATTAAAAAGTATGGGAGAAAGTAACAAATATTAAAAAGTATGGGAGAAAGGAAAGATAACTGCTAGAATGTAACAACCTTCTCCCCTCCTATGCACGTTTCTGTTTTTATGTCTAAAGAGGACACACAGAACTCAGAAGACAGACTTGTGTCAAGGAGGAAATATAACAGTATTTTTTTAAAAAAGAAGAGAAGGCCTAATATTTATTATTTATTTGATACCCTGTGTTTTCAGGAGCAAGACAACCCCCTATCTCCCCTCTCCATTCATATATAAAGGGGGAAAGGTAGACATTTAAATTACAGAATTACAGAATCTGGAAAATACTTGCGTGCAAGCAGGAAAACAGGGGGAAAGGGAGGACAGTAAATAGAATTAGCAAATAATTTACAAACTGGACTTTAAAAAGAACAATAATATCCTAATAAGCAGTGGTTTTATTCATGTTGGAGTGCCCCAAACTTCACCTAATGAGTAAGTTAGGAGTAAAAATCTACAAGAACTTAGACAAAACAACAGCTGCACTCAAACACAAGGGATAGTATCCATAGCAATAGAACTGTAATAGAGTAAAGGAATAAATTAACAAAAATCAAAGGTGACTGGTGACTAACACCAGGGGATAATGACGCTACGATAGACTTAATAGAAAGAAGGAAAAGGCAAGTGAGATGACAACACAGAAAAAACACCCACCCCAGGACAAGCGAAAAGAGGGTCCATGCAGGAAGGAGAAGTTAACATCACAGAAATCCAAATCATTTATGAGAAAATATAAAAAAGACTTTGGAGAACTAGTAGAACATCAACAAAAGGACGTAGACAAAGGAGAGAAGACAGGTACAGATGGAGAGGAGCAATAAATTATTTACGACTATATTAGCAAATAGGCTTTCAAAAGTGTTGAACGAGTTGATCCAGGATCAAGGAGGATTTCTACCAGAGAGGCAATTGAAAAATAACGTAAGGAACATTAGAAATATAATAGAATATTTGGAGGTACATAACGAAAAACAGGCTTCCCTGATCTTCCTCAACACAGAAAAGCATTTGTCAATATCTCCTAGGCATTTATGAAAGAAGTGTTTAAAAAGAATGGAAGGTGACACCTACTTAAGAGGCATTATATAATGAACAACAGGCAAAGGTTATAATAAACAATATCATCTCAGAGAAATGCAACATCAAAAAAGGACCAAGACAAGGGTGTCCATTTTCTCCGTTATTATTTATCCTTACCTTTGAAATTTTCTTGTGAAATATTAGCAATAAAGTCAAACCTCGGTTTTCGAAGGTATTGGCTGCCAAACATTTCGGAAGCCGAACGCTGAAAACCCAAAAGTGAACGCTTCCCTTTTTGAACGCGCCTCAGAAGTCCAATGGCTTCTGAGGCGCGTTTCTCCATTTTCCCCACTGAACTTGCTAACAGCCCTTTGATCCTCGGTTTTCAAATGTTTCAGAAGTCAAATGGACCTCCAGAACGGATTACGATCAAAAATTGAGGTTCCACTGTAATGATAAAATTAGGGGAATGGAAGTGGGCAAACAAAATGATAAAACAATAGCTTTTGTGGATGATATTGTCTCAACTCTGGAACAGCCTCTATAAGTTATACTAGAATTATTAAAGGAGATAATTGAATTTGGAAAATAGGTGAGTTTTAAAACCAAAATGTTAGTTAAAAACATGGATAACCAAGTTAAAATGAAATTAGTGGAAATTACTGGCTGGAAAATAGATAAAAAAGTGAAGTATTTAGGAGTGTGGGTATCAACAAACCATCATAACATCTATGTTATGAATACTGCTATGTTATGTTATATTGTTATGAATGTTATGTTCATAGAATAACTATGAAAACTTGGAAAATTCTTTTTATAAAAGATTTAGATATATGGGGCAGAATAATTATCATCTTACTATCATGTGTTTCGCTGTAAAATACTACGCATTGATGATATGATAAAACAGAAAAGCAAATAAACAAATATAAAAAACAGAAAGGAAGTGAGAATGGAGAGGAAGAAGAAAAAGAAGAAATTGGGCTCTTTGCTCAATACGTCACTGAGCAGAAAATCACAACATTCGGAAAATGGCCCTTCTTAAGATCATTTCTAGAATTCTTTATTGTGGTTTATTATTTACAAAACACATACTCTGGAAGAGAAAGCATAGCAAATAAAAAAAATTAAGGTTTAGTTTTTTTAAAAAAAATAGGATGCAATATGTAGAAGAGTCATTCAAGAACTGCATGCAAAAAGGGAAGTCAATACTAACAAACAAGATTTTAAACTAGGTCAGAAATGGAAAGATCCTGCCATTCCTTACTGCTTCAAACTTAGACAAAAAATACACATCTAGTGTGTGTGTGTGTGTGTGTGTGAAATTCTCCCATTTCTAAGAGACTAGCTGCAAGCTCAGTCTCTAGCTTAACAGCCTCCAGTCCTTTCCCTTTTGAGGCACTCTGAAGTCCTGAACTCTTTGGACAAAAAACAGAGAAGGAAACACCAGATGAGTAAAGTTGACAGGCTGGTAGGCAAAGTAGGGAATAGCTGCCTCTTTCCCTCAACAGGGACATTACAGCTCCATTTAAAACATGAATGAGGAACCTATCCCTCCAGATGTTGCTGGACTCCACCTCCCTTCAGTCCCAGTCCACATGGCCAATGGTCAGGGATGAAGGGAGTTGCACTCCAATAAAGATCTACCTGGAGTGGCAGGAATTTCCCATCCCTGGTTTAAAATAAGGAGGAAACAAGGTGGTGGAGCAAGGCAAGTCTGTCTGAAGGGCTGCAACCTCCCCTTTTCCTTCCCCACCCTATGTTTCATTCCAGGTGGAAGTTAATTTTCCTTGTGGCATGCTGCAAGAGGAACTGCTTTTCCTCCTTGAGAGTTGTCCCAATTGCTGCATCTTGTCTGCACTTCATGGAATGGAGAGTCTTGTTTCATTCACTTGCACGTTTCCGAGCACAATTCAAAGTGTTGGTGCTGACTTTTAAAGCCCTAAACAGCCTCGACCCAGTATACCTGAAGGAGCGTCTCCACCCCCATCCTTCTGGCGGTTCCCGCATTGCGAGAAGTAAGGTTACAGGGAACCAGGCAGAGGGCCTTCTCGGAAGTGGCGCCTGCCCTGTGGAATGCCCTCCCAACAGATGTCAAGGCAATAAACAACTATTTTACTTTTAAAAGACAACTGAAGGCAGCCCTCTTTAGGGAAGTTTTTAATGTCTGATGCTGTATTGTTTTTAATATTCAGTTGGAAGCCGCCCAGAGTGGCTGGGGAAACCCAGCCAGATGGACGGGGTATAAATTATAAATTATTACAGAGCATGAGAGAAAAGGACCTGCCATTAGAAATCACCTGTGTCTTTTTCAAAGCGATTGCCCCCATGCCTCAAACCCTGTTCCCCCGTGATTTGGGGGAGGGGAGAAACAATTGAGTTTGGCCCTGGGAGGAGAGTCCTCTGTTAGCCTGAAGCGCCTGCACTTTTGTCACGAGGCAGCTGTCTGTCCTGCCTAGGGGACTGGACCTGCTCTGACCACTGCTGCAGCCCTTTACACCACTCATGCCGTACCTTGTGCTTGCAGTGCAGGAAGGTGGCCCACTCATCAGCCTGGACACCTGCAAACAAAGAAAACCAGAAAAAAATATGTCAGGGAACCTCTTTGGTATCCATCCCTCTCATGGAAGGATGCCAACTGAAATAAAATATGGGGGGCATATAAGCCCCACCCCACATAATCACAAGACAGAGAAAACACAGACCATTTGAATGGCAATGGCTATTAACGAGGGGGGCTCAAATATTTTATTGGGGGTGCAAAGGGACCTCAGCCCCTAGGAGTTGGCTCCTATGCTCATGAGATGGAAGACTACACTGCAAAAACGCTTCCCAACAGCCAAAGGCAGGCTGTTGTGCTGCTTTGTGAAACAGACCAGCCATTGCCTTCTAGAAGAAACAAATCCAAACCAACCCTAGTTCTTCTCCCAATTCCCATTCCAATGATCAGTCTTGCAAATGGTTGTCTCAAACACAGGGCACTCATCCCCAGTTCCTCTTGCATCCATCTTCTCTCTCACTCAGGACATTCTGGCCTAAAACTCTCCACTTAGAAGCCTTGCCCCCGAACTCCCAGGTGTGGACTTGATGGCTGGGGCTACTCAGGGAGGGGATAGCAACCTGTTCTTTCTCAGTTATGTGCTTGGTTTAATTTCCACTAAATTTTTTGCCATGGCCAACTCCTAATAGTCACAACAGAGTTGAGCTATGGCTCAAATTAAGCCTTTGTTTGGGTCTCTGTCAGAGACCACCCCCAATCCACACATCTTAGGCATCCTGCCTTTAGCAAAAGTCAACATCTCCAAGAGATACCCCCAGAAAACAGTCTATAAGGTGTAAGCAGTGACAAGCAATGCAGCATTGCCAGGAGCTGACCTTCTCAACCCTTTAGTGAAATCCCTAAGTTTCAATAGTTTTCAAGGAAAAAGAACTAGTTCTCCTCTAGACTGGGGGAAAATAAGAGTTTGGATAACTTTCAGTAGGACTGGACCCACTAGCCACATGCACGATCCAACACTCCCCTCTCAGAACCAAAGCCAAGCCCCAGGCATCCCCTGCTGGGATGAGGACCCAAATCCCCAGCTCTTGTCTTACCGCTTTCTCCACTGGCTGTCCGCCTTCTCTCCTCTAGTGTTGGGACATGCACCAGTTGCAGGATGAGAGGCCGGCGTGTGACAATGCCAGAGCCACGAGGCAAGAAGTCCCGGCCTACAATGCTCTCCAGCACAGAGCTCTTCCCACTGCTCTGTGGAGACAGGCAGTGTTAGAAGTAGAGGATGCAAAGTAGTAATAAGATGCAATGTTGTCCTAAGAAGAAAGCAGTTTCACTCTAGGGAGTTCTAGCCTGTGTACTGGTACAGAGAAAGAAGACTGGACTGCATAACATAAAGCATTCCTGGTGTTCTTGAAAGCTACCACATAGATCACCTCAAGGCACTGTATCCATCTTATATGAAGAGAGCAGGTGGAGGGGACACAGTTCCAAGCAACATTTTCTTCAGCTCTTGCTCTTGTACCGAATGGCAGCTTGAACTACAGACATTAGCAGGTAAAAATGTTTGTTTCCATCCCTTGAAAACACCAGCCTACTAGTTTAAACAACAACTTATTCTGTGAAAGGAACAGGACAGACCACTTTTTAAGGTAAGATGGCCACCCTAATTAACACTTATCTTGGGACCCCTGAAAACAGTGCAGTTGTGGCAGGGTGAACATTTGAGATTCTTAGAAGAATTCTTCATCAAACAAAAGTTGCCAGAATTCTAAGAGAAGCCATGGCAATTAAACAAGGATAATAAAACCAGTATTAGCTTGTAGTATAGCTACCACTATAATGGGATGGCTTTTTATTTCAAAATCCAGAGATAATATAAAGAAAACTGAGATAGAGATCAACTGAGTTGCATCTATTACATCCCATAGAAGGAGACACTGCTTTCATGGCACTGCTGAAATGATAGGCTATTTTTAACTCTGTGCTTTTCTGTATCTATCCATCCCTCTCTCCCAGGATTGACAAGGCAAGCCTTACCATTGGAAACAGTGAGTTGGCAGTTTGGGAAACATTAATAAATGATCAGTTATTCTCATCATTTTGTTACTGAGAGATGAAGGGGAGGAAATTGCCAAATAGATTTCTCCACCTTGGGCTGGCCCTAGCGGATCCACCTGTTTTAAGAAAGCCCCACAAGTGAGTTAAATGTGGAATTGTATCATTAGCAGATCCTTCCATTTTCATCAGACACGCACTGATGCCTCTACAAAAATTCCTAGGGATTAATTTGCTGTCAGTAGAACTGGAGGCTTCCACACTACACTGCGAAAGCCACTGCATCAGGAATGAAAACAGCCCTGCAAAAAATCCATATAATGCAGTAGCTTGATTTCCAACACAGTCAACTGTGTTTCTAGCAAGTCCACTAGCTGGTCACACATGTAATACCCACCCACCCACCCCTTCCAGGGTACTCAAAGACAGAACGGCTCAGAGCCTGGAAGTTGAGCTTGACTATCATGACAATGAGCCTTTACCATAGCCTTGTAACAGGGCTTATGCATTCCATGAAGCAATCCTTTCTTTTATCTGTTCCTACAGCCTATTGATTTCACTGGGGAAACCCAGCCAGATGGGTGGGGTATAATAAATTTCTTTATTTGTTTATTTTTCTCCACACTTTT
The DNA here is from genome assembly GCF_965153285.1 of Podarcis tiliguerta. NCBI lineage: Eukaryota > Metazoa > Chordata > Lepidosauria > Squamata > Lacertidae > Podarcis > Podarcis tiliguerta. The sequence goes on from NC_139550.1 coordinate 38,749,287, forward strand.
CATACATAATTGCATAACCCTTTTCCCTGCCCCACCCATTAGTGGCCGAGCAGCAGGGTCAGGAGGCGGCGGGGCTGCGGAGGCAGCAGCAGGCGGGTTCTCACCTGGGAGCCAACTACCGCGATCTGGGGCAGCTGGATGACTTCGGCTCCCACCGTGTTGAAGATCTCCTGCAGCTTGTTGATGACGGGGATGAGAGTCTCCATGGCGACGGAGGCGCCGAGGGAAAGGGGCTCCTCCCTGCGAAGAAAGGAAACGGGGAGCCGGCGGAACTCCCCGCCACCCGACCCGCGCGGGAGGTGGGCTCGAGCTCCGCTCTCCGCGCGCGCTCCTTCCCGGGCGCCCCCTCCCTCGCCCGCGGGGAGTCCCTCTGCGCCCGGCGGCCCCCTTCCCTCTTCCCCCAGGAAGCGCGGCCCCGCTTCGCCCGACCTTCGCCTCCATTGGCCGGCATTTTTAGCACCGCTTCTCTCTACAGGCTACCTACGTGTCTCTCAAGCGAAAGGTCGGCTCCATTGGCGGCGAGATTGACGGCGGGGCGGGACTACAGCTTCATTGGCCGGCTTGAGCACCAATCGACTGAAAGGGTTTTTCAAAAGCCCGACCATAGAGAAAGCTTCAGCGGGGCAGACCGGCCTCCGGCACCGGGGGAGGACCCTCTGGAAGGCGGGGCCCGACGCCTCGCCCGGAAACGCGGCCGGCGGAGCCGCTGCTGTGGCGGATTCCCTCCGCCCGGGAAGCGGGGGGGGGGGCTGGCGGGGGGGGTCCGCAAGGCGAGGGAGGCGCCTCTCACCGAGAGCCCCTTTTCCCGCAAAAGCTCAAGGCAGGAGGGGGGGGGGATGGCCGGGCGTGAAGAGGCGCCCGCCAAACCCAGAAACGGGTCACGTTCAGCTTCATTAGACGCTCCCGAGTTGTCATATGATGTGTGAGAGAGAATCCTTTCTCCGTCGTTTTCTTCACTCCCTTCTCGCTTCTGCCCCCGTCTCTTCTCACCTCATTTCTAAACCGGAAAGTCCCGGCATGTTTTAGGCCCGCATCGCAGGAGATGCGCTTCTGCCCCTCGATCCTTTCAGTTTCCCTTTCCGCACTTTTAAAACCCGCTGTTCCCCCGACTGCTTCCCGGTCCCGATCCCCTTGTCCCTTGAGCTCCGCGTCTGCTGACATGAGGGAGAGTTCTTGAAGGTGGTCTGCTAACCCCAGTCCAACTGGTTCATATTGTAAGATCTGGTTCCCTCATACCGGCAGGGCTGTAATTTACAAGGATGCAACTATGGACATAGGTTCTGGAAGCGGGTTGTCATGGAGATTGGTATATTGTTGGCAAACAAGTTATCAATTTTTGATGGAGCCGATGCTGAACTTCTCAACAATTAATTCTATATGTGTTGCTTGCTGCTCATCTAGTGATCTCTCATGGGTGGAAGGTTGCATCTTGTTATTCTGTGGATTCTATGGTTTTAAACAGTCATTCAGCCATTTCTGAAAAACTGACTCACAAAATGCATGCTGCTTGCGATGCTGCTGACCCCTCCGACTTGCTTCTGCTTGGGGGCAGTTACTGATTTATATGACCAAACAATCTCATTTTTGGCACATTCCCACTAAATTTGAGTTTGACAACTTTCCTGATTATTTGATATGTTTGGTATAAATATGAATTTTGTATTCCATTATAGAATATATTTTACATCACTCAAACTTTTATATGCTTTCTATGATTGTAATTCTTCCTGCTCGTGTGACTTCTTTGATTATTACTTTTAGCTTGCTGAATAAAAATAAAACAGCAGCTGAGTACTCTGCTGTAGTTTCCTGGTACTCCCTTTCAGTACTTCTAAAATATATTGGTAGAGGGTGGATGAAACCCTTATTCTTCCTGCAGTAATGTCACCTCCTCTAACCAGTACTTGGCATATCAGGAAACTTTATCTGAAAGTCTGAAGACTTGTTAATCCAGAAGAGGTGCCTGAGGAATTGGGGGGGGGGGTGTTTTCCCCACTAATTATTTGGGGAAATGAAAAGTATGCACATTAGAGCTGTGGGAGTAAATGGAAAAACCAGGATTAAGTATGACCTTTGTAAATGGAATTACTGAGTAGTAATCAGTTGCACAGGGTGATGTATACCCTGGGGCTTGACCCTGATGTTGTAAGCAGAGGCTATGATGTGGAAACATAGGGAATCTGGTGGTTTGTGTTTTTGGAAATAATACCTGAGACTCCCAAGGAGGAAAAAGTAATTGCCAAGCAGATAAGTGAGGCATTCATTTGTGCTTGAGGCACAAAGAAGCGACCCTCCAAAGGCAAGGAAGGTATTTACTGTGGACTTCCTTGTTTTTGCATTTGACAATTCTGGTTTCAAAACTTTGAAGCCTCACGCATGTCAGGCACTCCAATGCTCATACACTTACAAAACAATTCCTCTACCTTTCATTCATTTGTTCTCTCTCTCTCACACACACACACTGGTTTTCCCCGACAGGGACTCAAGTAGTGATGTTAAATTCTCGAGAATAATTTTGATGAGAATATTATCAAATCTTCATTTAAAATATAATTCACCATTCTAAGGTGATGGCACCACTAACTGTCATGTTAAGGTTTGGTATAAGGAAACTCAGTAGTTAAATCATATTTTATTCTTCAATTAGAACATGTACATATATGATAATATATTTCAATATGTCAGTCTCTGGTAAATAGCACCTTATACCCTTGAATGGCACTGCAAAAACCAGTTACTGGCAC